>NC_133063.1:47527809-48777809 GCF_048771995.1 Taeniopygia guttata | reverse complement strand
GACATTTCTTAGCTGCTGGTGGGGGTTGTTCAGAGGGAGATGAGTGAAAGCACAGTCTAGACATTAGCCGTGAGCAATGGCAACTGGCTTCAGGTATGAGACTACCTGGGCGTAGTGGCACTGCCTTGTTCTGCAGGTTGTGCCTACGCTGTGTGCAGCTGCAGTGTGCATTTGGAGCTGTTTTCTGGCTGCTGTCCGTGAAGTTATTTAATCCTAAGAGACTAAAACCACAGCAGTGCTAGACTGTATACAATCTGGTTTTCTCCTCATCCTGGCCTTCTTTCCCCTGACAAGCTGCCCTACTCTGAGCTCTGACCTGGTCCTCTGCCTTCAGCTGTTGGAAGACATCTGTACAAAAACCCGTAGTAAAGTTCTTGAGTTAAGATTGTCAAAATTGGTGCCTGACCTCCTGTAAAAATTACATGAGCTTATTTACAGCATTCTGCTGGTAATTTCAGTGTTGTAAAACTGGAACCAAATAAGAGTTGTGAGGTGGATGTTTTAATTAAAAATCTAACAGCTGCTCACTGAGTGGAAAGTCTGATTAAGTGACGGATGGAGGGGAACAGAACAAGATCCTTTGCTGCTTCTTAAATACCCCACACTAAGCTTTCTTGGCATGTACAAGTCACACTACTGCCCACTTCATCCCCCAAGTAGGAAAGCTTTGGAGAAGACGACACAGTTTATCTGTGCAAGGCATTGTGCAAGGCATTGAGGACTGGTGTGCAGGATGTTTGCAGCCCCTTTTTCTCCACCTCTGGTGGAGAGTTTGATGGGGAATTTAGTATGAGAAGACAGTGACAAATGACCAGTCTGTGGAGAAGGGATTAGGAAGAAGGGGAAATGAGAGAAAAGAGAAGATAATACTAAAGGAATGTTGTTTTTGGAAGCACATTCTAAAGAGGAAGCAGATCATGTAACAGCCATGGGCAATACCACTTGCATCTTTCATAAAAACAGGGGAAAACAGCACTGTGATTCACCTCAAAGCATGACACCACCAGTCTTTGGACAAAGAGGTAGTGAGGGTCAGGGTTGGCTGTGCATCTGTGTCTCTTGGACAGTCACAAGCCTTCTGCTCCTCCTGTCATATGATTTACCTAGGAAATGACAAAATATCCCTGTGACTATCACTCCACAGCACAGCTTACCACATAAGATGGCTTTTTTTCCTGTATCTCTCTTGAAAATAGAGCATAAACCCACTCTGAGGCTCTATAATACACAGGCAGCCCTGCTCTGCTCCAGCCCTTTGCAAGGAAGAGGAGTGAGTGCTTGCCAGTTCATGGAGCACAGTAGTCAGGCGTGACTCCAGCTCTGAGGGAGCAGCCATGCAATGAGGCGATGCAGAAAACAGCTGTGTCAGGCCATAATGCCACAGCAGGGTGCATAAAGCTGGTATCAGCATCACTCTGATATTACTGGATTTCATTGCATTTGGAATCACAATTACTGCCCCATTAAGTATTCTTCCTGCAGCTGGGACTACTTCCTGTGCTCATAACCTATTTAAATGCCCCTGGTTCAATCTGAGATAAACCAAACCACCCCCAAAAGGACTGAGCCCTTCAGCGTCTTCATTCCATGTCTATTTTCAAACCTGTCATTGTATTGCCTTGAACTTTTCATGCCCATTAAAAGAAGTGTCAGCTCTGGTCTGCAGCAGGCACAGAGGAGTCATGCAAACCTTTCCGTTTCCTCCAAGGTCAGTGCCTCCTGCTCTGTAACGTGGTTCCTTGGGGCACAAAGTGTTGATTCAAAATACAAATTCCATCTGGAAGGGATCTGATAGCTCATTGTCTGGCAGAAGGAATTTCCTTTAGGTAAAATGCCTTTTTTTTTTTTTTTTTTTTACATTTGGCATGTTTGACTGTTTCCAAAACAACTCTCCATGGATGTGTTGGCCCAGAGCTATTTTCTGTTGCTGTGCCTCTGGACTCTCAGTAGGAGACATTCAAGGAGACTGTTCAGATGGGGACATCTCAGCAGAAACCATGGTCTTCTCTGAGCAGCTCAATGGGGTCTGACTCTGCCAGGCCCCTCTGTGCCTCCATGCAGAAAAGCAAAGTCTGTGCCACTTATCCTCATAAAGTGAGAAAAACACTGTCAAAGGTAAATAGGAAGGCAAACCAAGTACTGCTGGAAAAGGGAGTTCCAAGAGCTGTTAACTCATTTCATAGTTCTGCTGTTCCCTTGATAGGTCCTGTATTCCTGTTCCATGAGGTTTTTCAGAGAGTTATTTTCTTGGCAAGCCACATGTTCCAGGGACAGGAAGGTACATGTAGAACAACCTGGTGTGGAGAAGCCCATCTCCTTCAGATGTGGGCTGCTGGGGGACACTGCATCCCAGTGCAGCTGCAAGAGAAGCAGGAGCTGTAAGACCATTGCCAAACCATCAAGAAGCCTGGGGCAGGAGGTGGCCCACAGCAGCTTCACCACACTGGTCTCACCCCACACCACAAAGGGTGGCCTGAATCTCTCCCAGATGTCCACATACCACAGCCTGCTTTTCCTTCCAGGCAACCACAGAAAGATTTATTTGTCTAAAGAAAGAGGAAGCAAGGATTTTAACTCCTCACTTCAGTAACTGGCCAGGGGATTGCTCCCTTATGTAGCTATCTACCAGGCGGTCTGATTCTACAAGTCAGGTAGCCCTGGGATCCTGGGATGCTGTCATTTAACTCTTCTTTATCTTGGGATGATGGAGACCTCCCTTATTACAAGAGGTAACACTGTAAATTGCTTCAAGCATTCTAGAAGTGGTTGGTCCCAGGTAACTGTTAGAGATTTCAGCTAAAGAGTCTCCCCAGTTTCAATACAGCTGTGCTTTGGTTTGTGTTCCAGCTCACCCTTGTTTCTTGAGGTCTTAGTCTATACCCATACAGTCTCCTTTGCAGCATGAGTCACAGGCCTTTTGTTTATGCTGAGGTGTTTCAATCTCCATCACAAGTTCCAAAGAAACTGCCACTGTCCATCGGCTTTATTCTTCTGCAGCTCTGCCACCTTGGCAGATATGATGTGGAAAATGCAATCAAAGCAAATACTGACACTGCAGGAAATGTGCTTGGCAGTGCAAAGGCATCACTCTGCTCTCTGCCAGAAGCTCTGCTCCCCATCTCCATCTCACTGCCCCAGTCTTCTCTGGGCTCAGATATTTCACCCTCATAATCATCCTGCTCAATAAGTTATCCAGCAAAACTGACTTTGCTTGTTTTTAGCAGCTTTTCCCTAAGCTATGCCACAGGCCATTATTTATTTTTCTGAAAAACTTTGAGAAGCTACATGGCTATATTTCTACTCTGTTGTGGCAAATCTTGCACCTCTTCTCTGTCAGTAGAAAAGAGATTTCTTAACACATATGCAGAGGAGTAAAGACTGCATATTTTACACAAAATGCCTGCAGTAAAATGCCTGGGTATCTTGTCATTTTCTAGCTGTATTCAGTTTTTTCCTTGTTCAGTGTCTGTAGAAAGCGTCCCATGTTTGTTAAACTCCAAGAGTAAGTGGTACTGGGGGACCACAAATGCATTTAACTAATAATACACACTTCCCATTCTGTTAAGTCACTATGGAACACACATAACTTAGACTGGATTTTCTTCATATTCTGCTGCCTAGAGCCCTATTTATCCTCCTCTGGAATTTGTGCTATTATGCTGAGAGCTGAGACCTCTCCTTGGGTTACATTTCTCTAAGTACACAAGAACACTTGATATCATTTTATCAGCAGTGAAAGATGGGAAAATTTCTCTCTCAAAAAATATTCATTGGGCCAGGAAATCTACAGACCTCTGTGATTACAGAGTGAGATACCATACATTTAATTTTAGTAATCTAAAAGTCATGGCATCTCACCTAAGCTATTTGGCAGGTCTCTCTCTATAATCAGTGAAAGGAGATAAGCCTGTCTGGTCATGACTCATTCCATCTATTTTAGGGTGGGGTGAATCACTCCATTGCAGCTGCCTTGCTCTGTCTGTTGACTACAGAAGGAATAAAAACAAATCCCTTAGACCAGAGGTACTTAATCTGAAGTAGCCAGAGCTACAGCTGAAACCACCCACTCTTGGTAATACTGAGAAGCACAGTCAAGGAACCCTTTCTGCTGCCTGGATGTTGTCCTGTGTGGGGAAAGGATTGAATGATACCAAAAATAAAATTATGAATCTTCATCTCATGTTGCTGTGAAAGATTCCACTGTTTCTTTTAGCCTATTACATTTTCATCTCTGTACCTTCCTTGGATGCTAGGTAAGTGTTTCTGCAGTTAAACAAGTTGTCTGAATGCAGCAGTGCCAAGCCACACTGGGGACAGGTGGAAGAGCTAAAGGCCATTTCCTCAGGAACTTCCAGTTCTGGATTGCTGGCTGACTGCAGGGGCAGGAAGAACACAATGTATGATATAATGTACAGAGTAACTATAAATGCAGCTGAGCATCATACCGCCTTTCCTATGACTTTGACCTAGAGCTGCCTCTGCTCTGTATTCCCTTTTGGACGTGATAGCTCACTTTGATCTTGCTCTCCACAGCTGTGCACCAATATATTCACAAGTTAAATACTAGCCCAAGTGAGATATGAATATGGCCCAGCTCCTCACTATGTTTCTGCTGCCATCTTGCTCAGTAAGAACAGCCAGAGTGAGACATCTTCCCTAGTCCAGGCAGCCCCGATTTAGCTCTGGCTGGCTGGCTGCAGCTACAGACAAGAAGGCCTGAAAAGGGGCATTGGATGTATGTTGGGGCATCAGCAGATTCTCCCTTGGGCATAAGTTGGCCCTGTGGGCCAACTTCACTTCATGTGAAGTAGAAGTGGGGTGCGGCAACGGGAAAAAATTCAAGAAAAACAGTTTGGAGGTAGGGAAAGGCAAGTGTTGGTTTTTTAACACCATGTAACATCAGTTCATAATTGCTGTCTTTATGTCTTAGTAGGTGCTTGGGTGATCTTATTACACTTGTGCTCCTGTCACTGTCTAAAATTGTTTGAGCAGTGTGTAAATTACAATTAAAAAGTATCCACGCCGGCTTGTCCCAGCTTTTCTTACTCAGAAGGCCCTGGTTCCAGGCCAAGGTCTTTTCCTCAGGATGCCAGTGTGCTACGTGGCAAGAGCTTCTGTTTCAGAATTTTCCATCCGGGCTTTTGAATCCTAGGCAATTGCCAAGCCGCCTGCCAAGCTGGTTAAGATCTTGCTCAGGGTAGCAGACCAGAGACTCTTTAGCTAACATTTTCCTACAGTTACATAAGGAGGGTGTAGATTACCACTCAGGAAGGAAAATTTAAGTTTGTCTCTAAATGGCAAAGTGAATTTCCCCCATCTTACCTGTTGTATCTGAACAGCTCACTGTCACTCGATAGCTGTTTCCATCTTTTGTCCGAGAGCTGTTGCAGAAACCTCTTGTAAAAGCAAAAACATTCCCTGGACAAGAATATTTGCTTAGTGAGTGTTTCTTTATCAGTCCTGGCTGATTTGTGGTCCCTTGGTTTGCAACTTCTTCTTTGGCTTCCTTTTCAGTATGCCCAAACTGGCAGCATCTTCTGTACTGCTTCTGCACTGTACTCAGCTCCTCCTCAGGGCCTTCCCCAGGCTGCAGCTGCCCAGTCCCATTTTGGCCAGGCACTGCAAATCCAGATTATCACCAGCAGCTTGTTCTAACATGGCTTTTTAAAGAGCAGTGATGTGAACTCAGGGATACCTGGGCAAATTCCAGTTGGACTATCTTACTTAAAAGAACTTCCTTTAGTAGTGACTGCAGGAAATGTTGTTCTTCCCTCTCCATCTACCAAAACTGGGTGCAATCTCTCTGTTGTCATCCCATCCTTGGCTGCATTTCAATAGGAGGATGTGAATAGGATAAAAATGGCATGACAACAGATTTGTTTTAAAAAGTATCCTCAAATAATTAATATGAGGAGCAGTTTAGGGGAAAACTGTTAGCAGCAATTCACATTTAGGTGTTAAGTATCAACTCCCAGAATCTGCTTTCATGAGTCACCTTAGAGTATCCCAGTGCCTTGATACAATGAAAAATCTATCTGCAAACGAGTTGTCATGGAAACATAAAAATAGCTCTGGAAGGGATTTCGAAGGGCCAACTAGTCTCTTCCCCTCCTACAAGATAAGATCAAATATAATTTAAGCATTTCCGACAGATGTTCTCTAACCTATTCTTAGAAACTCCCTCAGCTTCCCAAGGCAACCTGCTCCATTAGTTCCATTTTTCTTAAAAGGTTTCTAGACACCTAATCTTTCTTCTTTCCATCCTTATTCCTCTTGGGTCTACATTTCTGAAGAACATTTGCCCCAGACAGACTCAGGTTCTGCAGGTGAAGCTCCAGTAGTGGCAATTTGAGGCGAGTTATTACTTTCTACATCTTATTTACTACATATCAATGTTGATATGTAATAAATACATTTTTGCATCAGTATGACACTACTGATACGTGGCAGGACTGTGACTGCCAGAGCTCCCAGAGCACATGTTCCTTCTTCAAAAGAGAGTGAATGGAGTGTGAATACATTGTTCAGTTCTAATAGCATATTACCAAGTGGGCCTTCCCTTCCCACAGCTCTGCAAAACTTTCATAGCAGACAATTTAGACAGCACGAACGATGGCAAAATCTAGGTTTGGACTGCAAAGTTTGTAGCCAGGACAAACTCCACATTCTTACGTATGGGTTCAGAGTTCACTGCCTGAAGCCCCAGATGTGCATGGAGCAATGGTGTTCCCATGCACTCAGATGTGACACCTTCCCTCTGGGCAATCAGTGTTCGTGTCCCGTGTTTGCCTGTGAGCAGGGCTATTGGCAAGGTCTGCGTGTGATATTATTGATTAGGTTGTGCTGGGAAAGTTGAACCACCCAGAGCCCACAGGCTGTTTTGTTTCCTGTTGGAATGTGCCTGCTGGGGGGTGGCGCGTCTTCTCACACTGTCCTAACAGGTTTTTTAACACTTGGTATTATTTGAAACAAAATTATTTTATAAAATGTGTTGGATTACCACTGAAAAATATGTGTTTTCACTTCATGTGCTTTGTGGGGGGAAAAAAAGGTGTTTCTTGATATTTCTCTTTAATTCATACACTGAAATGATCTAGTTTGGACATTGCATTTGACCTTTCAGGGTCAAATGGTGCAATTTTGTTTCTTTATATCTCTGAACTTTTCTGTACTCAGGCTTCTCAGCTGATCTACATCTTCTGTGATATGACTCCTGCAGTATAACTGTTTCTATCATGATGGATGATAGTCACATTTACAGTTTGATAAGTTTCTATTTGGGACACAGCTGAATTCAAACTTCTGTCTTTCAAGTAAGGTATTTCAAGGTTCAGCCTCTGTGACAGTGAAAAGATGTCTTTTTTTCTCCAGAGAAAATTAAATTATAATATTCTGATGAAAATGAAGTTTGTGCCCTGAACATCTTGGGGTCTGTGCTTTTGAAAGGTATCCATTTGCAGCCAGGCTGCTGGGATGCCCTGCTGCAATGATGCCTGTCCTTTATTAAGGAAATCTTCTTAAAAGTGTTGCTTGAAGATATCTCCTGGCACCCTCATCTCCTCACCCAGGAGGTGCAGTCCCTTTACAGCAGCACCACCCTGCTCCCCTTCCCCTCTGCAGCTGCATTCTCCCTGCAGGTGCCTGCTGGGCTCACAGCTGGGCTCACAGCTGGGCTGTGATTAATTGGCAGTACTGCCCATCAAGTTCAAAGGGCTCCAGCAGAGCCCTGCTCAAGTGGCAGAGGGGCAAGAGGAAAGCTTGCTACCAGCTTTTGTTAGCCACAAGTGAAACAATAAAGCTCCTTGGCCATTGCATAGCAGTGCTGGACATGTAACCAGCAATTTCAACCTGCTTGCTAACAGGTAAATGAAACTCTGCAAGGTCATGTTGTTTTAGTGCTTGGACAGTTGTTTGATGTCTGGTGAGGGGTGGATGAGTACTGATAAGGTGGAAACCTAGATATTGCTTAAAGAAAAAACGTGCCTTGACAGGAAGAGGAAACCTATAGCAAGGACAGCCTGCAGTGACCCAAAGCATCCATTCTCACCACACCAAAGGGTACAAAGAGTGCCACCACAAGCAGTCTCCAGGGAACTTGTTGCTCACCTTAAGGCAGGAGAGGACAGCATGCAGGGGGGACTGTGCATCCAGGACACACTTGCCTGTGCCAGCTACAAGGGCCAAGGCAGAGGCTCACCTCCCCCTGCTGTTTGGTCATGAGTGTGTCTCACACTCCCAAGGACGCCAGCAAGGCCAGTGGGTTACCAGAAGCAGGAACAGTTTTTGCTAAGCCAAGAACATGGAGGATAACCAAACAGAAGTTTTTCTGTGCCTTTTGCTCCCAGGACACCAACATTCCCTCTCTGAATAAAATGAGGGTCAATTTGGACTCACTGGCAGCAGCCAGTGTCTGAGCCACAATGGCCCACACAGCCACTGCAGGTGTCTGAAGGATACATGTTGTCCTGTCCTGCAGCATCTCATCAGAGGTGCTCCTGAAAAGAACTGGCTCAGCTATGACCAGAGACCATGGTGAGTCCCCTTGGACAGATGGATGTGTGTCCATCATATCCAGGCTGAGTCACAGGACTGAATGTCAAATCAGCAACATGACAGGCAATCATGGGAAAAGGGGCTTGTGTCTGTGGCCACATGGTTGCACATCTGGGAGACTGAGGTGTACAGCTCAAATGAGTCCTGTGGAAAGATGGTGAAAGAGCTGGAAAGGAGATCTCTGAGTGGCCAGAGGTTACTCTTGCTGCTTTAGTCAGCATCTGCTCCCCTGTGTCTCCCCTGAGGCTGCTCTGTCCTAGCCTATCTTAGCACCAGATCTCCATGTGGGCACTTTTCCATGATATCCTGTCTAGTTTCTGCTGTGGAAAAATACAGCAACAAAAATGGCTTCCCCATTTCCAAACAAATAATAACAACAAGAATAAATGTGATTTCTGTTCCATTCATATTATGCACTAATTTTCGCATAATAAAGTTACAAATGCCCAGAGAAAGGGGGACAATATAGTGTGCTCTAGATCAGACACAAGATTTCTTAACTAAGCAATATGACTCAATTCTTTGAATACCTTTGAATACCTCTACACAGTATAAAAGGGAAATGGGATATCATCATCCTTCCTACAGCTGGTACAGCCAAGACTTTTGAGACTGTCTGCCTGAAGTTGTGTCCCCAAGCACGCTGTTCAGCCATCTGCATAAGCTGTCTGATTTTCAGACATTCTGAGCCTTTTACAATTCCCATGTGATTCTGCAAAAAGAAAATCTTGGCCTCTGAGCTATGCTGTTAAATTAAGCAGCACCAGGTCTGGCTGTGATTACTAGAGCTAGAAAAACCTCCATTTGTGTTCCACTGCATGCCAGGCAGAGCTGGCTGGTGTCCCAAGCAGACCTGTGCTAGGTTGTCTTTTCAAGCAAATCTGTACAGCTGTACTCAAAACAACCCCCAGAAATGTGGCCGCACATGTAAAAATACTGTGATAGGACTCTTGTAATTCCAGTATCAATGCAAAGCAGCTCTGAAACTGGTTTAAGTACAAGCATTAGAAGTGACGAAACAAGCATTGGTGGAAAATTCTGCTAGGATATGGAAATCTGAGGAATTTGACATGCTCTGAGAAGTGGAATTTAATTTGCTGATGTTTCAGCTCACGAGATGGAAGAAAAAGTCCTCCTTCAACACATGTTTCTGGTTTGTATAATAAACTGCTTTCACTTTGATGTTCTTTAATATTCAAACATTTTCAGTTGTGGATTACAAAACAAAGTACAAACACTCTCATTTTGTCAAAATGAAATCATCATAGGCTTGAGACAAGGTTTCTCTTCATCAAATAAATTCAGAAGGTTTGTTCCAGCTTCAAATGAATCAGCCAGGAAAATCTTTAAATCTTTCATGGAACAGAACTTTCTTCCTCCAGACATATGTCAGCAGCTGCTGCAGCTGGTGTGTCTGCCTGGATCAAAGGGATCAGGAAGGGTGGTGAGATGGCATAGCATTCATCCAGCATGTGATAGTGAGAGCAAGGGTTAGTGCCTGGAATCATGAGGTCATCATATAAATAATAGAAAATCATCAGAGTCAAGGGAGACCTTTGTGTCGGTTTCCTGGTTTGGAGAATATTTATTTTGCAAACTGGTTGTGGAAATATTTAATGACAGGTTACAGACAGTAAAACCTTTACATTTCAATGGGTAATCAGGAATAAAGAATTTAAAAGTTAGACTGGTATTTCTGCAGATCTGCTCTACTTGCATATAGAGATTTGAATATTTGAATCACTAAATGGGATACTTAGCACAATGGCTTTTAGAATGATACTGTTCTTCTTGTTCTCTGGTTTTTCAAGGAACATTATGCTGCCAAAGTTAATTCAAAGTACAAAGAATTTGCCACCTCCCAGGTTGCTTAGCTCAAACATGGCCAGTGAGTTCATGTGTCTTTGAACTCGCGCTGCTCTCTTCCCTCAGCTTTAGCTCTTTACTGGTGTCTTTGTTTTTGATTCATTGCCTGTGAGTGCAGAGATAAGCTCTCCTTTTCCTTGTGGCTCAAATCCTTGGTGAGCACAATACAGCCTATATGATTCAGCTCTATGAATAACATAAGTCCCTGAATTTGGAAATAAAGCATCCCGTGGCCATCAAATTCCAGATAATCAATGGGAGAAGCAGTTAAGAAACTGCAAGCTGCAGTCCTGTGGCTTGAAAGAGAACTGAGATCGGTGCTGGTTTACCTTAGCATGCTGGGTTACAGTTTATGGCAGCTCAGGAGTGTTTGAGACACTTAGCCATGCCTGCAGCTTGGGATGGAACCTCCAAAAAGAGGCTGGGATAGAAGGGCAGGAGGACAGGTCAGCTCTCCCATACTTGCCATAAGCCCATTAGTGAGTCACAGCCCTCACCCCCTGAAGCCATTAAAGCCTGGCGTGTCTCTACTGCTCTGACTCCCACTGCCCATGTGGGTGTCAGCCTCCAGCCCTGCCAGCTGCGTGCGCTCACTGGATCAGGTGTAGTGAGCCATGGGCACTGACATTCCACAAACAAGAGAAAAAGCTTTGCTTCAGGACACTCGTCTCAGCTGGGTTTGTGTATGTACCTCCCCAGTGCTTTGCAAAATGTCTTTTGTTAGAAAAATACCATTTTGAAACAAAAAGCAGTAATATTTGGTAGCAAAACTCTAGGTGTAATACCTAGGTGTGAGTGGGTTCTTTGGAAGGTGAAGGGAATGTTATCACTGTCTAGAATTATCTCAAGGGAGGATGTGGCTGATCAGGCAAGTGCAAGTCACCTGAAGTGGTATGATCATAGAACAAGAGGCACAGACACAATCTGGAGCATTAGAATGAGGCATAAACTTTTTCATCATGTGGGTAAACTAATCTTGAAGAAGGCCTCAGAGATGCAGGGAATCTCCACACTCAGAGATTTTCAATATTCAGCCAGGAAAGTGCCTGAGCAACCTGGTCTCACCTACCTGGAACAGGGTGTTGAACTGCATGAACTCCACTTGGGTGTCCATCCCAAAATCATTATTTTTAATTGTACTACAGATGTGACTAGGTGAAGCTCACATGTGTTCCTCAAAAACAAACAAATAAGCAAAATAAAATCCCTAACAAGAAAAGTAGCAGCAGTCCTGCCCTTCTTGCTTGCATCCCTGCTCCTAGACATGTGTTGCCTTTTCCACCATGTTTATTGAACCTTCCGTTGGGCCGCCGTGGCTTCCAACCCCAGGGTGCTGTCAGGAGGTGCTGCAGGCCCAGGTCCGTCAGACTGAGGATGGTGATGGTGTTTGGAGTGGCCAGGATGCAGCAGAAAAGGACCCTTCTTCCTTTCAGTGATGATGACCTGTTTGATTTTAGCTCAGGACAATGCATCCAACCTGAACCCCAGTGAGGTACCCACAGTGAGGGCTATTCACACAACAAAAAGCACAGCACTTGCAGACAGTAGCATGTGTCATGCAGCGGTGCAGCTCCTCATTTGTGGGGTGATTACACCTAAAGAGCTCCCAGGAAATATTAGGAGCGCTACGTGTCTGTGTACTCACGGTACAGGCAACTAGAAGAGGTTTCACTCTTTTCCAAGGAGCTAGTCCTGGGCAGCTGTGCAGGGACCTGCTCCGTCCCAGACCTGCCGCTGCCATCCAGCGGGCTCTGCTGGAAGTGCCGAGTGCTGTGTCCTTCCCTGCCTTTGGCGGGTGAGTAGGTCCCGTCCTGCCCGTGTGCATCCCGGCTGTGCTCTGTCGCACCGGCCTTTGCAGGGCGCAGCTGTCAGACCACACCCAGCAGAGCCCAGGGCCTTGTGCCAGCGCGGGTGACCAGTGCGTCTTTTCATCGCCAGAGACCAAAGACACTGTGTTGTTTATCCCCTGTTACATGAGGCTACTTAGAGAAAGCTGATTTAGTTTTTTGGTTTTTTTTTTCTCCTCAAAGAGAAAAGAGCCTTTTCTGAGCAGGATGTATGGTTTAACCCCAGCCATCAGCTTGGCCACCCAGCCTCCCCCCCAACCAGTGGGATGGGGGAGGGAATTGTAAAAGTGACAAAGCCTGTGGACTAAGGTAAAAACAATTCAACAGGCAAAGCAAAAGCTGTGCACAGAAGCAAAGCAAACAAGGAATTCATCCACCACTCTCCATAGGCAGGCAGGTGTTTGGCTATCCCCAGTAAAGCTGGGCACAATCACACGTAGTGGTGATTTGGAAAGACAGACACCACCACTCCGAGTGTCCCCTCTGCTTCCTTCTTCTCCCTATGCTTTATATATTGAGCATGGTGCCATATGGTACGGAATGTCCCTTTAGTCATCTGGGGTCAGCTCTTCTAGCGGTGTCCTTCCCAGCTCCCTGGTACCCACAGCCCCAGTGCTGGTGGGTTGGGGTGAGGTGCACAAAAGACCTCAGCTCCATGCAAGTGCTGCTTAGCAATAAATAAATCATCCCTGTGTTATCAGCATCATGTCCAGCACAAGGCCAAAACACATCTTCATTTCTGCTACTGTGAAGGCAATTAACTCTACCCCAGCCAAAGCTAGCATACAGGATGGCTACATCGAGGAGACTGAATACACCCCAGAAGGCAAAAGACCACTTTGTGAGCTCTTGCTTTCCCAGTTTGCAAGCTGCTGATGTGGGTGGTTTTGTCCAGACACACAAAACACCTCTGGAAGCAGCAGGCTCTAAGGCGGCTGGGTTGCCGCAGACAGCAGCTTTTCCATAGGAGTAGTGCTCACAGTAATGAAAAATTCAGATCCTAAACCAGAGCTCTGTCCTGCAGGCAGGGATGGAAACTACTAGTCAGGGAGGGGACTTGGGCTTCCCGTGCGCTGGAGGGGGCAAACGCCTGTGTGAACATGGACTCGGGACTGCCTCCCTGCTCCCAGGCATCACTAGAGGGAGACGGAGCACTGTCTCGTGGCACTGCCCGGAGGAAGCTCCTCCAGCACCATTTTCCGTGCCTTGTCTTTCTGTTTGCGGTTATTACTGGGAAATACGACATGGCGGAGCACGCTGGGCTCACTGTGCGCTTGGCGTCGTCTGCTGGGACCCCGCTGGGCTGGCCTTGCCTGGCACCTGGGGCACCCAGTCTGCACCAGCACGAATACACCCACCGTGAAAAGGAGCCACTCTGCTAGGGACTGTAGCCAGCGTGTCAGAGTACACGAGGAAGAAGAGTCGGCTGTGAAGGGCTTGGGAGGCTGAAGGGAAAAGCAGAAAGAGGTGACAGCAAGCAGAAGTGTAACGGGGGTGGGGGGGGTGGGGTGGGGGTGGAGAGGACGTGAAGAACTGAGCATGTCTGAATTGCAGGAAGAAAACAGGGTTTGAAGACAAAAATCTGTTCTTGCTGAGCAGCGCTTATATAGATCCTGCCAGGAGCGACCACTTTTCCCCTATACAACAGAGAGCCTGGTTAAAGCAGTGGGTGCGTGGGAGCTGGGGGGAGCCAGAGGGAGGACAGCAGGTGGTGGCAGCCACTCCTGCCTGGTCACATCAAATCAAAAGGGACCATCAGACAGAATTGGGGCTTACCTCACAGAGCTGTGTCTGAAGGTGAAGTTGCTAGAAGCTGTCTCATCTCCCAGAACAAACAGCAGAGAAGAACACACACAAAAGGCATCTCGCTGTCTCTTTTCAGGCTGATGTCTGACACAGATGGTGTGATTCATTCTCTCAGTTTACTGTCTGTATTGGCTGCAGAAGGAGCCTACACACCTCACTGAGAAGAGCTGCCTTGTTGCTGGTTTGTGCTGTACAGACTGAGCAAAGCTTCTAACTGGATCTGCTGTGTATCTTTGCCCACTCCACATTAACCTGTTTCTCATCCATCAAGCATAAATAAGCACATTTTCCAGCAGGGCATCTGCCAGGCACACCAAAGACTGGACAGTGCACTATTTGCACAGATTTTTTTAGTTTCTGATTTCAGTTCACCTGGGTGTAGGTTCTGGTAACAAGTCCTCACAAGTCTGTTTCTCTGTCACTGTTTTCTCCACATGTGTTTGTTTAATCACTGTATTCAAATGTACTCTCAATTTACATTTTGAAAGCATTTTGAATATTTCCAGTCCTCTTACTATCCCCAAGTCTTTCGAAATCTTTAAAAGCAACATGGCCAGGGGAACAGTCTGTCTGGCTCCAGAGCTGGACTTATCAGTACTACTCCCAGGCTCGAGATTACCTTGCTGATCACACATATTTTTCCCTTGGGTGCAAAATCAGTTTTATCACATCATGCTGGGAACTTTTGCTGACCCATTGAACCACTGTGACTGTTCTGTTGTTTTACTGCTGTGGTTCCCTGCTTATGAGACTTCACAGCATATGTCTCATATTTTTGTTTACAGCTTTTTAAGTTTACTTTGGTTATGTTAGAAATATATTTTTATGTGACACTCCTAAGAGAAATACTGTAGTACTGGAAGATTTGCCCCAGTTTTTTTTTCTATTTCATGAAATAAGGACTTTTTAGAAAATTTAATTTTGTGTACTGTTTAAATTCCTATGTCTCCTTTATTTCTGCATTTTATTTGCTACTCCTCTGCATTTTATTTGCCTCTCCTTCTGCTTTTTTTAGAACAGATGTGCAAATGCAAATGAATCCGCATATCTCAACCATTTGTTTCCTAGTCTTTGTCATGCAGATTCTTTTCCCAGTTCAAAACTTAAGCAAGTTGGAGTGCTTGCATTTTGAAATATGTATGGCACATTACACAGGAAGATTATTAGCAAACAGCATGTAATCCAGCTATCATGCTGTTCTCAGCAGTTAATTTTCTCTGGCATATTATATTTTTAAATTTATGCAACTGCTGGTGTAATTATATCTTATGTATAAAAATTGCTGCAAATTCTATTTGAGATATTCTGGTGTTTCCTTCAAACTCTGTACTGGACATAGTAAGAATATACCAGTCCCAGGACTGGAAGAAGGAAGTGCCTGGGAACTGGGAGACTTTATGTGACTGTATTTTAGCAGCAGGCAAATCAATTTTTCTTCTTCTATTTGATTTATCCACTTGTCAAATACTGCCAAGTGCAGTGCCATACTGCCATAACTTGTAAAATTGTTTGAGATCTATGGACAGGAAGTGCATTTATAAGTAGGGACGTATGATTAGATTGCAGTGTATCAGCTGTGAATGTGCATAAAAAGGCAAGGCAATGTCATCATGATGTCATCACAGTGCTGGGAAAAAAAAACAAAAAACAAACCAACCTGCAAAAAGTATCTTTCTGCAAAGAAGCAGCAGTGGATGAAGAGGAGGGAGTGCTAGTGCCTGCTTCTGCTCCGGGGACTGCACCAACCCAGGATACTCCTGGCTGGCAGCATAACGGAGTGACCTCCCTTTAGCTGCAAGGATGTCTGGCCTGCCCAGAGAAGCCCCTGTGTTCTCCTACAAGTCTATCACTTTTGCCCCTGTGGGTCCACCAAATTTCTCACAACCTGCCCTTTCAGGATGGGTTGTCTGCCTGTCTTTCCTGGCTGTGCCAGCTCTCAGTGCAACTGGCAGTCCTTTCTGTTGTCAAACCAAACTTCTCATCACTGGAAATCATTGCTCAGGAACCTGAAAAACCACTCTGAAGCTTTCTCACAGACCATTCAAAAGGCTGATGTACTACAGGTCTCTCGTATTCCAGCTCCTGGCAGATAAACCTGGCTAAGGAGAGCCCCTTGTCCTTCCCCGCTGAGTGACAGTGCTGCATCAGTGCCACAGCCTCCCAGAGACCTCTCTCAAGTAGCTGGCATTGCTCTGTGTGCTGTCTCCAACCTCAAGGAAATGATCAGCTATGGAATTGACGGCATGGGTCACTAGGCAGTGAGGAGAAGGAAAGGAAAAAGGAAGAGAAAAGACAAAAAAGTGAAAATGAAAAATAAAGGAATAAGAGAAAAAAAACCAATAACAATAATAATAAAATAGAAAAAATAACATAGAAAAAAAAAAAAAAAGGAAATGTCCCAATTCTCATGATCAATACATTACAGATAGCAGCAATCAGTTTATTTCTCTCACAGTGCCTGGAGGTGACTTTTACTCAGCCTGAAAATCAAAATGGAGTGACCTTGACTGCAGGTCATTGCACTTCTTTCGAAATCTCTTTGGCAATATCTGGCTGAGCAAATTCCAGTACTTGCCAAAGCATGTGGAGCATTGGTGGACATGTTGCCCTTACATGAGAGAGCTGCAGCTGGTTTTCCTCAGGTCATCCCAAGCCCCAGCTGAGGCTCCTCTCCAGATGTCTTCTCTGAAGCAGGACCCATCTCATACTAGGCAGTGGCCAAGCTCCTTAGCTGAGCTCCTGTGAGCCTGCCTGTTGCACTTTGAGCAATGAGCCATCCATGTGGCTCCTTCTGATTCCCAGTGTTCTCCAAAAGCCCTGGGATATCGCTTCCACCCCTGCTGACACTGACAGTTCTCCCAGCCAGGATGAACACCAGCTTTCTGGTCTGCCTGACCCTTTTTCTGCTGTGTGGTGTCTCCTTCACCCCTTTGCCCCACCACACAGTGTTTCAGATGCTTGCATGGACCACAGCAGCTTCTGTTTATTTCTCCTAGAAGAAATCCAAGCCATGCCCCAGTGTAGCAGCTCTTATGGCCTGCCCATCCATGGGTTAACCACCATGGGTTAACAATGAATAAACCAACATACACTGTGAATAAATTGTGCCTATGAAAGTTAAATCTGGTAGCAGTTAACTTGCATGGAGGACATCATACCTGTGTCCCATATTTGTGTGGATTTGCTTCTATTATTTCCAATATGCATGCAAATATCCGCTCTTGTCTCCATATCTTCTAATTAGGGAGGCTTTAGGATTCACAGTCATTACATTTAGTAATGACTGTGAATAAACTTTTAAAATACCAAGATTCCAGGGCACAAAAGCTCTTTCATGGCCTTCATTCAGAATTGGGCTTCTGCTGCATTCTTGCCATTTTAAAAAGACCCTGATCTTGAGCACTGCATCTTGTGATGCAGAAATTGGCTACAGGAAAAGGTTTTTAAACCAACATAACTCATTATTGATAATACAATAGTTTTATTTTATCTACAGATCTGTGATCTAGGAAGTCATTATCTTTTCAGAGTCTTTGCCATAGCAAGGGAGAAACACTGCACAGCATTGTTCAACATTATTGTGTAAGAACAGCATATAATTTTACAGTATTTTCATAAACTAGTTCTGTTGCAAGTACCAACTGGAACAGGCGGGAATGCTTTTAAACACTGCAACAAATTTCCCATTGGTGTCTGCTTCAAAGTAGTGAAACCTCAAACCATTCCTCACATGCAATTGTCATCTCATCTGAAATGAACATATTTATACATAGCCTCCCATGCCTACAAGGAATCTGTTGAAGTGTGTGTCCCAAATTCATAAATTAAGTGTATACTCATCTAGATTATGGACTCCTCTGCTACATGAACCCTTTTGACACAGTTCCCTCTCCACTCCCCCTCTCCAACCTCACCTCCTGTTTCCCTGTTTATTCTCCTGCACACTGGCATTTCTGGCTGTGTTTCCATATTCCCACATGACCTTTTGGGAATGGGAGGTCACAGTGTCTGCTGAGCCATTCAGTGTGAGTGTGTGGTGCTAGAGGAGCATGTCTTCAATTCACAAAGAAAAGCCTGTTTATTTTTCTGGGTCTTTATGGCACAGGGTCAGTGATGCTGAGGACAGTCAAATTCCTGTTGTATTTGCAAAGTGGCTCCTTGAATTTAAGCAAGAAAAAGCATGTCTTACATCACAGTTGTTTTCATAACTGATCTAGAATCCTTGTATAAATTATACTTCATTTTATACTACACTAATTACTTAACTGATACATAACTGATACAGCACCATGTAAAGTGCTGACTAAACTAGTCCTGTTCCCCCGAAGTTCACTCTTCCAGTGCAAATCTCCCAACATTCATCTCCTTCCCCAGAGACCTTTCAAAGCACATGGGTCAGCCATGTGAAGTAGTTTTTCTGGTTTTATTTATGCTGCAGAAATGAATCCCAGTGTGGCAGGACTCAGGGTAGACACTGGTGTCACTCTCAGCCAAAGTCATGGCGTCAGCAACGTGGAGGATCCCTGTGGTTTTCCCAGACTGGGGGTTGAGACAGGTGAGGAAAGATCCCTCTCCTTCAACACAAGCAGATACAGCAGCAGGGCCCCCTCCAGGCATTGCAGAGATGAAAATGCGTACAGGAGAAACACTTGAAACTAGTAATGATAAATTACAATGCTAACAGTTGTGCGAGATCATCACCCACTGTGCTCCTGCCTCCAGGTGGGTGCACCTCTGGCAACGTCAGTCTGTGTCAGATATACCCCAGAGAACCAGGACAGCCCCAAAAAGAAGGGACATGTATTCTTGCTTACACTGGGGTCCTGTTTTTCAGCCTCTCTTCACAGCTGTGAGGGGCTCTTTTCTCAAAACAGAAGGTCAGAGACGAGCCTGGAAGTAACAATACATCGAAAGTATTTGTCCATACAGATGTAGTGAAGAGACATGGATGCTGTTCTCAGCCAGCTTAATTAACAGGAATCCCACTCCCTGTCTGTATCTCAGGATAGGGTAGCACCGAAGTCTTTTATGCAGTACTTTGGTTTTTGACTCTGGCACTGGGAAGTTTAACAGTCTCACATGGCTGTCCCATGGGCTTGTAGCTCCTCCCAAGCTTGTCTCTAATGTAGAGAGAGCACAGCATTCAGAGTTACTGTTTGACAGCTGGTGGAAGTGGGTGTTGCAGAGTTCTAAAGGTCAGGTTGAACTAGCAGGAGAGGTGTAACCACAGTGGTTCCTGGCAGTGCCAAATCTGCTGCAGGGAGAGATGTATTTTCCACAGGTCAGTCTCCAGACTATTCAAACCTCTCAAGCCTATTTCATAAAATCTCTTTGACACTGATTTTCTCCTGTGACTGCATGTGAAAGCTGCAGGGGAGTGCCTCTGTATCATCACAGGCACATGCAAGGAGAAGGACAGTTCTAAGAACTAACCTTCCCTTCAGGAACGTGGGTGAAAGACTGTTGTAGCCTAAAATGGATGCAAAGCCAAAGCACCAAAAATACAGCTCTATGAACTCATTGTCAGCTCCTCTCTCAAACACATTTTGTTCTCTGTTTCTTCTTACACTGCTTCAGGCATGGCAGTGCCATCAGGCTGAGTATTATTCATTTCTGTTTGTTTGAATGAAGGCCTTAGTCTTTGGTCTCATCACACCAGGACATTGAACACACATGTATGAAACAAATATCAAGATTTGAACAGTACAAAAAATCACTTGGACATTAAAATCAAGAAAATAATTTTTTTGCTCTTAAGAATGTGTTTCTGTGGCTTTGTAGAATCACTTTCATATTCATTTTCAGTACATAGAGAATATGTTAGCCCTGGGCAAAGTGCATGCATCCAAATGTAAGTACTGAAAAGTACTTGTATGCACACAAACTGACATGACAGATGTCTCTCCAACAGCACGCATCCTAGCTATTTTCACAGATAGAGGTGCTCCGGAGAATGTGCTGGAGCTTGAGATTTCAGTGTCTGGGCAGGACAGTTGAAGCTGTTCCTCTAGCTGCTCAGAGAACAATGCTGGCTCAGGATAACCTGCAGCTGTGGTTAGTCTCTGTGGACTCCTTGAGGTCAGGTTATGGTTTTCCTTGCTGGCAGTTGTACTGATGTGGAGGTGACTAGCACTGGGTGACTGGAGAGTAAGGAGTGTTGGCTCATACAATAGAGAAAAAGACTTGGAAACATGCAGACAATTCTGGTAAGTGTCCTGGCAGGTACAAGCAATCAAACAACTCTCTGTCTACCTTTCTTTCTTTGTCTTGAGGGTTATTTTGAGGGACAGATTTCTTCTGTGGGATCTAACCAACATTTTCCACAGGGCTGGGGAGAGTGGGAGGTAAATGGTGGAGTGAGGCTGGCATGAGCACCACCATCCCAACTGCAAAGTGTGCCCAAGAAAGAAATCAAAGAGGCCACATTGGAAACCTCTCTTGGACTATTTCTCTCACTCCTCCCCTTGGGCCCAGAGGGTCATGAGTGCATGGGGGCTGGTCCCTGAGGTGTGCTGTACTTGCCAGAAAGCCCTGGCTGTTTTGAAGCAGAGTGGAGTTGTTGAAGCCAACATTCAGGTTTCTGTGTTAAGACTGAACCAAGGACAAGTCCACACTTAAGTAAAATAGTATCTTTATTTGAGTTTGTGCAAGTATCATGCAGTGTTCAAGGTCCAAAGCTGAAGGGTGCCTGTGTGCCAGGGGTGTTGCGCTCAGATTTTAGTGTACACACAATATTTTCTGGGCATCTTCACCAGTGTATGCTTTCAGAATTGCTCTCCCCAACAGTGATGTGATCTCTGATTTATTATGTGGGTAAAACTCAATCTTGGTGGCCTTTCTGGTGAGAAATTATTCCGGTTTTAACACTACTCTTTTGTGCCCAGGACTCCAACATGAAGCTTCCTGCACTCTTTCCCTGCCTGGTGCCTTTTTCTATGGGTCAGTCTCCCTTGAGTTGCTCTCTGGGAAATGTTTTCTGCTGTGACAGAGCACCTTCAGCTGTAGCCTCCCATGCTGTGGAGCTGAGACTCCACCACTGGAAACTGGATTATTTGTTTTAAACTTCCTTTGTCTTCCTCTGATACATCCCCTTTATCTTCTTGCAACATAAAAACCAGAGCAGAAAAAAGTCAAGCACTGATGTATATATTTATTTTCTGCAGTTTCCCAGATCTCACAGAAGATACACCAGTGCTCCTACATAAAACAATTTTTACTGGAGGACAGTGATATCCTAACTTTGCATATACTATTTATTCCTCCAGCAGCAGTTGCTTCCCTGATTTAGATGGGGGTGCATAAGGAGTGTGTTAATCAGCTGTGGCTGCTCTCTGTGTGGCTACGAAATGTACCCACCTCCAACTTCTTGTGTTAATCTGTGCTCATCAAGTCGCAAGGGCATCTTGCATGGTATTGCCAGTTCCAGCCCTCACACTCAGTCTACACAGGAAGGAATCCTCAAACAATTTTGATGAGTGTTTTTCCATGGAAGCCTATAATGTCATTGAAGTTGAAACCTTCTGTAAAACAGCCTTGATTTTGGACCAAAATCTCAACATGAAAAGTGCAAATAAGTAACCTAATGTAGTTCTGAAAAGCAGATAACAAAGAAAGAATGTTTAATTTGTGCACTTTAGCTTACTCTGTTTCTCACTTCTTAAATCTTCACTTATCCCCCATTTTTAATATTGTCACACTTTTACAGTGGGATGACAAAAGGAAAGAGTCATTCCAAAAAAGTTGGAAGAAATGTTTTTTTTTTTTTTTTTTTTTTTTTCTCTTCACATTTTAAAACTTCAAGTGAAAACTGAGACTTGATGTGAAACAAATGTCAGTTTTATTCTAACATTTTATGTAAGGAAACCAAACACTTGAATGTGGGGAAGGAGGAGGGTACTGGAGGAAATCACATTTTCCATCAGGCACCCTCAAGGTATCTTATATCCAATTTTCCAAACACAACTTTGAAGTAAAGGAGAACAGCAGCTGCCAGTCTCCTCTGACTCTTTCAGCACCCTGCTTCGATTGCTCAGAACAATCTAATTTGTTTTCCTCACCTCATATTCAAAATTCAGACAAAGGAAACTTTTGGCCCTCGTCCTGGACAAAGCAATAGGTAAGGACTGCAGTGGGGTGGAGGCATGCAGCTCCTGTTGGGTCTGCTCTGGGACAGGTCCTGGAGGTCCTGTGGCCATACATGCCACTGAGCACTGTGCCCTGAAGAACACAGCACTGATGCAAGGCTTCTGCCCCGAGTGTCCTCCTGGCTGCTTCTGCTGCAGACATGTGGATTGCAATACTTTAGGTTACTACAGAGCCTGCAAAAAGCACATTCTGTGCTTTGCAAGTAACAATCAGCCCTGAAGGTCATAATTGCCAAATGTTTTCTGAATAAATGAGACTTTAAGACGCTCTTTACAGCAGACTAGTTGAAATAAAACATCCCATCTCCCAAGTCTGGGTCTGTGGGCACACAGAGCTTTCCTTGGCTCCAGCCATCTGCACTGTCTGGACTCCCCAGAGGAAGCTCTCACTAAGGGAGCAGCAAAACCTCAATAAACATTACTCTCCTAAGCCACGGACAAGGATCTCCATCTATAAGAGTGAACTACAGGGTTATGAAGAGCACAAGCCCAGGAGATCCCTGTTCGCATTCCATGGTTTGCCCACATCTGCTCCATAGCCCAGACACTCTTTCATATATTGGCTCACACTGCTCTGTGGAAAACAGAGAGGAATTTTCCACCATTGCTATCAGGGGTTAGCCACAGCAATGTGAGAGCCTGGCTGCCAGACAGCTTCCAGCTGGAAGCAGGGCTTTCAGCACAGTGTCATCTAGCCCTTCTGGGAGCAAGTGACAGAAAAGAAGTCCAGAGAAATGCAGCTCCTCAACCAACCAGGCAATGATGGGTGGTGCTGCTTGGATAAGAGGCATCCTGAGGAATATACTCAACCTGATGTTTCGGGATCAGAATAAGCCTTGAATGTGTTTTCCATTTGCAGTGGTTATAACTTCTTGCAGGGTCATTCCTACACTGCAAGACTGCTGGAGAAATGTGAAGTCAGCACAGCTTTAAAAAAAGCCTCATAGATAGGGCATTGTTTCTGTAACATGAAAAAGCAGTTGTGATTCAGCCCTATGTGTCCAACGGATCAGGTTAAATTATTCCAGTCTAAGCCCACCTTGAAAATACACATTTTCCTCCTCATTTAATTTCTCTGGCATATGGTTCATTTCTCCTAATTGTCTTCTGGGCAGGAAAAAAGCTCCTGTGATTGACAGCAGAGACAGCAACATATGGTGCTGCCTTTGTTCAGGCAAGACCAAGAACAGTAACTCTATTCAATAGCATTGCTCTATCTCCTTAGTCACTTTATTTTTTTTTTTTTTTGTAATGTGCTATGCAATTACCTTTTAAGTCAACTATTCAGATACACACCACCTTTAAATTAAAAAAAAAACAAACCAAAAAACAAACAAACAAAACCAAAATAACCCATACTCCTAGTTTTGTATTCTTTTCGAACACCTCTCACAGGTTTAAAAGCAGATGGTTACTCACACAAGCATCTGTAAGTGTGCTGTAGCAAGATATTATGGTGCAAAATTCCCTAGTGATTGCTCAAGGATGATGGCACTACTGACTACACTGTACCATGTAATGCGTAAGGGAGGTAAAAAAAAACAAGTTTCACAAGTGCAAAATAATTTAGTTGCATAAGTATGTATCCAGAGTAATTATAGACACTGTTTTGAAATGGATCAGCATAAGAGGATAATATAGATTAAAAGTGTTCAGCAAGTTTCTGCCTTGATTTCTCAAAGAATGAATTTTCTGCACACAATTTTTTCTGTGCAGTCAAAATATAGCAGGGCTGGCAAGCAAAGCCCCAGTAATGCTTATGCACAGGAAATATCCTGTGTAAAGGAGAATTTAATGTTCTTAATCTATGATTTTGGTCATCTAAACTAGTGATCTTTCTGTGTTTTCTGATCTTGCTCTTTCCCTCTCAGAAACATATCAATCCCACACAGCTGCTCAGACACATCCTTCTCTTTCGGGCCAGAGGAAGTTTCTGAATGATCTTCACAAGCCTCCACAAGCAGCTCTGAGATACAGCTTAGTACTGAATTCCCAAATTATCCTTGGTCCTTGGGGCCAGCAGCAGCTTCTTGAGCCCCTCCAGCATCATACCTGCTGAGCACAGAGTGCAGCTCCTGAAGTAGGCCCAACAAACTTTAGGCTGAGCAGAGGAAGACAAAACCACAGGTTTAGGGACTTTTCTCAAGTGAGACCAGAACTGGAAGCTTGGTGCTGTGCTGGAGAAAACAGGGTATATAACTGACCCATGCCCACCCCTGCAACCATCACAGAGCTAGCCCAGCTGGCTCCAGCTGGCCCAGGCTCCCTGGCAACATCCTCCCACAGACCTCACTGCCGTGTCTCACGCTAGGCTCAGTTTCCACTTTTTCCTCAATTAAAAGGGATGTGTGGCACCGGGCAGGATCCGTCTCCTTCATCACCAAGCTGCAGGCACGCAATGCACTCCGGGCATGGAGACAAATGGGCCTGCCTCCTCCTTCTGCTGATGAAGCTTGTATCAAATAATCATATTTTAGATAGCTGGGTCTGGCCTCAGCTGAAATGTTCCTTTCCCCTTTTTCACTGTCGCCCTGATTCTTAAGATTTTCTAAAGCCTTCTGAGTTTACATTCTGTTAGAAAACTTTCCCACACAATTTCTATAAACAACATATTGTTTTACATTCCTTCATGGGGGTGGAGAAATTTGATGTACTAGTGGTTTGTCCAGTGTCTTTGGAGACATGGCTTATTCACTCTCCAATCCACTGTCACCTTTGGAAAAGTATAACATTGGAGTCAGAAAATAAACCCTTCTTCTTTACCTTGCAAATAGCAGGTGGCTCGCATTGTACTTTCACGTGTCCTATAGCGACATTTCACCCTCTTTGCCTTCCCTCTGCTCCAGTGTCTCAGTCCAGTGCAGGGATCCATACTGGGCAGTGCTGGGAGCTCCTGTGGTGGCTCCTGCTGCTCTGCTCACTGCACATGGAGCATCCTATTTGCTTTGACAATAATGTGGAAATTTTAGAAATTTTGGTCGTTTTGGGGTTTTCCCTCCACAGAAGCAAATATTTCCTCTCTGCAATGCCCATTAGAGAAAAATCCCATGTGACATAGCAAATTCCTTCAAGGCATGAACATGTTTGGATGCAGAAATTAATTTACAGCAAAACCTGCAACTAAGCCAAGCAGAAGAGTGTATTTTAAAATAAATTTGCATATGTAGTAGGCAGTCTCTGGCTCATACTGCCTTCACTGAGAATTCAGATCAGGCTTGCTGCTAGGGAGGAGGCAGATGAGGTCCCTCTTCCCTGTGGGTGCTGTGCAGAAGCAGGCTGGCACAGCAGTGTTTGATAGAAGCTGTGAGTCTAGCAAAGAGTTTGTGGCCACCTATAATTTAAATTTTAGCAGATCACTTCAGATTTCCCCAGGTCCAGTTACGTTCACTGCTGTGGGATGGTAAATCTGTGTTTTTGACTTGCATAGGCACTTCTCTTCTGATGGCTTGGGTGAACACCTTTAGCCTCATTCTTTGATGCTCCTCTTTGCTCTGTCTGCACAACCTCCTGGCATTCTTCTGCCGAAGAGGTCCTAGTTTTCAGGAAAATGTATGTTTTCCTGTTTCCTTGGACATGGGTAATCTGTGCCATGAGATGTGTTTCAGGAGTCAGGGGGAAATGGGAAAAAGAACCCCATCAGCTTCAGCACATGATAATGATACCACATTTAGAAATTACTTGAAAGGATTGAGTTTCATATTTTAGAGGCACCCTGAGAAGTGCAGATTTTCTCTGAAAAAAAAAAAATTACTTAAAGGGGGAATCCATGGCTGTTTTCCTGCATCACAGTAGACAAGTGACACTGAGTCTTCAGGGGAGCTAAAAACTGTTGCCCTGGGGAGAGGGGGTAAAATTTGCCCCAGCCCCAATTTGCCCAGCCCCTCCTCAGCTGGTGGGGATGATCATGGTCAGTGCCATCCAAGTTCCCTAGTGGGGTTGTGGTACACTGGCTTCCAGCAGGCAGACAGGCTCTGCTGGCTTCGCTGCTGCAACAGCAGATCTATGCCCAGAGGCTGCTGTGCGGTGCAGAGTTTGTCTCCCCTGCTCACCCTCGTGGTGCTGCTGCACTCTGGCAGTTCCCTGCTTCACCCATGCCTAGAGCTGGCCAAAGGGAGCAGCAGAACAAATGAACTGATGGAAATTGCTTTTCTTCCCCACACCCTCGTAACTCAGCCTGAGGTGGAGGTGGAGGCTAGGCTTGCTGCCTCGTGCTTTGGGAGTGTCTCTTCTCAGAGATTTGCTAACAATCCTGTGGCTGAGCCTTTCATAAAAATACTCAGGTTTCTTGCCCACCAGAAACTGAATTTGACATTACTAAAGAAGCTAATAGAAATTACAGGTGTGGAGTGAAACTTGCTGAGCCAAGAGTGTCCCACTGCAGATGAGCTCTTGGCCATAATTCAACGTCCCATCTGTTTTTCTTATGAACTAATGAGCTACATTAAAATCAGATCATTCATTTAATGTCTGCTTTAGCAGCTTCTGTACCCTGAGTTTTCTGAGGCTTTTCTAGATATGTGCTAGAGAAATCAGCTCTCTTTATTTCTCTCAAAGCCTGTATTGCTTGAATGAATCTGAAAAAATGATACTTCCTATGAACACATCCAGACTTTCACTGTTAGAATAATAGAATGGATTGGACTAGAAATGGCCTGTAAAGGTCACCTACTCCAATCCCCTGCAATTCAACCTGATCTTGAATATTTCCAGGGATGGCCTTCTGGGCCACCTGTTCTAGCATTTCAGCATCCTCTCTGTAAAAGACTGTCTTTATAGCTAATTTAAATCAAACCTTCTTTATTTTAAGGATACTTGTCCTATCATAGCAGACCCTGCTAAAAAGTGTGCCTCCATATTTTTTATAAGCCTCCTTTATGTATTGAAAGGCTTCAGAAAAGTTTCAGCAGCCTTCTCTTCTCTGAACTGGACAATATCATCTCTCAGTCTGTCTTTACAAGACGCACCAGCCCTCTGACCATTTTCAGCCTCACCAGATAAGAGACTCCACCTTGTTATCTTTAAATTGCCAAATATGCCAAGATGATTGACTTCTCTAAAAAAATATATTTAAACTATTTTTTTCTTAAATAGAAACATTAATAAGTTAATAAAAAATAATTTTTTTAATACACTGTAGCAGCAATTGATTTGGAACAAAAGATTTATCTCTGTGAGCTTTTACCTGGTAAGGCTTGTAGAAAGCAAAGTTTTCTTTCCATAAAATATTATTAAAAATTTAATCCAACATATCTTTCCATAGCGTGTTCCTAACAAAGTAAATTGTCATAGTCATTCTGTGGGTGGCTGTAACACAGCCATTACATTACATTGCATTATATTGGGAAGGTCATTCTGAAACGGAGCCTTCTGGCAGGATCTGACAGCAAAAGCATCAGCTCAGAGTCCACCCATTCCTCAAATGAATGTAATACTTTTTATTATTTGGAGAAAAACCTCAGGATGTGTACTCAAACCTGCACCTTTGCAGGTATCATTTTCACCTGGAACTGGTGATGAGGTAGCTGTGAAAGTGCGTCACTGTCCAGTCTCTGTGTTTGGGGTTATGTGGCTTACACTGTACTGGAGACGATTAATTGCTTATACAAGGTCCTCAGCTTCTCAATGACTTTTAATATTATGGTAGTGAAAGAGAAGCTTTTTGGCTGTCCTGTTTTTTGACAAAACCACAGCATGGGAAGAGCAAAGCAGAGGCTCCTGCTGACCTCAGCAACAGGGTCAGCAGCAATTGTGCCGGGCACAACATGGAACCAAGCAACTGATCCACCATGTGGATCATGGCACTACAAGCTTGAGAAACATCTAACCCTTCTTAAAAGCAACAGACAGGCAAAGAGGGATGGAAGCAAAGCATAAGAAATCACCCAATTCAAGAAAGTTCACAGCTTTTCCCATGTGTGGAAGCTCTGGGAGATCAAAACAAGAACAAGTCTGTGAAGGATTTATCCATAATCTTACAACCCCATGGCTATGTCGGATGGAAACACCACTGTCTGAGGCTGGGCCACCACCATAAAAGGCTATTCTAACCCACTTTGGGTTATCCAGTGCATTTTTCTTACCATGAAAGTGAAAAGCCTTGACTCCCAGTGTTGCTAGCAACACAATGTGAGGGAATCCTTCAGCATTTGAAGGCCTAAAGGGCAAATACCTTTGGCGTTGTTTTCACCACTAATTTTTACACTGTCTGCTGAACTGTAGTCTTTTATATTTATTCCATGACAGGACATTTTTTTAATCTTCTGAGGCTATGCTCACAGAAGTCGATTCACATGATGCATCTTCCCCGAGGGCAGTGCACCATGGGCTAGAGACACTGTCTCACTGTGATGCCTTAGGATTTTAGCTTTTATATATTTCAAATCCTGTACTGCTTTAGGGTATTGCTCTAAAACTCCATAACTGCTAGCTACTGTTCTCCTGTTTTATTCAGACAAAGCAATTCCTCTCTAGGCCTGCAGCTCAAGGACAGCCTACTGCCCCAGGCCCCAAAAAGTATAAACAAAAATGAATTTGGGGAGAGGCAAACTAGGAGTATATGACTTCATTATCTGAAGCTGTAATTGGAGGATTAACCCCTAATATGCAAAAAGAACAAACTTATAATTGTCTGAAAAACTCATGACCATTTTCCATCTTGGGTTTAGCCCCTCTTGGAGGATTTTGACTGCCCAAGGTGTATCTATTGAAGGCCTTTAATAAATACTTACTTTTATTCTCTTAATCTTGTCTATCCTCTGTTTTAGGTAGCCACCCCAAGGCATCAACTATGCCCGCGAGCAGGAGAAGGATGTTCTCCAGGACTGAAGGACACTCTTCTCATCACCTGACCAGTACTGAAATGGGACAACTCCTCTCAGAGGCTCCCCTGACTCTGTGCAGCACCTCTTCTTACCACCCCTCTGTCCTGAAGAGGCTCTCCTGATGGATCTGGCAGGTTAAAATATCACTCCCTCGACACACAGGCATAAATAGGTTGCTCAGGTCCTTGACTGGCAGCAAGGATGTGGCAGAATGCTCTTGTGTCTTTGATAAAGGGAAAACTCCAAATAACACAGACACTTGAAGCAGCAGCAGAAGTAGCTGTGCCTATAGCACTGCTAGAGAATGGTCCAGCGAAACCATTTAGGATTAGCTTGATTTTATTTCCACCTCACTCACTCCAAATCAGCTCAGGGGCTGTCATAAGGTCATGAACATTTGGTAAAAAATGTGGCAGAAAAAAAATCTGGAGGAACTCTAGAAAATCTTGCAGGAGCTGTCGCCTCAACCAGAGTCACTGCTGACAGTCTCAAGACCAAAGGCTGGATGTGGTTGGTAACAGGTCTAGAAATAATCTGTAAGTGTCTGGACCATTGTAGGAACATCTATCCTTTCCTATGGATGAATAAGGAATGCCTCAGGTGTATAAACCTATTGTATAAAAGTATAATATAAGCCCCCCACCATGGTGATATAATATACTTTTCAAAATACCTTTCTTTTTCTTCACCCTATGCATATTTAGAATCCAAATTAGGGAGACAAGCTTAGATTTTCCTTGTAGGAAACTCATTCTTTGTTATAAACAGTGCTAGTTGGCTGGGCTTTAACCCAGCAGGGGCTGCCAGCCCTCTAAGACAGTTTTACTTGTCTTCAGTCCATGTGGCTCTTTCCCAGTTCTTATTACAGCATAAATTTAAAAAAAAAATATTTTTAGTTCAAGTAGGCAAGCAATGAATGAACATGAATGTGCCAGATATCCTCTCAATTCTGTCCAGTCTACCCATTTTCTCCCTCTACTAGGGTAAATGGATTGTTGTGGATGGGGTATTTATCACAAACCTTTTACAAGGAAAATAAACAAAGCAAAAAGTTAGGCCTTAGCAGCACATTGCAGCTGCTGGCTTTATACACCAGGTTGGCTTGTTGTGAAAAGCCCAGCTTTTTTCCCAACGTTTCTAAGGCTGGCTCCTTAGCTTCCCTCAAGCTGGCCCATTTGGGGTACATATTGTTGGTAGGTGGTGATGGATATGTCCTCTCCCACCACAGTCTGATTTATTTTATCGCTTTCATGACCCAGGCATGGTGACACAGGTTTTTGTTATTTTGACTGCAGCTTGGATGCAGTGGGTTCACAAGCAAGGCCTTGGACCTTTTGCCTAAAAATTTCAGCAGAGCTCACCAGAAAGTTGAAATCCAAACCCAGAGCGCTGCCACTTTCCTGACAGCCCCACCCTTAACCGATGGTGTCCCATGTCCCAATATATTAATAAAACAAAGACCTGAATAATCAGATGTATAATAACAACAGTCAAGAACTATCCCAGTAACAAGATCTTACCATGTTAATGGATTATGGATCTGCCACAGTTCATTTTCATCCTGAGCCCAAGCAGGGGAGAGAAAGCTGGGGGAGTATGACCATTAATATAAACTCTGTTTTTCACTTGATAGTCTGCTTTCTTGAAGACATATTGTCTTTTCTAGATCTTTGGAATCTGAGAAACTCTGTTAGAAATTGTGTGACACTGGGTCATGCAAACTCTGGAATTCTGCTTACAGTCCCCAGACAAATATTTTACATTTTATTCTGAATATGAGAGCACACTGAGAACCGTTTTTCTTTGTGCCTTTCATTGTTCAGGGCAAAAGAAATCTGCAGGCCTGAAACTGCTTCTCAGCTTTCCACCCAAAACCAGGACACCTCACCTGAACTCACCACCCCTCCTGCATGTGCGGAGTTTGTGTTGAGGGTGCAGTCAGAACAGGGGCTCTCACAAGATGTTCATTACTGCTTGTTGGGTGGTTAAAATAATGAGTAATTGTTTCTGTGGTATCTTAGCTGTGTACAGTTTTGGTCCTGGCCAGAGCAAAGGAATTGCAGAGAAGAGCATATTTCAAGAAATAAACTTAAACATTTTGAAACTTGAGGGAAAAAAAGGTGAATTAAGAGGAAGCCAAACATTAGGGCTAGATCTTATTTAATCCAAACTGGGATATCTATCCCTGACAAAAATGTTGACCATGGCTATTTTCTTGCCACCATGTCTGTTCTCTCCCCACCCTGCTTTCTTGGAAGTCACTGTGCTCTGGCTCTTCAATTAGAGACGGATAACTGATGCATTGCACACTGGAAAAAGCTTATCACGCTGCATTACTTGTTCCATCACTGGAGCCCCATCACCACTGTGAAATCTATTTCTTCATGTTTGAAAGGGACTTGGATAAACCACCTGGCCATCCCATCTGGGACCATCAAATGTCTGATCCAGGCAGTTTGTCACAGACAAATAGCATTGATATTTCTCTGGTACATATTTTGGAGCAAGGGTTTGTGCAGATGAGCTGGCAGAGGCTGAGCTATGTTTTGGAGGATCATCTGGACTGCAGCTTTCCTGTAGCTGGGAGCTGAGGTCTGAGTTTCTGCCCTTTTAGAGGACCCCTCAGTTTAGGTGTATGCATGGGGTGAGAAAAATGTTTTTAGGCTGTAAAAACAGAGGGATGAGGTAGCAGTGGTAGTCCCAGGCTGCTGGAGCATATCACCTCAGGGTAGTACCCTGGGGAATCCAAGAGGTAGTACTCTCTTCACGAAGAGGTGAAAGAAACAGGACCTCAGCCCCAGGTCTCATATTATATTGGAAAGAAAATTCCAGTGTCAAGCAAGACAAGAGGATTTCCTGACTGATGGAAAAGTCATAGTTAGGGAGAATTCACACATTTCTGGGAAGTCATCTGCACTGGGTGAGGGCATAAGATGTGTAATTTGCCCTACTCTCATTCTCCACAGCTAATGGGATAGCTTCCTATAATCAGTTTGGGAAACACCTATAAAACACACTTCTCTGCTGTATACCTCAGGGAGCTGGTATGACTGCAAACCACAAACAGCTTGGGCCACAAACTGCACAAAGCACTCACTGCACCACTACTGCCTGCAGAGCTCAGTGGCTGTGGGTTTGAGAACAAAATGTTTAACCATGGAGAATTGATGCATGGGTGGTGACTGTAAGCCCTTTTTGGGTGAAAAACACCTAGAAAGCCCCATGAATCTGTTTTCCCCTTGGTGGCCCACTCTGGAAGCTCTCCTGGGGAGGAGGGTGGTGGGTTTTTCCTGAATCCCTGTTACTGATCAAAATTGACACAGAAAAAGGAGCAGATCACAGAACCTTTCAGTGAAAATACTTCATTTGTTCCTGTGGGTTTGGAATAGTCAGCACAGACATGGGAAAAGATTTCAAAGGTGCCAGGCTGAGGTCTGAGGGCTCTGCCTGAGGCTGCTAGAGCACTGAGTCAAAGGGCAGTGCAGTGCTGGGGTTCTTCCTTGGCACCAGAGAGAGGACGCTTCATCCTTGTGCAGCTGCAGGAATGGTAGAAATTCCAGACGGACCAAGGAGGTGGCAGCCCTATGAGGGCAGGATGAGGAGTGTACCCAGGGAGTAAAGAGCCCAGAGAGCTATTGTGGCCTGGGAGTTTGGAGTTGGTCAGTGTGTCATGGTGGCACAGGGCAGGCTCACCCTCATTCCTTCAGCTGTAGCCTGTCTCTTTTACTGTCTCAGTGGAGACTTGCTTGTGAAACTGCAAGTGCAGATTATCTCTGTGTCTGGTATGGAGGAATTATCACTGCAAACAGGATTAGTTGTAAGTGAAGGAGCCACTAATGTTTAATTACAGATACAAGTCTCTCTGGGCCACAGAATACTTTATAAATTTCTTTTTTGTAATACTTCTGTTTTGTTGCCTCTTGAAACAGTAGCCTTCAATTTTACATACTAACCTCACAAATAACCCATTTACCCAATGTCATTATGAATAACAAGACAAGATGGGAAGCAGCTTTCCCTCAGTTTGCATTTTAGTTGACATTAACAGACCCATGTGCTTCACCTCATCTTGGGCTGCTGATTAGCAGATAGAGGTACATCCTGCTGCCAGAGACCATTAGGAAAAACGTAGTGGCAACCGTGTGTGAATTCATCCGGCAAAGGCTGGAAGGATGATGCTAGGTGTGCAAATGCATACCAAGGAGTTAGGGAAGAGGTCAGATTTTATTTTCTTAGTCAGAACACCTGCAACACACACCAACCTTGCACCTAAAAGCAAAACCAAACTTTTTAGGTCAGTCAGTCCTTTTTTCATCTCCAGATCAGGAAGATCTGTTTATCTCAGCATGAAGCATTTTCAGTGTTTCATTCTAGCAGAAAGTTAATTTAAAGCTCTGCTATTTTGATGTCCTATTATTTTAGATTCGGACCACATGTTTGAGTGAGTGTATTTGATCATTTGGAGATCAAGAATGAAGAATGCGAACCAACTCCTCCATTATTTTTTTTTACTTCTGAGTCCAGAATTTCTGCCTTTAGACAATGATTTTGTGGGACAGCTATTCCTAGCTGAAGGCACAGAGCAGAATAATGGGCAGCAAATATTTCTGCAGATGGGATTGTGTTCAAAAGATTGGAAATAAAAGAGCAAAGTCCAAATTCTGCTATTAATTGGGACCAAAAAATGTGTGTAGCATCAAACCACAAAAGCAGTGATGGGCAGGGACCAGGTGGACTCTGTTAGTGAGCAAGGAAGAGAAAAAATCTTTCTTCTTCCTAATAGCTGCCAAGAAACATGCTTGCTTCAGCTTTTGCATGAAATGATAGATGATGGCTTTGAAGCCTAAATCTTTTTGGTTTTCTTCCGTCTCCCTTTGGGGCATGGGTGCTGTGGATGTTCATTACTCACACTGGAAACATTTGTCACAGGAAGCTCCTGGAACAGACTTTGGAAAGCCATGAAAGCCCTAATGTCAGCTGAAAACATCAGTGCTGTCCCAGCACTTGCTGAATCAAATTATTAAGTGCCAAGACAAATATCATCCCCCATTTTACAAAATCCAGGGTTTTCAAACCCCTTTCCTACCAAGAAAGTCCTCTCTATCTGATAAGTGTACCCCATTTTGGTGGCAGCTACTTCTTCAGAATGTGCAGCTGTGTTTTCTGAATCTTGCTTCACTCTTCCGTAAATTCTCTTCCACCTCTGTTTCCCTGGTGAAATAACCAGAATATTTGCAATTTTTAAAAAATCAGGGGTTTCTGTAGTCATAAAGTCACTCATATGCTAATGAGCCTCTTCTGCAAGACGCTTTAGTTAATTAATATTTATATACTGCAGCAAGGCTCAAGAGCTAATCTATGAAGTGTTATTTAATAATTATGAATATCTGCCTTGGGAATCTGAGATTGAAATTCACCGCAATTGAATTAAGTTGCAATTAAAAGTTTCTGCCATTAAATCTTTAACATAGGAGCAATGAACACAAGAAAAGCATGAAGCAAGAAGATGAAGTTCTGCCTTGCAAGCCTGTGGGCTGAGATAACCAGGAGCCTCCTCTGTTCCTGGCAGTGAAGAGTGAGTGTGACTGAGACAATTGGGTCATGTTTATCCTTGGGGGCAAGCACAGAGCTCACAGGAGCTGAGGTTCCTGCTCCTATGCCATACTTGGCTGGTGGAGAATGAGAAAAAGGGAAGACCAGCCCTTGGCTGCCTCCAGTCGGCTGGAGCACTGTCCCAGACTCCTTGTGTTTGGTGGCTAGCATTGTCTTTGAGGGGAGTGCTGCAGGCCTACATTCCTCTCTGTGTTCTGTTGAGAAGGAAATTACCATGGCAAGTGGACTGGTACCAGCCAACACTGGCACTCTTTGTGCTTGTGACACCAGCAAAAAGCCCCCAGGTGCAAAGGGCTCACCCCTCTCACTCCTCTGCAGCCAGTGCCCCTCCTGTGGAATGCCTTGTCCTGCTGTCTCCCACAGAAGGAAGCAGAATATGGAATAGAGAGAATATTCCCATCATCATTCGAGTCCTTTCTCACCATCACTTAGCAGCCATGACATTGCAGCAGCAGGGATCATTCCTGGGACTAATGCCTTCTTCAGTAATGTTGTTGCAGCCATGTACTGGTGAAGTCTTGCTCAAAGACCAAGGAGCTACTTGTTTTTGGGAGGTTGGGTGTGCTTGTGGATGTGTGTACAGAACTGCATCCTGCAGTTATGGCTTTCCAGAGAATACTAGTGGGTGGTTCAAAAAGTAAAATAAGGATATTATTATTATACAAATATAATTGGATTCTTCTAGTCTTAAATAAGCCCCCGGTAAACTTATAAGTTTACTTGGCAGTGAAAACATAAAACTTGGTTTGGCAATTACATTTAGGAAAACATTAGGAACTCAAGGGAGAAAATACTACTTGGCCAAGCATGTTGAACTAATGCTGAGAAATGGGGCTCTGTGAAAGTGAATTCAACCCAGTTTTTTAAAGCTACTTACTCGGTCTCCTTCCACTGTTGGCCAACTGACAGAAATTCAATATTTTTCTTCTAGTGAATGAAAAGCATAGTCAGAAACAGCCATTGGGTCAGGTTCATATGCAAAAGCTCCTCTTGTGCTTTTGTTTCCTAATTGCTTTTGGAAGGGTTTTTTGGACTGGGCTGATGCAGTTGTGTGTGTGAATTTCCTGGCAAATAAGAAAGGTGACTGTGTCCAAAAGACATTTAAGAGTGTGAATTCACAGCCTTTCCATGTCTAATCAAGGAGCGTAAACCATTAGCCACATGTTCCCCATTTCCATCACATTTTTTCACACTTAAACAAAAACATGCCAAAGGAAAGGTGCTACATTTTTTAATGCCCCCAAATAGGAACCACAGGAGTCCATTAAATGCTGTGGTCATTTCCAGCATACAAATCAATTTTCCTTGTGGTGGTGAAGTGGTGAATAATGCCTGGTTTGTTTAAAGGCGCATGACTGATTTTGGATGAAGGATCCTGTCACTTTGGCATTTTTAGTTTTATTTATTGCATGCAAGCATATAAAACCTGGTACTGGCCTCAGTGCCAGGCTTACTAGTGGAAAAGCTGAAAGGACCACATAACGTCTGGTGCAGCAAAGAAGTTCTCCTTCTGCAAGGCATTTGCTGGACTGAAAAATTATTTTGATTAACATGGCAGAGAAGGATTTCATCAGTTGGCATCTACTGGCTTTATTTTTTCTTCCATTTTGCCTGTGTCAAGATGAATACATGGAGGTGAGCAGAAGATCTTATAAACCAGTGGCCAAAATATTGCAAAGTCACCACCAGACTGGTCACAAAGGTTCCAGAAGCAGGGAAATATTGAAACAGCGGAATCAACTTATAGAGTGGACTGTTGTTAATAGCACATCTACAGACCATAAAGTCCTGAGACCAGAGGTAGATGATGTAGAACTGACTACCTCAGATAGAGTCCAGGTACTCTGAATTAATCTTCTAAAGATATCTTTAAAGCTAATGAGATTTTTTTTTTTTGCTAACATTACTAGTGATATATTTATGAAATAATTTTTATTGAAGCTGTATATTGGTCTGTAACCTGCTGGGCTGCTTTACAGGATCTTTTAATGAGCTGGTAGAACCAGCAGTGGTTGGGGACACTGGTTTCAACACAGGCAGTACTGCTTTGTTCTGTAGAAACTGTGAACTTGTGATATATCATATATGCTGAAATACAGTCTCTTAATTATCCCAAGGTATTAATTATTTAATTATATATAAAAGTTTTAGATATTATTAACTCATTTGGATGTGAAGGAAAATTGCAGCATTTCTAGAGGTATTTGGAGAGATTCAATTAGCAGAGAATAATTTTACTTTAAAATGACATATATAAAGTATATTTCTTGTGCTTGAGACAAAAATAATGAAATTCTGAATGTTCAAAAATTTTATTCTAAGGAGTAGCTTGAAAAAAACAGATAGGAATGTAATGAGTAGATTTAATAATATAAATCAACTGAGAGTTTAAGAAGAAAAAAGACTTGCAATGAAATTCTAAATCATCTGCAGTATCTGCATTTTAAACTGAGAATCCTTTTATGTTTTTCATGGCACTTTACATACTACAGTCATTAGTTTATAACACTGGGAATATGGCATAACTTGATTATACACAAAATATTGCAGTCCAAATTTGAAAGAAAAAAAACTGAGGGGCAGAATATGAAGCTTTTTCTAGCACTAGGCAAAACAAAATTCCACTCAAATGAAAGGGGGTTTTTTGATCAATGTGTTTTATTAACCGCAAGAACATGAGTGTTTTTTCCTACAGCTGATATGAATATTTGAGTCCTGTATAGTTCACCTTTTACCCTCTGGGGTTTTAAAATTTATTCAGATCAAAATAAGATATTTTGAATTGCCAAAAGCAAGGACATGCAGATAAGTATTAAATAATAGCCTATGTTATGATAAGCAGAGAAGAGGTCTGATTTTAATCCTGTGCTGGGCTTGAAGAACTGAAACACATCCAAGGATGAGAAAAGGTTTAATACACCACCGTATTCCCTGTATTAAAACTTCACAGTGCTTTTGATTTTGTATTTCTTGGGCAGGAGTTAAATGTTCCTCTAGTGCACTCAGCAAAACAGATATTTAACTGTAGGCATGTTAAACCACTTGTGGAATATAAGCAGTGTAAAACATAAGGTGTACAGTCCAAAGAGCCAGCCAGTGTGTGCAGACCTCTTTATTGAAGGGAGAATAATGCAGCTGTGTGCTGTGGACCATGCACAAAAGATTCCCCTTTAACACTACACAGTTGTAAATAATGCAGAATTTAATGCAAAACCACAACTTTTTAGGGCTCAAACTCACCCCCACAGAAAGTGTGTTTAGGCTGCATGTGTCTGCTTGTCAGAGAGTTTAATGCAACTTGTCTGGAGCTGCCTGCTGGGGAACTGGTTGTGACAATAAAAACAAGCCCGGTGAGTCCGAGTACAGCTGATGGCAGTCATTTACCTGCCAGCCCATCTCCAAGAACCAATCTCTTCTGGGGAAATAATGCAATTTTTGGCTTACTGAAATAAAATGGAGCACTAGCAGATGCACGACAGAGATAATCAATCACACAGTGGCTTATGCAATAAGTGTTTTCCACTTCCAGACTCCAGGAATTTCTAGGCAGAGAAAGAACAAAGGTGGCACTGACATGTTTTAATTCATGTCAAATCTCTCTCTTTCCCTTGAGTTATATGGAAACTATTCAATTCCTATTTCCTGCTTTCTTGATCGTTTTAGATAGAATAGCTCTACTCAGCTAAAGAGAATTTAGGCTGGGGAATTTCATCCTCTTGCTGAAGTGTTTCAAAGGTCCCGTTCCCTGTTGTGGAAAAGAGATGATAGCATTTGTTGTTACTAATTTCTTTACTGCACTGGGTGCAAAGCCAGCTTCCACACTGCTGTCAACTCATGTAAAATATAACATGCATTTCCCAAGAACAAGGACTCTTAGTGACTAGGGAGAATCATGACTGACCATTTTTCCATTTCAGGTTGCTCTTTGAAAATCTTTAAATATCACTAGCCAAGCAGTGTTTTACCCTGAATTTTGACAACTTTTTTTTGTTTCTTTGCTTGGAGACGGGGCATGGAGGGCCTAAGTGCAAACAGAGACAGATAATTTGCATTCAGAACAGAAGTCAAGAATAGTGGAGGTATATTACTTGTTTTCTACGTTGTCCTAGACAATAAAACAGAAATTCATAAAATTAATCAGGAAGTCAAAAAGGACTGGGTATCCAATTATGACTTGTTCACAGCTTGAAATTAAGGGAATTGAATAGACCATCTGTTGCCTAGATCATTCTCCTATATAATAAATCATGGGAAATTCAGCAGATTGCCTCAGAAATAGTTCCAGTTTTCTATCAGTGTTAGGATATCAATGTGGCAGATGCATTTCACAAGCCCTAAATCATATTCATGTTCTGGCAGCAAAGCCAAATATTCACTGACAAAATTTATGCACAAATGGCTGCAAAGGATGCCTTTGGCAAGTTGATTGTAACTAATCTCTATGGCATATTTGAGTGTAATTTTACTTTAGGAACATGTTTTTCCTTTAAATGTACTATTCATGAAGTTCTCTGCTTTTAAAGATTTGAAGAAAATTCTAAATATTCATCAACCTTGGCAGCTGACCATGAATATTTTTTTTTCTCCTAGTGAAAGAGTAAAGTCAATAAATTAATTACTTTATGACTTGCATAAACAGCTATTTTTAAATCAGTGGAACTGTTGCATACTAGGCTGGCAGGACTTGCCTTATTTCACACCTAAGAACCTGATGAGCTTTTTTTTTTTGAGGTAATGCCAAATAGCACTTTGTTATGATCATTGCTTGTATCTATTTTATTTAAAAATACCTGTTTCTCTAATAAAGTTATTCAAGATTTCAGTACATTGTCAGAAAAAGCCAAATTCCATCTGCATAGAGAGAGTCCCACATGCAGTCCACTTTGCTGTATTCATGTCTTCACTCAATTACAATCCATCATTCTAAGTCTTTGCATTTTTTTTAGGCTGATATTTCTTATTTGCTCTTGGCAAATAAGTTCACCTTTAGTTCACCTTCAATTTTAACATGAATATGAAGTACTATCTAAAAAAAGCTGGAGATTTGAATCTCAATGCAAAAATAAACATAACTCTTTTAGGGGGTACAACATGCTTGCAAAATTCTAGTCCTCTGGTATTTGCCTCCCTTTCAAGGACTAAAAAGGGGCTGAAAGCAGAGCTACTTCTTCTCTCATACCAGAAATACTATAAAAAGTGCATCGGGTGATTGTCAGCTATGTCCTGCCTAACAACTGGAAGAGACAAACAGCCATAAAAATATAAACAAGTTCTCCAGGAAGAGACAGTTCAAGAGGCAGAACCTATTTTTCTCATTAAGCATAGACCTTGTCCAGAATTAATATAAAAAGCATAACCTTGACCAAACCCCATAAATATGAAGCCCTTCTGCCCATTGGCAAGTCTTAACTTTTCCATAACTCTTTGAATATGAAGGATGTTTGTTTAGCTGTCTAGTTGGCCTTTATTTCCATGGTAACTCCAGCATCATTGGTTCCAGCTGGACAGGGCATATGTCTGTCTCATTGGAGGAGCTGCAGTATTTTGGTGGTGTCATGAAATGAATTTTCTATATCCATAAGTTCCTAAGCCTTCAGAAATCAATTAATTCCAAGGGTGTACTTGGTATTGTCCAAAACACAGGCAGAAAGTTTCTGATGACATCACTGATGACACTGAGGGCAGGAATACAGCACATTTGTGAGTTCATTTGACAGCTGTCATCTTGCCAGAGGCTCATTTTCTGCCACTAAACCAGTAAGTCTGCATTGGGCATGTAATTTGACAATGATAAAGATTAGAGAAAAGAACGGATAGGAAGGCAAATAGTAGAATGATTAAAGTAGTAGTTGGATTGGTGTAACTATCCCACTCCAGATTTTAAGAGCTGCAGGTTTGCATCTCAGGATATTAGGAAAGAATTGTAGGGAAAAGAAACAAAGAGGGAATAAATGAGGAGGTAGAGAAATAAAATCAAACACTGAACCTTGGCCTTATCTGACGTACTAGAAGATTATGATAACTAAGTTATGAAATTCAGTCAGAATTGAATGAGTACTCCATTAGTATAAACACAATAGTATGGAAAAGAAAACCGCTTAAACAAAACCATTATTAAACTGATTACTATAGTAGTTGAGCTGTACTAGTCAGCATATAGCTTTCCACAGTTACACATTCACCACTAAAAATGATCAAAAGCCCCTAACACCTTGTGTTGTGGTAAGTTCAAATTTTTGTCTTGCATCTTAACACTTTTTTAGGGTCTCCCAAGTTTAGTAGCCTGTAAATATACAGGTCTGGGATCATAAAGAGGAATATGCTGCACAGATATTTTTTTAGTATCTTCTTTGGGTGGTCCAACACAGTTTCATTTATATTTATTGAGGACAGTTCATTGCTGAAGGTCAAACCAAGTCCCTTGTGTCCTTTGTCATCACTCAGAGGTCAGTTGAAATGTGGGATCAGGATGTGAATCTAATTGAAATATTCATCTAAATTTCACTAGTTGGTATTGATGTATTTTCAAAACCCTCATTATTTAACAGGACGAGTTGGGTTTTTAAAAATATTTGTTATAGACTTTTGAATACTTCTAGAGCTATTCCTTTAAATCTTGCAAAAATAACATCTCAGGGATAACATAACTATGTGAGAATTTCATGCCAGATAAGAACTGTTTTGAAAACTTACCAAGTATATAAACAGAAATATATAATGAAGACCCTGTAACCAACATGCATGAGATTGATGTCCTCCATGGATGAGCTACTTAAAGCTTATTTTTGTGCACTTAGCCTCCGCAACCTGGACCGCAGAATCCAGACTGCAGTTCCTGCTGCCGAGGTGACTTTGGAGTTCGACTCTACCAAGGGCCCCCAGGACCTCCTGGGCCCCCTGGGATGCCAGGTAAAGATGAAGTTTAATTCACTTTTTTTTAGCAGTCTAATTGCAAGATATAAATTGCAGTTTATTCTATGAAATATCAGAGAGTGGTCCAAACATCAGTATTCAGGAATCAGACACATTCAGGAAAAAGTTTTTCTATAATTTCAGAGGAGATATTTTCAGTTATATTCTAAGGTATATTAAATAGAAAACCTATTTGTCATTAAAATTCAGCTTTCACAAATTCATACTGAAAGCAATCTTATTACACCTCTAGGAAAAACTGGTCTCTCTTCAAACAGCATGAAATTCCCAATAAACTTGGAAGAACTTGTTCCCTGGAGCTGATTATTGTGACCACCTTTGTATATCCAGCTGTGTTACTGTGTACTGTATTCAAAGGCTTTTCTTCATCTAGCATACTGATAGCCAACATTTTACAGAAACACAATGCTTCTGTTGTCTCACAGAAATTCATTCACTTTCTTCTTGCATCTTGTCTTTTATAATAAAAAAAACCTACTTTTTTTAACATAAAAAAAGTCCAAAGAAGACTTTGATCTGGAAATTGATATGGAAATAGAAGAGCCTAGAGAATGTTGCTTGCATGCAGGTGTCAGTTTGTTACATCAGCTACCTTCAGGTAATGCAGGAATAGAAATTTAGAATGGAAATCACATGGAAATCACCATTCCTAAACAGAGGTACAACATAAATGAACGTGTCACTGAAAGAGAGACTTGTATCTTCTTCAAAAACTTATATCTTCTGTTATCACAAAAAAAATGCAATTCAGTGATCCATTACTTACAAATAAATTGTTGGATTCTTAGAAGCAGGATACAATTTTATATTAGAACCACATTTTCAAGGCTGCAATGGACATACTGGGGCATGGCCTAGTCCCAGCTTTGCCCTTCCCTCCTCTCTCAGTCCCACTCTCTGTCACTGCAGGATACCACAAATGTACATCCAGCAGCAGTCTCCTGCACCCTAGGATTTTTCTGGATTTCATGTTGTGCCTGCAAGGGGAACAGCAGTAGTCGCTTTTCCCCTTGATTGAATCAAATGTTGCTTGCAGACTTCTGTTCTGAACTGGTAGAGCAGTTCTGGCTTCACATAAAGGATCATTCTTGTAATTTTTAAGAGCTGCAGATTCCTCTATCCAAACAAAAATGTTCATAATTTCTTTCACCATTTGGCTTCCTTGTTTGAAGGGTTTTTTTTCTTAACAGGAAAACTCTGAAGGATCACATCATCATCAGATTTGATCTCAAACAACACCATTCTTGTAAATTTGTGACCAGAGAGAATAATCAAAAAACAAGCAGGATGGCAAAGAGCCTAATTTCAACTCTGGTTTAATTAGAACAATGATGACATTAATTAATCCCCTGAGCTGAAAGATCAGGCTTTTGCTGCAGGAGGCATAATAATTGTTCAGTTATTCTAGCCAACTCTAAAATCCTGTCAGCTGCATAGACATTTGCTTAGTAATTTAGTCAGTCAACACCAGGAAGTAAGTAATACTGCAGATGCATGAGTATGTTTTGCAATGAGTCTTTTTATTCATTTACTCATAGTAAGCCATCTCAAAAAAGCTTAATTATAAAAATGTTGTCTCTCTTTAAATCTAGGACTATGCAATCAAAATGACCCCTAACCAGCACCCTGAGAATACACATTGTCCTGTTTTTAGTACAGATTTTAATTACTTTAATACTACAAGCCTTTCATCATTTATGTGGATGTGTTTTATAGATAGCAAAATCTTATTCAAAATTATCTTACCCCATCATGATTGACTTAATTTACCAGGAAATTGGTGTTTATACTAAAGGAAAAGCAAAACTGCTTCTGGAAGCTGCCTAGTATGTGTCAATAGAAAGTGGCTTTTGCTTTCCTTGAGCCTTCTGTCTGGTGAGGTCTTCCTGCACATCTCCCCAACAAAGCAATGACTTGAGACACCACCAGTTTATACAGCACCATGAGAGTTAACACCCCAAATCTTTGTTCTGGAAATCTGCTCATCAAAACCTCTACCATCAACCTGACAACACTGCAGGTTCTTATCCATTACATCTCAGCCTGGGTTTATGGCACTGATGAGCACCATGTTGCAAGCTGGTGGAAGAGGACCCTGTGACACTTACCTGTTAAAGTATGATAACTTATTTAAATAAACCAGAAAGCTTTGTCTCCCTTCAGGAAATCATGGAAACAATGGAAATAATGGAGCAACTGGCCAGGAGGGAGCTAAAGGTGAGAAAGGAGACAAAGGAGATATTGGACCAAGAGGAGAGCGTGGCCATCATGGACCCAAAGGCGAGAAGGGTTACCCTGGGATTCCCCCAGAACTACAGGTACAACATCTCTGGCTCATATTGGCTGCAGCAAATCTCTGATTATGGTTTTCTTCACTGAGAAAACAGCACCTTATTACTGTAAGATACTTAAGAAGAAAACCCCCTTGAAAATTAATACTGTAACAGGCATATACAGCCCTTGTCCTTACTGAAAAAAATGCTCTGCTAGATCTTTCTTGAGAAGAAAAGCTTTAGTCAGAACCTAGCTGAAAAATAGGCAGGAAGAAACATATATGCTTTCCTTTGAGGGCAAAAAGCCAGTATCTGGGTTATTAAAGGAGAATAGCAGGGACTATCATTTTTCTACCAAGTTGTATCACATAAATAATTGCAGTTCCCACAGCATATGGAAAGAGTAAAGGAGTCATGTTTCTCAGGGTAGCCGGGCTTCATGAGATTCTCAGAAGCACATGTATCCAGCTCCTCAAAATACAGGCTCAAAATTTCTGAGTGCAGTAAGAGTCTCTAATTTAAAAAAAATACCTGTGAAATTTCAAAAAAATACCTGTGATATTTCAAAAAACCCTGTGTATTTATAAGCTTAGATATTTTAAATATGTTTGGGACCATGAAGGCTCTGCCTATGAATGAATAACTCAAAAGCCAGATGAGCATTTAAATATGGGTTCAAGCCTGAGCTGTTGAGCTCAACTCTTATATTGACACAATCTCACAGCTTTTGCATTAAAGCTTCTTCAAATCCCAGAAATCTGGCAGATGACAGAGAGTTTGTGTATGTATATATAAATATATATGTATGTATATATATATAATATATATCTATACACACATACACACAGATACATATATACATATTGATATATGTGCATATACACATAATAAATATATATAATATATACTCAGAGTATAGCTAAATATCTTATAAACATACCTTTAATTATGTTCAGTGTATGTCGTTGTACAATTTTAAAATGAACTACCACTGTTTTTTTTCTTACATAAAGACAATGGTAGGACTGTAATTAAAACTGAGTGATGAAAGAGGATAAACAACGACAGCTTATATTGTAATACCTATTTCCAGTGCTTAAAATTCCATCACTTCTTTTATCAGATGTGTTTAAAAATGTTTACAGTATTTCTTCTCACCATACTTAAGAATTTTAAAGACAGTGGTGGTATAGGAGAAAACACTTTTGAATACAATACTGTTTTAAGTACAGGATTATTTTGAAAAACTTTGTGTATCCATGTTGACCTGCTACTGCACAGTGAGACCTAAGGAGAAAAAATATATTTTTCTGTTGTTCTGTTCAGCCCACAAAAAGTAGCTTAGGGTCAAAGAGACTGTGAAATTGAATCTAGACCAAAAGCAATAAATTCCATCAATCTGCCATTGAAGCTGCTTTCCTTTAACACAAGATGAACTTTGATGTGATCCTGGCTGAGAAGCAAGATATTAACAATTTGCCATAACAGAAAATGCATCCATGCAGGGGTAAGGAAAATCAGCCCAAGCTTTCAGCTCACATCTGGAGCTCCTTAAATTTCTGAACAGATGGTTAATGATTTCCATTATTGGATCCAGACTTGCATTTGATTGTCTGTTTTGGTTTTGTTCTGGTTTGGATCTGAAATCAAAAGGAGTTTGGGCTGTTTTTTTTTTTTATTTTGTAGATACCAGCATAGCTGGAATCGGACAAAAAAATGTCATTTTTGTGATGGGCAGTAACAGATGCAACTGAACACTTGTCATTGAAGAAGCTGAGATAGAAATAAAAAGCCAAGTCTCTGTGTAACCTTTTGGCAACAAAGTGTAGCAATTCTAATGCTCACTCATTTACTCACATAATGTGGGGCGGGGGTGGTGGGGAGGATAGCCTTACAGAAAAGGTCACTCCCTTCCCTAAGCAGGCCAGCTGGCAGGGTCATTCCCTGGTATATTGCTGAGGGCAATTCAAATTGTCTGGTGTGGGTTTTTTTGCGCTGCTTCCTATAAAACATTTCTAGCGCAAGAAGTGAAACATGAAGTTGAAGGACAGTTTTAATTTTCTTATTTTCCACTCTTGGTCTCCACCACCCTCTGTTTTCAAGACTCAGGGTAACAAATAGAAAAAGCATTGTATATTGAGTCCCAGCTGCTGCACTTCCAGAGAACATCTAATAGAAGTGCTTCATCTATCTCTAAGAAGAAACACTAATCTGCATGCATTTTACTGGGCCTTGTTTGTTTTCACACATGCAGTTAAAAGCAATATTCAGTTTAAACGCATTGGGGAATACATAAAACAATATAAAACCCTTTTGTCAGAAACATCATCCATTTCAATACTATATTGCTGTTGCATCATTCTAGCAAGACATAAAAGTAAATAAAATCTGAAATTAAGGTTCTGAGCTGCAAACACTTGACCATATGCTCACTTTACAGTCATGAATAGTCTAATTGAATATGAGAACCCTAGTCTTCTTCCAGTTTCATTCAATGGGAGTTTTGTTAACTGGAGTTTATTGGCCTTGGAGCAAGCCCTAGAAGAACATCTCTGTCAGGAAAATAAACAGACTGCAAATACAGAAAAAAAATCTGTACCTTATTGCTCTACACATGTGTTTTTCATCAATGACTGTCTGAACGAGAACTGGATTTTTTGCAGGTCGCATTTATGGCTTCAATGGCTACTCACTTCAGCAACCAGAACAGTGGGATCATCTTCAGTAGCGTTGAAACCAATGTTGGGAATTTTTTTGATGTCATGACCGGGAGATTTGGTGCTCCAGTGAATGGTGAGCATTTGCAAAAAAAAAAAAATGTAATTACTGGAGCTGCAGGGAGATGTGTGGTCAAAAAGGATGAGGCACTATTTAACTGCCTTTGCACTTGCATAGTGCAAGTGCACTTGCATAGCTGTTGCTACCTACTTTCCAGAAAATTTAATTGAAAACTGAGCAAGCCAAGAGAAGTCTTGCCAGCCAGTGAGACTAGGGCTGACACAAAGGCAGGAGGAAGAGGCATGGCCAGGGCTAGGGAGGGAGCAGGACTGTCTGCTTTGCTGTGGCTCTTTAGCCCTTCAGCCACTGTGATGACAGAACCACAGTCTTGAAGTTGTAGCAAGCAGCAGCAGCTTCACAGTTGCCTCCTCCACCTCCTGCCTCCTGTCAATCTCTTCATCCTCATCCTCCCCCATGCCAATTCAGCTGCAAGCTGACTTGCAACAGATGTATGGCTGGAAATGAGGCATTACAATACTTCATGGGTTACTTCTCAGCTGCATCAATCCCCCTCTTATGCAGCTGTGATGCAGCAAAAACACCACCTGCCATATGCAGAATTAATCAGATTTTGGAATACTATAAGCAGAAGCAAAGTATCTGCTGACAACTGGAAGGCAGTTTTGTCCACAGCTGTTATGTTTTCTAAGCAAGAAGCACAAATCTGCAGCATGATTACTTCTTTCTATGAAGCAAACAAGTTGTATTTTATAACCTTTTCAGGGGTGTATTTCTTTACTTTCAATATGATGAAACATGAAGATGTGGAGGAAGTGTATGTGTACTTGATGCATAACGGTAATACAGTCTTCAGCTTATATAGGTAAGTAAAACGCCAGGCCATCTTAATGCAAAAGACATTTATATGGATGTGATAGCTTGCTCACCTTTCAAGAAATATAAAATTGTTCATTTACTGGACGAAATTCTCTAAAGTAAAATAACCAACAAGAAAACCTGTTTTATTTTGCCGTCCTCAGCTTGCATATTTGGACCATACACACCACAGATGCTGGACCTAAAATTCCACCTTGATCACCATTTTCTCAAACTCAGGGGAAAGAAGTTAGCACTATAAGTCAGGGTTGGAGTTTAGTGGTATCATGCTGTCATTCTGCTAAAATATAAAATATATCTTCATCCTCATTTTGCTTGTCAGTGAAAGGAAATAATGAAATGTTCAGTTAGTAGTTACAGTCTTGTTAACATGAGGACAGTAAAGTTGGGAAGTGTTTATGCTGCAGTAGTAAGGATGGGTAAGAAGCAAAGGTCTTCCACTTACCAACCTTTTTATCATTAGCACACCACCACAGGCTGCTTCATCCCCAGTAGATCTTTTCTGCAAAAGAAAAAGTGCTTAATTTCTATTCCCTCTGAAGCACTGATGTCAGAAACGGCAAGAGGTAGAAGAAAGGGGACCAACACTCAGGCAAAGCCAGGAGGTTAGCCCACATCAAATGTACATACCCATATTCCAATGAAAGGCTCAATATGGAGAGAGCTGACTGTCTGCTCACTGCCTGTGCTGGGAGCACAGGGGATCAGCTCTTAAAATTAGTTGGAATGAATTCAAGGGGACAGGAAATCTGTAGTGTCGTGATCAATGAGCAGCATTTCATTTTAAACAAAAAATTTGTTCCTGTGTCCTGGAAAATTATAAGTTACAATTCCAGAACTTCAGGAAGGAATGAAATAATGAATTTAGGTAAGGTGCAAAATTTGACTAGGAGATCAAACGTAGAAAGTTGCCAAAATTTCCTTATAAAGCTGAATAAATGTTGGCAAGTCTTTAAGAAAGTTTTCCTCAGGATAACAACATACTTCTTGGATTTTTTTTGTAAAGTTGTTTGTTTGGTGATTGTTGAGAAACAAAAAGCTGACTTGTTAAAAAATTCATCCTTAGCTATGAATCTAAAGGGAAAGCAGATACTTCAGGAAACAGTGCAGTCCTAAAACTTGCCAAAGGAGATGAAGTTTGGCTGCGAATGGGAAATGGAGCCCTCCATGGAGACCATCAACGCTTCTCCACCTTTGCTGGGTTTCTTCTTTTTGAAACCAAGTAAAAAGAAAAGAAAAAGAAACAACCCAATAAATGTTTATGTGAAAACCCATTTTTTTTGGAACTGGTATATTTCACTGGACTGTGAAATAACTTTACAGCATTGGAGGATCAAGAAGCCTTGTTTTGATGCAAATGTGCTGCTGCCTGTGTATCAGAGGTGAGCTGAATACATTGGGTAGCTGACACAGATTCACAGAGTATATATTGTCATCTATTAATCATTAAATGTTGCTATTGCTCTCTTCCCCAAAAGTGAATGAAAAACAAAGGAAAATGAGTTTAAAGAATTTAAATAGCAGTTTACATAAAGTAAATTTCCTCTCTAAATATACTTTAGTTAAATATATGTCAGGAATTAAACAACTGATTCAAAAATTTTGGATAATTTATTCAATTCTTCTCACATGTTCATTTAAATTTGCATCATGGAAACAGGCCTGAATGTATTATAAGCAGGCTCAGGTGAGACCAGATCTAAGGGAAGAAGTTTTTACTGGATTGGAATCAGCTCAAATCAAAGAAAAAAATGTGAAAATATAGATGTCAAGGATTCAGGTTTATTGCATTCCCATCTCAAACCTCTGAAGATGTATCTGGTGTCATTTTTCACAGATTTTTAGCACATATTTATGCTTAGTCTCTCTCTCTCTCTTAGAAGAAGAATGTCAGTAGTTCTTGCCTTAGTAGCAGCTTGAAGCTAAGGTAATTTACTTTGCAGTGGGAAGGGGATCAGGCAAGGGAACTGTAATGTTTCCCCTAGCCTTAAAATTTTTAAAACCTGATGTAAGCCAATGCAGGGTGTCAAAGCAAAGGTATATATGCTAGAGAAATCAGGATATGCCAACAGCACAGAGATAAACTTAGTGGTGTTTGTAGTCCTCCAGAAGGATGTACCTTATAATATTGCATGTTTCCTTAACAGAGAAGTTGTTGAAACAGTTTTCCTAGCAGCCTTACAAGTATCAGTATTTCAGGAAAAGCAATTGCAAAGCAGCAGCTAAGCCAGTTCAGTATTTAAACTGGTAAAAGTAGTAAAAGTAGTAAAGCTAGCTGGTTTAGCTTATACTGGGCCACTCTTCAGCACTCATGTCTGGCTTTTTAAAATTTGGGACCTGAAATTCTGTCTTGATATTTTCATTTCAATAAACACCAAAATCAATACTGAAGTTTGAATGTATATTGTTCTGGCTCTCCACACAAAAGGTAATGAAATATAAATACCTTTTTACAGACATTACATTTTAATCAGATATTACCTGCCATTAATGTATAACAAGAAGGTGGGGTTAGGAAAATATTTATTTGAAATTCTTTTATACTGGATACAGGTGTCAGTAGTACAACAATAGAGCAAATGAATTGAAATCTATCTATGAATCTGTGCATCCTTATACACATTCCTAGCGTATCTAACCACATCTTATGAAGAAAATGCATGTTGATACTTGATGATTATGACTTGTGATTTTTTAGTTTTATGCATCAACCACTGAAAATACTAGCTTTAATGAACTGTTGTCTTATGTGTTTTAATAATTTCTTTATCAGCTTGGGTCAGGTCTGTGCCACATAGGTTTTCAAACCCTGAGACCATGTTATTTTGTTAAGCTTACTTTGTAAAACATACAGTTATCCAATAAAGATTAATGGTTATAAAGCTATACTGGTTTGCTGATGTCTGTATTTACCAAGGACATTAACATTTGGAGACAATAGAGAGGTGTTCATTTTAATATGCTTTTTCTAAGCATTCATTTTGCTACTGAATGGGAGAAAGCCAGCATTAAGGATTAAAATATATTTATATTACACATGTGTGTAAATATATAAACACATATATACATATAACACTTAAATCTCTAAAGTCTCCTTTGGGGACTTACTCTTCCTTTGTGACATGGTCATTTAAAGCCATTTTGGTCAGAAGGAAGCACTTAGAAACTGTATGACATACACTAATTTTAAGCTCCTTTTTGTCTCATTATCTAATGTAATAGCCATAATATAAAAGAAAGTAATGTTTTGTCTAAGCCATTTTTTATTGTTTTCATGAGTTTTGTGCAACTTGACCTGCTAAGAGGGGAAGGTGAATTACCACAAAAGCTTCTTTGACAAACAAAGAGCAGTTCCAATTTTAAAGCTCAACAGTTTTTTACATCAAGGTTAAAATTCCTAGGTTTTGACTGAAATCTCAGCAGCCTTTTTTTACTACATGCAATCCCTGCTGATTAAGTGTCATAATACTTTACAAATAAATAGTTAACTTACATATTAATTTCCTTCAAAAGAAGATCCTTCAAAATGCAGCAAGTGATGTATATATGAGTGTATATATATATGCATATATGAGTGTGTGCGTGTGTGTGTTCTTCTCCTTCTCTAAAATTAACAAGCTTTATATTCTGTAAGTCATGTGGAATATATGATCTTTTTTCTCAGAAATGTTCATTAAGATTAGTCATCTTTCCATTGCTGCTGATAATTGAAAGATTCTTGCTTAGCAGATACTCAAGACAAAATGTCTTTTACCAGACTTTTATCCCCTGTTATAAAATACATGGTATCTTGTAATTTGTGTTACAACTGAAAAACCTTCTGGAAACGGCAAAGCTGTAATTTGGCATATACTTAATGGCTTCTTGTCTTTGCTAAAATGAATCTGTTTCTCTCCTCCATCCCTGAGCTCCCGGATTTAACCAAAACTTGGCAAGACCCACAAGTCTCTGCCTGCCATGAGAGCTGTGGTTTGGTAGGTGATATTCAACCTCTGTGGTAGGTGCTGGCATCCTGGCATCAGAAAATGCTTCTCAACAGAGGGCCAAATTGAGCTCTGCTCTGTGTGAAACACCCCCAAAACCTGGTCTTCCCTTTCCCCAGAGTTCCAGAGACTGCTGTCCTTGCCTGTGATGTCCCTGCAAGGCAGCAACTCTCATCTCCAGCTCTGTCATGAGCATTAATTGCTGTATTTTGCAAAACAGGGTTGTGTTCCACTCAAGAGGTGCTGGGTGCACCCCTTTGGCAGGGGTAAAACAACTTCTGTGCAAAACAATATGAATTAGAATGAAACCAAATGAGGAAAAATGTTACAGCTCTGAGTCTGAGTTTCACAAGTGGTATTTAAAGAAAGGAGAAAGAAGTTTAATTAGAAGTCTGTGAGAAAAGAAAGAAGTTTATGGTTTTACTTTCAGAAGTTATCTGTGGACTGATGGAAAAAGCAGTTTAGATTGACAATAGTTTGCAGTCTCAGCCTCACTGAAAAGCCTGCAAGCTAAAGGGAAATTTTTGAATAAAGTAGTATTTTTTTCTAAAGACAGAATAAGGAACAAATTTTACACTCAGATCTTTCATCTTCCCCCCTCTTTCATTGAGCGTCCTATGTTACAGCCTGCTGTTTTCTGAAGCAGTTTTTAATAAAAGTGCCTTTGAATTAAAACTTTTTTTATCCTTCTTAGTTCAGATTATTAAAATTATTCTTTTGTGCTCAGAACAACAAAAAAAAAATCACACAAGGACAAAACATGCAGAGTTGTTGATTGGTGTGTGAAAAGACCCACAACTCTTAATTGTGGTGAATCAGTAGCAAAGTTCCACTATTTCACAGTTAGTTCTGCTTCAACAACCGAAGAAAATACAACCTGGGTGATTAGCATTTAAAAATCTGAGGCAACAAAAGGCTGTCATGCTCAGATACTAGTGAAGAAAACTCTAGAAACTATCCTCATACATTAAAAGAACTTGATGGAAGGTGCACTTCCTAGTCTGACCAGGTTCACTCTTACACCAAAGGGCAATCACTCCTTTAGTTTTTGGGCCAAACCACACAGTTTTAGAAGGAATTAGAGCATCTGCAGCCCCCCATTAATCTCCAGTCATCTGCCACTGGATTGATAAACTCACTGCACAGATGTTGACATAAAGACTTAAGGATGACAGTGTATGATGTACAGTACAGGATGACTCCTTGTATCAACTTGTGAAAAACTGCACAAAAATTGCACAAAGAAAGGGCTATTTTCCTGCTTTTCTGGAAATACTCCATCAGACATTTGAAAAAAAAGACCCACAAAAATCAGTTTTTTAAAAGAATCCCATTGCTAAAACACCAAGCGTAGAAACACCCATGTTCAAATTATCTTCGACATCTTATCTTCACTTTCTTGTGGATGTGTTTCACAGTGTGATCCTCCCATAATCTAGTCACATGCTACTTCTTCAGCCTTGTCCAGCAGCATGTATAAGTTGACTGCTGAATAAGGACTTGCCCATATACTGGAATGTGATAGGAAGAAATTAATATATAGAACGTCTTCATTCAGTATGTCCATCCAAGTGTACATTTAACAAAGTGATTTTACTGTAGAAAATAGTGCACACTAATATGTAAGAATGATTAGCATAATTAAATTAGCTCCAGCTACCTTCATTTTAGAATAGTGTTGAAGAGGTGAAGAGGTTGGGTGTTTTTTGGGTTTTTTTTTGGTTTTTTTTTTTTTTCAATCCTGGAATTTTTTTGACAGAAAAACACTCCAGGCTCTTACAGTATAGTAAAGATGATGAAAGTCAAGGAATTCTGCAAACACTAGAATTTCAGGCCAGGAAACTGGAATTCAGAGATTGTGCCATTCTGCCATGTGCCAATCCTGGTCTGCAGCTGGAAGTGCTGGATGGAACATAATTTGTCTCATGTTAATTTTTTTTTTTAACTAGAAAATAGTAGAAGCGTGGTTGTTTTAAGGAAACTTTTTCAGATACTGCATCACTTCAGATCGACATTTTCTTTCCTCCAAGACTACCTGCTTCTCAGAATGTTGGTTCTGTCAAGTCATTGAAGACTCACAAAATAAATAACATGTATTAGGTATGCCACAAGACACACAGTAAATGGCTTATGGGCAAGATGATGGAAACAGTTAATAAAAATAAAGGTTTCTCAATCCACCACCCTAGCCATGCAGGAGAATTTGTCTCTGGTGAATGTGGCAGATAGTGTTATCTGGCAGGAAAGGCTCACTGGAGATAAGTTTAGGGTAGCGTCGCTAAACAGTAGTTCATGTGGCATCCAGCATAGACCTCAAGCTCAGTATTCGGGCAAATAAAATGTGGAAATAATCCCAGCCTAGAGTTTCCAGCCTCTATAATAGTGGTTAATAATAAACTCACAGGAAAGTATTTATTTTCTCCCGATTACCAAAAATAAGGATTAGCTATATAAAGTTTCTTGGCCATTCTCTTCATCTAAATCATGACAGCACAGTAATGCAGTGTCTCAAAGCAATATGCAGTGTCTCAAAGGAAAGAAAAAGATTTTGCTTCAGGTACAAGGGTTGAGGTCCAAAGTAAAGAAACCACCGTCACAGGCATCAGTAATTTGTAATCCCAGTAACCCAAAATTCCTACTAGTATCAGGGGGCAAATTTCTGAAAACGTGAAAGTTAAAGGCAATGCCTGTTCAGTACAGCTGGGACAGATCACCACCTCAGTTACTGACTGGACTAAAAAAAACTTGCAAACTCTGGTTTTTCAAGAATATGTCTATTTTAGTGAACAGGGCAGCTTATATGATTACCTTCTGTGGATGAGACAGAACTTTTATTTCTAAATTTATATACATGATCTTAGACAGACAGCCAGATTTTCAAGCAGCATGAATTCACAGCTGCTTTAGAAGGATATGATGATCTCAGAATAGAGTTTTTTGCTGCTGGGTGGTGGGATGTACACTTGGGAGAGCAGCAGTGCACAAATCCACACTCACACAGAAACACAGAAAAGTAAAGTGATGCTCCAAACTGATGAATCTTTTGAAATGGAAGAGATTAAGGTTCTGCATTTGGCAAGAACATTGTATCTCTCACAACAGCACAAGATATCAGGTTAGAAATGCGGAGTATCACCCACACCATCTCTGTGGATATCAAGAAGTGTTGTGAATGGAGCACAGCTTCTATTCAGGCAAGGCAGGAATGCAGGTTTTGGGATAAAGCAACCGTGTTTGAAAGCTTTGACAAGCTTGGGACACAGAACTACCATCAAATTCCATGAGAATCTTTAAAGTTCTCAATTTCAGTTTAATGCAGGTATCTTTCAATTTATTAGAGAAATTTCACCTGCTACTTACATTTTCAGCAATTATAGTTACCAAGATTTGAAATATTGTAACAAATGTAATGTTTGTATTTTCATTTAACAAAATCAATACAAACTGTAGAGATACCAGTATCTCTTTAGCCACGCATTAAGGTGGACTAGACTGTTAACAATTACATGTGAAAGAGGAGAATCCTGACTTTGTGTACAGCTGTAACTTCACATTTCTGCCTTAGTATTTTTCCAAAGGACTGAAATGTATGGATAATTGTAACCAACAAATCAGTGTGTATTGCAAAAGTGCCTGCAACTATGCAAGACATATTGATATAACTCACAGTAAAGATAATTTCAGTCTTTTAACACTGACGGTGAAATATGCATTTCACAGGATGACACAGATAGCAACTCACTGATGTAATACAATAAAGCACGCACAAGCACTCTGACACAGTGTGAATTCAATCCCAAAACAACTCCTTTCCTATACCCATTACTTCTGCAATGATGAATTCATAAGCCCTTCTGTTTCCTGCTGCTTATTGATGAGAAATATTAAACGGCATCACATAGATGAACATCACACTGTTTTTACTGCAAGCCAGTGGTAGAGAAGGTCTCCTTGTTTATAACATATATTTTCTGCTGGCTAACTTACTGCTTCAGGAGAGTTTGCTGGACTCAAATCATTAGCCTTCATCTCACGATTAATTAGAGTATCTGTTTCTCTCTCATGCCTGTTTATTTTTTGGTTTGGTAAAATCCAATTTTTCAAATTGGAATTAATGCTCATAAAATGCCACCTTCACCTCCCCGAAACTGAAATAACTTAATAGGGTTCTGACTTAAATGTCTCTGCCACAGATTACCCACTGTAATTCTGGACGAGAACTAAACAGCAGGTGCAAAGGATTGCTCAGATAAACCATAGCAAAATTCAGCCTATATCCACTGTGTGATTATAGTGTTATTTAGATGGGGTAAACTAAAGAGCATCAGGTGAAATCAAAGGTGACACAACAGAAATTGCCCGATTGTATTCAACACAAACTCCAAGACCTGAAGGTGTGAGGGGACAAATGAAACTGAAAATTAGTCAGAGAAACACAATGTCACAGTAACATCATAATGCCCATGAAAACAAACTCTTATATAGAATAGTGTCCTTAAGGGAGATGGATAACAAACTAAACTAGCCAGCTTTATTTGAATGAAAATGCAAACACTTTTCTCCTGGCCATTTCTTGTGGGTGGCACCATAGTAGTGAACATAATCAGTGCCTGCATTACAGGACCTGGTGTCTGCACAGAAAATGAAGGGTATTCTGGTGACAGACCTATTACTGTAGAAAGAGAAAAATTCTGCATTCATATTATCAGCCTTTACATGTTTTCATAGTCTAACCAATCTAAAGAAATGTATAAAATGAGCATGGGATTGATATTGAGGACTTCTTTGCTCTGTCTGCTTCCCAGTAATGTGAAATACTGGGAACAGGGCGTAAGTTTGAAAAGCTGTGTCAATACAATGCCAAAGATTTCATTACCCCTTCTGGATTTATGTCTGTTCCTGTAAGCAGTTGATGCCGCAAGAACAACAGGACCAGGCAGCCCTCTTTGAAGAAACATCTGCTGAAAAGAAATTCCAAGTTTTAATCACGTGTCCTTCTAATATCCATCATGTGACCTAGGGGTCTTGGGTGTGTAGGTTTTGGCCCATCCAGGTACCCCGGGCATGGCTGGAGCCCCAGGCCAAGAACTACTGACCCTTTTCCTAACAATGGGCACAGGAACCTGTGGCCCAGCACGAGATCGGCTGGAGACGATGACACACAGCCTCAGACTTCAAAGGCTGGACTTGATGATGTTGGAGGTCTATTCCATCCTGAATTGCTCTATAATTCTGACTTGGGTGTAAAAGCCTATGGTTTCCTTTGTTCGGGGTCCCTACACGGAAGCAGCAGTTCATTCTTTGTTGTTTGGTAATTGCATCACGATTAAATTATTTTAAGGATTTGGTCGTCGGAGCCTCCGCTACGGGAGAGCGAGTGTGAGGGGCTGTGCAGCTGGCAAGGGGCCTCGGTTCCAGCTCGGTGGTGCGGGTCTGGATGGTCGGACAGGGAAGCTTCCCCAAGAGCAGCTGTGTGCCGATCCCGGCTGCAAGAGAACGCCCACTCCTCCTCACCGCGAGCCGGTGCCGAGGGTAGCGGAGCCGCCCGCGGGCGATCAGGGCTCGAGGTGAAGAAACACCCGGGGAGGCCGGGCCGGTGCCCCCAGGCGAAGGGCGGCAGGAGCCCGGCCCGGCCCCCGGGGCCGCCTCCGCGATCGATGTATGGGCGCTCGACAGCGGCACAGGCAGCAGCGATGGCGCTGAGCGGGGTGCGGGTGCTGGAGCTCGCAGGGCTGGCGCCCGCGCCGCTCTGCGGGATGATCCTCGCCGACTTCGGGGCGCAGGTGGTGCGAGTCGACCGCCCGTCCCGGTCCGCCGCGGCCCTGGCGCACGGAGACGTGCAGGCCCGCGGGAAGCGCTCCCTGGCGCTGGACCTGAAGCAGCCGCAGGGCGCCGCGGTGCTGAGGCGGCTGTGCGGCGCGGCGGACGTGCTCATCGAGCCCTTCCGCCACGGTGAGGGGCCGCGGCCGCCGGGGAACCGTGCGGGGCGGCGCTGCGGCCGCGGCAGCCCGGGCCGGGCCGCGGGGGCGAGCGGGAGGTTGGAGGTGCAGGGCCGCGGGCTGCCGTGCTGAGAGGCTCCCGCCTGTCTGTCGCCTCTGCCATACTGAGTGGGAAGCGGGCAGGGAACAGCTCTGGAGGCGCTGGGGGCGCACGCTTTGTGGCGGACTTGTGCACTGCAGCCGCCTTGTGAAACCCCGGGGAAAGACCGCCGGGAGCGCTCGCACGGGGCCGTGCCCTCGGCCGGGCTCGGGAGGAGCAGCAGGATGCCCGAGCCGAGGGGTCACACCGAGCTTGGAGCCCTGGACGAGCAGGAGGGTGTCCGAGCCCAGGGGTCACACCGAGCTTGGGGCACCGTCCTGTGTGATGTCCAGGCCTGCTGCTAAAGTTCACGGTTGCTGTGCCAGTCAGAGTTTGAGCTTGCAATTCCTCTGAAGACAGCAGATCTGACGCTATGGTTACAGATTTACAAAGCACATATTCCAAGGAGAGGAATATAAGAGTTACGTGTGCTAAATAGAGTAGTATGATTACGTTGTACAGGGTTACTCTGATTCAGGAGCAAATCCAGGTTATGAACTACAGTCTTCATTTTCAAACATCATGGCTAATTTTAGGAAGTTGCTTTCTACAAACTAATCACTTCCTGCCAGTCTTAAGTTACTTTATGAAAGCCTTCCTTGTGTTTTTGAAAGTATTTTCCTTTTTTAACATAAGGTTAAAAGTAAGACAAATTCTTTAAATACTCAATTACAAAATTTTTCAGTTTTTCAAAACCAGTTTTGAAAGATAACTTTTGGTACATTTTTAATTACTGTATGCATATTTACTAATTTATAGGCGTGCTTAACATCTGATTTTCAGTAGCAAAATTGATGCAGTGTTAAGATCAGTGGACTTTTCAGATAGACCACATTCCCTCTGTTTATAAGCCATACACAGGCACTCATCTGATGGTTATGTCAGTATCTGTGGGTGCTCCTTGAAGGTGCCGTTCTGTTAGAAAAGGTCAGGTTGGGCAGGGCTCTGTGTACATGAATCTAGTTGAAGACGCCTCTGCTCCCAGCAGGGGGTTGGAGTAAGTTACCTTTACAGGTTCCTTCCAACCCAAACCACTCTGTAGCAATGCTTCGCTGAGGAGCTAGCTGAAATGTTTTGGACATTTTACAAACAGCTTAGAAATAGGAGACTTTTTCAGTTAGACATCGTACATCATGGACGGATAGTGTGTCACAAGTAATTATTTTCCTTTGGAAAATAGATTTATTCTTACCTTAAAATAGTTTGTTTTACTCCCCAGAAGCTGAGCAAAAAAACAAAACCAAGAAGTTAAATTCCACTTTTTACTTGTAGCTGATCGTCTGGTTATTCTTTATGAAATTTTGTCTTCTTTGGTTTCATGGGCGCTTGCTGGGTTTTTTCTCAATTGGAAGTACAGGCAAATTTGTAACTAGATACGAGGTTGCAAGGCCTGTAAGTGGACTAGGCAGTTCTATGAACCATCGTGAGACTGCTGGAAAACAGTGAGAAGGTGAGGGCCCAAGCTGCAGAACAGTTTCTTGCAAGGCATGTGTGACCTTACAACAATGACCTTATGACACCAGAGAGGTTATTTGTCACCCTGTTTCCACTTGTGCATTTGAAAATCATGCATTTTGCCAAATTTCACTGCTTTCTTGGGAGTAATCACTTGCTGCTGCCCAGTAATTAGTACAGTAGAAATGGATCTGAATGAAATTGGTGGTATAGTAAAAATATGGACTAGTTTTGTGAGACAAGCTGGAGTAATAGATTCTGGGGTGGAACAGGCATTGAAATTATGTTAGCCCTTCAATTCTAAAATATGTGGCCCAGCAGTGCTGGTATAGATCATTGGTAAAAGTCTGACCAAACTGCACTGAACTCATAAGAAAGTATAATTTATTGCAATTCAAATTTATTCTCTTTAAACCACTGTTTTAGGACTGCAAGATTAACATTTTAGCCTTGATTTCTGTAAATCCATGCTGATTCAACTTACATACCATTGCTTCTAAAAGTTCCTTACTCCCTGCATTAAAAAAGAACATGTTTACTTGTGCGTAGTACTTGCAGATCATCTGTGGAATAGTGGCATGGTCCAGTCACATGTGAGTTAAAATACAAAGGAACATGAGGTACTGAGAAATTGTGAGGAAGGTATATGCCAGTAAAATACAGATGAAATTTCAAGTGATTTTAATATGGAAAATGTAAGAGTTTTCTCTTTCTCTTTTTTTCCTTGTTTTACCAGCCTTTGGTAGCTTTCTGTCTTGTGATGCATGGTTTTCTGTCAGTCTTTTGGAGAAGTAAAACAGGAATAAAAGCTGAAAAAATATCCCTAAAGCCTAATTTCCACTTAGTTTATATTAAAAATTTATGCTGTATGTTGGTAATTGATAATGTTTGTGTTGTGACATGGACACTGAAGTAGAATGTGCTACTTCATGAAGTGCAGTTGAGTTCTGCTGTTGTATACTCTAACTTTGAGTCATTATGTTTTGAGTATTACTAAATGTGGATTTGAATTCCTTGCTTGTGTCTTTTTAAGGTGTCATGGAGAGACTTGGGCTTGGCCCAGAGGTCCTTCTACAGGAGAATCCCAGACTCATCTATGCTAGACTTACTGGTTTTGGCCAGACAGGAAAATATGCCAAGTCTGCGGGTCATGACATCAATTACTTAGCTTTATCAGGTAGGCTGTAAAATTTCCTGTTAAATAAAATTTCTTTCTCCCCTTTGATCAAGACTCAAGAACTTGTTGAAAGCAGATAGCTCAGAATTTATCTGAGGTGCAGTCTGACAAAACAGCTGATCTGAAGTGTCTCTGTCAATGAAATGGGGCTTGCCTTTCACTGTGCTTTTCTCTGATGCTTTCAGTCAGCTCTGGCACTTGCTTAGCTCCTCTGTAAACTTCCTCACAAGTCAAAATCTGGTCAGAAGAAATAAGGATGTTTTCTGCCAGGTTATTAAGATGAAGCAGTTCATTGAGGGGTCCAGCCAACCAGTCAGCACACAAAAATAGGAAACGTATTAGACAGGCTGTTTGTTTTGCCAGCAAACAACGATCTGTTTCCGGCTGGATCAGCATGTCTTCCCAGGCTGTACATTATTTTCCTACTTTGTGCTATTCTATCTGAATGAAGAATCAAATTTTTATTTGAAGAGAGGACTGAATATTTTCTTCAGGGCCCCTCTCCAGAAGCTCTGTATACTTAATAATCCTGAAAGGGCTGCAGATTATTTTATATGCTTGTGAGCAGATTTTTTGAGCGAAGAAAAACTAGGCAGCATAAGACAATTTGAGATCTTGTGCTTTTCTGCTTGTAAATGTGTCTCCACTGATACCGGTTGAAATGAAGTAGGCTTCAAATAAAGTGGAAATGCTACATTTCATTGAGGTGTTGTGGACCTTGTGGTGGTGTATGCTGGTTTTAAGTGGTATGATTTTACAAGTATGCAGTAGCAAACAGAAAAAAAAAATATGCACCTCAGGTGCAGCCCTTCCATGCATGGCCCTAACTCCTGCTCTTCACACGGCTTCTGTCACTGATGTGTCTCTGAGCCTGTGAAGGAGGAGAGAAGGTGGCACAAAAGTTCTTGGCTTCCCACTGGATAAAGTAGTTCTTGTAGCCCCAGGAAAGGGATGGGGCAGAGGCAATGCAGACCTGGTGATCTGGTATCTCCTACTATGAGGAGTCATAATGTTGTGGAATAAATTCTTTAGAGATGCATTCAGTCTTCCCTCATGTAAAATTTTAGAGAATAGAAAAGATTAAAGAAAAGATGCCTCATTTGAAAGACTTTGACTTCATGTTAAGATGATTTCAAAGTATTAAGGTATTTTTATCTGTTAGTAGTGGAGGGAAAGAGTCAGTATGGGAACAGTATGGTCCATCCCTACCTTAGTTTGTAGAACTTTCTGGTTTACAAATAGAGTGATTTTTATCTCTGGAGCTGATTTAATCAGTTGTGTTTTGGTTTGTGATATCTTCCTAAAATAATTTTGCTTGAAATTTCACAGATCATTTTTTTCTGCCTAATAAAAGGAAGTAGAACAAGGTGTTTGAGAGGTGTCATTCCTCAAAAATGAGATCTCATATTCTGAGTATTTTCCTAATGAGCTTTGGCTTCCTTTAACTAAAAAATAGTTTGTGTTAGGAACTCTTAAGAAGTCAGTATATTAATTTTCTTGTACCTGTGACAACTTTTTAGACTATTAAAAGGAAAGTTTTAGGCAGCAGTAGGGGTTTTACTCCTGCACTACAGGATTTGGAAACCTTCTATACTGTGCACTCTGTTGCTTGCCTGTAGGAAGTGGATTAGACTATTAGTTAATTAGACAGTGCATCAGAACCATGCAATTCTCAGGAAGTTCTGACCATTTATTCTGCAGGTCTCAGGCCTGAGGCCACAGACACAGGATAGGGCTGATCACACTGCAGTTTCTTGCTTGCCCAAAGGGAATCGCTATGAGGCAACTACAAAGAGTAAGGTCACAGTAAAGAGGTTGTTCAGGATGGCAGAGAAATGCTAGCAAATTCAAAGCTCTGACTGAAGTAAACTGGCTTAGCCTTTGCTCTAATTCCTTTTGTTTCTGCATAATTGCTGGCATAAACATAGGGTCCTTGCATTTACATAGCATGCAATCGGAGATAACCTCCTTGTGTTAGTCGCTTGTTCTTATATACAACTTTTTTTTTCCCAAAGGAAGTTGGAGAGGGAGGATAGGACTGAAGCACAGTTGTCAGTGTGAGATCCTTTGTTATGATTATTAGTTCATTTTTATGAGCACATAAGATTATACATCTGCATTTTTACTTTAAAATATTCAAAGAAGAACACTTTATCAAAGTGGCTTTGAGACACATTCATCGTGCCTTTTATGGGCGAGATTCAATGCATGTACAAAGTACTAATATAAAATTACTGCACTCAGGGTTGGGGTTTTTTAATAAAACTTTGTCCCTATGTAGTCAAAATATCAACATTTATCTGTGACAGTTTTTTAAATCTCTTTAATTTATCACATCTTCCCTAATATGACTTCATACATTTTTACTCTTTTGTGAATTAAAGAGCCATCCAAGCAGAAATAAAAGGCATTAGAAGATTGCTTTATGTCTTACTTATTTGCATAGTTTGACAATAATGAAACTTTTAATTGTAGAAATGAATGTTTATAATTAATTTTATGCTTATCTTTGCTTTGTTTTCTCTTTTGTCAGGTGTGCTGTCAAAGCTGGGTAGAAAGAATGAAAATCCTTATGCACCTGTAAACCTTCTGGCTGATTTTGCTGGTGGAGGTGTCATGTGTGCACTGGGCATTGTTATAGCCCTCTTTGAACGTGCCAGATCTGGCAGAGGGCAGGTCATTGATGCAAGTATGGTAAGCTTGTTCTCAAGGAACTTGTGGTTTCTTAGGTTTTCTTAGGTGTTCTCCTACTCTAAATCTGGGAAAGGGAGGAGATTGTAAGGTTTAAAATTGAGAATTTGGGAAAGGGAGAGTGAGCTCATAAAATGGCTATTCCTTCTCATACAAGCAATTTTCATGAATCACTGCTGGCATAACATCCTTATGTCATGGAACACATACTGCAGCCTCTTCCCTCTCCCTGCTTTTGCCTGTCTGCCTTCTTCACAAAGTATTAGCTCTAGGTATTTGATTAGTAAGTGTGGTGTATGGAGATAGGGTGTATAATAAACAATTGGCTTACTGTATAACAACAAAAATTACGATACTCTTGCAATAAAAATTGCATCAGCTTTATTCAAGATACATCATCTTACGATTTTTTGACAGGTCATATGTTAGTTAGAAACCCTGTTCTCTGGGATAGTTACACTGCCTATGTATCATTGCCAAGAAGTCAATTTCAAACATAAATAAATGAAAGGCTAAATTAGCTTAATAATGGATATTTTTCCACTGGAAGGCCACCTACTTACACACAGAGGAAAATGAAAAACTTAACAAGTGGAGTTCTACAGATGTTTGTTGGAGTTTTTTTCTGTTTTCTCCAATAAGTTGAATGACAGATGAGCTATTGTATTTAGTAAATTTACAGATAATACACATATGTGAAGGACTACAAATATGCTGGACTTGGAATAGAATTGAAAATGACCTTTTCAGATTGGAGCAATGACCTGAAAGAACTGGCTGCCATTCATGGGCATTGCTGCTCTGTGGTCTTTTGTAGGCAATTTGTTGCACAAATGCAGTAAGAGAACAATTGGCTAAAGTACAATCCTGGGAGTTTGTAGTAGTCACAAGCTGAACATGAGTCAACAATATCACACTGTTACAAAACACATACGTACTGTTAGGATGTATAAACAGGAAATAGAGCCAGCAAAGTTTCTGAAGCAATTATTCTAACCTATTCAATGTTTATGAAGTCTCAGGAAAATAACATTTCAGACACTGACCATCGTCTTTCAAAATTGCTAATTAGAGGAAATTAAAAAATTATGACTCTAAAAACATGACCTTAAAGAAGAATTGAAGGAGATTGTGTATTTGTGAAAGAAGAACTGTGGAGAATTGTGACAAATCTTCAAATACTGAAAAAGATACTTCTTGTAGTTTGTAATATTACCAAAGTTTCCTTATCACAATTCAGCCAATTAAAGGAATTTGTTAGAAGAGGAATCAGTTAAGTCTGCTAATGTTCTAATGAAATTTGTAGCTCATTTGGAGTAGAATGTGTTATGGGGCTTTTTTAAGCCCTTAACATTGTGTCTTCCAATTTTTTCTTGTTTCATCATAATTGCGGAATTCACAGTTTCCTGCTGATGTGCCTGGTGACCTGTGAAATGGATGGAATATTGTCCAGTATCACAGGATGTACTTTACCTAGCATTTGGTCATATTCCTTGTGTCTTGAATAGACTTTCAGTGACACAGTTGATGAAAATCATGCATGCATCAACAGCTGTAAATCTGCAATAAATTGGCTGGTGGATGAGCCTGTTTTTACACCTAAGTTTTTTGGGTTTTTTTTGTGGAAGAAATTCTTTTAAAAGTCACAACACTGCAGCATTTCAGCTGATTTGTTTTAACGCTGTTTTTGTTTAAGAGACCCTTTACTTAAGCTGTTGTACAATTTAGGTAGTCTGAATATGTTAAAGACTCAGACATGTGGTAGAATTTTCTACGGTAGAAACTGCACTGTGTGAAAAGTAGACAATGGGTCCTGCCATTTCATCTGCCTGTCTCAGAAGAATTAAGTGCCTGGCCTGAATTGATTCCTGCTGGATGCTGTCCCTTCTCATTGATCTTATAGGTATCATGGCTATCTTACAGGAAGCCAGATAGTTGCCACGTGGAGTGGACACCGGGATGTGGCACAGTAGGCACAATTGTACCTCTGCATTCTTGCACCACACTGGAACATAGGCATGTGAGTCAGGACCACAGTTTGGGTTCACTAGAGTTTTAGCCACAGAACCTTCTGATAATGGTAGGCATCTGACTGAGCATAACTCACTCTTTGTGAAAAGACAGCCACAGGAAAACATGCTGGTAGTAATAGATTGCATAATAGTCTCGTGGCAGGAGCACTTAGCAGTGCAACAGAAGACTGAGGTTCCAGGTTTTCCTCAGCCTAGAAGTACTCAAAACCAAAATTCCCACATCCTAGAAGCCTTCTTCAGTCACAAGGATAGTTTAGGTCTGTGTGGATTCATTCCCACTTTTGTTTGAGCTGTTTTCAGTCTGTGGAAAGAACAGAAGACTTGTGGAGCAGACAGGTCACCCATTAGGGTGATGCCTCTGGATTCTTGTGCCTGCTTCAGAGACTGGAGATGTTCTTAACATGAGGGAGACATGAAAAAAATACCACTTATAATCATTCTGCAATTAGACTTAAGTGGAGTCACTCCATGTTATCCTTTTCATGTTGTAAAAGAAGGTGACCACATTAGTGAGTGTGTGGTGTTATTTTTACATGCCTTTGGAGGTCTGGTGCAGATGTTAAGACACTTTTTTTATTTGTCTCTGAAATGTGGTGGGCCTCAGGCAGAACCTAGCTGTCCAGTTGCCCAAATAGGGATATTTCTAAAGTCCCTATACCAGTCAAAAACAGATCTACTGTTTTATTTTAAGTGTTTCCTGGGTAAGTAGCATATAGGTTGTACAGCTGCTGACTAAGAGTTTTGTCAGGACCAAAATATAATTTTTCTGTTAGGTCTTATTCTGATATTTTTGCCATCTTTTATTATCCTTGATTTCAGTGCTTTTTGTGTAATACTACTTTTTGTTAATATGAGCAGTGCAAGATCAGGTCATTAGTAAAACAAAATTTATTTGCAATAATTTTGTAGATATGTAGATGAAGGTATGCAGTATTTTCTCATATGAAAGTACTTTAATTGACTTTAACATGCAACAGCGAGGATAGAAGTATTCCTGTCCTTGAAGCAGTACTAAAGCAGAGCCCAAGTAACACACATTAAATGAAGAAGCCCTCTTGACCACATGCTCTAGCAACTTGCATGTTTTAAATTTTTGCATAGAAAGGTATAAACTAATAGATCTTTCTACATGAAAGTTTAGTAGCCTTTTTTTTGGTACAGTGTCTATTCTTTTCTCTATGGACAACATTAGGTTAGTTTCATGCAGCTGAAATTACATGAATCAAGTGATACTCAGAATAATACAGCTCAGGTTTTAATCTGTTCTACTGGAATGTTTGTGGCCATACACTATTAATTGGCTTATTTTTGTTTACAGTACTTTCAATACAGTTGAAAGAAAATTAATGTGCTGATGAGCAAAACTGTAGGATGTGATTTTTCTTGAAAGACTGACCCAACCTTGGTAATTATTGAAAAGCTGAACAAACCGAATTTTCATCTAGGTGTACTGCACAAAGACAAAATTTTGAGGAACAATTTGCAATGGGATTACTCATGTTTTCTAGCACTGTATTCATCAGACTCTTGTCTATGTAGAGATTCCTTTGTTATGTGTGTGTAGCTGCCACTGATGACAGTTTTTGTTTTAACTTAGGGTTGGAAATTTTATTTTATTTCCTTCAAATTTCTGCTAAAAATACTACTCTTCCTACAATCAGTATATTTAAAGGAGACAAAAATTTGGTATTTATGAGACTGGCACAGATACCTTGTTTTCCAGAGGTTTAGAAGGTGTTGATGGCTGTCTGATGCTTAATGTTGTCTAGAGCTAAGAAGCTTGTCCCATCACTTGTAATTACTCACTCATTGTGAACTTGCTAAATGAGGAAGCTTTATTCATTGAAAGTGTGTTGTCCATTGAAGCTGCCTGACTACATTTATGCTCTTTCTTACTCTGTATGTCTAGATTATTTCACGTATGCAGTGTAAACAGTAATTGAAAATTTTAAGAAATGGAACTGCTTAACAGAGATTCTGTCATTAAAAATCTTAGCAAAGGGCAGAATTGAAAACAGCTTTTTGTTGTTTTGTTTTATCCAGAATTTAAATAACATGCCAACTAATTTACTGGAGCCTTTATTTTTTTTTTTTTTCTAAATCTTCAAGGTAGAAGGAGTAGCATACCTAAGTTCTTTCCTGTGGAAGTCACAAAATTTGGGACTTTGGAGCCAACCTCGAGGTGAAAATCTGCTAGATAGCGGTGCACCTTTTTATGAAATTTACAGGACCTCTGATGGAAAGTTCGTGGCTGTTGGTGCCATTGAGCCTAAATTTTATAACCAGTTAATAAAAGGTGAGTAGGTTGGAGCAGTTGTTTCATAGCAGCAAAGCATGATTGAGTGAATTCTTCCACAGCTGGTTTTGATTCATGATGTATGGTTCACAGAATCACTAGGTTGGAAGAGAGCTTCAAGATCATCGAGTCCAGCCCATGCCCTACGCCTCAAATATCCATGGCACCAAGTGCCACATCCAGTCTTTTTTTAAACACATCCAGGAATGGTGACTCCACCACCTCCCCAGGCAGAACATTCCAGTACTTTATCATTCTTTCAGTAAAAAACTTCCTCCTAAAAAATGGGAAATGTGATTTCTTTGTAAAAGTCAAACACTTTCTGAAGCTAGTTGGGTAGTTGTGCAACAGTTTAATTGAATTTCTTTTCCAGCCATTAATTTTTTTCCTTTTCACCCCCAGCAACTACACTTAAATTTCAGGTTTTCATTTGGAGTTACTGTAATGGTAGTTTGTGATGTCACTAAGCACTAAACAACTTTTTCTGCAAATCACTTTTTTCAAATGATTATTTACTTTAAAAAGACCTAATTCTTTGCAATTGCAAGTAGAATTTAAATCAATTTCTATTATTTGTACTATAATTAAAAATAAAACCTATTAAAATTGTTTCAGAAAGGAATATTCACTGGAAGTAGTTCGTAGTATGACAGAAAAAATTCTTGTGGAAGCAAATTCTGCTTAAATAATTAATTTCCACCACAATTTCAGACTGCTTTTAGTGTCTAGCTGTGGATATAATATTTATATTTGACTAAGACTCTTTAAATATGACCATAAATCATTATTTATCTCTTCAAGAAATTAGAATGTGTTATGTAATATATTTAACTATGAAATGACAACAAATGTGCATCTTTACTTCTGAACTCATTGTGTGCTTCAACCCTTTTTTTACATGGACTCTTAGCTTCTTATTGGTTATTTTAATTTCTTTTTCTGTTGTGCTTCTCTGGTAGATTGCTATGCTTTCCATACAGAATTTATAAAAATACAAAAAATTCATGAAAGAATTTAGTATTTATTCTTTCTTTGTTGCACAGAATATGAAGGCTATAAGAAGTTCTCAATTTAGTGTTAGTTTTGGTTAATGAGTTCAAGGAATGTCAGCAAAGGATTCCTAAAGTGGATGTACCCAGTGTTTTGTGAACCACATTTGTGCATGCATGTGGCCAGTCTTCACTCTGTGAGCGTGTCAGGGGAGTAGTTCCTTATTCCTGCACAGTCTCACACTCATTATTCCTTGAATTGTAGTGTTCTTTGAATAGTATCCATGCTGCAATTTGTACTGGTTTTGCCTGGGATAGAGCTGAATTTCTTTGCAGTAGCTTGCATGGGGCTGTGATTTGGGTTTATGCTGGAAGCAGTGCCATTACACAGGGATATTTCAGTAACGTGAGCAGTCTTGCACAGCACTGAGGACTTTTCTCCTCCTCACCCCACTGCACCAGTGAGAGGACTGGGGTTGCACAAGAAATGGGAAGGGATCACAGCCAGGACAATGGACCCCAGCTGACCACATAGGACATGGTGCTCAGCAACAAAACTGGAGGGGAGGTTGGTGGGTGGTCACTTTTCAGGGACAGGCTGGGCATTGGGCAATTGAGGGTGAGCAATTGTTCTCATCTGCAGCTCTTGTATTTCTTGTGTTATAGGGTTGTAAGGTGGGGTATGCCTTTGATGAGCAGGATCCCAGAGAGAGCTTGTTCTTTACGCTTTGACTTTGTTCTCTTGCAGTCTGCGGTGCTCGCCAGGTTCTTGCATAGCTGTAGGTATGAATGGCTGCTTCTCTTGTAGCTTAAAAAAGTCCATGCAATTGTGTAATATCTAAACTGGGACATGCTGCTATGTGAAATACATGAGGGAGACTCCTGGAGTGACTCAGGGACATGTCCAGCCTTATGTTAGACAGATCAGATGTCAAGTTTGGAAATGTCACTTTCTTGGCTGAAGAGGATGGTGCTTTTTTGTCTCTAACTCACCTGAGAATAACCTGTTTGTAAACTCAATTTGTAAGCAACTTGATCTTGAAAAAGAAAGTGTAGTTGATTGTTCCATCATCGATTATTTGCAGTTCTTTGAAATGTTTTTCTCATCCCATCCCCAAGAGATTTTCTTGCTTGCATAGTAGCTGAAGAACAACAGTAAATATCTATATCAAAGTAAAAAACTGTATCAAAGTGAAATTCAAGCCCTTGCCCTGTGAGTTAGGTGATTTGGAATTCCAATAAATATCTTCAGGGAGAGCACTTGTATTAAGTACAGAGCAAATGAGAAAAAAATAAGGCTGCATACTCAGATACCCATATGTTTGGCTTCAGTGCTCAAACACTGGCTTGCAGTATTCATAGCCTGCAGTATTTTGTTCTTTGGAGACTGAGTTGAATCACTTAAGCTACAGGACTGGGATAGAATCTGTACTTTTTCAAAAAGCACCAAAATTCTGCAATGGCATATGGTTCTGTTTGTGACTCTTCCTCTGTGAACTTTTTCTGGACAGTCCTAACTTCTTTTATTGATCATTGTTACGGGGCAAGACTTGGGCTTTTCTCTGTCAGCCAGGTTATCGAGAGATAAACCTGTGATGGATGAAACCAGTGGCCAGGTGATTTAACGGTGATTATGGTGATGGTCTCTGTCTTCTTTAGATGACTCTCTACTGAGGAAAATGCTAAAATTCTGCTTTTCTTTTAGTTGTTTCTCAGAAATTTAGAGCTTAAAGCTAGAGCAACTGTGAATTCTTCTGTTTATGTTGGGACACCCACATTGGACAACTTTATTTTCATGTTTGGAAGTACTCCTTATGTTTACAGTGCAGAGAAATTGCTTGATTTTAACAGCTGAGGTTTCAAAAACAGTTATTCCAGCAATAATGAGCTAGTATGTATCCACTTGTAAGTAGACAACGACTGCAGTCATTGTTGCACGTTTCAGTCTGTTTCTGCCATATTTAAAAAATCTAACATATATGTTGCAGTCTTCGAGGAAATTTTGATTTTGCCTGTAATTGTATCGCTATCTTTGCTTGTTTACACTCATTGAATTTCCTTTGTTTATTTTGTGAAAATGTACTGTTTAAAGTAAATGACAAAATTCAAGATTTTCTCACAATATTGAATTTAAAGTAACTGCTCTTTTGGTCTTTTGTTTGAGATGCATATCGTGATCTGTTCAGATTTTCACATAGGAAATATTTATTCCTTTCAGCACTTAGGGTTTCAATCTTTCTGAAGCAGTAGTTCACTAAATTAGAACAGCAGATCCTTCTTGTGACTGGGGGATTATTTCCTCTCTGGGATACTTATTGCAGAAATTAAATTCAGAATTTAAACTTTTGAATATTATGGGGAAGAGGAAAATGTCTTTGAGAATTGTATTGCTCTTCCACAAATCTGAGGATCTGAGGCTGAGTCCTCTGTTTCAGGCATTAATTCCAGCTTTGAAGTGGGTTTAAAATGCTATGTTCCAGTTGCAATTTCCATACTTTCATTTCATGGCTTTTCTCCATATTTCTGGTCAGTTCTGCTGGTGAGCAATTTGGTGCTGTTCCAGATGAAATATATTCAAAAACCACTGGATGTCTCTATGTCCATATTCAGAGGGTAGATTAGTTTTGCCACTCCCATAGAATGAGAGTGCAGGGATATGGGTGTTGCAGATATCAGTTGCAGATTTAAAGACTGCAGAATTGAGAAAGGAGTGTGATGTCTCTGAATGATTTGTCTCTGCTCACAGAATTCTGCTTAGCCAAAGCAGGACTGATTTCCTTTTTGTTCACTTCAGTGTTTTCCTGCAGAGTTCCTGCAGGAACCCAGTGCAGGACCTAAATGCAGTTAATGACATGGTGAAGAAAGTTCTTAAGGAGGCTGCAGAGGGAAACTAAATTATAGAAAATAAAGCATATTAGTTTGAGAATATTGTTGGCTTTGTAGACTGTGCTCAGCGGGGACAATTGCCAGAAATTGCCAGAAATTTATTAATTAAATAAATTTTAAAAAGGCTTTATGAGAAACTGAAGCTATGTAAAATAGATGGAGTAGAGAAGTATTTTGGGCTCACTATTGACTATTTGCTATTAACAGACAAGCTGTAGTCCTTTTGCCAGTATTAGTTTTATTACTACAAAAATCAGACAATAAATAGCTATAATGCCTTGACATCTTATGAAAAATATGATGGAATAAACATTTGCTGCTAATGTTAAGCCTTAGTCTTTTGACAGAAAGAGACAGAATGTCTTCTGACCTGTGAATTGCTTCTGCAGGTTTGTTCTGTTTTTTAGCAATAGGTGCTTAGTCTTGCTGCAGCCAGGCTACAAGAGGTGTGAAGAACAGGTGAGAGTAAAGGTTTAATTCTGAGTTATATGGTGTAAAGTTACACAAGGTGAACTTAGTGTCCACTTACATTGATATGGAAAGCACTGACAGTCACTGAAGTACTGAACTTTAGTTCCTACTCCACAGGACCTCTTTTACTTCAGTACTCCTGCATTGTATTATTTCTGTTTAAAAAAGAAGGAAAAAGTTCAGAAGCAATTAAAAACATAGTTTGCATCATTATGAAGGATTTCCACGAGACTCTCCATTTTGTGATTGTTAAGTATTGTGTACTATATTTAAAATCTGCTGATATACTGAATGCAGTACCACATTGTTATTGAGACATGCAACATGGGCAAACAGTTTCCCTGTTATGTTTTAGACTCAGTTATACATAATGTTATGTTTTATTTTAATGTATTTATTTTGATAAGCCTTAAACATTGTACATATACTTTAGAGGGCCAAGCTCCTGCTGGTTCAAAACATTTGCAATTGTGGTAATTGAGTATGTCAGCTTGGAGTACAGCTATGGATGCATTTGCAATGAGGCCTGGTAGTACTGTGGGCCTGATCAGCTGTCATTTCCTAAAAAAAACATAAGTTTCAGAAAGGCTGATCAGAGAAAAAACTTTACATTGTTACTTTAATGAAAATTCACGACTCTCTTCTGAAATATGGGATATTCTGGAATTCGATCGCCTTTCACAGTGAGAACAAATTTTATTTAGTCAGAAAAAGAACAATGGCCTTCACCTTGCAGCTGTTGTTTAGCCCAAAATTAAGGTTTCCCTTAATTGATGGTTAAGATGATTTTATTCAGTCGTGTTATGACAACATAATTTCAAAATTACTCTGCTACAACCATACAGTTTTTGAAAAGAAAATTAGCAAGTTAAACCAAGAAAATCTTGAACAAAGCTCTCCTTTTAAAATAGTATGACTGAAATAATATAAAAAACCTGTTTTAATTTCTGACATAGCAAAGCAGCTTCACTGATTTATTTGATGTATTTTGCTGGTTTCTTTCTCTTGAAATTGGTGCCTGATCTTACTACAAATTGACTAAGAAGTTCTGTAGAAATAAGGATTTCAGTTTGCTCCATCAATAAACGATGTGGGGGTATATATCAATAAAGCTATAGCATTTGAAGGAGATTTAAAGTTACATCATTATAGGGAGACAATATTTCACTTTTCAAAAATAATTTCAAAGCAGTACTAAAGTATGTTGACTGGGCTTTTCCATAAAAAAACTCCTAGATGAAAATTTAAACAAAGAGATTTGGAACTAAGTCGTTATTGCTTTATAAGATATTCTGTGTAAAAGATACTTTGCTGTTCATTACACTGGGTGAAGTCTGTGCTCTTGTGGTATCCCAGACAATTATGTGCCATGTAATAGTTTCCTTGTTGAGTCAGTCACTCCTGCTCTGACACTGCTCATCTGCACCACAAATGGTGAACACAAGCTGGAAAATGACAAGTTGTAGTGCTTAAATGCTCTCAGTTCATCCTGTTTAAAGCTGAAGTCTTCAGTGGTAAGCAGAAAATGAGCATGTAATATTAAATTCCAGGTTCTGTTTATTGTTCCAGTTTGCCAGAGAATGTGCAGTGAGGCTCAGCCAACTTCCCATCTGCCACAATCATCAAAAATAATTGTGTAATGGGATAATGGTAGAGTTCTGCTCATGTTGGACTGACTGATAGAAGCCAAACCATAGTTAATAAGAACATGAGTACTGTGAAACAGAGCTTCCACTTGACAAGATTCCATGCTTTGAGACAGAAGTTCAGGTAGTGAGTATTTACTTTCCTTTTGTGGAAGGTAAATTTGCCTCACCTGATAGTTCATAAGTAAACTGTACTGCACAGTTTGTCACTAGTGGAAGACTTTGAAAATCAAGAATAAAATTAATTTTGAAAATACTGCTAGCTTTTATCTGGTCATGATGCTCAACCAGTGTGAGTTACCTTCAGCTGATCTCATTTTAAGATGACACGAATGGTTATGGACACAAGAGTGTAAGTTCAGTGATTTAAGGTGCACATGGCTTGATAAAACCATAAGGACTGATCATTTGTAGTATAATTTATTGTGGTATCCAGAGGCATTTCTAATAAGATGTGAGAATACTTATTTTGTCTTTGACTGTGATGAATTTCTTCTGAGAGTGAACAACTGCAAGGCTGTGTTTCCGAGTCTGGAGACTGGCAATTTCTCTGTGTTTTCCTTTGAAGTGCCAAAGTACCATTTCAAAGCATGTATTCATTTTCAAAACTATGTTTAATAATCTTGTGATCAACAGTGAAGTTCTTAAATACTGTGTTAAATTGGGGGGGGGGGAGGGGGGGAGGGTACTGTGGGCCCCAAGAAGTGCATATTGTACAGATTATGAATGGAAAGAATTTAGGGAGCAGAAGAAAAGGAATTATCTCCCTTTCTTCTCCCCGTATATTTAAGCAGCAATATGTCTATCTCACTCAGTGGTAAGGAAGCCATAGAAAGACAAGATATTTTAGGTGTTTTCTGCCTATCTACAGTTAAAAACAAGAGGAGGTATGTGTAAATTCTGTCTGCCAACAGCCCTCTATTACCCAAGCCTGTAACAGTTGTTAGTCTAATTATCATTCCAATACCAGATAACCAAAGATATAAAAAAGTATGCTCAAAATTTAGTTTTGCAGAGCTCTACATTGCCTTTTACAGGGAGCTGCTGTTTTCTAAGAAGCTCTTTTTTTTCTTTTTTTGTTACTTGTGAAGCATTATGATGATAGTTGTTTTCTAGTCTTTCTAATTTCTCAAATTAGCTTCTTTTGTATCCCTGCTTTTTCTGAATTTTTCCTGCTGTGTTCATGCTCCTGAATTTCAAAATGTGACTGTTTGAACAGCCTTCAGTAGATCACTTCTGATTTCTATTTGGTATTATATATTCTGCTTATAACTCTGTACTATCTTATTTTGAAACTGTAGATCAATTGCTTTTTCTCTTACTTGTTTTTTGCCTCCTTTTTGAGAGAATCTCTACAATAAGTGATAAAAATTCTTGCATCTCCTTGAAGTAGCAGAATGAAAGAGCAGAGACTGCAGAGAGCAGAAACGGATATTGGAAACTGTTTTGGCAGCACAGAAGAGATGTAAGCTCCCCAGTGAGAAGGGTTGTGATGCTTAGTTCAGGGATAGACCTAAGACTTGCCTAGTTCAGGAAATTGTCATTACAAGGCCTTGTGTGCACATGCTTTGCTCTGGTGTCTCAGAAGGGATGTACTTAGTGCATGCCTGGGCAGTCCTTGCAACTGAGATGGAAAGCAAGGTTATTGAGCAGTTAGTGAGTGAAAGGGCTGAGGGAATTGGACCCTGCGAAGCTTGCTAGAGCAGAGGGAGCAGGAGATACTGCTGGAGCCTCTGGGCAGTGGAGTGAAGAAGCAGGTCACTCTGCCTGCAAGCACCTGCATCTGAGCTGCCACATGCGGATCGAGCTGGGCACGTCCATCCACACCATCTTCTCATCTGGGGATAGAAATAGCCCCATCATGTTGAATTTCAAGCACTGTAGCTTGCTGAATGTCCTGCTCTGGCAGATGTGCTGGCTCCTGAGAGATAAGTGTATTGCTGTAGTCCAGTATTGGCAATGATGACAGACATGGGGAGACTCTGAGAGATGGTCAGAAGAATCCAAATTTATTGTGGACTACATATGCTTATATACTATTCTAGGAGGGCTAGTAATGTTTTACTACAATGATTGGGTTAATCATCACATATACATTTTACATCTCTTGCTTGCAGAGCTTGATGTGATTTTATTTTCTGGTAAGACAGTCTGATTTAATCTTCAGCTAGTCTTGATTTAATCCTAGAAGTTCTGTTTGCTCTTGCCAAGGCATCCTGATTATCAAATCTCTTATGCTAATCAGGTCCAAAGTCTGTCATCTGTCTTGTGTGTCCCAATAGTCCAGGATCCATTCAGCAGATTTCTGTGTTGCCACTGCCAGGTAGAGAATATGATACCTATTATACAAGCGTTTCTCAGGACATTATTACCTCGAGACAGCTGCTGCTTCTGTGAAGTGTTCATACAAATGAGTGTTTATTATAGGTGCGTACTTAAAAGGCGGTAGCTGATGCAGTTTAGTCTAATTGCAAGTATCATAGAAGATTTTATTCCTCTGCTCTCTGCCCTGCACAGATACCCAAATAAAGTTCAAAGTGACTTTAGTATTGCCTGCAAAATATTATCTTCTTGAGGAATGTACTTAGTTGCGGGAAGCACTAAGTAAATTATCTAAGCTGTACTATAGTTTAACTTTTCTTTTCTCCTCTCAGGTCTTGGGCTAAATTTAAATGAACTCCCTTCTCAGATGAGTTTCTCCCACTGGCCTGAAATGAAGAAAAAATTTGCATCTGTATTTGCACAGAAGACACAGGCTGAGTGGTGCAGCGTATTCGATAGCACTGATGCCTGTGTGACCCCTGTTTTATCCTTCGAGGATGCTGCCTCACATCAACATAACAAAGAAAGAAATTCTTTTATCAAAAATGATGAGGAAGAGATAAGTCCTAGACCTGCTCCTGTTCTATCAAGGACTCCTGCTGTTCCATCCTGTAAAAGAGATCCTTTTATAGGAGAGCACACAGAAGAGATACTTCTAGAATATGGGTTTACTAAGCAAGAGATTGATAAACTTTATTCTGATAAAGCAATAGAACTAAAGGACCTAAAAGCTAATTTATAATCTCTGACTGTGCATATCAGATAAATTTCAGGCTGATACTGTAAGCTTTTATGCTTTAAAATTAAACTATATGACAAATTACTGTTGGCATAATATTGATTTTAAATAATTTATATTTTTTTAATTATTGACATTTTAAATTTAGGTTGAAAACAGTAAGACTGATCTATTTTCTAGAATGATACTACAGTTGTGTTCTGAATATCTACATAGTTTACTTGTTAAGCACCTGTAAACTCTCAGAATTTTGTTTAAATATTATATCCTTTGGTTTGATTCTTTTAATTCTTGGTTATACCATTGATTTGTAATATATGTTGCAATTACTTGAAAGTAATTATTTTAATAAAATATAGTTATATTCTTCTTAAATGAGTGATTATGCTGTTTATTCATGAATTAGAAGGGATTTTCTTCATCTGTTTTTCATATTAATTAATTTACTTTATCATGCTGAAACTATGGTCTAACTAATGCTATTCTGTTATGTGCTGCTGCAGAGCTATTATCTCAAAGTTGATCTATTTAACAGCCTGACTACATTTTCCTAATGCAGTCTCCTTATTATATATTACATTCGGAATATCACCTTGGCTAGAAACTAAATTCAGAATAAAATTTTTTTATTTTTAAAATGTCTGCCAACTAATAATCCTTCCTCTCCTTATGGAAAAATGGTAGGCAATGTTGCTGCACAGGTTTTAAACAATGATTATTCCATGATAGTTTTCATTTCCTTCAAACTTAAACTTTCATTTGAAACCACCTCTTTCAAGACAAAAGAAAATACACTTTTAAAAAGAATTAGTTATATGGCATTAATACAGTATTGTCCCATGAGTTATGACATGAAGGGTTGGGTGTTCTGATAATTTTGTCTGTTTTGCTGAAGATTGGTTTGTTGGCTGCAGAGACTTCCAAAGCTGAGCTATACTTAAGCTTATTTTAATGTGTTGTGGCAAAAATGTCAACATTATTACCAGAAAAAAACCTTTTACATTTTACTACATAAACCTCAACCTGGAAGCAAGAATTATCTAGTAGGTCCTGGTAAGTTGTTTGAATCATCAGCAAAAACACCTGAAGTTTGCAGCTGATAATCAGTCTAGTGTAAGCTACTGAACATTATACAAGGTTGCTGTAAGACTTGACAAGTTTCTTAGTCCGAGATATATCTGATTGTGTTGGAGAAAAATCAGTGTTGTCAAATGTGATGTCCATCATGAATAAGTTTTGAAACCAACTTTACTGATGTCAATTTAAAACCTTGTGTTTCTTCAGAATAGGTTGGAACAGCTGACTCCTTCAGGTGGCTAACCTGAAAGGTACAGTTGGAGTAAGGTCACTACAGGTTTCTTTTAAGGTCTTTCCCTAGCAAGTAAGACTTTTTAAAAAAATCCACCTCTAAGTAATTCTGATACTGTCTGTTTTCAGCAACCAGGAAATGATCAGTTCTTTTGAGGGCAGTACACAGCACATACAAAAAAGTACTCATCAGTTGCTTGCATTATATCTGTCTCTAATGCTCAAGGGCAATGTATAGGTTCACTTACTCATCCTTATGAAGTGCGTTGAAATCCTCTTCCTGATAGATAAAGATTTTTTTTTTTCCCCAGGTTAGACAGCAGGGAATGGTCTGATGCTCATGTTTGCTGAATAGAAAGATGAGGACTGGGTTCCTGGTGTCACTGCAGTCTTACAGCAAGAGGAACAGCAGGCTAATCCTGTGCCCAGACCATGTGATGTATGTTCCCGTTATATGTGTGCTTCATGCGTGAACAGTAATTCCTGAGTTGTGGATAGTCGGGAGCAGTGCAGACGCCCAAAAGCTCAGATCAGCTAATGTGAACACACACTTCCCCACCCCCTTCCTGGCATAACTTGTGATCGCAGAGCCATGAAAGTATGTGAGTCCCTCCCCCAGCACAGACCGATCCCACCCGGCATATGATCTGGGCCCCATGTCAGCCAGAGCAGGCAGCACCAGCTTGCCACAGCGCTGCTTGCAGCCGGAGCTATGACCTTAACGAAAGAGAGCTTCCTCGGGGCTCTCCTGCCCAGCTCTGGAGTGGGCAAGGCCGACACGGATGGTGCCAGAGAGAAGGAGGAATCTCTGAGGCAGTCAGTGATGAAGACTGGAGCAGCGGTGCCAAGGAGGCGAGCGGTGGGAAGGCTGGTCATGCACAGCATGGCCATGTTCGGCCGGGAGTTCTGCTATGCTGTGGAGGCCGCCTTTGTCACGCCGGTGCTGCTCAGTGTAGGGCTGCCCAAGAACCTCTACAGCCTCGTGTGGCTCATCAGCCCTATCCTGGGCTTCTTGCTGCAGCCCGTGGTAGGTTCGGCCAGTGATCACTGCACCTGTAGCTGGGGCAGGAGGCGACCTTACATTCTGGGTCTGGGCATCATAATGCTGTTAGGCATGGCTTTGTACCTCAATGGGGACGTGATGATTTCAGGTGAGTGAGGGGCATGTGCTATGCTGACAGACAAAACTCATCCTAGCCTTTTGAATCAGAAAAAGGAGAGGGGTTCCCCTTTTCCTTCTTAAAATGCACTGTTAAAATTTGGTATCATGTGACTTGGGCACACTGAAGAAGCTGGGGAGCACTGTAGTCTTTGTGTACATTCAATCCTAACACTGCATGTTATGTACCCTGTACATAGTGTTCTGTAGTCTGTGCATGTGATTGCATAGTATGTTTCTTTGGTTGCCTGATAAGCTCCTACAGGTAAAGATTTGCTTAGTCCATAGAAGTTTTTATGAGCTAAGATCTGCCTTGTTAGCTTAAATGATAGTATTGTTTTTGTGATGTAATACATATCCAAACTGAATCCCCATTCATCCCTATTTTAGATGGATGAGTATTCAAAATACTCGCCTTCAATTCTTGCAGCACTGCCTTGACTCTTGTGTTGTGCTAATGAAAAACAAGAATCCTTAACTGCTTGGAAACCCTGTTGCAGCTGAAATATGCAAAATAAAATAGGAGTGACATCCATATAATTGCATTTTAGCTTGGGATGTAGCTTCTTGAAGTCTTGATACAAAGTTGTTGCTGACTAGGCAGATGGGGGACGTGTGTTGATTTATTCTCTCTTCCTCAATATTATTGATGTTGAATATAATTGGTTTCATTAACCCAGAGGGAGATGTTGCAGTCAACTCTTGATTATCTAAAACAATATATTGCTTGGACAAAGAGAATAAACTGAAAGTATTACAAAATTCATGTGTTAGGCTACCAGTGCATGCCTTGAAGGGGTAAAGAAATAGATTAAGAGTAGTGATGCTCTTGGTCATGGAGATTGAAGCATGCTGAGCATCTGCTGACTTAAGGCTGTAAGTCATCCTAGCCCAGCTCAGCATTACACAGACTCAGCTCTCCTGCTTCTCTGATGAGATTCTGGTGTCACTGGACTCTCTTGTGTAATCAGTCATTGTTTAGATTTTGAGGTATTCAGAAAGACTAACTGTGGTTTTGCAGAACATGGTACTGTTGCTGTCAGAATGAGGGTGTTTTTCTTTTTTTAGCTTTCATCGATGAGAGAGACAAGCAGCGGACATGGGCAATAGTCATTACCATGCTGGGAGTAGTACTTTTTGATTTTGCAGCTGATTTTATTGATGGTCCCATCAAAGCATATTTATTTGATGTCTGCTCTCATCAGGATAAAGAGAAGGGTCTGCATTACCACGCCCTCTTTACAGGTACACTGATCCCTTCTTTTCCTCCCTGCCTCTCAAAGGAGGGGAAGGTAATTGCATGGATTTTATCCTCACTGTGTTTCCAATCTTGAATGAACTGATCATCTGATTCTGCACTTCAGTCACGAGACTTTTGTTGCTGGGTTTTCACTACTCCAGACAACAGCAACTTGTGATTGCTGCTACAAGAATTCTGAAGAAGGCTTGCAGGCACAAATAATTACAGCAACACTGGCATGATTTAAGCGTAGTTAGTTATTTTAAAATGTGAAGTAGTGTTTGTTTAGTTTGTTTTGGGTTTTTTCAAGTCTTTGCTGAGGCAAAAATTAATGGATGTAGCTTGTTTCATTGCTATTGCACATAAGAATAATATTTTTGACTTGTCATGTGACATAGAACAAGAGCTGCACAAACCAATGAAATTTTTTATCATTCTTCAGCAGTGCTCCAGTATGTGCTGTATAGAAACAGGAGTTTTGTGTAAAATTCAGAAATTCACAACTCCCACAAAATAAGTTTAAGTGGTTCAGTTCAAGTTCCTGCAAATGAAGTTAACAGTTTCATTTGCCTTTGTACATTTTTGGAATGTTGCCAAGTTACAGAAGGACACAAAACTGTTGGAACATATTCAAAGGAGGGCCACAAAGTGGATAAGGGAACTGGAATGCCTCCCTATGAAGAGGGGCTGAGAAAGTTGGGGCTGTTCAGCCTGGAAGAGAAGGTTGTGTGGAGACCTCATAGAAACTTTCCTGTATCTGAAGGGGGGCCTCAGGGAAGCTGGAGAGGGACTCTTCTTTAGGAAGATGGGGAGAAAGTTAGGCTGGATGTTAGGAAGAAATTCTTCCCTGTGAGGGTGGTGAGACACTGGAATAGATTGTCCAGGGAGGTTATGGATGACCAATCCTGTCAGTGTTCCAGGCCAGGTTGTAGAAGGTGTTGAGCAGCCTGGTCTAGCTGGAGGTGCCCCTGCCAGTGGCAGAGTGGGTGCATCTGGATGATCTCTAAAGTCTGTTCCAACCCCTCAACATTGATTCTATGGAATCATCTGTACAATGTCAGCCCTGTGTTGAGGAAATGCACAGGGAAGACACGTGAGGCTGTGTACCTGTGAAGTGACCCGGGAGGAACCTCCTGCCATGTCTGAGAGTAATCCCTGTGAAAGCACTAGACAAAAAGCAGACTACATGAGAAGTCATGCAATCTTTGTTACAGCAGATTTTTGTGGCTTCTGAGCCCCCAGCAGGAGCAGAGACACGTAAACTCAGTAGCAGTTATTCTGCTCAAGGAGGGAGGTGTAGTAGCTACCAACAACAGGCCAGTTTTGGACACATGAAATACCTATATCCAGGAACATAGTTAATAAGGGAAACTTAAAGCCACATGGGAATAAAATATGTATTGTCCATTAGAAACAGGTAAAACATTAAAGAATCACTTGTTTGGAAAGACAGAGGAGTGAGTCTCTATGTATATTCAGCACAACTCCGGTCGCAGTTTTTTGGATCATTCTAAAAAGTCTCCAAGTTTGAAGCTACAGATTTAGCTGATTCAGTGTACTGAGCTGCAAAAGGGGATGTGGGACAAATAATATGAAATAAGACTGGGGCAGAGTATGTTAATTGGTCCAGCATCCTGTGCTCTCCACAGCAAGCTCATCTTAACCCTTCCTAACTGAGAGTTCCCTCATCTGATATTCAAATCCTCCCCTGATTTGTGTTCTACAGCCTCCCAAGGAAGTCTTCTCCAGCAATTCACTGGTCTTGGTGTTTGTTTTCCGTAAACTGTAATATTAATATCTATTCCCTACTGTTTACATTTATCATACCCTTATTTTATCCCTATTAGACAGAGACAGCAATCATCCCGTTTCTTGTCCTAGCTCTGTTTTAGATAGTTTCTTTTTCCTATTTTAGTTTCTTCTTTCCTTTTATACTTAATATTTCTAAGATTTTACTCTCCAGTTTGCCTTCAGTTTTGGGTTTGAACATGAAACTTGATAGTTTTGAAGTTATGAAACCCATGGCCACTTATTCAAGTGGAAGAAAGTGTGCACACATCTAACAACTCAACAGTCAGGCTGCATTCCAATATCATAATGCTTATTTTTCCAAACAGCATGCAAAGACATCCTCTAATGTCAAACATTCTGTCTGCAAACATACACTGAAAATAACATTGCGAAAATAACATTTTTTTCTTTAAAAGTTATTAATAGCACAATTGTTTTTTACGAGAACAAGCAAGGATATAGTCCCCTGTGAAACGCCATAGGACACAATGAAGGAGGCCACAATCAGACCTAGGAGGGCAAAGAAGGTACAGAAATCCCAGAATGAAATCAAAATCCCATGTTTTTGGGGAAGCAAGTGCAGGTGCTGTTATTTTTCGTTAGATGCAGGGCTTTGCTGTAGACTGTTATCAGTTCTCCTAAGCAAAAGCATAGAAATGCTTCCAAGTTCTTGGAAAGTGCCTATCCTGTGGAACTCCCAACCATCCATCCCCCAGAGCCACCTAGTTAGCAAGATGTCAGGACTCTACAAAGGTGCCACCCCTACCAGAGCTCTGTACTGAATGTAGAGGGCACATTCCTGTGCATCTCTGTGTACACTTATAACAAAGAGAAGAAATTGTAAAAAGCCCAAACTGACTGAAAACTGAGTTTATTAACGCCAAGGAATAAAGTAGCATTCTCATTTTACACTTTGGTTTACCTCTTCTGAGAAAATTACTGAATGGGATGACATGCTTATATTTGTTCTTTTCTGTTTTCTTTTCCAAGTGGTGTTGTACTGGGATTTGTATAAGTACAAAACAATGCCATTGTGTTTATTTCCTTTTATTTTTTTTTTTAATTTCACATGGAAGCAGTATTTCTGTTTGGACTAAGCTAAATATAATACATTTTACAAATTGTAAACTATAGAAACTGTCCATATAATTTTTAAAATGTTTCTTCTGTGAAAATAAAAAAAGAAAGCCACATAAATTTTGTACTATTTAATTTAGTATCACATGTATTATTTACCATTTCAAAGAAAATGCTGTTTTAAAGAGTCAAAATATGAGATGGGGCCTATTTTCCAGTGTGTTCAGGCAATTTGTGGAGAGCTCTATCTGACAGATCTGAGATTTTTCAAGAGATGTTTTAGTAACTGCTCATGTATGTGATTAGCTCAGTATTCCTATTTCTTGTGATAAATATCTGAAGAGTGATTATTCCACCATTTCTAGAGGGCATCACATATTGAAGGTATTATGTTCTTTTTGTTTATTTTGTCAATGCCTGTAGACATTTTTTTTTTCCTTTCTTTTCCCCCACCATTGTAGGTTTGGGAGGAGCCCTGGGTTACCTTACAGGTGCTATGGATTGGGGTCAAACTATACTAGGATATACCTTGGCATCAGAATTCCAGGTGATTTTCTTCTTCGCAGCCTTGGTTTTCATAATCTGCCTTACCATACATCTGTGCAGTATTCCTGAAGTCCCACTCAAATATGAAAATGAAGAGGCAAAGTTCTTGTTGGAAGTGACTGAACCCCATAAATACAGCTCCATAGAGGAGGAAATTAAGAATGGTCACTTAAAATCAACATGTACCGAAATAAAGGCTGCAGCCAAGCCAGGGAAATGCACGGTTGCGTCACGCACAGAGGTGAGTGCAGAGGTGATTTTGTAGATCGTAACTTTGCATCCTTTGAGACCCCTTAATTAGCTATTACTGATTGTTTGCAATGGAATCTTTTCACATGCACAGAAAAGAACCCTCTACCAGGATACAGAGACAGGAGAAAGCCTGCTTGCATTTCTTTTTTCCCTTTTTTTTTTCCTTTAGAAAATATTGCCAGCAAGAGGCATGAGACCAGCTAGTTCTGATTCTTTGAACCATTGGCAGGGATGAGGGAGAGCCTGGCTGGGTTTGCTGCTCAGTGTCAGTGTCTCAATGTCCTCCTCATGTGAATTTTGTGAACAGGATCTACTTTGTCCTTTAGTCTTGAAATAATTAGCATAACATTGTGGACAAAGACTACAGACCATTAATCTTTGATATAGGTCCCTAATTCTCACCAAAGTCCACACAATTTTGTACATAGTACATGTGAAATGTGTGACATGGGTTTTCTGCTGCTCAACATTTCATTGATCACTCATGTGTTTAAAATTGCTACCTCTACAGCAGTTCTACCTTGCTACCAGAATTTGAGTTTTATTTTGAGTGATATTGTAGCTGTGCCTTTGGCAAAATTTAGAGTTGAGAGAAAACAGTGAGTACTTTTAAATCCTCACTGTTATTTTGTTTCTGATGCATTTTTATAAGAGATTTCTTCACCTAAGGTACCTAGTAAGAGGTGAATCTACCAGAAAAATATCTGGAGAGCCCACTTCTAGCATGGTGATGAGAACAGTTGATCTTTTTTACTGTTTGGTTGATGACTTTTTGCGCTAGAAATCCTTATGGCTATCTCATGGTACCCTAGGTAAGCAAAGTATAACACATTAGTAGTGACACAATTGCTTCTCATTTTAATTCCACTTTTGATTTCTTGGCATTATGCATATCAATCCCTGATACACTAATACAAAGATTTGATAAATTAGGTAAAATGTACAAAGCTGGTTATGTAAGTACTAAGCTCTGCTAAGCAAACAATTATAAGTAGGAAAGCAATGCTCTAGTTTAATCTGTAAGTAAAAGGGATTTATTATATTTTACTATTTGTAATTTGTTTTATAATAACACTTGGTATTTCTAACTGGAAGTAAACTACTATTACACCAGATGCAAGACGTATGAAATGAGCATTGCTGGATGAGAATGCCAGGCAAACATGGAGTGGGGCAGACAGCAAGGCAACAGTTGTGGGGAGCAGCCAGCATCCTTCACCATCACTGTTCACTCTGAGCATACTCTGAATTGTTAGAGATGCTGAGCCTCATGATTCGACATCAACTGGTCGGATCATGTAGGCTTTAAAAAAAGAGAAGGCAAATGAAGATGAGAGAGCGATGCAGTGAAAGTAGGGGGAGCAGACTGTGGTTTGGGGTGGCTTCTGCCTTGGGAAGAAATAATTCCATGGAGTCAGTAACATGAGAAATGTAGAGTTCCATGTCTAACACTGGAGGTGAAGCTGTGGTGGTGAGCCTGTGCCATTGCCCTCCTCTGCCTAGGCTGGGCAGCCTGTTAAAGTCCCCCAGTGCTTTGATCAGTCTCATGTTTCTTTGATGTGCACTTCTTTGTGTGCATGAATTCTAGACACTCACTGCTTTAATGATCTCTCTCCTGTGGCACATGTTTGCTGAGTTCATTCATTACCATAATCACTTCCTTGAAGAATTGGTTTGGCTTCCTGTTTTTCTGTCTCTTTTTTTTTTTTAATTGCAGGCATCATGGCAACATTTCTTCTAAATTAAGGCCTATGTTCTCACATGCTCATAGCTAAGATGATTATTAATGAGATTTGACCTGTTACAGTATGAACAGACACCCAAAGCAATTAGCCTTGTATTCTTTTGAATGGTGCCAAATTACTCAGGGTCCACTGCCATAAAACCCAAGTCATATTGCTTCTTCTGTATTCTTATCATATTATGCCCTGAGTTGTAGTGATTTTGTAGAGATTATTTGGTATTCTGAGCTTTTGAAGGATAAGGCGCTTAAGCAGACCCAAACTTCAGCACATTATTTAAATTAGCATGTGATTTGTGTGCTGGTATGTTTTGAATGTGTGCATTAAACATTTTTGGTTTCTATTTCCACTCTCTGGAATATCTAAATAGAAAAAAAAAAAACAACATTTCTATATAGCTGTCAAATTATTGTTTGTAATCACTGCAGTGTCCTTTGTAATTCCATGACTTTATCTTAAAACTTTGATTGGAAAGACTATTTTAAAAAGCAGGGTGGAAGAATACAAACTAAATAAAGCCATGTCAAACTATAGTAATTATCCTTGAAATAACACTAATGAGTCAATCTGGAATTCTTTTGTTTCCTTTTTATAATTGTAGAATAATATAAAGCTTACCCTGTTTAAAAAAAGACAGTGATGCCAAGAGAAATTCCAAGGGATTTAGACAATATACAGTCCAAGGTGGAAGTCAGCGACTTGAATTTAGCATTCCTATGAGGATTAGAAACCTCACACTGAAGCAAAGTATTTTCCAACAACTTTATGGTGATTATTCATAGAGTAGCTTGCAGCATAGCCTAGTTCAAAGGAAAGTAGAATTGTGAAAAATAAGTACAAGACTGAAGGAAGAAAGGGAAAAATGACATCCTACAGCAAATTGAAGACAAGATCCAGTCCAGAAATTTTGAGTAATTAGCATAACTTTTGCAGTTCTTCCACATTTCATAACATACATCTTCCCTAGCCATCTTTCCCAACACTGCTGTCTCCAAATATCATGAGAGAAAATTTGAAGTTTTCTATCATGCACAGTTAAAATAGTAGCAGTGGACCATGCAGGAGCTTTAATACAGGAAGAATTATGTGTCAAAATACATGATATCAAGCACACCTACAGTAGTTAAAAAAAAAAAGTAATAAAAAAGATCTGGTGAACGTGACTGGAAAAGAAACTGAGAATTTTGGGGCACAGGACTGGGTCAAGGAGGGAGGTAACATGGGGCTTTAAAGGTGGTGAGAAAATTTAATTTTCCTCATCAGTGAGATTTGGTAACCAGTACCAATTAAGTTTTGATTACGAAATTAGTTGGTATGAAGTGTTCAGATGCTGGAGCTCACATTCTCTGTGTGCTACCATGGGGAGCCACAGCTTCTCCCTGCTTCAACAGCAGTGCTTAGTGGAAAGCTCATTATATGCCGAAGAGCTAGAAGTTTCACCAGAAAAAGAAGTTTCCTTGGGAATTTAGCACATAGAATGGAAAGGGAATAAAGTCTCAGAAATCTGCAACACATTTTAATTTTCAGGAAGTATTTTGAGCATAACTTTTTTCTGCGGCAGCTTTAAATTTTCAGTATAAAGCTGATAGTCTCTACAAAGAAATAAATTTTGTTTCTTGTTGTTTCTGTTGTTGGTTCATTGGGGTTTTTTTTAACTCTCTGAGTATGCTCTGGTAGAAAGTTTCCCTGTGATCCTACATGTAAATAACTGTCCTACTGATAATAATAGCAAAAAATGTTACATTCCTGCTGGTATACTCCATGTCTTCTATTGTTTCTGTAAATTTTATAAATTGAAGAAAACTCAGTACCCAAGCAACGCTTCCTAGCAAAAAATAAAAGACTTTGGAAGTTTAGCAAAGAAAAGATACTACTAAGGGCTTCTTCATTTGCTGTCAGCTATTTCATTAGCCTTCAGGACCATAATACTGTATTATTCTTGAATATTTGCTTTTAGGGAAAAAGGCAGATGACCCTTAAATCCCTCTTGAAGACACTTTTAAGTATGCCATCCCACTATCGCTGTCTGTGTGTGAGCCACCTTTTTGGATGGATGGCTTTTCTGTCCAACATGCTTTTCTTCACAGATTTCATGGGACAGGTAAAACATCAAATATTCTCATTACTTGTAGCATCTCCTTCTCCATCAAAAAGAAATGAAATTGTGTTACTATCCTGAGAAAATTACACTGGTGTCAGAGCCATTTATATCTGGGTGGCTCAACAACTGTTTTGTAAACCAGCTAATTAAAGTCAGGCCCTTGTTCCAAGCCTGTCTGGGGAAATCACTGGAGAAAACCTTTAGTATTTGTAAGGCTGTTAGTGTCTAAATGTTCCAAGTGAAGCTCTCAGAGCTGGTCCAAACACATCCATTTTCTGCTTTGGCTTCAGAGCTGCTCCCAGATGGGTAGCTTTTCTAGCTGGGGCAGTGTTTGGATGCAGCTGGCCTTGCCCTGGTGTGTGTGCAGCATCCACACAAAGCCCCTCCCCTGCACTTCGGCCTCCCTGGCCTCAGGCCATGCAGCTCTTTGCACACAGGGAGCTACTTGGTAGCAAAAAGTTTTATCTTCCAACATTCGTCTGTCTTGAGTCCCTTTTTTCAGCAATTGTTTGCCCTCACAACACCCAGTGGTGCCTTTTCAATGCCATTCCCAGGGACTGTATATTCTCGCCTATAATGGATGTCTCTGCCTTCTTCCTTCCAGAGAATTAATATGGTTCTGGCACAAATCTCTCACTGCCACTCCCTGCTCTACTGTGGTTTCCACACAGTATTCCCATTTCCTTATCTTTTTTGTCTTTGTAGGCAAGACAAGAGGCAGGTTTGTATTTTTTTTTCCCTGCATTGTAGATGAACAACTGAATGAAAAACGTTTTCCTTGTCTAGAAAAGTAACTGAATAATACAATAACTGTGTGGAAAAAATGAGTGTGTTGATGAAAACCTGAAAGAGAAAACAGAAAAAAAAAAGTAGATAATTAGGGCAAGAAAGGCTAACGCAAGAAGGCAGAAGTGGAGAGAGAAAGTTATTTGGAAGTGAGGCACCCAAAAAATGGAAGAGCAAATGAGTCAATGTAAAATAGACAGCCCAGGAAAAGGCAGAGGGTAAAAATATAGGCGGAACCTGGGATATGATAGTCCAGGAGATGTGAGTGTGAAACCTGGAGAATTACAAATGGGTGGTTAGGACACTGCTCAACAGATTTTTTGGATGCTCCCTACCAGGGATGGGGCCCATAAGATGAAGGAATTCCCTGCATGGAGCTATCCTTGCCTTCTGTGATTTTTGCGGTCTCTTTCAGGTTGTGTACCATGGGAATCCCTACGCGCCTCACAACTCCACACTTTACCTTACCTACAAAGCAGGGGTAGAGATGGGATGCTGGGGACTGTGCATCAATGCAATTTCTTCATCAGTCTATTCTTGTAAGTATTGTAAGTATTCTTGTAACTATCCAACACTGTGTTTGCTGTTTACCATTGTTCAAAATCCATAAAGAGATGTCAAATTAGGTGGATTTTTTTTTCTACATTCAAACTTTAAGGAACGTTACATTCTCAGCATTGTCAGAAACTCATAACTTAGCACAAACGGTTCCTGACCACATGATGAGGGGTGACTTTGACAGTAGGACATTGTTCTGCGCATGAACTGACCTTCAACACTGAAAATCATTTCGAAATTAAATGCCACACCAAATTCTTATGTGCTCTTTCACCTAGCAATGCTGTTTGTAGCTGTAGGCTCTCGAAGGTGACCTCTCCCCATTTGCATTCCCCATGCAGAAGGTCTTGCCAGAAGCTTGAATCTTGCTCTCCAAAATTATGTGTAAACATGCTAGCTCCTCGGGTAGATTTCACCATAACTCATCCCAAGGATTAAAAAACTCATGATCTGAAAACTCAAATAAGTAGCATTTTGGGGGTTGATTTGAGCATCTAAAAGAGTCTTGAGGGAAATGTTTTCACCTTTGGAGCTTAACTGCAGGCATTTCTGTGTGGTCTTTCTGTGGATGAGTATCTATTAAGCACAAGTATCTCTGGGTGCAGCTGCAGTGCAAGCTGCAGGTTGAGCTCGGAGTGGTGTGGGAAAGTCTTCTTTGGCAAGTTTATACCTACAATAATTTGAGGTACTTTCCAAAATCATTAATATTAGCTCCTTCATTGCATTTTACAAAATATTATTTTTTCCTTAAAAGGAACTGCCTGATAAAATGTGACCTATTTTTTTTAATCTTATCAACATTTTCACTTTCTTTTCACAGACGTGCAGAAAGTCCTTCTGCCATACATAGGATTAAAGGGACTTTATTTCATTGGATACCTACTTTTTGGACTGGGTACTGGATTAATTGGCTTGTTTCCCAATGTCTATTCCACTCTGGCTCTTTGTTCACTCTTTGGAGTCATGTCCAGCACGCTATACACAGTGCCATTCCACCTCATTGCAGAGTACCACAGAGAAGAAGAGGTGAGTGCAATGTCTCAAGAAGTATTAGGTTTATATCTGTCTGTGTCTGTTCAACCTGTTTTGGGGGTAAACTGGATAGAAATGGTGAGCAGCTTTTAGTTTTAATTTCGAACTATTAATAATGACACACATGAATGGGAAGTTTCTGACAGAGGGAGCTAACATTCTGGCTCCAAACTCTCCAAACAGGCCTTCAGTGAAACAAATAATTATTTATCATCACATCTGAAGCCAATCACAGTACCTGTTCAGGCAGTAAGCAGGTAACTGGATTTCACTTGTGTTGTCTTCAAGTCCTACCTTCCTTATAGTCTTCCTTCCAGCCACACTAGCAGAGGACTTGACTTCTGAACACCTGAGGTTAATAACAAGCCTGTCAAGGCTGTCAGAATTTTTAGTTAACTGCAAAGTGTTACACAAGCTCTTAGCTAATAAATAAATGCCATTCAAGTAGAAACAGCTTTATATAATTCAGTATTAAATCATATGCCACATTCTCATTATCTTTCTAAATGTCTGCGGTTGGCATTTTGCCCACCACAGCCTTAAATCCTGTTTCCAAGGAAAATCTGGAAAAACTTGCACACTTTGTATCATGTTACTGGGCACCGCAGGATCTTCATGTATTGTAAAGTGTTGAGTTCTTTAATGGAAAAGTCCTCTCAAGTCTCCTAAGTTAAACAGCTGGAAACAAGAAAGATTAAGGAGAGTTGGAAGAAATTAGGAAATAATTTAGGTAAATATCTTGGGACATCTGAAGAAATTAATAAAGGCAATGTTGAACCATTGAAAACCAAATAAAACATAGTTGAAAGCAGCACAGGGCTAGATCAAGTGTTAGACAACATGTCCTACTGTTTTGTACAGTAGGACAAAACAGCTGCCTTCACCAGCACCCTCTGAATGATGAACACAACAAAGCTCTTCTAATTATTCTACTGAGTGCTAGAAGGATGGCTCAAAGTGATTAAATATTTAATTTATATGATTCTTAATTTCTCAGTCGATTTCTTTGCTCCTTCCAACAGAGAATGATCATAATGTGTTATAAACACAAAACAAAAGACTGAGAATGAGCCCAGGTTATGCTGAAATCTCAGTTCTTACCTCAGGTCAACCAATTCAGAGAGGAGGAGTAAATGCAAAATTTGTATCTGTTTCAAGACAGAAGTGAAATAAAATAAGCTAAGATGTACATGAACTTTACACTTAATAGGCCAATATATTAATGTGTTATTTATAAGACAACCAGTTGTTTCTTGTTTGGTATTTGCTATGACAGATGTAAAATGACATATAATTCTATGCTAGATTTTATATTAATGGGTTGAGGTTTAGCTCAAATCTATAAAATACAAGACAGAGGAAAAAAAGCAAACATCAAGCATTTATTTACAGATTCATATATTTGTGGTCAGAACTACTGCCACATAGGAACAGCCCAGCAAAATAAATACAATTCATTTTTCACAGTGTCTAAAATTGGGACTTTATAATTTCAGAACAAGAAGCAGATATTTTCCCCCCACTATGCACGCTACCAAAATAATGTGCTGTGTTTTATAATGCTGCCATTTCAGCTCCTGTTCTGTGCTGCTGTTCCCTAGGATCCAAATTCAATTTTTTTCTACTGGATTAGGAAGAGACTGTTTGTCTCCAGCAGTTGTGAGCTTTGTGTAACTCAAAAGCAAGGTAATAGGGTTTGCAAAAAAACCCAAAAACAACAACATCTTAATGGCTAAGAGAATTTGTATACAAGAACATCGTGGTGCTGCTGGCCTGCAGTGTGGGAACTTTTTGTCATTGGAAGACAACCTCCTCAATTTAACAGCCTATGTGGGAAGAAAAATATGTCGATTATCACATAATTTCCCAATAAAACAGAGTAATTTCTTTGTGGAGGAAGGGATTCCCAGAGATCATGTAGGTCCTTCTCAGGGAGGGCAACCTGGAGCCAGCTGCCCCAGGTCTGGTTCGAATTATTCCAAGAATGGAGACCCCACAACCCCTCTAGTTAACCTTTTCCAGTGATCCACCAGCCTTACAGGATGCTAATATGCAAGACACTTGTACATAATAAATGCAAGCTTTTGCTCTGCTATGTATATCATAGCAGATACACAGATTAGTGATTAAGAGCGGTCCTCAGCAGAGTAGAAGAATCCTAGTCTGGATGTTTGTTTTCAGGTTGCTTTCATCCCCAGCAATAAAACATTTATATTTTAGTACTGATTTTCTTTATATGCTTTGAACCATAACTTGAGGTTCCTGCCTGTATGTGTGCGGGGCATACGAGTACTGCTGTAAAACCTCTGGATGTGGTTCCTCACAACATCCTTCCTTCTAAAGTGAAAAGATGGGTTTGATGACTGGACTGTTGGATAGGAAAGTGGTTGGATGGTCACATCCAGAGGGTCATGGTCATTGACTCAGAATCCAAATGGATGTCAGTGACAAGTGGTGCCCTCAAGGATTTGCACTGGGACCAGTGTGATTCAATATCTTCTTTAATGCCATAGATTAAAGGATTGAGTGCACCTTTAGCAAGTTTGCAGATTACAGCAAACTGAGGTGAGAGAACACACCTGAAGGACAGGATGTCATCCAGAGGGTCCTGGACAAGCTCATGTGGAACATCACATGGCCCACAGGAACATCATGAGGTTTAACAAGGCCAGGTGCTGGTGCTGCACCTGGGCTGGAACAACCCCTGGCACCAGCCCAGGCTGGGCATGAGCAGACCCAGAGCAGCCCTGCCCAGAAGGGCTTGGGGGTGCTGTGGGTGAGAGGCTGCACATGGCCCGGCCATGGCACTCACAGCCCAGAGAGCCAAACGTGTCCTGGGCTGCATCCAGAGCCCCGTGGGCAGCAGGGGAGGGAGGGGATTCTGCCCCTCTGCTCTGCTCTGCTGAGACCCACCTGGAGCCCTGCACCCAGCCCTGGGCTCCCAGCATGGGAGAGACAGGGACCTGCTGGAGTCAGTACAGAGGAGGGACACAAAGATGGTCACAGGGATGGAGCACCTCTCCTCTGATGAATGGCTGAGAGAATTGAGATTTTTCAGTCTGGAGAAGACTTCAGATTGACATAATTGTGGCATAATTTAAAGGAAGCTTGCAAGAAAGATGGAGCTTTTCACAGGGGCACATGGTGATAAGGCAAGCAGGAATGGCTTCAAACTTAGAGAGAGTAAATTTAGGTTAGATATCAGGAAAAAATTCTTTAATGTGTGGGTGGTGAGACACTGGATCAGGTTGTCTAGAGAAGTTTTAGCTACTTCCTCCCTAGAGGTGTTTAAGGCCAGGTTTGATGTACCTTTAAGCACCCTGGGAAGCGTCCCTGCTCACAACAAGAGCATAGGAACAAGATGATTTTTCAAGTTCCTTCCAGTACAAACCATTCTGTGATTCTGTGATGATTCTTTAATAATATGATAGTAAGGCTCCTTCAGCCATGAGTCAGAGCCAAGTTATTTATGACAGGATGACCTGTACTGTTAAATGTCAGTTTGACAGAGATCACGTTGACCTGAACTTGAAAATAATGTATAGGTTTTCCAGTCAATTTTCAATTACTTCCTTAAGGGAAGGGATAGAGGGGAAAACTGCAGATGAGAAAAAAATTGCTGGAAGCTTGGAAAACCTCACTGTTACTTGTAAAATCTCTATGGTAACCTCTATGGTACCGGGAGCAGCAAGCTATTGACGTGTCCCGCTGACCCTAGAGCTGTAACAAAGCCTCAGCCAAGAGCTGCACGTTGCTGACACTGCCTGTTTCTGGGGTTTGTTCTGTGCTTCTTTGCAGAGCCTGAAGCTGCAGGAAGGGGAACAAGCAGGGGAGCAGGGGCGAGGGAAGGGCATCGACTGTGCTGCCCTGACCTGCATGGTCCAGCTGGCCCAGATCATTCTCGGCGTGGGCCTGGGGCTCCTGGTTAGCGTTGCTGGCAGCGCTGTCACTGTGATTTCGGCATCCACGGTGGCACTGGTCGGCTGCTGCTTCGTGGCTTTCTGCATTCGGTACGTGGACTAGGGCTGCAAGAAGCAGTCGGAAGGGATCTCCCCCGGGGAGCATTTTCTTTCTGGGTCAGTAGCACTGGTGCTGTTGCTGTGCTGACGCTGCTGGCATGTCATCCTCTCTTACCTCCTTGGATCGATTGCAATTCCAGAACTTTATGGAATGGAGACTTGATAAAACTGGTTGCCTTGTGCCTCAGACACACACACACACACACACACACACACACACACACACACACACACACACCCCAAACACACACACACCCACATACACACATACACTCTCTGTCTCTCCCCCGCCACAGTGTGTTCACATGCTGTGACATGTGATGGTGTGTGTGGCCATGGTATTTTGATGCTCTACACCGGGAGTCATTGTGAAACTCCTCATTACCAATTTGTGAAAGTTAGTGAATGAAGAATGTGATAAATTGAAGTAATATAAAAGGATATAGTTAGGAAGAATGTTTTTATTTATCTTGTTCTTCAAGTGTCCTAAGTTGGGGGGTGTTCCCTCCAGTAGTCAAAAGCTGCAGGAGATTCAAACAGGTGTCAGAGGCCATGCAGGGTGCAGTTCTGTTATGATTAAAATGGGATCAGTTAATTGCCAGTTACTGTCAAAAGCAGATTTGAGTGTGAAAAATTACTGGAATATAAAAAAAGATTTAAGCCTATTGTTTAAAAGCATTACTGTAAAGTAATTATTTTGTACTGGATCCTGCTGCTTCTATATGAATGAAGTGAAAGTACTGGCTGAGCTTGTCAGGAAAATCTGTCTAAAGCTGCTTTGCAAATCCATGTATAGGTACCTACCTAAAATCTATCTATGGGAAACAGCTGCCATTTCTTCCTCCTTTAAAAAATGGCCTCTCAGTTCTGATGCTGTAATTGAAAAAATAAACTTGGCCAATGTAAGAATTTGATGGCTGGTTGACCACATAAATCTTGACATTGGATATGACAGCATTTACCTTAAAGTAGCATCTCTCTTTTCTCTGTTTTCCTTTATGCTTTGACTGAAATGGCATTTGCTCTCTAAAGAATACTGTAGATAAACTCAGTTCTGCAAAGCACTGTCAGGAATTATTGTACAGTACATATATAATCCCAGTTATTTGTATTTAATTGCATAAGAAGCTTCATTCTTATTTTTGTAATACTGACAGGGTTTTGAAAACCTGTTTGGGAAAGCAATATATTGTATTTATGCTGTGCTTCTTCTGTCCTGAAAACTGTCGTATCCATCCACTATGTTGTATGTTAAGCCACCTGAAGCCATCTGCTAATGTTATTAATGAATATTGAGAGACTATGGGCAAGTATGGTGTTTATGGTTGTTTTCGTTCTTAATGTTGCACATGTATCATCAGCACTGTTCAGAGAAATGCAGTGTTGAGCTTATCAGCTCTTAGAAGCTCTGCAATACACAAACTGAGAACACCAAACATAAATGGTTACATTTGAGCATCAAGTGCCTCTGCAGAGATGCATCAGCTTCATCCTTTTTCTGTGTTTTAAAGAGTAGAGTGAGTCACATTGTCTCAGGATAACAAATTTCCCCTTAGGTAAATTCTTATTAATTTTAACAAGCCTGTGGGATACCTTTCTTGATGATGATCTCCACTGTAGGTCCCAAAAGGGGCTTAGTGCATGGCAAACGTCACCACAGCATCTGCATCCTGCCTTTTGAAGAAGCCATGTTTTCTGGTTTATTTTGCTTTGTGGCACTTCATTTCACACCCGTTTCACAGTAAAGAAAACCTGGGAAAACAGAGCCCCTGCACTGTGTTTGAAACAGTTTGCAGGTGCTAAGACAGCTGGACCTGAGGGCCTCAACAGGCACAAACAGGAGGAAACCAGAAAGTGAAGGATTGTTGTCTTCCCAATTAGCTTTATGCCATCATTAACTCACTAACTTCTGTTAACTCTGTATCTGCTGGGAGGATGAATTTTCAAGGGAGGAGCAAGGCATCTATGGAGCCATAAAAACAGATAAAGGAGGAAGTGATCTGGTTTCATAGGACTGCACCATGTAAACTTGTGCACCAGGAGCTGAGGTCATAAAGCTCTGATTCCACTGTGAGGCTGTGAAAGAAATTCTGCAATATTTTCTTTGAGGTTTAACACCATTAGGACATTAACATTTAAATGGTCAATATTATCCCTGCTCTGTTACACAAAGAGGATGCTGGCCCACAAAGGGACCATTGGATCTGTGGCAATGTAAGAAGGGTTCTGAACCTGCAGAGAGAAGTGAGAAGAGCCTATCATGTATATCACAGCTATTATTTACAGATTTATTCAGAGAAAATTGTTTCAGAAACCTCGTATTATCATTTATAACAACTGCATGATCTTTCCATTTAAAACCCACTGTCAGCTACAGAAGACAGAAACATTAAAGTCATCTTTTCTCTGGAAATCTCCATCAAAATATCCTGTATTGCTCCCAGGACTGCAAACCAGTATCTTTATGAGTCTTTGTTAGAATGAGCAAACTGACATAAAGGTATATACAATTCGGAAAACAGCGTCTAAACCAAAAAAAAAAAAAAAAATAATGGTGCTCATGCTGAAGTTGAAAATGTATCTCCAGTGTTACTGAAAACAATATAAAATGTTACTAACTTATAAAAGGGGATAAAATAAGTATTTCTTTTAGCAATAGATATGTTACTAATGTATGTTACTAATATAATACATTACAAATATGTGAAAGGGGATAAAATATTTATTTCAGAAAAAGAAATGCTAAAATGTTAAAAATGTTGAAGGTATTGAAGGATTGTACTGTAATGCTATTAATTTAAGAAGTTCCACCTCTTCTGTGCTTTTACACTAGTTCTGGACTTGAGCCATCAATATGATTATTGACTGTACTTAACATCAACTTTATAGCAGTGAGTATAAAGTTACAAGTACCCTGTGCCTGATCTTTCTCATCTGGTTTTATTTCCATATACATAAAATAAAGATCCTCTATATATCATGTTTATGCAAATGATACACTTAGATGAACCACATAGAATCACAGGACGGGTCAGGTTGGAAGGGAACACAGTGGGTCATCTGGTCCAACCTCCCTGCTCAAGCAGGGCCATCCCAGAGCACAAGGCACAGGATTATGTCCAGAGGGTTCTTGAATGTCTCCAGTGAAGGAGACTCCACACCCCCTCAGTTGCCTCTTCTCAGGGATGAAGAAGTCCAGCTCCCTCAGCTGGATGCTCTAGCCCTTTAATCATTGTTTCCCTCCTCTGAACCCTCTCAAAGATGAGATGTCCTGCAATAACAAATCCTCCCTCCCACACTCACAGAAATAGTCATGGCTGAACAAAACAAGGCAGGAGACCAAGTCTGTCACCTTATCTTCATGGCACTTCCCTTTTTCTTTCTCTTACAAACATCTGCCACTTACTCCCCTTTAACAAGCAGGCATGTGACACAAGCAAATCCTTAAAGGAAATTCTGGTCTCTTGTTTAGAGGACTTGAAGTCTTAGTAATGTCACAAGTATTCTGATTTTTTTTTTTTTTTCCCGTGTTCATAGTGCTCTCATTAAGTTTCTTTGACTTGCTTGCAAACAAGCAACTCAGGTGGCTTGTGGCAGATAAACCTTTTTTCCAGAAAGTCTTCACAAGTCAGGATGAATCATGAGTGTCTTTGCCTTGGGAGAACTCACAGCTTTCACACTGGTGCCTGTGAATCACTACCAGCCCCTGCAGCATGTCGAAAGATGGTGAAAGTGAATGTGGCAATGGTGACATTTGATATTTTTGAACTGTAGAAGATTGGGTGGAAGTATCTGCTGTAAAATGTCTGTAAATGATTTTTGGCATGACAAAGCTATAAAAAATGAGCTATAAAACAAAATTTTCCCCTCTAGGTTTCCATCATTCATTTCCATTCTCTATCTGCTCCATCTTGTTTATTTAAGAGGCTAATGTTCAGGGTCTCTTGTTCAAGACCGAACTGTGAAAAATTATGAGTAATTTTTATGGGCCTGACATGACGCATCCATGAATGCTGAGGAAGCTGGCAGATATCATAGCCAGGGGGCTCATGATCGTCTTTGAAAGGTCATGGAGATCAGGAGAGGTGCCTGAGGGCTGGAAGAAAGCAAATGTCACCCACTCTTCATAACAGGCAAGAAGGAGAACACGGGAAACTGGATCCAGTCAGTCTCACCTCAATCCTTGGAAGGGGCAGAGGCCTCCTCAGGGCGCTCACTGATGACACAAAGCTGAGGAGTGGCGATACCCCAGGGAGCTCTGCAGCCCTTCAGAGGGCCCTGGACAGGCTTGGGGGTGGGCAGGGAAGAATTGTCTGAAGCTCAACAGAGGCAAGCGCAGTGTCCTGCGCTGGGGAGGAGCAGCCCCTGGCACCAGTACAGCTGGGCCCGACCTGCTGGAAAGCAGAAGGACAAGGACCTGGGGGTCCTGGTGGACAACAAGCTGTCCATGGACCAGCAGTGCCCTTGTGGCCAGGAGGCCAACGGTGTCCTGGATGCATCAGGAAGAGCATTGGCAGCTGGTCAAGGGAGGAGATCCTGCCCCTCTGCTCAGCCCAGGCCTCGTCCGGAGTGCTGTGTCCAGTTCTGGGCTCCTCAGTAAAAAAAACATGGAGCTCCCAGAGTGGGTCCAGCAGGGAGCTACAAAGGTGATCAAGGGACTGGAACTTCTCTCTTATGAAGAAAGGCTGAGCAAGCTGGACATGTTCAGCCTCTAAAAGAGATGATTGAGAGGGGACCTCATCAAGGTCTGTCTGTTTCTGCAGGGAGAGGATGGACCAGGCTCTGCTCAGTGGTGCTGAGCAATAGGACAAAAGACAAAGGGCAGGAATTGATGCATGGAAAGTTCCACCTGAACATGAAAAATTTATTTGAGAAGAATGAATCACTGGAACAGATTTCCGAGAGAGGCTTTGGTATCTCCCTCATGGGAGTTATTCAAGAACCTTCTGGATACAATCCTGTGCTTTGTGTTCTAGGATAACCGTGCTTGAGCAGGAAGGCTGTAACAAATTAACACTGTGGTCCCTTCTGACCCATTCTGTGATTCTGTTGCTTTCTATGATGTCCATTTTCATCCATTGCTACTGTAGATACACAAGATGTATTAAGCAGCTGCGTTTCCTAAATTTTTTGAATTGGAAATTAAATTTTACCTCCCAGGTATTAGTATTTTACTTTTGCATTAAGGATAGTGACTTCATTTCAGAGAATTCAAACTGGAGGCAGTTCCCATGGATAAGCACTTGCAGCAGCAGGAAAACAAAAGTGCTTTCCTACCAGGATTGTGGAGCAGACTGAGATGAGCAAACCCTCTGTGCAGTGCGAGGTTTCGTGAGCATGGGGTGCTTTTGGCGCGGGTCATTCCCAAGGCTCGGCCCGCTCCATGGGAGCCGGGTGGGGCTGTCCATGCCGAGCTGGGTGCTCGGCTGCCCCTGGGGTTCAGCACCAGCCCCGATGGGAGCCCCCAGCCCTGCCTTACCTCTGACCCCTGCCACGATCCGCTCATGCGGGGTGTCGTAATGGTTTGCTAACCGAGCCCAAATGTGCAAAAAGGCAAACGGCAGGGGACCATCAGTTTAATCACAACAAATGCACCTTTGTTTTGGTACCAACAGCAAATGCGATAGAGAGGACAGAAAAGGGAAATAAAGAATAGAGAGAAAAGAGGGGAAGGAGAATATAGCTACCACTGTCGAGATGAAATCCTCAATGGTCCAGCCACATAGATTTGCCATCGTCCATGGGGGCGCACTGAAGTCTTGCCAATAAGTTACAGTTTATATAGTCTTTAACCAAAGCGAGTGACATCTGGCCAGAAGGTGGGCAAGATCAATGGGCCATCGTGAAGAGCCCATTGGTCTGTGAAGCAGGTGCGGGCATGCAGGGACAAGCCACCACTTGTCACAGCCTGCTTGAATGCAACGTTCTGTAGAAGCACAGTGAGTGCACCTGCTCACAGTCACTTGGCAAACGTCAGCATCCACCTTGGCCAGGCCAGAACTCCTCTCAGGGGTCTTCAGGGTCCTTGCGACGGTTGTGAGGCAAGTGAAGGAAACTTTGGACCATCTCTCATACCCCTCCACTGGTTCCTTACCGCAGGGCTGCTGCCCTAGCATTCTCCGTTTTTGTGCATGCTTACACAGCCAAGGAAAGCTGCTCATTGCCAGCTGTAGCCCGGTTGCCTAATGCATTGCAGACCCTGCCTGCCCTATTGACATGCAGTGGTGGGAGCCCCCCATGGACACATTTAGCATCAAATGCGTGGCAGAATCTGGCCTTGGAAACCTTCAGTGCTGAAGTCAAGAGTTGACCCTGCAATGCAGGATTGCCATTCCCTGCTTGTTTGGCAAACGAGTTTGTGTTGCATTGGCTCACAGCAGCTACCCTGCATCAGGAGGCAGGGGGACATTGGTGGCAGCACAGAGGGAGGCAGCATCAGAGTCTTGGACACCTCTGTTTTCAAGGGCCCTCTGCTCATTAGATGCTGAGAAGGAAATGTGACAAACAGCAGATTTGTGGAGTCTAAGGAGTGACAAGAGAGAAAGGAAATGTTTCTGACAGAAATGCCTTTTGCTGAAGTCTGGGAGCTTTACACTGGGGTTGCACAGCTGGCAGATCACTATATAAGTGCAAATGTATCTCAGATGATTTGGGTTTTTTTCAACATTCAGATCTGATTTTAAAAAAATTAGCATGCAATGCAGTTTGCAAATTATTCAGTTTCCACAGATTTTGAGGGCTGAGGCACTTTTTTCTTTAATAACTGTCTCAGTTCCAACAAAATACCCAAACCTAATAAGCAGACCTTTACGAAATATGTCCCAGATATTGTTAGATTGTTAGATTATCATAACATTGCAAAACATGGCAATAAAGCAGCTTTTGAAACTATGATTCTCTCTGAGAAAAAGATGGCACCTTATCAAAGGGCAGTGTTCTTTTCTGGACAGCGATTTTCCATTTTGAAATATTTTCCTTGGAATTACTTTATATCAAGTGTGCTCAAAATTAAAGATTTTAGTTTACATCTCTGAAAATGAGATCTGAAATTTAAATGAGATTCTTCTTTTCCCTATTATGATCCACTGTATAAACTGAGCCATTACTTACTACTGGTGTAGGATCTTTTTTACCTTCAGTTCAGGACCTCATGGTTTGCTCTCCATACCTCTATATCCACCACTGGATTGGCCTATAAACAAGTGACTGGATTTCAGCAGGAAGAGACTTTTGATGGGCAAGAGGAAGACTGTATTTCCTCTAAGCGCCCTCCACCATTTCAGCAGAAATTTAAAGCAATTAAAACATTTTAAAAAATCATTTAATAGGTGATTTGAAATACATAGTAGTAGATGATTTGAGAGCAAAAAATATGTAGTGGTTTTTCAGAATAAACATCAAGCAAGACAGTCACTAATGCTAATTCTACTGTATTGGAACAAAGACATATCCGGAGCAATCTATTTGCTATCAGACAAAAGCACAGAATAGTTGGAGTTGCCTCTGGAGTTGACCCAATCCAAGCCCCCTGCTCAGCAGAGGGTTGCTAAAGAAGCACAATCAGTGTTAAGTCAGATTCTGAGCATCTCCAAAGTAGGAAACTCTTCAGTCTCTCCAGACAACTTGCTCCAGTGTTTGACCACAACATTTGAAAGGATTTTTTTTTCCTTCTTACATTTCAATGATGGAATTTCAGTTTGTGCCTATTGACTCTCATCCATTCCCTGGATAATACTGAGAAGAGTCTGATTTAATCTTCTTTAATCCCCACCCACATTAGATACTTACACACACTGATAAAGCCTTCTGATGTCCAAGCTGAATACCTCCAGCTCTATCAGCCTCCCCTAACATGGCAAATACTCCAAGCCCTCTATCATACTGCAGCCTCCGTGGTAAATAATCCAGAACTGGGTTACCTGCCCAGGACTGGGCACAGCATCCCAGATGTGTCTCACCAGGCTGAGCAGAGGGGAAGGAGCCCCTCCTCTGAGCTGCTGGCAGTGTCCTGCCCAGTGGAGTCCAGGATGCTGCTGGGCTGTGCTGCATGGGCCTGTTGCTGGCTCACATCCACCTTGTCCCCAGCGCCTTCTCTGCTTGCCAAGACTCCAGCCTGTGCTGGTGCAGAGAATGCAGGACTTTGTTATTCCCTTTGTTCAGATGCCTGAGGCTCCTATCACACCATTTCTTCAGCCCATTAAGGACCAGGGGTGGCTCAACCCCTGGTGTGGGAGTCACCTACCTGATGTCAACGTGCTGATCAGACTTCTTCACAAATATTGACACAAGTAATTTTCTACAAGATTCCAGTTTTATCCAGTGTGAGGTTCAGCTGAGTGAAAATTGAAAGGTTCATTGAACAATGATTTTAGAAGTCAGTGTTGAACAGGTAATTTGGCCATTGTTCAACTGACCATACTCATTCAGCTGATCTGAAGGAAAACACAAGTCCTTGGACCAACACTATCTCATTGTCCCAAAAAATGGATGAGTAAGGGAGAGAGCTGGTATCTGAGTAGGACACCTTTATTTTGTTATTTCCCACAGTGAATATTAATCAGTGTATAATTAGTATAATTAGTCTTTTCCAACCAGGAAGTCAGTGTTTGCAAAAGATTGTTGACTAAAGAAACTGCTTCTGTTTGCAGCTGATCTTTTGGCCCAATTTTCTCAGCCATCCTATGAGTCTATATTTTATGGTTAAGATTTTGGGAAGGACTCGGAGTCTATGCACAGACATAGGCAGAGAAACCTGCTAATGAGTATTATCAGCTACACTTTAGCACAGGAATGAGTTAACTGGCTACTAATGGCACTGACTGCTACTGGGATTGTACCGAGAAAAGATTCTTTTAACTGCTTTCATCATGATAAAAAGATATTTTTCAGTAACCCCCTGACTTATCTTTTGAGAAAGAACCCTCACTATAAAAAGAAGTTCCAATCTCTCAATCGAATGTCCTTGAGCTGCACAACACTGCTCCAGCTCAGGAATATACAAATTAGATCAGAGCTGTGCACATACTCAATTGAATAAATCAATTTTAGAGCAGACAGTCATGAATGGGAATGACGGGGACTGGACTTCTTTTACTGCTAAGGTAAGTGCCAGAATAACTCACTGAGAAAGCGAAACAGCATTTCCACCGCATTTCAAAGGAGAAGCCTGGAAATTCAATTGGAGGTTGTTATTATGTTAAGACCTTGGTTAGTTATTTAAGGGGCTGAGATACTTAAACGTCCCTAAAGAATGAAAGTCTTTGCCTAATTAGAATACCCGGTCTTTAAAAGTTCTCTCCGTTTGTCACTAGATGTCAGCCTGCACCTTCATGTCCCTACCCTTCTATAAGCAAATGCACTGCTCCACCAGCACCCCACCAGGCATCTGCAACATAAGAACAAGCATGAAAACTGTGTCAAGAAATCACTAAGTATTGTTTTGTATCCTTCACCAATGTTTATTTTAGTACATGAAAAGATGATTGTTACAAACGAAGACATGAACATTTGTAGGAAACAGTGTTTTTCAAGGGCTTTGTAGTCATTACTTATGAAACCCCAGGATACTCAGTAGGATTTGTTGTTGTTGAGCTGGAATGATCCTTTGCTGAGGCCACACAGCCCATGCACACAGAGCAACTGCACCTTCTGCCAAGACTAGGCTGGTGCCCCTGCCCATGCAATACACAGCACAGATGTCAGGCTGTCAGCAGGGACTCCTGGCACAGATGAAGAAAAATTTCTCTCTGCTCATAGCTAGAGCAGTGCTCTTTGGCTGTGCTGGACATGCACTGACCTGCACAGCCTGGGCTGCTGGTCTGGCCTAAATCAACATTTGGCAAAGTGTGGATGCGTTGTGCCTCTTTGAAACAGCAGATCCATGCCTTACACTTACTGGATCAGTGGCTTGTGAGAGAGCTGCCAGCTAATTTCATTGTCCAGTCCCTACACACTCTCAAGGTATTTTCATGTTTGGGTCATTTGCCAAATGGGAGGCTTTTATGTCTCTAGTGATCAGACACCTGGGGTTTCCGCTGACAACGGTACATTGGCACTCTGAGTTACCTATGCATTGTTCTGAACAACACCTGTTTTACTGTGTTGTTTCCTGGTACAAATTATGTCTACATTGACATCCACAAAAGCACAATGGTTTTGCCATGCTGAGCACCACAGAAGCTGTCTTTCAGGCAGCTTACTATCTACTGAAATTCATAATTACACTTTAGACTCTTGGAACGCTGTTTATTCAATGCACAAGAACAGTTAAACATCAGATAGGGAAAAAGCTTCCAGCACATTAAGCGAGAGATGACATTGTTCAAAAGCAAACAGTAAGAAAAGCATCTGGCTGTGAGATTCACCCCATGTCCTTAATTTAGATACTTCCTCCTGGCCTACAGAAACATGATTATCTCTCTCTCTGAACTCTGGCTCATGGTACCCTTTTCTCATACAACTGTGCAACTTTCTTCAGGTGCAACACACACATTAGGGCTTTCTCCCAGATCAGAAATGCAGAATTTTGCAAATCCTTTAGCACAGTAAGCTGCTTTACCAGCAGGTCTAGCAAGACCTCAGGTTCCTGGATAGCATACAGCAATTTTAATTGAAATAGGACCTGAGAGTAAGTAAACCACTGTCCTTGTGAAGGGGAGACCTAGAACCCAGATCTGGATCCAATTTCTATTCTGTACTTGATGAAAAAAATCTCTCCACAATTCCTCTTTGGAGATTACACCCTGACCACTGTGCTGCCAAGCAGAGTTTGAGGGCATTCTTTGCCCTTATGATCCAGCAACAGTGAGCAACTCAGTCAACAGGGAATGGTTTCAAGCCAGAGAATATGAGCACATTCACAAAGTAGCCCAGAGATTCAGCCATTCCCTGGGATGAAAATGGGAACCGAATCTCTCATGCTGTGAGGGATAGCTGTGACTACTAATTTAGCATTTCACAAGGGAGGGGGAAAGAGCATAATCTGCACATACATTGAAGCTGGAACAGAAGCAGCACATCCAGGCACAGATTCAAAGGGATGGGGGGAATGAGTTGAGTTCACAGCTGCTTCTGACTTAGTGTGGCCTGGCAGAGGTCTTCTGTGTTAGGATGCAGAGTTGCCTCCCTCACAGGATACACACTGTGGCCAGTCCCAACAGAGATATCCCCATTAAGCACAGAAATAAGTGCTACAGAATCAAGCAGATTTAGGCATGCTCAGGAACAGGTTTCTAGGCACAAAATTTTTACTAGAAAAACCTTAAGTACCTACAGGCTTCACTGGTCAACCAAGTCAGGATTTAGGAGGTTAGAGAGGCAGTTGTACAGTACTTAGATGCTCAAGTTCTTCTGTAGATATATCTGATTTCTTTGGAGTCTTTGCATCTGTGCAAGTATGCCCATCAGCTGCCAGCTCACTTCTGCTGTTCTTCTTCAGACAACTTGTAAATCAGTATCTTCCCCATTAGCAAATGCCCAAGTCTGGAGAAGTCTTTTCTGCCTTGGAAAGAAAGGTAACAACTTCTCCTTGCAAGTAGCAGAACAAGCTGCTTTCAGATGAAGCATGATTTTTACAACAGGAGTTACCAACACATACAGTACACCTAACAGAGTCTGAAAAGTGTAATTGCCCCTCTGGTATAGCAGATTTCTCTGGACAGAAATAGCAAGTTTTCTCCATGTCAGTACTTAGAGGTGACAAACAACCCTCTGCCTTTTAGGAATCGGGCAGACTGCAAGGAAAGGGGGTGGAAATAGAAAACCATTTTGAAAATTGTATTTAAATAATGACCTTATATGCAGTAGTAGGGATTAATGAACTTGTGTTCTGAAATCAAAATCAGAAATGTTGCACTTTTCTATAATTTAAAACAAATACTTTGATATTTTGATTTCAGATATTTTCCTCATAATAAGAAAAAATATTTTAAGAAGTAGATATATAACCTTATCATGAAAACTTTCACAGCTTAAAAATACACTTTTTTCATCCCCCTAAAAGTTCTATTCAGATAAGCCTCAAATTATTTCCCAGACATTTCTGTGGAACAGAGGCTGGTAAAGGCCAATCCCTGACATTCTCCAGGCTACATAAGCACTGCAGAACCTAGAGCTGCTCAGACTAGAGGAACTGAACTTCACTTCACTGAAACACTGGCAATAATCAGTGCAAACACTCAGCAGAACTAAAGCCTTTGTGCTTGGTTTTAAGTGAACCCAGAAGTATCCCAGAGCAAGTGATTTGTGATTAGGATTGTTTCTTTCCCCCCCCCCCCCTTTTGTTTTTTAAATTTTATGTACAGTTGTGCTGATTTCCTGAAGTGAAATATGAACAGTCTGAAGTGCAGCAAAAACTAAGCCTGCAACCTCAGTGCCCTGGGAGAGATGCTGTCTTGCTTCACATGATCTGGAGCTGTGAGGTTTCATTTCCCCTCAGTGGCCTGAAGAGAGGCTGGGGAACAGTATTAGGGGGCTTACATCATCTGTCCAAACACAGACAAAGGAACACCCCATGAAGCTGCAAATTCCATTCCTTAGTTTCTCCTTGGCCGTCTGGGTTGCTTTATACCCTGGCAGTAGCTGAGGGGATAGAGGGGGTATCTAGAAAATCAGATCCTGCACTGATCTGGAGAGGAGCACAGTGTTCCTTGTCCCTGCTCTTTCCTAAGTCCCTAAAAGCGGAGAAAGGTGTCCAGCCTGAACAAGTAGGTATTTCGTACCCACTTGTCCTGGCTGTTCCCCTCAGGGCAGGTTTGAAGTAGAAGAGAGGCTGTCTGATCCCTGTGCCCACAGTGGAGCCCAGGAAGGAGTGACCAGTCAGCCCTGACCCATTTACAGGGTCCTGCAGCAGGGAGAAAGCAGCTCAGCTCCTTCTCCCTGCCACAGACAAACACAAGGTGGAAGGGCTGCTTGCTGCTTACAGCTGCAGTTTGGGGGGACATGGTTGAGGCCTCAGTCCACCCCAACCAGCTCCTCACCTCCCTGTGCTGCTTTGCACATCCTGCATCTCCCTGGCTGGAGCCCCATCACCCTCACTAGTCCTTGCTTGCCAGGACAGGTACAGGCACTAAAAGGCATCTCATAGAGACACCCCACCACTACCTCCTCCTACTTCTATTCTGCAGCTCAGGGTACATCTTCCAGACAACAACATCCATCAAGTGTCTCCAAGGGCAGACAAAATGGCAAAAGAGCATCTCTCTCACAGAAGTCCTCCTTTACTCATCCCTCCTCCCCTTGTCCTGACCAGGCATTCAATATCCCCAGGCTACATCTGGCACTGTGGCACCCCCGAGAGCCCTCTGCCATCTCAGCAGTGTTGCTCCATGGAGCTGGCAGGCAGCAGATCATAGCGGCTGCTGTACATCACCACCCCAGGGGGGTAATAGGCCACCTCTGCCTGGACAGCTGCAGCATGGGGAGCAGCAGGGACAGGGTGCACAGGCATCACAGCATGTAGGGCCTGCTCCTCCTTCTCAGGCTTGGTGGTGTCAGTGAAAGGGCGCATGGCAGTGAGGGAAGGTGAGGTGATCCTCCAGAGGAGGTTCTTCAGTGCCTTGCGGAACTCCCTGCGCATGAGACAGTAGAGGATGGGATTGAGGCAGCTGTTGGAGTGTGCCAGGCACACGCTGATGGGGAAGAGGTACACTTGGGAGAGAAAGTACTCATTACTGAAGTGCACCACGTTGAGTTTGATGAGTATCCCCCAGGTTGTAAGTGCTTGGTTAGGCAGCCAGCACAAGAAGAAAGACAGCACCACGATGGACACTGACCTAGTCACTTTGGAGCGGCGCTTGATGCTGGGGCCACTGCAGGTGCTGCCCACATGCTTGTCACTGATGAAGCGCACCAGGAGCAAGTAGCAGAGACAAATGACGACCAGTGGCACCACAAAGCCCAGAAGCACCTTCTGGATGTGGTACAGACCCAGCCAGAATTGGGCATTGTTGCCTCGGCCCTCTGGGAACTTGACAAGACAGAGAACATCATCAAAAACAGTGGCAGTGGTGGAAAAAATGGCATGGGGCAGGGAAGCCAGGACAGCTGACAGCCAGATGAGTGCACAAAGCCACTTGGCAGAGCAGCAGCCACCCAGGGGGTCTCCTCGACGCTGGTTCTTCAAGGCTGAAGCCACAGAGTGGTAACGAGCCACACTCATGGCAGTGAGAAAGAACACACTGGCATACATATTCATTGCTGTCACATAAGAGACAATCTTACACATTGCCTTGCCAAAGAGCCAGTTGAAGTCCAGCGCATTCTCCACTGCCCAAAATGGCAAGGTCAGCACAAACTGGAAGTCAGTCACTGCCAGGCTGGTGACAAAGAGGTTGATGGAGGATTTCCTCCAGCCTTGCTTACTTTTCATCAGGTAGAGCACCAGCAGGTTGCCCACCAGTCCCAGGGCACACACCACGGAATACACCAGCGAGATGACAATCCGCACCACATCAGAACTGTCCCCCTGCATCCCGTCGGCTCGCTCCAGGTTGATGGTCTTCAAGAAGTGCAGGAAGGACACGTTGCTCCCGTTGTCCATCTGAACGCTCTCCAGGAAACTCAGCGGCGCGCCCCAGGACTCCCTGTCCGCTCCTTCCTTTATGCCAGCGGCTGGCGAGCAGACACCACGCTCGCAGGGCTCGCCCATCCCATGCTAGGGTGGGAGACGGGTCTGCGGGAGCTTTTTCCCCAGAGGCTGACCAGCGGCGGCGGCGGGCGGGCGGGCTGCTGGGGCGACAGCAGGGTCCGGGCACAGCGCGGTGCCGGCGGTGCGGTACCACGGCGGTGCGGTGCCACGGCGGTGCGGTGCGTTGCCACGGCGGTGCGGTGCCACGGCGGTGCGGTGCGGTGCCACGGCGGTGCGGTGCCACGGCTGGCGCCGCTCGGCTCCGCGCCGCGCTTTTATCCGCGCCGGCGGGGCGGGGCATGCGCGGTGGGCGCGGAGCTCTCCCGGGTGCTGAGCGCGGCCGCCGCGCCCCGCGCCCCACGGCTGCTCCGGAGGATCGCCCCCGTCCCGTCCCGTCCCGTCCCGCACACCTGGTCGGGAACCGCGTGTGTGAATCAACCAGGCGTTCCCTCGGGCTCAGTGCGGCAAGAGCCCGGCCAGAGGCGATGCCCTGTCCCCTCCGCCGGTGTCATGGTCCCTTCCTCTCTATGATCCCCCATCTCCTGAGGTGATCCCCACTCCCCTAATGTGATCTCCTCTCCCCGATGTGATCCCCCCGGTATCGATACGATTCCCCTCCCCGACGTGCTCCCCTTAGATCAGCTTTCACAGAATCTTGCCCCTCCTGCGTGGGGCCAAGTTCTGGGGATGTCGCACCTTCGCCGAGCCGCAGGGTGACGCGGAAACCACCCGCGCTTTCGCGCTTGAGAAACCTCGGCACCGAGCCGGACCGCGCCCCGCCCTCCCTTGAACGACCGCACTCCGGACAGGGGCCCACGAACGCCCGTCCTGCTTTTGGGACTTCGGGGGACAGTGTCTACCTTATTTTCAAGCGAACGGCACGGACAACGAAGCTGTGAAGGCCGGCTATCGGTGCGGGCGAGAGCACCATCCGCCGCTCCCCCGGAGGCAGAGGGATCCCGCCCGCAGGGGGCCCCCCTGTCTTGCGCCGGGCTTGAAAATCGCCTCCCCACCAAGTTCTGCCGCAGAAACAGACAGCAGCCGATGGGAAATAGGAACTCAGGCATCCCTTCTTCTGTCCTGCTTCTAAACAAATCAAGATAACTGCACATTTTGAAAACCAAGATTCTGAATATACCCTGTGAATCAGCTATCCGGGGGACATTTATGGAACATATAACAAGTATATTATTTTCCCATTGATTTATTTCACTGAACTTCCTGCAAAGGTATAGTTGTGCATGCTATTTGTTATCAGCAGTCCTCTCATCACTTTAATCATTTTGATTTGTCTCTGCGGGGACCCTGTAAAAGTATCAGCTAGATGATGGTACGGGAGTGTTAAAGGGGAGCAAGAGTAATTAGAAGTTTTATGCATCATTCATGTTGCTTATAATGAGAGTGTAATTTACTGGAATTAGAAATGCAAGGCTCTGGGAAGGCTTAGTCTGCAGATTACTTGCTATAATAAATAGACTGGTACCAGAATGACCAAAAAAAAAAAAAAAAAACCCCAAAAAAAACCCACCTAAAAAACCCCCAAACAAACAAATAAACAAACACCGAGGGAAAAAAATACCCACCCACAAAACAAGAAAGAGAAAGAGAAAGAGAAAGAGAAAGAGAAAGAGAAAGAGAGAAAGAGAAAAAGAAAGAGAAGGAATTGGATCTTCAGAACGCTGACAACATCAGGCCTCAAAAAATGGACCCCTGATATTTTTTCCTGTCATGCTTTAACCCCAGCCAGCAGTCAAGCCCCTTGCAGCCACTCATTCCCTCCCCCACCAGCAGATTTGGGCAGAGAATTGGAAGAGTAAAAGCTGGAAAACTCGAGGGTTGAGATGAAGACAGTTTAATAGGGAAAGCAGAAGCCACACATGCAAGCAAAACAAAACCAGGAGTTAATTCATCACTTCCCATGGGCAGGCAGGAGTTCACCATCTCCAGGAGAGCAGTGCCCATCACATCTAAATGTCACTTGGGAAGACAAATGCCATCATGGGAAACATGCCCCCTTCCCTTTTCTTCTCTCCACTTTATACCCTGAACGTGATGTCACATGGTCTGGAATATGCCTTTGGTCAGTTGGGATCGCCTTTCCTGGCTGTGCCTCCTCCCACTGTCCCAAGCACCCCCAGCTTCCCCGCCAGCGTGGCAGTCTGAGGAGCAGAAAAGGTTTTGGCTCTGTGTAAGCTCTGCTCAGCAGTAACTAAAACATCTCTGTGTTACCATCACTGTGTTCAGCACAAAGCTAAAACATAGCTTCACACTAGCCACTTCAAGGAAAATTTACTTCACCCCAACTAAATCCAGCACATGTTCACCATTTTTCCAAATTAAGGATTTTTCCCTAGGTTTTCATACCACTGACTAGGGTTGCATCTGAGTGGCATTTTCAATACACAGCATTAAGTTGAATCTCTCAGCCTGCTGAATGGCAGCAGTTTTCCAAATTCCTTCAACCAGAGGAAATCATCCTTGCAGTGAAATTCAACAACCCCATTAGTCCCATCAGTGTTGCACAGTTGACTATAAAACAGTACATGCAGAAGAGAAAGACACTGATCCCTTAAAACTAGCAGAAGAACCATCATATATAAACAAGCAATGTGAAAAGGCTGGGTTTCAGCCAGACCTGCAGAGGTTCTGTAAACAGTGCAAAGGGTGAGGTGCTTCCTGGCCCACAGCAGCAATGATTGCCTTAGAACTCGAGTCAGGACTTACCAAAACCAAGTTTAGTAAAACATATGAAATCAGCAATTTTCCCTCTCCACTTAGCACTGCTACTATTAGCCCCCAAGGAAAAAAACAATCTGTAATCAAGCTATGCAGGGACTTGATAAATTATTAGTGAGGTTGATAATGCAGAAGTTGACATTTTCTAGATCAAATTCTAACCTATTCTCATCATATTGCTATCTTCACACCCAATTTTAAATATGTCACTGGAAAAATTGCAGCAAACAATTCTATGCAGTCTTGCATAGAATAATTTCTTCTACAATTTCTTCTATTTGGCAGATCTTGCAGATATATTGCTGAGACTGAACGGTCATAATGATTCAGAAAGGGAAAGAGGAGGAAAATAATGTCCAACCTTATATTGCTTTTGCTGTTAGTCACCCAGTGAAAGCAACGAAGTGTGAAGTTAGGTACCTCCTGGGAACACTAGTAGTGGGTTTTGAACTCAGATCTGCAAGTGTGAAATGATTGTCCAAGGTTTTTGCTCATGTTTAGGTCCCCAGAAAAATTCCTTTTTAGTCTTGGGTTTTTCTTTTGTTATTCTTCATGTCAGAGACATTTTAGAGGCAGGTAAGGGAACTTGCAACACATATATGAATAATAAAAGAAATATTTGCTGAATAATTTATTTAACACACTGCCAGAACACTGCCACAGCTGAAAAAAAATGTTTAAAAAAATCCTTCAGCTACTTTCAAAAAGTATTGCAAAACTCACTAGATACAATCACAAGGATTATTGTCCTGGAAGATAGTTTTCTGCTTGCTCCCTATTCATTCCACCCATGTTGCCAAAGCTGTGTTGCTAACATGTAATTTCCAGAGCCTTCTTTTTATCCAAGTGTCAGTGTAATTGGTATTACTTACTCCAGCTTTCTGAAAACACTAATAAACTTGACAGGCAGAGGCTTCCATGATGCACTCTGGTGACAACGGTGAAAAAAATGGCTGATTTGTGTATTTTGTTAATTTCAAACAAATCAGGCAGAGGCTTTTTTTTTTTTTTGCATATATATAGTACTATCCTAAAATAATCCACAGGGCTGAGATTGCTAGTTTGCCTGCAGGCAGCATCAATCAGTACAGTAGATTTAAAAAGGCTTTCACTCGTTCAGACCACCAACAGAAACTGCCCATTGGTTTTGACTATATTGTGTCAGTGTCCTGCAGGTTTTTCTCAAAGAGCATTAAAAATGTTGTAGTTAAATGCCAAATAAACATTTGCTGAAATTGTAATTTCCCTACAATTTACCCCGAAGAATTTCTATAATTTTTCACTCCCTTTACAGACTTCATACACAAACAAAAGATTTATTATAATTACAACAGTGCCGGAACCAGCTGTATGTTCCTCTGAAACATTTTGGCAAGGGAGATGGTGCTCTGTTTTCAATATGAAAGGCATTTTTGAGCTTAAAGCAGATTTTTAAAATATTGAATGTATCACTAAATACAGAAACATGGGATTATTTCTCAGGATATTTTTGTAGCAGTAAGAGATTTTAAATTTTTTTTTCGTATTTGACACACTGATGCAAAAATTAGTAATAGTAAACTCTAGAACAGATTTTATTAAAAAATTTACTAGTGTGTGTGGCTTAAAAGGGCTTAACTTTATGTTAATATTGCATTATGTTTTATGAATAATTCTTTTTATGCCATTCTCTCTCAAACAAAACTCTGGATCAGGAGAAGGAAACTAGAAAACAGGAAAGGGACATGTTTGTTTAGTTTTTCAGTTCTAATTCCTGGAACTCTTAGTTTTTTATTGAGCTCAGGGCTGCAATCTCATCCTTCCGACCAAATTCAGACAGTAACAGTTCTGTTATTGTTTTTTCAGTTTCAGTTCTAGTTTAAACTGGATTTAAGTTTCACTTCCAGTTTCAACTGGATTTTACAACTCTATCTTCTCCATCCTGAGAGTGAACTTGCTGTGACTTGATGTGTGTCCACCATAGGAAGATTTAATGGCAATTCTTCTCTTAAAAGTGTAGTAGGAAATGGATACAGGCTTTCATTACAAAATCTCAGATTAACACAATGACCATACCACAATTCACACACCACAGATATATCCTCCAGAAAATACTGTTTGGACACAGAAATAGGTTTTAATAAAGGCATTACAAAACAAAACCAAACCCTTAAAAATACCCCAAAACCAAACAAATAACCTCCCAAAAACTTTGATTATGTTCATCATCTTCTCAGCATTTACTTTCTAGGTGTACTATTGAGAATATACTTTTTGGGTACTAACTTAAAAAGATAATTCAAAATGACTTGTTGCTCCAGAAACATGCTTTTATTTGGTTAATATGGAGAGTATGACAAATGAGCTTATAAATTCATATGGTGCAATCTTGAAATTATAATTTTGTGAATTAGCTCACTAGTAATAAAAAGCAATCCATGTTTGAAGACTGACTAGAAATCTGAGTGTGAGCATACAAAAATTTCATGTTAAATAATCACTGACTACTTAGAGTTTGCTTCATTCTCTTACTTAAATCTGCCAACAGACATACCAGAAGTGGATTGTCACCAAATAATTTTTTTTTTTGCAAAAGTAACTTATGAAGTTCCAAAAATCTCTAAAGATTATGAAATGGAAATTGAGAGATTCAACAGTGGCTCTGGTTCAATTACCAACAGTTAGCTGTTTTAAGAGGCTGCATATCTAATGAGAAACAGGGAGTAAGATTAAAGATTAAAAAAAATGTACTCACAAACTTCTTTATAAATCCAACAGAGAAATAATACATCAACAGTGGCAATTACCCAGCAAATTCCACAGGACCCTTGGTATTCAGAGTCACTCTATTTCAGTTCATCTCCCTGCCAATAGTCACAGTATCAGAGAATCACAGAGTAGTCTAAGCCCACCACATCATGTGTGATCTTACCATTTCCAGTCCAAACAAACTGTTAAGCTGCCTGGATAGTTAACAGTCAGGTCTGGACAGCGTTTCATCTTGTATGTGACAGACAAGGATGTCTTATACTCCAGAGGTATCTCCTCTCCCTGTTGATTGCAGGAGCAGAGCAAGTGTGTATATTGTAATTTTGTATCTTTAAATTTTGAGCAGGAGACTCTTATTCCCAGTAAAGCAAATTTTCCTTCCATGTCTGTCTTCACATGGACTTCATTTTATAGCAACTCTTCTATGCCAAATCATATAATTTGTGTTTTAGTTCTTCACTGATGAGAGCATCTGCTTTTCTATGTCTCTGTAAACATTTCTATATACACATAAATTGCAATACATAAATTTCTTTTATGGCTATCTTAGAAGTCTACTTAAATTTAAAAAGAGTCCAGTATTGTTTCTGGTTTGTCAGTCCAGGACTGATTATATCTCTTGATTGTGATCTTTCAATAAATGTACAGGCTTTTCTGTGTGGAGCTGCATCTACTGAAACGCAATAACTTTGTTGCCACAAGAACACAGTTTATATGGTGCTGTATTATTTTTCTTTTTATAACGGAGGTTAAGTTAGCAAAAACAATTCACTTGCTTTCAAAAAAAAACTCCAAAACCTCAGGTTATGACTCTTTGGAACAGGAAACCACTGGGAAGATAGTGCCATAAATTCTGTTAACTTAAAATGGCCTTAGTGTGTACTCATGTCAGGAGAGTGATTTCTACTTGTGCCATTGCTTCACATCTTGACTGTTTTTAGCTGGGATAGACATAGTTTTCTCCTTAGTAGCTGGTACAGTGCTGCATAGCTGCTACAGTAGCTGGTCCAGGGACACTGTGTCAGCTACAGAATCCCTGAAGCAAGAACCCTATTGTCCCCCCAGGGTATTTTCTAACACCACGCCCAGTGAATAATTTTTTCTGTGTATGTGCATGCTGGCAAAAAGCCTAGGGAGTTATAGATGTCTCAGACCAGATTCCCACAGCTCTCTTACTCCACTCTGTATGACTTTTCAATCTACAAATTTTTGTCGTATTAAAAAAAAAATCTAATCAAAACAAAACTCATTCCCACAAACTCTCCATCACCTTCAGGGCTGGAGAGAATTACAGGCAACAGGAATTAAGTTTTCCTGCTGAGGAAGAAACCAAGATGGAATCCTGCAGGAAATACTAGTTGCTTCCCATCAGTGAACACCTACGTAAAGCGTTGACTGAAAATGGAAGCAAAGAGTTAAATATCTCTCACAGAAGGGCTATTTTTCTGATGGCCTTTAAAAAAGTATGTTAAACCAGTACTTTGTAAATATGTACCCATCCCTTGAACTGTCATACCTTCTTTCCACTACTCCTAGCCTGTTCTCCTCATTTTACAGCATTTTTCCTTTTTATTTCATTTGGCAGAGATACTTCCTTATTCACCAACTGAATTATTTTAAAATACTAATGTCAAATTGTGTGGCTTTTTCTAGGCAAAAATTGTCAAGCTTTTTTTTTTTTTTTTTGATGTTAAATAATATATATGTAATATCAATTTCAGGTCACACTTAGCTTTAAAGTAATTTCAAGGAAGTACTTGATAAAGATAAAGAGCTAAGTAGGCTATAATACCCAGTCTCACAAAATAGCCTCATGCCTACTCTGTGACTAGACTAAGAATCCTAATGGCAAGAACACTAGAAAACTTGTCACTCTAACAGATGAGATAATATTATTTGTGTGCAGAATATATGGACAGACATATTGAAATAAATACTTTGCAATTAACAAATCTTCTCTTGCCAAGTACTATTGGATATCAAATATTCCATGTTGAATATCAAATATTCCTCTTGCATGGTCTGTGTCCTTCCACTATCTAAAAGAGAGCACATGATGATTCCTAAATAAATTATCACTCTTATAAATATGTCTGTTTCCAGAGTTACCTGAGTCCTGGGGGAAGCCACATTTTTTGCTGATTTAGAAAACGTTGGAGCTTTAACTATTTTTTTGCATTTTTGTGCTCTGGAGTCTGGAGTTCATAGTTCTTCCAGTGAAGGCAGTTGAACTGTGGCAGCCATTCACCTTGGGAAAACTGAGCAGAGACACAAGCATAATTAAGCACAGATTGCTATGAAAGTATACAAGTTCATGGTGGAGTCAGCTTTTAGCAGGAGGCTATCAAGGCAGATGAGGAACCCAACCCAGGTCTCAAGCATGGGACAGCACGGAAGTGTGCACCTACCTGACAATCCTTGGCCCGGCAGTAGCCACAGAAGATGCTAGATGAGGAGACTTGGCAGAGAGCACATGGCATGCATTTAAAAATGTAGATGCCAAGGTGATATAGGAACTTTCTGTTCACAGCGAGGACATTCAGAAGTAACCCCAGAAGTAACCAGCACACTGCTAAAACACAGAATGGTCTTGGCACCCTGAGGAGTCTTAACCTGCATCAGGGGAGGTTTAGGCTGGACATTAGGAAGATTTTTTTCACAAGGAAGGATGTTTAGACTTTGACATGAACTGCCCAGGGAGGTGGTGGAGTCGGCGGCCCTGGAGGTATTTAAGAAAGGATGTGGCTCTTAGTACCACGGTCTAATGGACATTTTGATATTCAGACCACAGGCTGGACTCAATGATTGCAGAGGCTTTTTCCAACCTGACATACTCTGTGATTCTGTCAGGCAGCCGGGAAACCGGGCTCTGGCTGCTGGGCCCCGAGAGGCCATGGGCTACGGGATGCTTCAGCAGGGGAAATCTCCGCATCCCCTCCCGCCGCATCAGAAAGTGGTGGGAAACGGGTCAAACTCCCGCGTGCCTCGAACACTTTCTCCCGCGGCTGAGGAACCTCTGCCAGGGCGTGAGGGGGGCTGCGAGGCGCCTTGCCCCGGCCCCTCGGCGGAGACCGGGGAAGGGGATGCTGCCTTGTGCGGGCGGCCCTCCCCGAGGGCTGTCAGGGCGAACGCCCCACTTCGGCCTCGGTGGAGGGCGGAGAGGGGCGGCAGTCCCTGTTGGCGGCCTCGCTCTCCTCCCTCCCCGCCGCCCCGGCCCGGTTCGTCCCGCCGCGTTAACCCCGGCCGCTCCGAGGCGGGGGCTCCGGGAGCCGCTCCCTCCCCGCAGCCCTCCTTCCTCCGCCGGCAGGAACCAGACACCGGCACGGCCCCGCGCAGCCCTTGTGCGGAGCGGCGCCGGGAGCGGCCGGGCCATGCCGCGGCCCCGATAGGCGCCCCGCTCGCAGCTCCCCGCCCGCACCATGCCATGTGTCCCGCGGAGCCGGGCGGCACGCCTGCTCTCCCTCTGCCTCCTCGTCCTCCACGCCCGAGCTCCCTGCCTGGGCAGGGCCCCGCCGGCCGGCAGCTCCCCGTTCCCCGACGGCGGGCAAGGTCAGTGGCGGGGCGGGCGGGACGGGGCGCGGCGGGGAGCGGGCCCGCCGAGGGTGCTCGGCCAGCCGGGGCAGCGCGGCTCGGAGCGCGGCTCGGGGCGCAGCTCGGGCGGGAGGGGCGGCAGCCGCGCCGTGTCGGCCCCCGGAGCTGCCCGGGCGCTGCCGGGACGCGCCCGGGACGCGCGGCTCCGCGCACTGCGCTCGGGCTGCGCCTTCCTGCGGCTCATGGCCAGTCATCGAGATCGGCTGTGTAGAGATGAAGGCTAAATCCTCCCTACCTGTTGCAAATTTTCCCCGTTTAGAGGCAGCTCTCTAAATGCCGGAATCGTTTTGTGCTGCCAAACCGAAGAAGTTTACTGTCCTGATTGTTTGTTTATTTCTAAACAAGCGATCGCCTCTGTACCAAAGCCGCAGGCGCTGCAGAAGGATTGATCTTACCAGGGTTCAACACCCGCTGTGAGTTTCTCACATTCAGTGAGGATGGTAAATTACAAGTCAGACTTCATCCGCGGGAGGGGTTTCTTTGACGCTGCCCTCACAGGTATTTTCTCCCTCTTTTGGAGTGGGGAGTGCAACTCAAGAATTTTATTTTTTATTTTAGTTTTTGCCTGCTTAAGAAAAATCACGGCTCCCAAGGGAGAAAAATTATGAGTAGTTGGAAGACTCTGACTGGTGGTTGAAGACCCAAAAGTATATGAGGAAATTTTACTTCCGGATGCAATCAACAGCTGTGGTGCTTTCAGGAGAGCTTGAACACATAAGAGAAAATCTTCTGTACCCCTCAGAGAGTGTGGAAAGGTGTTTATATAAGGTGCCTGAAAAGTGTTTCAATAAGGTGCCTGGAAATCGAAGTGAACCAACCTGCAGTTGGTTCCTGTTGGGTTCATTGAAAGTGGATGCTAGCAATAATTACATCCCTGTGACTCTACATGGAACAGAATAGGGATGGTTGTGTTAGCATGTAGTGGCAGTTTAATATTAGGTATGTGGAAATTAATGTAGAAGTAATTTAACTTTCTAGGCATGGAAAACAGTCTTTTCCAAGAATTTGCAAATAGCATTGAGTAAAGGGGCAGTTAAAAATGAGGCTAATTTTTTACGCAGGAAGGTTTCTTGCAGTGTGAAGTGTGAACTGAAATTTGTGTGTGGTAGAGCTGAAGTGTTCTGCTCTCTCTAGATCCGTAAGTGTGGTAGGTGGGACAGTTGGGGACGCCCTTGCTGAGTGCTGAAGGCCTGCTCTCTGCCATGGGGCTTTGGAGCTTGCTGCCTCACAATATGAGCCACACTATTTCCTATCCCAGGGAATGGTTTGAAAAGAAGCCAGAGGGTGTGAGGGGCACATGTATACAAACTACAATGATGGAGATGAAACAATGGCAAATGATGTTGTGTCTCATTTTAAAGGAATTTTGTCAGGGAACATGTTATGTATTTAAAGTAAATTGTGGTTTTCCTGCCATATGTGATAGATCATATATGTTTTTCTCTTTATCCTAGTTTACTCACTTTGTGTACAGCCATTCTTAATACAGCAGTTCTCTGCCATGTGCAGCAAATTTGAATCCACAGAGGAGCAGAACACACGGGTGGTTTTGAGTATTATCAGATGTTTTCAATGATGCAGAATTACGAAGATCTGTAGGCAAGATTTCTCTGACAACTTAAACAATACTTGGGCTCCTCAAATGAGTGTGAAGGGCCTGAACTTTATCTGTCCTGTGTGCCCAGAGGGCCTGAACAGACACTGTGATGGCAAAGTTGTGACTCAAATATGTGCTGCTCATTGCTGTGTTTCAAATTCGTTTGCAGCACCAATGCAAGCTAGCATGCCCAGGCTGTAGTTCTGGAAAGACAAAACATTCTCTGGAGCAACACAGCCACCTTTCCTGGCCTATAAATCCTGAGCAATGTCCACATGACAGGCGGGGCTCCCTTGGAATGGAGAGTGTGCTGGGTGTCCAAGGGAATGCTGTGACATGCCAGTACCACGGCTTGTCAGTGGCATTTGTTCTCTCCATTTAAGTTTGCTGCTGCAAAGTTTTCTGGAAACTTGTGGTGTTTTAACAGGAATTCATGTTACTATATGAAATTAGAGGCATTCGGTGTTGAAGGATGCAGCCCTTAATTTTGAGCAGTCTGGGTTGCATGAAGTTTGTTCTTCTTTCCTAGAAGAGCAGAAAGGGATCACCAAAACTGTATCTCCTGTCTGCTTTACACTCTTCTCTAGGCAGAAACTATGCTGCCTTAGGCTTATTGTGGAGTTCTAATAGTTAGGACTGCCTTTTACCCAGCAGTCTAGGCAAAACTGTACTGATAGTGATTACTTGTAGAAATATCGTTACCCTCATCCTGTTAGGCTTTTGTGTTGTAATCTTATTCCCCCTGGTCTTTTGAAGGCTGTTTAATAATTAATTTCTGCACTTGTATTACATTATAATTGCAGCAGATTCCCCCTCTCCAGTGTCTAAACAAGTATTTAATGTGCGGATGGAAGAAGTTCATTTAATCTTCTTTGATAATCCAATGCTTCCGCATTATTTCCCATCTTACTGATCCTACTTTTCTTTAATCTCTATACACTAAGTGATGCTATAGTGATGAAGTAAAAACTTTCTTGCATTGTTTTAAATCCAAAACCACAAGTCTTTGGTCTTGCACGGAGCTCAGCAGTTAAGCCACAACAAATTAGGTTCAAGACATCAAGCAGTGGAAAATTGCACAGTGACAGCAAATGAGTAAGTTTTCCTTCAGGCATTTGATTTGATTATTTAATGAGTTGTGCTGAAAATCATAGAAATGGAGGCCTGGTCTTCTATCATTCTCTGTTAGTCTGACTTTGCTAGCCATATGGAAGTCCCGTATCTGGGGAGTCCCATATCCCAGTATGGAATGTGGGACTTCCCAGAAGTCTCACAATTTAATATGTGCAGATAAGCTGTATTTCTGGGTGTTTCTTATCTCTTCTACCTGCCTTTTTTTTTCCCTTCTGCTTCACTGTCAAGTGTGAGGAGGTTTGGTTTAGCTTCAGCTGCTGAATTGTCAGGCATCCAGCACCTTTTGTGCTGTCCCCAAGGTTGTGCAAACAGGCATGAAGATGTGCACTGAGTTTCCAGTGTCTCAGTCCCCTTATGTGGACAAGGGCAGATGTCTCTCAGAACTCCTGGCAGGCATTGTTGTCCATGTCAAGACCTGGCTCTGTGAAGACCCAAAACCCCACTGCTATGGCTTGTTGTGCAAAGGCTCCAAGTCACTGCAGGCTTGTGTACAAAGAAATCTGTTGTGTAAGGGAATAAGCTTGCTTCTAAAGTGAAGGTGCTGCTGAAATTAAGGCAGATTTCTGATGTAGTTCCATATGTGCTGGGAGGCTGGGGGTGGGGGTGTGGGTGGGTTTATGTGGTTTTTTTTTGCTTTCCTTTCAATTGGAAGTGTTTCAGTGCATGTGTCTCAGGGGTCCATGGCCTGAGGAAACTCAAGCAGCCATGTCTTAAACTGTAGCTAGTAAGCTGTAAGATGAGATGTGGTCCTTCCAGAAGGGGATGAATCCAGACAGCTGCATGCTTAGGCAGGATTTTCCCTCTGTGACTTTGAAGGTACAGGCTATGGAAAAGCCTTCTAAAATGATTGTCTAGCTAGATCTTCCAGCCTGGAAGCAGCTAGAACAGGCTAATTGCTTTGTTAAGCAGCTTAGTTAATGGATAGGGTATATAGTCACCTCACGTGTGAGTGGCTGGGACTTTGGGATTGAAGAACAGCTCTGGGTAAAGGGAACTGGATTAACGTGTGTCGTCATAACTTCTTTTTAATTAAATATGTTCAGACATTGAGTTCGTTTCTTGAGTTGAATTCAAGTATGGCAGCAGACATACCCTTAGGGTATGAGTTCTTATGGATTGTGTTTTATGTGGATTTGTGTTATTTGCATGGGGCTTTTGCATTTCACAGTAATTTAAAAATACAAAATCGGATACAGTTGGTGTTTCTTCTTTATCTTCTTCTGTATGCTTCCCCTGTTGTAGCAGGGTACAACAATGTCAATAATGCTCTCTTCCTCTGCTAGATTCTGACAAGTGATAAAATTTCCAATCTTACCCTGTTTGGAATGCCTTATGCAACAGAGCATGATTACTTCATTCTCTTCAAACACTTATTTGAAATTCTGAAGCTGCAGCTGCAGCAGCTGCTAAAGCTGATGCTACTGAGATGCTGTCACTACAAATAATCAATTTGTGTTTTCTTCACCTTTGTGTGTTTGCAAGACTCTCTGTCCAATTTGAGGCGGTCAGTTTTTTGGATGCGTGAAGATTACACTGTTTGATCAGAGTATCATGTGCTGGAGACCTAGGTCATGGAAGGTTCCCAGCCCTTGTGGGACTGGGAGATGCGGGTATGTGTGACAGTCAGTCTTTTATATGAATGGTGACAAAATGTTTGAGAAGAAGAATGTTTAGCTTCTAAACTGAGTGTTACAATGGGAGAATGAAAAGCTCAAATGAGGAATGAATTCCATGGTAGTCTGTGCACTGCCTGTCAATAGGATGTTGTGGAGAATTGCTCTCGCTTTTGACTTTTCCTTTAAATTATGCGAGATCTGAACAGGCTAGTACTCACTCTAGTTTTGTTTCTTTTTTTTCTTTTCTCCCCTTTCTCTCAGAGCAATTTGTGAAGACAATGCCAGAGTACCATGTGGTTCATCCAGCAAGAGTAGATGCAAGTGGGCATTTTCTTTCTTTTAATCTACACCATCATATCCCCAGTGTGAGGAAGAAGAGATACCTCGGAAAAAGTGAAAATGTGGTCTACTACAAAATTAATCACGAGGAGAAAGATCTGTTTTTTAACTTGACTGTCCACATGGGATTTCTTTCCCATAACTACGTAGTAGAAAGGAGACGTGGCAACCACACCAGAGCGAAGATTTCAACTCGCTCAGGAGTTAATTGCCACTTCCTTGGCACAGCATGGCAGCCTGGCTCTGGCAGTGGGACAGCAGCGATCAGCGCTTGCAGTGGCCTGGTGAGTGGTGTGATCTTTGCTGGGGTTCTGGGCTATTTGTGGTGTCATTAGAGCTGAGCTGGTATGAATATGTCTGCTAAGAAACAGGATGAGCCAGTCTGTTACCTTACTAACTCAGAAAGAATGTTTAATTCTATGGATGTTAGGATTTTTGAAGAATCAGAAAATCAAAAGGTGATGCTGAGGCCTGAGGCCCCTTGGCATTTACTTTTAGTTAGGTTTTTTTTTTTTTTTTTTTTTTGGTGATCTGGACTGAAGGTTGCTATCAGTAATACAGCTTGAAGGCATCCAAATATCGAGTCATTGCTTTGATTCCATTAGTAGTTGGATTGTCTATCCAATGCATCTGGATATGAGCTTCTGTTCTGTTTTCCTCTAAAAGGAGTGTTGCTCAAGTACACTGAAACTGCTCTGTGAATCGCACCCATTGATGGCGGGTTGGGAAAATGCAATTGTTTCCCTGTGAACTGCTCTGCAGCTTCAGATAAAAATTATAGGTTAGATGCAACCTTAGCCAGAGCTTTGAATTCAGGTGTTAACCACTGCTAGGCGTCTCTTATGTCAAAAAGCGCTTCTAGGGATGGAGCTTGAAGTCAAACATTTCTCAGTATCCTGTGGTTCACACTGAGACAAGGAGATGGAAACCTTTTCTTTTCAATGCTTTTTGTTTTTTAATCACGGCCATTGCTTTAGTTTGTGCTAGAGCATGAGGCTGAGTATGCCTTTCTGGAGGGGAGGAAGGAACAAACGGCCTGAGTGTGAAGGGGATGTAGCGAGGTGTGTAAACTGGCACGTGTGATGTGAGAGAGGGAGAATCCAAAGGGTTTGTGGAGTGTGCAGGCAGAGATGATGATGAGAGGCGTGCAGCACTGATGTGCTCTTCTGCCTTGACTTCACAAGCCTGGAGCAGTGAATGACAATGTTTGAGGGCCCCTGAAGCAGAGGACGGATGCCTTTTGGCCAACACGTCTCAAATCTGTAGGTGGCTGGGGGCTGGTGCTTAATTTCTGAGCCTGAACACCAGGGCAAGTGAAGTAAGTGTAAAGTGTAACCTTTCACTGCTAACCTGTCAGTGTCAAAGTGTGTTCCTCACTGTTGAGCTATGTGGAGATTTCAGAAACTACGGAAAGTCTTCTGGCAGTGTGTGAGAAACAACATGAAGACAGCACTGGTATATATGAAATAGGAAACTGGAGTTCTTGGAAGTGCTGATAACACATTTGGCAGGTTTCCTGGAGAAACAAACCATTGCTTGAGGCCAGAAGTTGCAGACCCACAGGTATGAGGATCAGGGATTTTATTTTCTAAGTTACATTTCCAGTGGGGACCGGCTTATCAAAATTTCTCCAAAACGTGCTTTAGTCATACAAGGTAAGTAAAAGGAGATATGATGATACAAGTAGTTACTTTGCTTGTTTTGTTTTTTGCTTTTCCAGAATGTCTTTGTTATTTTTCAGTAGGATGGGAGTTTGAAAATGAGGTGCTAGATCTTCATTACATCTTTGGAAGTATTTAGTCTGCAACAAGAACTAAAAAAAAATGCAATTTGCATTTTAAATCCAGCTTTGTAATATCTTTTAAAGTTATCCTTTCATTTGTGTTACAAACTTCTTGACTTTTATTTTCACTTGGAGGTTTTGATAAAACACTTGAATCAGAAAAATTACTGTTGAGGTTGTGTGTTCCCAACCTGTCTCAAGATGAAACTTTCAAAATATATTCATAAATTAATTCAGGTTGAATAAATGAATTTTGCCTCTGGGTAAAAGCAAGATGGTTTTGATGTTTTGATTTTTGAAGTCCAGAAGTTGTTGCTCTGAAGAGGTTGCAGTAAGATTTGGGTGTGTATCTTGATTCCCCTGGGTGCCACAAGCTGGGGAAAGGTGATTTAGCTTGCCTTTTCCCTGAAAACTTTTGAAAAGATCTAGTGTCTTATGAAAACATCTATTGATTAATAATTTTGTTGGCTATGAGCAATGAAATCTGATTTTCATATTAAAAATGTAACATTTTTGAAACTTTTTTTTTTGTTTGTGGTTGTCTCCACATTTCTAAGGTCTAGTGTTGATTTTTTTTCATCTTGATGATCCTCAGTTTTTTGTTGGCATCAAGTCTATTTCTGTCTTGTTTTCTTTCTAGGATGAGTTGTATTTTTCTATTGAAAATATTTTTTTCCATTTACTCTTGTGAAGGAGGGTAGGAGAATGAAGGAGAAATGAGAATGAGTAAACACTATGAAATTATAGAAACTTGCTTCAGATACTAAAGTAATATATGGCATGAGGAGAAATTAATAGATTGTTTGCTGTAGTAAAACTATGCTGATATGCTCAAGCCTCATAACCTAAGAGCTGGTGAAAACCAGTGTCTTAACTTTTAGATACTGGGAGCGGAAATGTTAGTGATGCTCCTTCCCTGATGCTATTTGGTCTTGACACTTCAAGTTCATAATCAGATTAAAGCATACTGTGCTTTTGTTGCTAAGGCATTTTTTTAATAAGCTCAGTGAAGCACCACGTGACAGTGATCCCTAAACTTCAAATTTTTGTCTTTCTTACTCATTGGAGGTGGTTAAAAAATACATATACAACAGGAAAATACTGATTGGATTAAATGAATATGTTTTATGGAATAGTCTCTTGTTTGTCATTTTTAGTGTTAAATGGTTGCATTATTATTTTGTAATTTTGCTCAAGTGAATTGCTTAAGAATATGTCCACCCCCACTTTACAAATGGTGGCCTGAATTGAAGCAAAATAAAATCCTAAAGATGCCTGTGGGAGGGGAATCCTAGTACTAATCCTCTTTGTGGAATACCAGTTTCTCATTTTGAGCCTGTTTGATTTATATTTGACCACTTCTTAATTTCCAGGACAATAGTGGTGTATAAGAACTAAAAAAAGATGTGTGCTATAGGTTTGTGTTTGTCATAAAAATCACCCATATGGTGCACTGAAAACAGAAAATCTAGAAATGTATTTTCATCTCACTTTAATTTTCACTTTGGAATGTATTCCTACATCCCTTGGCATTAAACAGACATTGCTGATGTATTTTTTTTATGTTCACAAAATGGCCTGCAAGGGAAATAACAGAATGATAGATGTGAGATATAAGAATGGGTGGCGCAGTCATTGTGTGACATTGTTCTTAAAAAAACAAAAAAAAAAAGGAACTGTGTCTCTGTTTTCAGAAGTATATATGAGAAAAAAAGATTCATAAAGGGTTTTGATCAGATTTGGGCAAGGGGATACAGAGGATAATTAGCAGAGATCTGGAAGAAATAAGATGTAATTTACAAATTCATTTTTTTCTTACACCTTGTGAAACTTAGTTTCCCTTTGATGCTAAATAGATCATGACCTTCTTAGCAGGTTGAAGAGCATGATGCTGTAATCTCTGTCTCTTCCTCTATGGGTCAGTTGCTTAGTAAAGTCTTTTGCACTTCTGAGCCTTTTTGAATAGTGCATGTGTTAACATGGGCAGAGTGGGACAGACCTCGCTGTTTATTTTGGGTCACACTTGGATGAGGGAATCCTGGAGGAGAAATCACTACTAGAACACATCATAGTGTGGCACTTGGAAGGAGAACAGACATGAAATCACTTAGATACCGGAAAATTTCCAAGATGAAGTGAAGGGAGAAATTTATTTCGTTTTATATCTTTGAGTGAAAATGATATTAGGATTGGCTGTCTTGGAAGACTATTTAGGGCACTCTTCTAATAATGCTTTGAGTTTTCCCAGTGCCTTTCTACGGAAGGCTACAATGAACTTTCCTAATACTAATTTCTTAATTGTCAGTTGTGTGCTAGTCCTGAGAATCCCTTGTCTTGGAGCAGTGGTATCAGCTTGTCCTCTCAGTAGAGCTGGGAGTGAGCAAAGCCCAGTGAAGTTGAATGAACATCTTAGGTTTATATGCACCAAGTTCTATAGAGCTGGGAAGTGAGTTTTTCTCTTATAGTCTATCCTCTTCATTAGGAACAAGGCCCTCTTTTATCCATCAGTAACACAGACATTGTTTATAGTATTTTTAGATGACAGAACATCATTAAGGCTTTTTTTCTTGACACTTGTTTACAGAGCAGAACTGTCAATCAACAGTTGCTTCAGGGAATGTATTTATATTCAAAGGCAATGCAAGCATTAGCATGGAAAAGGCAGGAGAGTGGAAGCACATTAGTATGGAAATCTGTGCACTTGTATCTGGCAGGGTCCTGGCCATACAGGACCTGTGGGAAGATCCTGCTTTGGCTGTCACCAGCTAGTCAGAGGGTTGCCTCTTTCCTAGGGGTCATCACTATTTTTAAGAAGTGCCTTTGAAATGATTTTTGGAAAGTTTTCCCCACCTCCATTCTTAGCTCTGTGCTGAGCCACAGGGCAGACCTTTGTGGACCTTTAGTTGGTGGCTGTATGACTGTGTGGTAGCTGGTAGGAGATGCTCCAAGTGGGACCTCTCTGGGCACATCTTTGTCTGTCCTGACACCTGTGAGAAACTTGTCACTGAAGTGGAGTGGTGACCGAATTCTGCTTGAATGTAGTCGTTCTCTATTGCAGGATATCACCGTTGTATGAAGCTCAGAATGAGCTCATACAATTCCACCTGTTTTCTCAGCGTAGCTTTTATCTTTTGCAGAATTGCATCAGTTTGGGAGAATTCAGCATAGTCTCTGTTCTCCTGCTACATGCCAATAGGCTTTTATAGTTGGTGTGAGATGCTTTCTTTATGTTGACACACATGTTGCTGTTTTACAATCTGTCCTAAGTTGAACAGTTCTGTGCAGGTATCATAACGGTATTTTACTAACAGTGGGCTCTGTGGCAGTGGTCTAATACTGCTGTTTAGACTTTCCTCTCCTGTAGATACAGAAAGCATCCTTCAACATGTTGGACTTGGTATTTTCCTTAGATGAGGTTTGAGAACAAAAGAATCTTTAAAACAGTTTTATAATATTTGTTCTAACATAATGGAAGAATAAAATGTCTTGCTAAGCTTATAATATATATTTTTATCTGCTTCTGTATCTCCCAGCATTTGTGCTTGTTTGATTACTAACAATTGTTTGTTAATCTGTTGTTAAAGGTAGTTACCAGGGTTTAGCAAAGCTAAAATGCTACACAGTTCACTCCTATAGCCCAGAAAAATATCCGTGTCTTTTTATTCACTTGTAGTACACATGCTGCTAGTAGAATTGTTCCTCTTCCAATGGAAATGTCTTTGATTATTAAAAGTGGTAAAATGTGGCAGTGAGAAGACAGTTAAGGAAAGGGGGCATGTAATGTTTTCCTCACTTAAACTTTTGACCACCTGAAATTGGATTCAGTGCTAATCCCTGACCTGTGACTGGACACCCCCAGAACACATTTGGGCACGTGTGCTGTTTAGGTGGCTGTTCTAATTTTATGAGTTGAATAGGAATGTATTCCTGTAGTGCTTCATGAGATACATGAATTCCATTCTGTGAACAAGGCTTCTGGGAGACAAAACCACAAGTTCTTCAAGGGTCTTCTGCTCTTCTCTCATCTCTCCTTTCTTCCTCTAAGACAGACTCTTGCATCCTTCTTTGTCTTTCCCCTGAGGGATGGGACTGGGTGGGTCCTGCTTGTGTTTGGAAGTATGGCCATGTCTGCCTTCCTGCCAGTTGTATCTTCCTGCTTAGGTGTCAGTGACATCTCCACCACAGCCTCTTTTGGTTTGTCCGGCAAGGGATAATCCGGCGGAACCAAAATGCAGGAATATGGTGTTTGGAGAATGGGAGGAATGAAGTCAAGCTGCCAGCATTTTCCTTGGGGATGAGAATTGTTCCATGGCTGGATACCATGGAATTTCCACAGTCTGATGATTGCAATTTGGCTTGTTCTGGCAATCCTAAAGAAGGAAAGACCTGCCAGCTGACCTGGTTGTGCAGGTTGTGACCTGCTGTACATCTCTTCTCACATGCAGTAGTATGGAAAATACTGCAAATAGAAAAATATACACTGAAAGTAAATGCAATTTTTGCTGTGCACCTGTTGTGTTTTGATTGGTTTGCCTTGTGTCTCCATTATGGTAATAAATATCTGGGTATTTCCTTCATCTGACTAGTGTTATGGTTGCTTTGCATAGTTTTGTTTTTCTTTTTGAAGATGATCCAAAGGCAGGGTGTGTGGTGGTCTGTGGTGGTCTACCCCCATCCCCCAATAAATTCATAATTCAAACTTCCATTAGTATTTGCTGCAGTACTTTAGCATCCATCGTTTTCCTTTGTGTTTGAGCTTCAGCTATCCATCTGCCAGCTCCCTTCCCCCAGTCTTTTGTCTGCAAAAATACTTTAATTGGCAGGTCAAACGAATCTCATCAGTGATCTCAATACATGAGAATCTGGCTGTGTCTGCTTTTGGCCTTATCACCTTTAACCAATATGAAGTTCTTAGACCAGAAACTGACTGGAGCTTTTATAACATTGTGTTACATTTCAGTGGAGGAGTCATATATGGGGTAGGTTAAAATAAGGATTGGTCTTTGTGATCTGGTTTGGATGGAGATTTAGAATGCTCCTTTCAGATAATGACTTTTTGAGAATATGAAAGGATGACTCTTATAAGGTAGTTTTAAGGTATCTTAATCTCTTTTTAAAATATATATCTATATATTTGCTAATTATTTATGAATAATGTTCATGTGCAGAGCTGTCAATCATCTTTCCAGTTTCCGTGAGTCTTTGTAATCAATGTACTATGTCATGATTTCATTACTTTGGTGTCTTTTTATAAAACATTTATGTTTACTGAGGGAAACCTGTGAGATTCTGACTTCAGGATGCAAAAGTAAAAAATATGCATAATGTCTATTTTGCTTTGATTCTTAATAATGTAAGGTTTGTAAAATGGTCTGTTCTTTATTTCTTTTAGTATCTTCTATTATATTTGGTGTCAAAGCCATTAAATTCTTAAGAATTTTGCAGGTAAAGGTGGGAACTTTTGATCAGTGAAAGATGGACGTGCACATTCAGCTTAGCCAGTGGCTCAGCACAGCTGCAGGTCTTTACTGAGTGAGGTGCAGTGCTACCCATGTCCCTGCTGATGGTGAGGAGCAGGGAGAGTTCAGGGGAGATTGGAGGAAATTACTTTGACTGGGAAAATGGAGCACATGTGAGAAGCAAATCTGTGGGGGACCAAGGCTTTTTTTTTATAGAACTTTTTTTTTTTATTTACTTCATTTTCATGATGGCCTCTTCAGTTCTGTTTGTCTGTCAGAGAGGAGCAGCTGCAGTCTGCACAGTGTCAGTATCAGAATGTGGTTATATTTGCCCAACGTCAGACATACATAGGCACACAAATCTGTATTAATACATGTAGCTCTGTCACTGCAGAACAGCTCCACTGCAGCTAAAGCTTTTGGGTTCAGATCTGTTTGTGAGCTGAGAAAGCTTCTGTCCTGTTGTATGTATTTCTTGGGGTTTTTTTTTTTCCTTAACAATCTGATGCTTAACAATGGACTTACCCAACTTATTTGTTAATTGCAGCAGAATTTAAGTATTTAGTGATTTAGTCTTTGATATGTAGTTGCTTTTGGAGAAGGACAAGCATTAAAAATGAGTAAGTAGTCATGAAAATGCTTGTGGCTATATTTAAACTCATTCATGGTGTGTTCCAGTTCTCACGGCAAACAGCATATCCCTAATAAACTGCTTGTTGATGTATAGAAAGCTCAAGAGTAGACCTAGTTAGAACTCACAGTAAAGGCTCATGCAGATGCAGCTTTGGGTTTCAAGATTCCTTTTTTCAAGTTTCACTCCTCCCTCCCACCCCCTTTTGAAATGTTTGAAACAAAGGCAATTTTAAATGATCAGTCTAAACTTGAATATCTGCTAATTTTTTTGCAGTGTTAATTCTGTCTGTTTCCTTATCTAGAACAGTCATTGACCAAATCTGGTCAAAACCATAAAATGGAGACTGTGGATAGGGTGAATGTCTATTTTACCAAGCATTCTCTGTTCAGCAATGACTAAGTAAATGTGCGGATATGAGTGAGAACATGGCAGTTGGCCATCTCCCATTTGGTCATTTGTGCTTTTGTTTTCAAGTCAGATAAAATTTGTGGTGGAAAACCTATTGGTGTATTTCACACATTATCTGGGTACCCCTTTACTCAGTGTTAGAAATATATATTGTTACATCTGAATTATAACACTTCAAAAATAATTTAGATGTATCTTCATTTGTTTTTCACTGGCTTTTTCTATTTGTTTTATTAGTTTTATTTGATGCTTCTTGGAGTTGTTGTCATGGAGAACACAATGAACAGTCAGACACTGAGCACAGTGTTTGAGATGATTTACTCAGTGACATAGTGTATTCCTAATTATTTTTTATGTTTCTTGATAAATTCGAGACACTTGCCAGTTTTGTTGGACAGCTGTTAAGATTAGTTTATTATATAGTTCCATTTTTTTTTCCTCATGAAAACAGCAGCTCAGGTTCTTTCTGCACAGTAGCAGATAAATTAGAGTCCATATGCTGCTTTTCCGCCCTTGCTGTACAAGTGCTGTATCAATTTTCATTCATCTATTAATTACGTTTGTTTTTTTTTTCTTTCTTGTCCAGCTGCTCACTCTCAGGAGTTTTCTGGCATTCATTGGTTGTCCTTTGTCCTTATTTGAATAGCTTCTTAGAGTTTTCTAATATCCTGTATAGCAGATGGTAAAATAAATTTTAATCCAGATGTTAAGACAAGGAAATTGATTGAAGGTGAAGAGTCATAGCCAAGATGCTTCATTATTAATAAAAAACCCACATAAGCCATTAAGTTGTTTTTCCAAATGAAATAATACAAAATTGCTGAATTGCCAGCTGTGAGATATAATCTATCATTTCAGTTGTCTGTGTAGAAGATTGGTAAATTTGTAGACAATGAGGAATTTTGAATGGCAGGGAAGTAAATGGGTAAAATGAGCAAATGGTGGAGAAGAACTTCAGCAAAGTGATGAGAAAGTAGCCTTTAATTCAATACATAATTCAAACCTTCCAAAGTGGAAGGTTTCCAGAACATCTGGAGGTCAGTGTGTGTTTGTCCTTTTGTCTTTGCTCTGTTCTTGCAGCCTTTCCATAAAAATCTGCTTGTGTCTGCTGATGAAGCTACTGGGCTGGAAGGATCTTTAATTTAATCCAGTCTGGCCATTGCTGTGTTCTTATGGCACAGGGTTTACAGCAGGCTTTCACCAACCTGGAGTATTTTTTCTGTATCTGTTTTTTAATATAGATACATTCTCTTGAAAGTTGTGTGTGGAGTGGAAAGCAACAATTGGTTATTGCTGCTGCCATGAGGCATAAGACATTCTTTTGAATACAGGTTCTTTCTGGCTTTATTTTCTATCTGGAGTCTGGATGTCGTTTGTTAGATCTTTGTGCTCAAAGAGCTAAGTAGATCTTTATGTTTGTTAAACTGTTTTTGCCATGCCTATAGACAACACCAAAGTGTTTGAACTGCATTGCCTGCATATTTTACAACAGGTGTTGCCTTTTTCTGAGTAACTTATAATCAAAAGGAGAAACTGTATTTCTTATTACATCTTGTCAGTTTAGAGTGGCTGAGTACTTGATGAGATTTTTGGATATATCTTTATATAATGTTTTTAAATTACAGCTGGTGGGAGATGCTTGTCAAAAAACAACAGGTGTGTTATAATCCTTTTTTCATCAAAATGCACAGCACATGCTACTGCTGCTTCTTGGAAACAGGACCCCAGTCCCAGCTGTCAGAAAAAATAAGGATAAATTAGAAAAGTACAGGTTTCTCCTTACACAGAGAACTACATGTTTCTTATTTTATTGCTAGCTGAGCTACAGAGAGAGCATGCTACTTGTTTATCCAATTAAGTGTTTTCTTTCAAATCAGGAAATGGATTTCACTTGGCTTTGGAAAAGAGATCAGAAGTCTGAGAGTAGTAATAGTTCAGGAGAGAAGTGCCAAGGAGTTTTATGAAGCTAAATGACCATTACTGCACCTGTGAAAGCAATCCAACTCTAAGGAGGGAATGAAACAGGAAAGTGTAAATTAGCTATCACTAACCACAAAGCCTCTGCCTGCAGTAGCAATCACTGCCTTCTAGGAAATTGGTAGCCGTCTATTCAAAGAATATAAAATTTAATATCAATATTTTAGTAAGATAAAATAAAAGATAACATTAAATTCATTAAATGTCATGCCAGATCATCAGCTACAGTTATTTACCCAAGTGAGGTTTTAGGCTATAAAATTTATTTTGCACCAGTATTCTGAATTGCTTTAGAAAGGAGTATTAGCTCCAGCCCAGTTGTGCTATCTTTTTGCCCATTTTCTCATATAATTAGGACGTGTCATCTTCTGGCGAGGCAGCAGAGGAGCTTTCAGCATAGTCTCTTCATGTTATGGCTGTGAATGTTGCTTTATATGGTACTGTTATGTTACAACTTAACTAGTTAAGTTGATTATCATAACACTTCTCAAGAAATGTGTTCTTTAAAGGACTGAATGACAATTAGATATTGTCAAATATAAACAAGCCAAGTTTGTTTATGTCAAGCTTCATTATGGAGACTGGAGCTAGCTGAACTGAGTTGTGTTTTTTCATTCTTTATAAATGTTCTGTGTTTCCCCATTACTAAGAACTTCTATTCTTTGTACTATAAAGTCCTGTGTAACAATTGAATTGAAAGGCATTATTCATCCAGACAGTCCAGTGTGAAGATTAAAGATGCAGAACATAGAGATGAAGTGATGTACAAAGTCTGTAAGTGGATAAACGGTGTGCAAATTAGAAGCCCAAATGAGAAAAACACATTAGACATAATAGCTCTGATTCTCACAGTGGATGGATTTCTGTGAAGTGTAGGAATTTGTGAATTGTCCGTCTCCTATTGGCATTCTTAGCCCTCACACAGGCTATTTTTATGTACAAATCAGGAGATTAGAATGATCTAAATTAAAAAAAATAAAACAAAAAATTCAAAGAAGAAAACCTCCACAACCCACTCTCCTTCTCCCAAACCGTTAAGCTTCAACCAAGTTTCTTAGGGCTTAAAAAAAAAAAAAAATTAACCAGATTACAAGACAAGATCTGTTCCAGAGTTTAACCTGAATATAGCAGTAGGTTGGCCTGTTTATCTGTCTAGGATCTGCAGCAATGCCACAGAGAATGGAGTTGTACTGTTCACTGTCATTTGTCATTCCACTGTAGAATTAAATCAGGTCACTAATTTATAATTGCATTGTGCATCTACCGCTGGTGAAGTGCCACCATTGCTAACTGGAGTCCTGTGAGGCATTTGGTAACTGCCCATCATCCTCCCTACCCATATGGCTGCATCCCAGTAACTGGGCTAATAACATCTGGCAAGGTGAGTATGTGTTTATTTGTGTTTATTTTATTTACTCTTGTGTATTTGGGATGCATCAGGAGTATGATAGCTCTGCAGTTTGGAGCACTGTATTGCTTAGGGTGACACATTGCAGTTTCGTGGTATTATTGGGAGAAAAAAGACTGTTCATGTGGTCCCTTAAGTCTCTGTTCTGTGTCTGTTTTTATTTAAAATTTTCATTGACTCTCATGGGACAAGAATCAATGTGTGACGCAGTTTGCTCAGGATGCAGATCTAGAAAGTATTATCAGTATGGAGAAGGACCAGGATATTGTATTGTTAAACCAGGAAATGGTAGACGTGAAGTTGAAGAGAGGAAAATTCAAGTCTCACAGTGTGGAGTCTAGAGTCACAAACCTAGCAAATAATAGACATTTCTGCCTTAAAAGCTCATCTCTTAGAAGTGTGGAGCTAAGACTTGAATATATTTGCTTTATACTTTGTGGACTTTTTGGAGGGTAACTTGTTAGTAGAAGGATGTTACTTTGGAGGAAAAAAAAAAAAAGAAAAAAGATCCTAGGATTTCAGCAGAGATTAGAAAAATATGGGAAAATGTGACTAAAGGTTCACTGGGAATACACCAGGCATTTCTCATCACTCCATTTGAAAAACGGTAAGAATATGTGGGAAGTACCACATCTTATTTTACTATTACCCAGGTATTTGCTTTCAGCAGTTTTGAGAAATAGGATGGGGGTAAGAGATGTTGATCTGAGACCATCCTTTTCTTCATATATGAGAATTAGTTTTTGTATGGTAGAACTGGCAACTGGATTTGTAGATTTAGGGTTACCGTTTTTGTCTTGTTTCTAGCTGCCCAAGTTCTGTTTTGAACACTGGGACCACAGTGATTTGTGAGGATTGAGAGTCTCTTCTTGAAACAAGCAGGATGATATCCTTGGGAAGACCTGGAAAACTAAGAAAACATAAATAAAGTTTTAAATTTAGCATTAGTAGCATAAGAGATAAGGTAACAGTGGGAGATGATTTATCCATACCTGGCCATATATGAAGGTGAGATTTCAGGAAGTCAAGACATCCCCTTTGAGCACTGCTCTGAAATCTGGTTGATAAACATCTTGTGGTCTTTGTTAACTTCAACCTTACCTTTCTTTTAAGGATACAAAAACTAAAATGAAGGTAATAGTCCAAATAATACTCCAAATGAAGATAATATTCTGATTACCCAAAGGTTTCTGAACGACATGAGATACCTAATATGAGCTAAATTAACAAACTTGTGGGTAACACAGGAAAGCAGGGGAGACGGCAAGTAAAGGAGAGACAGGACTTTAAGACAAGGGATGGGGGGGGGGCGGAAAGAAAATTAGTGTTATTCATGAAATTGATTGCAGAATAAAGGTCTTGGCAGCCATAAAGTTCTGTTGTCTGGGAACTGTTATGCATGGAAGCTGAGGCAGCATAAAGTGAGTACATCCAGAAGAGAGTGAGGGTAGCGATATTCCTGTAGGGCTTGCATCAAGGGGTGTTTTGCTGCGGTGTAACTCAGCTTTGCAGCCAGGGAACCTGGCACTTGCTGTTTGTGGCAGAAAAAGTTGTTCTGGGCAAAAGGCACATTGTCTAGGTTTGAAAAGACAGGAGTCTGTGAAGGAAGGCAAAAGCCTCCTGTGAAATTGAAAAGGTAAACCCCCTCCCTCTGAACTACCACAGTTTTAAAAAAGGCTCTCAGGCGAAGATATGGGAATGGGAATAACAGTTCTTTACTAGGAAAAAAACTAAATAAAAATAATAATAACAAAACAAATGTAATTAGTACAAACAAAACCAGTGATGGAGTCAGAAACCTGACACCCTGAGGAGTCAGGGTGTTGGTAGTAGTCCAGTTAAAATGGTGGCTGCTCCTCCTGGAGTGGCAGAGGAAATGCTGCTGAAGTGGTGATCTCTAGAAGGGTGTAGTTTTCTCTGAAGGTCTGGTAGTAGTGGGGCCTGGTCTTCCCCTGGGAATTCAGGAGAGAAGATGCTGCTCCTCTGGGAATCCAGCGAAGTGGCTGGTAGTGTCTCAAAAAGTGCTGATTTTATGCAGGTAAGAATGCTTGACTCCTCCCCTCTGGGTGGAGCATCTCACAATGGAATGGTGTAACTTTACCAGTCATGCAGTGAATCATTCAATAGTCCATTAACAGAAGATATCTCCCTGGAGGGAGACATTGTCCTTGGAAAAGATAAGAAAACTTCCCAACCTCCAACAGATGGCAATAGAATACATGCTTATCTTACAAGCCAGGACACACATTTACAACAGGTTTATTTCTGGGTGTCCCATCTGTTCCCGTATGTGAGGTATTTCTGTTCCTTAGTATTAAGTGTTTCTCTACTGATCACCACAGGTATAGAGAATGAAGTGGATCCTGAAAACAGGGTTTACATGAGGACTGTACTCTTCACCCCATACAATAACATTCTTTTATCCTCAGACTTTTGCCCAACCTCTTTCCTTTGGGGCAACCAAAGGAAGGGTTACTGGATGATTTAACTCAGAAAAGCAGGGGAGTGCATCTTAGTACATTGATATAAGTGTGTGGTGCCCACAACAGCAAGTGCTTTGGCATTTGAGCTGATGAAAGGAAGGAGACAAGTATGATGTGCAGGCAGGGCTTAGGATGTTTTTATATCTTTCTATGTTTCATTCTGAGGTCAACCTACAGGTGCAAATACATTTCATACCTCTAAACAATGAACCCTGGGGAGCCATGATTGTATCAGACTTTCTTGGCCAGTCTTCATTTAAGAAGAATCTGTAAGCAGACCAATGAGGGTTGCTGCATCATTCAGGCAGCATGCACTAAAGAACATGAGTCCATCATAATTGTATTTACCAATATGTAACAGGAAAATAATATCTCTTAAACTTTAGCTTTGGTCCTACTGTGGTTGCTGTGGTATTTTGTATCCATTAGAGTGTATGCTGTCGGAGCTCTTTAGTCTAATGGCAGCTTCCAGCTGTCACTTTTTACTCTGCCTTTCATGGTGTGGCTCAACCCTCTTCTGTTCTTTCCATGCTCTGGCTTTTGTTGCTCCCTCTGACCCCTGCTTGCAGGTGTGGCCACTGCTTCCATGACCTCTCTAGTCCAAAAACAAGGATGGCACTGGATTTGGAGATACCCTTCCTGGGCACCCTTCCCCCACCTCCAGTGGCATTCTTTTATTCTCTTCAGCAAAATGCTGTGGCGCCTTTGGGCAGTACCAGGAATATTTGATTGCAGGAGAAGGCTGTTAGAGAGCAGAGGTCCCATACACTGAGGGAGTGTGGGGATGATGGGGTAAAAGTTAATCTAAATACAGCCTCTGACTCTTGAAATTAGATAGGCTCCAGTTACTCCTTTTTATCTTTTGTTGGTGTCTCCTGGGGTCGTATCTTTGCTTGTCAGCAGGAGTGGGGAAACCTGTGAGTGAGTGGAGGTGCTGTCCAGAGTGCCCTGGAGCTCACTAACTCTTTGTCCAAAAGGCTTAATAGTACTACAGTTTCTAAGACTATCATGTATCTTTTTGGTATTGGTTTCATTAAGAATTCAAACTTTCTGTTGCTGAAGTAATATAATGTATCTTACATTGGTTTGTTACATGATCTCAGAGCACTGGAGTTGCAGAGAGAGAAGCCTGGGCATTCTGTACTGAATTCTGCAATGTAAGAGCCAGATTAACTCCTTAGAGAATTATTTTCTGAGCAGTTTGCCAGGGCTGGAAAGGCTTTTGGGGGGTCATCTTTCACTTTAAGAAGTTAGTGAGCAAGCATGTGAGGCAGCAAACTATTTACTTTCTGGCTTGGATTCTTCTATGCATAGACTTGCACTGGTTTTAGTCAGACAGCAGACATGGTGCTGACTCTGTAGTCTCTGGTTTTTTTTAAGTCTCTGAAATGCTAATTTGTGCTCCAGCAACTGTACTAAAAACAGAGAGGTGAAGTTGATGTGAACAACAAGAAATTCTAATTATTTGGCTCTGCATAAATGTTGGATAACATCACAGAAAATACACCCTAGTACTTCCAAATCTGTCTTGTATAGAGGCTGAGGCAGAGACCAGCTCTTTGTTTTACTCTAATGCTGAAGAATGAAATGTGCTGCCTGTCTTCTGCAGCAGTGTAAACTTAATGGCTGACTTGTGACACAGTTCTGTGTTATGTTATGTGTAACCAGAGCAAAGGTTACCCAGAGGGGCATTTTCGTTCTGTGCGTACAGTTGGAAAAAAGAAAGTAGTTCCAGGTTATAAAATGTATTTGTTTTTACTCATCAGTTGTGCCAAATTTTTTAAATCTGGGAAATGGGCAGAACTGCTCCTATTAGAGATGAGGTGTGGGGGCAGGGCTGGGTGGGAGGAGTGATAGAGCTGGGCAGCAGGGTGAGTCAGTGTGGTGGGTGCCCACAAGGGACCCCTGGGCGCTGCTGGAGACCCTGTTGTGTTTTCTTGGCTGCCTCTGTGGGCAGTCTCTGATGGGTTCCTTCCACGAGCTGGCCAGCTGGCTCCTCTGCCCAGCCAGCTGAGTGGCTGCTTGCCCAACCCAGTTGTGAAATACAAATTAAAGGCAGTGTTTAAATGCAGAGGATTTGGTTTTGCACATGAATTTACTGTAAGAAGTCTAATAGTATAGCAGCAGTTTGGCATAGTATCTCATGGGGCTTTTGGAGTATGAGAAGAGCGGGGATTTTTGTTATAAACAAAACATTTCTTGAGCCATAAAAATTATTTGCAAAGGTTGGTCACAGTTAAGGGCCAAGTTCTACTCTTGTTGCATAGCTAAGAAAAGGGTAAGCACCAGTGTGATACTGAATATTTTTGTATGCTCTGAGATTTTTAGGTCTTTGAGTATGTTGATGCAGATTTCCTTGCCTATAATGAAGAAAGAATATAGTGCTTTTAAATAATGTTGCCATTTTTGCAGAATTATTAGGCAACATGATGATAACACAAGAGTGGAATCCGTAATCTGTTTTACTGAAGAGTATAATGTCAGCATGTTTAGTGTAGCTCAAGTTACTCGTGTGGTTTTGTCAAGAGCTGTATGTAGAAGTACTTTTGCTATCTAGAGGGCTTTATTAAATATAGTTCAGTACCATTTGAAAATGGAGGTGTTGCTTAGTAGAAGACTTAAAGTGAACTACGTGTCTCTGTAACTACTAGTGGTAGAAATAAGGGTACGGGAAAGTTTTCAGATCTATGAGAGAAATGTTGGAATCATGTCTGATAAACTTTGTAAGGAACTAGAAGAGAGTGGCATGAGAGGCAAAGGATGGAAAGGAACAGAGAGTTTGGGAATAGCATCTTTGTCTGTGGGCAGTTGTGAGGGCTGCAGGTTACCAGTGAAGGGGATGCCTGTGAGAGCTTGGAGTCTGCTCGCTGCAGTTCAGACTGTTTTGTATTGCTCTCTCTCTCATGAGGTATAAACAGCTGTGGAAATTGGGAGTCTGACATGAGAATGCAAGACCAGCACCGTCTAAATTTCTGTACTTCTGTTTTTAGAACAGCTTGCACACGTCCACACTGGTTGGTGTTTTTGTTTGTTTGTTTGTTTTGCTTGGGAGTTTTGTGTTTTTCTGGTTTTTTTCTTTGTTGTATTTTATTGTGGGTTTTTTGTTTGTTTGGTTTGGTTTCATTTTTTTATTAATCTATTTAAATTTTAAAGCAGAAAACAATCTCATTGCATACAGAAAACTACAGCAGCTAATACTTATTGAAATGACAAGCTCATAGGAAAGAAATGAGGCAGTTGGGAAGAATCCCCTGGGAAAATAATCAAAGTTGATTTTCAAGCAGTTGTATATTTTTGTGTTGTTCCTGCTTGCATGGTAATGCTTTCAAGCTCACTGGGAAAAATAGAAAGTTCACGTCCTTAGGACACGATGGACTTGAGCCTAGTTTAAAACTCACAGGGTAATCTTTGCTGTCACACATCCCTTCCTTCTCCTGTCTTAAAAACACCTTGTGTGTGTCACTGTGGAAACACACGTCAGAGAGTCGTAATTGAAGGGCTGATAATAGGGCCAGGTTTAGGTGGTTCAGATCATTGATTTTCAGGAGCTGTATTGCCTTTCAAAGAAAGTTTAGTGCTGTACTGGATTTGCTAAAATAGAAAGATTAGAGAGAAGCAAAGCAGTGGCAGTAACTGTGCCTCAGAAAAAGTGTTTTTGGGAAAATGTGAGTCTGCTCATGTGCACAAATCAACACTGACGGATGAAAGAATAACAGGGTGGCAATAAGTATATTTTGCATAAATTAAGCTCTAACTGTACAGGCAAGAAGACCATGGAGAAAAATATGAAATACTGTGTAGTAGGTAGATAGTAATGTGCAATTTTGAAGTGAATACCTCTTCTTGTAATCTGGTGTGGCATCTCTGAAGAAAGAAAGCAATTCTAGTCTGGTACCGGCTTTCTAGCAAAGCTCTTCTGTACTGGGAAAAACCTGGATGTTGGTGAAAATAGAGCAAATGTATTGCTTAGGCAAAGCAGAGGTGGCTTTGATGTAAAGCAGCACTTGCAGCAGGAGGTGGTAATGCCAGGAGAAATTCCCAGATCGTTGTGCATCTCACAGGATTCTGTTAACCTTTTTGGCTGCAGATATACATTAAGGACAGTTTTTCAGCTGTCCTAAGGTCAAACCAAGAATTTTGGAGTTTCTGCTTTGCAGACAAGAGCCTTGTTTCCAGAAGCACAATTCCTCTTCCATTTGAATTTTTGTAGAAATTGGACTGTTTCCTGAGGCTCAGATTACAAATGGCAGTGGTGGTTGTGTGTTTTACCACCTGTTTTCCTGGGAAATATATGCTCCAGCAGTGTTTGTGTTGTCTGCAGATGGGACCAGGAATGTTTTCATGTTGTCTTTCAGACCTTTGTACAGTGCCAGAAGGGAAAAAATCGATAGCACCAGAGAGTTTTGGTGGAAATGTACCTGCTTGATAATGGCTCCTCATTTATAATTGTAACTTCAGCTCTGTCAGTTATCAGATTTTTAATTAGAGGAATGAGCATAGCATTGATTAAAAAAAACAAAACAAAACAAAAGAACATTCTTCATAAAAATGTGCCAAGACAAATGACTTAGAAAACCTAAATGTGTCATAAACATATGTTTTCTGGTCAAACTTGCAATCTAGTTAGGAAATGTGATTAGAAAATGTAAAAAATGTAATCTCATTAGATAGACTCTGTTGGCTTTGGCCATACTTCCTGTTGTTAATTCTTTACCAGTCTGGTTAATATCAGCTGTCCTTCCTTCTTTCCCTTCCTGCCCACACTGAATCATGTCAAGCTGACTTAAGTGTGATATTCTGTGATGTGCTGTGTGCCTCCAGTACCTACTATACAAGCACTGATTCTTCTGAGTTCTTAGAAAAATTTCTCTTGTTCCAAAAGTTGTTGAATGACACCTTAAGTTCCCAGGTGTTCTTGACCTTTTCCTTTACAGCTCTTGCATACAAGTTACCAACATTTGCTCGTCCTAGAAATGTAAAGATCTGGGGACCAAGCTTCATTCTTTAACACTTTCTTTAGTTATTTTCAGAGTAGGAATAGTATGATTACATTGCAGGAGTGTCTTCCCATCTACAAAGCAGGAACACTTGGTTGAAAATTCTAGTTTCTTTTCCTCTCCTCTCCTCTCCTCTCCTCTCCTCTCCTCTCCTCTCCTCTCCTCTCCTCTCCTCTCCTCTCCTCTCCTCTCCTCTCCTCTCCTCTCCTCTCCTCTCCTCTCCTCTCCTCTCCTCTCCTCTCCTCTCCTCTCCTCTCCTCTCCTCTCCTCTCCTCTCCTCTCCTCTCCTCTCCTCTCCTCTCCTCTCCTCTCCTCTCCTCTCCTCTCCTCTCCTCTCCTCTCCTCTCCTCTCCTCTCCTCTCCTCTCCTCTCCTCTCCTCTCCTCTCCTCTCCTCTCCTCTCCTCTCCTCTCCTCTCCTCTCCTCTCCTCTCCTCTCCTCTCCTCTCCTCTCCTCTCCTCTCCTCTCCTCTCCTCTCCTCTCCTCTCCTCTCCTCTCCTCTCCTCTCCTCTCCTCTCCTCTCCTCTCCTCTCCTCTCCTCTCCTCTCCTCTCCTCTCCTCTCCTCTCCTCTCCTCTCCTCTCCTCTCCTCTCCTCTCCTCTCCTCTCCTCTCCTCTCCTCTCCTCTCCTCTCCTCTCCTCTCCTCTCCTCTCCTCTCCTCTCCTCTCCTCTCCTCTCCTCTCCTCTCCTCTCCTCTCCTCTCCTCTCCTCTCCTCTCCTCTCCTCTCCTCTCCTCTCCTCTCCTCTCCTCTCCTCTCCTCTCCTCTCCTCTCCTCTCCTCTCCTCTCCTCTCCTCTCCTCTCCTCTCCTCTCCTCTCCTCTCCTCTCCTCTCCTCTCCTCTCCTCTCCTCTCCTCTCCTCTCCTCTCCTCTCCTCTCCTCTCCTCTCCTCTCCTCTCCTCTCCTCTCCTCTCCTCTCCTCTCCTCTCCTCTCCTCTCCTCTCCTCTCCTCTCCTCTCCTCTCCTCTCCTCTCCTCTCCTCTCCTCTCCTCTCCTCTCCTCTCCTCTCCTCTCCTCTCCTCTCCTCTCCTCTCCTCTCCTCTCCTCTCCTCTCCTCTCCTCTCCTCTCCTCTCCTCTCCTCTCCTCTCCTCTCCTCTCCTCTCCTCTCCTCTCCTCTCCTCTCCTCTCCTCTCCTCTCCTCTCCTCTCCTCTCCTCTCCTCTCCTCTCCTCTCCTCTCCTCTCCTCTCCTCTCCTCTCCTCTCCTCTCCTCTCCTCTCCTCTCCTCTCCTCTCCTCTCCTCTCCTCTCCTCTCCTCTCCTCTCCTCTCCTCTCCTCTCCTCTCCTCTCCTCTCCTCTCCTCTCCTCTCCTCTCCTCTCCTCTCCTCTCCTCTCCTCTCCTCTCCTCTCCTCTCCTCTTCATTTCTCATTTAAAAAATGGGGAAAGGGCAAGCACCTTGCTGCTGAAAATCTTATGAATTGCAGTTTTATTCAACTTGTTCTTCAAAGGAGCATGACTTAGTACTTGAGGTAGAAATCACGTTCAGCACAGCATTTTAGGACTGTCTTCAGACGTCACAGATAGCAATTTCATGTGATCATGGTTTGAATCGCATGTGGTAATAAATAATATCCAGTGCCAAGTAACATGCATATAGAAGCTATTCAACAGCAAAGAGGAACAGTGAATGACAGCACAGCCCTTCAGTTACCATGCAGTATCCCTCCAGTATTTATGGCAGGGAAATGTAGGCACAGAAAGGAAATTAGACAGGATATTGGAGTTAACACCATAATTTCAGAAACATGTTAAGTGTTATTTCTCAGTAGTTGCTAGGGCTGCACACAGGGTCAAACAAATAGACATAGGTCAAGGTTTTAATTGCTTATCAATATTTCAGTAAAAACTACAAGTTTGCCACATTTTTTCTATGAAAGGAAAATGATAGCTCTGATGCTATTTTTTAATCTAATTATTACATCAGTTTCTTCCTTTCAAAGATTTTTTATTCTGTTGCTGTGTGACTGTATCATGTTTTAGGATGACTTTGTTTGTTTTCAGCTTTTCACTTTTAGTTTCAAAAACCAGTGTAAGATAAAAAATACAAAATAGATAAACCATAATAATACCAAAAATTATGAAAAATTTTGTTTTTCAGGAAAGGCAGAAACATTCTAGTAATGGAATAATGGCTTATGCGTCAAGTTGTCCCCTGTTGATGATAGCTTATGTTCACTCTCTTGGGTCTTTTATAAGTCTTGCTTCATTGTGCAGGCTTGTAAATCTCAATTATACTAATGGGTGTCATGCTTTCACATTATAGGGAAGAAGTGCCAAATACAGCCCACAGTGGGATGCCCTCATCCAGCAACTAACTCTTACACTATGGAGCCTTTCTCTTAGCTATCAAAAACATTTAACACTGGGGAAGAGAGCATTAATACAGCTTGTATTTGAGTCCAGGGACAATGATCCGGAAGGCTGTTTGCCGTTGTGTCTGTCAGGCTCTTGCGTGTTGTAACGAGAGGTAAAAGAGTTGTCATAGGAAATGAAGTAAGTGGCATTTGCAGGGTTGATGGTCAGTTAATTATTGCTGAAAAATACATAGCAACTTGCTCTTTCTCTTTTTAGAGATGGTATTTGATATGTTACCCTCATTTACTGAAATATCTTGTAAAATAATTCTTTGCTGTGAATTAGAAGGCCAAACATTTGTGCTCCCCTGTTTCTGAGAAACCGGTTCTCAGAAGAGCATGAAACATAGGTTGACACCATGATATGGCATTTTAATGAGGCCTGATGTCCTGTCTCTATTTTGAAAGAAATCGAGTCACAGAGGTTAACTGCGCCTTCCTGAGTAGGACAGGTAACTGTGATTGTCACTGTACTGCTGGTTTGGTTGCAGCATTTGAAAGAGAGGCTGAACAAAACCATATACATTCAGAGAGATGTATGAACCAGTTGTAGGGGGTTTTGATGCTTTAAACCAGTGCTCTTAGGACAGGATTCATAAGGGTCTATTTCAGACACTTTAATGGGTTTATTTTAGATGTGTACCCAGGGGATGGTGAGATGGGAGCATGTTTGCATGGGATGGGGGTCCAGCTTGCTAAGGGCCAGAGGCATCCTTACTAAGGCCTCTAAAAGTGTCCTTCAGCATCTGAGCTCTGAAATCAGGTTATTGGTGCTTCACAGCTTTGAAAAGACCTTTTCTAGCATAGGTCATGTTTAATTTTCATTAATAATTTCCATAGGTATTTCAAGCAGATGAAGTTATGTGGAGGGAATCTATGATGTTATCTCTGACTTAAGCAGGGGTTAAGTCTGCACATTCAGAAAGGAATGAAGTTACTAGGAATGAAGCCAGGATTTTTGCATTGGCTAATCTGGTCTTACTCCAGGTTTATACCACACCTAGAGGCTCCTAAAAGTATACTCTGAATCCTAAACCTCTGACTGATTTAAAGAAATATTTTGTCTAGTCAAGTCATATTTTGTGTATAATTTAACACTGTCTTTCAAAAAAGGTCTATTTTTGCCTTTTACTATCTGTTTCCCTTTACTTTCTCCATTCCAGCCAAACCAAATTATCTTAACAAATATTTGACCTCTCTGAGTATGCTTGAGACCATAGCAGAGCTCATGGGGGTTTTGACTCTGGGGTGCAATAAACAGATTGACACTGGAGAGATTAATGTTCTGGCTCTTCACATTCCCTGAAAGTCTCTGCTGCAGGTGATGCAGCAGTTAGCATTTCTTAGAATTTCAAAACATGTGCAAGCAAGACAGCAGAATACTTAATATGGTGGAGTAAAGATTTCATATTATAAACTTGTAGCTCAGAGGGAGAACCATCTGGTTAAAAATATGTGCATTTTTCTAATTTCAAGTATAGCCCCAGGGTTGTTTTTTTTTTTCTCATTTTATTTCTTACAGCTTTTGATTTGGTTAAGAAACTAGTTAATGATGTGTGGCAATCAAAGTCATCAATAGCTAACAATGAAAATGAGAGTTAATTTTTTGGAATACTCTTTTATCTCATTCCCTTTTTTTTCAGTAAAATGCTAAATGAATCTATTACTCCTTATCTTAAGTTAAATTATTAGAAATGGACACCATGTTTTTTCATTGGATTCTTTTTGGGGGGGGATTGATCTTTCCATCAATGTCTCCTACAGGTGTTTAATATGTATGATGTGGAGATATCCATTGATGCAAGAATAGAAGGATGTCAAATAAATAGAAGGGTTGCTTCCTGCTCTGTTTATAAATGCTTTTATATTTTAAAAACTGCTTTTATGGTATGATTTTTTCTTTTTTTTTTTAATAGAGAGTGAACTATCTCTGAATGTGTAGTAGAAAACATTGGGTTTCATAATTGAGGGCCAGTTGTTGCTCTTGATATAACAGATGTAAGGCTGCTGTGTTCTGGAATTATTTCTTCTCAGGTAGCTGTAGAACAGACTCTGTAATGATATTCCAAGTGTGAAGAACTAGACAGGGTGAGACACAATAGGGCTGTTTAGCTTCTGCTTGGATGGACAAGAGGGCTTAGTGGCCTTCAGTGATGTGTGGGGTAATTGAAGGAGAGTATCACAGAGATTGTGTAGCAGGTCATCTCATTTGCACTTTGTAATGTGAATATCAAGGTGCATGAGCAAGAATTAGATGACCTCAGGTGCCAGGAAGGCCCAGCTCCAGCAAACTCCACCTCCTGACAGCAGCCCAGATGCAACACTCCTGTCCTGCACAAGGTGAATTCAACACCAGCTGTTGTGTTTTACCCCGTGGCTGCCTTGTGCTGTGCTGTAAATAAATAGAGGCCTTGCTATGAGTCTTAAATGAGAGGCAGTTTATTGACATCTAAAAATACTTAAATAGCCAAGTATCTAGGCTTATTCTTATCAACATCTGCTAAGTTACCATCTGATGACACTGGTGGCTTGAATCCTGTCACTTAGTTGAACTTTAAAGATGGTGTACGACTTATGTTCTGACTTGAATAAACATTTCAGTTCAAAAACTTAATGAAGTCCAGAGTTTTCTCTCTGTGTTTTTGCCAGCTTTGCAGCTCTGGTGTGTGAAAGTAATAAATGAAATTGAAATGGCTTTGTCTGTGTGGCTCTGGGCTATAACACTTTTCAGACCTGGTGGTATATAGGAATGTCTTTGAAATAATAACTCATCTTTTTAGAGAAAGTGGAAAGATGTGAGTGACACACTTCCTTTGTATCATATTCAAAGAATCTCTTCTTTATTATTTTTCTTGTGGTCAAATAAGAGTTAAAATTTAACATAGAGAAATCCTAGTCTCCCAAACATTTTTGTTGGTTTGGGTTTTTTCCCCCAGTCACATTCCCCTTATTGTACATGCTGAACTTTGGAAAACTGGTGAAAGGTCCTTAGCTTTCATGGAGAGGGTATATGTGGAAAGAGTGGATTTTCCAGCTGAAGCATGCTTGAAATTTGTTACAGCCTTCTATTTTTCTTTTTTTTTTTTTTTTTTTAAGCCTGTCAGACCTAGGTTTTCAAATATATTCTCGTTGCAGAGTTGCAGGAGCAGAGACTCTGCAGCTCCCTGAACTTGTCAGTGATTGCATTTCCCTTCCTTTGGTGTGGCAGCTCCAATCTCAGTCACTCCTCCTTTTTCCTGTGGAAGTAGTATCTGAAAAATACTTAGTTTGGTGATACATAGTCACCCAGTGTTTGCTACAGTCTTACTCTGCATGATACAATTCTGTTGTATGATGAACTTGTGACAAGTAACTAATAAAGAATTTTGGACAGCAGTCACTTCTGTGTATTGATAGTGTCACATTAATGACAGACAGAGGTAAGGAATTTTATTTCAAAAGTGTCTGTAATGCTTAGTGAAATGGTAGGTTCAAGGCATTTCCTACTTTTCAAAGTGGTGTTTGCTGAAAAACCTGTTGCGTTCTGGCAAAAGTTACTACAATATGTATTTTCATTCAGCCCTGCTGAAGGGAAAAGAGGGAGACCAGATAGATGAAGATAAAATCCTGAATCCTATTCAATTAGTAAGGCAGCTATGTAAAATTCTGCAACAATCCCACAAAAGGATTCAGGTTTTATGGATCTGTCTTACCCTGACAGCTCCTACACACCAACATCTCACCTGCAGTTTGGCTGCAGACATAGATTCTAGTGGAGGCAAGGCAGGGTTAATTGTGGTCGTGGCAATGGTTTGGGAAATAACGTTTATCTTCTGCCTTACAACCTACTTGGAAGAATATTGTGCTCAATAAGTAGGTGAGACACATTAAGCTCTACTTAGGAGGCTTTCATTTTCCGTGGCACATCCAGAAAATGCAGGACTTACTTTTTCCTTGATCTCTACTATCTGTAATTAAATGCTTAAATCCGGTGTATCTGCCTAAACAGGTAACTAAACTGATTCCATCTGGAGTACTCAAAGCCACTGAGCTGAGAGGAGGACTTCGTTATATAGCTCTTCCCTGACACAGACCACATGGATATTAATGTTTGCTTTTTTTCATTTGCTTTTCAAAGGAAGATCTCCAAGCTTTCAGAATGTAAACATCCCAGAGACAGAGAACTGAGCCTTCAACTCCAGCTTTTATCTGAATGTCCAATATCAGCAGTTATACATATGTAATCAGATTCTCAGGGAAATCAGAATGTTTTTCTGGTTTTGACTGTAGGTTTCTTTAGACTGTGTGGTGCCCAATCCTTAAATATGCAGTTTTTGGGGAACCAGACCAGGGGAATGATCAAGAAAGTTTGCTCTTTCTTTTATCTGCATATACATAGCTCAGTTTCTGCTCTTTTTAGGGGAAGATACCCATTCTCTCTATGGAAATTAAGAGGGATGCAGCCCCTACAAAGAAAATCAAACTAAAATCTGCAATAAAAAAAATCTCTGACTAAAAGTAGCTGGTGCTGTGCATGCTGAGGAGAAGCAGTGTGAGACAGTACAGTAATAAAACCAAAATAGATTATGTGCTTCTTGTATTTTTTTCTTAATGCTTCAATTACCCAGTGTGCTAGACCTGAGAAAGATTTTTGGTGTTCATAAATGGCAGAGATGTGTCAAAATGCCATTTGAAAACAAGCACCTTACAATCCTAGCTGGTTGGCTTTTACTGGAAATCTGTCCAGGCTGTACTGGAGACTTAATGTCATTTAATGCCATGCTGGTGAATTTGGTTGTTTTTTTTTTTGTTTTGTTTTTTTTTTTACATATTTGCCTTTTCTGGTATAGACAAGAGTGCTTTTGTGCTACCCAGTTTTGGGTCAGTGGATCAGTGGAGAATTTAAATTAAAGTCATATTTTTCTATCACTTTATAAACATTGTTGGTGTTGTACACAATGATTTATGTGTATTATTGAAAAAATATATTTGTGTTTTTTTCTCCTATCTGAAGCTTTTTAAGCAAACTAGCATAGATATGAGCTTCATGTTTTGTTTAAATTTCAAACTTGTTATGTTTGAACTGTTAGTTGTATTGTTAACTAAATCGCATCTGAGTGCTGCTTCTAAATAAACCCTAAAGTACAAGCATGGTAAGCAGATGGACTTGATTTTTTTCAGAGTTCTTTTGTTAACTCGAGTATATTCTCTTTTTACAGGAGCCAGTCATTATACCTTGGCTGTTTGTTTAAATTTGTAAGCATGCATTGTAAAGCCATGAAAAATTGGGTAGTCCCTGGTGTTCCTCTAGCAGGCTGCCTACTTGAGCAGGAAAAATTAAATGGAAGAGTTGAAACTGAGATTAGGGCCTAAATGGATGAATCCAACCAACTGCTTCAGGTTTAGTAATTTCAGAATTACTGTTTTCAAACTCATGCATGCAACATGCTGTGAAGTTACTTACTGAAGTGCTAGTGAAAATATGTGGTGGGGGAGTTTTTGGTTGTTTGCTTGTTTTTCTCTTTGGCTGAAATTGATACTAATTGATTCATGTGGCCTACAGAGATAATACAGTATATTTACTTGAATTAGGATATCAGACTCTTACCTTAATTTCATCCATTTATATATGTTTTGACTGTGTTTAACATTAGGAAACTAAATGTCCATGTGCTGCTGATACAGAAGGGAGACCCAAGGGCACCTTAAGTACCTGGAGTTCCACAGGTGCAAATAATTGTTTGGTATACCCAGAAGATTATTGTACATTTTCTGTGCTGCAGAAAGTGGTGTTGGTTCCTTTCAGATATTCCAGTTTGATGTGAGGAAGATCCTTCCTAATCCTGCAGATGGGGGTGAGTTTCATCTCCACTGCTTCAGTTGGACATCTAAAGATAATGTTTACTGGCACAGATTGTATTCAAGTTCTTTCAGTCTTTCTTCAGAGTTTTGTTATTTCTATGTAGATATTCAGGTTACAATACCAAATATGTTGGCCACACAACAGGAGAGACAAAAGGTGTGTAATGTGTAATTTCCCTGGCAAATGTGGGGTTTGTGTGGTAGCTGGTTATAGTGATCTGTTGGATTAACTGTGCTACTTACTGAAACTTATCTTTCCCTTTCCTCTGGTTAAGATTGATGAGTCTTCACTAATGCAAAATGTAACCATTTCTCTTTAGAAGGAGCATTAGTAATGTCTCTTATTTTTGGTGGCCTTTGCAACTTCACTGTTGCTGTATACCTACAGCATAGATGGCAGTTCTGTGCAGAACTGTATGCATGCTGCTTCCACAGTATTTAAATGAATGAACCAGATGTGTTTTATCCTTCTGAGCTTGTGTGTTTCTTTGCCAAAGGCAAATTTTCATTGAAGGCAGTTTCTCTAGGATTTTTCCACAATCGTGGGTAGCTAAAAATTTGATTAGGCTGTTTCTGAAGGATATTACCACAAGTGTTTTTTCCAGTCTTTTAGCTGGAATGCATTTGCATCTGAATCATCCCAAATGTCAGCAGCTAGAGAGAACTGGTTTGAGTTTAGAATTGCATTTGAGGCCTGAAGATATTCGCATATTCTCTTTCTGTCACTAAGGACACCTTATCCATCATTTCTGTTTGTTCTTTAGAAATCATCTTTGGTGAGGTTGAGAAGTGCTGTCCTTCCCACAAGTGGTAGATTTTTACAGAAGTGTCCCTCACAGGCAGTTATTTGAGTTCCTGAGAGAGAAGTTTCCTGGGAAAAAGGTTTCTAGGACCCAGGTGTTAATGCTGTGTGTGGTTGTGTGGTATAGTCTGAGCACTGAAAAACTGTGCACAAAGAAAAAATGTGGCATATGACCTGAGCAATACAACAGTGGGTGAATCTGTTTCTTTTCCATTAGTTTTCACTTGCTGGAAACCCTTGCTAGACTCCCCTGGTTCTGACTGTGTCAAAGTAAACTGAGTTAAAGAAATGTAGGTCAGTTTGGTGAGAAGAACTGCTTCATTTTCTTCTTTAGGAGAAATTTAATTGAAAGCTGTTAAGTGCCCTAGTACTCAGGTTTCAGGAATAGGATGCTGATTGCATGCAAAATAAATTAAGAGAAAAACAGATCCAAAATGATAACAAAACAGGATTATTGTATCCAGAAGGTCAAAAGTTTGTTAGAGATGATGAATGCCTGGTTGTATATGAATGTTCATTCACAGTAAAAAGCTCAGTCTCTAGGAAGCAGACTCAGTGTCCTTCATCCTTTTGAATTTTCAGAAATAAGATTTTGCTGATTTCGTATGTTTGTGAGTAGCAGGTACTGGAGAGCCATGTGTATGGTCTTTTTTACAATCCTGTAATTCTGTTACTGAGAATTAGAACAGTTGTGTTAAAGCACTGTTCTTGGTGGGTTGTGTGTGCTTTGTTTTCTTTCTGGTTTTGGTTCTATTTTTTTAAAATAGTTGCCACTCCATGCCATGTGGTAATTTACATTCTGTTGTATGCCCTTTATTATTGATGGGAGATGCTTTGGAGCAGTAAACATAGTGTACTTGTCAATGTATCACTCCTGCAAAAGATGGCAATGTGTGGGAAGAATGCACAGCAAATTAAAAAAAAAAAAAAAAGGGTTTTATTGAAGAAATCCACCTTAACAGCTTTAAGGTTGAGAAATGCCTGCTGCACTGTTTATCTTCAAGTAGTGTTTGAGTCAAGGGTGCATATGGTATGAGATCTTTCAAACACTTGGTCATAAATTTTTTCTCTATTTATTTTTCTCAAGTGTTCATAATGACACTCAATTGTTGCTAATTCAAGAGTTTCTCATTGCTTACTCTGTTTTGTTTGATGAGAACATGTTGGTTTTTTTTTTGTTTTGTTTTTTTTTCTTTTTTTGTGAACAGACTTAGGGAGTTCTTTTGAGTTTTTCTGTACTCATAAGTGTGACATACAAAAATTCATGAATTTTTCACAAAGTTAAATTGGCTAACGTGGTAGTACTATCCTGTTTTATATACTAACTGAATACAGGGAGATGAAATTCAGATATGTTCACTGCTTTAAAGCATTTATTATAAAGTATCAGAGGGTTCATTTATTCTTTCTCTGACAACATAAAATGACAAGTTTTTGGATGTTCAGTTCATGTCAGCTTCCACTGCAGTTTTGACAGAAAAACAAACAACCAAAAAATGGATATGTTATAAGGGCTTGCTTATGAAGTTTTTTTGTTAGTGATGTGCCCCTGAATTGTATGTTGATATTTAAAGAAATGTTAGTTGAATACTTGCACAGGGCTTGAGAAACTGTTGATTGTATTGGGGGAAAAATGGAGTTACTGCAAAAAACAAAAGTGGAATTTGTCCCTGCTTTTTTCTGTTCATCTTATAACTTGGCTGATGAGGAGGAATTTATTCAGAAATAGCCTATAAGCACAGTGCAGTGGTCCAAAATCTGAAACTCAATGCCATATTAGGTATAGCTGCAATAAGCTGCAACTTTGTTGGAATGATTACACATGGGGACTGGAATTTGGAACACGAACAGGGTTATTAGCACAAAAATGCCATTCTGGTGTTATTTAGTGCTTAATTGTTTGAAGAAGCTACACTTCATATTAATGGAGTTTCTAGCACTCTCCTAGTATCTTTCATCACCAACCTGTAAAGTTGTTGCACTGGTGAAGCAAAGCTGACATAATTTGGATTTAAAATAATGCTGTTCTCAGATGAAAATTTCATAATTTTGACTAATGGAATCAGTGGAATTAAGGAGAATTTAAGAAGTACCCTGATAACTCTGTTGCTTGCAACTGGAAGTGAAGACCTTGTCACTAAGCCCATATGCATATTTTACCCATATTGCTGTTTTAAAATAATATAGAATTTCTTAACAGCCAGGAAAGGTTCCATTAGTCTAATCAGCACTTCTGCTCCAGGAGCAGCCAGAAATTCAAGGCAAACGTCGGCGGTGTGGGACACTGCATTAATCCCAGTTTAGCTGCTGTTTGCTGACTCCAGTTTGCAATTACTTGAAGGCTGGTCGGGAGCCTTAGCAAGGAGTGAGGAAAGAGGGTTTGAAATGGATAAATAAACATTAGGTTCTGGCTGCTGTTGCAACTGTCTAGGAAAGGATACTGCAGGACAATAAGGATCTGCAAAGAAGGCTTTGAGGAAATGGTGTTTAGCTCCAAAGTATTTTTGTAGCATTGCAGAAGCCAGTACATGAGAGAGGAATGATTTTTATCTGCCACACCACATAGTATATAGCAGCTTTATTGGCATTATACTTTGGGGGAAGAATGTGTTCATGTTTTCTACTCACATGAAACTAAGGATTGCCTCCCTTTTTTAATGCAATTGTCCTGCCCCCAGTTGGCAAGACCTCTTTAAACCTTGCTCCAAGCACAGGCTACACTTGCCCTGGAAAGCACTGGCAGAGTTCTCTGTGACTGAATTCCCCTTCATCCATGCATGCTTTGAACAAGGTCAGTTTTCATAAAGGTATCGTATTCCTCTTGGTATCGGAGATAACACTGTTGGAAAACAAAAGCAGACAAATCTCAGATTTCATGTTTCAGTCTTCCAGCAATGTCAGGCAAATGAAAGATTTGTACAGACTCTGGCTGGATTTCACAGTCTTGCACATCTCTTATATTAAGAATCTAGCTTTAAGAAACTGAATGGTCTGAAGGGGTAGTGTTTCCTGACTTTTATCTGCTTTATGGGGTCCCATACCTTATGCTTTGAGAATTGACATGGTATATAAAGCACTGTGTGCTCTAAACTGTATGAAGTGGGCACATAAAATAATTTTACTAGTTCATCTATATGAACTAGTAAAAATAATACAGATTAAATGACATTGTTGCAGGGTTAACATCTTTTACTCTTTATGCAGTGTGATTTTTACAAACTGCTTTGTCATGTTTTTGTTTCATTATAGCTACAATTTGCTGATGAAAATAAGCACTGTGATTCAGCTGTATTGGAACGGGATGGAAGAGTTAAATGTCTTACAGGACTGCTTTGTGAGGTGTAGGAATTAACACAGTACAAGGAGGTAGTATTCTTTGAGTAGTGTTATTCAGAACAGCAAAAATTTACACAGAGACATAAGAGCCACACAGAGGGTGAACTGTTTGATCCAGTATTTTATTCACTGGTATTGCCACTGTTACTTCAATATTATGAAATGGTCATTAAAAGGAAAGAAATGAAAATAATAAATTCATAAAACCTACATTAAAAGTAGAAAATATCAGAAAGCTGTGTGGAAAGAAATCCACAAAGACATTCAGTTTCTTAAATTAATGAGAATATTTAGATATGTGTTTCCCAATTAAATACTTGTATTTTGCTTCCAGTGCTTTATGGTTTTAAATGTTTCATTAGTTTGATGAATGAGGAATTGCTACAAGTGGTCATAATTTAGAAATTAAACATATTCCAGAGTCTCCATCCATTCCTCGTGTGATGATTAGGATATCTGTATACAGTAGAGAATATTCTCAGTACTGCTTGTAGGGCTACAGTGTTATGTACACATGCCAAATTTTATGTAAGTTAAATGAAGATGTTGTGCCCCAGGTGTCTGAATTTCACACAGCAGTACAGACTTGGCAGCACTCAGGTTTTACAGCTGAGTAGAGGTGGTGCTCACCACTGTGGCAGAAAGAAGGCTGCAGTGGAACACAAATTACTGCAGTGGTATCCCAGGTGAATGAGATGTATTGGATGGAATATGACTCTGTCCCCTTCTCAGCTTGTCCAGACCTACAGGATCAGTGAAGAGGACACTTGCAGGGCACTTCTTCGTGTGCAGTTTAACTCATCCCAAGACTGATGGTTCAGACCAGATGAACTTGCCTGTTCTTCAGGGATGGGGAAAGAGATTCTGAGGGTACAAGCTTAAGGGTGTATATTTATACCTAGTCTGATGAGTGCCATGCCTGGAGTTTGATATTGACCATGAAAAATACTAAATTATGTGTGGAGATGAATGGCCCAAATCAGCCCAGTGCTAGGAGGGTAATTATTTTTTTGTGTGTTCAACTTGTAAGAACAAATTTAACATCTGGGATTCATTTTTACTAGCTTTGCCAGAGACAAGGCCCTGCAGGGACAGGGAGGGAATACAAGGAGATAAAATTGACAATCAAAAGCCTCCCTGAAAGTAGTCAATATGTGGCCTCTTTTCTAATGCAGGACATTGGTTTACATTATTAAAGTAATAGTTTTCTCGATAGTAGTTCTGTAATCACCTGGCACATAGCCAAAAAATTGGTAGATGCTCCTTGGTTCTTCTGTAAAGTATCTTCTGAGTTACTCTGCAGTCACCTTGCTGTTTAATGTGATAGCATGAGTTCCTCCTTTCGTTTCACAACCAGTAATCTCTCTTCCATTTCAAACTTACACTTCTGACTTTGGTCTCAGCTTGGGATCACTGACCCTCAGAGTGTAGTCATGAGTCTATTCTCCAGAGTCCAGTTCCCACTGATGGGAATTTATTCAGCAAGATTTACAGTGAACTCCCTCAATTTACTATATAGTGTAGCTTAGAAAAAAATCAGAGCATAAACAAGGTCATCCTTGCACAATAACTGCTTAAGTGTGTTTGGTCAGGATTTGAACTGGTGGCCAGCTGTAGCCAGGGAATATATTTCCTTCTCCTGCTGTAATGCTACACATAGTGACTCCTCATAGTGTTCCTGAGCTTCTTTTTGTTTCACGTCAGTGCTGGAAGCTTGGTAATGTGGTATAAGAACAATTGAATGATTTTAACTCTGTCTGTTATTCATTATCACATATGTTGCATCAGAATGCAAATCAGACTTGCATAAATCAGAATAAAAAAATGGCACTTCCAGTATTGCATTCTGTGTGACTCAGATTAAAAGAAATTAGTTTTTTTACCTCAGACAGAGAGCAGGTGCTTCTGATCATGATGGTAACAGGTTTTTTCAGTGAAGAATAGGGATGGGCAAACATGAGTATTCAATGCTAGAGATCTTTAACTGAACTGCCCAAGTGCAGTCATTGTCTGGGGAGGAAAGCTGTTTCTTTCTAGTTCAAGAAGAAAAAGGCAATCTATTTCTTGAACGCTCATGACTTAGTACTCACCATAATTGCAAACAAGTGGGTTTTGGTGCACTGAACTACCAGGAAAGGTTTTGAAACTAGTTTTCCTCCTGGCTATTGACTGAATAAAAAATAAAAACAACCAAAAAAATTGAGAGGACTTTCTCTATCAAGTTAAATTTTGTCTGGAGTCATCAGTGGGTCTTAGTCTGTCTCTTAAATCATGCTCTCAAACTTTGAGGACATTCTGCTTGTGAGGCTCAGTAGTTTCTGAAAAAGTCAGAAAAATACCTTTTTTCAAAAGACCTTCCTGACAAAACATTTTGCTGTCCTTCAGTGCCACACAATTACATGGAAATCATGGGCTTGTCTGTTCACTGCAGGTTGCAATACCCTCACTGGGTTTTTTTGTGGGAACCAGCAGCACAGCTTCACGTGAGCTCAAGGCCTTTGTGTAGTAGCTCTTTCTGCTCCCCAGCCCTCTCTGTGGGCTTGACCATTCACATCCCTCCCAGTCCGAATTTTCAAAGATACTTTGGTGTCTCAGTGAGGAAAGGGCTGAGTTCTGCTAAGCCTGCTGTATCATTCATCAACATTCAGTGTCAGAAGGAGCAAAGTAAGCATGAATGGAGGAAGGAAAGAAGAAAGACTTTAAGGTTATTTCTTTCACCAACATGGCTTAAACATTACCTTTTCAGAAAGTTAGAAAGTTTTTGGCTTATCTCCAGCTTGACTCACCATTTACCACCTGACAGCAATTCAGTCTGGAATCCCACACAGAGCATCAGGTTCAGAAGCATTTGGGAAATACACCAGAGATATAAGGATGCCCAAAATATCTGCTTGAACAGAAAAACAGAGCTTCTGTCATGAAGTCTCTCCCACCAGAGTCCAAATCGCCATCATTAGACATTCTTCATGAGGAGACCTGCCTGAACAGTTACCTTTAATCACCCTGATGCCTACAACTCTTCTTCTGTGAAGGCTTTCACAACTTCATCACATCAGGCTATGAACTCTCAGAATCAGTCCTTTTCCTTCCAAAATATGTTATTGAGGTTTAGCTCAGCAGGTGGTTTTAGGTAGTTCCTGGATGGCAGACTCAGAAAAGTAGAATTCTGCTACGGCAGTCTTTCAAGTGAGTTGAGCAGAAGCACAAACTTTGTTACTTGATTCCTTGATAGCCCATGAAAAAAAACATGATGACAATACCACTGACTTCTCCAACCTTTTAACTTGGTTAGTTGTGTCCAAATGGACAACTGAGACATCTAGTGCAGGTGAAAGGTTGTCAGAAGGATAACTACACTATGAGGAGGCAGTCACAAGAGTACTCGCCTGGACACAGAATGAAAATACTGTGGGATATTTTTCAACAGGATTTTGAACATATAGTTTTCTATGTGCTCCTCCAAATACTGTAAAACAATGTTCTTCTTTGATGGTGAATTTTAAAAAGTGCCATTTATTTAATGGATGTATTTTTGAAATTGCAGATGTTGGTAGAAGGATGCTGTGGTCTAAGTGGATAGGTCTGAACTTGGGTAGAAATCTATTAGGAATTAATCCAAAAGTACTTCGCACGTACATCTTACTATTCTACTTGCAGATTATTTTTCTGTCTGGGCTTTTCTATTAGAAATCAGTCCACGGGCTTTCCTATTAGAAGTCCACTTGGAAGCCCTCTTGGAAGAGGAGATTGTGATGAGACCCTTATTCTTTCGCTCCTTGCAGAGATGTCTTGTGTTAATTATCCAAGAAAAGAGTGTGTTTCATTTGCAGCATAGGGATTGTGAAATGTTTCTGGGAATATGATACTGTGTTTGAAAAGTAGTAAGTGTTGTGAAATAAGTGTGAAAGACTGTTACAGTTTGGGAGATGAATAGAGTGCTGTTCTGGAGAGCCAGAAGTGGCCTGGATCAGTGCATCTATGGAAGTACAGGCAGACAAACTTTAATACACAGACAATTGTCTCATTTATAGACAGGCTTTCTGATGTGCTTCTGATTCCTCTGTATATGTTTAACAGATCCTGGTCTCTGGCAAGTATTAAAAAAAAAAAAATAAAGAAAAGGCCTTAATTGGTGGCCAGTCTTAGAGCTCCACAGGATGCATGTTTTTATAATGAACTGTGCCTTGGCTACCACACAGAGAGTTTGCTGGGTTCCTCAAGAGGTAAATTGTGGCCCATAACATTTTGTAGCTTTGGCTGTAACATGAATTTTTTTGTTTCTGAGATTCACAGGGAGGTCTGTAAACCCACATATGCATCCCATTGCGGCAAATGAGTGTACATGGTATTGTTTATTGGATTGTTTTTCAGGCCATATCTCTATAGGGAGCCCAAAGAATAAAATAAACCTTCCTCATGTACTCATTTTTACTGTTATTGTTATAAAGAGTAATAATTCACATGGCAGTAGTGCTGTGAGTTATTATTAGTGCCATGTGTCTGAGTCACAGGCCTTGTGGTAGGTTTGGCATAAATACCACTGAGAACTGCTATGAGACTTTGAGTGTAGAATAAAAGGAAGCAGGATGAGTGCAGGCTGGAAAGGGATGTTTTTCTTTGGAAGATGTTAAGTTAGACATATATTTTGTTGTTCTAACTTTTCCTCTCAGCAAAAGGAATGAAGTTTTCTGTTTGATTCTCAGAGTTTATTGAGCCTTTCAGCAGAAACCAAGCTTGCAAATGCTGGCAATTCTGTGAGTGGCCCTAAAATGTGCAGATGGTATATGTCACCTAGGAAGCAGTGTTTGCTGCTGGGTATTAGTGTCACTAATATTAGTGTTGGACTCCTTTGTTTGTTGGCTGTTAGTCCTAGAGGTAATTTGGAGTTGTGGGTTTCACTCTATTGTCCAAAAATCCATGTGGATTCCTTATGTGGGAAGAATCTGTATTAGTGGATCAGTAATACTGGCTGATACTCTCTGCGTCTGTCTCTTTTTCATGTACTGGCACACATGCAAACAGGAGGATGATATTTCTAAAAGATCTATGGCAGTAGAGGAAAATAATTTCTGTACAATTTGAAAAGTATGTATATGTATTTTTTCAACAAATGTTCCATATGAAGGCCTGAAGATTCAGTTCAACTGACTTATTTGTGTTTATGCGTTTCCAGTAGAATGAGATAAAAGTCAGAAGTTTTGTTGCAAGTTGAGGATTGATTGTGCTAGGAGTTCTTTTCTCAGTTCCAGTGTAGCTGTACTGCACGGTTTCTCAGATCTTCCATAGTTGTAGGGATCCGACTGAGATGCCTGTTGTGCTTCTAGTGTTTCATGTGCTCTTGATTTTAATCTGTGTGTATGTGCAACTGTATCTTTTGCTTATCCCTCATTTGCTTGCTTTCTCTGCTACACATTGCTGTGGCTGAGAGCTGAGCATGGTTTCAAATGCTGGAGCTAGAACTAATCTTTTACTTCTGCAGCTGTCTTACAGTCCTCCTGAATTAGCAGGATTATTGTTTGAGGACGTCAGACAATCAAATCCCAAACCTTCCCTGAAGCCACAAAAGATAAAGGCTGAGACTTGAACTGTGGGGAAAAAAAAAAAAACATGAGAAAAGACTGAAAACTAAGATGACTGAAAATAAAAGCATCTTATCTTTATACATAATTTTCCTAATGCTTCTCAATGAAAGGTAATCTCAGACTTTGCTAAATTAACGGGATCACATTATGTGAGGAAAGCAAACGTGGGATTTTGGACAGTTTGGGCAGTAAGTGCACAGGGGAGTCTAAAGCCAAAGGAGGAGGCATCTGAGCAGTGTCTGGGTAGGCGTAGCAGGAAAGTGGCTGTTGTCCTGTCACCAGCACTGGGCAAACCTGTTGAAACTGTAAAAAGATTCTTGTGAGTGTTTTTTATTCTTGTGATTCTAGGCAGAGTCCAGAGATCTCCGGCCCAACAACAACTGGTTTTGGCTGTGGAAGAACAGAAGAAAGTGTATCCTGGTCTAGGATTAGGTCATATAGCTATTGGAAAACAGCCAGCAGACTGGGGAAAGAAGCCTCCCAAAAGCAATTTTTAACTACCTACATCAGCCCTGTGATTCTGACTCTGCTCTGGCAGAATATGTCTTGAAAGTCTTCTTATACCAAATTTGAGCTTGGGACCTGTAAGTGCTGCTGTGTTTTGAGTACTGAGCATAGAGTATGGTCAAGCATATTTTAAAATGACAGTAGAAAGGATGGGAACAATGCATGTGTTTTCATCTGGGCCTACAGGGCATTATTCATTGCCTTTGGAATCCACATGTAGTTTGTTGTGTGATGTAGGCTATCTGGTCCATTTCTGCTGCAAATAAATCAATGGGGTTGAGAGCCAGAGATGTATTTGTTTATTTTCTGGTTTACATTGTCATAGAGGAGAAGTTAAAAAGGCTGAGAAAGAAGCAGAGCAACTTGAGAAAATCTTGTCTGAATTGTTTTAGAGAGGAACACATGCCCACACCCACATACGCATGCACACGTCCCAAAAAGACCAGCAAAACTTTCCCCTTACTTATGCAAAAATGTTGTTTTTCAATGATAGCATTTCCATTACTGATGCTTCAGTGGAATTGTCAGGATCTGGTATCATTCTGTAGAAAAAAACCTCTTTTGAGAATGTGTCTTTCAAAAGGTCACAGTCTCAGTTGAAAAGATTTCTACAGTACAATTCTGGTATTTACCTGTGCAACTCCAGCCAATAATGACAGCAGAATGAATTGCTTATTTTATGTATTGTTTGTTCAAGTTTGAGAGAGGTAAATTGTAAAATATTGATGATTCAGTCCAGAATTCATTCATAAATTTGTTTGTAAACCATTCTCTGGCTACACAAAAGCTTGTTAGAGGTTTATGAGTCAAATACACCTCTCTTTTAAAGAACTCTTAAGTCCATTGGAGTTCTGTCAGGACTGCTTATGTAATAATATTTAGTATCTTCTATTTCTTCCCATTATTAGTTTTTGAATTTTTAGTATTCTTAGATTAGTAAGAGTCATGCTGAGTAGTAGCTGAAGATGCTCTGTATATTTTGTGTTTATGTAAACTTCTTTAGTAAAATATTTTATTGTGCAGAACCATGAGCATGAGGAACATATGTCATTTGCAGACAACATTTCAATTATCTGTACAAGAAGTATTTTCTTATTCTTTTGCATGTTTCCCTAAGTATCACCATATCATATAGTGTCATGTAAAAAGTATTGGAAGTCCTAAGGGAACAAACAACTGAATTCTTAGAAAAGCTGAACATCTGTGCCCTTTTTTAATATTTAAAAGGGTGTTCATGGTTTCTGAATTCCTGGGAGGTACATTACAAGGATTTCAAAACTTGCAAGTCTTAGAGAGAAAACTTTAACACCCTGTGGACAAAAGAAGATAGTGGAACTTTAACAGAAGGAAAATAAGTCCCTTTATTATTATAGCAATATACTTCCTCTCACCTGCTTGGTTCCAAAGAAAGTTTTGCTGAAATTTTTTCTTCACCTAACTAGCTCAATTCTTTTTTATTTTGGCCTTTCTTTTTAGTGCTATGCATACTGCATTCAAATCTAAAAGGCTGACTGCTGCTTTTAAGACAAAACAAAATGCTTTTATTGCAAAAAGTGTTGTATTTCAAAACAGCAAAACCAATCTCTTTGCAGATAAAGAATGGTTTTGATGGAAGGTCTAATTCTTGTTAGTTTGAAATAAAACCAGTAATTTTTTCAACCGTCAAAACCTGTTTTTTACAGAAATAGTTTACAAAGTAAGAATCCACACATATCCACACATATCAAAATGGTGTGAAATGAAAATATTAAATGAATAATTTTTAGGCTGAAACCATATCCTTTGAACTCATGGATGAGTTGTACACTAAGATATTTTCTTTTTGCAGGCAGACAAAAGTGTATTTCTCAAGAATGGTTTCTACAATGGATGCTTCTAAAAAAAGTGGTTGCTTCTTGCAGGAGGATCTAAGACCTATGGCAGTACAAGGTCAGCCCAAAAGCCCAGCCTGCCCCAAAGTTAGTCTGGGACAAGAAGGATTAGTCTGACATGAGAGAGGTGTGCACATGTTCTGCACTGACATCCCTGAGGGGTATCTCAGGCTGATGTTACAGCTTCAAGGAAATAGAAACCTGGAGCATGAAAGGTACAATGGGGAGAAGCAGCCCTTTGGGCTGCAAAAGGAATGAAGAAGCACTCAACCAAGAAAGCCTCTTTTTCTATTGAAAAACCTCCTGCAAAGACAGCATCTGAGCAGCAGATGAAGATTTCCTTCTTGGTGGAGGGTTTTAATTTTCCAGACCCTTGGCTTTTTTGATTATGTGACTGACTTTCAGAAGAAAATAATGATCAATAGCAGATTCCTGGCAAGAGGAGTAAGAGAAGGCTGGAAATTAGGAATATCTCCTTGACATACAGTCTGGTTCTGAGCTGCAGGTGGTATTCTTCTATTAAAAAATGAGGGACTAAACATCCCTACATACATTTATCCAGCCATTTCTGGTGCCTCTCTAAAACATTTCTGATTTCCTGTTTTTTGTGGCATCTAGGAGGACTTGAGCAAAGCATTTGACACTGTGCCACATAACATTCTTGTTTCTGAAGTGGAGAGACATGGTTTTTCTAAACTGGAGATATGTTTGGCCCAGAACCCAGCTGTTTCCAGGGCTGCATCCAGAACCCCATGTGCAGCAGGGCAGGGAGAGGATTCTGCCCCTCTGTTCTGCTGAGACCCACATGGAGCACTGCATCCAGCCCTGGGCTCCCAGCATAATAGGGATGTGAACCTCCTGACTTGGGTGAAAAAGTGTTTAGTTTCCTTCCAGCTTGTTTTGAAGTTCCCTACTTCTTTTGCTAGGGCAAAGAGGTAGGAACTCTCCAGACTGTGCCACTTGCTGATTCCCCATGTTGTCTGTTTTCTAGCCTTTTAGGTTCTTATTACACACAGCCTTTCTCTGAAAAATTTTAAACTTGTTCATTTGCCACCAGCTTCAGAAGCACTTTAAAGTATTCAGAAACCCTTGTCATTTCATCAGATCACTTGCCCAATAGAAAAATCCTGGAAATTACCAGAGTTTTTATGCTGGTCTTTGTCTAAGCAGTTTACCGAGTTACTGGTTTTGTATCAGATTTGATTTGGTTTTTACTGAGTATGTCCTGCCAAGGAGTATTTGTTTGTCTTGCAGGATTTTGCTTTTACTGCAGTGGTCTTTTTGCACAACTTGTATTTCACAGGATAGGTCATGTCTCTGCAGCTCTGAGAGAGAAGTTAATTTTCTGCCTGTAAGCTTTAGTGTCTTGAGTGCACATGTAGATTTGATGATATATAGGTGTATGCACTGTACCTCTCATATCAGTGGGAATGGATTTCAGTCAGAGTTCAGGCTTGAAGGAGGGATTTACATGACATTCAGAGCTAACTCAAATGCTTTGTGCTTTTAAACTGACCTGAATCCAGTGCTGAATCAGATCAGCCTTTGTTATGTATGAGAGGGAACTGGAATTCATAGTAGATTTGTAAAAAAATTTGTGGTGGTGTGCCAGATGCAGTCCTGAAAGCACATCGTTCTCCCTTCTCAGGCTGACAGAAATAACCAGGAAAGTCAAGTGATTGGCATGTGCTTTGCCCCAGGTCAGAAGGAGTTTAGCACATCTGTGGTGATTGCCAGTTACCATCATGCTGGTTCCCAGAGTGGCACGTGCTGAGCATGAGACTGTACTTCATCCTGCAACTCCTGGATCTCAGTTTGAATCATGTTTTTATAGTTTCATTTTATTTCTTCTCCCCTCTCCTTCCACATCCCAGTTCACACTTTCAGTCCTTTTCTAAACAGAGACTAGTTTGTAGTGCAGAGTAACCTTTTTGGTGTAATGTGTCACTCACCACAGCTGGCCTCAGGTAGGACTGAATTTTCCTGTTTTGTAAGGTATTTGGTTTTGATAAGCTCCCTCCCCCTTCATTCCTCCCTGGGGACAGCACAACAAGCTGCAGCTTGAGCATGGCTCTCAGGCTGTCACAAGGCTGTGCAGAGCAAATGGGGCAGCTGCTTGCGCACACCACCCTGGATACAAGGGCAGTGTGTTTCAAGTGGCAGTTGTTGAGCAGAATCTGTGACTCCTCATGGATTCGTTAGAAGGTTCTTCCATGTCACTGTGCTACTCCTTTGGTACTAGCAAGGCACATTCTAGAAAGACACTGGAAACCTGGTAGGAAAAAAGAGGCAGAGGGCATCGGTACAGGCTGCCTTTGAGGTCACCTTGAAATGACACTTATGTTAAGTGATGTAATGACCCTTCCATGACATGGTGAAATTCATTCTTAAATCCTGTCTGTGCTGTGAAGCTTCATGAGTTTGGAAAAAAGAGATGCAGAATTCACCTCTTGGAACAACCTATGATAACAAATGCAGACCTAAAATATCCTCTCTGCTTCTGACACCACTTCTTGGTTTTGGGCTGAACATAGTGAAGAGAGGAGAAGAGCATCGGCAGGTGAGTCAGTCTGATGTTGCCTCACAAATTTCTTTTTCAATCAGGCAAAATAATTTCTGTGCTGAGGAAGAAGTTTGCTATGACCTTCTCTTGCTCTGCTCTTGAGAGGAGTAAGGTTCCTGACAGATTTGCATCCAGTGGAAAATGGGATAATTGCGCTCTCTTCCATCTATCTGCACACGTTGTGGCAGCTGTCATCATTTGTATCTCTGCTTTCTGGCTGTTGACTGGGGGTCCTGTAGGTCACAGTAATACAAACAATTCTTGTCAATAGAAACAAAGCCACTTGTCATTTGATCAAATGCATTTGCATTTAGTTATTCCCTAATAAAGTTTGAACTCTGCAGTATTAACATTGTCATGCTCACTGGCTTGAAATTAGTTTTAGAATATAAGTGAGCAGGAAGCCAAAACAACCATGGTGCTTTCTGTCTCTGTGATTAGACATCATGGTGTTAAATCTTTACTCTTCAGCATTAGATAGGCTTTAAATCATCAAACCTAACCTGTTTTGCAAACTGTGAAAATGTACTGGCTTCCAAATCAGAGCTTCAAAACTTCTCATTCAAAGTGTCAGATGAGATTTGAAATGCTGAGAAGTAAAAAATATTTTTATATAGTTAGTTTGCATTTTCATGAAAGGCAGTTTTAATATTAACAAGATAAAAATCCCCAGTTAGTATCATGTAAGCCCCCTGGATACAGTGCTTTCTGAACAAATGTGATTAGAAAAATTAGAGTGAGATATTTCAAGAGTATTTTCCATAAAGAAAACAGCTGTTGCTCTTTCTTACTCTCACAAACTGTCTTTGGAGGAATTGGGCAAACTCTTTGTTTTGTCTGAGAACAGTAACATTTGCCTGAGTTGTTTTTTGATCCCAAATGAAGTAAAAACTTGATAATCTCACCCTTTTTGGACTGAAGTCGAAGTAAGCCTCTTGCTCTCGAAAAATGATGGGGCTTTTATTACTTTCTTCTCCACTAGTTACTATTAAAGCTTCCAATATAAAAACAGGGGAGGAAGGGAAAGGGGAAAGTATAAATATCAGGAATAGTAAAAACTCATAAAAGAGATGTTATTATTCACCAAAGAGTATCCTTCAAGCTGGATAGCAAAGTTGATTGATTTTCAAATTTATATTTAGCTTGCCATTATATTTACCCTGAGACAGAGCTTGAGACCTTATTACTTTTTCATAGTCCTTGCTTGATGCAGTGCAAGTGTGACCTAGCTGACTTTTGCAGGTGGAAACTCATCTGGGCATACTTAATTCTCAAGGTAACCTCTTCAACTGATGTTAACTTGCTGTGTGCCTGGTGAGGCACCATGCACCCAGGCTGTGTTGGTGGGCTGTCACCTCAGTGCCTTTGGACAGACCAGGCAGCCCAAAGAGCTGTGACCTTGTCTTCCTCAAAGACTCAGGGGACTCAGCAGCAACTGAGCAATGAGGAAATACTGAAAGAAGGAGCCTCAGATCTTCAGAGTGCTCTGGACTTCAGGCAGTCCTTGGTGGTCTGTCTCAGCTTCAGTGTGAAAATCACACTGGTAAATAGAAGGAGGGTTGAAACTGTGATTGAGTTAATGAATTTTTAATTAACTGTGCCATGTCATCTGCCTTCTGCATGCTCAGCGTGTGGTAAGCACACCTTGTTTCAGCTTACTAGAACCAGTGCTGAGGGCTGTGTAAAATTTATTAAATACTATCTTTGCTTTATGTCAAGACCATGAAAATCTCCAGTTGCTAGTACTCTAGTGGGCAAAAAAAGTTTTACCCTGTTGGAATTTAATGGTGTGTCTGAGCTTTAAGTGCGGCAAAGAAGGACAGTTTTGGCTTGTGTAGATCCAGTGGGACATATTTCAAAAAGTATAAAGTGAGAATGTGGAAAGGAGCTAGACAACATGAAGTGACTGCTGCTGATTACAGTTAAAGAGGTAGGAGCTTCATGTTCTTCATGAACTGCTGGATTTCAAAGCTGCAGAGATGCTACCTAATGAGGCTCAAAGAAACTCAAATGGCCAGGCAATTATCATCATTTGTGGATCTTCTATAATGAGAAAAGAAGATGTGCTATTTCTACAGTGCAAATACAGCTGCAGTAACAGGGCAAGTAAATGTAGGAGTAAGATACCTGGACTGTTTATTTTCAAGGAAAATCACAAAATAGAAGAAGTAATGAATGTTTTTAGGATGGACAATAAAGACAGTAGTGGAGGATGCCATGACCTGAATGAAGCATGAACAAAGATGTCTTTTAAAATTATGTACTCAAAGTTGTACATTTTCAAGTGAACATGCTGCAGTCTCTACAGAAAATTAATTTCACAGAGAATTTCCTTCAGTAGAAATGAATGTACCTAGGCTGCTTCAGATTCTGTGTGAGATGCAAAGCTTAGAATGAGTTCAAAGTTCATCGAAGGGACACCTGGTTCATAGTTATTTAATGAACTGTATCTGTGGCACAGCAGAGGGGCAAATGAATGCATATTTTGGATTGTTTGCTTCTCTTACATGTTTTTATGACAGCTGGGGGATTTTAATGTCTTAGCTGCTTAAGACTTATCCTAGATAACCTTCATCCAGAAAGAGTGAATAGAAAAATGAAGCCGAATAGCATCATCAAGCTGGTGCTATAACCCAGACGACTGATTCTCTGCCAAGTCTCTCTGAGTGATCGTGTATCTAAAATAGTTGTATGATAGCTGACAGACATGGCCCTAGAGGCTTGACTTCCCTCCTTGCCTGAGGGTTTGCTCCCAGCCAGAAAGACCATCTCTGAAGTATCCTGAACTGATGTCTGTTCCTTAGGAACCTGGGAACTGGAGGATGTCAGGCAATCTTTTCCTCTCCAGATGCCTTATTTTCTTCCACAGAAATCCATCTTGTGGTACATTTGACTATTTCTTTCTCCCTGTTTTCTGTGTCTGAACTTTTTGAGCTCGCATTGTCCATGGCATAACTCTGCACTTCTGGCCAGTTTTCTGTAAGTTCCTAAAATATTATAGCAAATGTGACAAAAGCATTTAAAATCTCATGGAAGGATAGTATTCTGATTTGTTACTTATTTTGTCCTAAAAATAAGATGGGTTTTTTTTCAGACCAAAGCTCTGTTAAACCACAATGGTGTGTTTCAGCATCACAACACTTTCTTCACTTAGTTGTGCTGAAAACATAGGTTTTTTATGCAGAAGTGTGTAAGAGTGGATGGTGTTCATAAAAATCTTCCATCAAATTACTCAATACCTAAAACCCCCAACCTTTTTCTGTTCTGGGCAACACCATGGTATATTTTTTTTTCTAGCTCTGTCTGAGGGTGTAGTGAAAAATCTCCTCAGGATACTAGGTTTTTCTTTTGGCTGAAATAGGAACAAGGTTTTTCTTTTGGCTGAAATAGGAACAGATGAGAAATTAAAAAAGAAAAATCCCTGTGGATAAAAGAAGGGACATAGAGAAAGGACTAAGGGATGAGCTAAAATAAATTTAATGTGTGTAATGTTAACAGATCATTTACTTCACCAGCTCAGTTTAGATTATTTGCAGCTGCAGTTCTCTGGTAATGCATGTTTCATATGCTACATTTTTTTCTTTAATGGTTGTATTCAAACCTAGTTTCTCTTACCAGGTTTTGCAGTTATAATAAACACCTGGAGCAAGGTACCTAAAAGTATAACCCAAATCTTGTCCTCTTTTTTCATATTGCTTCTAAAAGTCACTGTATTTTCAGATTCTGTCACTGTCTGATTGTCAAAATATATTGTATGAAATTTGTTGTCAGAAATACTGTTTGGTTTCAGGGAGTTACTCGCTGTTCTCACTACAGATGTTATTTTTTTGACATTATTGTCAACATACTATTATTGTAACTTTGGACTGCAGATTGTTGTTTTTTTCCTCCCTTTTTCTCCTAACAAACACCCACTAATTCCAGGCCCTGCTCTCTGGGGTAGTATTGCAATTTCAAAACCATAGTCAAGGGTAAAACTGTTCTTTCTCTTCCCACAGGATTCAGCTTCAGCTTCCCACGTGGAACTGATTGGAAAAAATATGCCAGAAAATGTATTTTGACAAACTCCCAAGCTTTTGACCGAAAGAAATATGTGAAAAATATGTGCTTTCCACTGGAAAATGCAGATTCTACTGAAAATCAAAGCAGTTGGTTGAAAACTTTTAAGTCAGAGGTGTTCCAGGATTGTGAGTGTCCTTTTGGCCAGTGAGGTGCAATGTAGGAAATGTGATATGTTCAGGGAGCTGTTTGTGTCAAAATAATGAGGCACATTAATTAAAAATCCCATTAAATGATGCGGCAGCACTCCCAAATACAGTATGGTAAACATTTGCAGCCACAGCATGTCATAATTTGAGGGTAAAGAGTGAGATTGGAAAGAGGGGAGAACAGCAGTTTATAAAATATACTATGGTAGATTAGTAGATTTTCACCTGTAGGCTTGGGAAACACATACTCCCCTGGAGAAACACACACACACACACACACACACACACTCTCCACCCCTATTTTCTGCCTATGTCTGTTGCTGTGTTACATGGTAGCTTTTCATAAGAAAGTTCAGATCAGGAAAACTTCTCTGCAGTCTTTTTTTTTTTTTTTTTCAGTGGCGGTAACTAAACCCTTTCATTAATGTAAATATGAATGGCTTTTTTCTGATGAGGCTTTCATAACTGCCCTCCTTTGTGTATCCTGAGGCTGTGTGAATGCTCTCAAGAGCAGGTGAAGTTCAGAAAAATGCTTATATTGTATTTACATAGCTTGAAATCTGATGGAATTGAAATGAAAAATTCTTGCTGTTATATTTGTGAGTCAGAAAAGAACAGCTATGAACCAAAACTAAAGATGTATTTAATCAGAAAAGGGAATTTTGCCAGTCCTCAGTGCTTTGAAGTAAGTTTAATGTGAAGATTGGTCTTTTTTTTCTTGGTCTCCGTGTCAGCTTTTAATTTCTTGGTGGATAGCCTGTGCAGGGTGAAAGTGCAAATGCAGAGCAGGCATTCAGTAAGTGGTGGAAGTATCTGGAAGCTTTTGGAATGCCCCTATGTGCTGGAAATGGGCATTTACAGTCACATTCATATAATGAAGTTTTGCTTTTTTCCCTGCTCCATACAGCTTGGATATACAGCTGAATTTTGACATGCAAGCATTGATGCGGGAGCTTGAAGTTACCACTGATAGGCTTACTTCACCTTTTATAGGATTGTCTGGACTTTCTTGCTGCAGATAGACCTTGACAGAATAATCCAGCAACCATTGCCACTTGCTCTAAAAATCAGGGTCTGCAAATGAATATACACTTCCTGTTCCCAACTGGCTTAAACCCCCATAAAATAATAAAATAATCCAGTCACAAATTACAAATATCCAGGAAAGATTGAAACCTGTGGAAGGAAAAGGAATGGGCAAGGATTTGTGGAGGTGTGTTGGTTCCCTGAACAGCATGAGGAAAGTCACATCACAGATTTCCTGGTCTGACCACTGTTGATGCATTCTTGCTGTATGGATTCACTCTTGCATGAACGTGGATAAAACGGCTGCTCCTGTAGTGTGACTCTGGTCCTATGCCTTGATTTATGATTTAAAAAGAAATATGAGCATTTTTTGTGCGTTGTTAATAATCAGAAGTCGCAGTTTCTTTTTTCTTAAAAATGAAACAAAACCCATACAGGCAGTAGCTGTAATCCCAGATGAACAAACTCATGTGACTATGAGTCCTGCATCTTTGATAAACACAGCTTCGAACCAGCACCAACCTCTGGCTTTAAAACTTTGACTTCCATTGGAATGAAAGAGTTTCTGATCTTCAGAACTGTTGGGTAAACTGTGAAATGACAGTCACAGTTATTTATTTGCACAAGTTTGCTGCAGGATGTATTGGCCCTGTGGCAATGTGTGTGGAGGCAGAAGGTGTCTCGCTGAGCTGCCCCTTGTCTCCTTGAGCCCATGGTTGTTTTATAGTTTTATAAGAGTGCTTTTCTTCCATTCATATGATTTCCTTCATATCCTTAACCTCATACTGGCTTTCCCAACCATCCAGAGCAACTCTAAGGCTTTGGAATATTTAGAAAGATTCAAAAAAAAATTTGTATGCCATTCTATGTTTGAATACAGCAGCTGCAGGAACAGACTGTTACTGCGCTTTTCCTCCTCTTCTAGAATAGACTAAGAGAGGTGGACTGACCACAGCAGAGAAGTGAAGAGGAAACACAACCATAAGACTGGAATACCCATCCCCGGTGTGGTCTGGGTTGTCAGTAGATCCATTGCTTTTAGACTTAGTACTGCTCCATATATCTTGACATGGAAGGGCAGTGCATGGTTTTGCAATGTTTGCAGTCCCTGCCGAAATGCTGAGACACAATGGACCGAGGCCATGCCTGGTTGGAAGTGTGTCCTGGATCATGGCAGAGTGAGTGTAGAAGGATCCTGTGCAGTCCAGATGGGTATCAAGGGCCCTGTAGGCAAAGCAGGGAGGCTGATACAGAAGTTTCAGCATGTGAAATGTTGCAGCCTTTTTAGCTGATACACTGGATGATCTTAATAGCTTGCTAATTCACAAAAAGCTTATTGCTTCCATTGTAGTGTTGGCCTGGGGTCCAGTGAGGGTTTATAGTCTGAGGCCCACTTGGACCACACAGTGGTCCATCATCTGATGGGTTGGGTAATTGATTTTAGGACTGCAGCTGGGAACAGAATTTTGATTTGGCACTTATGAAACAGCTTCTATTCCAGTCTTGTTCTCTGGGGAATGGATGCAAAGCACCAGAAGAACAAGATGCAGCTCTTCCTTGTGCATCATGTTTGTCAAATCAGCTTTTGACCTTTTACTGGCTTTGTAAAAATATGAGAGTCTTTGACTCAGTTTCAGGTTATTAGGAAGGAGATATTTTTTCTTTTTCCCTTTGGACTGTAATGACTGTGAGGTGTAAAACAGCCTAGATGCATGCAGCAGAATAAGTACTGAAAACCTGTTGTGTTCATATTTCTCAGTGTAATGACTGGCTTGTGAGGAAAGCTCAGGGTTGGTGGTATGAAGAGTATATTTATTTTTGTCTTCTAGTACTGAACAGAAGAGATTAACTCTTTTGTGCTTATTTTCAGACTGGGTATTTCCATCTGCCCCATGGAGATTACTTCATTGAGCCCATTAAAAATCATCCACAGAAGGAGGGAACACCACATCCCCATATTATCTATGGTGCAAACAACCTTCAAAATGCTTTAAGGAGAAGACGGGCCAACCCGATGGAAAAGGAACAAGCATGTGGACTGAATGGTACTATTTTTGCTGGATTTCAGCCTATTTGCTTTCTGTATCTTTTTAAGAAGCTTTTTTTCCAGTGGTGTGTGCCTCTCCTTCTGCCAGGCTTTTTAAAATTCTGTAAGAAAAGATTATGCAAAATGAGGTAATCTCAATCAAAACACCACAGGAGCCACCCATCTGTGTTCCTTCTGAAAAATTAAATCCTCCTTATGACTACTGGGATATGTTTTTCCAGCCATTGATCCTTTCTACCCCTCAGTTTTTCTCCAACCAGAGCAATTCAGGGAGTTTGAAACTTGAATTCTTGAGGAGTTCTGGGATAAAAAGATTTGCATTCAGCATTATTTTTAATAAAATATTCTCATTCCATGTTAGTTCTGTCTTCAACATAAAATAACTCCTGTCTAGTCCATGGTTTAAATTTAGGATTTCTAGATTTTCTGTGATTGTTAGCAGATAATTTAAAGAGTTTTATTTAGTTGTCCTGAAAGTGAAGTACAGGGCATCAAGAGCAAGATCTTTTAAGTAGAAGTAAAAATAGCTTGAATATTGGTGCAGTAATACTCACAATCATGTCTTTTGTGAAAACAAACTAGTACACTATGCTGGAAGGGAAGACTATATCTAGAGGGTAGTTGACATCTTATAATTACAAAAGTAATTCCTTTATTTAGTAAAATAATTTCCTTGATTTATTTCACACTAAGAATGTTCAGATTTTGTGTTAGTTTTCTGAGGCCTTGAATCTGAGTCTGCACTAAACTTTAGAAAAGCATAGTATCGGTAGGGATGAATCATTAATTACTTACGTGACTTAAGGCCTGAGTTATGTACAAATAAAGCTGCAGAATACACAGGAATGTGTTTCTGTCTTTCACAGGTCGGTGGTTTAAGAGTAGTAGGTTCCTTTCCAGGGACTGGAAATGAAAGGAGGAATGTAGGACTTTTTAATTCCTAAACATAACTGCTGGTGAAGTTTTACTGCTGTGTAATATGGATTGGTAAATTAAAGAAGCAAAGAGCAGCTTGACCCCCCCTATATTTCTGGTCATAGACCTGAATTGCACTTCTTGCTTGCTGGCAAGTTAGTGCAAAATGCTAACAGGGGAAAAACATGAGAAAGCTGATGGGAGAGTTACTCAATCTTCTGTGATACTGGGAAGGTAAAGGGGAAGCCATAGGAATTAATATGAATGATGCTCCATTTTATTATTCATGAAGTGAAAATATATATCTACTTAATAGAAAATAACCTTGGATTTGAAAAAAAACAGGAGTGTCTAAAAGTGATGTTTATGTTGGTGTCAGTTCCAGATAGATCCCTGAATTTTCATTCCCTCTGATGGCTACTGGGCTAGACAAGAGAAATTAGTTTAGATTTGCCTGTGAAGAATGAGGAGGTTGTTCTTGCCTACTGTCTTCCCAGTTTCTTTTATGGCTGAAATAACATATGGAAGAAATAACATCTGCATGCAGTAACTCTAAGTGTGGAGAGAAGATAGGAGCTCCTCAGGAGCATGCTGTGTCCTTGCTTTGTGTGGTCTGCTTATTTTCTTTCTACCTCTCTCTGTTTGCCCCTTCTATTGTACTTCAAAGTCATGCAGAATGAGACAGAAAAAGACTGGCTGTACCTGGACATTGTATAAACTAGATTAACTTCCATGCATCACTTAGATTAGCTAAGTCTGCTCTAATAGACTTATCAATCTAAACTCCGTGTCTGATGTTATTCCTTCCAAAGTGACAGAATTAGTTCTGGTCTTAGTATGTTCATGATATTGCAAGCAAACAAAGATAGTGCCTTTTGAACTAACAAAGTAGTCAGCTATAATTTATGCTTCTTTTTTAACGATTAGCCTTTAGAGGTAATAACTGCTTTTGACCAAAGCATAATCTTTGCTGTCATAAAAGTTGAAGAATCAGTGTGAAGAAGTGTATGAGGGTAAAACCATTTCTTTCATGTCCCTTTGTGTGACAGCATATAGCAATCACAGAATCCTCAAAAGACCTTATCGTTTCTGTTGTGTGCTATGTGTCCTGGGCTGCATCCAGAGCCCCGTGAGCAGCAGGGGAGGGAGGGGATTCTGCCCCTCTGCTCTGCTCTGCTGAGACCCACCTGGAGCACTGCATCCAGCCCTGGGCTCCCAGCATGGGATGGACAGGGACCTGCTGGAGTCAGCCCAGAGGAGGCCACCAAGATGATCAGAGGGATGGAGCATTTTTCACCCTGGAGAAAAAAAGGCTTTGGAGTGAACTAATTATGGCCTTCCAGTACCAGAAGGGAGCCTGAAAGAAGGATGGAGAGAGACTTTTTACAAGGGCTTGGAATGATAGGAAAAGGAGAAATGGCTTTAAATTGAAAGAGAGTAGATTTAGATAAGATATTAGCAAAAAAATCTTTATCTTGAGGGTGATGAAGCTCTGGAGCAAGTTGCCTAGGGAAATTGTGAATGCACCATCCCTGGCAGTGTTCAAGGCCAGGCTGGATGAAGCTCTGAGCAACCTGGGCTAGTGGAAAATATCCCTGCCCATGGCAGGGAGTTGAAACTAGATGATCTTTCAGGTCCCTTCCAAACCAAGCCATTCTGTGTTTTTTATCTAATTTCTGAGTAGCCAGCCTTTCAACGGGGATAGAAGAAAGAAGGAATTCAGTATTATCTTCTATTGATAATACACATTGTCAGAGCAGTTGCTCTTGTTAGGAATGAAATACAGAAGAAAAAGGGAAAGTGATACAATTCTTGCTTTCTGTATGCTTCTGTGCTAATTTCACTACTTAGGCTTTGGTGAATACCTTGTGCACAAATAAATTTTAAAGGTAGCGAGTTGACTCTGCCACCTTTTCAGGATTTCATGTATTTCATGCTTTTGAGGAAGGTGCCAGAAATCTTGTACACCCATATGACATCACAGATAACTTAGAATAATGCCTTTTGGGATCAATTCAAGGCAAAGCATTTTCAATTTGCAGTTCACAGTTAATTGTAAAAACTATTTATATTTTATAGGTTAAATTCCATTTTGTGTTTTCAACCCTCAGCAACGCTGTTGCATATTGTATGTCTTACAGGAACTGGTGTTCAAATATTTCAACCTTGTGTGCATAGATTCATCATGCAAAGTGTCTGCATTTGTTTATTTTAGCTCTGAGTTTGTCAAGCTTTTTAAAATTAAGCTAAGATGCTTGAGTTATTTCTGTGACTTACACTTGCTGTGTATTCCGGTTAAAGTGTAGTGGTGATTTTTCTTGAAGAAGTTGAATCACCTTGATGCTTATGAGTCAGTGCACAGAGTTGAGTGGTGATAATGAAATCTTTTAGTCAGAAACTAATCTGCCTATCAGGCAAGGAATATAAAGACTAGTTGTACAGACAAAATCAAAGTAAAGGAATTACTGCCGGGGGAGTAGGTAGAGGATGCTGATCTGTGCAGTCTTTTTCCAGGTTTGGGTTTTTTAATGCAAGGTCCGTGTCTCTTGGAAGAAGCCTTGTGCAACAACAACGTTTACAACTTTTACTGTGACAACAACTGCATGGATATCCAGGGTTCAACCTGCTTGTTCCCTATCCTTCCTACATGCAATAATGTTTTACAATCAGTGACTTCTCTGTAATCTTGCAATGATTACATTAATTACTTTATAATTGATACTATCTCTAACAGTTTCAGATACTTGGAGAAAAATCATCACAGTAAATGATGTAAATTAAAACTTCTGTTTGTGCTGCACACTTCCATTGCTGCTCAGGCAGATGCCAGCTGACTCAGTCATTAGCTGCATCCAAAACTCGAGTTACTGATCTTGAAACTAGCATAACAATACTGGACTCTTCCAGCACCTGTCTCACTATACCATTTGAAATGTGTGTGAGAAGTAGCAGAAAAGATAAATGAAAAGTGTCCCTGTGCCTTATAAAAAACCTCTCTCATCCTTTGTGCTCACAATAGAGGAAACTGAGGATCTGGGAATTTGTTTTATTCTTCCAAATAGGTGATTTTCAAAACTTGACAGTGCTTTGAAATACAATGTAAGGGAAGAGAAATTGTCCTACCTTGTTACAGAAAAAGAAGTGATCTCCCATTTCTGCTACTTGTTTTCATGCAGCCTGTCACAAGGTATTGTTTTTGTTTGTGAGCTTTAAAATAAGAGAAATTTTGAGAAATTTGTGAGAAAATGCTGTGTTGTAGTGAAGCTCTTCCTAAGTGCTATGAGAAGGGGACAAGTACAAACAGATGGACTAATTTTTCATGAGATGGAGAGAAGGACAGGTTGCTGTTGTTCAGAGGGTGAGGGCAGTTAAGTTCATTCAGATGCAACCCAGTGATTTCTACAGAAGGCTGTGAAATGTAACTAAGGTGTGAAAGGTTTAGGTTATTAAAATAGGTCTCAGAGAATATTTAATTGGTGCCTAAGGTGTACAAAAAATTGTTGTAAATTTTACCCTCATTTTGGCATTGAAGTATTTGATAGATCTGAAGTTAGGATTAGTTTGAGTTTGACATGGGCCTCCAACTCCTTGTCTGCAGAGAAGTTAAAACTGATTTTTTTGCATTTGGAGGAATTTTGCTCCAAAATTGTGACTGTAATGGGATAAAGCTGGAGTGGAAGAAAGAAGAGGCTGGCTGCTGTGTGAAAAGATGGGGAGGGAAGGGGGAGTTAAAGGAGCAGAGCAACATAGTCTGTGCAAAACTGTTTTTTAACAGTTTTGCCATAAGCACTCAAAATTTATGTATTTTGAGTGATGATGGCATAATTAATTTAACAGAAATTTAGAATGCCATTAAGCTGTTTCAGAAAATTACTGCCTGTTGTACTTCCTATGTCTGACTGTAGGACTTTATTCAATCATGGTCTTGCTTTTTGATTATTAACTTGATACTGTCAAAAGCTTCTCTTCAGTTTTTATGCTTGCAAAGTGTAAAGGATGAACTAGTAATACTGGCTTTTGACCCTGAGATCTTTAATTTAATCACTTGAAAGAAGGAGGGGGAAAAAACTCAAGGGCAGTATTTTATTCTTGAGTGATAACCTATTTTCTTTTGTTTTAGCAGGACATGGTGGCCAAGGTAAGCAGCTTTGCTTGAAATCCTGGTTGTAAGCTCAGAACTTCTGGTAGAGGTTCTGTAGCTTCTGCTGCTTTTAAAGAAAGTTGCTGATATTTTCCCAGTATTGGTTTATTGTATTTAATCACATAAATTATAATTCAGCTTTATTAGCTTGGTTTCTCCATGACACGAAGATGATTATTCAAAGGATGGCACATTGAAATTTTGTAGTGAGGTTAATTCAGCCTCAGTTTAGGGAAGAGCACCTTTCACCCTGTACGGCTTTGCTTCCTACAGCTGGCTCTTCTAAGCTGTTTATGAGATGCTTATCATGAAAGAAAGCACAAAGAGGAACATTCAGTCAGAATGACCTCTATTTTAAAGCAGGAGCAACGAAGCAAACAGCTTGCAGAAGAACACAGAGTATCTCTCATCTCTAAAACAGTTTGCACTGAACTGAAAAAAGTGAGTGCCTGCTTGTGCAGATACCAATATTTAGCATTTCACAGATGGGGAACCTGTGAAATAAAGACATGAGAATTGGTTTATCACAGTAGTCTATGTGACAATTGCTGCTATCAAAACACTTTCCCCCTCCCCAGACAACCTCATGGAATGAAATCAAAAGAGTCTAACTTTCTTTTTGTTTTCAGGAATACATGGGAGTTTTTTTTAGTTGCTCTCAGTACAGGTGGAGGAAAAAGGAATAAAATACTGTATTTTCTGCCATTCTTCCTTCCAGTTAAATGAGTGAGGAGTCAAAGCTAGAGGTTTACCCAAGTGGATCAAAGTTTGTGCTGAGCAAGGGCCTGAGATGGCTCAATGCTGTCAGAGTGCTGGCACCTCCTTTCCCAGTCCCTGATTATTTTCTCTTTTTTTTTTTCCTATTTTCTAATGGAATCTTACTTTCTGTATTTCACTTGCTCCCATTAACTGAAGCAAAGTGAATTCCCTAAGTGCTTGTGTTATGCAGGAGTGGGGAACAAAAATCTGGCAACACAGGATTATTGTTATAAGGTCATAATTGTCACTTGTTGCCACCATATATGCCACCTCACTCAAAGGCTGAATATATTTTAAAGTTCTGTGACAGGCCATTTTCCAAATAATATGAATAGAACCTATAAGGGTGGAGAAGTTTTTCTTCATTGTGATTCACCAGTCTTTCTGTTCAGTCACTGTGCCACTGGAAAGAAATAGCGTTCATACACCATCCTTGCTGTACTGTATTTGCTTTCCTGTAGTTTTAAATGTAGTTCTGTGATCTCTTCCATGTCTTCATTGAAAGTTGTCTTAACTGCTCATCAGGTTGAGGAGTCTCAGTCTGCATCCAGGCTAACTTAATTCAGCCTGCCTAACTGAGTACTGTCTTAGAGAAATATATTGTGCTCTTGCTCTGTACCTGTAGCTTTCCTTATCAATCTGTGTGTGATGCTATTGTGCTTCTTGAGTTTAACAATTGATTTGGTAAACAGATGCCTTGGGAATATGAATGTTGAATTGCTGCAGTATTAATTTGGAGAGCAATAGTAAACTTTAAACTGTTGCATATCACATCCATCCCTTTCTGTTTTGTAGAGTAACAATAGCCTTGAATAAATGTAAACCACATTTCCAGAGGTGAAATAGAAAACTCAGAAAGCTAAGCTGCATTTGGTTAAACGTTTCTAATGCAGGAGTTTGAAAATTTGGTCAGGATACTTGATCCATTAACAGAGTAGTATTGGCAGAGATGTTCAGCCTTCAGTCTAGTTAGGGCCAGATTTCTCACTCATACTAAGCTCCCTGGGAACATTCTAATAAGAAACTATAATTACCTTATTATTTCTGGGCAGATCACAGATTTCCAGTTCTTCTCAGAAGCACTGGACTTGTTCTGTGGGGCCGATGAACTGATATGGGCTCAGTGTCCAAAATTAGTTTCTCTGGAGTTGCATATCCTTGATGAGCCTCCTGTTGTAGATGACCCACTTTAAACAGGTGTCTAAGTTCAGTTTTTCTGCATGAAACACTATATGTCCTTGCTGCTTGCCCACTCCTTACCTGTGGCTGTGTTCTCTATTCCTTGTGTCCCTGAACTTGAATCCATTTTGTGTTTGGGGCAACACCTTTGGAGCAGTTGTACTTCAAAGGCATTAATAATATTCCTCTAAGCATAGGTTTTAGCTTTATGGTTAGTTAGGAATGAGAGGAACTGCATAACTTGGAAGGCTATTTTTTCTATCCACTACTACTTCAGTTAACTTGTAAGCTCCCTCCTTTTTAGGGATAAGTGGGGCCCCATTTGCATTTATCCGACACTATGCACAATTGCTTGGGCTGCACAGATATTTTGCACCCCTGTACTATTTCTGTACTGTCCTGAAATAAACTGTATGTAAATAACAGGCTGGAGAGATGCTATTCACTGAAAGGTCATATACATTATACACATTTGTTTTTTCTATTAAATGGAATTATCCCAAAGAATCCATCTTTATGCAAAAAAAAAAGATGGACAGAAGAAAAGGTATTAAAAATGTTTTCAGTTGCTGCCCTTAAATACTGCACTTGTTTGAAGATTTTGTGGAACTGGTTTTTTTTTTTTTTTTTGCATGTTCAGGTTTGTCCATGAAAGACCATAGGAGAAAATATTGATTTTTTTTCCTCCTGCAATCTCATTTAGACTTACCACTTTTCTTGTCTTGCAAATACTCAACCTAAACTTACTTCAAACAGCAAACAGCATTAATGTGCCTTAGCTGAAAAAAAATTGTTATTCCTGTGCTCTTTAAACAGCAATGAGGTCTTTCTACCCATAAATTAGACTCCTACAGAACGTCTCTTCTGAACTGTTATAATCAATGTCAAGAAATACTGTCCCAAAAATAATTGTTGTGCAAAATAAAAGTCCAAAGCTTTTATGTCCTTTATTAATCTTTCTTGTAAAAAATGTCTTGGTCTAGTATTTTGCTCTTCTTCAGAACAACTTTTGAGTTGAAGCTACAGAGAGAGGTATTTTTATATTTTAAATACCTTTTAAACACAGTTAAAACACAATGTCAGCCTTTTTCCCATTCTGCTAAAGCTGAAATCAGCAGCAAGTTTCTTGCCTGCCCAAATTTTAAAACAAGCTGAATCGAGATCCTTCCTCTCTGATCTGCACTGTTGTTGGTTGAGCCCCCAGTCTGTGTTCCCTTCAGCTCTGTGGAGGTTTTGGATTTGAATCAAAATCTTCTTTTAAATACTGCAGTTTTAGCAAGGGATCATTCCTGTCATTTTCTGTATGATTTGCCTGACATTATTTGCCTGACGTTCTCCAACTAGAAACACTCTCTACTTTATGGTGTTTCCTTTTCAGCATCCCAGTTTCATCTATTGCCCATGGTGAGGTGCTTCTAGGTAGTCAGGTCTTCCTCAGAGTAAAAGGAAGATGATGAGAGAGTTGAAATTTCATCTGTCAGCAAGGTCATGGAAAAAAAGGGCAGTAGAAGAAGGGAGTTTCCTGCAAAGCCTGGACTGGTAACATTGACAGGCAGCTTTATATTGGGGAATTAATTACTAAAGAACCTCTTCCTCAATTTAGGGTTGTAACTTGGTGTTGTTCATCACAGTCTATTTTTTTTTTTTATATTTTTCTCTTCTTAAGCTATAATTAATCATACTGGTTTATGGTGAATGTGAACTGGATGTTTCTTTCCCTCCTTCTGGTCCAATGCATTTACATATCTTTATCATTTACATACCTTTATCACTCCTGTTCCTGGTGAGAATAGGAGTCAGGGAATTTTGGCAAATAAAAACTGAAATTGTCATTAAAAAAATCAAAACAGAGGCTCAATCTGTTGACAGGGCTTTGTTTAATTATCTTTCCGCAGGAATAAAAATGTCAAAGTTCAAACCCAGATCTCAGCAAGCACTTTCAAACTCCTTGGCATTTACGTGTGGAAACCCCAATTGCTCCTGTCTGTGAAGGATTCCGGCATGGTTTTCTGTAGTTAGTGAACACAGGGAGTTCAGTTAATTAAAGCTGGTGTTACTGGTGAAGCTCCAGCCCATGCATGACAGAAATGCAAGTAAATTAATGGGTTTATGACATCCAACAGGTTATAGTGCCTCTGAAAATCAATCTCTAATAAGAAACTGGAATCAAAAGAAAATGTCACCCTCAAAACTTCGGCTAAAATTGAAAACATCCCTGAGCACTGCAGTGATATTCACAAAGAGCTGAGTGGAGCACAGCTCACCTGAAGCTGTGTTATCCCAGCAGGGTAGCTCATGCAAGCTGGTGGCAGGAGTTATTAACCCCTCACCTCAGGGATGCTGTCAGCTGTCTCCCCTGAGATGATGTGAATTATGCTGTTCCTCCCCTTGCTCCTTCTAGGACTGTACAGATGCCTCTGTCAGTTCTCCCCAGCTGCAGGACCGAGTCTGTCGCTGCTCTGCTGCTTCATGTCTGGTGTCTGTGTACGGGTGCCTTTTCAGCGGCTCAGTCAGGCAAATGAAATTGTGTGTGCCAGCTTGGAACGGGAGAACCTCAACAGTCACCTCTCAAAATGTCGTGAAGCTGAAAAATGTTGTCATCAGGACTTGCTTATAAGGATAGAAAATGTTAACAGCAGTATAAGTGTATATAAGGTTCAAGATGTCATATTAGCATAATTCATTTTGGTGACTGACCACTCCTTCCTTTCTTCATGGGGGGAAGTTCTCATTTGCAAGAGCTGTGCTTTAAGTGCTGATGTTTGTGGCAGAGGCACAGCAGGGTTGGGACTGAGCCTGAGCCTTTGAAGGCTGTATTGCTTAATAACATCATCTGATATACAAGACATTTGGCCTCAGCCAGGGACAAGGAGGCCCCTTAAAATGCTAGCATGTGCTTTTTAATTTGAGCAAACTGGTGTGATTGGTGTTTTAAATACAGTGGAAAAATGGAATGGAAAACACAACAGCTGGTCCAGCGAAAGGCCAAATGAACTCTGTTATATAAGCCCAGGGATAAGAAAGTTATAGTATAAGCTGTATTAATGATATCATATCAAACCTTGAAAAAATAGCATTTTGCTTCAAGATTAATTCCAGACTGCCTTTTATCTTTTTTTTTTCTTATTAATCTAAACCAAACTAATTAAAAGTCATTGTTTAACTACCACTTCAAAGACTATTCTGTTCATCTTTCTATAACTGTTTCTCTCTCACATCAGAGGTGTTATACATTAATTTAGTTGGGGTACTTTCCACTTCTTGAACTGTGGTTTGAACATTTAAAACTGAGAAGTCAAGTGTCAGGAATTATGGGTGACTATAGTAGCTATTGTTCATGAATAATGAACTTTGGTGCAGGGAATGTTTACTTGATCAGGTGCTTTCTTGAGAACGTGGCCTCTGTGTCTGCAGCACACCTCGAGCATGAAGGTCTTCAGATAGGTGGAAGAGGATTGAGAAATGGAGAAAATTGAACACAGAATTTCACTAAGTTGACACCTGTCAGTCAGTGCTATCCCCTTCCCCATCTTCCTCTCAAATTTCATCTCATGTGATGGTGCCAAGAGGGCTGAACAGCCTACAGTATTTTATGGAAATCTTTATTTATTTTGGGTGTTTCTAAGAATGGCTGATGAGGCAAGGAATAGGATCCAGGCATTCTAGGCATTCTCTCCAGCCTTCACCCTTGTTTATACAAAATGGCTCATGCTCATCTTGCTCCTCACAGTCCTTTCATTATTAAAATAAGTCATGATAGCTTTGAGTGATGTCTGGAAAAAGTGCTGTTTTCTTCATAATTTCAGAAAAAGAAAGGGGGAAAAGAAGTTGAAATTTAAGTCCTGTAAATGTACATTTACATTCCGTAAAACATTACCAGTAAAACCTAAGGTTTTTTGCAGTCCATTGGAACAGCTAATTAGTTCTGTTATAAAATGAATGGTGTTACCTGTTCATTTGTTCTGTTAGTTCAGGTAAATGATTTCTGAATATTACTACTAATTGGCATCTTTAGACTGATTTGTAATTTTTAAGGTTTTTTTACATAGTGAAACTCAGTGGTAGCAGGTGAAGTGGTTAGAGATGCTTGTCTTTTAAGCTTGGGTCTTGCTACAGAAATTGCTTTGGTCCTGCTCTGTTTCTAAGATCCTGAGGTGAGAGCAGGACCGTGACAGTGACAGACTGGATGGAGTGAAGCAGGCGTCACTGTGAGATAAAATGTGTTTGCCAGACAATGTTGGATTGCCCTTCACATTGGAAGCACAGGTCTGCTTTATTTGCTCTCTGATCACACTATGTGGTCCCGTATGTGGTTTTCATGCCCTCCTCAGCATGGAGGTGGCTGTTTCTTCTGGATCTGCAGAACTTTCTGAGCTTGCAGTTAGCCTCTGGCTTGCTACTTTGCAGAAGGAAAACAGAGGGGAGAGCTGAGCATATCCAGTGTGGAGAGAGGGTTGCAATGGGGATGCAAAAGCTGGTTGGGGTGAAGGCTGCAGGGAGCACAGCTAAGATGGCTTTGGCCATATGGGAGCCTCAGAAAAGAGTGTTTTTCCTTGATTCTCACATGGAGCTGGCACCATGACCTGAATTCTGTTGTGTTTGAGCCTGCATGCTGTGTCATGTCCAGTGTGCTTCAACAGGTTCTTGCTTGTCCTCTATAGACTTAGCCTTAGTGAATTAATGTAGAATGGGATCATTGGAGAAATTCTGAGAATGCCAATAACACATGAAATAGCTTATGTAAGTACCAAATCTCATCTTCACTTCACTAAAAGCCAAGGGCACCTGTTTTTCCCATGAGTTTCAGAGCATTTGTAATACACTGGTTTCTGTCTTGTTTTCAGACTTTTAAAATCACTCTCAAGACCTTTTAGTGCACACTACCTATTAACTATGAAAAAATACTTTGGAGAAAACAAATGTGAAAAGGAATGTGTTTATACCAATGAGCTAAATAAAATGTTGAAATGCAGCACTAAAATAAAATCTGAAAAATTTGTAAAGGGATCCTAATGGACCTCTGTTTGGCTACTTGGATGATTGAAATAGTTTTGTTTAAAAGTTATGGGGAGTGTGTTTGGTTTTAGAGTACATTTCTACCTCCTTGTCCCTTTGTGTGTTTTGCTAACAAATTGTATGATATATTTTTTTTTTACATACCACAAATACATCTACAACTGACGTAGAGAATACCTTCTGGTTAGTTCTGAAAAAAGCAGGGATCTTTTTTCCTATTTAATAAATTTTAGATAAGAAGTTGGAAAAAGGGGGGAGTTTAATCTAGATTATTTTTTAACATTCTCCTACCCTTTTGTGTTGTAAGTCAGAATTTTAAGGCAGCCAACTGAACTTTAGGCAGCTAAATTTTAAACTATTGGTTGTAAGCCAAGAAATTCTCATTGCCAATGCTCATTTTAGTGGTTATTTCAGTGAAATAACCACATGTATATTTTACTGGATGCTTTGTTCATTTATATAAGAAAACACATCCTCGTACATTTTTATTGAAATAATTAAGAACTGAGGTCAGATTATTTCTTAATCAGTCAAATCTGCAAGTGCAAAGACAAACTTCTATTTGGAGCTATTTTAAAGAAAAAATTAATTTTATCTGCTTTATGCTTAGACTTGAAATGATATTTCTATCTAGGGCTTCATAACTGCCACGTTACAACTGGAGAACTATCTCAAATCCATGTGTTGTAATCTGAATTCTTGATTTATTTTCACATCTGAGGGAGTTACAGTAAGAAGAAAGATAAATCTGTCTTCTTGAAATCTGCCCAATGCTTTTGTGGTGGCAGTTCCAAAAATTAAAGGGGTAACAGTAGAATAGTTTCAACTAGGCTCCCCAATTCCTTTGCATATGCATGTTCAGTAACCTCTCTCTTACCATCGAGAAAGAGATTGAAATATGTCACAGTAAAAGCAGTACTTTTTGAAGGCTGAACTAGAAACTTTTATTTCTTATAAATGTGAGTGTATTTGAGTAACTGAATGATAAAATACCCAGAAAATACTAACCCGGTGCCAGAATGTGTAGCAGAAACCTGACGTTGTAAACATATAGAATAGCTGCAAAATCAGGCAGTTTATATGCTGAACATAAAGAGATCACCTTTAATAACTTTGCCTGAAGAATTTTATTTAAAAGATGCCTGCAGTATTCTCTATAATATGTATTCTGGTTGACCATGTAACTATTTATATGTAAGTGTTCACCACTATTCCCACAGAATGAGATAATGTTTGTGCTAATCACTGAAATACTCCATTGTTCTTTTGCATGGCTGCCAACTAGCATACACCACTCTTTGTGTGTATATTGAATTTTCTCAGTTTCTTGCTCAGAGTGGCCGTATCTTGACTGCTGAGAGGAATGGCTGGGCTGTGCCTCTGCCATGAACTTTCACACTGTCACAGCAGGTCTGACAAGCATAACTATCCGCTTGCTGGTTTTGACTCTTAGAGCTGCTCAGAGATTCCTGGGGGATGAGCTGAGCAGCACTTTCCAAGCTATCTTTGACCAAGAATGAGTCTGAGCACAGTGGAGGCGTCAGGGCAGAGAGTGCTGACATCTAAAAGAGAGTTGCCCTGAAAATGGTGTGAGGGGTGCAGTTGTCTGGACTCCGGAGGATCACGGCTGAGCTGGAACCTTGCCGAGTATTCAGTGAGGGGTGTTGTTTGGTGTTTTGGGAAAGGAAGAGGTGCAGTTAGGGAAGGAGATGCAGAAGAATGCTGTAAGATCAGGACAAGGAGCAGTTCAGTAGTGGGATGATGGGAAATAGCTTTAGTTCATCAGCTGTGCTCTCACACATAGTTTCTAACCAAATTGCTGAGATTCAGCTTTTGTGAGGGTGAAGCTATGAGCTGGAGCAGTCTCAGAGTGCAGGGAGGCTGCATCCTCTTCTGGAATCACTCAGCAGCCTGGGTAATCACAGGAGTGGCAGCATCTCCCAGCTGTGCTGTGCTGCCTGTATCTGTTTGCCTCTGACTTCCTTCCTATCCCTCCTGGAGAGGAGGCAAGAGCAGCTGGTCCCAGCTGGCTCTGTACTGATCATTTGCGAGCACAGAGAGATGCAAGTGGCTGATTCTGCTTTATTAACTTGAAGGGAGATGATGAGCCAGTGAGGATTCCTATGGTGCACATGTTGGGTCTTGGGGACCTAGAGGAGGCCCTTAAACCCACTTAAATTTGTGGTTCTGTGTGTGGAAGCATAAGCAGGCAAAACGGTGCTGGGCATATGTTATGATCTGATTGGTGAGAGATGCTTCTGCCTGAATGAAGGCGCAAACAAGACTATATGCTGAAGTTAGCAATACAGATCTTATTTAACAATGAATGTGGGGTAGAGAAATAGAGAGAAGTAGAAGGGGGAGGACAAAGGAGGGTGAGATACTTATGCTGTAAGATCAGGACAAGGAGCAGTTCAGTAGTTGGTCCTTCTTCACTTGGCATCCTGGAGTACAACTTTAATAAGGCCCAAATTCCTGGGAGGTACGGGATGGTCACAGATGGTGTTCCCACAACTTGGGGTGATACATGGATGAGCAGGTGCTTCCTTTTCCACCATTTGCCACAGGAGGAATTTTTGTCTGGATGTGTTAACCAGGATGTGCTAACCAAATCCTGCTGCCAGGCCTGGAATAGCACCTTCCTGTTGCAAATTCCTCCCTTCTGTGCTTAACTCAAGTTCTCACTGTGGTGATTTATCTTACGGCAAGTTCCATATGTGGCCTTGACAGTGTTTGAAACAGGCACCTGTACTCCTTAAAGCAAACTGGTTTAAAACGTACTCCCTTTAAACATACTGGTTTTGGAATGATGAGGGTATTACAGGGATCATTTTGTTAAGGGTGTCTTTGTGGAGGAAGACCTTTCTTGGTTGTTGCAAGGCTGAAAAAGCCAATACAGGCTCCTTGGGTGTATAGAGCAGCAGTCTGTCCTCACCAGGGAGGGGCAGTGACATACTGAAGCCTTTGCAGAGGGCTATTCTTTGATTGTGTGAGCTGAACAAGAAGGCAACTGGGAGCAGAAGCCTCTGCATGGGGAAATGCAGGTGCTCCCCTTTAGTTTTGAAACAGTTTATCCCTGGTAAAATCTCAGGAAACCATCGCTGAGGATGGACCAGTGTGGAAGAAAGCACATTACAGTCCAGAGGAGAGAATTATGCAGTCATGCCTGCCTTGTTGCTACTCTTCAGCTTCTGGTTCTGTTGGGAACAGAATAAGATGTTTCTTCATATTAGGATTTCATAGGTATGAGTACTGTATGGACTTTGGTGTCTGATAAAAGTGGAGCTGCCACTTTCTGAAGTAAAAGGAAATGCACGAGTTTACTTAGAATCCATGAATCAAATGTGATTATTCTCAGTTACTCATTCATGAGGGGTTGACTGCTAATATTTCTTGGCCTTAGATTCAGTTGGTCTTGTGAACTTCCCTGTGTGAGCATGAACACTGTCAGAGGCCCAAGTTTCTTTTGGGCAAGAGGAATGACTCTCCCCAGTCCCTGTGGCACAGCACCCAGCCTGCTGTTACACTCACGAACTTATTAAAACCAGTAGGTGAAGGCCCCTTTGAACTGCCTCTAGTCCCTTTAGGGGCTGGTTGCAATCTTTGCAGCTTGAAAACCACATTCTCTCTTGTCCAAGCCACTTGCAAAGAGCAAACTTTCCATGCAAAGCATTCACAGCATCCTCAGAATTAGTAGTCCTTTCTTGTTCTTTGCTTCTTCTGATTGTTGGCGTATTTTTCTGGCAACTTTCCTTGTCTTGGTGTTCTGTCCACCATTCCTATGGTCTTGCCAGCTCTTGGAGCTTGGCATTAGGGCAGCCTGCAATTAGTGCCTTTGTAAAAATCACTTAAGTGACTTTAAAGAACTAATGGGCACTCCAGAGACCTGTGCTGCCAGTTTCTGAATCCTGCTGGTTCATAAATCTCTTCCTGTCCATGAAGCCTCACAAAGGGTACATAAAACATGTGCCCTCCAAATGTTTCAGCACTTTCTTTCACCACTGAGTTCCATAGTGACAGCACAAACTTAAATGCAGCATACAACTAAGGGAATGGAGTTACAGAATTGTTTAGATTGGAAGAGACCTCTAAGATCATTGAGTCCAACTGTGATCCCAACACTGACAAGTCCACCAGTAAACCATGTCCCTAAGTGCCACATCTGCAGGTTTTTGAATATCTCTGGGAATTCTGACTCCACCACTGCCCTGGGCGTCTTCCAGTGCTTGGCATGCCTTTTGGAGAACTTGTCCCTAATACACAACCTGAATCTCTTCTGGCTCAACTTGAGGCCATTTCCTCTCATCCTGTCCCTAATTACCTGGGAGAAGAGACCACCTCCCACCTGGCTCCACACTCCTGTCAGGGAGTTGTAAAGAGTGATGAGATCCCCCCTGAGCCTTCTTTTCTCCAGGATAAACACCCTCAGCTCCCTTAGCTGCTCCTCATCAGATTTGTGCTCCAGACCTTTCCCCAGCCCCATTACCCTTCTCTGGGCGCTCTCCAGCATGTCCATGTGTTTGTTGTAATGAATTAGACATTGTAGCCTTTTACCCTTGTTCTTGGTCCAGACTGCAGCTGGTTGGTGGCCTCTGATTGCCAGCATGTAACCTAACCAGTCTGGCTTTTTTTCATTATTATATGAATTAATTTTCTGGAACAAAAGTATGGAACAGAAATTCTTGGAGTCTGATTCAAGAGCTTCTGGATACTATTGGGAGAACCGAACTGAAAATCAGATCAACACTGACAATGCAGACAACTACTTCAAGATGTCACCCTAAGGTTTTTTGCATAAATTTTGTGTGAATGAATTTTTAGAGAGACATAAAACCAAAAAAATTATTAATAAAGCCCATATGTTTTAATTCTCATTTTCATCATAATAGTACCCCAAAACTGCATTTCTCTATTAATTTTAGGTTAGTTGTTCTTAAGTTATTTGGTAAGAGACATTATTGCATAGACATGATTAATTGGGAATTTGTAATCTGCAAATTTGTTTCACAGTGAGTCTATTCTGTTTTAGATGAGCCTTATTTTTCTTTAAATTTTAATGGAATTGTGCTGCAAGTTAAATTGTATTCAGATGCCATTTTACCAAGAGCTAGATTAATTCATAGAAATGTCACCTTATTCTTCTAATACATTTCATTAATGTCTTCACCCAAATAAGAGACACAAGACACTAAAGTTGCCAAATGAATGAGCATGGAAAGTTCAAATTACGTGGAGTAATGTACTCCTAGGAAGACATCTGACATATCTGTAATTTTTATTTGTCCCTTATTGTCTTGGGTTTAATTCATGGTTAGAAAATAAAAACATTCAGGCAGAAGGACAGTCATTGATGCAAAACATAAGGAACTTCAGGCATACGTCTCCCATGACATTGTTCTCTGTTTACCTCCTTGTGCCCAGCACATCTATCATTCCATCTTTACAGACTGAATGGTAATGAGTGGCAGACACTCAGCAACAATATCTGATCAAGACAGGTCCAATTTTAGTTTCATTCTACTTCAGAGTGGTGTGACTTCACTGTTTGATATGCCATGTTTTTGACAGCAGGAATGTCAAAGTAAACAAACCTTGCTGAGCTGTAAGCTTTATTTCTCTGTGCTTGTTTTTGCTGGGACTTGGGGGTTGTCAGCATGGGCTTTTACGTGATTAAGTATTTGTAATAGTTTCCTGTGTGAACACTTCTTCACACTCAGAAAGCATTTGTGTGACTTAGCTTGGCCTGTTTTAGAAATGCTTGTAAAAAGAGCTAGTTTGGTTATCTGTTCAGTTTTAAATTCACACACGTCCTTTTTTACAGCAGTTTTCCCATTATAGCATAGTTTTCCCATTCTCACATTGTCATAATCTAGAATTAGTTTTGTCTCTTTATAAGAAGACCCTGTGTATAGAAAACTATCTTGTTTATTTCAGGAGGGGCACTTAGAACAGGGGAAGAGAATTGCCCGCTGCATTTGATTTGTAAGCAATTAGTAAGTTCTCACAGTAGATCAGCTATGGAAGTTGCTCACTTTCTTAGGAGTGAGAGTATTGCTTGTACAGTGACTGTATCAACACAGTTTATTGACCTCTTGAAAAACTCACCCCTAAACTGTATAATTTTGTTAATACTTAAACTAAAGGCATGTCTTAGAACGAAGTGAAGGGTTTTGGAAGTGTCATAATGTAGCAAGTTATGAACAGTGTGGAATTTCTTCATCTAGCATCACACTGACAAAGAATGTTGTGAGCTGATGAAAAATTAAATATATTTGTTAGAGGGTGGATTTTTTTTTTTCCATATACAGAAACCAAGCAGCTTTAAACTGTCCTGAAGAAGTTTGTGCAACACTGTTTTTTTTCCTATATGGCTGAATCTTACACATAGCTTTAAATCTTTCCTAGTAGCTGAAATGTAAGGGTCTTTTATGTTGTTGTTAGTCAAGTAGGATTTGTAGGGTAGTTTCAAGGGACCTTTTTATTTTCACTAAAATAATTTGGAATTTGATCTTAAAACCCAACCATTTTGCTGAAGTTTATCAGCCATTTCTATCTAGAAGCTGATGAAATGTTGTCATCTACACCATTTCTTCTGATTATGCAGTCGAGTGCCTGGATATCACATATCTGTATTGAGACATGGTATGTTACTTGTTGGGCTGAATCAGTTTTTCTAATGAACGCTTCACATCTGCAAAATTAACTCCCACAACAGCTAGAAACTTCTGAGTATTGCTGCTTGAATTTCATGCAGTTTGTTACCTGAATCTCTTACCAACCTTGTTTTTGTTTGGTCTTAGACTGTCCTGACTATACTCTCAGCACTACATTCCTTTCCTGTTCCCAAGGACTCCAGCACTATTTCTATCCGTGCCATACCTGTTCTTCAGAAATCCATGGAAACCCTCAGGGTAGGAGTGCCCCCTTTCTCTCTTTTGTTTATTTTTTCTGTTTTCTTTCTCTCTCTTTTCTTCTTTTTTCTTCTGTGGAATGAGCTGTGCTCAGCAGTTATGATGGAAAAGAGGCTTTCCTCAGGCAGCACTGTTCCTAGTCTCAGGCTATTCCTCACTTCTTGGATAGTCCTGAACTGCTGGGCTCCCAGTGAAGACTTCCATGCCTGGACAACAGAGTGCCTGTGATTTCTCAGTAAATCTGAAATCACTTGTAAGACTTTACTCAGTGAAGGTAAAAGCAAGGTAAGATTATTTAACTTCAGAGGAGGATGGTTAAAAGAGAGTCAAAATCTGGAGTGACATAAATGCAGAGGTATAACTGTACTTTGTAGCTGCCTGTATTTTAGTGTGGCTCCAAGAGGTTATCCCTCTCTGCTTTGTTTAACTAAAAAAGCTGCCAGGAGACTTCATGCAGTGGGGATCCATTCCTTAGATGTCACCTGTCCAGGTGACATATCCTGCACAGGAGGTTGTCCATCCCTTAGGAGAGTTCTTTCTGCAGAATCCTCTGGCTATCTGGCATTAATTTTCACCTCTTCTCAGATTTTGATATAATACAGAGCCTCATGCTTAACCAGGACTCTAAACTTTTCCCTGAGGGTTGTTCACCACTGCCGTCTCTATGACTTTTTACATTTTTACCTCCAGTGCTATCAGCTGCCCAGACAATTAGCAATACCTTTTGCTAGATGTAAACAGAAAACCTGACAGCTGGCCTGAGCTTTTATTTGGTCATAAACAAAGCACTTAACCAGCAGTCTGAATGGAGCTTTTTGTTGAGATAGCTGTGGGGAAGGTTTTTCTCAGTGCAAAACCCTTAAAAATGTAGATAATGAGAACTGTGCTTCATAGAAATAAGAATGCTGAAAACTGTGCAAATGTGCAAGGGAGGTTAATGAATACCAGCTTATAAATAGCCCCTCTTTGAGGAGATGATTGCTGTGACTGAACAAAGATTGAGGGAGACAGCTGGAGTGGTGCTGCAGTGTGGGTTAGTGGGGTTAGGGTGCAGGTTATAGCAGTGATAGTTCATTGCTGTTGTGTACAGGACTTGTGCACGGTGGCTCAGTTCTAAATGTGGCTGGTATTATTTTGTTTATTAATATGGCATATTTCAGTTGCACACATTGTTATCAGGATCGAGGCATCTTTCAGGCTTACATCAGAGAACACGTTTCTGAAAACGTGAATGCACAAACCAAGATACTTACCATCTTTTACACCAAGAGATTCACACATCTGGTGGTGCCGTATTTTGTTAGGTACACAAGATGCTGTGATTATTCTGTCTGCGCTTGGGTCTAAAGGGCAAACAGCTCATTCATGACAAAGGTGCAGCTGGTGTGAAGGGACCCAGGTGCCAGATCATCTGTTCTTCAAGGGCAGAGTGTCTGGGTAACTGCTCTCAGCACTGGGAACTGCTGGACACGGAGGTAATGTTGGATAACTGTCCCCTACCACACAGTCATGGAGGTGATGCTGGAAAGGCTGTAAGCACTTGGAGCTGCCTTTCTGGCCTGTGGATGTGCCACATCTGGAATTAGGACATCGTCTTTCATGAGTGACGTGACAAGGGTCTACTGCAATATATGTAACAGAAACAAGTCCTCCTGATCCTTTCTAGGACTCAGGAAGTCCCACCACTGTGCAAGCATTTCTCAGGGTCATGGGTGGGAAAAATGCCAGTAGTTGCTGTAAAGCTGGCATCTGGGTTGCTTTTTATGCCCTGCAGTATTTAAGTTGCTGGTATTTCCTTGGTAACATGGACAGCTAGCATTCAAAGCTAGAATGAGTGGAGAGGCATTAGCCCCACTGAATACAGTGCAAGGTTGCTAGCAACTCTACAGAGTAGAGACTTCTTCCTGAAAAGCATTAGACACACAGATCCCAAAACTGCAGTGGAAACAGTAAGTGTCTGTCCATCATCAGGAAGGATGGCAGCAGGCGAGGATCCCGTGGCTGCCCTGCTGGTATTTAGATGACACCTGCTGGTCAAGTGTCTCCACTTGTCAAGGATATTCTCCATGCACAGAACAAGCCATTCTTGGATGTGCCAAGAATGTATTGGACTTATTGTGCCATCCTGATGGGAAAATGAGCTTCCTGTGAGGAAAGCATATCCCTTATCTTAAACTAACAACTGGAGGTTAAAGCCAATCCACCCAAGAGAAACTCCTTGAAAAGGGCGTCCTCAATTAAATTTTTTTAGCTTGGCTCTGTCTCACAATGTTAATCCCTTGTGTTTGAGTGGAGTGACTTTTTGGTGCATGTTTAATCCATCTCAGGAAATTCAGAATTTCACTGGACAGCGCCATTAGCAGTCTGGTGTCACTTTGGAGTTGCCTCTGCAGTGGTCAGGTGGGTGGCAGCCAGAAGAGTCACTTCCAGCTAATATTATCCTGTAAGTATCACAGCCATACAGTTCAAGCTTGAAAATATTTTCAAGACAGCATTGCTTTCTACTCTTCCAGTTACCCACAGCTTTTTCAAACAGCAGCAGCTTCGGAGGGAGAGATGGGAACAAAATCACACAGCTGCCAGGAAGGTTTCTCGGCGCTCTGTCAGCAAGGAGCGATGGGTGGAGACGCTTGTGGTGGCAGACAGTAAAATGGTTGAATATCATGGAAGTGACCATGTGGAGTCATATATCCTCACTATAATGAATATGGTATGTACAATGTTTTGGGATTTGTAGATAGGCGAATGAAGCAAATCTGAATTTGATTATGCTGCTGATTTTCTAACAGGTCTGCAGAGTTGCTCATGGAGAAAAATGTAGTATCATTAATTATATATGAATTGAAACTCTGTACTCTGTATTTTTAAGTATTTTTACCTTGTATTTTGTATAGGCACAATTTTTCTCTGGATGTATGCAAGATAAGTCTCATAGCTGTAAAAACTAGCACTAGCTTTCTTTCCACTGAAATTCTCTGTTGCTTAGTGGTGATTTCAGATTTTTGGCTATGGCAGAGATAAATTCTACAGGTTTTAAGTATATAAATTCTTTCACATATTAGTGGAAAAGAAAGGTGCACAGGAGCCTGCTGGAAATCATAGTAACTTTGCAAAAGCTCAAACGCCATTTTAGCTTTTCTTAACCAGCTTGTTACTGTTTTGGTCACAAATCCAAACAGCAATATATGACCTGTTATGAAGCAAGTTAACTCTCCCAGTCGAAGCCAATACAGCTGTTTTTCCAGATAAGTATCCTTCTTGGAGTAAAAAGTTTACATTGGAATAAAGAAAAGTTGAACTTCAAATGCTTTCCTGTGTGCAAGTGTCACAATATATAAGTTGATCTGGGAAAAGCCATAGCATCTGCTCATAGATATGCCTTCTGTTATTAATACCTGTTATCAATATTGAACTTGAGAGTACATTGACGATGTGTTCTGTCTGGTTATCATAGAAATGTGCAATATATAGGGAGGTAATTCTAGCCATGGTGACTGATCTGTCCTGTGAGTTTATACAGTATGTTCCCAGCTGTGCTCCAACCAGTGCCCCAGTTTGCTGATGAGGCAATGAACCTGAGTTAAGAGGTACAAAGGTTGTTCGAGCACGTGAGGTTTTGTCCACACAGGGAAAAGTACTTGGAATAAAACTCAGTCATTATCAGATTCAGGAACAAACAAGACTCAATTTTCTTTGCAGTCTGACCTTAAGATATCAGGGTTATTTAAAATATTTCAATTTTCACTAGAGTACCTTGAAAAAGATCCATACACAAATCAGACCTCTGTAAACAGAATTTCTACTTCTTTTTGGTATTTCTCTTTTAGTGGGCTTTTCCATAAGAGTTTTGACCCAAAGGCAATGCATTTTGTTCATTCATATTTCCTGTGATAGATGGCATAGGTCACACATACAGATATGTATAGATAGGTTGTGATTATCTTCTGCTCTGATTCCTTTTCCTCCTCTCTAATTCAACATTTTGATGACGTTAATAACAATTGGGTCACATTTTTCCAGAGTTCTGTTCTTGTTCTTTTTTATGTGGAGTCTTTTGAATGGAGTTGTTATCTTTGATTTCGTACTTATCATCCTCTCCTGTACAGAGGATGAAAACACAAGAGTAGCCATTATTCAGCTAATTTCTGTTTGCCTAATACTGACTAAATTTGCTTTTTTGTGACAGAAGTTTGTTTATTTAAACAGGACGATTTGATATGCTGGTTTATTTGCACCCTGAGTGGACCTCTCCATCAGTGTTTTATGATTGTAGATGTTTTTTCCTTTCTGCTAGTATTTTTTATGAACTCAGAAATTTTTGAAAGCGCAATGGACATAATGTAATCTTGTTTGGGCTTTTGCTCTTTAGCTTAGTAACTTTTTTTAACTTAGTAACTTTTGCCAAAGGCTGTATCATCATTCATTAGGCAGAGTTAGTCTTTGCAGTAGTTCTAATATTTGTTGGATTTCAGTAAACTTTCAATTATTTGAAAATTTTAGAAGCAAAATAGTGTGCTAGAAGTAAATGTATTTTCTCCCTGGAGTTGTGTTCTGCTGTACAGGAATCAGTTAATCTCATATCTCCTGGCTCTGGCACAGGTCACCGGGTTGTTCCACGATCCAAGCATTGGCAATGCAATTCACATTGTGCTGGTCCGGCTCATCCTCTTTGAGGAGGTGGAGGTAAGGTTTTTATTTACCTCAAAATATCACTTACAAAACTTCTGGGTTCAATACATTAAGATGTAATTATATTTGCTTAAAATAATGTTTTAAATTTATTCTATTAAAACCTAAAACATGTCTGGTTTTAGGAGAAATGGTGCCCTGGATAGCAGAGTATTTTAGCTGATTACTTTAGGTATTTCTGCATAAAACTGCATAGGAAACTATAATTAAAACAGCCAGGTTAAGAATGGGGAAATGGAATCTCCCCAGTGTCAGAAGAACATGGGGTGACAAAGAAGACCAGATAAGAAACAGAAACTAAATATCAACATTCAGGATTTAATTATTTGTCATTGCCTGAAATGTATTATGAAGTGTAGTCCTATGGTATTTGCATATCTCGGAAGAGGCGATTTTCTTATTGTGCAGTTCAAACATATATTTTTCTTTTAAAATCTCTTTTAAAGCAAGGAAAAATGAGGATGAAGTAGATGTTAATTGCTGTAACTAGCTATCTATTGATAGCTTCCAGCGTATCTGTCTCACAAATATGTTACTACATGCTTAGATACATGCTGATTATCATAGTTCTATGGTTACTTTTTAAATGCTGTGCACAATATAGTTAGCTCTGACCAGAGGTACACCTTAAAGGGGTTTTCTCAGTGGTTTAGAATTTATAACCACAACCTGGATGGTCCCAGTGCTATTGAAGGCAGTATGCCAAACCTCATGGTTATATCTTCAGAAATATTTAATGGGATAGAGTCTGTCCTTATAGCTCTCAGCATAAGTAGGACAAAAACTTGAGGTTGCACCTAAACAGGACCTGAGATCCATGATGACCTCCAAGGTATTCTAAACTTCTGTGACTGTTTGGATAAAAAAATGTGGATTCCTGTTCAGTTGAGGTAATGGCAATGTTGGAAGTAACAGTGTTAAATACCTTTCAAAATTTTTTTTAAAGTTTCCCAGAAATTACTGTCTGGTAACAGTTAATCCCATACTTTGATGCTTGTTAAAAATGAAGCCATCTGAATCAAGATAAAATTAATGTCTCAGACTAGAAATTAGAAAATTCAATTTTGGATGAATTTATTTTGCATACTTTTTATTTAAGGTTTTCAGTAGTTTGCATGTAAACTGTATAATAATAAGCTGAGGAAGAAACATTTATGACTACATTGTTTCTCTTTGGAATTGAAAAACATGGTGAAAAAATACCTGTTAGAAGCATAATTGTTGTCTGAATATGACAGTGTTCCCATAACATTGAGTGACAAATTTGATCACAAAGTCCTACAATAATTAATCTTCACCTTCTCTTCAGAGGAAAATTATTTCAAGAGAATATAAAATGTTTGAAAGTTTCAATTCAGTGTTGGATCTTATGAAGCTCATTTATCAAAATGTATGTAGAGTTGAGCATTCTGTAATTTTTCCTGTAGCTGCGCCAATTACAGAAATGTCAGCATTTTAATTTAATGTTTGATGTTAGATAAAGAGGTGCCATTGCTCCTAACGATGGCTCTAACTTTAGGCAAAAACATAATTGACTACATTTAGATTACCCATCTTCACAGCTGACGTCACTGAAGTGTTACTGCAATGTACTGTGGTCTTTACAGTAGTATATTCCTTCATTTCCCATTAGCAAGGCTTGAAGATAGTGCACCATGCTGATAAGACATTAGCCAGCTTCTGCAAGTGGCAGAAGAGTGTCAATCCCAAGAGTGATGTCAACCCCACACACCATGATGTGGCTGTCCTTCTTACCAGGTATGGCATCAGTGACTGACTGTTGTTCAGTTGCATTTCTTTGGTAATGATATTTCCTTTATGCTATCTCTTAGTTCATCCTGCACAGAGCTCAGAAATGTGGTTGAAATATTGACAGAGGAGAGAAATGTTGACTACTTATGCAGAGGGGTTAGAGATACATCTTAGTCACAAAATACAGATTTGTGGGTCTCAAGAGGTGAGCAATTTCCACAGCTCGGCCATTCCCCACTTGATCCTATCTCATTTTGTGCTCAGTGACTGCTCTATTCTTCTTTGAGACAATATATCAAAACCAGGTAGTGTGTAGGTGAACAGCTCTTGAAAAAATGTGCAGGTGCAGCTCAGAAAGGAAGAATATTGTGCAAACATGGTGCCATTCATTTTTAAGCTTTTAAGTATATGATTTTTAAATACCTTCATATTTAAGGAGACAGAGTATTTTTTAATGTCTGAGCAAGGAGGAACAGAAAATGTGAAAGTGAGGTTGTCTGAAGTTATGCAGGGAGTTTATGTCATAGTATGGAATGGGACTTTTGGAGGTCTGTAAAAATTTATTGAGTCTGCACATAGGTGGCAGAAGCGATTGAATCTATGGTCTGAAAAAAACAGCCCCCAACTAAAGTTTGTCAGGCAACAAAACCAACCTAAAACACCCCTCAAGTAGCTGAGTAAAAAAAGAATCACAGAATCGTTAGGTTGGAAAAGACCTCCAAGATCATCAAGAGCACCCTTTGACCACCCCAGTTTCTCAACCTTTTCTCAGTCAAAAATCTTAAAATAATACTGTGAGATAAAGTCTCTCAATGATGTGAGATTTCACTGTCCAAATACAAAGCACCCAGACAGTTCACTTGAATGAAGCTGAGCTATGGTGACGTTAGTAAAATGTGCTTTAAAATGCTGCCAGACATGGTGGTTCTAAAACTTTGACGTACGGGAGGTGACAATAAGTGTATGTATTTAGGCACTACAGCCACATAAATACTGGCTACAAATTATAGCAGTATAATATAGTAGTAGAACAAGTGCATGTTGTTCCATACATGTTTGTAAAAGACTAACCACTACAATTTACTTATAATGGAAATTATCGCATTATAAGATGGAAACTTGCTACCCAGTGTCAGTGATGCTCCACTGGAGTTGGTTTTAAGCTCTTCAAATGGCACATCTCTTTTGTGATTCTAGAAAGGACATTTGTGCTGGCATGAACCGTCCCTGTGAAACCTTAGGCTTGTCTCACCTGTCAGGCATGTGTCAGCCTCACAGGAGCTGCAACATCAATGAGGACTCGGGCCTCCCCTTGGCTTTCACTGTTGCTCATGAACTTGGACACAGGTACGGTTGATAGGGACGGGGGAACCTGTCTGAGTTGAATTTGTTATTTGCATGTTAATACTCAAATTGTGAGACAGAAGCAAAACAAAAAGTGGGTTAATGTCTCTATTATTAAAATCAAAACTTATTTCAAAGCAAAAAAAAAAAAATTCTTAACCCTTTGATAGGGTTTCACATATCCAACTATTCAGTATATCAAAATTAAATAATTAAGCTACGAAGAAGCATCACTCAATCGTGCTAATTTTTCCAACATGTGCTAGATTTCTATGCAATTACTTTGGATAATATTCAGGTTGATCCAAAACACTTACAGAAAACAAACCTGTCTTATTATGTCAAAGTGTTTCAGGAATGCAGATTAGCTAAAACATTTATAACTCATGTAGTGAAACTCATATAGAAAACATACATTAATCTTATAATACATTTAATATTTACCTTTTTTTCTGATGAAACAGTAAAGTCTTTTTAGGGCGTTTCTTAGTAAATGGTATTTTCTGTATAATAATGCTAAGTGGGTACACTTCGGCCCAAGATAAATAAAGTTCTTGGATGTTTAATTTTAGATATGTTTTTTTTTTATGATTGGATATTTTTATTTGAACTAAATTTGTCAGAATTTTAGATTTTCAGAGCTGTTTTGCTTGGTTGGATGGTTTATTAACTCACTTGAAAAATAAAAGGTTTTTGAAACTGTTTTGACACAGCTGTTTTGCTCAGGGCAGAGCATTATCTCATGGATACTCTGGTTTGACTGTAATGCCTGCACTTTTCAACTGGGCTATGCTGCTTGGCTAAGTCACATGTTCATTGCTTTATCTATGATTGCATTAATTTCACTGTGAGCCCAGCCACCAATCAGGATGGAGTCTCTATTTCCTCATAGGATATAATGATGATGATGATGGTAATGACCCTGTCAACCATTAATTGGCCACTATTTATGCAACCTCTCCGTTGCCAGAAAGGAAATTGTATAAATAAGTAACGCTGAAATCACTCCAGTTGGATCTGGGTGCTGTGGGTTTAAGTCTCTTGGTCCCCATAACCTGTTGGCAGGGACCTGTTTTCATTCTCACTAATGATCTGAGGAGACTCCTTCTGCACAGACTGATCCATCTGTGACCTTCTGCTTTCCTAGCCTGGCTGGCTGGTGACTCTGTGTCCTTTGGAGGCTGTGAGGCTCAGTACTGCTGTGCTTGCCCTTGCAGGAGTGGTGCAGGGCCCTTCCTTAAGGACTGTCTCCATAAGGAATGTTGAATACTGTAGGGTTTGTTGTCACCCTGTTAACTTCAAGCCAGGCTAGGTGCACAGGTTGAGAAGTTCAGGTATAGACAAGTTTGTAAAACAGATGAACAAAAAGTAAGAAGACAGACATGCTCCCATACCTTAGATGAATGCCAAAAGTCAGCTCTTCTGCACACTGTCTCTCTAGATGTTTGCAGCCTTAGTATTCCACAGACCCTCTTTGTGGAAAACAGCCTGTCAAAAAGAGAAAATCCTTGCATTTATGCTTCTGACTCATTGCTGGAATTGGTTCTGACTGAAATTAGCTCTGCTTTCAGAACTTTTGAGTCATGATATGATTACATTTTTGAGAAACGTCATCTTAAGTATTTTGAACACACTTTATCTGATTTGTGACTGAATCGTGACCTGAGTGAAGCTCTCAGTGCTCTCAAGACTTACACACCTCCAGATGTTAACAATGTGGATGTCAACATCTTCATATATCAATATCTTTGTATGTTATTTTTTCAGATAATCCTCATTCTGAGGTGGTGAAGAGGCAGGTGTTTTTACTCAGTTGAATAAAATCCAAACTTTTGTGTTTATGACTTCTGCAAGCTGTTGAATAAAAAAAAATTCTCAGCATGTCAGAGATGCTGGAGAGAACCTGCTATGGAGAACTGTTTGCATAGATTGAGAAAATAAATGGGATGACGGTATAGAGCTTGGAGGAAAATTCACTGAACATTCAATAATTTTATAAACAGTATCTCTGGTGCAGTCTATCAAAAGTTTTAAACATTAAAAAAGCAGTAGAGACATAATTATGAGAGATTCTAAGAATGTAACAAAGCCTCATCTTAGTTAAAGTGATGCAATTTTGGGTTCAAGAGTTAGGGAGCAGTCTTAGCTGTTACAACTGTAACTTTTAGGTTTAAACTTTGATTTCTGCCCCAGCTGTGCACTAGTGTTCGGACTCCCTTAAAAGTACAGAAGTATAGTCTGTGGCAGTCTGTTCTTTATTTTGTGTAGGGCAATATTGTTGTGCATAACAGACATGTTTGAAAGCCTGTAGGGGTGCAGGTTTTTCATAGATTTTGGGTTGCATGTTCTGTGTGTACATTTTCTTTTAGCAAACTGATAACTACAGCTCTGCAGGAGAGGAAGCAACCTAGGTGTCTTTTTAAGCAGAGAGTGGAACCTGTAGGTAGGTGTTGCTGTACAGCCAGTCAGCTGGAATTATTAGATGTTGTTTTTTATCTCCAGTTTTGGAATCCAGCACGATGGAAAGGAGAACGACTGTGAGCCTGCTGGAAAGCGCCCGTATATTATGTCCCGACAGTTGCAGTATGATCCTACTCCCCTCACCTGGTCACAGTGCAGCAAGGAGTACATCACACGGTTCCTAGAGTGAGTGGTCAGGCTGTAGCAGTTGCCTAAAATGAGCACAACTGTGCTGGAGTTCAAAGTACATTTTGTATTATTGTACTGATTGTTGTAGGTGTTTTTAGTGTGTTTGAGTTATTTTCCATTGAGGTCATACCACTGCCATGTTGCATAGTTATTTGGGAAAAGCTCTGTCCAGTCTTGTAGTCTGGAAGTGAGCTCAAGTCTTGTCATATTGGCTTGGGTTTGGTGCAGCCTGCAGCTTTTTGCAGTTACCAGGAAGAAAGAAGCCTTTCCAACAAGGGCCCTTATAGAACTTCATAGACTCTGCCTTTGGCCACAGTACCATGTGTTTGGCTTCAGTGACTTGTTCAAATCTGTTCCATTCTTTTTACGACCAGCAATGTGATATAATTTTAGCCGGAGACTGTGGGGTTCTCTGAAGCCACTCTGCAAATTATATTGAGCTCAAGATATTTCCTCTTTGACAAGCTGTATTTTGCCATTTTAAAATCATCTCTTGCTAGACAGAGTGACTACTTTTGCAGCATTTCAGCATAACTTGGCTGGAATCTGGAAGTATTATTTACATGGGCCATAATCAAAATTACCCCTAAGAAATAGATACTAAAAGTCTGTGTAGAAACATAAAAAACTGTGGTGGTATAGAGTCCTTTAATATGGAATTTTTGTCTTTAAGTCGTGGGTGGGGATTCTGCCTGGATGACATCCCCCAGAAAGAAGTTCTAAAGTCCCCAGTCATTGCTCCTGGAGTGATTTATGATGTGCACCACCAATGCCAGCTTCAGTATGGTTCCAATGCTACATTCTGTGAAGATGTGGATGTAAGTGCTGAATGTTTTTCTTCATTCTCCTAGTAAGAATTCAAAATTCTTGAGCAGCATGGAAGTGTATTCAGTGCACCTCGTTTACAAATGCAGTGTGTTTAGAGTCTCATAGGCTAGGTGTGCAGTGCAGGCATTGCCTAACACCCTTAATTCTGCATTTTCTGGAAGTGAGTTGTTATGTTGTTTGCCTTGTGGTTCACAAGATCTTTGCTGGATCTCAACACTTACTATGATTAAGTGCCTGTCCTTCTGCAGTGGAGTAATTTTGGTTTTAAACTTGTAATATTAATTCTTAGGTAAATTATTAATGCAGCTTAAGTCCAGTTTTAAAATATTCTTCAACCTTGTGGCTTTCAATTAATCAAACCATTCTGGGAACAAATATTCAGTTCCAGGACAAGTTTTTGGAAGAAATTAGGGTTGTGTTCTCTTTCCATACTTCCTGATTTTTCATATTCTTTATGATCTAACAAACAAAAGAATATTTCAGTCCCTGTGGAAAATATTTATTTTGAAAAACCAATATTTTTGTGTGGAACATTAGATATTTATGCAGAAGTGTATAATTCATAGAGTACCCTGGGGTCTGTCTCACAGCATAGCAAATCAGTATTGTGAGGAGGTGCTAGGGAGCAGTGTAGTCACAGCAGCCCTCACAAGAGCCCTGCAGAGTGTTAGCTAAAGTACAGTGGTATGGTATTTTACTAGAATAATGGTACCTAGAATGTTCAGAGGTCTTTGGGTCTGTACAACATAGTTGAGGCTATCTTGGGCCTTGGGTCTTCAAAGAGGTAAGAGCAGCCGGTTGTAGTGAAGTTGCTTATTGCATGAGTATATTGGTCTCAAAGACAAGCAGTTCAGACTATTAAAGTCCATGCTAAATGCTTTCTGGTGCAAAGTCTCAATGTTTGAACAAAAACAGCAGCAGCTCCCACACCTTTTTTCTTCTTCCTTCTTTCTCACCCCAATACAAGGGATTTTATCCATAAATCATCCAATCAGCTAAAAGCATGATTCTATTTCTCTTAACACCAATCTGAGCTTAATTCTAATGTGCGAAAGTAGTGTCAGTTCTTACCTGAAATCCACATACATAATTGTATCTATTTATGCAAAAGGTACTATCTGTTTTCTTACCCAGAATCTATGTATATAAATGCATCTATTTACATGAGTAGTTCTACCTATTCTATCTAGAAACACAAGCAATGTTCTGCTATGTTTTTGTTATGTCTGGAGCTAAGTTAAACTAGCCTTTAGGGCCTTTTAGTAGCTAATACAGTTTCTTAAGGCACTTGAAATATATTTCTACTTACTTAAAACTAAAACTTACACTTCTGTTTCATGCTGTGTGGCTTAATGTATTTCAGCTTTTCTAGAGGTTCGTATTCAAATCTTGCATTTCTTTTTCTCTCTGAGGGACTCAGAGGCTTCTATTTCATGCACTCCAACACAGGATATTTATACATAGAACTGCTCAGCAACAGTGTTTCCAAGTGCTAGCCTAGCTAAGTGATCACTAATTTTCCTGTGTTTTGCGCAGCAATGTTCAGTAAATGCTGGAGACAGCACCCAGCCTACTGGCCCTGTCAAACACAGATGTATTTAGGCTCTTGGCAGTGCTGGTATGAACACAGTCCTGGACTGGGCACTGCTGATGTTGACTGTTTATTCCATTCAGATAATTGTGTGCATCTCCATCTACCCTTCTCTTAGGAAAATTATTTCTGATTAATCTTTTCAACCTTGATAGATAACATGATTAACGGTGTTGAACTACAGCTGCTGAATCTGAAGAAGGTATTGAAGGATTGCTTTCATTAGGTGCTGTTACAGTTTCCTTAGTTACTGTAATTTGTCTATTGGTACAGATAGACAATTAGGATGTAATTTTGCAGTATTGGCTCAGTGTGTCTCTCCTTGAATTTGAACCTAACATTCACATTTGAACCTAACCTTTACATTCACATCTCCTGATTAACCAATTTTTACAGCTAGACATATGTCAGAAAATTCATTGGTATCCTCTCATTTTGCATTTTACCGACAGGCCTGTATTTTGCTGCTAGTTGCACTTCAGGAGATGGAACTGGGAGCAGTAGAGTCAACCTGGAATGTTGAATCATCAGTCTTTTTGTCATTTTGTCTAAGAGGTCTGACTCTTCTGCCTTTCCTCTATTTACTTAGCCTTTCTCACTGACAAGCTGCTTTTGTTTTGTGCATTTTAATGTCTGACTGAATTTGATCCACAGATCCTTTTTGAGAGAACAATCTTCATTTAGCTGAAGATGCCCTGGGGTTCAGTGATTACACTTAGCAAAACCTAATATTTATAATTTAGATAGGGGTTTCATTATGCGCTTAGGCAGTAAAGTGTCCTGTGAAGTATATAAATATCATCCGTCTAATAAGGCAAAGAAAAGCAAAAATTTATTAGATGGAGGAATTTTCCAAGTCATAGCTAGACCCATAGCTTCCTATAGAACAGCCTGTAGGATATCAGAATGCTCATCTTACTGCCTTTTTCTCCGAAACTTCCATTGGCTTTTGTGAAACTGACTTTTTTTTTGATTCAACTTTCTTCAATGCACAGACCCTATTCTCATAGACTGGGGGGAAAGTGTATATCATACTGTTGATGAAAAGAAAACCCACTTGCTTTGCACTGAGTCCATAACAGAGTCGCGAATTTCTGTGTGTTACCTCCAAAGGCATGAAGTACATGGTGTATCCTCTCATATTGTTGTTTCTCATATTGTAGTCCATCTCCTCTGCTGTTGTTTCAGTATTCTGGGACATGGAGATAAATATGGAAAAATCCTTGCGAAGCTAAAGAATTCCCTTTGTGAATTCTTGACTTTAAATCTATGCGTGCACATAATAATAAAAGTAACTACTGATGAAAAGCTGTGTTCATTTTCTATGCCAGTTTCTCTGATGTTGTCTGAGGCATGGTGCAAGAGTACACTTTAGACACTAAAGCCACAAAATATATTCTGTCTACAAGAGTTAAAATAAAGGATTACTTTGATAATGAGAGAAAATTCATCAGCCAGAACACTTGGGTAGCTCTGCCTTAAGAACCTGGTAATGATGGCTTCAAAAGGCCTTCACAAAGAATGCTACCCTTGAACTATAAACAGGGAACTGCAAAACAAAGTTTGTCTTCTGTACATTGCCCAAAAACAGTGAACTAAGATGCAGCAGCCCAGACATTGTATTCCAGCTGGAAGGCTGAAGTGCTTTGAGATGTTCCATGCCATCAGCTTTCTTCTGGTGCTCTTGTTGACAAACCAAAGTAAACACACAATGGAGAAGGTAAATGAAAGTGAACTCTCTCAAATCTTGCGCCCAAGCTTAGCCATTTTAAACAGAAGCAGGCCAGAAATGGGCAGCCAGACTCTGCATTTCCCACTTGGATGAGCTACTGGCTCGTTGGGGCTGCATTTTTGGAAGTGTGCAGTTTATAACTTCCAAATCTTAAAAAAAGGGCAAGTGTAGGGTCCTGCTGGGGAGGATATGTGGCTTGCTCTGAGAATTCCAGTGGGAGCTGCTAGTGGGATCCTTCTTATCAACTCTTTTTTCTGATGGCACTTGGAGCTGTCCCTTCTTCACAGGTTGATGCTACCAGCTCTGTTCTCTTTTCGAGAACTGGACTATGGCATCCAAACACCGTGAGTCAGGATCTAGGCTTTAGCTTCTGCTGTTCCTGCTGGCACTGTGCAGTCCCTCTGAGAGCCCTGCTTTCTCTACTTTGGAAGTGGTATTTCATGCAAAGCCCTGATCAGTCAGGAGTTCTAAGCATGCAGGGCTCCTGCATGGCAAACAAAGAAAAACTGGTGTGCATGTGAACTAAAGAGGGAGAAATGGCCCTCCAACTCTGTCCTCCCTTTCTAGAGGATAGTTCTGATTGAGTGAAGTGGGTTTGGTAAAAGGTAGCTGGAATGTTTCTTGCCCTGCTTTCTTTGTTGTATCTCAGGAGTTTCTGTCTGTTCTGGGGAGTTAAGCCACTGTACATAGAGAAGCATCTGGAATGCAGTGTTTTATTGACAACCTACTGTATTAAACGGGCACCAGTTTCTGAGTTACTTAAAATGCAAACATTCGCTCACCAGAGCCTTAGCTCTTCCCAGCCCACTATGTTTTTTTTCTCCGCCAACTAGCTGACTGCTTTTTTTTCCAGCTAATTTCCTTGCCATCTGCCAAGCTGATGTTTTAAGCCTCATCACTTCCTCATCTAGTTTTGGTACCTCCATTAATATTGTTGGAGACATGATGTTTTCTGTATTTGCCTGCCTGGCTTCTGTAACCTCCTTTGATGTCACTGTATGTTTTCAGGCAGACAGCAATGCAGAATTGAAGATGATATTGGTTAGTACTCTTCAAATGAAAATAGTTCAATTTTCTGTTCACCTTATCTGCAAACAGCAGTGACCAAAGTTTATTAAGTCATTTTTCTTGTGTTTATCTAGGAGTTGAGCAGCCAATTAGGAGAATATTTGAAGTCACATAGGGCAGGGAATTCACTTGAATTTTTTTATTTTTCAGATAGTCGCTTTTTGCACAGTAATGACAAGTATATAAGTTTGGACCCTTGATAGTTCCTATCTTGTGAAAAACCCTGACTCCTCTGGAAATACAACCCTTACAAGGCTTTTTAAGTGGCTGTACAAAACTCTGGGAGGCTTTTGAAAATCTTGGCCAAAGGAGTTCTCCCTCAGACTGCTGTAGTTTTCTTTCTTTTTCAGAACCTTTGCCAGACCCTCTGGTGCTCAGTGAAAGGCTCCTGCCGCTCCAAATTGGATGCAGCTGCGGATGGCACTCGATGTGGAGAAAACAAGGTGAGCCACACTGTTGGCAAGCTGTGCTGCCTGCCAAAGAACAGAGAGGAGCGATGAATAGCTCTGCCATTGTTGAGTGTGAAGGAGGGTCATCCTGTGTCATCTCCATTTACATTTCCACTTAAGTGTTCTACCTTCATGAGCTGAAATAACAAATAATTCCCAGAAACTCAAAAAAATTCTAATTTCCCTGTGATAATGATTTGAAGCTCTTTGGGCTTTCTCTTCTCTCCTTAGTGGTGCTTCTCTGGTGAGTGCATTACAGTGGGGAAGACTCCCGAAGCAATCCATGGCGAGTGGGGTGCTTGGTCATCCTGGTCCCATTGCACAATGACATGTGGAGCAGGAGTTCAAAGCGCAGAGAGGCTGTGTGATAATCCAGAGTAAGCTGAGTCCACTAACTTTCCCTACTTTTTGTTTAAGATTTTTGAGGTTCTGATGATATGGGAAACTCTCTTGTATGAAACTGATGTCAGCAGGTGCCACATCAATACGTCACAGATACTGACACCTCTCTTCCCAATTAGGCATACCTGTGTGAAATTCAGCTGGCTCGTCTTTTACAGTCATCTTGTTCTGTATTTCTTACTTTCCATAGAGCTTATTTCAATGCAAAGTGAATAAAAAAAACATACTTAACATTTAGGCTTTGCAGAAATAGTGTAAATATTGTTTTATTAATACTGCAATGAGTAAATAAATGTCCTCACACACCAGGTGAGAACAGTTTCTAGCAACCTGATCCTGAGGACTTACCTTTCATGTTTTCTTGTAGTCATCAGCTTTGTTTGAGCTTCAGACACATGAGTTGTCAGGTACAGAACATGAAAGGCAGAATTGCTCACTACATATCAGAGTTCATGGAGACTCTTCACCTCATTTTCACAAATCACTAATAGCAGGAATAATTCGTCTTTTCAGAGAGAACTGTCAAATGCACTGCAAAGCATGGGATTTAAAGCAGTCCATTTGATAGGTTAATTTGTTATGAGCTCAGACTGGTATTGCCAAGCACTTTTTTGGGATACATGAGTTGTCTAGATTTCTGTGCTTCACGCTGACATTTGAGTACTCAAACATGTGATATGAACAGTATCTCTACCCTGTCTAGGATTCAGAGTCACCTTGTTGTGTTACTGGGGCCTGAAATATGTTGTTGGTATAAAAGTATTTTTTTTTAACCCATGGTCTCATGTCCCAGTCTCAATGTTCCTTTTCTAGACCCCAGTTTGGAGGAGACTACTGCACTGGAGAGAGGAAGCGCTATCGCATGTGCAACATCAGCCCCTGTCACAAAGACGTGCCAACCTTCCGTCAGATGCAGTGCAGTGAATTTGATACAGTTCCCTACCAGAACGAATTCTACCACTGGGTTCCCGTTTATAACACAGGTAGGAAGCTACAAATTTTTTTAATGTCCTGTATAAAAAGTCAAAGTTGCATGCCTATGAGAAACGTCTATGAGGGTGAGAAGTCACTGAATTACATGTTTTCTAATGAATTAGAGACAAAGATCTGGTGTGTCTCTGTATGCTGTTGTGCCTTTTGTGTGAACATAAAGGCCATGGTTCTTCTCTACACTTAGATATTTTTTCAGAGCTCTGGTGATAATGGCTGTGATTGTAACTAGTTCAGTTCCTGTAAAGATACCGCACTAAGAAAAGCTGTTGAACTTGTGTCTGTACTATTTTTTTAGAATAGATTTAAACCATCTTTTCCAGTGTCAACCACAGAGCCAGAGGCAGAATGGTGTGGTGGAGAGCTGCATCTTTGGTCCTGCAGGCATCACTGCACCCAGTAACCACAGCTCTTCCACTGCACAAATGTAATTTTATTACTTCCAAACTCAGATCTGAATGGTAGGTGTACTTGATGTTACAGTGTAGAAGTAATACCTGAACTGGGTCAGTGTTGTTCTGCCTTGTATTGTAGAGGCAGAGTCAATGACTCTGCTTTATAACTTGCTTTGGAGCAGCTAGTTATTAAATACAAGGGCAATCATTATTAGTATGCAGTTTGAGTCTTGGGTTGTGCATAAATGTAAAGTGTAGATTATCCAATAGAACCACAAAATTGTTAGGGTTGAAAGGAATCTCTGGATTTCTTCCTGCAGTCCTTCGGGAACAGGCTGGAATCATCTTTGTGGCCTCTACTGGACCCTCTCCAGTAGCTCCTTGCTTTTCTTGTACTGAGGAACTCAGAACTGCCAAACTCTTTCTGATGGACCCCAGGAGCCCATTGGCCCTCCTGGCTGCCAGGGAACACTGTCGGCTCATGGGCAACCTGTCACCCACCAAAACTCCCAGGTCCTTCTCAGCAGAGCTGCTCTCCAGTAGGTCAGACCCCAGTCTGTGCTTGAGGTTATTTCTCCCCAGCAGGACCCTACACTTGCCCTTTTTTTAAGTTTGTCCCTGGCCAACTCTCCCCCCCTTTCAAGGTCCCACTGAAGGCAGCAAAGCCTTCAGGTGGATCAGCCACTCCCCACAGTTCCATAGCAGTAGCAAACTTGGTAGCAGTGTGTTTTTTAATGAGAAAATAAGACAGGATAGAGAAGATCAGGATTAAACTTGCAGTTTCATTTGCCTGTAATATTTTTTTCAGCATGTTAATTGTTTTTTCAGTTATTGGCAGTTCTGAATTGGTTTCCTAAATTTCAGCTACTGTTTCCATTTCATGTAACAAATACACCATTGAAGATTAATCTAGAGCAGGCAGACTTCAAGTAAAATTTCTGATGAAAAAAAATATGGCTGATAGAGATTTTTTTTTAAGAAATCCAGAAAAGCCATGACAAATGCTAACAACCTAACATTTATGCCAAAACCAAACCCAAAAATATTTTCTGCAGTCACCTATCATTGAAATTAGGATTCCAGACCTCTGTTACTCAGGGCGTGCTACTGCAGGGTACACCATTCATTCTGTTCATATCCTGTCTGTGGCACTGCAACAGAGCAGGTAGTTCTGCATGTGCATTTCTTACAGAAGATCTGTTTTTAAAGGACTTTGAGAATCATGAGTCAAATGCTTACTGCACACTGGAAGGCAGAGCTGTGCTCTGTCCATGCTATATTTCAAATAGAACTGTTCAGAACTGTACAGACAAACCAGCTCTATGTAAAACGCTGTGCTGCTAAGCCTGACATATTTCATCTGGAAAATCATTTGCAAAATCCTTCAAATATCAAGGAGGTAATTTTTGTCTGTGGCTTGAAAACTTGACTGTTTTCCCCCATTTTCTCAGCAGCCAGAATTTCAGCATAGATTTCTGTGTCTTTCCCATTACCTTGGAGGCCCTTAATGTTTTCACATTTGACAATATTTAAAGTGTTTTCTTGCTGCTAAACTCTTAACCTAAAGTAAAACTGGCTTCCTCAGATAGACAGGCTCTCCTGGTAACACTCAAATAAGCAGGGAGCTGCCCAAATCCTGTGCTGATTCTTCATCTGACATCATTGTATGACTGAGGGTGGGTGGCTCTCATGTGCACACTGATTCCAGTTTTGTCCAGACAGTATTACCTGAAATACATCTGAGAGTTTTCCTTCCATCTCAGTTTCAAATATTTTTTCACCTCCTATCAGTGGCTAACGATATCCTGGGAAAAATACCTGCAGATAAGGTCATGAAACAGTGCTGTCTCTGAGAAACACAGCAGTTTGAGCCTTCCTTGCATGTGTGTGTCCAAACAAACAGAAACTTTAAACAAAAACAAACCAACAGCCTTTTTAAACCCCCCACAAAAATGAACTGATGTTTCAGGTCTCTGGAGACTTACTCACAATGTCCTCCATATATACACCAACCTTTGTCAGCTCCCTTACTTTCTCTCTTAACTTGTACAATCCAGTTTCAAGGATTTTTCACAGCATGCTGTTACCATGTTGTCTTGCTTCCAAGAAGTCTTTGTCTTTTGTAGTGGTTTAATCCTGTCTGGCCACCAGGCATCCACCAAAGCTACCTTGTTGTTCCCTTCTTCAGCTGGATAGGGAAGAGAGAATGTAGCAAAAGGCTTGTGAGTTGAGATAAGGGCAGGGAGAGATCACTCACTGGTTACCATAGTAGGCAAGCCAGACTGGGCTTGGGGAAATGCGTTTGATTTTTTAGAAACTAAATCAGAGTAGAATAGTCATGAGAGACAGTATTCCTTTAACCTCTCCTACAAAAGTCCTTCCCTGCAGTTCTTCCTGAACTGCTCCTGCACAGATCCTTTCCACAGTCCTGCAGTCCTTCAGGAACAGGCTGTTTCAGCATGGATCCCTGGTGCATGGTGCTGCCAGGACCCTGCTCCAGCACGGGCTTCCCATGGGGTCACAGCCCCCTTAGGCACACCCACCTGCTCTGGTGTGGCTCCTCCAGGGGCTGCAGGTGGATCTCTGCTCCCCCTGCCCCTCCCTGTGCTGCAGGGGCAGAGCTGCCTCACCAAGGGCTGCACCAGGGGCTGCAGGGGAATCTCTGCTCTGGCTCCTGGAGCAGCTGCTGCCCCTCCTCCTTCACTGACCCTGTGTCTGCAGAGCTGTTCTTCTTACATGTTTGTATCCTCTCTTCCAGCTGCAGTTTTGCAGATTTTTTTCTCGCCTTCTTAAATACATAATCCCAGAGGTGCTGCCACTGTCACTGGTGGTTTGGTCGTTACAAGGTCCTTCTTGGATCTGTCTGATGTGGGCTCTGTCAGTCATGGGGGAAGCTTCTAGCAGCTTCTCATAGAGTACTGTGACAGCTTCAGCTGGTTTGAAGCTGCACAGATAAAATTGGCCACAACAGAAACTAATTTGGCTATCTTAGTTCATTAAAGAGTAGAAGTAAACAAGCCCCTAGGTAAGACAGTGATAAGTTGGTTTTGAATTCAAACAGGGGACCTCTGCCAGTCCCAGTCAATCCTGAATGCAGGCATATCTTTGGCCAGTGAGCTGGACAGTGTTGAAACCTTGAACTGTTGGTTGTTCAAGCACAGGAATTTTGAACTCCCTATAGAAGGGAGCGTCCCTCAATGAGCTTTGTCTGTTGTCGCATGACCTTCAGTGTGTTCAGTTGTGTGCCTGTCACCAAAAATGCGACCGAATGTGGGGACCTCTGATGTGACACAACAGCTTCTGCTACCCTTGTAGACACCTGCTACCAAAGCCTGGCCACACAAATCCACTACGGCTCTTGTTTTAGTATCAGGCATTTTGGATCCTCTCATACTGCACTTGGGGTATAAAGGGGAAAGGAAAAGTCATTAAGCTTTCCCAAGCCCTGAGTGCACATACAGTTTTTATGTGGAAGTGTCTAGCGGAGGAAATGAATTCCTGAGCCAGATATTCTGTGACATTTTAGACATTCTCTGTTCCTTCATCCCACTGGGAAAAAAAAAAAAAAAGAGTAGATTTCGTGGATGGTCACAGTTCTCCCTCCTCTCTCTGTCTTTAATTTCATAGCTTGAGTTATAGCAAATGTCACATACCTAATAAAGAGTCATTTATGTTGTGTAAATTGTAACTTCACAAGATAAAAAAGACATTTTTGAATAGCTTATGATTTAATAAAAAAGCCAGCTTTAACAAGCAGTCTCACAGAAAAGCAGTAAGTCACATCTTGCTGTTTCCTGTTGTTTGAGGTTTCAGTTGAGAATTTTCTGGTTCAAATGACTTCATGCCCATTGGGGAACTTGCGTAGTCCTGTTACAGACTTCAGAAACCCATGTGTTCAAGCTGCATCATCAGAGTACCCCTGGGAATCTTAAAATTATGGAAACCTCCATGTCCAAGGGTAATAAACTATCCAGCAGCCTAAGCAGGATATTTTCTGAATTTTTCTCATGACCCAGGCCCCTGTTTTGACACTTTGGGCAGACTTCAGTATGTATCCACTTCTCTTTCCATCAAACTGACCCTATGTTTATTTATTTCCATACCATTTGACAAATTCCATTTGTATGAGTCTGATAGCTTCTCAGGGCTTAACTTCCATCTATAAGTCCTACATTAAATCATGTAATTACTTTTATTTTCTGTGTCAGTGACAGGATCATTTAGTGTATGGTCAGATAGGGGTTGTGTTAAAAATATCTTAAATTTCATATTTCTTCCAGAATATTTCTGTATATCAAATTAGATATGTTCGGATACAGTCACAGGGGCAGAGCTAACAGGATGAAATGTTCCTGTTTCAAAATCCAACTTTGTTTTGGAATTCCAGGTTTGGTTAAAGTAATAAGTAGCTTCATCTCAGATTTTTTTCCCCATTTTGTCTGTTTGGTAATTGCCTTTTCTAATTTTATTTGTCTGGGATTTCCTTAGTCAGTTCTGAGTTCTCACAGAGATGAGGGGTTGAAGATAAGAGGCTTACCTCTTTTCTTCCTTGTGAAGTTGGGAAAGATACTGAAGTCTTATCTTCTTCTGACAGACACATTAATCACATCCTTCTTAGTCACGTTAAGCTGGATCCCTCCTGCATGTGAATTCATGGGAATCAGCTGTAAGGTAAACAAATTTAAACTGGGAAGGAAATACGTTCCTTTCTACTTATCTTCATGTTGTTCTGTTAACACTTGGTGAATCTGAACTTTTTAATAAAATACAGAGGGGGGAAATATCACATGCCCAAATTTCAGGACTTTTACTCAGCTTACTGAAGATTTGCTTCTTCAGTCTCATTCTAATTACAGATAAGTCACTGAGCCCTTAAGGGAGCTCTGTGGATTTGGATTCCATTACATCTTCTATATATTAGGGAATTGATCATGTCTCTGGTCAAATCAGCAGCAGGTGTAAGATGTGGACACCACGTTAAAAAACAGCTTGTAATTTTTCTGGGCTGCTGAGTATTGATGGCACTTCAGCTAAAATCTTATATCCAGCTAGGAGCAAAGCACTGGGAGAGGGATGCAGCCAGGACTGAAGAAGGTTGACAGGAGAGCAGCATGGAAGTCAGAAAGTCACTGAGAGTTAGTTTTTATGAGGGTTGGTAGAGATAGGACATAGGGAATAGCTTTAAACTGATAGAGGGCAGGTTTAGATTAGATACAAGGAAGAAAAATCTTTACAGTGAGGGTGGTGAGGCACTGGCAAAGGCTGCCCCATCCATGGAATAGATGTTACTGCCCTTGGCAGGGGGGTTGGATAATCCTTAAGATTTCTTCCAGTCCAAATCATTCTGTGATTTGAAGAACACAGATTGAGCAAAGCAAGTTTTGCTTTAGAAGGGAAAACAAGGAGTGAGTTACATGCCATCTACTCAGTGGAACATTTAAGTAGTGTTTAGCATGTGTACCCCAGAGCTGGTAGAGATACATGGTCACTACTGAATGCTCACAGATTGGATCTAGTATTTCATGCATATGCTGGGTTGCAGGAATTTATGTATATTTTGGCCTAAAAGTTACAAAGATGACAGCCTTTTTGTTAAAATATCATAATGATGTCATAGAATTTGCTGAAGTAACTGAAACTGAACCAGCTACTTTAATGAGCTCCTTCTGAACAACCCAAGTGCTCCTATTAATCTGAGTTTAATATTTTTAGATTTTTGGGTCTGAAGTAAGAAAAAAGGTGGAACTCAATGCAAGCCTTCCATTTCAGGAAACGTATTTGTTTTCCTTGTGTATGAATTTGTTATCTATTCTGTGTTTAAAATGTGAGGTATCTGTTCTGTGTAAATATTAAAATATTATTTTGGAGGTCATTGGCTGATTCTGATGCAGTTTATTTACAGTCCTAGAAAAATAGAGCCAAGGTCCCTGAGCTCAACAGTAGTAAATAATGATGATAGGTAGATAAAGAAATAATTTTAGATAGTGAATTCCAAATACAGTGCTAGTACAATTTCCTCAGTAGTGGCCTAACCAGCCTTTCTGCAGATGAAAAAGCGAATAAATATCAGATAGAATTGAGTATTCGGTGAAGAAATAAATATCCTACAATTTCCAGAGGGGCTTCATAAAAAACATAAAGAATGAAAAACAGTAAAAAACTATAGGTTGGATCTAATTTTAGATCAGTTAACACAATCAGGAAAAGCAGGAAGGGCTTCATACATAGAAAGCATTTTTAAGTATTAAAGTCTGTATGGTTGTTTTTTTTTTTTTTACATTTTATTTTGACTTAGTAAGGGAGTTATTTTTCTTTAAAAACTGACTCCGATTTACAGATTTACAGCATCATAGTTATGGCAGAAACATGTCAGCACTGTCTGCTTCTTCTTGTTTGGTGATTTCTGAAATGAAATTGCTTGTTTTGTCAACACACAGCTATGAGGAACTACAGATATCAAATTTCTGTTTGACATATTTCTTTAGAAACAATGCAAAAGCTGAAATGGCTTTTTGTAAAATCTGTCTATCTGAGCAGGTAACAGAGTACCTAGAATTGCATGATTCTCCATGCCATAAACGTATTGTGCTTTGTATAGAAAAGTGCTACAATGAGAAAATAGGCAATGTGAAGCAAAATTTAGAGCACTAAAGTAATCACTTTAATCACACTGCCATAAAAAGAATTCTGCAGACAGAATTAAAATCACTTGTATCACTTACCATGACACCTCTTATCAAAGCAACTGGTGGGTGTTATGGCTGCAGCTTTCATAGAGGGGCTGAGAGTTGGTGATGACTGCAGACTTTATAATCTTGCCTGAAAAACTTTTTTAGCTCCACATCCACTGATATTATTGAGCACAATTCACATCAGCTGGAATTCCACCAGTTGTATAACCATGGTCGGTCCATGCATGTGCTCTGGGTCTCATCACTGTTGCACTTTGCGAAGGTATTTTTGTTTGAGAAGCCAGAAGCTCATGTTGGTGATAGACCTAAGATGTCATTTTAGCTCTACTGACAAGAGGGGGGAAAAAATCCTTCATTAAGGTTTTGAATTTCCTTTACTGTTCTGTTTTTTTTTTTAATTTGTTTTTGTTCCCAGTTCTGCAGTATTCTGTTTACACAAATGAGATTCACAGTACCAGGCTTTGCAACATTCAGTTCTTAATCTGCAAGAAGTCTGAGGGGAAGAGTTGCACCTTTGTGCACTCTGTGGTGTTGTGTGAATGTTTGTGCTGTACAAACCAGAGTAATGAGAGCAAATTTTCCTCCTTCAAAAGGATAAATCCTTTTGTTGGAAATTAATTAGTTTATTTGCATTATTCATAGGATTGCATTACTTTCATTACCAAAAACTTCTTTAAACACAGTCTTTTCTATGGCACAGACAAAATGGAGGAAAAGATAAAAATAAATTCATCAACCAGGATGTGGAAGGCTTATGGTTACCCTGCATCCCTCTGAGACCAAGGAAGCAGCTTCTGTCAACTCTGTCAGGCACAGGATAAAACTCACTCAGCGTTAGCACCTCTGCAGCATGAAGGGAGATAGTTTTAAAATTATTAAATAATGGTGCCTTGAAGTCACTACTGACTGGTGGGTTTAAGGCCCACTGCTTTTCTCAGCAAAGCATTTCAGGTTGCTGAGCATGAACAAATGACTTCAGTGCTGGGCGAGACTGGGGTCTTTAAATAGACCAAAACCCAAAGATAATTCTTGTGTTGATGTCCTTTGTTAATATGATAGTGGATGATTTTTAACTCAGGAAGATAGTTCTGGTTCTGCTGCAGAGTTTTCAGAGAGTGTTACAAAGGCAGGGATTATGTCAGTCCTTGCTTTGACCCTAATTTCAGCTCTAACTCATCTTCCATGCACAATTTATTTATCAGACCTGTGTCCTTTTTCTCTCTGATGTCTCAGTTTCAAGATTTCCTATTCACAAAGGCCATTGTCTGTGAGACAGGGAGGTTGGTGTTTGGCTGTTCTTACTCCATAGATGGAATAGATTAAGGCCGTGATCCATCACAGAAAATCTTGTTTCAGAGGCTTTTCTCTTCCCTGTTGCATCTGTGGGACATCTGTCTGAAAATAGCCTGAGTCTGCCACACTTGCAATATTATCTCTGTTTCATAAGTTGTCAAGCAGAAAGAAAAAGTTTGAAATTATTTTTTAAGTGCCAACAGGTAGATGAAAATGATGAATGACACATAAGATCAGAAACAGGCATCTGGCTGCTGTCTGAGAGAGACTGACAGCAGTGATGAAAAGTTTAAATTACCTCTGAAATTACTCAGTAACCAGCTGATGGAAAACTTTCTTGTCAGTGTAATCCCACCCTTCTCTAGTGACAGCTGGATTTGCTGGTTTCCCATCCATTTCTCTGTCACAGCTGATGGCCTTGTTGCAGCCTCACTCAGCAGTGGCTGCTGACGTACCAGCGACAGAGAGCACGCAGGTGTGAGGAACCAGCCTCCAGCTGCTTCCCACAAATCCACAGATTATGTTTCTCAGGACTATGCCGCCCTGGCTTTGCTCAACTCTTCTAATTCTGCCAGTTCTGGCAAATGGCAGGTAAAATGAGCAAATGGTTCAGCAAAGATCCTGTGCATTGCACTTCAGAGTCCTTCTGGTGTGTTGTCTGAATGAGTGTTCTTGTTTTCCTTTCAGCAAACCCCTGTGAGCTCCACTGCCGCCCGGCAGATGGCCATTTTTCAGAGAAGATGCTTGATGCAGTCACTGATGGCACTCCTTGCTTTGAAGGAAGGCACAGCCGGGATATCTGTATTAATGGCATGTGTAAGGTATTGGGTATGTTTGCATGTTTCTTTCTCTACAATTTAATTTGGAAAAGTTATGGGAAAATGCTTAACCATTTTTTTTGGTAGGATCAAGGCCAAGTACTCAATTTTATCACATTTTTATAGCAAGTTTATAGCAAATGCTTTCCAAGTAGACATAAGAGTAATTTCCACCATTTTTAATGAGTCTGATTGACTGCTGATTACTTTTGTTGCCTTTTAAGTCCTCTGTTGAGTCCCCAGTATTTTAAAACATCAGTTCAAGAAAATCTGTTTCTGATTACAAGTTTTCACAAAGTATTACAGCTTTAGGTTTGTAACTGGTGTCACCACTGTCTGTGGGGTTTTTTATGAAAATGTGATTTAATCATATATGTGTAGCTGTTCTGAGCTTTATATATGTGTATGTACATATATGTGTAGCTTTAATATAATCAAACTCTGCAGTTGAGAGCAATAAAAATTATTTTCGTTTACAACATTGAACTTAATAGTGTTATACAATGAGATAATTGGCAAATACAGGTTATATGGCTCAATATTATTGTGCATTGAAGAATAAGTATCATGGTCTCTGCATATTTTATGTGTTGGTAGCAGATTTCCAGGATGATGTGTTTGTCTGTATGGCATTTGAAGGAGTGCTCTGTAAATTCTATAACCTCCACAATCCTTTTAGTCACTTCCTTATAAATAAAGTGAGTACTTTTCTTGTAGGGGATATATTTACACCTGTGGTTTATTTCTTCAAATTGAGGGTTTGTCCTGTACATCCGTGAAGCCTAATAGCTTTTTTGACTTTAGCATCTTTGGAAACAAAAGCAGGACTTGGTGACTTGTGGAAACTAAATTAGCTTATCCAGTATGGAAATTGTAGCCACTTAATTGTATAACAATGCAAGCTTAAGGGACTTCAAGAAGTTGTCTGTTTCATCCCTTTACAAATTATATTCCTTTTTTTGTCATTTTTCACATTCTTTTCTGAAAGACTTCTAGTGATGGAAACTTCACATTTTTAATACAGAGGGTGTTTGGTACATACCTTTTAAACTTTTTAAACCCTATGAAACATTTTAAAAGAAGTTTAAAACCCTTTTTAAACTTCTTATTTTATTAAAATGACAGTGCCTCAGAGACCAGTAGTAAAAGATGTGTTTTAAACTTTCCTTGCAACACTTGAATTTTGAAAGGCAGTTATCAAGACCCTGCTCAAGTTCACAGTGTAGAGATCCTGCTTAACTTTGCTGAGAGCCAGGATGGGCCTTTGAACTATGATGGCTTTGAACAGTTCAAGCCAGAATGAATCATATCGTTAGCATATTGAAACATATAATAGATGTTGCATACCATAGCAGTACTTTTGACCTTCACTTGGAAGAGACTAATTACCAAATTCAGAAAGGCTGTCCTTGTGAAACATTCGTTTTCTGATTTCCAGCCCAGCTGGACTGGGATCACTATGATTAATTTTAGTTTCCATATGCTTTCTGTATTGAAACCTTGCCTGTGGCAGTTCAGATTTATACCTCTTTTAGTGATAGCAAGACTCAGTTAATCCAAATTGGGAGATCAAAGTTGGAAGAGAAGCTAATCTAATTGCAGTTTGTAGGGCCCAGATACACTTCAGCATTAACAGTTCTGTGGACCCAAAGTTTTTGAAAAATTCCCTCCAAGGTGCTGTCAGCGTTATACATGGTGACAGCTGCTCCACATCTCCTGGCAAACAGATTAATTTGGAGTCAGGATCACAGAATGAACAATATAGCCATGCAAAATGAGACCAAATTATGAATAGGTAACCCAAATAGCTCACAGTATTGAAAGATAGCATGCTTTCATCTGAAATAGGTACCCAGCACAATATCTGAGGAGAAGCTTTTTCATATATCTTCATCTAATTTACTAGTATTTGAGTCCAGCTAGCTAAACACAATAGATACATTACAAGTCCTGGAGAATAAATCTGGAAATGCTTTTAATATAATTAGTCTGGCACATCATTGTCGTCATTTGATTGCAACATGTTGCTAATGATATGGAAAAGACATTCACAAGTATTAAAACGCTGTTCTGGTTTTCAGAACTGTATCTCACAAGGGCACTTTACATTTGTCCTGAGTACGAAAATAACACTTCACTTTGGTCTGAAATTGAGAAAAATAATTAAATTAGTAAGATATTAGATCCACTGTCTAAATTGCTCACATGTGATTGGCATGTAGAGTAGCTATTTTTTATCAAGTAAGTTCTGAGTTTTCCTACTGGGTATGTCAAAATAAGATAGATAGAGCAAATAAAGAATTTCATCTTCTAAATTCATCTGATTTTAATCTGATTTTGTCATGAGTTTGTTCAGAACAATCAGAGAAACTGGTCTTTCTTTGATGGGTAAATGTGGATTGAGATGCTTCATTTTAGCTGCTGAGGTATACTGGATGCTTTCCAAGCTGGCCTGACAAAGCCACAATGTGCATCTTCAAGTGAGAAGTAGGTACAGACTTTACTTGGTCCTTTTAATTTATCTAGTATCTCCTAATTTTTTGGAAGTGCTGCCTGTGCATCAGTGCTTGAGGAAGGCTTACAGTGGTGTATTGTTTGCATGGTATTCCTTTAGAACTTGTCAATTCAAAGACAAGCGAAAGTTGTTAACTCATTTGAAGGCCTGGCCTATAAAATAGCTGGGTCCTCTCTCAACACTGTCCTTACACAGAAGAATTCTGTCAGGAAATATGACAAGATCTGTCAAGAACTTAATCTCAAATCATCGAGCTATACTATGAGTAGGGTTTTTTTTACTGTATGCCTTAGCACTCATTTTTCAGTTGTTGTTTTCCCCCTTTTATTTGGGAGATCTTTACAGCATATAGCCTATATTCCTGTGCTTAAATTATACATCACAACTACGCTCTTAATTCTTAGTAGATGAGTCAGTTTTTCCCCCAGTGTTAATGAATGAAGATACTGCCACCAGAGTATGGTTGTTTAGCACTGATAATTAGGATTTTTGATTAAGTACAAGCCATCACATCATCTAAAAGTGAAGGCTTACATGTTCATTGCACTGGAGTGTGCAGTTGCTGAGGGTGGAGGATCTGGCATCTCTGATGTTTCTACCAGGCATTCATCTCCTGCACAGAATTTTGATAGGCCTAAGCGACCTTCAGTCATGCAAATCTGTAGTAATTCACAGTTGTGATTTTGGGAGATTGATATTGTACTGGAGAATTACACAGCTGTTTAGTAGGGAAGGAACCATTTTTTTCTCTTGCTGAAAAGCAGATTACACAGCTTGGATTTTTATGCAGTAACTTTACTGCTTTGCACTATGGTTCAGCTTTCTCCTCGCACTGCTATTCCAACAGGACAGACACATATAGACAAATTACAAGACAAATTATTGACATCAGGACACATTTCTCTCCATTCAAGGCAATGTTAGGGCCAGCATGAAGTAAACATGATTTCTTTATTTGGAGACTTAGTGGGGAATACAAAAGGAGGGAAGACCTTAAAGTTCAACACAGTATTCATGTAATGGATATTCAAGCATTATGGCCCTTCAAGGCCATACCCTTCAGTGACAGCAAGGACCTTTTGTATCTGCCCCCCACTGCCAGTCTGACACAAACGCCTCTCCCTCTGGAAATGGAAAAAGGCCAATATCTCTGGCTGTTTTCCCTTTAGTCCCTGAGCAGCAGGAAATAAATTGTTTCTCCTTCCTGTAATTCAGCCAGGCAGTTCAGGTCAGTACATCTGCCTCTGCACTGTGTGCTGTGACCAGAAACAAAGCTGATCTCAGATGCATTAAAAAAGGCTCTTGGTGAGTGGGACAATGGCAAAGGGCTGCAAGGAGGGATGCTAAGTTGTGTTGCCCATGCCATGGCACACAGTGGTTCCTGTAACACAGCGTGGTTCACAGGCAAATGGTGCACAAGGTAAAAATATCAGAGCCTAATTGCTGCTAATATTTTTCCTGATTTATAACCTGCATTAGTCTCCAGAACCCCTTTAGCAACTGCTTGTCAGAAATTCATCACAGAGTTCAGGTTCTCCAGAACCCCTTTAGCAACTGCTCATCAGAAATTCATCATAGAGTTCAGGTTGGAATGGACATTAAGTATCCTCTAGTTTTGGATCATCTAGTGCACATCTAGTATCATCTAGTGCACATTAATGGGTCATATTGACCTTCTGGAAAGTTTGAGTCATGTTCAGAAAACGTAGCAAATGCATCCACAAGAATAAGAATAATGAGGAAAGCAAGTAAAAAGAAGAATGAAGCATCTTGAAATTATTCTAATGGATGGCAAAAATAATGTGGTATTCACTGGAGTGATAAAAGAAAACATGGTCTGGAAATTGAAGTTCATGGAAATGTATCCGGAGTAAATGAATGCTGTTTATTCTGACACATGAGAATATTGCTTTGTGATGTTTTTTAATAGCTTTGTAAGATGAGGCCCTGCTGTTAGATGTGCAGGTCATGGCAACACCAGCCGCACCCCAGGGCTGGGGAATAAAGCAAAGGCTTTATTTACTGCAGCAGAGTAAATTGTCTGCCCTGCCTCATTCTTGGGTATTCCAAAACCCCAGGAATGTGTAGGAAAGTTGCATGTGTAGATGAGGCTCATATTTGATCAGATACAAACTGTTTCATATATCAGAAGAACCCTGAAATACAAACTGCTGCTGTGATTGGAAGGGACCAAGGGATTCCATTGACATCACAGTGATGCCCTATTTTGATGCCATAGACCTGTTGCTAAAGGAAATGGTCAAGTGGGAAAGATCTGAGCTGATTGTGACTGAGCTGAATGAGGAGCACAGCCCATGCAGAAGCACTGATTTGCCAATCCCAGAGGCAGGGAAGCGATGATACTCTCTTGCTGCCATCTCAGTTAAAGCCAGGGCTGCAGCTGTTCTAATCAGAGCTAATTAGTTAAACCGTTGGGGGTTTTTGCATGACACAGTACTTGGAAGGCAAATATGCTCAGTGATATTCATTTCAAAGTATCTGATTGACAGTGTGAACTAGATAAATTAATTATGTGTGCAGCCTCTCAAACAAGAATGCACAGTAAATAAAGGAGGACAGAAACCTTTTCCAAAATATGAATATGATAATCTGGCAAAAAATATACAATTTGAAGACAAGTAATTTTTAGAGAAGTTCAAAATACAAGCTCCCAACAGTCATTAATCATATTTTCTAACAGCAAAGCACAAAGCACAAGAGTTCCATCTTCAGACTTTCCCCACCTTTCTGTTAAAGAATATATGTGCATAGTATAGAAAATAAACTTCACATTCCATGACTCTCCAGAGTGTCTTATTATTTCTCTGGTCTAATAATAGGCCAGATAACTATGACTTCACTGTTTGCAGATGATTAACAGATGTACTAATAGTACGGTAGATGTACTGTGGAATGCATCACTGAGAAAACAGCAACACTTCAGCCTCTCTAAATTATTAGGAAGTGTTAAAGATAAACTGGTGAAGAGACAGATCTGAACTCCCGGAAAGATAAACATCCTGTTAGTGGCGTCTGTGTATTTTGAATAGTTGATTAAATTCATCCCTGTTCAAATAGCTACATACTTGGAGGCAGAAAGTTAGTCACCTTGCTATTGTTATCTCTGTAACCTTCTGTTCTGCTTATAAGTGTGGTCCTTGGGGCCAGGATCTGTCTGTGTGCAAGACATTACAAAACCTTTCAGTTTTTGAAAGTGGCATTTACTGAAAGGAGAGAGAAGCTCAGTCTACTGCAGAACCTTTTGACATAGCTGTGACTTTTCAGAGTTGGTGTGAAAGGTGCTGGATATGAATTGGCAGTAAGTGATGGATGAGATTTTATGAATCTTCTTTTAAGTGATGCAGTTTGGCACCATCTGTACTTTGAGGCATTTCCTTGCTTCTGTTTCTCACAGTTTCTCTAATTGTTCATTCAATCCTTGTGACTTAGACAAATGTTTACATGTTTCTTAAGCTGAAAATGATAGAAGAATACTAGAGAATGCAGGAGCCTGTATGCCTCAGTTAGTCTAACAGATGGATTTTCCTGTCAGAATCTTGCAGGAACATACAGTAGCTGAGGTACTGAAGGTAAAACAAGATCAACATCAAAAGAGGTTTATATATGAGATTTTCATATATCAAGAGGGTGTTAGACAGGCTGGCAGGTATAGCACCTGAAAGCTTATTTTGAGAAAAATCAGCTGAGAAAGCCTGTCTTGGGGTGACTTTATGATACTGTATCCCCTGTCTCAAACCATGATAAAACCTTGACATACTACCAGGCTTCTGGTTATTCATCTGTATCACAGGCCTCCAGGTATCTTAGATGCTATTAACAACCACTAAGTGTTGGACTTCATGCTGCATTCTGTAATCTTGCTTGTTTTTGAACAGAGGCAGAAAAAACATCCCCAAACCAAATGCAAATTCCGTTGACATTTAAAGACATTAGAGCACAGAATTTTTGGGTTTTTTCCTAACTCAGGATGAATACATTTTCCCCTTTCTTCATGTAGCAAACATAAACTGGAAAATCAGTTTTTACTAGAACTTGACCCACTTGACCCACTGTATCTGGACCAATGCCCCCATGCTGGCAAGCTAGAGAGTCATTGATGCCTGCTGAAAAGTTTCTTCATGTCAGGGGGGTTGACTGTAGTAGAGGTTCTGTGCTGTGAGATGGCCAAAAAAAGCTGGCAGAGCTTTCAGTTCTGTTACTGCATGGTATTCCCGGGAACCTGTGAATAGCTCTATGACATAAGAAAGCAGACAGAAATCCTAGATGTAGTGCCCAGTCCCTGATAATGAGACCATTTGGGTGGCACATTTCTGTCTCAACTGACTGGTCACTACTGTATGTTTTGTGACATGGTGATGCTTATTGTTTGTTAGTTTGTTTCTCACCTTGGTGTAATACACTGTACAGGATATATACTACTCCCCTGCTCAGAAGTGCAGTGATAGATGAGCACTCAGTATGTCATTGTGGAGGCTGCATTTATTCTGACACTGTGTTTCTTCTAGGCTGTTGGCTGTGATTACGAGATAAATTCCAATGCAACAGAAGACCAGTGTGGAGTTTGCCTGGGAGATGGCTCTACTTGTCATACAGTGAAGAGGATGTTTAATCAAAGTGAAGGATTTGGTAATATGGGTTCTTTCTTTAAATTCTTCCATTGGTGAAGTAATTTCTCTACGTAAAAATGATTAGTGCTTCTCGTTGAAAATTGAGTGGTCATCTACATGGGAAATTGTAAATGGGTGTTTCAGTGAATCATGCTTCTGCCAGAAAAAAAATGCATGCTCTGTGCATAGTCAGATCTGGTCATCATTTGACCTGCAATGCTGAATAAAACTACTCTTTTCTCACTGAATTTGGAAAGGAGAAACAAATTCTTCAGTCCTTGTAGAGCTGTGCATACAGCAAGGGTTTCATTAATTTGTTTGTGTCTGTTTTAGGAGTATGTAGATTTAATTTTAATGAAACAGGGAAGGATTAATAGCATCTGAGGGTTGCCATTTCACAGGTGTGCAGAAGCACCCGCAATAAGGTTACTCCAGGATTTAATGAGCCCAGTGTGTAGGTAAGACAGCTGACAATTTGACTCTTGTTGAATCTTGGATCTCTAGCTCCTTATCAAATGAAACCACATAACCAGAAAAAATTACATAAACACTATTCTCAGAATTTTAAAACAGAAATTTATTATGTTGAGTGACAAGCTCAGAAGCTTGCCACTGATTAACTTTCGTTTCAAAATCAGATAATATTTATTGGGAATCAGCAAGAGGCTCTGGGAAATCAGGAAGTAATTTAGCTGCCACAGAAAAGGCAGAAGGCAGAAGATGACACACTGAGCAAATGGTAACTTCCCTTACCAGACAATTGCAATACATTTAAAATAAGATTTATGAGCAGCAGCAGGTGATTCAGAGAATAATAACTATGCACAATCTTGAAAGGATATACATTGTGTTGTAATAGGATACAAATTGTCTTATAGTTTTTATGTTTTGTATTTTGAACAAATGTTATTCTAATTAAATAGAAAAAAAACCTCAAAACATGAACCCAACCCTACTGTAAAAGGGCACCAACATTGCGAAGCCAAGCTGTCAGGATGTGATATAATTAAGATTTTCCATGCTGTGTTAATTTGTCCTGGTTGTAAGTATGTCTTCTAATCAAGTCTTTAGTTACATAATCACACACTGTGTTTAGAACATGTCATCTCTTCACTGAATGAATAGAACATTTGGGAGAATGATTAGACTTGGTTACTTACAGTAGACCTAGACCACTGATTTCCTGAATAATAGAAGTCATTCAGTGAGCTTCCAGATTTTCTTACTTCATTCACTTAGAAAAAAGTGATTCACTTAGGAAAAAATGTTTGGATTTCCCCAGTCAGTCAAGGAGACTTGCAAAAGGTAACATTCAGAAAATGCTCCTTCTTAAACATCAGTCACTGGAAATCCATGTATATTTTATCAATCCAATTAGGAAAGAGTTGAAGTAGACAGATTCTATTTTGTACCATAAGCAGCATAGGATATTTTAACCAATATTTATTGCACCACGAAAGAGCTGCTAAAAAAAATCAGACGTTAAAGACTCTTGGGCACTTTTTTACAGCAGCAGGTTGTTGTGCAGCACATAAATAGTTCTGGTAGGAGAAGAACATTGATACTGAAGATAGCTTAGCACGCCCAGTGTGGTTTATCTCACTCATGTGAGATAAATCAAAGGTGATAAGCTCACTTCACAAAAAAGGTGAACAGGATGTGACTCTCAGAATTTAATTCATGACCTCAGAAAGGTGTCATGAGAACTGGGGAACTCATGTTCCAGTCTTGAAGTAAACCAGCACAAAAGGCAGCTCACACTCCTAGTGCACCAACTTGTAACAGTGTCATCCATCTAATTTCTAGAGCTCAGCTAGGGGCAATAACAAGAAAGCTACCTGTGTTTGTGTTCGCGTATCTATGTGAACTTCCTATTTTTACAATTCAGTAACAACAACAACAGCTTCCTGTAAGGTGAGAAGAACAGAGTCATCACATATTGCCTGTGATGTGAACAAAATTCTGTAATTAGATGCTTTGGGTCTTTCTTAACACACAGCCCAAAAATCTCTAAATAGATAACTACCCATGAAGAGCCCTTGAACTTTGTTATGAATATTGGTAGTTTACAAAATGTGCTGAATTTATAGTAGTAATATGAGGCATTTGAATAATATAATTTTGTTATTATTGTTGTTGTAAGACAGTCACAGAGAAGTTAAATGCCTTAAGAGAAGGTTCATGGACTTCTGCGCATACCTGTGCATTGGGTGCAGACGGAAATGTTCTTTGCAAATTGAAAAAAAACCTTTCCCACAACAAGCTGTTAACTTGCTGGAACTCCCTGGCATTTCTCCAGATGGCAGTATGCCAGAGCCCTCGGGTATGGTTATGGAAATGTTGATGCTCATGTGTGGAGTAGATTTCCCCTGGCACAGCTCTGAACATCATTCACCTCCTCATTCCTTTTAAATGCCACTGGCATTTAGAAAGTGGCATTTAGAAATTGGCACCTAAACACTATTCCCCAGCTGGTACTAGAAACCCTGACTTGGAAAGTCATGCTATTAACAAACTGAAATACAAGCTTTGTGACAGAACATTTGTGTATTTTTTCAAGCAAAGCTGTTGTTTTAATCATCTTACAAATAAATAAAATGCAGTGACATTTCTGTTGCTCCCCTACATGCATTTTTCTTGTCTCTTAGGATATGTTGATATTGGGCTAATTCCAAAAGGTGCAAGGGGAATCAAAGTAATGGAAGTTACAGAATCAGGAAATTTCCTTGCTGTGCGAAGCAAAGATCCTGAAAAATACTACCTGAATGGAGGCTTTATCATCCAGTGGAATGGTGAATACAAAGTGGCTGGCACAGTATTTCAGTATGACAGAACAGGGGATCTAGAAAATTTGACTGCTCCAGGACCCACCAATGAATCAATATGGATTCAGGTAAACAAGAGATCAGGAGCAGAACCTGCTCATTTGCATGGTAGCAGAGTGTGCTGGGGCCCTGGAAGTAGGGCTGGGAAAAATATGTATGTTGGTATATAAAGCTCTGTTAATGTGCTGTCTTGAAAAAAAAAAAAAAAACAGTTGAGCACTTTTGGAGAGAGATAAGCACTTTGCTTCTGAGGGCTTTTCATCCTGCCTAAGAACACAAGTTGTGTATTGCACTCCAATATTTGTTAAAGGCTGGTGTAATCCTGTGCTACCACGAGGACAGGGATCCTATTGCCTGCAGATGGTCAGTCCTTTGCCCAAACTTTCTCGTCTCTTGCACCAAATTTGACTAACATATGGCTGTGATGTGAACCAGATCCAGATGAAAAATAAGTTGTTACAAAAAAGGGAGCTGATGTCAGGCAGTGAACAGTGAGAGCTAGGGACAGCTGGCAGCAGTGACAGCTTACGCAGTGCAAGAAAAGCATAGAGCATTACACAGATGGGTTAATTGCTTATGGTAAGTGAAACTCACACATTTATCATCCACAGAGGCTGATTTCTTTTGTTTCTTTCATGTTGCTTTATGGATTCTGACTTAAACATAACCAGCTTCTGTCAGTTCTAAAAAAATATTTTGGAAGTGGCCCGTTGATCTTTGGAAGTATCTCTCATGGCTTGTTTGCATGTGTATCCACCATACAGTCAAAAGAAGTATTAGGTGTGTGATGGGAGACCACTTTCACACTTTGAATATCTGGTGAGAAGGCAAAACTCATGAGTGCTCAGACTTCACTTTTAGTACAACTGGGAAGAAGAGTAAAAGTTTATGGCTGAAATATTTTTTTTCCCTTGATGATGTTTACTTTCTACCTCTTGGGTGAATTTCCTGAGTGCCCCTTCACAGCTGGAATTTTTCTTCTTAATTCATAAACACTGAAAATAATAATAAAGCACTGTCTGAATAGCATCTGTAATTTTCTGACTTAATGGTTGTTTTGTAACAGCTATTTCAGAAGGTAGTAAAATTATAATTAATAATGGAGATAGGCAATAGCTCTTAATCAACAGCATAGGGGTGCTTTGGATGGATCTTTTCTTATAGTTAGTAGAATACCAATTATGCTGACCCATTTATTCCCACCTGTATTTGCAAAAATGCATGGTAAACAGCTGTGCCTTTGAAAAATTCATGTTATGCTACCATCGACAAAGAAGTGGAAATTTTGCAAGTCTGCTTCTCTGAACTGGTAGCAGACTGTATGGGCAGTTTTAATTATTCCAGTTTCACACTTGAAAGCTTTTGATCAGTAGTTTATTAATTAAACAATTAATAAACCCCACTCTCTCCAGCTGCTTTTTCAAGAAACTAACCCTGGAATTGAGTATGAATACACTGTACGCAAAGAAGAAAGTCATGAGAATGAGATTGGAGAGCCAGAGTATTTTTGGCAATATGGAGAGTGGACAGCCTGCAGTGTTACCTGTGGAAGAGGTAATTCCTCACTTCCTTTTTCTCTTACTGTTTGCCTTTGTTACAGATGTAGTCCTCAAAGAGGCATTTGGTGGGAAATCAGATCACATGGTTACAAAAAGAATGTGAGGAATCACTTGTTTACTTTAAGGGTGGCAGAGCACTGGAACAGGCTGCCCAGAGAGGCTGTGGAGTCTCCTTCTCTGGAGACATTAAAACTCTGCCTGGTTGTGATCCTGGGCAGTTTGCTGCAGGAGACCCTGCTTTAGCCGGGGGGTTGGGCTACATGATCTCCAGAGGTTCCTTCCAACCCCAGCCATTCCATGATTCTGTGAATAATGTATTTTGACTTCTAAATAAACATTTTTTAAAATTATATAAGTCCAATAGGTTTCTAAAACACCCGCCCTGAAATTCTCAGCTTCTGTGAACCAAAATAAGAAGGTACAGTTTTCTTGCCTTCATAATTTTTTGTTAATACTGTTCACCATAGCCCTTCTTTTCAGCCATACAAATTTATGACCTATTGTTTCTCTATTAAGTCTAATAACTACAAAAAATGTTCTTCATTTCTGTCCTGCCTTGATAAGCAATAACTCTTTTTTGTGCACTGCTCAGTAATTACTTATTTGCAGTTAGTCTTGAGAACTTCCATGTGTTTGTCCATTTGGCAATAGCTTGGGTACCACTGCAGTTATACTGCAGTTCCGTGCAGCACATTAAACCAGACAAGCAGAATGATAACTGTGGAGTAGGATCTAACAACAGGTCTAGAAGTTGGCTTCTGGTAACTCACACAAAATGCTAGCAGGAGAACTTCTTCTGAAGTAGCTAACATCAGTGAGATAAAGTTAATATTTGTAGTAAACCAACAAAAGGATAAAGAGACAAAATATTTACATTAGTAATTTTTTTTTTATGCATCTATTGTGGGAATAATTTTGAAAATGTGAAAAAAAGGTTGTATGTGAAGGGAAATCTGAACCTGGGGGAAAGGAATTGTAGCCTTCTGTCTTGAATTAGCTCTTGATTTTCACAGGACAGTAAAAGAATTCTGGAGATAAAACCATAAGCTCTTTCTTTCGCCGCTTTGTACAGTGTGAAAACTGTAGAGAAGAGTAGAAGATCAGTGTTACAACCAGACCAGTAATATGAGAAAGACCTTTTCTAATGCTAGAGTATTGTTAATGGCTTTTGGTAATTACTGCCTTTTTAACTGCTTTGCAGAAGTAAAGAAAAAGGACAAACAAGTGATATAATTAACCCAGTTGTGATTCTAGAAGTAGTGATGATTGCAGGAATAACATTTTTAAATCTCTTCTGCCAGAGAAGACTCTAAAATGATGCATTTTCAGTGGTTTAAACAAACGGCATTTTATGACCTAATTTTATAAGATTAAAAAAAGAGCTTTTAAAAGCCTAGTAAAAAATATCCCGTCCCAAAACCATCCACATATTATTTAAAGATATTTATACATATATAATCAACATATTATAGAGATGTGTGTTCATTCATATATATGTATGCTTGTTTAGATAGATGTTGTGGTTTTTTTTCTGGGTTTTTTTTTGAGAAGAGTTTCTCAGCACACAACTTTATGTGCTTTCTGATGGGGAGACACCCACCTTTTTCTTTAAACATGTGCACAAAACAAGTGGTTTTGCTTAATTGTGTTCTGTAACTTTTATTTCTGATACCTGCCTAATTCTTAGTCATGTTTAATGTAAAAATTGTTGTGATTAAAAGGGGAATGTGATAGTAGACGGTTTGTTATGCTGTTTTGAGGTTCTTTTTTCATTAGCTGCCGTTTTCCAGAACTTTTTCTCACTAGGTAAACTGTAGCTCTGTGTACTCTCCTCTGGCTAACAGACTGTGTGGTGTGGCTTTATTTTCTACCACATGGGTTACTTAGATAGATAACTGTTGAGTATCAGTATTGCAGTTCTTATTTACTAATTGACTTCCTCTCTTTGCTACATTTGTGCTCTTAGTAGGTGCTTCTTGAGTTACTACCTTTGTATAAGTAGAAATCGTGTGTTTCAGACAGGATTATGGACTTGGTAGCATCAGTTGGAAGGGGAACCAAGAGGTGCATCCCAGTTCATGAAGGGCACAGACACCTCACCTGTTCTCTGCATTCCTTCATGGACAGAAGAATATAAGTTAATAAACCTGGAGCCCTCTTTCCTCTGAGATATAGATATTTAGAGAAGTAACTGGACAGGTCTAAAGAAGGATGTAGTTTGCTAATGCAATGATGCAATCAGGGTATTTTCTCTCACTCCCTGCTCATGAAAACAGAGAAATCCTGGCACAGAGCTCCAATGCATCACTTGGAATGGGAAAGTCTGATATGCCAATCTGCCTGCAGCTCTCTGCAGGTTCACGTTGTATTTGGTTGTGATCAGGGCCATCAGGATGAGCATCCCTGTTCATAGCACCATTAAGGCTGGAAACAACTGCAAGATCAAGGAGTCCCAAGCCGTGACCAAACATGACCTTGTCAACTAAACTGTGGCCCCAGGTGCCACATCCATCCTAGGGATGGTGACTCCACCACTTCCCTGGGCACCCTGTTCCAATGCTTGACTACCCTTTCAGTGAAGAAATTCTCTCTGATGTCCAGCTGACTTACACAAAATTTCCTTTTGGCTGTGAACAATGTGATTGATTTTATGTGAATATTCACTTTGCTTAGATTCAGAACTTATTGCTGTGGGCAGTAACACACTTGTTGTACCAAATCACTGGCCTTTTGAAATGTTATGAGAAGTTTATAAGATAAAAGTGCACTGAAGTAGACAAGATCATCTTCTGCTATGGCTGTGCTGCAGGACAAGTGTTATTGAAGATAAACCTACAGGGAGATAAATAAGAAAAGCTGTTGTTATTTAGCCTAATGTTAGTAGTAAATAGCTTTTAAGGATTATTGCAATTACCATTTGGTAAGCAATAAACCAATATTTTTAGGATAAAAAGGAGGGCCAAGAAAGATAAACTGCTGAACTAACTTTGACAGCCACAGCCAGTGGGAGAAACTGATCCTTACCTAGACTTCTGTTTTCTTGGGAAACCAGGACCTGCCAAAGATCCTGCACAGGTCCTTTCATCACCACTGGCCAAAAATACAACAATAAATGCAAGAGTACTTCAGCCGTTGGTAGCCACAGAAATCAAGACAATACAAACAAATGCTTTCTGGAGCCAAGAAAGAAAATTTGTATTTGGGTATAAGAAATTGGGCGACAGGCAGGGCAATGGACTTATACAGGAAATCTTCATCAGCCCTAAGAGAAAAAAAATTTATTTAGCCCTGTGGTGCAGCTCCTTATCCTTGGGAAATGTACCCAGAAAAATCCCAGTGATGAATAAAGACTTTGTACAGTGAAGCTGTCTCTTCCCAGAATGAGCCCAGGGCAGCTCTCTGGACATGTTTTCCCTCAGATTCTTGGCCTCAAGGTAGAACCATGGCATGCCCTGATGCATATCCTTCTCCAGCTCCACTGCAATGGAGAAATAGAAGATTCAAATATTCTCATGGCTTCCTTCATTTCTTTCATGTGCTCCCAGCTATTGTAATGTCAAAGAAGGCTCTGGCCAGTCTACTGTAACACCACTGAATGGGGAAAAAATACTCTTTGAAAAATCAAGGTTTTCTGTAGCAAGTATACCTAATGCTGCATGCAGGGAGAAGCAGAACACACTGCAATACTGATACTCATTTGTAATGAAGAAAGTAGATAGGTAGTTACATTGCAATCCAGTTCATGGCAAACAAGCACCAAAGAGGATCATTTGTAGCAAAAGTCATAATCCTTTCTCTGTCATCAGTAGAGGACATGCTGAATCTCTTCCTGCTGTTTGCTTTATGGTGAAAGGAATTGCTTTGCAGTCAGAATGTGTGCACACGGGTGTCCTGCAAACTGCTGCACCCTCTGAACAAGAGCTCTCCCACAAGAGCCTGCTCTCAAGACAGCAGGTAGAGCCCGTAAGCTTTTTTACATGCAGATTAGTTTAAATGTGTCACTGAGGTTCTTTTCTAGACCAACTACCTATTGTTCCTTCTTTAAATAATCATGGAACAGGTTATATCAAAATTACAAGTATAAATACTTTCTCCTTGTCTAAAGGCTTTGGTCTTGTTTCTTAGAACCAGCTTTGAGCGGCATTAAATATAACAAAAAGCATAGCACAGTACAATTACAACTAAGGGAGAATATTGGCCAATATCAGAAGGTTGTTTCTCCATAGATAGTATTGGTAATTGGCAGATTTTCAAAGCTCTGCAAAAGAACTGAACTCTAAGATTCTTTTTGGAGTTAACTGTTATATGCCCTCTAAATCCTTCACGACTCTTATAAAGGCCGCTCTGCAAAATTATTCCAAGTGTTCCTAAACTTGCAGTGTTGTTTTTAGAATACAAAGGTCACTCTGTTTCCATTTACTGTTGTGTGTCTGAGTTTTATAGTTCTAAGAATGTAAAGACTAAAACTTGTATTCTGTGCATAACTTGTGCATGCACAGAATATAATTTTCTCATTCAAATAAAAAGTGAACTCCTTGCAGACTATCTAAGTGCATAACTGAGATGATTATATGTTCAAATGAGCTCTGAAGTCAAATATGCGTGTTTCTCATACACCTTTTGTACACTTTCTTATGATCCTTCATTTCTGTTGTTTACAGCCCAAACTGAGATCTCTGTGGCAAAAAGATTTCTAATCTCTCTTTCAAAATCCTTTCACACCCAGATGACTTTGTACTGGTACCTTTCTTTGCAAACCAAGTGAGAAATCAAGATACATGTGGGTCAGCCTCACATCTAAATACTCCTGCATTAGGGATGAAGTGTCACAGAGAATCAGAAGGAATATCTGAGCAGATTTAGTGAAATGAAGATTATTCTCTGATCTGATTATTATCTTTCTTGGTTTCTCCTGTCTTTCCCAGAAATACTTGTCAGGTTCTTCTCACAAAGCTCAAATAGTACACATCAGGTGAACTAATCAGCATTGAGGTTAGAGAGAAGTAAAAGTGGTGAAGGGAGGAGAATACTTTCAGTGAAGCTTTCAGTATATTTAGAATTTTTAATCTGTGACTTAAATAGGATATTATCCGCTTAAGTTGTATAACTGTAAATACTTGCAGGGTCGGGTCAGTAGTGACTAGTTGTATTCTTCTGCAGTGTTTTCTAATTCAGCTTGCTCAAAGTGATAAAACCATTTCTTTATGTCATAGCATGTAAACCTACATCTATATGTCTGTGTTGCTATATGCATATAGGATTCCTTCCAACTTTGGAGCTGAACTGCCAGAGATTTTGAAACTACAGTGGGAGTTCACATAAGTTTCATAAAGAAGTTTATTAGAATAAACTAGTTCATTTGTGTCAGCTGGTCATTTTTTGAGAATGTACAGCTTCAAAGCAAAACTTTTGCAAAGGTTTATAGAGGCTATTAAATGAATTGCAGCAGCTGAAATGACACTAAAAATTTATCAAAGCAAAAGATTTCTTGTTGTTTGTATTTGGAACAGCAACATATCATGATTTTGAAAGTAACAGAAACATTTCTGCCAACTGCTTTGTTTACAGCTAGCAGAAATGTTGCTGAATTTTCTAGTTTATTCCATTTATTCCAGACCATAAAAGAGAGCACTGCTCCCTGGGAGTTCTATGCTGAGAGAAAAAGCTTTCTCCTGTTTGAAGTCACCTATGAATAAGATGTCACCTATGAATAAGATGTCCAGGCTTACTGCAGTCTTGCAGCTGCACCATGGACCCATGGACCCTTGAATGCCTCAGTCCCTTAATCTTCCCTTAGAGGTGACGCTAACCACTGTTCTAAAAGATCAGCCTTCATATCTGTCTGGAGCAGAGTCAGTCATCAGATCTTGTGCTGTAGTCAGTAATTGTTTTATATGTCTCAGTCATAAGTCTGAAAGTAATAAAAAAGTGAAAGTATTTCCTCACATACCTGATGTTCTCCGGTGGTAAAAAAAAAGGATGTAGGTTTCCATTGGTTTCTATGAAATGACCCAAATATGCATGCAAAACTGTTCTGTGTTCTTGAGCCGCTGCAGGATTAATTATTTGATTTGTTGGTCCTGCAGGGCTTTTCCAACCTTAACGTTTTTATGATTCTATGAGTATATAGAGGAATATATTACTATTTCCCAGTTATTTTCTGTGGATTGCTGTTCTTATCTTCCACGTATATTCCCACACTAGTTATTAGGAGGCCTGAGGAAAGGAAAAGCTTGTTTCCTAAACATACTGCTAAATAGCCTAACACTTATCCTTGCTGTCACGATAACAGTGCTGTTAAGCCCTGTGCATCCCAGGAGGAAGATAAAAGTTCTAGAGAGGCAGTGATCTACTAGTGTGTATTAATTGTGGTGAATGAATAGCACAGTTAATAATAGTTAATAAATAATTTTTCATTCTTTTTAGTCCTTAATATTTTTTTGACAATTTTAATGCCTCTATATCAGTCTCACTACAATCTTTCAAACTGTAATATTGCAGTACTTTTGTTTACATTGGATTGCAGCAAGACATCTGTCTCAAGTTATTGCAGAACTATGTGGGAAGCAGGCTCCTGGAAACTGGCTTTCTTTAGATTCACGCTAGGTTAATGTAATACTTTGGTTCATGTTTCTTTCTGTTAAACGAGTGGGGTTTTGAAATTACAGTGGGAATAATAAATATAAATATAATATAAATGGAAATGTTAGGAAATAACCCAAATTGTTTGTGTGGGTTGTTTCTGTGTGTCTCTTTACCACTGTGCTTTGCCTGTTGTGCTGAATGTTGTGTATTACTTACTTAGAAAATAGAAGACATTTTTCATCATCAATTTCAGTCAAAATGTGTACCAAAACTTCTTAAAAATTGAATTCACATTAAGAGTCATAGGATTAATCTGTGACTCTGGTTTGTGTTCTGCTTAAACAGCCTTCCCAATGAACAAAGAAAAGGTCATCAAAACCAGCCTGATTGCTGCTGTGTTTCCTCATCTGTGGGTTACTCAAGAACCCTTCATAGCCATTTAAACCTACTTGAGGGCCTGCAGGAGCCCTTTCTGAGGCTAACAAACACATTAAGGGAAGTGCTTTCTAATCTGTCATTTGAGCTCTGATCTGATCCAAAAGAGCTCCGCTTAACCTTTTCAGCGTGGGTGGAGGATGTGTGTACCTGGGGATCTCTGCAGTTCATCCGCGGCCCGTGGGGATTACTGCTCCTCTCTGTGTGTGTCTCTGGCAGGGCTGCGGCGGCAGATCGCCCACTGTGTGCGGAGGGGCAGCAGAGCCGTCAAGAGCTCCTTCTGTGACCCAGCAATGCAGCCGAACGGGCGGCAGAAGAAGTGCCACGAGCAGGACTGCCCGCCCAGGTAACAGGTTCTGGGGGGCTCTGGGGGTGGTAAATAGCACCCCTGCTCAAAGGAAGGTGTTCCTGATGCCAGGTTCGCATGGCATCCACGGCCTTCCATGGTGCCGTACCTTGCAGAGTAAGGTGCCATCATAAACAGATCAGAAGTCAGCCATCCTTAGAGGTTTCTAAGTCAAGTTACTGAGCAGTCAAGTTGCTGAGTGAAGTTACTGAGCTGGAAATGGCAGAGATTGTTCTCACATGTATGTGGATAGTGGTTTGTTCTGTTTGGGTATGGGTGTGCCTGAGGAGCCATATAGATTCTTATTTTAAAACTGTATTCTTGCTTTAGCTCAAGTGAGCTAAGAAGGATTACTATGTGCTCCAAAAGCAACTAGCAGAGCCTTTAGATGTTGTTTCTCAGTATTTATGTTTCTTCTTATTTATAACTTTGAGTGAAGTGCAGTTTTCTTAATTCTGCAATCACATGGGAATAATTCTTTCTTTTCCCATAACATTGTCTTAATTTATATCAATCTCTGGTTTTTCTGTGCTACCATTTTTCTGTGCTTCTGTTCTGTGCTACCACTCTCTGCTACCATTTTATCATTTAGTAGGGTAAGGAAGACAACATTCTAGGTGCCTGCAGAGCTGTGGGCTTGTACAATAGGCACTGATTTGCTGTATGAGAACAATATTGGTTTTTGTTTCATGCTTTAGGTACTTTGGTTTTGTTTTCTGTTGTCTTTGAAAGTTGTTTATCATGCTGTTCACAAAGGTACAGCAGTCTTTCAGAGTCAAATCGAAGCAATGAGTCCTTGGAGTTCATTGTGTTGCATTTGCCAGCAGTGAATTTCGTGAAGCTTTGATGTGAAAAGTTGTGTGTCGTTGTTGGTTTTATTAGTTGTTTCCAAGTATCTTCATAACAGTGTATGATGCTTCTGTGGGACTTTCATCTTTGTGCTTGCAGCATGGACTACCAGCATTTCATAGTTCTTTGTAGATTTCCAGGAAATCAATTGAAAGTAGACCAAACTTTTTATTACTTGACTAGTTAAGAACTAAGGCTGCCCATACATGTTGAAGTGTTTTTTCATGGCACAATCAAACTATACCATCAGAAGTATACTGTCAGTTTTAAAAATCCTGATTAACTCAATTTATGGCATTTGTTCTAAGTGACAACATTATTCTGACCTGCTGTTAAAAGTGAGAAAGGGGAGTTTGTCCCTTATTGAGCAAATGACACCATGTCATACATAGAACAAACTCTTCTGCAGACCAAGCAGAAAAGCTCTTGTCTGCTGACAGCATGTGATGCTTCTTGAGCTCATTCTGTGCTGCAGGGGAAATCCCAATTCATCCTTTTGAGGACAGCAAAATCACAACAAAATGCAGTGTAGGAAAACCATATGCATTTAATACTAGAGTCATGTTGCATATTTATTTTTTCTCTTAGGAACTGTAGGAACTTGACCAAGGGACTGAGTCCCTGTTCTGGCTCTCACCAGGGCCTATATGCCTAAGGAGGAATAGGTCAAACATAAATCAGATTTCTTTGTAAAGCTCCTCCAGCTTCCAACTGCTTTTAATTGAGTACATTTCCAGAGGTTTTTATGGCTTGTCTAATGAGTAACCTCCAATGAACTTCACTCATCCAGCCTCCTTCTGCAGCCTTGAAAAACTTCTATTACATACAACATCCTCTGCAAGAAGTACCACAGCTCTAGTGCCTATGTGAAGCATCACCACATTTTAACCTGGCTCTCACTATCTTCTGTTGGTGGCCCTGAGTTCTTGTGTCAGAAGAGATGGCAGCAAAGAATGAACTATTACTCACTCTTCCCAAACCCTTCCTCTTGTAAATCTGCTCTCTGCTCCAGGCTGTAGTCCCAGCATGGGATTAGTTGGTGTTCACTTTTCCATAGCATATGGGGCACCTCTAATCTAGACAGATGGTTTCTGTCTTCCTTCAAAACCCAAGACAGGTTAGTACAGTTTGTTGGTTCTAAAGGAAATCTGAATGCTGGAGGCAGGTGTGACTGTCCCATGTGTCATTTATGTGGGATAACTGAGAGTCTACATGGAGCTGCTGAGGACAAAGTGTTCTGTACAGAGGTGGCTAAATTTTGTGCCAGAGGTGAGGACAGTACTGTTAAACACAATCCTGCAGGAGACCTTTCTTTAGTGCTGCAGCCAAAGAACTGAAATCGCTGGATGACCTTGCACTTCTCAACAGTGAACCAGGTGTTTTATAGTAGGTTCTATCCAAAAAATGATGGCTGTTCCCTGCTAAATCACACTGATGAAAAACATGCTACTAGACCACTAAATAAGAAATAGAGAATTTATCAAACAGAAGCTACAGACAAAGAATAAAATGTTGTGGCTCTCACAAACCAGATCTTACCTCATTAATCCATTTCAGGAAGTCAGTTGTATACTGTTTAAATTACAGACTTGTGAGAAGTCTAAGCCCTAACATTCTTGTTTGTTGGCTGATTTGCTCTTTGTATTTATTTAATGCTTATTATTACACTTATTATTTTACTTTTTCCTAAAATAATTCAGAGGAAAACAGAAAAAAATGTAAAATATCACAATACATATATGCCGTGTTTTGATTGAAAACAAAATAAAGGTGACTGGACAGCTGAGAGTTAAAATGTCATGCAGCCACTCATGTACTGCTTCAGTGATATAGCTTAGGTGCAGTGCATCAAGACTGTAGCACAAATGCTTGCTTTTTCCCACATCATGCTATGGAGTACGGTTTCCAGTCGAATGTTTCTTTGGTAGGCACGTGTTAATGTTAAAATCAATGGAATGGATACTACTTGAAAAAGCATGAGATTTTAATTACTTATAGCATTATGAATAAGGTTTTGCTTTCTCCTGTAAAGAAAATTATCTGGAGCCTTTTAAACTTGACTACCCAATTGAACAGAGTAACCATAAATAGATTATTTTAAAAGTACTTGGAATCTGCTACTTTTTATCTGTTGTTGTTGCATTGTCCTGCTTCCAAAACTGCTGACTACACTTCCAACAACATAGTAAGAATAGGAAATCTGGTTTCTATTCCAATGCACAGCGTGAAAATTCATGCACTGTTGGTATTTGCTGTGCCTGATGCTAGACAAATACATAAGGAAAGCCAGCAGTCTCTCTTTAGGTGTGACATGCCATGATGGGAAGGAGGTAACTTTCAGCCCCAAAGCCCCAAAATCCCATGCTATTGCTTTTTCAACAGGATTCACACATCATTCACCACACATCTTCTATGTATAAATGAGGACTATGTCACGGGCTTTTGGGCTCTGCCTAATTTGTTACAAGCCTTAGAAACCCAGTTTGTAAGAAAAAGATAAGTCTCTTTTAAGGCAGCTGAATGCCACTTGAAAGAATGAGATTTTCTTCCTTTCTCTGTCCCAGGCTTGATTGCAGAAGAGCTGAACACTTAACACCCGCAGCTCAAAACTACCCGAAGTTATGTTTTTACCAGACAGGATGCTTTCTGTTTTGACAGTCTGAGGAAAAACAGTGTTCATGCAAATTAATTACCTAAATAATGCATTTTTTCATATTTGTTTGTTTGTTTGCTACCACAATCTTTCCATGCCATGCCTGCCCGTGAAGATAAGACAATCATTTCACTTTGCAGGGATTTGTTGATGCATTAATACTTAAGAACCACTCAGTTGCTGTAGCAGTAAATGCCAGAGGTAGACTCAGAAACCAGAGGTAGGAGCAAATATTGGGTGCGGGCTCCCATAAGGCTTTAGTGTCCACCAGCTTGTCCCAGTCTCTCACCACAGTCTTTAGCTTGGCTGGGAGATCCAACATCTTGGTCATTTCCTCTCAAAAGTTGCACATTTAGAGCTCGGATTGCTGTGTTAATTCTGGATATGTGTTTGGCAGTCACGTGCAGTTTTGGTTATGCCTCTGCACTGCGAGGAGACAGCAAAAGTTCCAAATAAGCAGAGCTTGGCAAAGCAGTCACTCAGATGCTACTTTCTTCTTTGTGGTCCAGAGCCTGCTCTGGGGCATCCGGTGCCAGAACAGACAAATGGATGTTGGTTGTTTCGCCATCCTTGCTTTGCCTTTGTTCCCTGTTGGCTGAGATGCCACAACTCAAGTCTTCAAGCAGAAACCACGAAGAGACAGGAGCACAGGTGATTCCATGTCAGGTTTCTGACTCTTGGATAATAAGGCATATGCATGTACCCTAGGATGAAAATAAGAAAACACAACATGAAAAATTCCAGTTACTGTTAAGAGTAAACTTCCAGTTATAGCAAGTTTTTTTGAAGTTACCTGCACCGAGTGAGGAAGAAGTCTACAGAAAAAAATAACCTGTCTGACTGTAGTTTTATTTTGATCATGAAGATGGAATAAAATAACATCTTGATTCTGTGATTTTCTAACTGTGGAGCACCTGACTTTTTTGACTACTTCCACAGCTTTTAAAAGGTGTATGGTGTGCGACAGTTAATCACACACCATTACTTGCTGCTCAAGGTAGGTTCTGTGGTAAGCTCTGATAATTTATTTCTTGGAATTTGGTATTTCAACGTATCAGTTGTTAAACCCTCAGTCAGAGCCATTTGAAAATGCTGAGGGGGAAGAGGTGTCAGTTTAGCAGATCTGTACCTCGAAATATGTAATTTGGTCCCATTAAAATTAATAGAGCTGTTCACATATTTATGTTCCATTTGTGCGGAAATGTCAGCAATTTACAAGATTATAGAAGAGATAAAATTGTAAAGAAGATGCAAGAGATGATAATAACCCTGAAATGGCTTTATTCAGGTGGTGATAATTTTCTCTCTTTTTCCTTTTATTGCTGTGTTTGGCTGAGGTGTACTTAATTTTTACTTACTTGTTAGAGTTCCTTTGATGTTTGCAGACCTGGAAGAACAAGAAACAATCTGAAGGAAGGCAAGAGGAGGAGAAATATATTTTGGGTAGATACTTTCAGATGTTTTTTTAGTTTAGTTTGGAATATTAATTTATTTGGAAAGATATTTTAGGATATTTTTTAGTTTAATTTGGTCCAGAGCCCTTACCACTGGGTTATGGTGACAGTGGACTACATTCTGGAGCAAAGCAGTCAGTGCCATGAAGGGCTGTGGGGTAACTTAAGAGGAAATGCTGTATTTATAGATTACTAAACAGGAAGAAGATAGGTGTATGTACTACAGAGAGGACCAGATGGCTGCACAGATAAGCTGTATGGTAGCTTGATAGCTCTGAGTCTTGGATGTTTGGGTTATTTTTTCTTTAATTATTAGGAATAGATACCAGTGCCTTCAACATCAGTGGCTGCTCATTTGCAGTGGAAGTAAAACTGAATTAAGGAACATGGAAACTACAGTAGGGAGGGGAGAGGGATTATCAGCAAAGACAAAGCATAAAAACTGTTATAAATCTGGATGCTGAACTTTGATTTATTTATCAGAATAGGATTATTTTGTCTTTAAGTTCATGGACCTTAAAAAAACCCAAAACTAGAATACTGTTGATTGTAAGTCAAAAGCAATTTTTTCTACCTTTTTTTCTAGATAGGTGTTTTTAAAATATATTCTTGCTTTGTCTTCACTATAAGGCTTTGTTGTGACCTCCTTGAAAACTCTGGAACAAGTTAACGAGCTTTTGTTAAGGAGCTTTTGTAGCTTAGAGTTTAGAGCTGGGCCAGATTTTTTATGCAGCAGCTTGAAGCTGCATTCTTGCTTAGGGCATGCTTAACTGAAGGAAAGAGGCTTTTCTTGGTTTGTTTTTTCCTTCTTTTTTTCAACTATAAAGATAAATCTTCAGGTAAATGTCGCAGTTGATGACAATGCTTCTCAAACTGTAGAAACCCAGAAATTTTTGCTCCCCTTTCTTATCACAGAGGGCAGATATGCAGGTGCACAAGTTGCTTTAGGTCAGCATAGGAAAAAATAGTTTGATGATGCTGGAGAAATGCTAATGTGAACCAAATGTAAAGGGAACAGCTGTTGTAGGTAAGGTGTTTTGTGCTGGAAAATGCTATTATAGAGGAAAGAGTTGAAGCAATACGTGGAATAAATAAATAGACTCCACAACTTGGGGTAGTTCTGAAGTGGGTATGTATTGTCAGTGCCTGACACAAGTGAGATCGCTCTCCAAGACTTGTGCCATGAGCTTTAGTCTGACCCAAACCTTTATTCCCAAAGGTGTTCCATATGCAGTACATTACACTTCTCTGTGCATATTCAACCCCTGACCCCGCCTGCCCTCGCCTCTCATGCTGAATAGGTCCACGCCCTTCTGGGCACACGTGGTTTGCTGTGGTGGTCACATGGGGGTCTCTGGTGGTCTCTGAAGCTGAAGATCGTGGTCTTCTTCATGGTTGAACTTTTGAACTTTTCTCCTTTGCGCGTGTGCTTTTGGTCCTTTGGTGCTTATCTGCGTCCTGTCTGTCAGTCTTGGTAGGCTTAGGGGCAGAGGAGCCTCTTTATCTGGGTTCTTGGTATCTTCGGTCATTTCTGGTATTGTTCTTTATGCAAGAAGCTTCAGAAATTTGCATTTTCTCATGCCTTTTTGTACCATGGCAGAGGTTTCTTAAGTAAAAAGTTAAAATTCAACACATAACTCTACAAGCTAGAATATAAATGCTTAATTCATTTTGTTGACTTAAATGAACTCAAAAAATCTCTGTTTCAAGAGTTACCCTCAGTTTGGTGGAAAATTGCATACCACAGCATGGAGACTGACTTCAGTCATGACAGAGACATAAAGAGGGCTTGTTTCTACTTCATGAAGGAATGAAGTACAGAAAAGTCCAGCCTAACGCAGGCCTGGACACAGTAGTGAGGGCACTGATCCCACACAGCATAGCTCTGACTAACCTGGTTTTGGGGCTGTGTGCCTCACTGCTTCCCCTAATAGGAAGAGGCCTTGTGGAGGGAGGTAACCCTTATGGAGAGCCAGTTTGAGTATTTCTGCAGTACTGGCTGCTTAGACATGGGTAAAGAGATCTCTGTGCTGTCATTACAGACTCCCCAGTGATTCTCATTTGTTAATTCTTCTGTACCGAGGTAGCAATAAACAGACAAACAATAGGATTGAGTAAATAGGTTACTTGCTTAAGTAGATTTGCTAGCAGTTCCTCAGATTTGGATTTGAAGGACTACTTACTAAGTAGATGTTTACGCTTTCTTGAAGCATAATGCTTGTTGCCTACTTTGTCTGGAAATCCTGCCTGCTTCTGTCTTCTCTCTTTCACTGACTGGCTGGTACTAGAGCACAAGGTGGATGGGAGAGCTTGAGTGATCTGAACCTTATGTGAAGAGCATATATCTGAGCCCACATTTACTGGCTCTTTTTCTTGCAGTCTTTGACCTTTTCCTTGATGTGCTTGTGGTGGGTTGTTTTCTGATGTTTCTCACCCTGCTGCTTTTCAGGTGGTGGGCAGGGGAGTGGCAGAAATGTTCAACCACATGTGGTCCATCAGGCCAGAAGAAGAGAACTGTACTTTGCATCCAGACAGTGGGATCTGATGAGCAAGCACTGGATGTCACGGAGTGCCAGCACCTGCTTAAACCAAAGACCCATCTGTCATGCAACAGAGATATCTTGTGCCCGTCTGACTGGACAGTGAGCAACTGGACTGAGGTAAATTCATGTTAGCTGAAACACTGAACTTTTTCTCAAAATTATCTATAGTAGTCAGCTGAGACGACTAACGACCAGCTGTTTTGTCTTTTTAAATTTTTTTCTAAAATACTTTTTTTATAGTTTAATGTGTTCACAGATCCTTTGTGCAGAAAGGAAAAGAAGAAAAACAACAACAAATCAGCCCTGCTTCCCAAAGACTTTAGGAAGTGTTGCATGTTAATTTGCTGAGCTTTTGGAACTGTAGAATGTAATGTGCTTACTGCTAAAGAATCTGTGTGAGAGCAATGGCTGCTGTGGGCCAGACTAGGGGGATGACTGCTGTCAACTCTGTAGGTCAACAAAGTGTTTTAAAATTCTTTACATTCATATCTCTTGCATCCAGACTCTGCCTTTCTCCCACAGCTTTGCGAACATATGGGAATTGTTCAGATCTGCACCAGGAGAGGTTCAGGTTGGACACTGGGAAGCATTTCTCTTCTAGGAGGGTGGTCAAACCCTGGAACAGGCTGCCTAGAGAGGTGTTCAATGTCCCCAGCCTGTCGGTGTTTAAGAGAGCATTTGGACAGTGCTCTTAACAGCATGCCTTGACTTTTGCTCACCCATGAAGTGCTTAGGCAGTTGGATTGTTGAAGGTCCCTTCCAGCTGTAAATACTATCTTCCCTTCTTTTTTGAAAACTTCACTCTCATCTTTCTCCTCAGTCTTTGTTTTTATTAGTCTTACTGCTATGAGAACAAAGTCACATACTGTACTAAAAAATCTTGTGACTGTATTGGATTGGTTATGCTCACAAACCATCCTCACAGAAGGTTGTTTGTTTTGTTAACTGAGTAACCCCCATGCTTTAAATACCTGTGAAAAAATAGATTGAATTTACATGACTAGCAGTACAATTATATAGGAATGGCACACTGCTTGTGCTCATGTACTGGTGGATTATATTTACAACTTACTGACAAAAATGCATTTTTACACCTTCAGAAACTGGAGAGTGAGTGTAGGACAAGTATTTCACCTGCAAAAATGGCAGGAGCTGATGAACCTGTCTACTGTGAAACAACACTGGTTGCTTTCCTGTTCCTGTTGCTGTAGAGCTGATGTTATTTTACAGCTGTGAACAACAGAGTGCTCCAGCAACACAAAGTCACTGGTGTTTCTACTGCCCTGTGACCCAGACTAGCTCTAAAATGAGTTAAATGTGCCAGGGGCAATAAAGTCCTGGCAAAAGGAGAGTTTATCACTTCATGTTGAGCACCTGGTTAGGCTTCCCTGCTTCCTAAGAAGAATTCTACCTGTAGGTTTTTTTGTAGCATCTTCGCTCCTACTCAACTAGTCATCCAGCCTTAGTATCTCCAACCAGAGAAGTGCGATTTTACAAGGTCCTTAGTTGCAGGACAGCTGCTGAAGGCATGGCTGTACCTGTGGGCCTGAGGATGAAAAACATCACAGAAAAGCTGGGTCTCCTTAGCTGCAGCACTCTATACACAGCAGTGCTCTCATTTAATTAGAAGCCAGGTTGGCTAAATAGTTTTAGCAATCTCTAATTGAGGACAGACATGCTAGTAGCTCTGGCAGCAGTTCATGCTTGTACTATGACTGAATGAAAAATCAATCTCATAAAGTCAGCAAGGGTCTGTGAGCTGCGTGGATCACCACAGCAGGTTTATGGCACTGTGAGCAGCATTGAGCCAGTCAGGTGTGTGTTCAATTCCAGGTTCAATCTGATGGAAAAGGTATTGACTAAATAACATTGTGAGTCAATGAAGAAGTCAAATTCTATCATATTACTTTAATGTTTTGTCTTTATCATGTAGGTTTTTTTCTCACTACTATTTCCCCAAGGTGACATTTACTGTCAAAAAATTTGGAAATAACTCCATGGTAGCAGAACATCACTAGAATGAGAGGCTTGTTCTTCAGGAAAAGCGTTGTAATTGATTTTTTGTCATGATGTTTCTTTATTATAAACAAACGTCATCTGATACTTCTGTGCAGGGGAAATACATTAATTCTGTTTCATTTGCAGTGCACAGTCACTTGTGGTGGTGGAATAAGGACTCGTAATGTCACTTGTGCCAAAAATAATGATGAGCCATGTGATAGTTCCAAGAGACCAAACTCTAAGGCCCTATGTGGTCTTCAGCAATGCCCTTCTGCTGGAAGATTTCTGATTCCCCCACAGGCACCCAGAAGAGGCAAGATCATAATCAGAAAAACAACTGCCAATCCTGAGTGGAGCCTTCCTCACAGAATACCCAGACCAAACCCCAGGTTCCATACTACAACAAAAATACCCAAGCATGAAAGCGTAACTCCCTGTTTGCCTACGTCCTCTGTTTTGGTCAATGTCTCAAGAAAAGAGGGAGCAGCCAACAGGACAGTACAAAGTAATTTTGCTGAATCAGGTGATGTTTACAATTACCCAATTGTTTCTACTGAAAATAGCTCATATCAAAATAGCACTTCATGGCCTTTTCATAACAGCTTAAGTACTGAAAATATAAGGCATGCTGAAAACACTTCTAAAAGTGAGCCAGTTTTTACTGCAGAGAATGAGATGCAAATAAGTGAAGACACTCCTGTTTCCTCTTCTACCAGTAATCCAGAAATAACTTCCAGCTATGATTACTTAACTGAGGAATCTGACAACACTGATGGGCCACTTGGAGTCAGCAAGAAAACAGCTGATCTCTTTTACAGCACAGAACTCAATCCTGAAATCAGGACCAGAAGCACAACCTTGGGCACTACTTCTCCTGTCACTCAGAGTGAGAGTATGACTTCTCAGACCCCACCAGCATCTCATCAGCGAGACTTTTCTGTGCTCAATCCTATAAGCGGAGCAGAACAAGAGCTGGTGTTTCCAACAGCAGCAAACTATGTCAGTCTGCAAGTTGATGTGCCTGTTGTAGAAGTAACAACCCCACAACCACTAGTTACAGAAATGCCTACAGAGCTTGGTTGTGCACCAAGAGACCAGACTGACAGCAGAGAAGAAATAAAGCTGCCTGACACCATAACCACTAGCACACGATCCTCAGCTCCCAAGCATACTCTGAACAACCAAAGTGCAGCATCTGAGGTTGTTTTAATGAATGTCACAGACAGCAGCCACGTAATAACATCCAACAGTTTGCCCAGTGATGCCTACTGGATAGTAGGCAACTGGAGTGAGGTAAGTTATTTTTTGCTCATAAGAAGCGGAGAGTGTGAACAGCAGTCTGGAACACTGCTGTGGAAATGGAGTTTCTTAATTTGTCACAATTATCTGAAATCAGTATTGTACATATGAAAAACTTACCACAAAAAACCCCCCAAAAAAAAGGTAACTTGGGATACCTAAGATTAGCTTGCTTACAGAGAATGAATATAGTCATCATGGGTGCTTGGCCGTAATTTACCAACTTCTATTTAATACCCTTCCAACTGTAAAGTTTTATTTTTCTGTAAACAGAGTTCCTTTTATGCTAATGGAATTTATATTCTTGAACTCATAGATACCTGGAAGTGAGAGCTGTTGGTGTCTGAACTAATCATCTCATTTTTGTTGGCCTTTTTTCCAAGCTAAAGAGGGTCAGATCTGGAAAACCTCCTAGTGCTGATCTGCCTCTGTCTCAGTACTGATGGAGAATGCTATCCAAGTTCTGTTTCTGTGCACCAGTTTGCTCTTGGGTCTGCTGGGAATGATTCACAATCACAGAAATGCAGAAATTCAGGGCCAAAAAGGATAGCATGAGATTACTAAGTGTATCTCATATCACTGGAGGCATATCTAGACCCCTGAGATGGTGCTGGATGCAGACAGTGGGTAAGATCCCTGCTTTGTCCTCAGTGCACCAGCACTTGTTCAGGACATGTACTAATGGCAATTTGAGCTTTCATCTTATGCATTCCTGTGGCCAGCTTAGAATGGCCTTAGCTTCCCATGTTCTAGTAGGATAGGTGAATCATTCCCTCCTGCACATATCCCTGTAAGAGAAGACCTGCTTTTAGATCTGCTTGAGTGCAAGACCCTAAAAGAGAAGATCAAGGGAATGGTTGTGGCCCCAAGTTCCCACAGCCTGAGCAAAGGTGTCTCAGAGATTAAATGAATCAGAGATGCTACTGTTCTACTCATTTATTACCCATCTTGAAATATTTTCCTTCTACATAACAAACATCGTCCATACTGAAAATGAGGATTCTCTTTTCTTATGTGCAGTCTGTGGAGGAAAATTATCTTCGTAATAACTCTTTTGGGGTCTGACATCTAAATTCTTTTGAGATTCTCCTTGTGTTCTCTAAATACCTGAGGATTTCATTTTTCTTGTCTGATCTTGCTTCAGTTTCATCACATATTTTTTGTCAATGATGTTCATTGTGGTCCCAGTGGACACATAGCATATAAAATCAACTCATTATTACCATTTTATGTATTACCCTCTTTGTGAATGCAGAAATGAGATTTGTCTTGTTTTGTAACCATCTCGCTTTGATATATTCAATTTGTGGTTCATAGTAAATGCTGGATCCCTATTACAGTATTTCTAAATCTGAGGAAGTTCTCAGTTGCATTTTGGAGCTATGTGTTTATGTGTGTTTGTGTGTGTGAAAATAAATATATATATGTGTGTGTGTGGGTGTATGTTTGTGTATGCATAAAAAGTTTTCCCTAAATGTAGTATTTTGTATCCATTTTTTAATTTCAGGCTACTGCTTTCTTACAGTTTCCATTGTGGTGAGATGTCATTTAATTCAGATTTCAACATTCCTGCCTACTCTCCAAGCTTGTCATCGTCTTCAAATGCCTTAAATGCATGTTGTCTTTCCTCATTCAGTTAGTTACTGAAAATGCTGAAGAGAGCCTGGCTTTGGAGCCTTGTAGAACCATATTTGAAATGTCTGTTCATTTTGACATTGAATAAGTGAGACCACTCTATTACAGTTTTTCAGTTAGTTGAACACTAATCTTGTAATTATTTCACCTAAACTGTATTTATATTTGCTTTAAAAATGCTTTGCAGGATCATGTAAAAATGCATCACAACAGCCACCTCCTTATTTTCATTAAGCCATGTTCCCCTGTCAGAAAAAGTTATTAGACTCAATTGAATTATTTCTTCTAGATGGGTCCATGTGAGCTTTTTGATTGCATTATCATCTTTGTTAATATTTGCCATTTTGGTCTTGATTGTTTAATAATTTGGTTTTTACCTTGTGAAGTGTGCTTGGGTGAAGCATTCCATTAGACCACAGATAGGATTTTTTATTTTCCTAGTGATAAATTGGAAGATATTCTTATTTAATCCTCTGGATCTTCTCCAATCTATTATAAAAATTGATTTTCAACAGTTCAAAGATTATTGAATGAACAGTTTAATGAATATAGAGATAAAGTTAATACATTTGGTTTCACAGAACTGATGAAGTCAATTTGAAGATACTTAATGCATCTAACTTTGTTATTCTTTAATAATTTAGTAGTTTTTTGCTACTCCCATGCAAGCTGTTGTTTCTTGTTAAAATAAATTTTATGGGAAGTGTGGCACATTGAACTTCATTTTTCAAATTTGAATAAGTGATGAAAAAGAGAATTTTTGGAGTCTCCATCATTGGAGATACTCTGAAGCTGTCTGGACATGGTTCTGGGAAGTTGCCTCTAGGTCCCCTACTTGAGCAAAGGTCCTTTCCAATTACAGCCATTCCATGGGTCTATTAATAAAGTCAGCTATTCTCATTTGCATTAAATAAAAGTTATCTATTTCACATACACACCTTGAGTCTGACATTCACAGAACCTTTTCTTTTTGTTCATTACTTTTAATTAATTTTCAATCTGTAGTTTTCTGACTTTTTGCTCTGACTATTTTTGCTCTGTTTGCCCATCCTTAGTAAAACTTTGAATCTGTTTCTAGATGACATCTCTCCAAGGCATTGGTAGTTCAAGACCACTGCACCTACCCTGATGAATATCTTGCTGTGCTCTTTCTCTTTTAGTAGCTGTCAGTATTTTGACATTGCTTTACTCTGTAGGAGATGTCCATACTAGTAAATAAATAGTGCCAAGAGCAGTGATAGTCACTGAGGTGGAAAGGTGTGGCATGTCCCATAAGAGGGTTGGCACTTGTCCCCTCAAGGGAGAGCACTAATTTGAGTAGGGCAAAACAGTGCCCATTTCCACCAGTGCTTGTCTGTAAATTTTACTTCTTTCCTACTAATTTCCAGGCTATTCTGGGCTGTCACTTCTCTTTCTAAGAGCTTTCTGGGTAGCAAAGATACTCTATTACCACGAGATCATCTCACTCTAATATTGGTCATCTCATTCTTCTATTGGTCATGTAAAGTCACCTGCACTTTCTCCCTCTGTGCCCAACATCTACTGTGCCAAGAGGAAATTTTGGTTCCCAAATGACAAAAGGAAAAGCAGTATGTCTTCAGAAACTTACTGAGCATCAAATTACAGACAAGAAAGCTAAGGCTTTATTCTGAAACCATTTGAGGTATCATGCCTTTCTCTCTTGACCCTGTGCCTGCACACAACAAGGTTTGAAAAAATCCTGGTGTTTCACTTTCCTCAGACAAGAACATAAATCTTTCTCAGTGTGATCTGTCCAGCATCATCCACGGAGTCACCTTTGCTCTTCTCATGTGTGCTCAGAAAGGGGCTTCATTCAAAGACTTAAGCATCCCTTTAGTGAAGTCTTGGTGTTGTCACACTGGTGTGGCAAAGCTGGGGAAAGGCATCAAGCCATCAGAAAGCAAGACAAGGGCAGTCTCTCAGACAGAAAAGTTGCCTTGGGTAAGTGTGTCACTAGGCAAAACAGAGCAGTGGTATGCAGTTTCCTTTAATAAGACCTTTGTGGCCACTTGGACACACATCCTGGGAATTGCCATGGGATCAAACATCTCCAGTGTTGACTTTTTTTCCTGCCTTAGCTTCAAGTTTCCTTATTTTTCCAAGGACACCTACTCAGCATTCTGCATTTAACTTTCCCACTGCCATGCAGGGAGTTCAAACCAGACAAACCTGCTTGCTCTTTTCATTATTTTGCTTGGATTAAGTCTAATCCAAGATTATGGCTGTTTCTCATGCCAGCTACACGCTGCTTAGTGTTGTTCAGTTTGGCTCTACATGTATAGCTCACTGACCCACCCTTTTTAAGGCAGAAAAAGGTAAATGGGTGTCTCCAACCACTTTTCAACCCCTCCTGCTTCAGAATACAATGACAGTGTTTGGGGTTTTTTGTGAGGAGTTTGCACTCTTGGGATATGGCTTGGAATAATCAATATTCTCTTTCCTCGAAAGAGACACAAAAATCCTCACAGATGCTGAAAACACTCAGCCACTTCCTGATGTAGAGAAACATTTTCCTGTACAGTTTTCTTAAGATTCTCACATATTTAAGATTTTCAGCATCATGCACTCAATTAGCTGACTCTTTTATCAGCAGTGTTAGGGGTAGAGAGGGAGCATGCTGAAGATTGGATGCAATTCCATTTTACTTTGGATCCCCAAAGATAGTAGAAGAAAACAGGAACAGCTGGTACAGATTTAGAATGTCTTGGTAAGCAGGAGTTTGCCAAAGAAAATAAGTGCATAGTATAAATCAGGATTGGTATTGTCTTAAGAAACCAAAGAAAGCCCTTGTTCAGAATATTAAGTAAAATATGGGTGAATTTCAAATCTTCTTTCAGGTATCTCCAATAACATATGTCATCTAAAAGGGCTCTAGATATTTATATTTAGGTTCCAGGATTGTTTCCAGAATTATATACTAATGTTGAGCTTGCCCCTGGGCTTTCCTCTTGTCCTTGTGCAGTGCTCTACGACCTGTGGAATGGGGGCTTTCTGGAGACATGTGGAGTGCAGCAGCAGGAATATATCTCACTGTCAGAACATGAAAAAGCCTGATTCTGCAAGGAGATGTTATCTCCGCCCATGTGCTAGCTGGAAAACAGGAAATTGGAGCAAGGTAACTTCATTCAGAGCTGTGTATGAACAGTAAGCTTGCACATTTCAGTGGGTATGAAACTCTAAATATTTCATTTTTAAAACAATTATTTACTCAGTGAATGCATGAATTATTCCCAGTTGACCATTCAGCACTAATTTACTAATTTCCTGACCAAGTTATATCTGGAAAGACATCTGCTGTGAATTTTGTCCTTCCTGTGGTGGGTTGTGCTCATAATTCTTGCATCTAGAGCAAGCAGGACTCACTGCTCCTGTTCTATGGAGCTGACGGGGCAAAGCTGTACATAGTTGTTTGTGCCATCTTTTTAATCTCTGCCTCCAGGGATATAGCCTAATTTTAAGGAGCATTGGGAATTTGGGAAAGGGAGTTGTCATGTTCCTACTCACCCTTGTCACCATGTACTGTCTCTTGACATGGTTTATTCCCCATTCACATAACCTCAAAGTCTGCTATGTGTAGGATTCGCTTTGGTCCTAGTTTCATACCCATATCCTGTTCAAGAGACAGAAGAGTGTCCAGGGGTGCTAAGTGGAGCCCAAAGAATTGTGCTTGAGTCCCATTTTGATATTTTAAGCTGTGTGAAGAACACCTGGAAGGACTTAGGTGACTTCTTGAAGCTGATTATATTTTGTCTTCATGCAGTCTGAAAATTGAGTTTCAAACCACAGGTTGTTTTTCAAGACTAAAAGGAGATAATCTACAAAATTCTGTTTAAAATATTGTTAGTTTAATAAGGAAAAAGGTAAGTGTCTCAAATATTTCCAATACAGATCATTTCTGTGGACAATGTTGTTGCCATTGGGCTAGAGGGCAGATTGATATAAATAAAAGGTTATAGTTACAAAACCTGTGTTATTATTGAGCTCTTAGGCATAAAATTGATTTGAACTGGAATTACATGCCTCTTTAGAAAGTTCAGGAAAGGCCAAGGCTTTACATAACTACATTTAAGCCTTTGAAATTAATTTTAAGAGATACATAGACATCCTGCCCTCCCAGCTGCAGTGGGCAATTTCACCTTCACTTTTTCTTCATAAATGTCATTGCTCTTGCAACAGGTGAATGATGGTTATGTCACAAAAAATAGTAGGCAAACAGGTTTAATGATGAAATATAACAGGAAGCAAATTTTTTTAAATGTCAAACCAGTTATGAAACACATTTGAGGCAGGAGGCTTCTCCTATCAGATTTGTGTTACCTGTCATTTTTTCCATCAAGTGAACTGTACAAACTTAATTACAGTTTAATGTATTAAAAAAGGTTAAATTTTGCTTGTTTTAAAGTGGCAATTGTTTTTGGTTACTCATTTCAAACATTTTGAAGATATGTTGTCACAGCAAGATGTCTGGCTTCCCTGCTAGTGCAGTAGAGCTTTTTCTGTTTTCTACTCTGATTTAATTTTTCCTCTCCCCTAATAGAAAGGTGCTTCAGACTAAATCTTAGAATCTGTGTTTAACACCAATATAATTTGCGTATATCTTGAGACTGTTGTACTCAGTTTCTTACAGAGTCACTTCTGTCCACTGTTTCTATCCAGAGAGACAAAAACCTGTCTTGTGAGAGTAAGGATTTCCTTTCCATCCATTCTTCACCCCATAGGGGAGGTATTACATTCAGATTCCTTGCTCAACTAAAGGATGCTTATTTATGCAAAGGAAAACAGCATTAGTTGCTATTGCATCATAGTGGTAAAGGTGAGAGGTGATTTGAGGAGCTTTCAGTGGTGCAGCTGGAATTGGCTTTAATTCTGCTTAAAGACAAAACGTGAATTTTTCTTTATCCCTGGGGTAGCAAATTCAGTTCTTCCTCAAGAGCAGGAAAGGTCCTAAATTTTGTTGCCAGGACCTGGTGATGCTGCATGAGGCTTGGAAGAAGTTCTGGCTAGAAAAAGGAGACTGGAAGGGTTCACTTAGCTCCTCAGCAGAGCTCTAAGCTGGGCAGTGATTTCACAGGCTTTGAGTCTCAGAGTGGCTCTCTCTTCCCTCCCACCTTCTCAAACTGAGGCTGCTCTTGGGGTATGAATTCTCCTGGTGCCTTGGAGGTGCATGGAAGGAAGATGAGGGTGGGAACTACTACTCACTGCCTTCCTCTCTCTGAAGCAACTAAAGAATTGACAATATTCTTGCATACAGAATCTATTTTTGTATTTATTGCATTATGACTCTTTCACTATGACATTATTTGGAAATGGCTGGCAAGACTTGCCAATTAAATATTTTTCCATATTATTAATGGCCATAGCAGTTTAGCAGAGGAAGTACTTACATGGCATGTTCCAGGCTGCTGCGGGAAAAGCCACAGTGTTTAAGACTCACAACAGATTGGTGTTACAGTAAACTGGAAATTCCTACTATTCAGGATGCTCAAAGCTCAGGCTGTACTCCTGTTCTTTGCCTGGGGAAGGTACAGCCCTTCAGTGGGGCTCATCATGTGGAGATGTGCCCCTCTCTGTTTTGTGTACAGTGCTCTGTGAACTGCAGCGGAGGCTTCAAGACCCGAGATGTTCACTGCATTGATGTTGGGGAAAAGCGGCTGCTCAAGCCTTTCCACTGCCAGTTACTCGGCTATAAACCACAGCTCAACACTAGCTGTAACACAGAACCTTGCTTGCAATGGCGTCTGGAGCCCTGGAGTGAGGTACTGTTCTTTGAAAGAGGCTTTGTGAGTCAGCAGTTGCCTTTCAGGTAACAGCAGCTGTTGGATCCCATGCTGTGAGGTAAAATTGTGCTCCAAGGAAGACACACAGCTGGTGAGTTATTTTGCATGGCTACAGCAAAAATTACAACAGGTGTTCATAAGGCTTCACAGAATCATTCTTAGGATTGAGTGTGATTTACAGCTGGAGCTCTAAATTTCCATGTCCTGAAAGGGAGAAGCAGATGGTCTGGAAGAAAATTTGTTGTAGCTATCCTTATTGGATCGGTAAATGTGGTTCATTTAGATGAATCCTTTTTGCTGCTGTTTTAATGTTGCCTTCTCATTATGGCAAATTTATACGCTTTTGGACTGAAATTTTATGGAGCTTAAACCAGAAATAAGATAAATCTGACTTTTGGGTCCCTTTATAATGTAAATCTGTACCAACAAACTTAGAGGCAGCCAGACACATATTTATGTCAGCTAAAGCATGTGGCCTGATTATATCTTAGAATTTAACCCCACTGAAAGCAGTGCTGGAGAAAGTGGCACGATGTTTGCAGCCCTGTGGACCTAATGCTTTGGGCTTTTAAGGGAGGTGATCACATTTCCTTTATGGGGCACTAATAAATCACACCTGGAGTAGGCCAGGGTGTGCTGTCAGAGCAGTTAGCAGGGGGAGGAAAAATAAAAATAATGGAATGATTGCATCTGTTTGCAGATTTAAATACTTTATAAAAACACAAGTCCAACCCTGGAAGATGTCCTCATACTAAGGACACTGGATAGAAATGGATTGAAGAGGTTCATTTATCAGATGTCAGATATATTGTTCTGTCCATAGGGATGCAATTCCTTGTAGGACAGTAACAATGCATTATCCAAAGTATATTTGATACCTTATTTAATATCAGAGTATGAAATACTTTATGTATTTCAAGCAGACTCTACTACAGACTTAGTGAAAAAATAGTAAAAAAAAATCAGTGAATAAGTAATTTTAGAATGTGGACAGAAGAATATTTTAAAAATAACTTGGGTCACTACTTTGTATGACGCTTTTACTGCCAAAGAGCTCAATTGTTGTATGGATTGAATTTTTAGTGTCCCCAACCACCTAATAAAAATGAGATGCTGCATCTTATGAATTTGTTGTGTCTTCAGTCGATGTTACAGATGAATCCTGCTGATATATGACTTCTACTCTCTTGTTAGAGATGCTGCTGATGTTGGTGATGTTGATGAGCAGTTCTCTGTTGCCTGTTCTGTGTAGCCACTCCTACTCTGCCCTGTAGTCCTTCCAGCAGTATGTGCCAGGAGAAGCTTTTCCCTGTGTAGCAGCTTCTTCTCAGTCTCCTTCCTAAGCACATGGAGGAATAAGTGTCCCAGTGCAGAGGTTTTCTTCATGTCTGGACTTCAGGATGATGCCTGTACATCTTTCTAAACCCATGGTCCTGTGACCCTGGGTTCTTGCTATCTGTGGCCCCTCATTTCTAAATTAACATGTCCAGCCATCTTTGTGGTCTGTTTCTGGTTTCTCATCCTCTCCCACCTCTGACTGTGCCCGTCTCTGCCAGTGTTCAAGGACGTGTGGTGGTGGCCAGCAGAAGCGGCACATCTCCTGCCCACGGGAAGGGCACTGTGACTGGACCAAGAGACCTGATGCCATTGCATCCTGTAACAGGCAGCCTTGCACACAGTGGATTCACCAGGCCTGGAGCCCGGTAGGATTCAGTTTATTTCTGTTTCATTTTTTGTCATGAGTTGGCCGTATTTGGTCATATTATCCACCTGTCTCTAAACCTCAGCCCCTGTGGCAAGTACGCTTCCTTATGCACAGCTGAAGCTGCAAGAGAAGAACTTCTGAAAATGTTATTGAACATTTCATAGCCAGCCCATGTCCATTCCTTCAGGTGACAGATATTGTAGCTTCTATTTTCTGTTGCTGTATTCGATGTCATTGGAAGTCTGGCATCTTTTATCTTGTCTAAGCACAAAGGAGTTTTACCATTAACATTCTTCCTCTTTGCATTTGCAATTTTCCACTGTTGGAAGGGATCAGGTGATCCTCAAAACAACTTTGGGGAATACTGTACTTGCCTACACAAAGAGAGATTCTGAATTTTGACCAATACCCTCCTACTTTGTACCTAGAAATCTTATTGATAAATGTGAGGTGTATCTTTGGGGAACTTTCCAGTATCTGCTATACATATTTATCTGTTGCTATACATGTTTATGTATAGCAGTAGAGAAATATGAATAAAATAAATATGATAAAAGAAACCTTTCCCTTCAGTTTCCTTAATAAACATTACATACATTACAAGTACTCCTCAGAGTATAATGGATTGTTGAAGGAATGCTAAAAGCAGGAGCCACAAATCAGGAAACATCGGAGTCTCATTTAACACAGGAAATTCAATGAGTTGGTTTTGACACAAAGCCATTAGATGGGACATGACTATAAGGTAATGCAGAGTCAGTGTAACACTTAAATATGGAAGTGAAGCACATAAAGTAAGTAACAGAATACCAAACATTACAGCAACTATTTTACTTATTTATTAATCCCATATTGATATATTCATTAATAATTTTACTTCATAAAAATACTTAAAACATCAATATAAAGTTGTTGCAAGAACATCAATATAAAGTTGTTGCAAGGATACCTAAGATCTTTCAGTCTACCTCACGCCAGTACTATTGTGCTTGATGTACAGAGATACACATTAGAGAGGGGATAATTTGCAGAAAAATGACAGAGGTTCCACTCCTGTCTTCATCTCTTGTACTTCATTAGCTGACATTCTCTAGCTGCTGAATTCTTTGTATTTATCTGCTGGCACTATTTATCTGTAGAGAGAAAAAACTAAAAACTAATTGGGATTCTCAGATGCTCTGGGAAGTCACAAGAATTAAGTACATTTACAGAATGGTACAGGAAGATATTTTAAAAGTGTTTGGGTTTTATGGCCTTCTGTGTGAAGCCAGAACAAGCAGCTGGCAATTATTTTGTTGTCCTAAAGAAAGGGTAACCACCTGTTTAAAATCCAGGAAAGAAACAAAACCTTATTGGGCTTGTTTTTAATTCTTTACTTGGTCATTTATAGACCTAACATTGTAATTGTTTATTCATATTTAACTTAGATAGTCAGAAAACACAGGAAGCAAAAACGATCCTAATTGGTATGAATTTGGTTTATGAGTCTCTTATATTGTAGGACTGGCATTGCAAATCATCCTTTTCCTCTGTAGAAAACAGTCCTCTTCCCCTGTTTGCACAATCCAAGATGCTGTATTTATACTATTTACCCTGTACTGTATCCTTCCAAATCTGGCCAAAATGCAGCATGGAGGTGTCTGGATGGAGCATACTACACAGAGTACTGTAATGCCATTGCTTCTGGATCACATGCCAATATTAGCTTCCTGTCACATCACAGCTCAAATATTGCCATTTTACAAAATTTCCATGTAAAAAAAAAATTTACATATTGTTAAAATTACTCTTTCAGTGTGCTGTTTCTTGTGGAGGGGGCATTCAGCAGAGAGTTGTGAGATGCATGAATACAGAAACCAATGAAACTGAAGATGACAGTATGTGTGTGGATAAAGCCAAGCCCACAAAATATCAGAAATGCCATCTGCAAGAGTGCAGGAAAAATACAGGTAGAGTAATACACATGCAGTTTTCTCCATTTCTGCTGAGATTCTGCAAAAACTGAGATCTGACTCAGTCTATCAACTTCTTTTGAGTAGTGTGAGCTCAGTAATTACAGGTCACCCTGACCTGCTACTGCTCAGTTGCTCTATTGGCAGAACCACACTGTTGTCTCTTCCAGCACTTCTGGCCTTGTGTTGCCATGATGAGGACTGCAGTCTCTGAGCATTCATCCCTAATTTATGACAACACAACTAAATTAGTAGGGTTGCTTGTATTGGCCTGTTTTAGGTAACTCAGAGTGCAGTCAGGACTGGGAAGGACACACAGTGAGTCCAAACAGATGCCATTTCTTAAGATAGATCCCTCTGTGGAAGCTGTAAATTCTGGACTGGGAATGCAAACAAATTCTTACAGACACTGAAAAAAATCAGTGGCCCACAGGGTGGGACTGTCCAAAATCAGGAGGATTTTGAGAGAAGTGCTCTTGTGAGTCAGGGTGTCCTTCAAAAGACCCAGGAGCCCAGCTGTGTACATGGTTAATAGCCAAAAAAAAGAGGCATCAGGGGAAGTGGGAAGCTTACAGAAGGAGTAACATCTTTATGAGCAGTCTGTGTACTGCTGTATCCAGGAAGTACCCTCAGATAAGAAGAGCAACATCTCACAGCCCTTCTAGAAAAACTTTCATAAGCCTTTTGGAGGATGATCTTCCCTATTAGTCAGTGGTAAGGGTCTAATTTGACAGTGAGAGAATGGTTTGTATCTGGAGGGCAGTGCAGATGTGACATGCTCTTTAGAGTGATGCATCACTCCTGCTGCAGTTCAAATAATTTTAGCATGTGTTTTGCCCTGGGTTGGATTGGTCTTCTCATTTCCTGTCCCTCTCCTGTTCAGAAAGACAAACTCAAATAAAGACTGCCTACACATATTAGTAATAGTTACTTCTGTGAATATAAGCTCAAGTGGCCCATGAAACATAATAAATGCCCTACTGAGTAAGCACTAGTCCATGCAGCCCACCCTTATGGCTCCAACAACAGCATTAAAAAATGCTACTTAGCAGGAATGCAGGAGGTTGCTTGCTTTCCTGAGATTCATTTCCATGATAGTCCTCCGGCATTTCCAGCTGATGTATATTGGGCTATTAAAAGTTTTCCATGTAGTGCCTTTTTATTTAAACTTTCATTAATACGTTGCAACTCTTTTTGATGCTGTCGTGCTGTCTGCTTCCACCCTCTCCTGTGGCAGAAAGTTCACAGAACAATGGCATCGTCAAGGCTGGAAGAGACTCTCAAGACTATCCAGTCCAACCATCCACACAGCAGTGCTACTGCAACCCCTGAACCACTAAAACACATCACCCAGTGTCAGATCCAGATGCCTCTTAAGCACCACCAGGAATGGTGACTCCACCACCTCCCTGAGCAGCCTGTTCAATGCCTGACCACCCTAACAGTGAAAAAATGTTTTCTAAACATTGTCTCAGCTTCAGGCCGTTTCCTCTTGTCCTCTCACTGTAGGTGGAGCAAGATAGGCTGACCATCACCTCACTACAGCCTCCTTTCAGGTAGCTGTACAAACCTGTAGTCCCCTGGATCATCCTTCTGACTCTCCTGTAGGTGGGAATTTCCAGACAGCTGGAACTTCTCCAGTTAGCCAAGATTGCTGGTAGGTGATTGAGAGTGGTTTGACAAGTTCTCTCACCAGTTTCCTCATTACTCTGGGGTGAGTCCCATCTGGGCCCATACACTTGTGAGTGTCTTAACTGGCAAAACATGTCCCTAACCATCTCCTCCTGGATTATGGAAGCTTTGCTTTGCTTCCCATCCCTAACTTCTAGCACAGAGGGCTGGATATCCTGGGGGCAGACTTTCTGTCACAGCCTGGTGTGAAAAAAAATGCTTTCATCTGTTTTAAACTACCTTTATACAAGTTTTCACTGAGTTTCCCCCATTGCAGTGTTGAGAGATTTGCTGGAGAACAGCCCTGCTAATATACCATCTTCCTTCTATTGCACACCTTGTCTTCTTGCAGCTGAGAAACTCCAAGTTCTAATATCTGGCTAAAATCTGTCCCGTCTCAGTTCATTAGAGCTACCACAGACCTATTAGCATGGTATAGACAGCAGCAGTCAGTCCCTGCCATGTTCTGATGCTGCAGCAGTTAAAGCATAGCCAAGCTGAACATGCAGTTTTATGTCCATTGTCTATGCTCTCCTGCCTGCCCTGGCTGGCTGTGCAGCACCCTGCCAGCCCATGCTACTCATCTTAGGGGCAGTTACAAGAATAAATTATTGCCAAGTTTTCTCTAGCAGTTCTTGTCAGCAGAAAAGTCAGTGTGGAAAACATACATCAGCTGTGTCTGCCACAAAAGTAAAGTCCCCCTGAACAGTCATGAGTGCTGTGTTTTCCAGAACAGAAGGTCATGTGTTCACTAAAAGATCCTAGAATTTCAGTGGGAGGTCAAGCTGACCCATAATACAAGGGAAGAGAAAGCCACCATAAATAAGATCCTTAACAGACATCACAATCTGGCATGAAGCAGTTCAAAATTCTAGAAATACATGGGGTGTGCCAGCAAAATATGGCTAATTCTTGTCATCTTCTTCACTACAGGGCTGCCCTGCAGCAAGGACCAGCTGTCAGTTCACTTCTGCCAGAGGCTGAAAGGTATTGGCAAGTGCTTGCTGCCATCAATACAGACTCAGTGCTGCTTCACGTGTAGTCAGCCCCGAATTCGGAACAAAGCAAGACATGGGGACCAGCGAGCCTTCAAACAACAAAATTACACTAAATCTAGAAGAAAACCTCAAAACTAAGAAAATAACAACCAAACAGCTTGGCACTAGCTGGTTTTTTTTTCTTGTTTCCTTGAATAGAGCATCTGTTTACAGGTTTTATGTTCCTTATTTTTTTCTGAACCATCCAGCATAAATGGAAATCTGTGATCAAAACTGGGAAAGCACATTGCCTATGGTTATCAGTCATAATTTACTGTTTCCATTTTTTCTCTGTAATAGTCCAAAATTTATAACATAATTTTCAATGTACCAGCAGCTAGTACTACTTAGGCATGCGTAGACACTAGAAACAGGCTTGCAAGAATTTTCTGATTTTTTGTAATTAATGCTTAACTTGTTCTTCCATCTCTTTTCCAAAACCCACTTGAAACACCAGCACTGCTTACTCAAGAGTGCTTAGTGAAGGTAGTCCTTGGGGCAACAGACATGTACCTGTGCCATGGGCCAATTCTCTTCATGCTCTCTTGCCTTTCTTTTTTAGGAATCAAGGTGAAGTGGCAGTGTTTCTCTAAATTCATTACTCAGTAAGGAAACTTAGAAACAGAGTTTTGTAATATCTTATGCTTATGATAGGCAGGATGAATTGGAACATTGTTTTTTTTCAGGAGAAAAACCTTTGCTTAGTACTTGACTGAATCTCTAAGGGCTACCTCAGCCGTAACCCGTTCTTGACAATTTTCTTCTGCTACAAATGTCTTGCTGTAGCCTGAAAAGCCCATAAAATGTGGGCTATTAAGTTCCCAAATATGTTTTAAGCAGCATTTCTTGGTAAATGAAAAAAGCCATTTGCATCTACCACCTTAGTAGTCATAGAATCATTTAGGTTGGAAAAGACCTTTAAGATCAACAATTCCAACATCTAACCTCTAACCCAGCAGTGCAAAGTCCACCACTAAACCATACTCCTAAGTGCCTTATCTATCTGTATATTTTACACATTTAGGGGAAAAACCAGCAAAATCTTTCAGACAGTTTTATACATTCCATCTGATTGAACAGATGAACAATTTCAGTATAAAGAAAAATTTTAAATTAACTATCCAAGGCCATTTGAAATTAGATGAGGCAACCAGCTAAAGACTATGGCCAGTCTCTATAGCTGCAGGTATTCAACACAAGTGATACATGTCAGGAGGACATATAAAGCTGTCAGGAAACTTATACAGCATAAAGGTTGTTCTGCAGCAAAAATTTAACCTCAGAACTTACCCTTTGGAAAAAGTGGTGTTCTCTCTCTCGACTTCCCACTTCCACCAGTTTTATATTAGTGGTCAGCTATATTTAGTTCAAGAGCTGCTGAACAGAGGAACCAGGAACCTTCACTGTATTGGTTTCCACTCTTTACAGCGCAAAGAGTAAAGGAGTCACATAGTGAGAAAGCAAAAGATTTAAGTCTAAGCTAATGTAGGCAAGGACAATTGGAAGTTGAGTCTTTTGCATTTAAAAACTGAAATATTTCTGGTTTTTGACAAATGAAAAAAAAAGGAAGAAGCAATGAACTGGCCCAACAAAACAATTTTGCTAATAGCATGTTAACCTATGTGGTGGAATTCAACTTGACAGACTTAAACTTTTCCTGAAGCTTCAAGTGTGGCACGCAGGCATTTTAGCTGGAAATTACCCATACTACATTTTAAAATCAATTTTACACCATCAGCAAAAAGGCCAACTAGCATCTGGAAACACTGTAGTTCACACAGATGTTCAGTGGTAGAGCTATCTTGTCATCCAGTATCTCCCAGTAGAGCATAAGTGCCCATTCACAGAAGCACTCTGCCACCTCACTCACAGCAGACATCTCCTACAGTGCAAATCCATAATCATTGTGGAACTGAGGGCTCCTGGGACAGGAATCTGAGGCCCATAAGAGTATCTGCATACCTTTGGCCTCAGGCATGACAGCATCACTCGCCAAATAGCATTACTGTTTTTCTAGTGAAGAACATGCTACAACAAGCTTCAGGGAGCCAAGACCAGATCTTTGGAACAGAGCTGGGCATTTGGGCATTTTGAAAAGGGCTGGACAAGAGCAGACATTAGATTCCTTTGGAATTCTGTAGAATTTGGACACCTTAGTTCTTCTGGCTTTTTCCAAAATCTCAGATTTGCACCCTACTTACCTTACAATTTCAGGTTATAGTACAGGGAAATGCACATTTTATGCAGTGTACGGTGAGACACATGGTCATGAATCTAAGTGTCACTGTGGTTACAGATCTATGACTAGCAGTAGCTTTTTTTCAAGACAGACCTTTATGAAAGTTAATAGAAGTATTTCAGCCTGGCTATTATGTATTAACTTAATGATGGCCACGAGTCAAATTGTCATTTTTCAAAGGTTTGTGTCCTTTGGCTTAGGACTTACTTCTTCACTTGAAGTCTCTGGGAGTTCAAAATATGCAGCATAGTAAGGTTAGATTTATTAACCTCTCTGATGGCAATATAACGCCAGTTTTAGGTGCTGATAAAACAAAATCCACTGTTAAAAGTGTGGTGCTAGGTTAACAGATATGGGGATGACTTGCAATGGTGCATGTGTGTACATGCACACATTCTTACAATAATATATGTCCGTGGTATTGCTGGTCAATGCCAGACATGATGCTTTTTAAGTTTCAAGTTTGCTTCTGTCCTTCTGGGGACCCTTTGAGCAATGGAATTCTGGGCAGTTCTTACTCCTCTGGACACAGAAGTACTGAATTGTGTGCAGGAGCAGAGGTGTCATGCCTGATTCAGGAAGGATTTGGGCAAGGCTTGGGCTCAAGCTGTGTGGCGTAGAGAGTTCCCTGACAGCCAAACAACCTGGATTGGTGGGCAGTGCAGGTGCTCCTCCTCACATTCCCAGAAGCATTCTATGGGATTTGGATGGGACAAAGTTCCTGGTCAAAGTAATCTGTGCATAGGGTACCTGCATAACATTTTATTCACAGACGTCAGCAGAAGGAGGCCACCAGGTATTTGGGCTAATGAGAAAGGAGCTGACCGAGTGGATGTGGTGTAGGTTACAGAAAAATGCCTGCAGGAGTTGTCCTTTCCAGTGCTCCTTAGGGCTAGTATGGAGTTAAACATTTCTGCCTTCATTGTTTTCTTCAGGGAGCTGTTATTTCATTTGAAATTAATAAGGAGTGAATAAATTATATTATGGATATTAGTCAGAATAATCATTCTACCCAGGGAAATGTAGTCATTACTGTTTCTCAGCTTAAAACTTTAGGGAAAATATAGTGACAACCGTTTTAACAGAGCAGTGCCACTGCTGTTACAATACAACTGTTCTTAAGTAAAGGTGGATTTATGATGTGAACCTAGAAGGTCATTAGTCTCAAAACTGAATTGAATACTAAGGGCAGAGGTGTATTGTCATTATATTATCATATTAGCCCAAGACACATCAGCTTCAACAGATTGCTCAGGAAAAAAATGTATATTTTTCACCTTCACAGCTTGTTCTAACATTTCAAAGTTTAAAAAGCAAACTATGATGGCATATTTGATTCAAGTTTCAATAAATGGCATTGCATATGTTTGATGTCTCTGGTATTTTATGTTTGCAGTGCAAGAAGATTGATACAATAGAATTTTCACAAAAAAACAAAAGCTTTATAAATATATTTTATATGCCAGGAGTCCCATCACTGAATTGTTTGGGTGCTTGATACTCCAGCATAAAAAAAAAAATTAAAATGGGTGAGAGGAAAAAAGTAGAATAGGCCATGGTGCTAAGTAAAAATATACACTAAAAGGATTCATTACTTCCTATGAAATAGAGGAAATCTTACCACCTCTTAAGCAGATATGTCTTAATTTGTTGGCAGCAAGTGAGAGTGTCTGTCGTGTCTATTGAAGAGATGTATATAATATTACCATGCCCCTTGCCCTACACCCTGAATCTTCCCAAAACTCAAGTTTTGCCAGTCCTGCTGGTGCTTACGCCCAGAAACTTGATCAGTCCAGCCCTGATCCTTAGCATGCTGCCAAGGAGCAAAGTTAGGCTCTGGCAGAGAGCACCACCAATTCTCACTCTGTTCCCAGACTCCACCCCATGCCTCCATGCATGGGCTTAGCCTCACAACACCCTGTGAAGTCGCGGGAACTTGCTCCTTTTTACTTTAGAAAGTGCAGCCCACAGGGACAGCACCCTCACAGGTGCTCTAAGGGAGAGGGTTGAACTGATCTGAGGAGTGAGTGGAAGCTCCCTCTGCTTTGCCAAGTCCAACACGCATTCCTGGATGACCCAGTGCTCAGCACAGCCTGACGAGCAGATCCTGTGGTTGCTGCACTGCCTGGCATAGCTTGCAGCACCCCCTTGACTTGGCCAAGCAGCACTGTTACAAATGGAAGTGGGGGTTTAGCTAAATCCTTGCCTTTTGGCCAGGCCTCTGGCAGCAGGCAGTAACTTTATTGAGATGGCCAGCACCACAAAACCCACTCTCATTTGTGAGTTCTTTAACAATGGCTCATTCAGTCTCTTATGGAATTGATTCTTTATTTAATAGACATAAAACTAACAGACATAATAAGACTTAAACCAAACTAAATACTACACAGGAATAAGGACAAAAAGAGACTACTAGTCGGTAAATACAGCATGAGGTTAAAGGTACCTTTAATTAAATGTTACAGCTGGTGAAGAAACAATACAAATTAGGATTCAGTGTATCTTACCATCCCTTTGTTGGTGGAGCACACATCAGGACCCTTTCCCTCAATCCCTAGGGAAGTAACCATGGAACTTGTGTCCAGACTCCAGGGAGAGGTCTCCTGCACTTTCACTGTGTGTGTGTGTACAAGGTTTCTGCCTCTGTGATAATTTGTGTGTCTTTCATAGTTTGTAAAACAGGGTCTCTTAGTCAAGAATATTTCTTTTATCTCTTCCCACATCAGCTCTCCAGAATAAAATGTTCATTCTTAGCTGAGGACTGAGCCCTTTTGGCGCCAGTTGCCCCCTTGCTGAGCCTTTCAGGCCAGGTTACCTCTTTATGCACCAACTCTCTGTGGTAAAGGGGCAGAGGGGTGTGGACATCCTGCCACAAGCATCCACCAAAGGAACTGCTTGTTGGCTGCCAGCATCAGCTCAAAATTAAACCAGCATGGTGACAAGATAAGGTAAGAGAAGGGGATTTCAGGTGGGGTGTTCCAGACAGAGGTACTTGATGCAGCAGAACTGCTAGTTTAATTTTGTAGATATAGAAATACAATACATTGCAGACTTAAGAGGGAGAAAGTTCAGCCCTGCTGAATGTCCTGTTGTTGTATTCAGAGGATATTCAATTCCTATCCTTGTATTTATGTATTCTCATGTTCCCTGGAGAACAGGAGTTGGTGCCAGACACCTGTGTCTTCCTTGGATTGGCTGATCTGACTGTGTTTCAGAATGGTGATTAATAAGAAACACAGTTTATTGCTGCTGCCCAGCACTGCAACCTCCCTAGCTCTTATTCCATCACTAGGATATGGGGAGCTCACATGAGGATGCTACTTATTTCTGTCACTGATTGATCACAATGTCCCCTTTTCTCTTAGTGAGCAGATGCAGATACCTCCAGTACACTCACAGGAACAAAACCTGGGATTTGTCAACCAGAGACTACAAGTTTTTCCTACAGATGCAGTGGTTACAGCAGTAATACCCAGAGAATAAGAAATAACCACAGGACCTTCAGAGTGGCCAACCATAGTCTGTAAGCTCTGTCAGGGTCTTTAAAGGAGTGTCTGGAAACCAAGGAGCTGCTGAATGACCTGGGCATCACTCGATGCCAACTTGGTATCACAAACTAATAAAAATGAAAATACTAAGATTCTAGAAGGCCTCGCTTAATTCACTGTTACCGTTATGAGTCATCAAGTTATCATTTGCTAGATCAAAGTTAAAGATTAGGGACAGAGGAAAATATTTTCCTGGTGAGACCGAATGTTCTCAAAGGCAATCTTTTGCTGTGTCTCTGGAGTTACCTCTCTGTCATTTCTGTTAAAAGCAGGTGAAATGGTCTGAATTCAGTGATTCAGTGGCTTCAACTGAGACCTGAGACATCAGATAATGAATTGTAGAATCACAGGATGGTTTGGGTTGGAAGAAACCCTAGAGATAATCTAGTTTCAACACCCTGCTATGGCCAGAGACGCCTTCCACTAGACCAGGTTGCTCAAAGTCCCATGTAGCCTGGCCTTGAATACTTTCAGGGATGAGGTACCCACAGTTTCTCTGGGCAACCTGTGCCAGGGCCTCACCACCCTCACAGGGAAGAATTTCTTCCTAATATCTAATCTAAACCGACCTTTTATCAGTTTGAAGCCATTCCCCCTTGTCCTGTCACTAGATTCTTTTACAATCTCTCTCCTTTATTCTTACCGGCTCCCTGCAGGTATGGAAGGCCACAATTAGGTCACCCCAAATCCTTTTCTTTTCCAGCCTGAACAACGCCAGCTTTCTCAGCCTTTCCTCACAGCAGAGGTGCTCCCTCCCTCTGATCATCTTGGTGGCCTCCTCTAGGCTTGCTCCAGCAGGTCCCTGTCCCTCCCGTACTGGGAGCCCAGGGCTGGATGCAGGGCTCCAGGTGGGTCTCAGCAGAGCAGAGGGGCAGAATCCCCTCCCTCCCCTGCTGCCCACGGGGCTCTGGATGCAGCCCAGGACACGTTTGGCTCTCTGGGCTGTGAGTGCCATGGCCGGGCCATGTGCAGCCTCTCACCCACCTGGGGCTGGTGGTAAGGAAAGCTCCCTCTTGCAACACTGGTGTACTTGAGTGATTGTAAATGTGGCATTTACAGGAAGCAGCCATAAGGAAAACTCCACGGTGAGAGAAGCTGATCAATGAACTATCAGAGAGGGAATGTTTTATTGCAAGCCCATCAGGACTCACTGTTAACAGAAGTGCAGTGAACCTTGAAACTCCCCACCTGCTTTTTTATACAGATGGCAGTCATGGAGATACTGTGTTTCCTGTTTATTCTCCTATATCTGTTATCTGTTTCATACAATAACTGAACTAAAGAAGCTTGACATTTAATTACAACTGTGTTCATGTGGAAGTATATTTCCTTGTTGTTTGGCTCTGGAAGTAAATATATTGTCAGGTTATAATGAATGGGAGCATGAATCAGACTCATAACAAACAGTGCTGGCTGATAAAATTACTGTCCTGTGCTGCAATGCCCATCTGAAAGCTAATGAATGGTGGTCTTTTGCAAGTTCTTTTCTATGTTACTCTGTCCCTAGTCCCAGCCTTCATGGTAGTCATTGCAAGTCACTGGAGTGCCACATGCACTGGAAGACAAGTGAGATTTTTTTTATTCCCTAGCAGCTGTGGCTGTAGAAGTGACTGATTTCACTTTCCTGCCCATCTGATGACATGTTGAGCCCAGCTGATCTCAGCTTCACAGCCCTGTAAAGGTGAAGTTTTCCTTTACATCTAAACTGAGGGGAGGCCATGAGCACCCACAGGCTCCAGCATGAGGCAGGAGTTTGCTTTCAGTAGACGTTCCTCTTGTCAGGTGCTCCCTGTGTGTCACCTGGAAGCTGACAGCTCCCTGTTGCTCCCAGGTCACCTCATTTCTGTTCATGCCTCTCTTCCAAGTTTGTGTTTAGGCGAGGAGGCAGAGGGGATGTTGCAGATGACAGATCCTGCTGTAGTTAATGGGAGCAAGAATGTCTCGTGGTAATTATTTTTGTTACATGATCAGCAAACTTCATATTTTGGCTGAAGATTCCTGGCACCCTCTACCCTCCCACAAGGGTGGTCTGACTGACCAGGGTAACCCCATTTAGTGAGGACCCTGCTGGGAGGAGGCAGTGCTGGCTTGTGTGAGGGTGCTGGGGCTTTGGATCTGCTGCTCCTCTGCCTTTCCAACACCCACTCAGACCCAGCATCAATCTGCCTGACCTGCCGTCACCCTCCAAATTGGAAACGTGCATTTCATGCCTTGTTGGACTCATGGTATCCCAAAGAGTAGCAAGATGGGGAACACAAAAACATTCTCTGCCAAGCTCAACAAATCAATTGAGCAACCCATCAGGGCACACTAACTGCTGTTGTAACAATCATGGGAGGAGGTAAAAAACGAATACATTTGAAACTTTGTTCAGGAAGCCATTATTCTGGTGCTGGGATTGACATGGCCATGACCTTTATTGGGTCTGAAACTGCAGAAAGGTAAACAAAACTTGAGTTGAAATTTTCCATCCAATACAGTCCCCCTTACCCTTGGTAAAGAATGTGTCTGTGTAAATGGGAAGTAGCAGTGGGAACAAACTATGCTAGAAAGTTTTGTTTCTGAAAAGTAGAATATTGTAGTGTTTGGAACCTTTTTTGCATTAATTCAGGTTTTGTGAGCAATCATGAACAATGTCAAAACTGATATTTTCCAATATTTCTGAAATTAAATGTTCCTTTTGGGGGGTGTTGGTCAGTGCTCTTCACAGGACAGAAACTCTATTGGGTAGTTTGTCTACTAGCTGGCACATCCTTGGATCACATTTGCATGAGTGAGTGCCTTCATTGCTGTTTTGTGCAGGATGCTGGAGGGGACCATTTGCTGTCTTTCCTCTTCGCGGAGTTTTCCAGTATACAGTGACAATTATGACAGCACAAACAGCATAATGTCTTGACCACAGATGATCTGTTTGGGATTTTTGTTTAAATATATAATCAATCCACTGAAGAAGAAAGTGTTATCCAGAAAAGCTATTTATCTTCTGGTGGTGAGATATGTTATGCTGGTTTCATACAGGAAATCTGCTGAGCTCAGAGCTGAAAGCTGTTGGTTTCCCTGGATGTATTTTAATGGCCAACAGCAGTGAGAAGCTTGGCCTTCACAGTTACAAAGAGTCCCCAAACAGATTTAAAGAGTCTGACTGGCTCCCACTGTTTGTGCATGCACACATAGGGCTCTTAGGTGCTTGAGCCAGAAGACTTTTCATAGTGAAAGCAGTAAAATAAATCCCTGAAGGAAGAACATTGTCTGTCCTCTGTAACAGCCCATGACACCTATCTCTCTTGAATGGGAGCTGCCTGCTAAGATGAAGAAATGCAGGATATGGTGTGCCAAATCCACTGTCAATTAGACCTACAAGGGCAACAGGTTTCTTCTCTTTCATTATCTTTATTTATTAAGATATTGACTGTAAATATTTAGCCCTAGATTAGTGTATTAAGGTTGCTGGTAAGAGGACTGTTTTGTCCTTAACAGTACTTGTTCTGATCAAAGGAAAACTATACTCTTAGTTTGAATTATGTGGAGGTTGTGTCCTGGGGAAAGCAGCACATTTTGCATGCTCATGAACTGGGCTGTTCAGATGACAGGTTTCATTTAGGGAATGAGATGGATTTGACAAGTGGTCTGTTAGATGGATATAAAAGTGGTTGGATAGTAACATCCAGAGGGTAGAGGTCAATACCTTTGGGCCCCAAAGAACATCAAGTGACAACTGCAACACCCAGAGGTCCTTACTGGGACCAGTGTTATATCTTCCTTAATGACATAGACAAAAGGATCCAGTGTACCCTCACCAAGTTTGCAGGTGACACCAAGCTGAGGTGGTTGGACACACCTGAAGGACAGGATGCCATCCAGAAGGACCCAGACAAGCCCAAGGAGCAGCCCATGTGAGCATCATGAGGTTTATCATCACAAGGCCAAGTGCTGGTGCTGCACCTGGGCTGGAACAACCCCTGGTACCAGCCCAGGCTGGGCATGAACAGACCCAGAGCAGCCCTGCCCAGAGGGGCTTGGGGGTGCTGTGGGTGAGAGGCTGCACATGGCCCGGCCATGGCACTCACAGCCCAGAGAGCCAAACGTGTCCTGGGCTGCATCCAGAGCCCCGTGGGCAGCAGGGGAGGGAGGGGATTCTGCCCCTCTGCTCTGCTCTGCTGAGACCCACCTGGAGCCCTGCACCCAGCCCTGGGCTCCCAGCACGGGAGGGACAGGGACCTGCTGGAGCCAATACAGAGGAGGCCACCAAGATGATCAGAGGGAGGGAGGACCTGTCAAAGCCAGATTGGATGGGACTCCGAGTAACCTGGTGTAGTGGAAGGTGTCCCTGCCCATGACAGGGGGTAGAAACAAGTTGTTTAACTTTCTTCCAACCCAAACAATTCTGTGAGTGACTCTGTCCATTCCATGATTGATTTTTCAACATTTCTACTTTTTGCTCACTGACATTTTTCTACCTTCTTCTTCCAAACTTTTATTTTTTTTTCAGGCTAGGAATAGATGCAGCTTCCATTAGAAATCTGTCTCACAGAGGGGTGCCTGCAAACTTTGGTCAAGTCACCTCTCTCTTCTGTTAAATGAGATAAATACACTGAGTTTCTTTAGGTTTATTCCATGCACTTTAATTTTTCTGCTCTTGTTGAATGCTTAAAAATGTAATTTCAAAGTGCAGATGCAGAAACTTGCAAATCTGAATTTGTGATTGCACATAACATTGGTATTCTGTTACTTTTTCAGCCTCAAATTTTAGTTATTACACCTTTTCCATTACACTAGAAAAACAAAGTCAGATGGTAGTTTGTGATTACTCTGATGCTATTTTGCAGTGTCACAAACTTCAGCATACAGCCCCCCTCATATATGACCTCTCATCTTTGCTTTTCCTTTGCCTTTCTTTATGAAAGCAGATTTTTAAATTCCACTGACCTTAGCAAGTGACCTGGTTCACCCTATCTAACCAATCTTCCTCATTTACTGTCTTGCCAATTTTTGTCTCATCTGAAAATATTCTCTGCATTGATTTTCTTTTTTCTTCCAGATCCCCAATAAATATATTTAATGGCAGAAATATATTTCTACAGGAGTAAAAGGTTTTGGTTGACATTTCCCCTTTATTTTTATGATGAATTCTGAATGTGTTTGTATTTGACATAATAGTAGTTCTTGTAATCAAAATATCTCACGGGACAAATCAAAATTGTTCATAGATGTCTTTTGCCTTATCTAACCCAGCTTGTCTGCTGGACGGAAGCTGTATGAGGACGGTGGTTGTACTAGGTTGGAGAATCAAGCTAGATTAGCCACAGCCCTAGCCTTTGTCTTACTGAAATTTCAGCCTCCAGGAACACTCAAAACATGCTCAACAACAGCTTTGAAATGTCTTTGATGTTACAATTCTGTTAGCATAACCACTGTGACATCTTTGGGTCAGATGGATGGTTGCCATCTTAAATATCCAAAATGGGAAGGAAATAAGATAAAAGATTCCGAGAGATCTATTGCAGGACATTCTTCTCTGTTGCCTTTTGACACCTCTAACTATGTGTTTGAAATCATAGGAATTTTGAACACTTAAGCAGCTGCTGCTCCATCCAGCTACAAAGTGGATCAGAACAGCAAGACTCCTGGAATTTGCTGCATCACAGAAAATATCTGGCTTCTCTTCACAGTAATGGCTGATATGTTGACTGTAAAGCTTCAGCCTATAAATGTTTTTAGGACATCCCCTAAGCTGTCTGCCAGGAACTTGCAGATTCAGTGTTTACAGCTGGATGAGGCCTGGCTATGAAAAAAAGGGGCTGTCATGGTTTGACACTGGCACAATGCCAGTGCCCCCCATGAAAATGCAATTTCTCAACTGAATGCTGTGAAATGCGATCGAGAACAGAGCAAAGCAGGCCCAAGCTTAATAACAAGAAAAAAAAAACTTTATTAAACTACTACCACTATGCTACTATAAAAGAGGGGGGAAAAAAAGAAGAAAGAAAACACACACACAATTAAAAATGAAAACCTTCCAAAGCATTCCTCCTCCCACCACCCAACTCCAGCAAACCACAGTGAGACACAATCTGGACCCCAATCAGGTTTCCACCCTCCAGATAATCAACACCCAGTCCATCTGCAGGGAGAGAGGAGTCTCTCCTGTGCCACAGACCCCCCAAGAAACACAGCTGCCGCATCCTGTTCTTCCATGTCACCACATGCCCGGAGAAAAAAAGTTTGCCAGTGGTGACCCTCTCCTTTCCATGCACAGTGCTCTCACCACCAATGCATGGATGAACAGACTGCTTTTAGGATTTTTCCTTTCAAGGATGCCCTGCCAAGAGGGGAAAAAACAACAGTTCAGTTTTTCATTTTTGGGACCAACAGTCCCCCCCATTTTCCCCTGGGGCCGAGGATCCAAGAACTGAAATCTTCTCTTCTTCCTCTGCGAAGACAGGGGGCACTACCACAAACCTCCTTAACTTTTCTCTGTTCACTCCACTTCTGTATTTTCCCAGCTGAAGCAGGTCTCTTTGGCTCACCGGCATCCTCCTAACATACAGTTTCTCTTGGAGGAGAAGATCAGTTCAGTCTGTGGCTAACAAGAAAAAGTCCAGCCAAAAGTCACTCCATCATCTCCTCCCACCTAGACTTTCTCCTTCCAACATCCCAGGTCCCAGGCTGTCTCTCTTCCTCTCTTTTCAAACCAAGGAGGAGAAAAATTTCACAAAGCTTTCATTTCTCAGGAAGGGTTAAAAGTCCCAACTCCCAGATATGGCTCGCTGCCCAGGCTCCAGCTCCCACAGCCCGGCTGGGCACCTTGCGGCCCCCCCGCTCTTCTCCTTCCCCGCGGCGAACTGCTGATAAAAACCACCACTGTCTCTTTTTCTCTCTTGGGAGAGAGAGAGACTCTGGGGGGAACGGAGACATCCCAGATTTTCTCCACCCTTCCATCTGCAGGGGGCCAGCCTGGTTTCAGTCCCTCCACCCTTGGGCCTACCTCCGAAGGCCACATGGCTTCTCCCCTCCCACACCCAGCTCGTGGCCGGGCAGGGGAGAGTCCTGCACTGACCGCTGACCGGAACCCAAGAGAGCGAGTTCCCCTGGGAATTCTGCTTTTAACCCCTCTGTGTTCTCAGAGGTGTATCTACCTTCAATTGGTCAATGTCCAAATTGACCTCTTCCTTCCGGAAAAATTCTTTTTCCGTGTCAAACCACGACAGGGGCTTATGATGGTCTTCCTGAACTAATATTTCAGTGTGCCTGAATATTTGATCAGCAGAGAAAACTGCAGTAGAAGATGGGGTGCTCCAGGCTCATGTTGGAAAAGATGCATCCCAACCCCACCGTGCTACCTTGATGCAAGTATTAATCCAGAGCCCCCCTGATCTTCCTCCATGACCATTAGTTGGCCATGGCTCCTACAGAGTAAAACCAAATTGAGGCAGGAAGGGAAACTGGCAAGGGAGCTGGCTGTCCTTACCATTGCAAAAATTGAACAAATAATGCCAAATGCACCTGAAGCCAGAGATGTTTTTGATCCAGGGAAACTATTCTAGCTCAGAAACAGCCTAGAAGGGGAAGTATATTGTTTTATTTGCAGCTAGTTTAGGGCAAATTGAAAGCAACTTAGGGTTCTGGAAAATAATGAGGGGTTACAGGTGACACAGATCTTCTTATGAATCCAGGTGCTCTTTGGATCTGCTCGCCTGTGTTGTGCTAAGCGGTGATCCCTCCAGGTGGATCCCAAAAGCCCAGCCATAGGCTTATGGTCAGGCAAAATGTCCATGGAAAGCTCCAAGGCAGTGGTTGTCACTGGTGACTGATAAAATGAAGTCAAAACATGCACAGTTTTTGGAAGAGAAGTAATTTTGTTGTCTCAGTGAAGGACTTGCCATTTTCTCCTTGTGCCACCCCTGTATGAGCTTGTGAATAAGGAATAATTTGCCTCTAGATTGACTACTTTGAGAACATTTATCTTTGATGATGTAGGCTCTGAGCAATTTTATGATCAAAAATGCCTCTTTCTATACAAAATTATATAATATTTCAAATGTCAATGGTACCTAGCTTGTAAAATAACAGCTAGAGGAGAGGAGAACTCAGAATGTCTAGGCTGTTCAAAACTAGCTGTTCAGGAGCTTTTTATAATGAGTAAGATACTTCACTGAAGATATTTCATTCAACTATGAGAAGACCAGAATTCATTTTTAAAATGTGTATTGTAGAATGACATCTCATTAGATTAAAAAATAGCATCAGAGCTATCATTTTCCTTTCATAGAAAAAATGTGGCAAACTTGTAGTTTTTACTGAAATATTGATAAGCAATTAAAACCTTGACCTATGTCTATTTGTTTGACCCTGTGTGCAGCCCTAGCAACTACTGAGAAATAACACTTAACATGTTTCTGAAATTATGGTGTTAACTCCAATATCCTGTCTAATTTCCTTTCTGTGCCTACATTTCCCTGCCATAAATACTGGAGGGATACTGCATGGTAACTGAAGGGCTGTGCTGTCATTCACTGTTCCTCTTTGCTGTTGAATAGCTTCTATATGCATGTTACTTGGCACTGGATATTATTTATTACCACATGCGATTCAAACCATGATCACATGAAATTGCTATCTGTGACGTCTGAAGACAGTCCTAAAATGCTGTGCTGAACGTGATTTCTACCTCAAGTACTAAGTCATGCTCCTTTGAAGAACAAGTTGAATAAAACTGCAATTCATAAGATTTTCAGCAGCAAGGTGCTTGCCCTTTCCCCATTTTTTAAATGAGAAATGAAGTTAAAACTGCTTTACAACATTTTTTCTTGAAATTCCATCTGTGTTCACACAAAAAAAAACAGCTTTGCAAAGCTTTGGATGATATTGAATGAAGTTTCAGGTGTTGAGCTAAATATACCTTGGATGAAATTTGCATGACTGTAAATTCCCAAGTTGAAAACTTCTGATAACACTGCACAGGATTTTTCTGAACAAGTGTCTTCATATTTATCTTTTCCAGTCTGCAGCTCATGTCTGAGGATGAAAACTGTTGGACTGCGGTTCTTAATGGGATTAATATTTATTACATTCCTGTGTGCTGCTCTTACCCAATAATCCTTGCTGAGGTTGGTGATGCTACTCTCCCTGCCCAGCACCCCCCCTTCACCAGCTCTTCCCTTCTATTGAGAAGCAATGCTTCTTGTCAAGTATAAATACTTCTTTTTATAGTGCTGCAGAAATCAAACAATAATAAAGAGCTGTAGAGAGAAAAATATCTCCACCATGAAAGTTGAAAACCATTTGAAAGAGAAAGGAAAAAAGTAAATTGCTAGTTTTTAAATTTTCAAGAGGATTATATGGATCTATCTGCACACTCCAGAGCTATGTATAAACATCTTCATTGCTCATCTGATTTCGAGAGGAGGGGAGGGGAGGGGAGGGGAGGGGAGGGGAGGGGAGGGGAGGGGAGGGGAGGGGAGGGGAGGGGAGGGGAGGGGAGGGGAGGGGAGGGGAGGGGAGAGGAGAGGAGAGGAGAGGAGAGGAGAGGAGAGGAGAGGAGAGGAGAGGAGAGGAGAGGAGAGGAGAGGAGAGGAGAGGAGAGGAGAGGAGAGGAGAGGAGAGGAGAGGAGAGGAGAGGAGAGGAGAGGAGAGGAGAGGAGAGGAGAGGAGAGGAGAGGAGAGGAGAGGAGAGGAGAGGAGAGGAGAGGAGAGGAGAGGAGAGGAGAGGAGAGGAGAGGAGAGGAGAGGAGAGGAGAGGAGAGGAGAGGAGAGGAGAGGAGAGGAGAGGAGAGGAGAGGAGAGGAGAGGAGAGGAGAGGAGAGGAGAGGAGAGGAGAGGAGAGGAGAGGAGAGGAGAGGAGAGGAGAGGAGAGGAGAGGAGAGGAGAGGAGAGGAGAGGAGAGGAGAGGAGAGGAGAGGAGAGGAGAGGAGAGGAGAGGAGAGGAGAGGAGAGGAGAGGAGAGGAGAGGAGAGGAGAGGAGAGGAGAGGAGAGGAGAGGAGAGGAGAGGAGAGGAGAGGAGAGGAGAGGAGAGGAGAGGAGAGGAGAGGAGAGGAGAGGAGAGGAGAGGAGAGGAGAGGAGAGGAGAGGAGAGGAGAGGAGAGGAGAGGAGAGGAGAGGAGAGGAGAGGAGAGGAGAGGAGAGGAGAGGAGAGGAGAGGAGAGGAGAGGAGAGGAGAGGAGAGGAGAGGAGAGGAGAGGAGAGGAGAGGAGAGGAGAGGAGAGGAGAGGAGAGGAGAGGAGAGGAGAGGAGAGGAGAGGAGAGGAGAGGAGAGGAGAGGAGAGGAGAGGAGAGGAGAGGAGAGGAGAGGAGAGGAGAGGAGAGGAGAGGAGAGGAGAGGAGAGGAGAGGAGAGGAGAGGAGAGGAGAGGAGAGGAGAGGAGAGGAGAGGAGAGGAGAGGAGAGGAGAGGAGAGGAGAGGAGAGGAGAGGAGAGGAGAGGAGAGGAGAGGAGAGGAGAGGAGAGGAGAGGAGAGGAGAGGGAAAAAAGAAAAAGTGATGCTGCATCCAAAGCACAATGCACAGCAAGTTGAATGAATTAGGAATGGAAAAGAAAAGGCTCTGGGGTGACCCAGTTGTGTCATTACAGTAGTTAAAGGAAGCCTATAAGATCAATGGAGAGTGACTTTACAATAGTCTGGAATAACAGGACAAAGAAGAATGGCTTCAAATTGACAGAAGATAGATTAAGATTAGATATTAGGAAAAAAAGTCTTTACTAGGAGGGTAGTAAGGCACTGGAACCCGTTGCCCAGAGAAACTGTGGATTCCCCAACCCTGGAGATGTTCGGTGCCAGGTTGGATGTTGCTCTGAGCAACCTAGTCTGGTGAAAAGTGTCCCTGCAAGGTGACCTTTAAAGTCACTTCCAGCCCAACCCATTCTATTAGTCTATGATAAGTTACTGGGGAAAGGGATTGAGCCCTTGTGAATGGCTCAGACAGATCTTCCTACCAACAAAATTGGAGCCTAAGCAGTGCAGAAGGTTATGTACAATAATGATCTCGAAAAGGCTGCAAACCCTCAGTACACATTCATTTCCCTCTAGAATTGCACTTGGTCATGAAGAGTGATGAAAACTGCCTGCTTGCTGGGTGTGCCAGGGATGAAGGCCCTGCTGATGAATAGTGGGACAAAAATAATCAGTGAGATAGAATCTGTTTTTTCCAGCCTTTATTATCCATTAGAGTTTCTGAAGATAGCTGTCTCCTGAAGAACTGGACACCTTCCATTGATTGAAACAGTTTAAGGGCACTGTTGATATTTTGATCACTAAATCAGTAATGAGCCTGACGTACCATAACTGAGATAGACCAAAGAAGGACAGATTGATTGGTTGAGTTTTCCTTTTGCAACTTTTGAAGCAGCATCCCACTGGACTCCCAGGGCTTCTCTCTACAAACAGTAGGCAACAGTCGGGCCAAACCAGCACTTGAAGTATGGGGGAAAAAAAGGTGTCAAAGAGTTTGAGGTGCCAGTGGCGCCATTGAAAAGAGGGAGTCACTGCCTCAAGACACAAATAAACTATGCAGTGACTTGGGGAAGGGTTGTTTATGACTGCAATTTAAACAGCAGAGAAGCTCCATCATTTTCAAAATGAGAAAACATTTTGAACATGCCTCTCTTCTCTTTCTGTGGGTGATAGTGGGATCCACTTGCCACTCTGATGTGAGAAACTGGGTCAGGGCATCCTGGCAGCTGGTGAGAGTGTGTGGTGCAAGAAACAGCAATCCCAGTGTGCTGCAGCTGTTTGCAGTGCTGCAGACAGCCTCTGCACCTCTGCATACACACACAGGCATGGCTGCTCGTTCTTCTAAGAAGAGGGATCTCATAAAAAATGCTGCTTGGCTTTTCAGAGCAGACAGAAGAGGTGGTGCAGTGTGGTGAGCAGAGCCCTGTTTGCCAGCCCTGAGATTCCAGTTCTTCCAGGGCTGGGCAGGGTGACAGGGATTAAGTCAGTGCAGTGCTGTGCACTCCTGGTGCCTGCACATAATTAGATCACCACCACTTCAGAGCAGAGCCTGCTTCTGTACAGCTTTGAACAATGAGGTTTTGCTCTTGTTGGGGTTCTTTGGCACCACATTAATATTATTTTATTAAACATATTATAAGATTTACTGCTACATCAGCAGGACAGTTCTTAAAAAAGCTGACCCTGTGATGAAGGGTCACAGCTGAAGATGGGAAATTGAAAACTTTAACCTGGTTTTCTAATTTTTAACCTGGTTTTATAATTTTGAGTTGGACATTTATTCCTTCAGATGGCACAAACCCCTGGCTCGTACAGGTCAGCTCTCAGTGAACACAGATTTTCAGAAATTCTCTTGAAATTGCTCTGGTACTATTATGATGTATTTTGTCTCTGTGATGGAGATAACTGAATTAAGTTCATATTGTCATTTTCAAAAGATGGCTCCATAACAAAGGGAATATAAATTACAGTCCATAACCAAATGGTATTTTCACAAGGGCTTGAAGCTAAGAATGAACTGTCTGGCTGTGTTGGGGAAGAAGAAGGAGTTGCAGACAGGACCCATCTGGCAGCTTGTGACACATGAGAGCAGAGGTGTCACAGCCACTGTTTTGGGTTGACACATGCAGCTCAGCTTTGTACTGTCACTTCCTCTGTTATCTACAATGGCATCTGTGCTAGGAGAGCAGGGAAAGCAAACATTCACCACCCTGTGAGCCCTGGCCCAGGTGTCCATGCTTTTCTAGCAGTCCCCAGTATATCAAGTCCATAAACGCTAATCCAAAAAAGCAAGATGGATTAACTGTGGGTGTGTGGTAATTGCACCAGGCTCAGCATGTTGGCTGAGGCTCTGGTCTGTAACTCTACAGTATCTGGAGGCCAGTATATTCTTCAGCACAGAGGGAGGGGAAAAGAGAGTTTTGACCTTGAAGATACAATTCCTGACATATCCTTTTTGTTAGCAGAGGTGATGCTGTTCTGAGGAGGTTCTCTATTAGCCAGGGACTCTGGGTAAAAGCTGAAAAGGAAAATTGATTTTCAGAAATTGCTCACTCAGCTCTGAGTTGGGGTATTGGAAGAGCCTTCCTGGGCCATCCTCACTTGCACCTTGTTTGTTTCAGGTATAATTCCTGCAGCAGTTTGACAAAACCCATTTGTGAAAGAGAAAGTGAAGAGGAAAGCAAACCACACAAATAGATGGCTTCTGAGAGCTTGGCTTTGCCTCTGCCTGGAGTTTTGCCTCGTGCTGGCTGCAAAGTGGCACAGAAATGTGAACAGGCAGGTAACAACTCTGCTTCTCCATTCCAGGTCTGAGTTTAAAAGCACTCCCTTGTTTGCTGTACCCAGCTGTCTCCTCCTTTTCTGGACCTGCTCTCACTTCAGCTCAAGCCCAGTTGCCTCCTGTTTGCTGTTTAGGAAATCTGAAATGTGCTTCATTGCAGTTTCCCAGTAGTGTCAGTGCTTTATCCTGGTTATAGCAAAGTTGGACAAGAATGCTGTCAGTGTTTTGACCTCCAGCAAAACACTGTCAGCTTCTTTACTTACTATAATAAGATATGCTGAAAATGAAATATGAAATACATACTGATAACTCTAGCCATTCCAAGTTTTATGGGTAGCACTGTTTCTTAGCAATACAATACTTGCTTTTCTTCAATGACCAGAAAGCAAAATAGCATTATTTGGTGTATCTTAATTCATGTGCAGACTGATGCCACAAACTAGAGCTGCTACTTTCTTCCCTTCAATTGGAAACACTGATAATCAGAGTGACAGCTTGCCATATTGTTCCCCTGCATTATCTCCCATACATAAAGATGATTGAAATTATTTTATCAGTGATTTATGATACTAGTTCTGATGAGTTTTTTAATTACAGGGTAACAGACTATCCTGTAAACAGAGCACTGCTTTGCAAAGCACGTTGCTGGGAACAAAAAGCCATACACCAAAGTATTGCACTCTGTGCTTTGTGAGATCTGCATGGAGCATCATGAAAACACAGGAGTTAGTTGCTGAGAGTTCAAGATTCATTAAAACAGAAACAGGAAAAATTCTAGCTTTTTATGTTGGTGGTGAGGAGAGCATCTCCTTCCTAAAAAAGGAAATGTGTTTGAAATCCCCAATAAGAGTCCAAGATATGCCCCAGGCCTGTTTTACGGCACAGGCCCTGTTTTGTATGTTTCCTTACTGTCTTAACTTTTCTTGTGTCTTTTTCTATATAGGAGATACCCTAAACTCTCAATATGCTCTTCTTTGGATATTGAGGATTTGGGTATGAATCCCTTCAGGGCAGAGGAGGGAGCTGAATGAAGGAATGGCACATCTGAGACAGGGACTCAGTGTGTGACAAGTTTCAATCACGTTTCAAGATGAGTAAGACAGTACCCCTACAATTTAAATACTTCAGGGCCAGGCTGCAGCTGATTGCAGAATTCCCACCTGTAAATCCAGGATGATTCAAGTTAATGTATCTTATGAGGAAATGGAGATTTGTTGTTTGATGATTGTTTCTAGTCCGAGCTTGAAAGTCTTGTTCTGTGGAAAAAGTCTGACACTGAAAACAACCAAAACCAACTTGTCATTGGAACATAAAGCCCAAACATTCTGAAATAATTCTTATTTCCACCCTGTGAACAATCTCGGAAAAATCTCTGGCAGGAAAAGATACAAATAGCTCAGCTGCTGATGCTAACAAGTTAGTCAGAAAGGAGAAACTTGATAAAGTGGATGTACAAACAGTTCAGGGATTATCTGTTCAAAGATATAAAATGGTTTAAATTTAAAGAATTAAATATTTCTCCTAAATAAACTCTGTATTTGATCTCTTTGTACTAGTATTATCTGAAGGTGTTTAGACTCCACCTGATCCCTCTTCTAGCACCACCTGTCCTCATGTGAGGAGCAGAACTCAGAATAGTTATGTGTGATCTCATTTCCCATAGCTAAATGGAGTATTTATGAAAAAATGTTATGATATGATTATTAAAATCTCAGTTGGCAATGGCTTCTTGGAAAGGTATGCTTAGCAATTCAACCCATTTTGACATTTCAGTGAATGCATCAACAAAAGGAGTCTTTCAAAAAAATCATATTCATTCGAAGCTGTTCCAGTGTGCAGCCTGACATCCTTGCAGATACTCAGAGTCAAATGTGCCTGTATAAACACAGAGAAATTTTCCTTTTATTGCCAATGTGCTTTAGACAGGTTACAGTCTGTCCCTGAAGCATGCAATTGGAAAATCACACATCAAACAGGATTAGACTGTCATTCTGCATCTAAGCTCCTGCAGAGTATTAAGTTAACCTGTGCTGATGTGGCCATACACACTCATTGTACAAGGGTAAGTTCTGAGTATTTCAAAAATGAAGAGTCATGCTTCAGAAATGCAATAAAATCAATCAAAATCTGGTTTAAAAGCCTGCTTCTTCTTGTGAGATGGATAGCAAAATGTGTTCTAAGTGTCAGCCCCAAACTGGCATGCAGTGAACATATTCTCTTCTAATCTAGTGAGATAAGCCTTTCACAGAGTGGGATGTTCTGACTCCAAGTAGCTTAATTGTACTTTGCATCTGCATGTCAACAAGGAGAGCATGTTTGTGGAAGAGCTTTGTGATCCAGTTTGAAGGCTGTAGTTTTCGAGGGATACAGATACCCAATGTATTGAAACTAAACATGTAGTCCAGATGATGTACTCTCAGTGTCTGAGAACACTACAAAATGTCCCTGGCTGCCCCAGTTTATCTGGGGGATGTTTATCTGGCACATGTTCTTGTAGTGATTTATCAGAAGCTGTTAATGCTGCCTTGCTTCAGAGGCTACATGAAAAAAAATTAAACAAAACCTTTTGGTGAAAGTCCAAAAAGCATCTCATGAGCATGCTCAATCACAATGGCTAACAAGGCAGCAGCCACATCCAGATAACTTTGAAAGAATATTCCTGTCCAATGCAGATGGAAAAGACTAGTGTGTAGAAAGGATTTTTTAAAATTCTCTTTAAGCACCAATCACTAAATTCTGTCTTTTTAAAAAATAAGTATAGCCTTTAGCAATTCTTAATTTCATCACATGACTTCATCACTGTCAGATTGCTTAGATTTTTGCCAGAGATGACTGTGCAATTCAGAAACTATGGAGAAGGCAATAATGAAATTACACAGGACAGGAGCTGAAGGCCTCAAATGAGTTTTCAAAGACCATTTAATCTTGGTCTACTCTTACAAGGGAAAAGTCAGACTCTTTTATCAAGGAGCATGTTGGACTGGGTTTGGATGCAGTGGGAAAAATGTAGTCAGGCAAAACTGAGTAAAGGTGCCTACAGCAACTAACAGTTTATCTCACAGCTGGGTTCTCCCCAGAGGTGATGTTGCACTGCTTCTAGAGGAATTGACATGTGACTGAATCTAAATACTACAACTGCATCAGACTGACAGAGTGGTGTAACAGAGTAAGTATTATCACCCCAAGATATGACAGGGAGCACCTTAGGGGAATTACCCTTCATAGTAGTAGCATTCAGGGAAATGGAGCATCCTGCTCCAGGAACATCCTGGTCCAGAGGGAACTTTTCAGGGAAGTCTGCAGTACTGAGAAGCTACACAGAACACTGAATCCCGGCACAGTGATTCCTGACAGATACAGAAATTACTGCTGTACATTATTTGTATATAGTTGGAAAAGATCTATCAATAAGGTATCTTCCTTCCCTGTCATTCCATGTGCCTTCGCACTTTCTGCATTTCAGCAAAGCTCTTGATACTGTCTCTCATAGGATCTAGACAAAATGTCCAGCCCACAGCTGGATAAACACATCCTGTGATGTGTTAGCAACTGGCTTGTGGGTGGGGCACAAAGGGTTACAGTGACTGGGGTGACATCAGGCTGGTGACTTGTCACTAGTGGGGTTCCACAGGGCTCCATCCTCTGCCATGTGTTTTTCAACATCTTCACAAACTTGGATGCAGGACTGGAATGAATGCTAAGCTATGATAACAGGGCGTTCCTGTGGCAGTAATAATTAGCATTGACTCCATGATTCCAGAAGGCTGATCAATTGCTTTATTATACTATATATACTATACTATACTATACTATATTGTACTGTACTATACAAGAGAAACCCATCGACCTTGCTGACAGTCCCATACAGCTTTTACCAGACTGGTCAATTGAATCCAAACACCATCACCAGTGGCCAATTAAGAAATCACCCTTTGGTCAACAAATCTCCATAACACATTCTACATGTGCACAACAACAGGTACAAGTGAAGATGAGAATTGTTTCTCATTCTTTTCTCTGATCTTCTTTCAGCCTCCCCCGGACAACGGCCTGCTGCTCTCCGTGGCTAAGGCTAAGCAAGTTCACAGATGATACAAGACTGGGAGGAGCTGTTGACTCCCTTCAGGGCAGAGAGGCCCTGGACAAATGAGAGCACTGGCCAGTCACCAACTGCGTGAAGCTCAACAAGGGGAAGTGCTGGACTCTGCACCTGGGCCAGGACAAACATGGATGAAAACACAGGCTGGGGAAGGTGATGCTGGAAAGCACCGCCATGGAAAGGGCCCTGGGGCTCCTGGTCAATGGTGGCCTGAGCAGGAGGCAGCAGTGTCCTGGCAGCCAGGAGGGCCAACCCTGCCCTGGGGGCATCAGGCACAGCATCAACAGCCAGGACAGGAGGGGATTGTCCTGCTCTGCTCTGCACTGGGGCAGCCTCAGCTCGAGTGCTGGGGGCAGTTTTGGGTGCCACATGTAAGAAAGACATGAAAGTACAAGCAAGTGTCCAAAGGAGGGCAACAAGGATGATGAAGGGTCTGGATAGAAAGCCACACAAGGAACAGCCAAGGTCACTTGCTTTGTTCAGTCTGGACAAGAGGAGATTGAAGGGAGACCTCACAGCAGTTACAACTCCCTGATGAGGGGAAGAGAGGCAGGCACTGACCTCTGCTGTGTGGTGACAGTGACAGGACCCAAGGGAATGGCCTGAAGTTGTGTCAGGGGAGATTTAGGCTGGATTATTAGGAAAAGGGTCTTCATCCAAAGGGTGCCTAGGCACTGCAACAGGCTCCCCAGAGAAGTGGTCAGAGCAGCAAACCTAACAAGAGGTCAAGAAGTATTTGGCAATGCTCTCAGGTGTGCTTTTAGGGAATGGTCCTGTGCAGGGCCAGGAGTTGACTTCTTGGATTTTTGTGGGTCCCTTTCAACTCAGCATATCCAGTGTATCTGTGAAACTAAATTTACTGTGAAGTAAAGCCAAGTTGGAGATGTACCTTACCAAATACTCCACAGGAAATGCCCATGAAAACTTTCCTAGAGATATACAAAGTGAAAAGCAAATTGCAAAGGCCTTGAATTTATCTTGCCTAATGCTAGTAAACAGAGTAGGCTCTGCCAAATTGTAGAGATGGGTTTCAGTCTTCTTCATCCCCAGAATGAATTATGTAAGATCTTGTTTCCTGATTGACAAGTGGTCCCACCGTCAATCTATGACAGCCAAGCTGCATCAAACTGCCTTAGGAGACACACACTATTTTGCTGGGAGCTTATCCTGTGGTAAGCAGTGACCAAAACTACTGTTCAGAGGAATTCTGGTTGAACCAAGAGAGAGAACGTGCTGCTTGTGCCAGGCCAGTGCTATAGAAGTACTACACTTCACTTGTAACCAAGAAACAGCAACATGTTTATCAATGTAAAACAGTGATTTAATGAAGTTTGATCATAAAAATTATGAAAATCACTTGATTTTCACTGGACAGAGAATAGGATCAGGCAAAATTGTAGGGAGACCCTATTGCCATTGAGTCATGATGTTCAGGGAAGAGTCCCAGGCATTCAACATTCCTTTCTCAGGGGAGTCTAGGTGCAGCAGGATTCAGGCTTATTCCCAGACTCAGTGAACAGCTTCTGTCTAAAGGCTTACATGTGCACAATCCATCTTTTTTACCACTTAGCCAGTATTTGAAAGTTTAGCATGCTGTTAATCAGTTGCTGAGAATTGGTTGTGGGAAGGATTCTCCCAGCCTCAAGGATTAACCTTAAGCAAAGTCCTTACTCAAGGGGACATGCCAGCACGCAGCCCACGGCTATAAAGGAGAGCCCATCAGGCCCTCAGCTCTTAACTATTTATGGCATAAGACAATTGACTCACAGTAATATTTGTATACCAGATGTATCTTGGGTTGGCACATGCACAATTAGCCCTCAGCTGCTGAGGAAGATTTACAGCCCTTAACTCCTGGGGTGCTGTCTGTAAGCCATCAGAAGCACTGCTGAAGGCTGCTGCTTCAGCAGGGAAAGGGCTGGGGGAGCACAGCCTTGGAGCCAGCTTTATTTCTGTGCACATCCACAGCTGAACTGCGCTGTTCACAGTTCTGTCACCACCCTGCAGGGGTTCTGTGCTGCGCTGAGCTGTACTTTTGCTGGTGTTTCTAGAAATGTAGGCACACACAGTACATATCCACCGTTCTACTGGTATTCAAGAGCACAATCCCAGCAAATGAGGTTGCTGTAGAGGGACAGCCTCTCCAAAACTGGTACCTGCTGTGCCATAAAAAGCTGCTTTACAGTACCAGCCTCTTATTTCACCACCTGATCAGTTTTCCTTTTCCACAAAAGGAAAGGAGAGCTCTCTGTAAAGCAACAAATACACCAGTGGAAAGGCAATATGAAGCACAATTTCTAGAGAGCTAGCGGCTCCATTACCCTGGGCCACTGGTATCTACACTGTGTTTGCTTCACCAGTTGATGAAATCCTGCTGCCCCAGGGGTAGCTAACGCCTGCTTCCACTGCAGTGACTGCACGGACAACAGTCACTTCTCAGCAAAGAAGAGCAGGTGCAAAATACAGAAAAAAAACCTCAAAAAGTAACTCTGAAAGCAGCAAGACGGGGAAAAATCAATTTCCCCCTCTCCCCTCCACAGCAGTTAGATGGAACCTTTAATCTCCATGAATGAAAGCAGGGTAATATACAATTTGGGAAAATTGCTGGAGTTAAGAGTCTGCTGAGTCTGAGTTCACTAAGGGTTCAAACGCCGATTAGATGTGACCATCACCCCTGAGTGAAACAGGTGAGAAAAGGCAGAATGAAATGCTTCTGCCCAGACAATAATGGAAATGGCAAGACACAGAGGCTTTCAAAAGGTGAGCAAGCTCAAACCTGTCCTCAGACTTGTGTGATCTTAGCTTAGGCTGTAGCAATAGCTTTTTTTTTTTCTTTTTAAATGAACTGTTATCAACCACCTTTTGAAACTATTCAAGTTAGTTAAGATTAATAAAATAAAAAAAATGCAAAAAAAACCTCAGACCAAGATTTTATTTTTTGTTAGCAACAGACATTTGCCTCTTGTTAGCCAGATGGAGAGAAAAAACCCAAACCAAACCCAGAATCAATAGATGAGAGCTCTCAGCATTAGAATAGGAAGGGCTGCTAATTAAGTGATACCTTGGACTAGAGGATTGGGAAGGAAGCCTGGATGGAACTGTACCTAATAAAGTGAAAAGCAGCATGTGTCTTAAAGAAATAATCACTACCTTAGTACATTCTTGTTTCTGTGTGACAGATGCCCCTACTGTAACGACAGCTCAGAGAAAAAAACAGAAACAGCCTTTGATCCTAATACTACTGGTTTTCTCAGTGAATTTTGGCCCTACTTTGCCCTGCTTTTTCCAGACAGTGTTATCCCCTTCCTACAGCTCTGAGGACCTTCCCTGCAGAGCCAGCATATTTCAGAGACTGCCTTTGGAAGGGGGCAGAGTAGGCTTTGGTTAGCAGTCCTGTGTTCTGTGGCACAGGTTCCCACTGTGGAGTTAGGAATGCCTCACTTCGGGAGCTGAGACACTGCCGGAGGTAACAACCACTATGGGAGCAGGAGGCCTCTGTTCATATCCCTGTTCGTGTGACTAGGAGTCCTGAAGGGAAACTTACAGTTGGTAAGAGACCATGAGACAGGACGGCAAGGTATCACTGGAGACACTCCAGAAGCTGCTGCAGCATATGGTTACTATGTGGGTTGTCAAGCCTGAGGTCTATTGTTAAACTGGCATGAAAAGTATGTTATCAAAATGTATGTTACTCTTAATAGGGTAGGTAGAATATCAGAGATACCCCTGATTAATGTTTCAATCTTCCCTTGCAGTCACAGAAAGTAATTTCATCTTGTTTCATATGTCACTGGTTAAAAGCCAGAAAACTTTACTTCAATGTTTTTGAAAAACCTGATTTTTTTTTTTATATAAAAAGAGGCATTTTTGACTAAAGAAAGATCCCCATAAAAATGAGCAAGAGGTCCAAATGTGAAATATACGTCAAATCTGGCTCAGAACAAAAACTCTGGTTAACTAAATTAGGAAAACTACAAACACTTTATATGCCAGGTGGAGCAGGTGGTGTTAAAATTCTTCTTCAGCTTGTCTGGAACGAGAACACTTCAGCTGCAGCAGCCTCTCCACAGTGTCTGCAATGGTTCTTTCCCCATGGACCTTGTTGTCTCGGGTGCGGATATTCACTGTTCCACTTGCCTTCTCCTTTTCACCAACAACTAGAAAGAACCAAGAGGCAAAGGAATCAACTGCTTCTTCACAATTCTGTCAGTTACTTGGAGAATAGAGTTTCTCTGTCAAAGGCTCTTTCTAATCTTAATGGATCCCAGATGATTTTAAGGCCAATGCTAGATCCTCAATTCACACAACAGGACTAACATGTTGCTTCAAATCATGTACTTCAGGATGAGTTTCTGATTTTTCCTGCATCATTCTCTCTGAAAGAGGCTTCTCTTATGCATGCATGCCCAGATCAGAAGTGTACTGATCGCTGAGCGCAATGGAAACTATTCTTTTGCTGAAGTAGAAACAAGAGCATAAATTATTGGGAGGATGGAAAACCACTTAAAATCTGATTGATAAAGGACAAGAGACTTCATATATCTACCCCCACAGTGCTGACCAGAAGACAGCAAACGGTATCAATAATGGCTTGGGTCACAGTGATGTCCCTTCAGGGACAGCTATCCAACCCAGGAATGCCTATGCTGTCAACAGGAGAGGTTCTCTGCAGTGGAGACTCTCAAGAACAAATTGACCTAAAACACTGATTACAACTCTCTGCCTTGCTCACAGAATGATCAAGCCCTGTAACAAAAGGTTCAGCCAGTACAAGGTAACTAATACAACTAATACATTACCCAGAATAAAGTTATACTGTGCAATCTGAGCGTTTCTGATCTTCTTGTTCAGTGTGCACCCAGGATCTACATCAACATCTGCCATAAATCCAGCATCATGGAAGTGCTGCCTAACCTAAAGAAAAAGTATCAGAACTGTCACTACTACATATCAATGACCATGAACTATTAATGACTTGTAGACTTAAACCATTTCAGATTAGCTGAACCCTAAAACAAAGGCACTGTTGTGGGTTCAGGCTTCTGAGATGAGCCCAGTTCAAGAAATTAAAATACATCAGCTATCATGCAACTATATACACAATAAATAAGTATGCAGTGATGTAAACATCTAATGTTTGGGCTGAATAGTGAGTTTGATATTGTAAAAGGCAACAGGATAATGGAGCTTACTGATTAGGAGAGATTTTTTTTAAAAAACTTTTGCAAACTATTTACATATAATGTGATTAAAAGAACTACAGGCAAAGGTATGCTGGATGCTAAATATGCAAAGACTCATTTTCATCTTTCTTAGTGCTCTACAAGAGGCACATGGTCATGGGGGACTAGAAACTGAAGGGTAAGACAGATCTGAGTAAGAGAAAAACTAAGTTTTCCAAAAATAAAAGTCTCACAAAGATCAACGTTTGTTATTCATATATCCAAAATCCAAAAACCACGACACTAACTCATGTTATCTTTAAGAAACCTACAACTTCAGCAGCTAATTGTCACTGTGATATAAAAAATTACTCAATGTAATATGCAAAGACTTAGAATATGTCTCTGAAATAAATACGATTAATCACTAATAACTATTTCAGATCAATACAATATACTGAAATCAAAGCACTGAAACCACAGACATCACCTTTTGAGCATATTCATCACATGCTGGTCCCACTGGTACTACCATTACTTGCTGTGGAGACAGCCAGAGTGGCCTTCAATAAACAAACAAAACAAGTTTATATCATTTTCATTGTTTTTTTCAGTACAAAAAATACTATTTACAGAGAGGAATAAAATCTACGTAAGGGACTCTTAAAGCCAGCTGCACAGATTGGGTTCAGAGGTGATGAGAGCCCTGTATTCATTACAATTATTTCCCCAAAGGAACTGAGTGTCTAAAAGGATTGCAGCGTGGGCATGAGCAACAAAGCCTGACTGATGGAGCTCATTGCTAACTAAGCAAAGGAAAGCCTTTGCTTTTGAGTCTTCTTGTAATCAGAGGGGTCACTCCCACTGGGTATTAACACAGGTAAAGCAGATCACCTACATAAATGACTCTTTACAAGACAGTCCTGCTGCAAAAGCAGCTGGAATGCAAAACCTGTGAGCAGACTAGCTCTATGCTGCACCTGCATTGTCAGTGTCATGTAGAATCTACTATACCTTGAATAATACCATGTCTAAGGAAGGTGGTTCAGAAGAAATTGCCCTGCAGTATTCCTAGGCATGTCGCCCTAGCAAGCAAGCGGAACAAACAAACCCTCTTGACTCTCAAGTACTTGGGGCTAATTTCTCTTCTACATTAAGAGTTTGCTAGAATAATATTTTTCAAATGTTACCATTTGCCTCCGTAGTTTTCTGTTAGAATGGCGATCATTCTCTCCACGGATCCCAAGATAGCCCGATGAATGATAACTGGTCTTGTCTTGTCATTGCCATCATGGCTGTAAAGAAATGCTTTTGTAAGATTTTTTCCTTGATGCAACCTTATGTCTGTAAGTGTCACTGAAGTTAGATTACACAGAAACTAAAACCACCTGCCTTTGTGCTTTACCTGACAAAGGTGAGATTAAATCTGACTGGCAATTGGAAGTCAAGCTGAATTGTAGCACATTGGTGGTAGCGGCCAATGGCATCCTTAATCTGAATGTCAATCTGAAGAACAAAAATAAATAAACTTTTACAGTAAAGAGACAAGCATTCCCCTCTGAAAGCAAATTCAGTGTTTTGAGATGGAAAATTTCACTCAATGCAGAGAAATTCTATGCAGTTTTAAACAGCATAGTTTTACTTCAGCCTTCATTAGGCTTTAAGTGATTTGCAGGTTCTGATGCAAAAAATGTTAGAGCTAAAGCAGGGTGAGTAACTAGAGAGGTAATATATCAGGTGGGAACTATATTTACTGTCTCAGACATTTTGTAAGTTTCAGTCTGGAACTTTCATGGGCCTTTTCACTGAGTGAGCACAGCAGAACATAAACACAGAACTGAACATGTCTCCCCACAAATGAGATTTCTTCAGCCTCGAACTGGAAAATTTGCATTTCTTTATAATACAGTAGCCTTTGTAGCTTGTGTTACAAATTCAGGGCATGAACAAGGGACAGGAATCTGTGAAACAGTCCACTTACCAGCAGGAGCTCCTATCAGTAACATTTGTTCTGACCTACAAGTCAAGCCTGTTCTTTCTTTTGTATTTAACACTTAAATTCTGAGTACACCTATGATAAAACTTAGACAAAGACTTACAGAAAAGAGTAGACTTATAATGTCCTGACCTCATTTATTACATTGCTCACTTATCATTTTATATATCAGGCTATATATGAAGGCAGTATGCCTTATTTTAATGTGTAATAAATTAACACATCAGTATTTTAACAACTCGAGATCAAAATGTCTTTCAATTTTGCATCTAGAATTCAGTTTATCAGCTGAATCACCAAAGAGCTAGTCACCAAAGAACTTCTAATCAAAATAAATCATTTACAACCTAATTTAATTTCAAATCCAGACTGTACCAAGAGCAAGTGTAAGATTAATTAATATTAACAAAAGTTATAACACATTTTGCCTAAAAAATGACATGAACCAAAGCCAATTCAACTGGCAAACAAATACAGAAATCAGAACCAGCTTACTAGATGAGAACACAAATATAAATGTAATGTAGGCATATTAGGGAAAAATTTAAAAGCCACTTCATAATACTCTATGTCCTTATGTGCAAGGATAATGAAGTTTCTAAAAAGCCCTATTTAATCTGTTTAAACTGAAGAGTCTGTTCTTAAGAAACCCAACAAATTCACATGATCAGTGCATGAGAATTTTTAAACTAACAAAACCCACCAGTAACTCAATGCAACTTCAAAACTCTGCAGTTAAAGGAATAAAAATTTGTTTAACTATTAAGTTTACTTTTGATTTTCTCCTGACTTAGGATTCACTTACTGCTGAAAAGATTATTTCCAATGCAGAAGTTTGTCTGCTAAAACAGATCATACAGTGCCACCTTGTGTTTATGTCACCCACCAGCCAGCTGTTTAAGCAGCAGAAAAATAGTTTATTCATGTTAAATTAATTAAATGAGTGTTAAAGCAGTTAAAACTATGTGAAAACCAGGATCACAGAAGACTATTTCTCTCTCAAATACATTAGTGTTTATGAATCTGACAAAACAGTAAAAGTTCTGTTCAAGAGCATCTTAAAATGGGATAACAAAAAAACCTCCCTTTTTCCTCATTCCAGCCTTTTGCCTTACCCAAACAGAATTAAAAACCAAATCCAGTTAGGGGTTAGCAATACACTAACCTTAGGTCCATAGAAAGCTCCATCACCAGGGTTTAACTCCCATTTCTCACCAAAGGCATTGAGGCTGTTTTCAAGTTGCTGAAGATAAAGTATACACACTTAGTGTTTTTTACACATCACAGTTTCAGGCCAGCCTGCTCCTACAAATTCTCATTACTACTCAGTAACTGCTGAAACACATTTATTTTCTGAAAAAGGGAAGTTTTGGAAGAGCACCATCTTAAAAAAAAAAACAAACTTTTGTCCGAATTTAAACACACAAAATTAATGCAGTCATTTTGGAAGAGGCAAAACAAGCATTAGCTAAGATATAAAAACTTTTTATACTAAATTCAAAGTTTGTAGTTGATGTTGAGATGTAATCTGCCCTGGTACACCAAATGTCTATTCCTGCCATATCTTCTCCCCAGTACTGCACCTGCAGTAGCCAACACCATCCCTTTCAGCCTCACTTTTGGGAGATTGCTTTAAGTCTTATTACAGGGGCTGCCAGAACTGATTCTCTTCCTCTTTTTTAGATGTCAAAAAAAGACCAGGAGATGCTTACATTTGATGCTTGCCTGGACACTGCCTCTGTACTGAGAGAAAACTATTTACAGCAGGCAGACTGAAGGCATTTATCAAAGTTAATATTGCTTATGCCCAGCCAAACTTCACTGTACCTCCCAGAAGGAAGTAAGCTATTACAGAAGATGCAGGTTTACATCATAGAAAAGAATTAGACTACTGTTTTACCTTTTCAGCTTGATTCCACACTTCAATATCTCCCAGGTACTTTTCAGGACGAGTGGAGAGATTCAGTTTAAATGAAAATCCAAAGACATCATACACGGTGCGCAAAAACCCCAGACAGCTCTTTATCTCCTCTTCAATCTTTATGATAATAGAAAATATGTCTCAAATACAGAAATTTCAGTTTACCTGATTTTAATACCCAGTTTCATTTAGCAGCAGCTCCCACCTGCTCCATAGCACAGAAGATATGAGCATCGTCCTGCTGGAACCGGCGTACTCGGGTGAGTCCTGTGAGAGCCCCTGACAGCTCATTGCGATGCAGGACACCAAAATCTGCCAAGCGCAATGGCAGTTCACGCCACGATCTCGGGCGATGGTCGAACATAAGGCTGAAGGAAAAGTTTATTACTTGAAGCTCGTTCAGAACCAAAATTCTGCGAAGAACACTCAGGGAGAAGCAGCCAGTGATGAAGCACATGCCCATAAGGCCATCTGTGTAATGTGGATATAGCTATCAGTCTTATCTAGATTTGTTAGGGAAACAATCCCCTTCAAGAGCTGGTAGACCTTCCCCTCTTCTAAGAAAGGAGATAAAACAGCTTCTAAAACTGAGCATTAAAAGCTGAATGCCTGAACTGCCACAAAACTGACAATGCCCCGGTAATGATGGGGTCACTCTCATAATGGTAAAATTACATGACATTTCTCAGTGTCCCAAGTGAAGAGAGCACGTACAAAGCAAGACATATAATTACATCATTCCTGACAGAATGAATAACTGAAGGTAACCATCTTTATAATAACACAGGCAAAGGAAGCAGTGTAGGCTTAGTTTGAGTTTTTTTTTCAATCAGCACAATCTCTGGTAAACTGATTCTGCTATGTATTTACCAGTGTCCTGGACAGTTCATAGGCTTCAGAGCAAAGATTTCTTTCTCCACTTCAAAGGAAAACATATTGTCACTGTAATGCTGCCAGTGCCCTGAAGTCATCCACAATTTGCTGTTGAAAACATTTGGAGTGACAACCTCCTGGAATCCACGTTTTCGATACTCACTCTAGAACAGGCATAGTATATAACATAAGTTAAAAAGAAAAAAAAGGTAAGTACAGGCTTCGATCTGCAGCCAAAAACTATAAAAGCGATGCCATACGAAAATCCTGTGACTTAGGAAGGGAAGGGAGGAAGCAAGACAAAACTTCAAGATGGACATGCCAGGATACATCCCTTACACCACACTTCCCCTAAACAATTTCTAGTAGAAAGTAGAACTAGTTTCCTCCCTGCAAGCAATGCAGCAGTCGCTAATTACTCAATACCCCATGACACTGCAGCCCAAATATACGGGAGTAACACAGACTTCAAATCTTACAGCAGGAAGATCAGCATTCTTTTCCTACATATATATATAAAAAAAAAAAATAGGTCTACAAGACCAAATTGTTTATTACAATAAATTAATATGCATTAATGGAACAGCAGTAGTGTGAGCTTAGCTCTACTATTAGATGTTGAAGAATTCCTTCTTCAACACCTAAAGCACCTTTATCACAGCTTTAACTTCAGGTATAAAGTCCTGATAAAACATAACTTCTCAGAGATTGTGACAAGACCAATTCAAAGAAACAAAGTTACTTTAGTCAGATGGCTTATACAACTAAAAGATAATATGATATAAAGGGCTATTAATACTGTTAAATGTAGCATGCTGTTATGTAATTTTTTGAAATCATACAATTTCTCCTACAAGATTTCCAAAAGACATTACTTACCCGTATAAATTCAATTAACGTGTTATAAATGTAAGCTCCTTTTGGCAAGAAAAAACAGCTACCAGGGCTAAGTTCATGGAAGAAGAACAGTTCTTGGTCCTGCAGGAATACTTTAAAAATTTAGTATTTGCACCCTACCTTTTCCACTTAACTTTAAAAAATGAATTGCTACTGACTGGTCATCACTAACAGGAATTTTAAGAAGAAAAACATGGGGAAAAAAACCATCCAATTCAACAGATGCATTTTCACTAGTGTTTTTAAGTCTGCCAGCAGTTACAGGGGAAGGAGATTTTTTAGTTTCCTGTTTCACTCAGTATTGATGTGCCAAAACTTTACACTTAACTCCCAACTGTGCCCTCACAGTTGCACATTTACTCCCTCTACACATTTACTTGTCAATGTTTAGTTCTGCTTCTGCAGATCTTTAATTATCTGCACATAAACTGAATGTGTGAACTACAGATGGTTAATGTTCTTACAAACTGTGCACACACCTGAGGTCTGAATATGGGGAATTCTTCAGAATTTTGTCATAATGTAGCAGCAGCAGAAATTTTAACCCTTTTCAGAACTATCAGTTAACAGACAGGGGTTTCCATCTGAAAAAACAAACTCAAAACACAACTGTATACTGCAGATTCTGAAATCATGCAGAAGGAAAGAAGCGCATGACCAGGCTGCAGCAAACTGTGTAGGAATGAGCACTGGCTGCGGACTGGAGCATTTGTGGGTTGCAGACTGAAGTCTTTACATGCTGTTCTAATCAGTGTATGCAATAAAGATGTTATTGTGTTGAAAGCATAAAAAAGTTATTTATTTTAGGATTTTGATGCTCCTGAGAAAAGCAGTTGACTTCACAACCCAACTGAAAATAAAATTGTGTCACACCTTGGTTGTGACAGCAAGTATAGGCTATCTTCAAGATGCTTTCAACTAAGGGCTTATATCCACACAGTGCTTTTGGAATACATTACTAGGAAAGCTGTCTCACCCGCCCAATTTTTCTGTGATCTCTGCTTTTAGCCTCCTCCTGGAATTTCTCCCACTCCTTCAGCATTTTTGTATCTGGGAATGAAATTCCGTAGATCCTCTGGAGGGATTCCATATCGGCCTTGCCTTCCCAATATGTAGAAGAATTCTGAATGCAAAAAGAAATGAAAAACTGAAGAAAAGGAGAAGCCTCCACATTTTACTACTTCTGCCCACTATGAAAAGGCATACAATTATTTATAAATCATTACTGTGGAACAACTAAGTCATACGGAGACTTTTAATTTGAAATTCAGAGCACTGGTTGGAAAAATCCTTAAAGGTAAATACAGTAAATAAAAATGGTTTTAGGCGCTTCTTTTTTAAAAGCCTATCTGCTTTGTAGCTATCCTATTCCAACTGTTAATTCACTAACAGCTATAATCATCAGCTAAGCAAAAACTATAAATTCTAATTGACATAGTTCAGCCAAACCTTAAACCAAACTCAAATATTCCTGTGCTGGAAGTGCAGGTCCTGGACATGTAGTTGGGCTTCACACCATGTGAATATCATTCTAGCATACAACCCTTTCACAATCTGTAACACCAAGTTTTTGGCCAAGTTACTCATTTCACAGTACACTCCTGGCTAAGCCTAAAGGCAGCAACACATCTGAAGTGATGCAGTGAAAACATCTGTCTAAGGCAGTTCCAGCACTTACCTTATGAATTTTTATGGTCTTTATCTTGCCAGTATGTCTGACATGAGGGCCTCTGCATAAATCTATCAGGGGACCACACCTAAGAAAAGGAAAGCATTTATTTAGTATACTTAATCCTAAAACCATAAACCCAATAATATTATGATCCATGCATAATTACCTGTATACTGTAGTAGTTGGGGTATTGACCTTCTCATTCAGGATGCGACACTTGAATTTATTATACTGAGAAGAAAAGCAGCATGAATACTTGTTAATTCTTTGTTAAAAAAGGTAAGTGGCCAACAGTTTAAATGATTTGCAAACCTGAAGCTATGTTGCATCAGAACAGGCCTGTTAAAGAGACAGACAGGAGGAGAGACAGTAGAGAAGGTGCCCAGAGAACAGGCTGTGCAATCTCTGTCCTTGGAGGGTTTGAAGGCCCAAGTGGACAAGACCGGGAAACCTGACGTCAATGTCCCTATGTCTGACCCCATGTCCTGTGCATGAGACTGGACACCAACCTAAATGATGCTATGATTCTCCTGATGCCCTAACAGTGAAAACTCATTGATGCCTATTTGCAGCTGGATATCAGAGAGAAAGGGTCAGGTTTTAGCATTGCTTGCACTCTTTTAGAAGTCCTTATTCTAAAAAATGTTTTAGAGCTTTCTGAATGCAGCAGCAACACATGCAGTCACAGTATCACCACAGAAAAGATAACACAACATAACTGCATACAGAATATGTTGTAAATTTACATTTCTGGGAAGTAAATAATGTGGCTTCACAGGATGTAGTTAGATCACCACGGGGAAGAATGAGAATTCTCAGAGTTTCAGAAAAGCAGAATGCCTATTTCCAAGAACCTAAAAATTACTTCCGTTTTTTCTTTTTGGTTAAGTATCACAGATGAGTGATATCACGTTTTTTCTACCCCTAATATAACATACCCTGAAGTTACAGATACTTGCACGAAGCTAGAAACAACCTTCTATAACAGCCTACCTTAAACATTTCAAGCAGTGTTTCCTTCTTAACTTCCAGTCTTTCAAAGGCTTGTTTTTCCTTCATTATCTTTTTGCACAATGTTTCCAAAGCAGAGAAATCATTACTTGATACACCCCTAAAATAAACACACACAGAGAAGTGAGTAATTTTTGCTTTCATATGCAATTTTTGATCCTGGTGCAATGCACCAACCTGTGGCTGGACATCCTGCAAAAAACCAAAGCCATTTGCAGCAGTACACATGACTTTGTTCTTGGAACGAGCACCCAGAATTTTGCTGGGTGAAATTTTGCTGCCACCCACCTCCAGCTCCTAAATAAAGAAAAATACAAAACCTACCCTTCCTCAAGAAACATGTCATAATAAAATCCATTTTCTATTGGTGGGCCATAGCACAAACAGCCACCATAGATTCGCTCCATAGCTTCACCCATTATGTGAGCACTTGAGTGCCAGTAGACCTAACAGAAGCAAAAAAAGAATCTATCAGTATCAATACACAAGATGCATTTCCAATTGTTTCAATTTAAAAGCTTTTCTGAAATGCCTGCTTTCAAGGATAATTGAGGCATATCCCACATCAGACCAGTGTGCAGAACAGAAGTGACCTGCCCAGCAGCACTCGCATTGTCAGCATCAATGTTTCCAAAAAGCAGCATTTCCACCGGAAAACAGTGGAAATGGAAAAAACTCACATTCTGATAGCAAACAATTCTTACTTTCAACTGTTGCTGACATGATTTATTATCAACAAGTCAAGATACTAATTCAGAAACTTTTTTTTCTATGAGCTTTAATCAATCAGATCTGCATAATGACCAAAAGATGTGCTTTTAACATAAGGTTGTGGCTCTAATCCAGCAATCTTATGCATAAGAAATCCTGCACCCTCCATCTTGTTGAATACCCGAGGTTTTGACAGAACCAAATTTTTTAAGAGTCAGTCTGCCTTGGTTAGCACAAACTGAAATCAGAAATCGGGAGCTGTCATTTAGCAATATGAAAACCCTGGGTTTGAATGTAAGACTTATGTGATGAGTTTGACTGACAGTTTCTTGTAGCAACTACTTTTTTTTCTAAAGAACATAATCCCAAATTTGCTGGCTGGGCACGTTTATCTGATTGAGTAGCCAAAATAAAAAAGTAGATACTTTTGCATACATAAAGAAAAAGAGTAGTCTACTCAATACTTTCATGATTCTACATAGAAAGTATTTTTGTACTCAGTTTTGTTCCCAAAATCAGTGCTGAAGATGTCAGTTAAAAATACCTACTTTACATTAACATGACAGGTGAAAACACAAATTTTTAACAAGGACTACAGCAAACGCAAGCAGACTTCGCTAAAAGTACACAGCAGAATGTACATTATCTCTAGTATCACAACTCTTTCAGTAAGGAGCTGTGAGAAAATGCAGAAGTACCTGAACCACAAACCCGTTTTCTTCATCTTCTGAACACAATAAATATTTAAATAACTGCAAGAGGATAAGTCAAATGTAAACTTGGAACAAAAAACATTTTGGCAAAAGACACTCACTGCTTGAGCCTCTTCATCTTCAAACTTCAGCAGCTCCAAGGAACAGTCCTCTTCCAAAGGACGGTCTAGATCCCAAACCACCTTGTTCACTTTGGCAATAACTGTGTTATCAGCTAATCCCTGACTACAGAACAAACACAGAAGTACAATTGTAAGAAAGTACATGGTATTTTGAAATCAGCAAGCAGAAGTTCCCCAGATTTGCCCTCCAGTTTGAATGAGATTTTAGAGTGCTCATCAGAGTGGTTATAATAAATACAAAATAAATGACCAGTTTAGCCAGTCCTGAAAATTCATGAAAAATCCTACTTATATTTTAGGGATATAGGAAGCAAACTGTGCTATATACTTAACTGTCACACATATTTGACTTAGAGGCAGCATCCTCCAAGTACAAACCTAACTTCCCAGTCCTGATGCAATATAAGAGAGTACCACTCTCTTAAAAGCATCAAATACCATTTTTGACATAGTAGCTTTACTGTTTATATCTACTAGGCAAAATACTCTTTTCATGATCCCAAATCAGAGAAGCAAAGGAGGTTCCAATGATATGGCACCTTATTATGGACAGAAAAAAAAAAAAAGAAAGAAAAAAAAAGAGACACATTTCACTTTTAGGAATCACCTAATCTTTGTATCTTTGTAATGTTAACTGTCAGGGTGTTCACTGTGAATGATTCAAAAATATCTCCCATGCAAATTAAAGTGACGAATACTCATATTGTTAAGCTTTTCTGTAATCAATTGAAACATCACCCAGCAATCATATTCCTCAGGTCAATGCAAACTGGTTTGCAATGCTAACATTCCATCTGGTCATTTATTAGCAAATCTGTTCTCAATGCGACAGCAGTACTTGGATGTAAAAATACGCTATTAGAACGCTTTATTCCTATTTAATGTTAGAAACTGCATAAGGCAAAACAAAACTGCACTCCAAAACTAAAACCCTGGTGTTTAACTTCAGTTCATTGCATCCAAGATGCTTTGAGAAGACCTGAGATAAACAACAAAGAAACTATACAATACCCAGCCCGTTAAACTCAACTGTCTGAAAACGATTGTGTAGCTTCACAGAACAGAAACATACCTAATTCCACATGCAATTTGATAAGGAGTAGTTTTCCAAGATTCAGCATCAACCTGCTTGCCATCGGGTAATGTAACTTTAATGGTTTTACTGTCATTTGCAGCTCTTTCTGCAAGGAGTGCGTCATGTTCAGCCTTTAGTTTATTGTACATCTCCAAACGCTCATTGATAAATGCAGGCCAGGGATTTAGCTGTACATAATAAAGACAAAGGAAAATTATTAATCAGATATTAACCTGACAGCATATAATATCAAGAATGCCAACACAACAGATACTTTTCATAAGCAACTACGTGATGATATCTGTGTGCTATATGTAACAGATAATCACCATTATTTCAGGTTATATAGTATTAACTATGTCATACCACACAGTTCAGCTTAATGAAATCTGTACCACCATACACCTGTTCAATAAACCACGTTACCAAACAACTACACCATCAAATAAACTACATATGGACAAAAGTCAACTAGGAAAACTGTGTCAGTTCGATGTAAAGCAAGACTTTTCTTATTAGGTCACAAAGCTGAGGGAACACTCTAGTCTGAGCCACCCGGACAGGAACTGACTCCAGTTTAAACACGTGTAATGACTCAGGCCTATCCGTCCGGGCACAGCCATGCACTTGGCTCAGGACCGCTGCTGACTAGCAGCTGGCCCTCCGTGGACTCAAAGGGATCTGTGTTTACCCACCGCGAAGAGAAAGACGAAACCGCCTTAAGAAAGCTTTCTTCACCTTGGCGATATGCTGCCTGCTTTCCACTGCAGAGAGGCACAGGGAAAAGCATAACCTAATCCAGCTATGGGAATCTGAGCTGTTCTCCTATTACACCAACGCAACCTAATGTAAAAACCAGCAATGGCACTACAAGGCACGCTGTCGGAGGTGTAACTGTAACGCGCGATAAAATACTTCAGAGGGACAAACTGCAGCAATGCCAGCAGCGCACAGGGCAGCAACGAGGACTCCGCATCCTCCCACCCCCGCGGCCCAGGGGCTGCTTACCTCCGACCGCCCTCCATCGCCAGCCCCTTCCTTCATCTTCTTCTTCCCGCAGTCAGCTTTCTTCTCTTCCCCAGCGACCACCTGCGAAGGGCGAGCATCCTTTAGTCATGCCCCGGCAGTCCCTCACACCTAAGGCGCTTTAACTCCTCCCTGCCCCACGCGCCGCTGAAAAGACCCGACCTCCTCGTCCCCCCCAGCTCCCTGGCTCCTTGGGGCACACCCCACCGCCCCCACGAGCTGGGGAAGTGCAGGGGAAGAGGCCCAGCTGCCCTCTGCCCACCTGGCTGTCACCACCCGCCATGGCCGCGGAGCCGCCCGGGAAGGGGCGGGCACGGCTCGGCGCAGGCGCCTCTTGGCCCGCGGCTGATGCAACCGGGGGCGGCCGCGCCGGCCGGGCCCCGCCGGAGCGGGGCAGCGGAGCCCAGCAGGGCGGTGGGGCTGCCGGGGCTGCCCTGCGGTGCTGCGGGCGAGGGCGGCACGGCCCGGGCTGCGGCGGCTGGATGTGGCCCAGGCTCTGTCCGCGCCTGGCGGCCCTGCGCTCGCACAGCCGCGCTCTGCTCGCTGTCGCGGGAAGAACCATGGAATCAATTAGGTTGGAAAAGATCCCCGAGATCAGCGAGTCAGAGCTGTGACCGAACGCCATGTTGACCATGGCGCTAATTGACTTGTCCAGTCTTTGCTTGAACACCTCCAGGGACGGTGACTTCACCACCCCCATGGGCAGCCAGTTCCAGTGTCGAATCACCCTTTCTATGGAGAAGTACCTCCTAATGTCCAGCCTAAACCTCCCATGACGCAGCTGAAGACGGTCCTCTTCTCACAGTTCTTGCCTGGGGCAAGGGGTGGATTCCCACCTGGCAACACCCTCCAGTCGGGAAGTTGTAGGGAGCGATAAGGTCCCTCCTGAGCCTCCTTTTCTCCAGCTCCCTCAGCTGCTCCTCATCACACTTGTGCTCCAGACCCTTCCCCAGCTCCTTTGCCCGTCTCTGGACTCACTCCAGAGCCCAGGGATATCTGGCTACCATTCCCCCTGACACAGAGGTTCAGTCAAGGATGGATCAGTAATTGGGAGTCCTCTTAGTGAAAGAGACTAAACTGAAGTAAAAAACCGTGTTGACCACTGTCTGGTTTCCCACGGGAGGAGGAAAAATATGTAGAAGAGAGTCTGAGGTGGTTGTGTCAGACTTAAACTGCAGGAGCACCTGCAGCTGCAGCTGTCCCCAGGGAAGCCTCAGCTCAGTGGCTTGGAAGCTACAGATACCTCTAAGGAAAAGATGTGATATTCAGGCATGGCTTTTGCTCTGCAATCATCTTTCTCTTCTTTCCTGTTGTTCTCAGCTTATAATAACAATTATATTTTCATTTAGGAAGGTTACTACCTTGCAGCACAATCTCATGGTGGCTGTGGACTCCCAGAGTGGCCAGTCCCAAGGTCTTTTGTGTGTTTGGTAATCTTAGACATACTACGAGTGAACTCATTCAGTTTAAGCAAGATGTTAATTACCAGATTCTGTGTTTTCAGGAAATCCTGGCATAACATCCTTAGAAAAGAGTAAATCATGGGTCAGGTCTTGCCATGGACTTCTGCTGCTGGCAGAGGACCCAACACCCCTTCTGCCTCCTGGAGTAGCTGCCTTCTCTTCATCTGCAGCAGTGACTGGGGAGTTTAGAGTGTGTAAAATGTTCCGAGGTGGATATTGGGGCACCTTATCCTCCATGGACTTAAGTGCTATGAGCCAAAGGTTCAGAAAAAAAAAAGGATGTTTTATATAGCTTTCAAATATGTGGTTATGTAGTGGTGAAGGATGGTTGAGAGAATGTCACTGGGCTATTTCTCCACAAATGTAGGAGCTTAAAAAATAATGCAAATATTTTAATCTATTATTAAAATGGGAAGGTGTAGTAAATAAGAACTTAAAGACAGAATTAGGCCTAGATCTGGATAGTTCATTTGTTGTCTGAAGGAACAGCATAAATATTGGCAAAAACATTTATTAAACAGCTAAATGTAATAATATATGTAGGATCTTCTGTAGAAATACAATGTTGAGTAATACAAAGGGCATTTGTTTTATAATGCTAATCTTTATATTTGCAAATCTCCTAAAATCTTTTTTGGGTGGAAAAATTACAAGTGCCTAAGAGACAAAAAACTTATAGATAAATTATATTATGCCAAAATGGAACAAAAACATATACTGATAGTGTTCAAGAGAAAAAACTATTCAAAAGCGATTGGGAAGCTGTAGAACTGTCTATTGTGCCAGAAGATGGCAGCAGAGAAACACGCTGATCTGCTGAGACATAAATTCCGCTCAGCTCTTGGCTTTAGGAAGTAGGTTTTATGGCAAAAAGCACAAAACTAAATGAACGCTTTACTGACTTCGCTCTTAAGCAGTGCAATTAATGATGTGCGGCTAAATTCAGCCATGCTCTAATAGTGAAAATTGATTTCAGTGTGCTTTAATGATTATCAACAATAAATAGATGTTTTGGGATCATGAGAAGCTTGTTGGGAAAAATGTTACTTGGCTTATATTTCATTTAGGAAAACTAAAGATCAAAATTAAATCAAAGTGCAAATAAAAATTTAGAGCAATGAATGTAACACATTTACACCATTTACTTGCATCAGCTGCTCGAGGGAAACCATCTGACTTGTAATACAGCACTAGGCTTTCTGTAAAATGTCTGGGTTTGTTTATATTTGTGTACATTAAATCTACGCTATTCACTGTAGAGTATTTGCTAATTTCACAAACTCTGAATTTGAAAATAAAGTTGTATGAATGCCACCCATTTATGTTGAGGGTTCAAAACATATCATTTGAATTCCAGGACCAATGGATTTCCATAAGCCCACTTCAAGCAAAGAGGTATTATCTCAAAATTAAGAAAACATACAAATATAAGAATCTCATGTTTAAGAACTGAAATACTTTTGTGCAGTCATCTCTAGTATTAATTTCTCCTGGCCTAATGTAACAAAGGAGTAAACTTTTTAGAAGTCTAGTATAACAGTCATAGAAATGTATATTTAGAAATTGAAAAATGTGTGAAGGTGAATAAAAAAATAAATTTGATATTAAATGTAAATATTGTGAAAATAACTGAAACCCTGATTAAAACTGGAACTTGCAAAGAAAATGAAGTCTAAGCCTTGAATTTTGATATTACTTCAGCTTCTGGTGACTTATTATTAAAATACTTATCTTTTTAGGAGGTCAAGAAAAATAACTGGTATTTCACACAAAAAAAAAGAGACAATTTTGGTTTGGTGGTATATCCATGATGGCTTTGTGTACAGCCACTATTGTTTGTAGTCTGGTAGTCTGCATGCATGTAAAGTTTTCCCCAAATACTGGGCTTGTTTCTGCTTTTGCAGGAGAGATACATGCTTGTGCATGCTAGGGAGAAAATCCTCACTAACAGCAGAAATTCCAGACCATTGCAAACTGAAAACACACATCACAGAGACAGCCTCATTCCATTTCTGTCCCCCAGAATGCAGGTCCTCTCCACTTTCCCCTCTTACCCAGTTAGTACCTGCAGCAGTGCAGATAATACATTCAAATTACTCAGGGTCAGTTTGTTCTCTACGGCCAGGCACGTTTTTTGAGTAAAGAACAATAAAGGTGTATTGTGTAAAGAACAATAAGGGCAAAATGTAGGAGATAACCAGTTTCATTGCTCATAGTTACAGGTGCTGAGATGAGAGGTTACGCATTCCAGGTGAAACTTCAAACCAGGCTTCTCTCCATGACATCAGATGAGCATTAGACTTGTACTAGGAATCCTTGAGCCTTTAAAAGGAGGGTGATGCTGGGTGATTTTCCCTTCCCTCCCTCCCTGGCTTTTTCTCCCTTAAGTAAAACAAGATTTGGCTTTCTGCTTCTTCATTACAAACATACCAATTATAACTCATGCCTCATTTTCCCCGCATCTCAATTTTACCCCTAGTTCACTTGGCTAAATGTTTTAGCATTTAGCATGTAAAGCTGAGGCAGCAATATTTTGTCTCACATCATAAAAAATAGTATGTGTGCATGCATCCAAACAAACTCAGCTCTTTCCTAAATTATTTTTGTAGAGCTTGGACATGTGATTTGTTAATCAATTATTAATTGATGTATCTAGGATTAAGATACTTTTCCAAACTCCTACCTTTAGGATAAACTACCCCTGCTTCACAGTATAACAGCGGATTCTTCCTATTCTATGATTCTCTTTTCCAGTAGGATTTGCACTTAAAACTTTTGTTGTTTTTCATTTAAAGCTTTTATTTTGGATACTGGTCTCAGAAAAAGATGTGCTGTCTGCAGATGTGACTCCCACTGTGGGCTCCACTCTGTCTTATGACTCAGCTGTGAGATGTGGATCCCAAGCCCTTACCTTCCATTTCCTGTTTGTAGGTTATCAAACAGTGAGGCACCAGTCATTTTACAAGGAAAATAAAATGCTAGCTATTTTGTGTAGTGAGTAGGAGGGATGATAAACTAAGAAAAAATTAAAATCACATGTTCTTGACTGTCCTTTAATACCATGCTAAAAATCACATTGGTATATTTTTTGCCAAAATTTTGGATCTTGGATGCATCCTTGTTTTTGTTAGTAAATTAAAACAAGGTTTTACTTTAACTGAGCATCACCAAATCATTGCACTACGTAAAACTTTTTTTTGTTATATCTGTAATTTTCCGGAAAACAAACTACTCTACTGTTAACCTTTTGTCTTACCCCCCCCAAATTAATATATAATATATCATATTTTTATATATAGTATATTATTCATTTTAGTGTGCATTTCAGAATTCAAAGTCTGAAAATGTGGGGTTGACAGATATGTTTGTAATAATGGAATTACCTTTATTTTTTTAATGAGTACCACTGATTATTTTTCCCTCAGAAGAACATTTTCTTTTTCTGTGATGGCAGATCATGGATATATTTATGTAATATCTATACAATTAGAAGATAACCCCAAACCAATTGAACCAACTAACCAAACAAAAATGCAAAAAAAAAACCTCTTTCTGATACTCTTTCCAGAAAATACACTGATTTTCACATTACTGAGATCGAAGTGTTCCTCCGTATTCTTTGTGGGTGAAGTCCTCCCCACCATGGCATGACATGGTACATGGAAGAATTTTCTACATAATGCCATTAGAAGCAGGAAATGCTTTTTCCAGTAATTTCCCGGGTACAGTCCATAACCTTTGATTTTCCAGACTCAATTTCTTATTCCAGGCAATATCTGTCATAATCAATAGCACTGGAAATTATCTCCAGATACCAAGATATGAAAAATGCTTGCATTGTCTTCTCCTAATGCTCCATCTGACAATTTTGGGAGGAAATTGCAGACAACACAGGGAAGTCAGATATTGCATTCTAGGATTTTTTTTTCTCTTTGACTGTATTTTTCATTGCATGAAAATGACCTAATTTTACACATTTCCAGTGAAACTTATTTTCTTTGAAAAGTCTTTTCTTGGTTTCTCTTTTTAGCTATGACTCAAATATTCTGGTGATGTTCTCATTAACATCCCTTTTTAGTGATGTTTTGTGGACACAATCCAGTACCATTGCTTCAAATAAAGGAACACATGAAAGCTGATGAAAAGAGGTACATCATAACTGTGAATTTTGTCAGACCTCTTGTGACAAGTTATATAAAAGCTTTTCTCTTTGTGTCCTTTTCACTTGGAAGTATTTGGAACATTACTAAAAATAATACTAAACTGGAAAATTATTTCAAAGTTTTATAACTACAGGGATAGAGGAGAGAAGGGACTCCATTTTTAGATGCTGATCAGAGGAAAAAGATATTCCAAGTGGACATACAAAGTTTAAATTATTCACAATTCACCTAGAAGAATGGGATGGGATGTCTTGGCAATAGCATGGAACAGAAAAAACAAGCCATCACTATCTTTGAAACATCTGCTCTGTATGAAAGGACCACAACATACCTTTTCAGTCTTTTCTTTCCTAGACTAAGCAAACTTAATATTTTAATCTGTCTCAGGAAACATGCTTCCAGATGGTTCTTCCCTTCTCAACTCTCCAGTCTGTAATTTTCTCAAAACAATGGTGCTTAAAACAAGCACATATTCCTGTATAGCAGAGAGGACTGTTGCTCATACCTGACGTAGAGCACTTTATTTGATATACCAGCACAGTATCGCTCACTTGCCTTCAGTTGGTGGCTTTTTAGGATGAGCAGCTCCATTCCATATTGTGTCTTGTTTTTCTGTACATTTCCCTGAACAGAAAAGCACTGGGCAGTAGCAAATTGTTTCTTTAATTTCAAGCTACCTCTCTAGTTCATTGGTCATAGATTTTTAGCATGTACTCTTTCCTCCCTCATTAACAGCTAATGACTTTTTGGGCAAGAACCAAACACAGGGTAGAACCAGCTTGAAATATCCTTCTAGTTTAACAGTTTCATTTAATCATAGAAGTGGCCAGTAATTGATGCAGCCTATATTAATTCAGAGCTTTTTGTTTCAATAAATTCAACTAGCTGCACTTCTCATTGCTCTCATGTCTCCCTGATGTCTATTAGTTTGGCTCTGTGTTCTTGTGATTCTCCCTCACAAGGAAAGCACTGCATCATTCATGGTACACAGGCCATGTTGCTACAAAAAGCTTTCCTTTCACAAACATCATAGGTTCAATCACTCCTTTAAGCAATGGCACGGTTAATATTGACATCAAGGGCTAACCACAGGAGAAGGAAATATAATAAAATATACATATTTTCTACATTTATTTGTGCATTTTTTTATCTATATCGCCTAAGCCTAATATGCCATCTCAAGTGCAGCTGCCTTGGGATAAGAAATTTGTTATTTCAGCTCACCTGGAGTTGTTTTCTCCACCAAAGATTATCACCCCCTCTGGCCTCATGGCATTTCTTCATATGGATTCGCTCCTTAGGCTGGTTTTAGTGACCTAGTTTAGCAGAAACACCTTTTACACTCAAATCAGGCTGACAGAATGAGAGTAAATAGCAATTACACATGCACTTGTCCTGACATGTCTGGAAGGGCAGTAAAGTCTGGCAGCCAAAACCAGCCAGAAAGCCCCATTTTTCACATCAGCTATTGCCAGAATGGGCATGACCCTAAGTCTTTCTTTTTTTTTTTTTTCCTTTTTTTTTTACTCATGGCTGTCCTATTGATTTTGGCAGTTGTACACAATAACCCAACAGTCCTTCCTCAGCTACAAATTACTTTGAGGTCTTGCACTTCTCTGTCCTATGTTGGACCAGCTCCCAGCTGCCTTTGAGAAAATTAAATTGTCCAAACACATCTGCCTAAAAAAAATCTGTCTGGTGTTGAAAGAAGAACAGTGTAACAGGGTTGAAGACAAAAATAACTAAACCCCAATATTTTCTGTCCTTTTTTAATGTGAAAACTGTTGGGAAAATTTAAGAGGAAAAAGGAAGTGAATAATTGCTTACTTCTTCAGAAAGATGTCTAATTCCTGCTAACATTTCCACCACTGCATGTGTTTGCTCTTTCTGTCTGCTTTGGCAGCTAAAGACATAAGGAAATTTTTTTTTTTTTTCTTTTTTTTTTAACAAATACATGGAATGCTTATGTCCTTTTGACCTTAGTTTACAAGGGTACATGCAGGAGAATGAGCTAAATATTTTAAATATTTTCAAGCGGGTTTTTTGTCTGCGTATGTGTGGTAAAAGCACTTATGCTGTCAGAAAGAGCAAAATATAAAACCAAAGGAAAGAACAAGCAGGGTCGTAAGAAATACATTACAAACTGCACATAAAGAATATATCACTTTCCAGAGGTCTCTGTTATCAGTGTACAAATAGAAGCCAAACCTCCAAAAGGCCTTTATCTCTTTGTGCACAGCATGAGGATGCCTCCATTTCCTCCTGCTCTGCTTCTGGCAGAAGTGATCATTGCTGAGTCCCTGTCTTTTAGCAGGAGCTAGAACTTGTGAAGCACTGTTCAATTTATTTTTTGAGCCCTTATCCATCTTGGTATAATTAAATTATATTACCTGGTGTGTGAAATGGCCAGTTTGCAATTAATTGTAAAGTCTCCTTTTTAAATTTGCTTTGTTGTATCTCTTTTCTTGACTGTTGACATTCCTCTCTGCTCTGTACTTTGTCTTCCTCCATCAACTCGTCTGTTCTTGGAGCTTGTGTCCTCACTGTGTAATCTCATTTGTTCCTATTCCTGTGATGTGATGACATATGACAACTGACTATTCCACCAAGTCCATTTTTTTTTTAAACCACATTAGTGCTTTAATAAACTGGAAATTACAGAACTCATGAAGCACAAGTTTATTTAACAGAATTTATTTTTATTTAATTAAATATTTAAAATATTTTTGTATCAGCTCAGTGGAATAAGATTTTTCAATAGTATTAAAAATGTTTTTTCCATGCCTTCCCTGTAATTTAATCATTAATTAACATGCAAGAGAAAAGACATACAGAGATCTCAATACTAATTTTCACTAAGGAGTTCCTGTCTCTCATCTCTGGCATCTTGCTGCTGTTGTTTCAGGTCTTTTGCTCTGCTGTGCCAACACAACCACATCAGTGAGCTGATTTAGTTAAAAAAATATTCCACATTTTGCCTCAGAATACTTCTAAAGATCAATCAGTTCCTGGGACAATATTACTGTATAAACTGACACATCCTGCAGAGCTGAGTATCCAGACAAAGCATAGATGCCTTGTTTCTTTACACTGTGAGACTTCTATTCCTCTTTTATGGGAATACATTTGAAAGTATATTTTGGAATAGTTCCTGACTTGAGATTGCACATGATAGCAATGCAGCTTCTTGGTTGTCCATTCTATGGGATGTCTGATCCCAACTCTCTTTTTGAGGGACACTGTGATAGTATTCCTAACTATTTTTTTACAAGCAATATGGGTACGTATTGTAGAGTTACTAGATCTCAAGAAGAAAAGATCTTTGCTCTCCAAAACCTTTAAAATCCTCTGGACAGAAATGCCATTATATTGGTAAAGTATGGCTGGTGTTTGCATTTCACCACTCACTCTTTATGTCAAACTATGATACAACTGTTTGATGGAAGCAGATGCACATGAGGAACAAGGTGGCCACCATCCTGTGCACTCCAGTGACCATCCAGTCATTGACCTATCTAAGATATGGAAATGAAAACAAAAATGAAAATCACAGGAACAACTTGGATCCAAACCAATTTAGATTAGTTAGATCCTCTTAATTTAGTTTAGTTAGCAAAAAAAGTCTGTTCTATACCCAGACATTATTATATCCAGCTGTCTTTAAATACAGAAATTGGTTGCCTAAACAAAGAGAATATTTTCTAACATAGTCCTGTCAGAAGAGGAAAGTGAGTTTAGCAGAGACTCAGTATGACTCAAGGTAATGTATAAGGTTATACTGTTAAAAAGAATGCACTAGTTGCATTTTTAATATATCTATCCTTACTACAAATACTTGTAAAATAGGTAGTGTAGGTGTACTTTTTTAAACGGAAAATAATTGCAAAAACATCTTTCTTAGAAATAAAAGTTATCTGGAAGGTTGTGATGTCAACTTCTCACCATTATGTTCTTTCATACCCTTCAGTGGAAACACAAGTGTGCTGTAAAACATTAATGCAACTAGTCTTTGCTGTGTACAAGGCTGCATTTTTCCCATGTTGCAAGTTGTTTGGAGTGGCAGGCTGCAGAAAAGAAGTATTGTTTCTCCTTAAACATTCATGACAAGAAGTTTAACCTTTATGGAACAAAAAAGAGTGAGGGCCAGTCTTTTTCACCCTATCATCTCATTAATAATATAAAAATGACATCTACCTGCCTGGCTTTACTTTCTGTTGTGAAGTGGAAGCTGTTCAGATAGCAACAGCAGCAAAGTGTTATTACTATGTATGTGTGTGTGTGTATATATATCTGTATATATGTACATCAATGTTTTGTGTGCACTTTTGTGACCTTGGGTTCTTGTATCTCCACAGAAGTTGGTGTAACTTACAAGAAAAAAAAAATCACATTTCCATCTGTTTTTCTAGCATCAGATTGGCTCATCTTGGGTTTTCATGCTGCAGTATTTTCACCTCAAAACCATGTTGATTTTTTTACATAACAGAAGTATATGAAGGTAAGGTCACAGAACACAAAAAGAGACACAAGATACACCATGATACATTTAGAAATCCTTTAGTTATATTCCAAAGGAGTACAGATTCCTTAAAATAAGAAGATAATTCAAGATTTCTTGAAAAACAGGGGAAGAGTTTGCAAGTCTGAATAATCTAGGCAGGGTATATTTGCAGTACAGGCATTTCATCTTTTCAGCCTGTAGGTGGGACTGTGTTTTCAGCAAACCCATCTGTGAAAAAAATTCTGAATTGGCATCAGGCAGCTCAGGCTGTTGCTAATGCTGGCTGGAGTGAGTCAAGTGATTCTTGACTTGTATTTGAGTTATTTCTGGAGAGAAAATAGCCTGTGTCCGAAATTACTTTAGTTGTTAATGGGCTATTCTGAAATATCTGTTCTCACTGCAGTCTGTGGGCATTCTGCCTGCTACAAATCTGCAACTGCAGATTTGTTCCTACTAAAAAGCATTTATGTAGCTGAAAAAAAAATGTCTGTGGAGAAATGTTGAATTTATAGCTATGGAAAATACTGTAAGTGAACTGATGATGGTGTAGTAAGTGACATTTTGAATTGGGATTAACAAGTAAATTCTCATGCATGACTTCTTGGCTTAGAAAAACAGGTCCCTCACAGGCTAGGATTCTTTTTTACAAAAACACTTAGGGCAAAGGGGAAGAGAAATGTTTATAGCACTCTAGGCCCACAGAGACACTGACTCCCATAACACTGAATGCAGTTACTCAGGTGAGTAAGAACCACATACTATGGGCCAAATGTTATTATGCAAATACTGAAATTGGACTCTGATGCTACTACTGCTACACAGTACTGGCTAGATGCCTTTTGTTTCTTGTTTTGCCTCATGCTGGCCCTATTTCTCCCACTCTTATTCATTCCCAGCAGTACTTTACCTCACAAGGAGCAGCCCGTGTAAAGGGGCAGCAGCCCTATCATTTATGGGGTTACTATCTCTTCTGTTTTGTTTACACAGCTTACATTGAAATAAGACAGCTAGGAGAGTATGGAGCTCACACGTAAAATATATTCTGCTGAAGGAAGAAGGAAATTATGAGAGATCCAACCAGATTTTGATGCTGTAAACACATGTGTTGGGTCACCATAAAGCAATCACTACAAAGGTCAGCATTTCAAAATGTGTCTTAAGAAAATGTTTTTGCTAGCTTTGTGGTAAAGATTGCTGGTGTGTTGTATATTGTAACATTCTATTTAATCTCCTCTATGTTATACAGAGCCATTTCCAACAAAAAATGCCTGACATAACTTACAGCACAGGAACACACAAAACCAGCTTCACCAGGGTGGCTGTTTATGTAATCTTCAAGAATACTCTGAAGTTTGATTCAGTAAATCAAATAAAACGATGAGAGGCACATTTCTGAGACACTACCCATCTTTAAATTTCTGAGCTTCTTTATTGTACCGAGCCTTGTTAGATAAATGTTGATGATTATTTCTGTACATCATGTTATCTGCTGTTCTCATTCCACTTCTTGGTTGTAATTGCACAAGTGCTTTGAGCTTTCTTTTTTTTTTTAATTGAGGCATCTTAAAGGTGAGCAGATGGTCACCACAGAAGTGCAGGTTTCCCATTCACAGCCTGCACAGCGAAGGCAACAACAAAAGTTAAGTTTACACATACTGCCCTGACAACGACCTCTGTGCTGAACTAAACAAACCCCTTCTGTAAATCCAGGAGCATTTCTCTCCCCTTTCGAACACAAACCTGGCACTCTCTAGAAACCATAAAAAAATCAAACTGGGCAGCCCTGCACTGGCTTTCAGGATGTGTGCTGCTGCAGGACACAAAATGCTCCAGGGCGCCATCCTTTAAGAGTTGCAGTCAAAAAGCATCAGGTGTTCCAAAGCCTCTTTCACAAAACAAACATCTTGCATATTTCACATCACTTTATTCCAGAAAAGGCTAACAAAATCTGAAGCATAGCAGTTTTAGGCCAGTGAGTAGAATTGAACAGGGATGATCTTAGGTCCAGGAAGTGTTGTCCTAGTAGTTCCAAAGGTTCTTTTTTTTTTCCCGGTAAAATAATCTCAGACCTCTCCTTCACTGGGGTTAACCTCAGTTGCTTGGGGCGTGGGAAATGACTCTCAAGGCAGTGGGAAATGACAAAGACCGGCATCCAGACCTTCTTGTCACAGGGGGCTCAGAAAGATTCCAAAGGGACACAGGTAGGGGCCACAGTTCCACTGTCAGCTTCCCCGCAGGCTTATGCTGTGCATGGGCACCTTTCCGGGTTGAGGAGACGGGAGCAGGGCAGCCCTGCTTGTGCCCTGCCACAGCGCCCGTCAGGCTGCTGCCTGCATCCCCTGGTGCTGATGCTGCAAGCCCTCCTTCCCGAAATCCCACAGCCTTGCCGAGCACTGAATCCCTGAGCCCCCGGGGTGCCTCAAAAGCCTTTCTTATGCAGTAAAGAACAGCTTAAGCAGGCTGGAACAACCCCCAAAAAGTATTTAAGAAAAAAATGGAAGTCCAATTACTCGCACGGGCCCGATTGCGGGGACTCGCTTGGCAAGGAAGGGCAGCAGCCGAGCGGGAAAGTAGGCGAAACACACACATCAGTGTTCGATGTACGCGATAAGGACACCCCCCGCGGGCCCGCGGAGGTGTGCGGGGCGGGGGGGCCGCAGGGAGGGGGCGGGCGGGAGGGAGAGCCCGGGCCGGCTCCTCCCTGCGCACAAACCCGGCCGCGCCGCGCCGGGCGTGCGGAGACGCCGCCGCCGCTCCCGCGCTACTTAAGCGGGGAGGGCGCAGCCCGGCAACCCCGCGGGGGGATCCGGCGTGGGGGGGAAAGTGATCATAGTAGTAGTCGTCCATCTATAAGAGAACGAGAAAAGCAAAGCCGAGATGCTCCGTCTGTCCGCCAGCGGGGTGGGGAGGGGCAGGTTGTGAATCCGCCAAACACCTGAGAAATAAAGCACAGCCGAACAATTTCGAGGCGGGCGGGGAAGGGGGGGGCGAAAAGTTTGCCGGAGCTCGGGCGTCTCCGGGGGGGCGGGCGCGATGCCGCCCTGGCTGCTCGGCAGCCTCTGCTGCGTGCTGGCGGCGCGGGCGGTGCTGGGCAGCGGCCCCGCGGGCGAGGAGGAGGAGGAGAAGCTGATACGGGTGCTGGTGCTGCTGCCGCAGGACGACGCCTACCTCTTCTCGCTGGGGCGGGTGCGGCCGGCCATCGAGTACGCGGTGCGGAGCCTGCGGGAGAGCGGCGCGGGTCTGCCGCCCGGCTACGCCTTCCAGCTCACCTACGAGGACTCGGCGTGCGGCAACCGCGCCCTGTTCAGCCTGGTGGACATGGTGGCCCTGCAGCGCCGCCGCCCCGACCTGCTGCTGGGGCCGGTGTGCGAGTACGCGGCGGCGCCGGTGGCGCGGCTGGCCGCGCACTGGGACGTGCCGATGCTGTCGGCGGGCGCGCTGGCCGCCGGCTTCGGCGCCAAGGGCGGCGAGTACTCGCACCTCACCCGCGTCGCCCCCGCCTACGCCAAGATGGGAGAGATGCTGCTGGCCCTTTTCCGCCACCACCAGTGGAACCGGGCCACGCTCCTCTACAGCGACAGCAACCCCGAGCGCAGCTGCTACTTCGCCATGGAGGGCGTCCATGTGGTCTTCCAGGAGGAGGCTTTCCACATGGCTGTGCACAGCTTCGACGAGACCAGCCGGCACCTCGACATCGACGACGTCGTCCGCGCCCTCCAGACGGGAGAGAGGGGTGAGTGGCGGCGGAGTGCCGGGCAGGGCTCCTCCGTGGCGTTCGGTGGCGGCTGGGGCGGTGGGAATCCCGCGGAGGGAAGGACCTGCGGGCGGGGAAGAGTCACGGCTCGTCCCCGCCCGTGGGGAAACCCACTGCGGTGCTGCGACGGCAGCCCCGGACCAGGCATATTCCGACGGATGGGAACAGCAGCCCGGAGTCAAAGCTCTGCCCACAGAGCTAGAGTTTGCCTCCCCACGGCGTAGAGAGCGGTTTGCCCTCGGAGACCACCTTAGGAGGGCTTTGTGGCATGGTAAGAAAACATCTTGCTGCTGGCGGTCTGGTTTACCCAGATTATCCACGTCTGCAGGGCAGCAAATCTGTTGCTTACTCTCTGAGATTTTTGCAGTGACACTGTATCAGTTCAGGGACTAAACAAAGATGTTTTCCTCTCACCCCACTGTGCCTTGCAGCGGGTGATCTTTTCATGACTTCTGCCGCTGGGAACCCCGACGAGTACCTCATAAATAACAGATTCATTTAGGGGAAATGGCAATTTCAGGGGATGTGTGCATGTGAAACACCTGAGTGCATGCCATGATATTGTCACCAATAGATAGCAAGACACTGTGGAGATAAATGGCTTGTAAACATCTGAGACAGTCATGTCTGGGCTGGATGAACTGACTTTGCATCATGGAACAGCAAAGCAAAGTGCTTTGGAACGTGCAGTTTTGTAGTTAGATGTTCTTTAAAGTGAGGTCTTGCCTAGCAGTGTGTGGCTATATGAGCTTATCAGAAACACTTTTTCTGTTTGAGGGTTTTGCATGACTTACTGCAGAAGCCACAGGCTTCCTCGGTAAGTCATGCAAAAAGAAAATATGTAGTCCAGAAGTGAACTGTAGGGTGAAGTCCTTAGGTATTTTCCAAGAAAGCCATGGATGTACAAAGCTCTTTGTACAATTCTTACATATCTTGTTGTAGAGTGTTAAAATAGCACCAGAATTGGGCAGATAAATATTATGCTGTGTGTGGCAGGCAGAACTGGTATTGTGGTGCTGTAGGCTGTGGATGGAGCAGCCTTGCACTGCTGATGTTATGGTGCTGTGAAATAATTAACATGCTGGACTGTGTGAGATAACTGAGGTCTGACAGCATAGGGCTTTTAATTCCCTATTCACTGAAGCAGGTGCTTTAAATAGAGCTTTCCTTTTAAGTACCATTTGGGAAAATATAATGAATGGAGAGAAATAAATGTGTTAGTGCTGGAGGAAACCACAATGTGGGAAAGATGCTTGTCAAATGTGTGTGTGTGGCTTTCCTGATGCTGAGAGCATTACAGCATGCTTACATCAGGAAAAGACAAGTGTTCACCCCAGCCCCACTCTTCACACCATGCTGACAGTCAGAGAAGAGAGCTTGCTTTCAGCCTGATAAATGCTTTGTTGAGCTGAGACATTTGATCTTTCACAATTCTTCAACTTGCAAATGACTGAACAGAAGCAGCCCTCTTCTTTCTCCCCATTGTGGGGTCCCTCCTTCCATCTCACCTCTTTATTTGTTCTCTGACTCCTGCCACTCAAGTGGGGCCTTCCAGCTTCCACTTGTGCCTTTTTGACTTTAAAGACTGACTGCAGGACTCACCTGTCAGATTCCTTTGGCCCTGCTGCTCATGGCATGTTTCAGATTACCACAATATTTTAAGAGTTCTACACCATGTGGAGGGTGCACCAGATGAGGTCTGAAGATCAGTAGAAGTCTTTATTTGTTCTCAGGACTCACTGGAGATCCCCCCAGCAGGACAGCAGGACTTGTGGGCAGCAGCACACTGTCCAGAGCACTTTCTAGAAATAGTTTTGCTTGGTTGGTTTCCAGTTTTTAATGACTCCCGTGTCACACCTGCTGTGACCTCAATTTCTCTAGCTGTCAAAGACTGCTGCTGTTTAGTTCCCACCTGACTGGTCAGCCTTCACTGGGCTCCCTGACTAGGGGTGGGCTTTTGAGCAGATACAGGATTCTTGCTTGAGACTCCCCTGGAGCTGGGAAGAAACTTCCCCACCAGCTGTCCTGTGTGAAGCAGGACAGAAGTTGGCCCCAGAGGTTAGGTTGCTGCTGGCTGGGGGTTTTCACTGGCCTCTCAGATGCCTGAGAGGAAGAGGCACACTCAGCCATTCACCCCTTTGCGCCAGGGACTGCGTGTTCAGTCCCTGAGCCATGTGAAATGACTGAAGTCTTGGAGCCACAAAAATTAGTTATGAAAATGTGATCATTAAAGTCAAGTACTTGTCTACAATTAGTTTGATTAGTAGTTCAGGCTTCCTTATAGGCTCAGGTAAGCCTGCTGCAGAGTTCATGTTGAAGGCTCAGGTTTACTGTAAGGTTCATATATGCGGGCCTGTGCTTTATGTATAAGCACACAGTCCAAGGGATGTGTGTAGCAAAGGGAATGCTTATTCCTTTAAACTGGAATTAAACTCCAAAGTATTTTCAGGATGAGTCAATAATCCTAGTCAATAAATTCAGCGTGTTAGTATTAGAATTACTGTGGTCTGTGTGTATTATGGTGGAGGGAGAACATTTTGTATGGGTTTGCACATACACATTTGGTACAATGGTAAGGTACAGATGCATATTAAATACATAATTTACATTTTTTTGAAAGATTGTGAGAAACATATCCATAGCTTATTTGCTTCGGAATCTTGAAATATGTAATCTTTGCTTTCCTGCTGGGTTAGAAACCTCTTCCAAACAGTTAATATTACTTCTCTTACTTTCCTTTAGAGGCTTACAAAATACGATTTAATGTATGTTAAAGTAGTTTCCCACACACGCTCTTTCTTTTATTCCTTTTGCTCAATGTCTTTTATTGGTGTTGTGGGAATCCCTTTGATTCCATCTATGGATTACAGTTTTATGATATAAGTGAATTACAAAGGCAGAGTCAAGGAAGAATTGGGAGGGCAGCAAGGAAATATTTCAAAAGGAAATCTCTCACCTATACTGCAATTAAGAACAGTGAGACAAATTAATTCCTGATGTGCATCTGGGAAATATTTGGTCCAAATTTTATTGTAAGAAATTTTTTTTCTTGTTCATTTTCCTTCATGATAATATACTTCACAATGGTCATGAAATATGTCTTGCTCTGTTGCACTGGAAATTATTATATTACTCTGCCATAATCCATAGGACAGAGCTATGCATGGTATAATTCTCCTGAAGCGTGGTGTTGTACTGAATATGACTCACCCCAGCGGCACATCTGGAGGTTTATGCCTGTGATGGCATCCAACCAGAAAGGCGATGGGAGAAGATTCATTGTGTGCGAAATGATTTGGCCTGTTTGGCATTTTCATTTCTTATAATAGAAAACACTTCCACCCACAAGAGCCAAATGTGGTTTTGATTTATTTTTATTGTTGGGTTGAAAATATTTGCGTACATTATTGTAGCTTTTGAGTCCTGCCATGCGTGACGGCATTCTTGGAAACATGCGTGCAGTTGGTTTTGAATCACCGTTCTGACAGGATCTCTTATGCCTCTGCTGTAGGATACAGTCCTGAAGCACACACTGATAAAATACTTTGCTTCTCCCTCTGATATCAGGATCTTCATACCGCTAGCCTTGTAAACCAGTGTAAAAGCTTGTAGTATAACTTGCTCTGTATGGGAGTTCACTTCCCAGTGTTGAAGACCTCACCAGCTGGGATTCTCCTTTCCTTTTGCAGAAGGAAGGAATAGCAAGGGCAGTAATCCTCCTGCCCATCAGCTCTGGGAAGACACCTAGCAACCACAATCACCACAGTGGGGGCCATAGTGCCCACACAGGGCACACCTGTGGGTCTCATCATAGCTGCAGAGCCTCTGTTTAGCTATTGGCCCATGATGAATGGGGCTCTGTGGTGTTTGTACTCACTTTTAATCTTCATGCTTATAAAATGGTCCTTGGTTTTTCCATTTATTAACACTAGGCATCCCATCATGTGTTGTTGCCTAGGCTTATTGCATGGTCTCTGGAGAGAAAGTCATGTTCTGGAAAGATTCATACAACTGTCCCTGCTGCGTAAGTGCTGCTCTCCTGTAAGTGCAGAGAGGCAGCTAAATCTAGGACAGGCACCTAAATATTGGGTAACTGAGGTGTAGGTAAGTACAGTCTACATCAAAATGATAATAGAATGGAAATTTAAATAGTAAGGTCATGGTATCTCCATCTTTGTCTTATGTCTGCTTAGAAATAACAACAGAAGCTTGTGATTGTAGTCTGAGTCTACAAATACATGTAGCTAAAGAAATTTGGAGCCATAACTTATGACATTCTGCAGGGGTAAAAACCCAGATTACACAGAGGCTCTAATTATCTTCAGAGGAGACAAGGAAAGAGGAAGCCTTTCTGTGTTCACTACCTGTCTTGTCAGCTCTTTGGGAAAACAGCTTTGTTTGCAATCTTTGTTTTCATGTTTGTTGCAAAACTGTGAGGACAGCTGGGGTCACTGGCTCTGGCAGCATTCTTGCTTCACAGGCTGTTCTTGAGCTGCTTCTTATCTATATTTCTCATTTTCTTCCAGTTGTAATCATGTGTGCCAGTGGCGACACTATCAGGAACATCATGTTGGCTGCTCATCGGCAAGGAATGACCAACGGGGACTATGCTTTCTTCAATATTGAACTCTTCAACAGTTCATCATATGGTAATGTTTTTCTTGCCCAAGTGTGTTGCAAAGTCTTTTGTAAGCTTGGTAGTATTTTTAGATTTGATAGCCTCAAAACATGCAGCACTGACTCTCCCTGTTGTTGCAGTTATCTTCCATTTGGACTATGATTTTGCAGGAAATAAAACAAACCTTGTGGCTATAGTTGCTACTGGGTGGGTAACAAGATGCCAAATATGCTACAGCAATTACATTTTGGGGAAGTAGCACCAGACAGAGACATTGGTTATGGTGTGGGTACCCCATTCTGCAGGGTGTGTGCTCAGATATAGGTGATTTGCTCCATCCCCAGCCTTGTGACTACCAGCTCTCAGGGCAGGGGCATTCCTGGCAGCCTGGTGACCTGAGCAGATGGCTGCAAGGGGTAATTACCAACCATTGTGGGCAGCTGCAAGGTTTGGGTCTCCAGAAATCACCTCTGTGCTGGGACATCTACGCATCTAGTTTATTTATCTTTTGATCACAGGCTCTGTCTGCAAAAATATTCAGCCATGCTATGTTAAAGCAAAAGCACTGGACGGGACAGAGGCAGTCCAAATTTTCTAGAGCAGAGTGAATAAAAGTGGCTGTTTACACCCATAAGTAAAAGGAGTCATTTTTGTCAAAGTAAAGCATAACTTCAAAATGTAAATGAAATGTATTTTCTTTTTGAAATATACCTAACATACCTGTATGCCAAAATATAATTGTAACTGTATGTTACATCAATGCATGGCAGGGACTATACCCGCTGTCAGCTGGTGCAGCTGTCTCACCTAAATTCAAAGTAATATTGGAACTATGTGTTTGCTGAGATCATATATCAGATGGCTGAAGCCAAAGCAGGCTTTGTTGAAGTATAACGTGGCTCTTAAAAGGAGCAGATTCTTTTGCAAGTGTAGAGAAAATAATTTCCTCCGTGCAGACTGCTTTAACTAATCCACTACAATAACAAATTCATTTCAAGTTAAAAACCAAGCAGAAGTTGAGAAAAAAGGCAAAGTGTTGGGGATTACTTTCTTAAAGCTGCAAAGGCCAACTAACAGAAACAAATGGATTTTAAAAAGGTTATTTTTTAAAAATTAATATGTTAATTGGAAGTTATTTTGCATAAGCTTTCTGTTACTCATCTACTACCGCTGAAATTATTTCACAGTTAACAGGACTGTGTGTCACACTGTATAATGGAGGTATGTAACTGTATAAATTCAGAGATCTAGATATGTACAGATACTGCTACATATATCAAGATTAGCTAAAGAATGCCAAATTTTGCCAGGTAAGACGGAAATCACTCAAATAGTTAAAACGAAGTTGTAGATCATGATCAAAGCCAATGTGGGAGCCTCATTACCATCCTGCTTTGCATCACAGGTAGTCCAGTCTTCTTGCAGCTTTTCTGAGGGATTAATGAAAAATGTCTGGTTTCTGATGCAGCGTAGTTAGAATGTGGCATTTCCTGACATTTGTTTTAAACCAATTTTTCTGCTTGTGGATTTTTTTCCAATGTAGTGTGAAATAACTGTGCATCAGAAATTGACTTTTGTGCAGATGGTCATTGCATGTAAAAAGGAAACACAAGAATAGAGAAATTCCCCCAAAAATCCTTGTTACCAGTGCCTGGAGATACTAAGTTTTGTATTTCATAAAACCTAAGAGTGGGTGTGATCTGTCTTTGTGTTCAGATGACTTTATTGCAGTTCGTTGCTGCCCTCTGTTCTGAATATTTCTAATTTTTCAGAAAACTAGGCTTATTAAATGCCAAGACTGCAATAATTGTACACAAGTATTGTAACAAGACAATCTCCCACAAAATAATCCATTAAGGAATTTAGATATGTAAATTATTCTAGGAACGCTGTTATGCAAGTGAACCTTCCCCAGTCCCAGTGTTGGGATTTAAAGAGGGAACATGTATGGTGTCCAGGACAGAAAGTTACATTCTACTAGCACTACCAATTTTTTTTTTTTTCTTTTTTTATGTCTGTAATTTCATGCATTCTAGCTATTTCCATTTGCAAATGCAAAGCTATAGCAAAGCTCTCTGTGCTGTAGTCTCTGCTGTACTCCTTGAATCCAGCTCCTCCAAAATGCAGGTGCCCAGCTGGGGCAGAAGATGTTCCACTTTGTGGCTTCTGCAAGGCTTGTACTCTCTTTTGGGGAAGGTAGCAAGATGTGCTTGCTTACAACTGCCAGATGTGCATTTCCTTCTCTTTGAAAGCAGGGAAGAGGTCAGGTGCAGGCACTGCAGGGAAGAATGGCCAAACCAGACAGTGGGATGTTAGTTGCTACCCAGTGTCTCCATTGGGTGTGATGAATACGGTTCTGTGTAAGTGATTTTGACCTTGTATTGAGAAATAAATCCCTTAACCAAGGCACATGTATTTGAGCTCATTCCTAAAAAGAAAAAAATAATCACTTTTAACAAATAGCAAAGTTCCTGCTTTGTGTAAAGATTGTCATCCTAGGTGATCTGGGTTGTGGTAAATAAGGCTTTCCTAGGGTGGACAAGAGATGTGGAAAAGGTGCTCCTGTGTCTCCTGCCTTGTGTGGGGACTGACAGGAGATGCCCTGGACCCAAAACTGCAGGAGAAAGGGCTTATCCCCCACAGAAGTGCAGGACCTTTACTCCTTCCCTTGTGCTCTCTGAGGAAGCAGAGCAGATCTAGCCAGTTGTGATCCAGCAGCAGTGCTGAGAGGACAAAAATCAAGCTCTGTTTACCTGCTTCAGGTCCAAGAATTTGTTCTTGCAGCTGTGTGATGCAGCTGGGGAGCACTGCAGAAAAAAAAACCATGGATTTTTTTTACCTGTACCCCATCTCCCTTAACATCTCTGCAACTTGCTTCTCTTTGTCCAGTGATACTGTGGTCCTCAACCCAAGCAAAATAACCACATCCTCTCTGATTTCAGGTTCCTATGTTCCTCCAAGTCACCTTGGGAATTTAGCATTAGTTTTGTCTCAGTTCATTTAACCATAATTGGGTTTGTTGTTGTTGTTCAAAAAATAGTCTGTCTAGCTTTTAATTACTTGTAAACATTTAAAGGCTCACTGCTTAGGGCTACCACTGTTCCCTCTAGCCTCCTCTAGCCTTTTTTAGTTATCATTTACATCAAATAGTGCAAAACTCGCTCCAGAACAACATGAACCTTTCCACTGACCTCCTGAAGTTTTGGCTCAGGATCTCAGGTCCTGCTAAGGCCAGGTATGTTTGTACAAAAGACTTCTTTCCTAATAAACAACCAACCAGCTATCCTGCTTTTTAAAAATGTGGTTTCTTTACTGGTGGTCTGAGTTAAATTGTTCCCTTGCTGTGACACAAAATACATGTAAATACAGCGTAGGCACAGGATTCCATTTTATTTTTATGTATTCCTTTCCCATTAAAAGCAGTGCTGGTCTGGCAGCCATGACACACATGGTTTTTCCTTGACCACAGTGGGAGAGCTGCACCATCTGCCTCCTATTCAGGGTGATGATTATGCTCTTGACTTTACTGGTGCCTTTCTGATTGTCCAAGAGGAGTGATGTGTAACAAAAACTTTGCACATGAATTCTCCCTCACTTCTTCTAACTTAAATATCTCTGCGTTTGAGATCTGGCATTTGTGTTTGGCTCCAAGATCACACTTAGGATTTATTTCACCCTTTTAAAATAAGCAAACACAGCGTGGAAGTAAAGTTGTCCTTTGGTTTGCACATTTACTTCTTAGTTATTCCTCGCTGCCTGGTTCCCTGCACACTTTGAAGAGGGCCATCTCTCCATTGATCAGAAAAGGGGACTTCTGGGTGCAAAAAAGAATCCCATAATGGTACCTAGTTTGGAAATATGCTTGTTTCCCTCTTTAGGAAATGGCTCTTGGAGAAGAGGAGACAAACATGACCTTGAAGCCAAGAAAGCATACTCATACCTGCAGACTGTCACTCTGCTGAGGACTGTGAAGCCTGAGTTTGAGAAGTTTTCCCTGGAGGTGAAAAGTTCTGTTCAGAAGCAAGGTCTTCATGAAGATGACTATGTAAGTACTTGATGACAGTCTTCAGATCACAGCATCTTCAAAAGCATGCTTCTAATTAAAGAGAAGTGGCAGTGAAACCTTGTCAGGACATAATCACCTAGGCTCGGTTGCAAAAGTACGCTGCTGCACATATAATTTTTCTTTTTGGTGGATACTGCAAATTACAAGGATAGTCTTGGTGCACTATATCTGTGCACCACCATCCATGACCAATTGTTCTGTGCTCATCTCCTAGTTCATTAGCAGAAGGGTTGGGCAAAGGCAGGTGTCTCTCAATCCACCAGTGATAAGTCTTCTTAACAGGGAAAGAAGTACAGCCTTCTTTTTTGTTTTCTCCCAATAATGAAATGTTTTTTTTTAGAATCCAGTCTCAGAAAGTTACACTATCTGTATTGCATACAATGAGGTAATTATTCATGTGAGTGACAAAAATGGTATTATTTCTCAAAAAGAATATTTAAGTAGTTGCTGTTTTTATTTGGAACTGTCTGGAATATCAACAGGCCTTGGAAGTTTCTTTAAGCCTTGGGGAATGCCAGTGTCTTCCAGAAGTGGACATGGGAAACTATGCCTTTTTTTAACCTCTCAAAATGTAAGAGAAAAATGCCTTTGAAAATTGCTTTTGAGCTCGTGCTAAGCTATTGCTAAGCTAGTTCATTAGGTATTTTGATAGAAAAGTCATCTGTGGAAGCAAAAATGTATAGCTTGTACCTGCAGGGATTTCTGCATGCTGATACAAGTACTTTCCTGGTAGCCTTCGCCATGGTGCAATGTCAGCTTTCCAAATATAAAGAAAAGAGGCTTGAAGAGAGATTGGTCAGTCCTTAGCTGCAGGAAATGAGAGCCTGAGACTCAAGAAAGCAACCCAAACCCTTCATTTTCCTGCTTTCACATAGGCTTTCTTCTCATCCCTTTGCTTTAAGCATTGTGTCCATCTTTAGTTCATCAGCTTGTGCTTGAATGTTATATTAAAGTATGAATAACCTTTCCTGGCAGTTTACTGTATAGTTTTGGCTACCTTTAGAAAATCTGTGCTTCTTAGAACTTGAATGTATTTAATTTAAATATTTTACCTGAAGTGTTACATTTGAATGTAACAGTGGTTTATATTATTCCTGTGATACTTTCAAAGTCTAGTCTTAGCCTTTTTTTTGGCATGTTTTGTCTTGGGTTAGTGGAGAAACCCCACTTCACAGTTTCAAGGTGCAGCTCTCTGAAGAATCTGCTAAATGAGTTCTGAAGAAGGCCATGGGACTTTAATTTGTGCTGGTGCTCCTTTTTCTGTCCATGTGTCCTTTTGCAGATTTCACTTAGCAAACTTTGTCCTTTGGAAACCTGCTATGTGCCTTTGGTTGTGGTTGGTTAGAAACGTGCTTTTAAATACTTAAGATCCATTCATCTGTAGTATTGTGATTTTTTAGTCTGGGCAGTGTGACATCTCCCCAGATAAGAAAAGCTGAGAGTTCAGGCTACTGTCTGTGGGCAGTTTGGAGGCAAGCAAGAGGATTCTTTTCTCTTCTTTAGGGTGAGTTCTGGGCAGTGCTGATTTGGGCTGGGTAGTTCAACCAGTTCTTGTCAACCAGAATTAGATCTAGGGGAGGGGAATTTGCTCTCCCCACACAGGGGAATTAGATCTAGATTCCCCTGTGACAGCATGGGGGAGATTTTGCAGGCTAATGTGTTCGCCAGGGAAGACTCCCTCACAACTGCACACCCACTGCCACAAGTCCTCTGTTGTCATTCCTCACTGCATGGCTGCTGTGTGTGCTGTCAGTGCTCCTGGCTGTCCTGGACCAGCAACAGGGGCTGGCTCCCTATCATCTCATCCCTGACCTTCTTCTGCCTGGCTCTGAGGACTGCCTCTCCCTGTGTCCCATTTCTACCTGTGATCCAAGGTCCTTCACCTTGTTCCAAGCATTCCTTCACACAAAACCTTGAGCCTTGCTAGGGCCAGGCAAGTTGCATAGGCTTCTTCCTGTTACTGCTGCTTCTCCTACTCCTCTTCCTGTTCTTCCTTTCCTGCTTGGCTTTCTTCTTCTTTACAATCTTTCTTGCAGAGACACAGAGAACATCGTGTGACCTGTGTACACGTACCACTGATTTCTGCCATCTGAAAGATCAGCCCTGAGCTCAGAGGCAGCCTCCAGCGGTGGAGGCCATCAGGATCTGGAGCTCTCTGTAGGGGAGATATGGTTCATGTCTATGAGGGAAGGAGGCTTGGTTTCAAACGCAGAGTATCCTGGTATTAGATGGATGCTTTACTAAAGTATACCTCAGCAGAGCCTCCCCTACTTGCTTTTTTACAGCCTTCTAACAATAGTAAAATGAAATGTCTCTAAGAGAGTTAGTTTCTGGTTGATTATAGGAAAAAAAAAAAAAAAGCCATAGCTGTGTTCCTTAATTAACAGTGTATGAACTTTAACTTTATGCTTTGCTTTGCATCGTTCATGATGAATTATACCTTTCTCCACTTTGGACAGTGGAAAAGATGCATCATATTCCCTTAACTGATTGTCCTGCTGCCCTGTTCAGAGGAGAAACATTTTCGGGCAGCGTTCAGGATTAAGGAAAAAAAACATTCAGAAAACTAATGGGGAAAAAATAAAAAGCCAGACTGAAGGCCAATTCCTTCCCCTCTGAAAAATTTCTGGGTAGTGGGTGCACATTAAGTGTGCTTTCTTTGGCAACATGGGAAAAAGGTGTCCTTGGTACACATTAGGCAAAGTTGTGTCCTCCAAGGGAAGATGGGAAAGGGAAAGTCCTTGAGCTGAGTGGGTGGGAAGCAGCAGAGATGGATTTTGCTGGATTCTGCTCCTGAAAACAAAAACTATGTAGGAAGATAATCAGTCGTACAGCCCATCTCATGTCATATCCATGGGTGTTGAAATATAGTCCTCATTATTTTCTGCAAGCTGTGTCCCTAGAGGAGACACTTAGGGAGGTTTGGATTTGAAGCATTCAGTGTATCTGCTTTTCTGAGTGGATTTTTCCAATGTCATGGGAAAATGGGGGCCCCAGGCCCATGGTCTAAATAATCTCACAGTCATTCTAACTCAAACAAAAGTCGTTAGTGCTGCCATTTTGTCCTGGCCTCTTGCCAGCAGTAATCCTAAAGGCATTATTATCTACCAAAAAAGAATATAATAAAAATGGAAAATAAGCAGATGACAGAAGGAAAGATAAGAGAGACAGAAAGGGCAAAGTCCTAAAGCAGCAGCTGTCCCACTGCCAGATGCAGAACACATACAGCCCTTGGAGGAGTAAGGTCAAAGAGTGTTGGCTGTCTTCATCTCCAGCTGTGAGATCACACAGAAAAGAGAAAAACGTGTTTTGGGTACGTCTTTCCCAGCTCAGAAGTTTCTGTTGTTTCTGCATGAGTGTTATGCTTTTGAAATGGGGAAGGAGGAAGAACCTTCCTCCCTATGAGGGAGAAGGAAAGTGTGGAAAAGACAATTTCTTCAGGAATCTCTCTTGTGAAGTAAGAAGCTTCCTTAAGCACCTTTTAATTAGACAATATTGAAAATAAGAGTGTCAGAGAGGTTCTGAGAAAGCATCTTAGAAACACTTGGGTTGCACAGCCTGGGGCAATGGTGATGTTCCCTGTCTGCAATGTCAAAATGTTAGTTTGCTTGTTCACCAGTCTGAATGTGAAAGTGACTTACTGTCATGTTAATGTAACCCAGAGAACTGTAGGTTGAAGCAATAAATCTGCTCAGCCATCATTTCAGCATTCAAGTGTCTCATGTTTTTTCAAGAAACATCCTGTAGTTTTGTATAAAGTGTGACCATTTTATTCTGTGCTTACCTGAAGATCAACTTTGCTGATAAAATAAGAAAAAGAGGAGGAATGTTTTCAAAAATCTAATCAAATTTGGGTTTTAGGCATGCACTAGAGTTGCTTTAATGCTTTTATACAAATGATGGCAGTTTTCTTAGTTGTCTAATGTTAATGCATTAGCAAGATATTAACAGCAGGCAGTCCTGTTCTCTGTAAACCAACTACATCCTTGGTTTAATTGCAAAATACAGGGCAAGCTCTGCTTGTAGACCTGTAGCCTAGTTGAGGCAGACAGCAGTTGGGAATTGCATGCAATTACTTGAAGGAAGAATTTAAAAATGTCTCTAAAGGGGTGTGTGAATAATTCCCAACACATACTGTAGTTAAAAATGTTTATGAATAAACAGTGTTTCAGTTGAAGTATATGCATAAGCCATTTTTATTAAATAATGCTGAACACTTAATGAATTGGTGGTAGGGTGCAGTTTCGAAGTTCTTAATGGACCTTCTGTTCCTGACTCAGGCCTAGGATTCAATAAATGCTTTTTTTATGTCCAACCCAGTATTCTGAGCTCAGATGATTTTACAGCCAGGAATATTTGCTCTTCTGAGGTTACAGACCACCCATGGCTTGTTTTTTCTTCTCATTTAAAAGCTGAAAATGTAACTAATTAAACAAATATTTCTGCTGTGTTAACTACATGACAGCATTGTTCACATGGTGGATGCATGGGTTTTTTTCCTACCCACAGCCTTTTTCACCCTGAAAATGAGCATCAGGAGAAGGGAACTAGAGCCTGATTTGCCAGTAAAGTTATCTCAGTAAAAGAATGAGCTATGTAGATTAATTAGATCAGCAAGATGCTAGTCCCTATTAGAAAGGGGAACTCTGTTTTATTTAACATTTTCAGCCCTCTGAAAGGAGAAATGGTGCACTCAAGAGCAACCTTTTTAGCTCCAACAGTTAAACTACAAAAGCTTCATGGGAGGTAGCTATGCTCGTAAACTTTATCATCTCATCCATAACATCCGTGCCAGACTCTTCCTTGTGTGTATTTCTTACGTCAGCCTTTTAATTAAGATTGCACACCAGCTAAGATAAAGCTGGCAGAAGTGAGCAATTCAGTCTTGTCGCTATGATGCTGAAAAATGTAACTTATTCAGCAATGTTCTTCTCACTTGTCTTTTTTCAGGCAGGCGATATTAATGTCAGGCAGTCTTTTGTGTCTTCTGACTGCCCAAGGATGGGAGACAGTTTCAAGGAGATTTAAGGGAAGGGGGGGGAAGAACCCCCAAGCCCTGCCAGGGAATAATTTGTTCAAATGAATGGTTCTATTCAGCTGTTGGAGTGCTTTGCTAATTGTGTTCGAAAGAATAAAAGCAAACCACAAGCTGCTTTCAGCAGCCGGAAAGAACGGTTTCACATGCCAGCTTATTAACAAGATGAATTCTATTAGTAAAACATATTTAGGATTTTCATGACCAACCCTTCACCCCTTGGAATTAATGAGTGTTTTTATTTTCTCTAAGAGGAGTATTCACCTGTGGACTGCTAAATTTGGTGAATACAGCACTTTTTTTTCCCCCCTTAAGTTAATGCTTTCTCAGTGTATGAAAGACCAGTGTCATCCACGGCAGGGTCTTACGCAAAACTACAGTGTAATAGAAAGTAACAGATGACATAAAAGAAAGAAATTATTCTTCTCTCTTCCAGTGGATTTGTTTAGTTTTTCTAGCCTATCTAAGCATATTTTTGAAGCTGTCTTAAACCATGGAGGAGATAGTGTAAAACTGTGTGTATATCTGGAAATAGTAACATCTGAACTTCTTGGGAATGTAAAAGTTTAGAGTTGATCTTCATGTTTATGTTGTATATTTTCCATAGTCCTGTGTTTTTAACTTGGATTTCACAGATATTCACATTCCACTTTGCTAAACAGGCATTCAGAAATTTATGGGTAAGGCGCTCTTTGAAGTACTTGCTGGAAATATACCTTATTTTCCACTAGTCAAGTGTGAAAATTATGTCCTCCTGCAAAATTCATAGCCTTTTTCTGGTTTTAGTGCTTCTCCATGCTGTTTGCATGGCAAGTAAACCAAAAGCTAATTTGTCCCATTGAGGTATTGTTTCAATATAAATTTGTAGGACTTTTGACACTGGTACAGAATGGTCTTCAGGGTGGGCTCTGAGAGGTTTGAATGAAGGAAAAGGTAGACTATCTCATTTTGTGTAAAATGTCACTTGAAAAATGAAATACCTTTACTTAACAGACTTTTTAGCAGTCACCTCCTTTTTCTGTGAGTCTTATTCTCTGGGTATTGCATGAAAATATAATTGAATTGGAAGTTTCATTATTTACTTGAAGAATATTCAGCTGAATAAGGCATGAAGAGGAGGTTTAGGTGAGTCTGTTCAGTGTCTGTTCAATGGTGTTGCAGCCAGCAGCAGGGTCCTGGGCAGGCAGCTGGAAACTGTTTTGCACTTGGTAGATGGCTGATGTGATGCTCCAGCCTCAGCACCTTGGGTGCTGTGGGGGGTTCACCTTACCTGTGCTGATACCTTCACAGTGTGGTCACACAGATTGGGTTAAGAGTCCAGTCTTTGAATTCTGTCTGAGCCAAGGGTTTGGTTATGAGGGTGGCAGGAGGTGTGGAGAGGGAGCCATGCTTTGTTTTCTTTAGGGATGTAAAGGAAGAGCAATTCTGCAAGGCAAGAAATGTGAATTCCTTGTTCAAGTGCACCAGGGCAGAGGAGTTGTTGTCTCCACACTGAGGTGGACCAGGAAAGCTTTCTTGCACTCATCTGGGGTATTGGTATGGTGTGTAGGTGATTCTGAATGGCAGCAGGTCAGGGTGTAACTGTGATATTCTCAAATGACAAGTCTTCTAAAAAAACAGCATAAGTGGCAATCATTAACACCTCAAGTCTGAGATCTCTTGTTGTGTCAGCGCATTCATTTGTTATGGCTGAGTGCTCAGAGGCTAAGATGAACCTAGCCCTGGGAAAGGCTTATTCTCCACAGGGAAGAAAATGTTTTAACAGAAGGCAGGCCAGTCCTGTGGATGAGTCTGGTCACCATGGTGTATGAATGTTGGCAGAGACAAGATAGGCAGCAGGGCTTGGGTGTGCTCCACTCCATTGGGCTGTAAGAAAAGGTCAGTGTACAATGTGCCAGCTCTGATTTTTTTATTATTTTTTTCAGGGGATATTTAGCGATTTTGCTAATGCAGAGGGGGTAATGTAGTCATCCTGTGAGAATGGGCTGTGTGAATAGAGGCAGTGGTCTTCTCGTGCATTCAAGGAGGCATAGGAACCTGCAGGAGGATGCTCAAAACTTTCCTTCCCTCTTTAGCAGATACTTTTTTTCATTAGGAAGAGAAGTCTGGGACAAAAAGAAGAAGGTCTAGCCCATTCTAAAAAGAGCAAATATATCAAAGTGTATTGAAAAGACAAGGAGTGTCTCTGTCCCAGAGCAAATGAATAAGAGGGGCATGAGAAAAGGGCATGGAACAATGGGAGGAGAGGGTAGGTGAGGATGCTTTTTGCTCCGTGGCTGGGAACAAGGTGACATTTACGTTTGATGGGAAATGCATGTGCACAATGCATCCAGCCTGCAGACTACAAAATACCTTAGAGCACAAAACCAAGGAGGATCTCAGGGATTAGACAGTCAATATAGATGCAAGGAACTATGAGAGTGAGTCTTTAGTTTCTTGGAGTGGCTGCAAATCCTCAGATTCAGAGATATTAACTACCATGCTGCTGCTGAAGAGTGGGAGGATGTGTTTCATGCTGCTGCTGAAGAGTGAGAGGATGTGTTTCAGGTGTGCAGCTGGAACCTTACTGCCTGCTAACAGGTATACACAAATATCTGCTGAGAGCTGCTGTGCCTTTCCTGTGCTAATGGAATCCTTGCAGGGATGCCAGCAAAGGGGTGGTTAATTAGCCAGCTGAACACCTTTCATTAGCTATCTGAAAGAAAATAACAAAGCCAAATAGTTAAATTTTAAATTATTTGGAATGGAAACATGACTAATAGCAGCCTGAGGGTTTGCATTAGTTCCATGTCATTAAAGTTTACAAGTTCATATGCCTATTTACCCTGGTATTTAATAAAAGGATCATTTGTCATGGCAACTACAGCCTCAGGTGGGCTCTCTTAGCAAATTATTTACTCCCAGCCCAGAGGACCCCCAGGTCTTGGCAGGTCATACCTTTCCCCCAACACCTGGATTTCAGTTCCAGGAGTGCCTCCACCTCAGAATGCCCTGCAGACAGGGGAGGGGAAAGGTGGAATTGAGATCCTCTGAAAGCAGATTGGACCCTGAAGTTCTCTCATGCTAACTCAGTAACAGGAGGCCCAGAGCATTTAGATGAAAGGGGGAGGGAATTTAAAAAGACTGGTGCCCTGTGGAGTTTTGTAAGGACTTTACTGCAAGTTCGTGCAGTGGGGAGTTGTTACCTGCCTGTGTGAGAATAAGAGGATCACATCATCCTTCATTCTCTACCTCTTCTGCTGACAAGGGTGAGGTGGGATGCTGTTCTTAGGAATCCTAGTTTTGTATGCCTAATTTTTGCCTGGTACTGAATAAAGATCTTAGATTACTAATCCCAGCTGCAAGTATACTTTTGAGCTACACACCACTTTTGACTGTGTGTAAATAATTTGTGTTTATCCAGCCCTTAAGACTGTAAAGCAAGTAGTCTGCTGGGTAATCTTTGCTAATCTGCTGCAAAGCAGAAATAAAATGGTCCTTTTCATCAGATGTTTTTTTTTACCCCATCCAAGAGTTTACCAGCCCACCAGCTAGTTCAGCATGGTAGTATGTAGTGTAGCATGTTCAAATTCAGTTTGAACATGAGTTGTCTCCAAAGTGATACAGTGATTTTTCTGAGTTTTGCATGAGAACTGATGTGACCTTGAGAGTTTTTAATAAAAAAAAAGAAATATGTCTGTGATTTTTGTGGTTTGGTGATAATGTTAGCAATACAGAACCCAAAACAATTGCACATTGTACAAGAATAAACATTAAACAAAAAAGTCCTTCCTGTTTGTCCTATCTTAGCATTAATTTAAACCAATTTAACTTTTTTTAGCAACTGCAACTGATTTTTTCAGATAAGCAACTGTCATCCTGAAAACTGAGATGTTCCTGCTTGTAAAACATTCTTTCCTGCTGACATCAAAAACTTAGTATCTAATGAAAGGATGGGGTGGTGTTTTTTTGCTGCTAAGTGTTTATCTGCAATTAAAATGTTCCAATGTAAATGCCAGCATAAAATGTTAGCATTCATTACAACTGTGTAACAGATTATCAGACTACCAATGGGAATTCTTAGAAAAATCTATTTAAAACAAGCATATTTTAGTTTCTGTATGTCTGTGTGTTTTCAGCTGAAAAGAATAACTTCTTTAGTATCTCTTGTGTTTCACCACTATGACGAGATGTATAATTTCTGGACATAGTTTTGGAACTCATCATGTGAATTGCCACATAGTTTGTTAGAAGGCAGGAAATTCTAAAAAAGTAGGAAGGTTAATTTTATAAATGACAGCTGTACCTTCTGTGGTTAAGATCAGTTCAGTATTCAGGCAGTCACAGTACATGTGCTATGTGCCAGAGATCCTTTGCAATAGATATTTATCTGATGTTAGAAATGTAATATAGACATGGGCTATTTCACCTTAACTGCAGGAGCACAATACTGTATTCTCTGATTCTATCCTTTACCTCTATAGGTCACCTGGAGCCCTTTAGAGCTAAATTATTAAGGTGAATAATGTATGTGTAAATCATACATAAAAGAGAAATTTCTCTAAAATTATTTTTCTGTAGGTTGTTGAGTTCTGGTACAAAACAGTTCTGCTCCTTAGATACACCAGTTGCATCCCTTTCAGGGCAACATTAAAAGGTAATGCAGGAACCAAATCCACAGAGGGATAAGGTGGCAAGTAGCAGTTTGCAAAAGGAATCAGTGAATGCAATGTAGAGCCAGAAATAAATCCCACACAGGTTTTCAGGGGGAAAATTTGGTCTAGAAGACCATCCTGTTCCTGGAGCAGGGCAGTCCTCAGCTCATCCTGCCCCTGCTTTGGCCATGCCAGTGGAAGTCTGGGGAGAGTCTGAGAGCCCAGTGATGTAAGGCTGTGGGTTGAGTGCAGCAGTTAGAGCTCCTTGATGTGAGCTGCCTGTGGGTAAGGTTTTAACTCTGCTGAGGTGACAGTTCCTCTTTCTGTGTTTAATGGAAGGAGCTCATTTTGGCTGTAGCTGGAAATTTCTGCCCAGCCTGTTAGCAGCAGGCACTGGGGCTTTACAGCCATTTTTTAGATAACCAAGGAGAGTGTTGCAAGCAATAAACAAAGAATGGGCAGCTTTTGCAGGCAGTGGGGTGGAAGGTTTTCTCCACACCTTTGTATCTCAGTTGCCACTGTAGCCTGACATGTTTTAGCTGATATTTCACAGTGCAGCTCCCTGTAGTCTGGGACTGAATATATTTTTGCTTCAGGTCACCCTTGAGACAATGCAATTTGTGGCTGCCCAGCCAGATAATTATGGGTAAATCTACTAGTTGTTCAAGAACGGGATATTAAGAAAAACAAGGAAGAAGGCTTGAAGAATTAGATGAGATACAATAGCAAAGAAGCTGGCTTTGTGGTTAGTTTTCTTTCTATAACAAGAAAATAACCTTCACTGACAAATACCCTTAACTCTCTGTATTTGGCTGCCTTTTTAAGTAAATCACAGGTACTGCTGTAATTTGTTAATTTACTTTTGTTTTCTTCCTGTTAATTTATTTTATTTCAGCAGACCTTTTCTTAGAACAAAGGGCTGGCTTCTGGTCCACAATTGGCTTTAAAGGTGGATTGGAGTTTGTTGCTAGTGGTACTTCAGTCCTGTTGGAATAAACATCCTCTTGTCTGAGTGGAGCAAAGGCAGCAGTGGTTTGGCATGCCTGGAGTGCGCATCAGCTCGTGTACCAGCTGAACAGTGCAGGCAGGCAGAGGCATGGTCTCACTCTCAACGAAATGAGTTTAATTGCAGCGCAGCATTTTTGTGTCCAAGTCAAACAGAAAAAAGCAGGGGTCTGACTATACATCTTAACTCTCAAATGGTGCATGCAGGCTCTTTCATGCTGGAGGTGGGTGGCTGCTGTGCTGCAAGCAATGCTTGTGCCCAAGACACTCTAAATGTGGGCTTCATTTGCAAATTTCTCATGCCAGGGACACATTGCTTGGTGTGCAGAGTGCTTGGGTGGAGCACAAACCTCATCTCTTCTGCTCTCAGCATCACTGTTGCTCCAGCAAATGTTGTCAAGGAGATGAACACAAGCAAGCAGCCTTGTTGGAAGAAGCCTCCTTAAAGGAAAGTGAGGTCTTGTTCAACTGCGGTGCTGAATATTTAAGCTATAAATTTTAGAGTGGAGTATTAGCCTCAGTCTTCAGAATTCCACTTATAAAGTCACGTGCTCCCCTTAGAAAAATGTCATATGGATTTCGTAACACCATATAAACACTGTCTCCCTGTGAAACATAAAATTGATGTACTTGAATAAATCTCTCTTAGATATGCACGAGGTTTTACTGTTACACTCTTCCTCTTTTCCTAGGGAGTGATGTGAGTTCAAGCCCCAAATAATAAAGTGAGTTTGGATATATCTTTAGAAAACCAAGTCATGAGCCCTGACCTCATGTGCTTGAGTGGGTGCCCATTTATCTATTCATGCAGACTGGATATCAGTGAATAGAGTGTGAGGCTCTCCTTGTCTATGGATGTGTTACCCAGAATTTGGTGTAATGCCATATATTCTTTTTTAGTTTTTAAACAAATATTGTGGAAATTGCCTTCTCAGAAGAAAGCATGTTTTTCCATTATTTTTTCCTTTTTCTTACCATTTGTTTGAAGCACTATGGTCCAGCAGGGGAGCAGTATGATTGCCCAAGCAAACAGTCTGTATTTTTAGTCCAAGGCATCTAAACATACAGATTTGATTAACTGTCTTTTAGCTTTAGGCTTCTTTCCAGTTCCTGCTTTGTTTCCACAGTGATGCATCCCTGTCTATAGGCACCCTAAGACATGCTGTTTATGACAGCTGGCTATGGGTGTATCCTGTGGCTTTGCATTTGGTGTGCTTGGGAGTCCTTGAAATCCCAGTCCCAGTGCATGTGATCATTACCCAGCTTTTATCCATAGATGATATTCAGGGGTTCTGTGAGTTTCTGTTGCATAATCAAGTGAAGAAATCCTGTGAGGATCTGAAGAGATGGATAGTGTGTTAGTAAAAATTCTGATAATCCTGTTAGGGCGGTAGTATGCAGAATGATGCATGGTAGTGTTATGGCAGTAGGACTAATACATTACTGCAAAGGCGGAGCTACACATGAGCTGGAACTACACATGGTTTGAAATGTATTTCACCTTTTCTCAGGTAATGATCAGGTGTAAGAATATTCTTCCCACAGCTTCACATTCTCAATCTACATGTCAGTTTGACCCAGAGTTTCTCACTGGGATTACATAAACTAGAAGTTTAACAAAAAATCAATTAGTAATAATGGTATTTTTTCTTAAAAAAAAAATAAACATTAATTCTTTCTGTATTTTGATCATCTATTGTATGGGAATCATGAGCACCTTGTTCTAAATTTGTTCTGCTCCGAGCAAGGTCGTAGCAACATATCAAAGAACTGCTGAAGTATTTATGGCCCTGACCATCTCAGGGCCATAAATAAGTACTTAAAACAGCATGGGTTGTGGCAGCGTCCTGAATGGGAATATGCAGCGTCAACAAATGGTATTAAAGAAAGAAATCCCAGCTGCGGAGTTAAGTGAATAGTGCTGGATAGTGAGTTAGCTACGTGTCAAGAATGCATGTGAGAGAAGTTAGTTATGTCAGGGCTTCTTAGAAAAGCTCATAAAGAAGGGACCATAATTATAATTGGCTTGGTGAAGGAGGATTAAAACAGGAGAACTGACAGTTATTTGCAACTGTTTGGAAAATACTTTTATTGAGATACCTTGTAGGAGTGTGAGAAGTAGGAGCATTACATCAGATACATAAATTATTAAGATTTTTGCAAAATGTCTGGGTGCAGCCCTCTGCAGTTCCCTAGGGTCCTTACTGTTTGAGGCTGAAACTATAGTTTGACAACTTGAATATCACTATGGATGTCATGGAAAGTAGATGCAGAGACCAAATGTGGGAGATGTTGTTTGCCTTTTCAATAGAAAAAGAGTGGTGATGATGATAATGCTCCCCACTAAGCATGGAAGTGGTATGAATTGCTGTAATTGCAGTGATTCAGAGCTGGGCAGTTCCAGATGGAGGAGAATGATCTTATTTTACACTCAGGAGGCAGGATATGGAAAGTTATGGGCCCTGCGTAGCTGTATCTTGGCTGTCTTCCACATCGGTAGTATTTTGCACTGCTGTGTATGCTGTTAACACCTTGGTATATATGAACAGTGTGGTCACAATATAGCTGCTTGGGGAACTATAACTTCAAACTGGGCAAAATTATGCATGTGATTTCCACTGAGAGAGGTTGTTGGGTTTTGGTTGTTTTTTTTTTTTTAATTTGTTTTTTTTCTGATAGGAGATGATTAATTAGAGTAGAAAGGCAGGAAAATAAAAGGGGTATATGTCTTATTCACCCGTGCACTTGGCATACTTGCTTTTTAGGTGTATGGTATTAGAATAGGATGTGAAAGTAATACAGAAGATAGCTGAGAAAGAGGTTTCCACATATTTGTACTGCAGCCTCCAAAGATGTTCAGCAAACCTCGCAGCTTCTCTGCTGCCAGCAGCATTGCTGCCATGTTGAAGGGATGCCCTGGACAGCAACATTTCTGTAGCTCTGACATGCAAAGTATGATCACAGCATTTGGAGCTCTGCTCACACCTGTAGTTAAAAGGCAGCTTAAATGAAAATAGAAAACACTACATTAAAAGGCACTGCTTTGTGTCAGAGCTCAACTAAAATAACTTTTAATTACCTATAAGATTAGTGGGCCTTTAATCAATTTTATACGCTGTTCAGTTTTTATCCTGTGGGTGTCTAAGGTTGAACTAGCACATTATTAATTACCATGGACACCTTCAAGCAGCCTGTGAAGACATCTTCACAGTTACTCTCATTCCTATTTGAAGCATTCCTGGAATATAAACTTTATAGTCTAGTCCTTTTTAATGCTTTTTCTGCAGCAAAGAGCAAACCCTTCAAAAGTTTTTGCAGACATTACTTCACATTTTAATATTCCTCTGTCCTACACATATGTGTATCCTACAACTTACAAATGATTGAACAAGATGATATGCAGGAAAACTATTTCCTTCATGGGATCCTGTATCACCTTGCAAGAACTGCTGCTTAAACATATTCCTGGATTAATGTGAAAAGTCTCAGGTGTGGCCAGCATATGGTTTGGCTGGGGAGTGCAAGTGCAATCCCATCTGCAAACAGTAGTTACAACTCCTTCAGAGGATTTTAAATGGCATAAATTATCCATAGTTTCAGCTTCCTTGACAACATGAGATAAAATGCTGGGGTTTGTGTGTAAGCAGCTGAGCAATGGCATAAATGACTTTCTGACGATTTTTAATGTGACTTTTCACATGTAATGTAAGGGGTTTTGGCCAAGTGGAGCTTTGGCAAGATGCTGTGGCAGCAACCTCCCAAACTGCCAAGTGAGTTTCGACTTACCTGGCAAATCTTCAGTGTCTACAGAAGGTTTTTGAGGCTGGTGGCTTGAGTAGATTTCAGGTTGAGCAAATTAGCTGACAAAATGGATTTTGAAGGTTGCTGTGTTAGACTGAGAGGTCTGCCATGGACAAAAGAATTGACAGATAGTTTTCCTTGAAAGAAATGACAGCCACAAACTGTAAATCAGCCAGCAGGGAGGTATAGCTACTGGAGAGTCTAATTTCTCTCCTGAGAGAATGTCACATTAAGAAAGCTTAAGTTTGATCTCCCACAGGCCACTTGGACTCTAACGTTGGCATACAAAGCTTTGTGGTTTCTTGGTTTAGTTGGGGTTTTTTTCAATTCGGAAAAGTTAAAGCCCCTGCTGGCAAAGCCTGTCCTAGTATGCTCTCTGTCCATCAGCTCTTTTATTCCACCAAAAGCCTGACTTTCACCTCTTCTTTCAGGCTTTCTCTTTAGTTCAGAATAACTGCAGCTGCCCTTTAGTCAGTGACTGTCAGTGTGAGCCAAGGTGTTCTGCCCCTCCTGTAGCACCATGGGCTCTTCCCTGTGATGAATGTGATGCATTCAACTGCAGCATAGGCTGGCGTTACTGAAAGTCCACTTTTAAATGTCAGAGCAATGTACACTTTTATATTATCAGTAAATAATTCCGAAATTCTACTTACTGTTGGCAACTGCTTGAAGAGTGCAGGAATGTCTTGGATGCAATTACATTATCAGGGTTTGATTAGTTCAGCTAAGCCAATCAACTATGTAATACTTCTTATCTGTGGAACTGTTATTTAGTTAACTGGCCACATGTTTTGTCTTGTAACATTTTAAATGTCCATCTAAACCTGTGAAAGTTAGAGTAGCACCTCATTTACTGGCATTTTAAATTGTTTAGATACACTGTAGTGGAAGATAAGCTAAAACTTACTTATGTCCAGGAGAGTATTTCTAGCGGCGAGTTCCCTGGAAGTGGCAGTGAGAGGCCCTATAATGTGGTTACACTTCTGCTAGGATGTCAGGAATTTTTTATTGTAGTGAAACTCTGGGTGTTTAGGAACATCTTTCTTGCAGCTGAAAAGATAATTCATTCTGAATTACTGTGCATTGAGTGAGTACATTGCACTGCTGAAATGTGAGTTGCTGCCTACAGAAGAGGAATACCTGTGCTGCTCTGCATCAGCTTCTGCTGATGGGTCTCCATCTGAACTCCACTCCTGAAATAATTATTGCTTCACCACTGCAGCACACCAGGCTCCTGAGAGCAAACTTGTAGTGTTTCTGCAGCAGTCAGGTGTTAACTGTTTGTGTAACTCAGAGACCTAAAACTGTGGGTTGCCTACGAAGGTTCATTGGCAGCAATCTTCTTTTGTGTTAGGGTTATAAAGCACGGTTAGGGTTATAAGGGTTATTTCACTTGTTGCATGTAACTTACTGGGAAAACTATAAAGGACAGGAAAAGGTTCCTCTGGCAATTCCAGAGAACACATTACTGGAGATGGTAAATAGTTTTCTCCATTGCTCATTTGCTAGTGGAGAGATGCTTGGCTGAACAGGGGCCAGCAGTGGAAGTGGTAATCATTAAACAAGCAAATCCACTAGTTGTGCTCTCCAAAAAAAATCATGAGAGAACATACTTCCCAGTCCCGAGAGGTGCTAAGTCCCCTGTGCAGAGGGCGGGGGTTGTACTCACTGCTGTGGGATGAGGGTGCTCAGCACCTAACAGAATCTCACATGTTCAAGTGCAGAATTTGGGCTTCTGGGCATGGGAACTGGGATCTGCAAATTTTGCCCCTGTCTGCAGAGCTGTTCAGACACAACATTATGAATGTCCAGAATAGCAGATAGTGGTTAACTGTTTTTAAAAATGGGTCAGAAGTTCCTGTTGTTCCTCTGAGGTTTGGTGTTTTTTGGGTTTTTGGTTTTTGGTTTAGTTTGGTTTTTGGGTTTTTTTTTTTTTTTTTTGGTTTTTTTTTTTTTTTGGTTTTGGTTTAGTTTGGGTTTTTTTGACATATATTTCTTTCTATTCCAGCAGCTGAGAAAGTAACTCTCCAAATTAGTCACTTTGGTTAATTTGTAGATTCTCTTTAGTCAATCAGTTATCTAGGAAAGAAAAATTTTGTTATATGTCAATTGCCATTGTTTTTTTTCTTCTTTCTTTTTAGGTGAACATGTTTGTGGAAGGATTCCATGATGCTATTCTTCTTTATGCTCTAGCTTTACAGGAAGTCCTGAAGACTGGTTTCAGTAAGAAAGATGGGGAAAAAATTGTTCAACAAACACGGAACAGAACATATGAAGGTAAGAGGTACATATGAAGGTAACAGAACATATGAAGGTAACATATGGAATTCCAGCTTTCAGAGTTAAAAAACTTCAGGCCTTTGCTCTGTGCAAAGTAAGGACCCATGCCTATTCCACTCCTAAGAGAGGAAAGCATATGAAGAGAGGAAAACATATGAAACCATTTGCATCTTTAAGGCTGGCTCACATAGTCTCACCAGACTGTCTTTTTTTTGCATCAACTGTCAAGGTCTTGACTCAGTTCAAAAAACTCTTAACAATTTTGTGACCATCTGATGTTGTAAAGAAATACCAATGATTTTCTCAGGCTCCTTTATTGTTTTTTAAAAGATTACAGCTGCTCGCTTTGCTCATGTTCATCTATTAGCTCTCAGATTGCCTCATTTTTTCCATTTCACTTTTTTATCTTGAAAGCCTGGGAATGGATAGAAGCAAGCAGGTGCCAGGGTTGGGGTTATTTTGTGTTTCTCAATGGGATTCCTTTGGGCCCTAGAAGGATTTCCTCCAGGCTCCTTTCAGGAGCTGTGTGTGTTGTCTCAGAGACAGCAGCTGAACAGCACTGTGCCTTTCTGTGCCTAATCCTCAAGGCTGCAATTCTGCAGTGCAACTGGCACTTGTGTGTCACCTTGCTGATGCAAAGCAATGCAGACACTTTTGTCAAGTAGGAGTTGTAATAAAGAAACTGAAATTATTGGTTTAATCTCTTAAAATATTTCCATCCATCTCTTTAAAATATTTCCATCCATCTCATATGATAGTCCAGTCATTTGATGTAGGACTGGCAAGATTTCCTGTGGAAATGCCTCAGAGAAGGAAACATTTCCCTTAGATAAAAAGTGAATGATTCATCTGAATGTGTAAGAAGAACCCCAGTGGCCAGGTTCTCAGCTCTTGAACACATTGGACATAGTGTCGGAAGGCAAGAAGGGCAGCAGCTGCAAACCATTCTTCTGTTTTCAAATTGTGGTATGAACACAAGGCAAAAGAATACTAAGGGCAGCTTAAGGGAGCACTTAAGCACTTTAAAGCAAGGGATTGCTTTAAATTATGCAGGTTGCAGTCATTCCATAAGCTGTCCTGTACTATCTCTAGGTTGTGCTTAGCATCCCACTATATCTCTTCATATCTGTGGCTCCCCAAAACACTCTGTTTTAAGAGGGAGGGAATCTGGTGTCTAAGGGTTTGCTTCTCTGTTTGTTTGTGCTGTGCATGAGCAGATGCCCCAGCACAGCCAGTATTTGCTCCTGTTCTGTGCTCCAGGAAGCCACCAACTGGTGTGCCCATTTATAATACCATGTGCTCCATGTGGGCTACAAGGTTGATTCTCACACCTTGCTTGTAAAACCTGGCAGGGGGAAATAATGTTCTCTTTCACCATTTGTGAAAATCAGATGTTTCTGGTGGCTGACCTGGTCCACCTATTCTGAAAAGGTAGCTGAGTTGGGCTGTGAGGGTGCAGTTGATCAAAATTCTTGTAAGTCATATACCTTTTCCTCCATATGGCAGTACTTTGCTGGACATAAAATTCATCTTGAAAGAGGCCTTTAACTCAGTATCTTGCAATTCAGACCCTTCAGGAAGATCACATCACTTTATTTTGCCTGTGAGCACCTCTTTGCAGTGGATGCAGCATCACAGAGTATGGTTCATGGACACCCATCAGGTTCTGCTGCAGGACTGAAGCTTTGTAATTCCCTTTGACTTTTGCAGGCCTTGATAATGAGAACTCCAGTTTCACTGAAGACATACATTTAACTTCTGACATGTAGACATCTGATTGTCTTGGCACCTCATTTTACAGCCTGCTCTGACTTATCAGGGCTCCCAACAGAATGTAGATGCTGCTTCCTGCAGAATACCATCTGCCTGCCAGAGCTGCACAGACATTATGGGCTTAGTGAAAGGATAAGGCTGAGGTGATCAAAGGATTTCTTAGTGATTGGGTTGTTAAAGACAGCATGGTATAACTTCAGGGCATATCTGGTAGAGAATATTTGTTAGTCATTGGCATTTCCTCTGAAAATGTACCAAAATTTTTTGTATGTAGGTATCTCACATAAAAAAAACCAGAAAGTTGAGATAAAATTGCACTTTCATGCAAATGCAATTCTTGATTAAGGTTGTTTCAAAATTTCATACCTCTGTTTTTTAAGGAAATTGCAACTTTTAAAATTTGTATTTCTGGTCCAGATGAAAAATTGAAAAATTAATCTTTGCCAACTGAAAAAAAATTCCATAGTAACTCCAAGTTTCAATTTTAGTACCTCTTCTCAAAAACAGAGTTATGGCTTTCTTAGGTCACAAAAGTATCTCTTCCAATTAGTACTTCCTGTCAGATCCAGAATCCAAATTGGTGTGTAAACACAGACATCTCAGTTCTTCAGAGTGGCCTCTTCTTTCAGTGTCTTACAGCCAAGTGCTTGTTACACCCATTTGATTTCCCTGCAGTAATTGAATTGACAGCGGCTTGGTTATGGTGTTGTTATAATGAAAGAGGTGCTCGACAATAATCTTTGATTACTACTACATATTTTGAAAACTACAGCAAGCTGAAATATTCCTGACATCACTAAATCTGAACAGATATAAGATAAATGGAGGTGAGTTAAGCCTGTTGCACGCTCACTATTGCTAGGCACGTTGGGAGAAATATCTGAATATCTGACCTCCCTTTTCTGATTGACTGTCACAGAGAGCCTGAATCTCCATGGCTTTGTGCCTGGTCTAGGCATGTATTTGGTGTGACATGGATGTACAGTGACTCCTGTTTGCCTTGCGCGGTTGTAAATGGCTGTGTTTGGTGTCAGGCAGTGCAGGATCACATTTGAGAATATCTGAGGTAAAAAAGCATATCAGTAGTCTTAAGATGTCTTCACCACAGTTAGTTAGTATTATTTGATGGATTTTAAGAACCTGTTTGACTTACACATTGAGAATTTGAAGCCAAGCTTTTTGTACACAAGGACGTACATTTAAAAAGAGGTTTAGATTGAATACAATCTAAACACAAGGATGTGTTCATTTCCCATGACAGATCAAACAAGTTGCCCTAATGAGGCTGTGCAGTTTCCATCCTTGGAGATTTTGGAGAGCAGATAAAACCTTGAGCATTCTCCTGGCTCTGAGCTAGAGGTTTGGCCCAAGATCTCCAAAGCTCTTTCAAACTTGACATATGAATCAATGAGTCCTAGTTTCCCCAAAGTCGTCTAGAAATTGTAAAATGGGGAAGTGGAATGGAGCTCTAAGAATATAAACCAAACTGAACTTATTATGTAGTTAATCTTAAGTAGATGAATGCAGGGCTTAATGCATATGTAGTGCATATGGTACTCCTTATCCATGCCATCTCCAGTATCCCACTGGACTGGTTATATGGGTGCAGCAACCCCTTAAGCCTATGGGATCTATGTCTCTGCCCCTGTGTCCTCTGCAGCATATGAGCTGGACTCTCTTTATTGAGGCATCATCAGATTTTTCAGGGTTAGGCTCTCTATAAGTAATTCACATTAAGTATATCTGTGTTTTAGTTGTACATGCTCATTTTAGGATTAGACTTTTCTCACGTATTCTCCAATATCACATGTTTAGTATTTAAAAAGGAGAAATGTTAAGAATTCAGGAATGCAGACACCAAGATGAAATTACAATTTCTTCTGGAATGCCAACAAAAATGCTGGGAGACTGATGAGATTTCCTGTCATATCGGTTTGTAAAAGCCTGTCCACTGTTTTCATGTTTGCTTGGTAAGGCTCAGTAATTTAACTAATTAATCTTCTGATTCCTCACATGCCATTCCTTAGGTATTGCAGGGCAGGTGTCCATTGATGCCAATGGAGACAGATATGGGGATTTCTCTGTGATTGGAATGACAGACCCGGAGGCAGGCACACAGGAGGTAAGGAAACAAACATGACTGCAATTGGCCACTGATGAATTAGTAATTCAGTGTAAAGTAACATGATATCATCTCTTTACTTAATAGTGGCTTAATCTTAGCAATTTAAAGACCAAATCCTTTCTGTAAGATACCTATCTTGAAGTAGTTATTTTAAGGTTTTTAAAGTTCCTTCTTTTCTTTAACAATACAACTTCACATGATGCTGGCCTTTAACTAAATAGTGAATTCTCACAAACTGGCTAAGCACTGCTCATTTTGAATATGGGAAATTATTTAAAAATGAGCAAGAGTTTTTATTTTTTGTTAGGAAGAAATATTAATCTTACAGAAACAGTGATGCACAAATTGTCCTGATATATTAAGACAAAAAGTGCAGGTATTTAAATCTAACGATGTGCTCAACCACAAGCGGGAGTGCAGACCTTGCCTGGCTTTGTTTGTCAGGCAGACATTCCTGAGTGCCTTCTCTTCAGCATTTAAGGAACATTTTAATCAGATGGTTCCATATATACCAGATAAATTATTCGACTGGATGCAGAAGGATTGGAAGAGATGGACTATGAAAAGATCTGTGAGGAACAGTACCAGCTGCACACAGAGAATAGCATGTCTGGGCTGAGTTTATTAATACATGCAGTGCCCTAAGTCCAGCTGCAGTGGATGATTTTGTTCGTTGCAAAATCAGCATCAGCCTCAGCTTTGCTGGTCTCCCCAGCTTCAACAAGCTCAAACAGAAAGTAGCAATATCTGAGCTGGACATTTCAATGTGTGGTTTTGAGTCCAGTGAAGTTATGTTGTTATTGGTACTGCAGCAGAGAAAAATTCAAGTAGCCCTGTAAAAAGTGTGAGGATGTCTTGTGTGTTGTAATGTGTAAAAGTGATAGAAAAACTACTCCAGTAAACTGCAGACACTCCCAGGCAGTAGGAGTACAAAATGATTGGGATGACTTTGGTGTGAACACTCTGTGTTTCTTCTTTTGTTCAGCCCAGTAGCTTTTTATCCCATTTATCAATTTAATTTCCCTCTCTTACCGTTCCTTTCATTTCACTTGCAATTTAAACAACCTTGTTTTTAAATGTTACATTTATTTTTTTTTACTTCTTGTGGAATTTTCCTGTGTTTTATTAGGTACATAAATACACATGCAATTAAGATTTTACACATGATTGCTTACTTCTTTTGTCTGCCACATAATTACTACTTTCATTTCTCACTCTAAAAACATTGTTTCTTTGATAACTTGTTCTATTCATTGAATATTTTTTTCCTGTGTATGAGAATGTTTCTCAGCTGTGCCAGATGGATGGGAGTTTGGGGACAGCTGTTTTCCCAAGTCTATTCACAGAGTTTAAAGCTAGAAGAAAACCTGGATTTCCTAGTTTGACCTCTGCTATATTAGACAAGGCAGGTTTCTTAACCTTTATGGAGCCCTGTAGTTTACACATGACTAAAGCTTATACTGTAACAGGCATTTATTTTTGGTTTGGAGACGCTGAAAGGACGGGGACTGCCTTGCTGGTGCCCTTAATGTTTGTTCCACAGATGAACCACTCCCGCTTTTCAAAAATCGATATCCTACTTCTGATCTGAATCCATGTGGCTCCTGCTTATAGCTTTTTGTTCTGAAACCATTCTGCATATTTTCTTATTTATTAAGTTGTGCTACTAGAAGACTCACCCATTCCTGCTTAATCTCTTAATAAATAATCTGATGCCTGTGAATGGGCTCTATGTTACCCAGTTTACTGGATTTGCCTTTATTTTTGGACAAATGTTGAACACATCCATTCTTCAAAGGATTTATATCCCAGTTTCAACTGAGACAGAAATTAGTGTCTTTATTTAATGTAAAATATACCTTTGTATATTTAACCAGAGTAAATGTTCTTTTTTAAAGTCATTGGCTTCAAAATGAAATTCAGGTGAAAGATTTGAAGAGGCTATCCATGAATTCTAAACCCAGTGCATTAATATCTGGGTTTTATCTTTGGGAGGACAAATAGATCCATTGATGTGCTTCTGCTATTGCTTCTGACCACTTCAGTGTCACAGTATATGGCCCTGCTGCATAGATGTTTTTTAGACATATTGCTGCAGTAGATTCAATGTAGGTTATCTTGAATAAAGCCTGAAACTGCTGAAGACAGGACTGAAATCCTGAAGTGTCTTTAAGAATTGGTATGAAAAGATCTAGCCTCTCACCTGCCAGCAGCCCCAAGTCCTTCTGGGCAGGGCAGCTCTGGGTCTGTCTATGCCCAGTCTGGATTCTTGTCTAGCTTAAGCTGGGTTACAATCCTGAGCACTCAGCTCACTATGGAACAAATTAATAAAAGCCCAGGGAGAGTAGGAGAAATATTTAGAAGGTAAAAATCTTGTGTAAACTGGATTTATATAGAAGAGAAGCCTGAGGGTGGAGTCAGATAAGAGCCTGTGAATAGGTAAAGCAATGTTTCAGAAAGGAAGGGGTTCTATGACCACTGACAATTTGGTAACAAGTGATGGATAATTACAAAAAAAGAATTTTATGTTACATGCTAGGGAAAACAACTGACAGTAAGGCTAGCTAAGTTCCAGAATAATTGGTGCAGAAATTGTCAAGTCTCCATCTTTGAAGGCTTTCATGAACAGATTAGATAAACATCTGTCAGGAATGCTTTTGTTCAGCTGATTCTGCCCTAGGGCAGGGCATGCACTGCATAACCTCCCACAGACCCCTTCAGCCCTCTTCTCTGACATCCAGCATCATGCCACAGCAGTCGAGTCAGTGTTTCTCTCCTGTTTGCTTCACTTCTCTAAGATCATAGGAAAACCTTTTCATCCATTTCTTGTTTTGCATAGGTGATCGGGGACTACTATGGAAAGCAGGGACGGTTTGAAATTCGATCAAATGTGAAATACCCGTGGAACTATGGCAGGCTGCACCTAGATGAAAGCCGTGTTTCAGAGCACACGAGCAATACACCGTGTAAATCATGTAAGTTTAGTGACTTAATGCTTCTGGGCCAGCTCTGAAGAGGAGAATCCATGAGTCTCTGCAACTTTATGGGCTATATTAAATTGTTCAGCCCAGTTGTCCAGCTGAGACATGGCGACTGGCTCTTTCTCCCGACTGCTTGGGAGGTTAAGGTCTGACAGCCGTGGGTAGTATGTGGTCTGAATCACTTCCTTGAATTTAAACTTAACACTAATCATGCACAGGCCAGAGCCCTGGAGGCTTTAGGTCTTTACAGGAGCCTTTCAGCCAGAATGAGGGATGTAACTGAAACCCCAGCAGACAATAATCACTCTGATAATTACCAGCTGTGCTGGTGGGAGCAGCATTCTCCCAGTGCAGAATGGTTTTCAGTCTTATGAGAAGGCACTATGAGGGGCCTTCATATGAGTGAAGCTCACTGTGAGGAGGAGTGAAGACAATTGAATGGGATGACATCTGTGAATTCAAAAGGCTGGGACTACCCTCCATGGGGCAGGTGTCTATTCTTTCTTGACATCACAGACCTTGTTGTAGTGAGTAGGACATTGCAGGGAGATTGGAGTAGGAGGATACTTATGCTTCAGTGACAAAAGGTGGTCTTAACTTTTCACAGGAGACTAATTGCTAGTCTGCAGTGAAAAGATAACTCCAGACTGGTAATTCTAAAACCCTTGAAAAACAGGTGTGAACTCAAACCATCTGCTTCAGTGTGGTACAGCTATGCATCTTCTTCCTCTTGTACAGACAGAATCCCCTCAAAGGGTCAAGGATGAAGTTTGAAAAGGAGGGAACAGTTTGATTTCCTTCTCTGTTCCTTTCTACAAATCCAGGTGGGAGTGGAAGTGGGAGTAGACTACATGTATATAAAATGCCATTGTTCTTCAGGAGCCCTGCACTTCCCAGAGACAGTCCCTCTTTGGGCTCCCCTTCAGCCACTGTATCCCTGTTCTGCCTCTGTTGAGATTTGAAGCAAGTCAAAAGTCATATGGCTTTATCTTGAAACAACATATCTTCAGGAAATTAGAAAAAATCAAGGAACTGTTGGATAATCGTAGTCATTTTAATAAACCTAGGCGGTAGAGGGTTATTATTCTTATCCAGGTAAGATGAGTTTATTTCTATTACAGTGTCTCAAGGCATATTCAGTGCTGATTTCCATTATGTGCATCACTGTAACTGTAGTCAGTGTTATGATTCAGACCAAGCTGTCCAGGCCAGTTACCTAGCAATATTCCCTTGTATCACATCTCCAGAATTCTGCTTTCATCTGATACTGATTTGGGGGCTTTTTCAGCCCCAAGGAAAGCAAGGACAAAAGGTAAACATGCAGACACTGCAACAGGTTCTCATGGAGTCCCAAGCTCTGAAAGGTCTAACGTTGGTCATTAATTTCCTAATTGTGTGTACTTTCCAATACATGAATGCAGATAGTTCTCAGTATAAACCCTGATTGTTTATTTTCCCCCTTTTCAAGCAGGTGGTCTAGGAGAATCAGCAGTTACAGGAATAGTTGTGGGCGCCTTGCTTGGAGCAGGATTGCTAATGGCTTTTTACTTCTTCAGGTTAGTCCAATTCATTGAATATTCTGTAAACTTTTTATTTGTCATCCAAACTTCTCAGGTCCTGGTGGGACATCCTTGATGGGAGACAGAGAGGCACCATAACAGTGTGTCATAACATTTTCACCAGAGATGGCGAACACACTTAGATTGTCTTTTTTGTGTTTATCCAAATAATTTTACTGACTTGGATCTTCATCCTGTAACTACTTATATCCCTAAGTAAAGTTACTCATGGAAGTAATTCCAGTGAGTTCCAGACATTCACAGTTGCTTTAGTAAAGTGTCCTGGCCTTGAAAGCTGCCTTTGTTTACTGCTCCTTGCCAGCACAGTTGTGCAGGCTGTGATCTGCAAGAGATTTATATCATTTGCCTGGTATTGAATAGAATTGTACTGCAGAAGAGAAAGAGATTTCTGTTTTGGTGTAAGAGAGCATTTGGATTCCAAAGCTGTGCATTTAACTTAATAAGCTGAGGTCAGTGCAGGGTGATCAGTGTTTTATTCATGTTTAAGTTAAATAATTCTTACACTGCTAGTCAGCAAATGTAAAGTCTTGATAATTGATCCTATACTGATGGAATAAATTAGTTATGCATGTTCAGCACTTTATATATACAGTAATTTATCCTTCTGCTATGGAAAAGCTAGATAGGACAATAGAATTAACCTCTGCATACAAGAATCAAATAATTCTATACATTAAAAAATAACTGGTTATAAAAAATGTTAACAAAATAAAACAAGCAAAGCCTGCTTCAATTCACCAGGACACTTTCAGTGTTTCAAAGAACCAAGCTTATTCATCAGGTACTTACAACTGAAGTTCTGCAGGGTGATTTTATCCTTGCATATGTTCAGCGCTTATATAGTATGTTTTTGGGGTTGAGATACAATTAAATTGGCTTGGACTGAATAAAGACTATTTTTAAAATAAAAAGGGAATAAAAATCTGTCTTTATATTTTATGTCATCAGAAGTTCTTGCATCTGAAATAGATTCTCAACCAGAGATGACAGCTGTTAAGTGTGGGTTGCAGCACTGCTGATATTGGGAGGGAATTGGTATTTGAGGACAAGAAATAAAACAACAAATATCCCGGTCTGGTATGAAGCTATGCAAAGTATCATTTTGAGAACAGGCCTTAAACTTCTAGTCATTTGACATAATGATTTGGATTAGAAATCCGTGTGAGCAAAGGTTTCTGTTTCTAAAAGTAGACGTAATAACCTTGAGCTCCACACCCAGTCTTTTCATGTATGGTCAGAGGGGAGAAATGAGCACTTTTCTTCTGACATGCAGTTCACATCATCTTAATGTTAAAGCTAAACTAGATCTCTTAGAAGTGCCTTTTTCTCTGGTTTCTGAAGAAAGCTGTGGGTGCTGTCAGGTGAATCTATATGTTGGAGATGTCTAAAGACCTGTGGGTGAATTTCACTCTGGAGATCTGATTGCAATTGCTCAAAGCAGGAGCACGGACAACCTCCTTATTCCATCATTAAATAAATACTTGAAACATAACAAATTAGGGTGCGTGGGACAGATTTTCAGAAAATGCAGGTTTAGCATTTGCGTGCCCAAAGTAATTTGTACTTCCAGCTTCTGTAGCTTTTAAACTGTAAATACTACTAATTACCATTCATTTAGATCTGTAATTGTCACAGACGAGTATACAAATACAATTTTGAGTGTGCATACCAGCAGGTAAAAGGTCTGGGGAGTAGTTCTGAAATGTATTTTGACCAGATTTTAACTTAAACACCTGTACATCTAAAATCTGGACCTGTCCTTGTGCAAGAGCTACTACTGTACATGCTCTGACCCATGTAAGGGTCTGACTTGAAAATGTATAAAGAAATTAAACAACACAGGTTTTTCACCTTATTTTGGAGCTTACTGATACAGACACAGGTATTGAGGGAATATTTTCAGAACTTCTAGGTTGCCACTTTCTATTCAGCCATATTGCTTGAATCAAAACTTTGGTGTTGTGGAAATCTTGCTTCCACTGCTGCATACCTAGCTGTGACTCCTGCTACCTGTGCTGGTGTAACAGGTCTTTCCTTGGCCTACAGTGTTTTTGCCATGCATCTCCTCCAGCAGTACAAGCACATGGGGCTGGACTAATGCCCTTCTGAAAAATTTGTCCTGAAAATGAGTAGAAGCCTAAATGTATAAAATGTAAAAGTGAATCAGCTGATGGTTTTTGAAGGGAGATTTGGGTACTAAAGAGGAAGTAAAAGGCAGTCAGAGGGTTTGTTTGATGTACAAAGCATAGCAGAATTCTTCAAACGGGCCAAGAGGAAGACACACAGGAAGAGCTGTGTCTGATACATGAGCATTTGTGTTTATTTCTTGTCTTCTACATCCCTCTTCTTAATTCATCATGTTACCTCTTCTGACATTACAAACATCATAGTTTTCTCAGGCGGAAATGGGAAGATTAGTTAGTTAATACTGGGTTTCAGTGAGAAATGCAGCTGAATAGTCAGATCTGTTGTTTGAACTCTGCAGAAAGTTCCCCCCACCCAGCATACTGAAAAGAAAATTGTCTTTGATCAATATAAAACAGTGAAGTAACACAGTTCACATGACACTTCACAAAAACTCCTAATCACTTAGATCAGAAATTTTCAAAGAAGCAAATGTCCATGTCTTAGTGCTTTGAGACTGCCATGTAAAAATTAACAGTCATTCTTGAGCCTGGGTAAAATGTTCTGAGGCAAACTACTTTAATCTTTGACCAGGGTTTCACATTCTGCCACGTTTCATTTTTCAAATGGCACCCAGCTGTCCCCTACAGGCATTCTTCATAAGAGAAGTCTGTTAGCCTGTAGCTGGAGAAGGATTTCTCATTCTGTTCCTCTCCTTTCATGCAGAAAGAAATACAGAATAACTATTGAGAGACGAACTCAACAGGAGGACTGTAACATGGGGAAACATCGGCAGTTACGTGAAGACTCCATTAGATCTCATTTTTCTGCTGCATAAAGAAGATGAAAAAGAATCCCATTCTTCCTAGGGAAAAGAAAGAATTAGAGAAAAGGACACAACCAAAGACAACAGTGTAAAAAGAAGAGGCTCTTGAGAACTCACTCTTTAAGCAGTAATTTTGTCTTAATTTCTTTCAGAAGCTCAGGAATTATTTACTTATCACATTATGCCGCATGGCCTTTCATCTCATGAGAAAAGAAAACTATGCAGTTTGATGTTATAGGATGTACTTAATATGTAAAGACAGTATTTCCTAAGGCATATATTAAGGCTAGCAGATCTTGGTTTAGTTGATGGGGAATGCCTCATTTTGCTCCCTTTTTTTTTTTTTTTTTTTTTTTTTTTTTTTTTTTAAAGCTTCTACGACCTCCTTCCATATTTGCATATCACCCATGGGTATCAAATATGGTTTCAGAGGCATAGGTGCTGGTTGCTGTCAAAAGGAAGAAAGGGATTTGTTTGGGGTATGATCCTGCATCACTGAATCACTGACATTGATAACAGGGGATATGAAAGTTGGTGTACGGGCCTTAGTTCTGGGACAGAACTGGCACTTGGTTCTAATTAATTCCTCTGAAAAAGTCAGGCAGGTGGAAACACACAAACCATTCTTTCCTTGTTTGTGTGGCATCACAGTCAAAAGCACTGTTTCTCCCTCGTAGCTGGTGGGACTTAGAAAAACTTCAGTGAAAGATGAGGAATTTCATACATGTGAAATAGTAACAGAGAAGACAATCAGGTCTCTGGAGAGGACTGATTAATTCCTCAGTCTTATATGTGCTTTGCCACACTCTTTTCTGTCCCCTGCCATGACTTTTCAGAGAGGCAGATGTAGTCCATGTCAAGCCTGCTCCTGTTCCTAGTGAAGTCAATGGTGAAATCCCATTAACTTCAGTGAGCACAAGGACTGCATCCATAACTGTAAATATGAAAGTGTTTGTATAGCTGATGCAATTCTAAAGGGGATTTTTTTGTGTGTATAAAAATGACATTCCATGCTACCATTTTATTTTTTAGGATATTTTTAATCTTGTATTTTTCTATTAAAGTATCTATTTTTGCTTGGTAGAATTAAAAATTAAGGAAGAGGATGTTTTGAAGACATATTTTGTATGATAGGAGTAATATGCAGGGAAAGTCAACAGCTGTAAATACATTTTAGAACCAGTATTTAGGGGAGGAGAAATGACTTTGTGGATGGTATTTGATTTTTTCCCCAACTTTTTTCTCCATGCATGTGCAACAATCAAATAGTTACTTAAAGAACACAAATGCAGTTATTTAATTGTCTATATGAAGATGACACTCATGCTGTAAATAATGCATTTTTCACATGTTAAAGAGTCCTGTAGAAATTAGTGGGATTTAACTATCCATGTGTGTACAATTTAACATCCAAGGAGCTACCTTCAGGAAGCATGTGTTAAAACACTGTTTGAGGCTGACTTTAATCCTGCTGCCATCAATACCCCTGGAAATTTTGTCATGTATTTTACCAGAAGCAAAAATGAATCTGTGTTGAATTAGCTACTGACAGGTTATTTTATACTGAACAAAGGAGAGCTTTGCATTTTCTAGTCAACAAATGGAAATGAAATGTACTTACAGCAAATGTGGTGAAGAAGATCCATAAAAGTATTGTCAGTGTGGAAACAGAGCTATGACTATGATTCTGAGAGTCCATTAAATATTTTGGTTTATTCTATTCTGATTTCATAAACAGAGCTTTCTGGTCTCAGCAGTTCTAGTCAGACTTGAAAGTTAACCTCAAAACTGGCTTTGAAGCCTGATTTCTGCAAAACTTTTAGGCCCTGAAAGTCATTTGGCCAGACTACCAACTCTGAGAAACCACTTCGGGATACCTGGGAGTGAAGAGCAAAAGCTCACTGTGTCTGCTTTCTGACACCTTTTATTTGTTGTTGGACATGGTGTTCTTTTTCCTTAGATTTCAATTTATTCTTAGCATATGGAGGGTTCATCAGCTGCCCTTGTGATATATTGTCCTATGTCCCAGACAGCCAGAGGGCAAAGCTTCCTGACTGTCAGGGCAGGTCCAGTACAGGAAATTGATTTCCAGCATCCCATTTCCCAGTCTGGGCCTGTGTGACTTCTAGAAGAGTGCTTTAGCCAAAGTGGCATGGATCAGTGGACAGTTTTCTGAAGTATTCTCCTTATTTCATGGGCACCAGAGAAGAATGGTATTCTCTTTATATCATGGGCACCACAAGTAGGCTAGAGAAGCAGTCATAGTGCTATGGACTTGGGGAGGAAAAAAGACATCCTGGTTAGTTTCTGGATATTTTTTTTTTTCCCCAAGCAGTTGAGTTTGTCTAGCCCCTGGGCATGCTTGAAGTTTGGATAGATATTTTTTTATATACTTTCCAAAGCAGTTTTGATCTACTTCTGGTTTTGCAAATAGGCCTTTCAGTATTTTGGCTTTGTTTTACCCACTTGACTACTCTGCAGAAAAAAAAGGCAAGGAAAATTTTTAAATGTGTAGAGAATAGGGTAACTTGAAGCATCAGTTCTTTTTGAAATTATTTTTGTTGTGACTTGCTTTGCAGTATGAACTAGTACTCAAGATCAAAAAGTGACTAGGTTGGACAATTGTGTAGATGTGCATTTTTCCTATGCCTTGCACAGCTGAGTCACACCAGAAGATGGGAGATCTGGTTGGGACATAAATTCTCATGACACTTTATTATGTCATTTTATGATATCTATTTAAAAAAGTATAGTGAAAGGTCACTTTTAAAAATAATATTAATTCTTATGCTTTAAAACCTTTGTGGAGGGTTTTAAATCATGACCTCAAGAAGTGTTTCTATGAGATGTCTGTTGGTGGGGGGCTGACCTAGGCTTAACCAAAACTGTGCATCCCAGCACCTCCAAGAAAGGTGAACCTTCTTTGCACCTTAAAGCATTTTAGATCAATGGGCTTTAATGTTTGCAAGTTGATGCACACAAACATATGTGTTTTTCCCATGGAAGTGTAGAGACCATTTAAAACATTTCACATAAGTAGATTCCTTCATAGTATAAATAAACTTGCTCTTCTTAGCTGCCTTTCACAGGCCTCTTGCTAATAGTTCCCATGTCTTCCACAGAGCACAGATCAGAAGCTGCCTTGAGTTTAGATTATTCAGCAGAGAGATTCTTTACTGGCTAATGCGCTTTTCCTTTCTGGTTCATCTGCATTAGCTCAATGCCACAATGTTTAGGCTCCGAACTCTGTAAGGGAATGTCTAATCAAAATAATAATAATTGATCCTCAAAAAGGGTTTCAAAACCTGCATTTTTGGCTTCAACAAATTGCCCGTATTGCAAACATACATCTGTATTACAGAGAAGCACAAGGAGACCCTTGACTCAGCTCAGCACTTCAGAGCACACTTAAAATAAGCTCAACTTCAGCTTCTAAGTGCTTTGCTCACTTGGGACTGAAGGGTATGGTCCTGGCCACGGCTGAACCAAAGGGAGATTTGCCATGTGCTTGAATTTAAGAAAGGCTGGCTGTGTAAGCCATATTTATTGCCAGTTCTTTCAGTTGTGCCAGTTAAATTGAAATTAAAATAATGGCTTCATATTCTGTCAAAGTTTGACAAATTCTGCTAATTTAGTATTTATTAAAATTACTAAACAGTGGTCATCTTAATAACTGATTCATCTCAGAATCGTCTTCCTGAGGATTCTATGGACAGTTTTCCTGCTTTTTTACCCTCATAACTTCAACACCAAGGCTTCTACTGAAAGTGACAAAGATTAAGCACAACTTTCAGAAGTATCTGTTACTTAGCTTCCTGAAACCCACAGCTTCAGAGTCAGATGTCTAGGTGCTTTGTCCTGGGCCACTGGTAGTTGGCCAGTTCTGAAACCTTTGTTTATGGACAGTTTGTGTGTTCTGAGTTGTCTGTGACTACCACCATCACTGTTAAATTACCAGTTCCTGCTCTAGTGTGCTTCATTGAAGACCACAACTAGCTGAGCTCTGAAAACATTCAATCTTTGCTAAAACTTGTGATTTTGAGCACTTTGGAAGATTGTGACCAGAATTCAGTTTATTAAAGACTTATATTAATTAATTTCTGAAAATAAACCATGTTGAGCTATTTTCATTTTGTTCTTAAACAATGCACTATTGCATTATTGGAAGTATTTTGTTGGGGTTTTTCAGTGGAAAGTAATTTAAGGTGTAGTTAATGCTTTGAAAACATTTGTGCTGGACAAAATAAAGAGAGTTCTCCCTGACAACTGACAACGTGTTTTACTGGGAGGTTGATCTCTGATTCATTTTTTGGCTTAGAAATGCAATCACACATTAAACTGACAAAAAAACCCTCCTACTGATTCAGTGGAAGTAAATTTGGGCCCTCAATGAGTGTCTGCAGGCCTGAAGCAGTTCAATTTCTCAGCTTTGCAGAAGAACAGGCTGCATCAGCCTTAGCTGACCTTGGCTCCAGTGATATTTTCACCTCATGAATGCCATAATGCTCCTGGAAAGCCAAGAATAGACATCAAAGACAGGAAGCTAATAGTCCTGGTCATAAATTTCTTTGGCAATTCAGTCCACCTTTTCCGGAGCTCAAGACAGTTCCACATCCTTCACTGCCCTCCTCTGTGCTTCAGAGTGCAGCTATGTGGGCATTCTGGTTCTCTCAGTAAAGCAGTTAAGGTTATTTTTCCTCATTTTCTCCAAGAGTTGAATGAACAGTCTTTCATTACCCTTTTTTTTTTTCACAGTCTTTTGTCTAGGTTCAGAAGTACTTTGAAAAGAAGACAGCCGTTTTCTACCATTTAGTCAGAAATGCTCCTTCCTCACTGAGAGTGTTGACCTTTATGTAATTTCAGACATGGTTCATTGCTGAGCACTGCTCAGCTGTCAACACACCTTGTGGTGTCAAAACACCATGGCCACGCCAGCCACTATCAGAGCTATAGACCTAGAATTACCTGTTAGGTTTTTTCATCCTTATTGTTTTTGCTATAAAATGATGTCTAGCAACCACCTTACCCACGTCAGGGCACATGGGAACAGAAATACCAGTTTCTAATGGTACATTACCTTTTCTGTTGGTTAGCAACATGCCCTGGTAACTCACCTCACAACAGTGAGCTGTAAAGGGACAAATTTCAAAGTGCATGTTTTGTAGGAGTCAGTTTTAACTCTTTTTAGAAACAAACTCTTGGAATGTATTTTTAAGGGCATGCTGGGAAAAGTGCTTTCAGATATGTTCTGCTTTCAGATATGTTGTGCACGTGTGTCACCTCTCCTCCCCCACTTTCCTTCTTGCTGTTGAAAGCACAAAAGATTTGTGAGTGTGTGAAAACTTTCCAGTGGAAGAAATGGAAGAGTTTGTGCTGTGCATATCCCTGCTTAGCAGCAGAAATTAATTCAAATGGCTTGAGAGCTGAATTGTTTTCCATTCTCAGATACCTTTTAACATCTGAGCTCTGAGACTGATGAAAAATGATTGTTGAAATTAAAACAAATAGCTGTTTGTGAGAGATGTCAGACATGGCTGTCTGCAGGGTCAGCAAGCTGTGCAGCAGACATTAATAGTGTCTGTTCTCTTCTAAAGAATAACAACAGAAAGACTGAGCACTGTGGTTTGCCCCAGTGAAGCCTTAACTCTGTCATAAATGCAGTTCCCCCTTTATCTCACACAAAGAGGGAGAAAGTAAAAAGGTTAATGTTGGACTTTTTATGGAGTTACTGCTGGTTTTGATCAAGAAGATAAGGCTGTCACGGTTTTGAGGCTTTGTTGGGTTAATGTTTAATTGTGACAAGTGTGTCACTATAGAGACTTTTATTATGCCACTACTTCTCCCATAATTGACCTTTTAGAAGGTCCTAACTGACAAAAAACAAATTTACAGCATAAACAACTAACAAAAAGGAGAGGCTTACAGTTCCCTCAATCTGCATCAAAGATTAATTACTCTGAATAATCTGATTCTGTTACAGTTTGTATGTTAAGCTATATTCAGAAATGTTAGGCAGATTCATTAGATGAAAAATCTTTGAATGGTTAAAATCCATTCTGTGTGAACTTTCCCTTTGTGTTTCTGTGACATGAATGTTTCTAGAAAACACTTGAGCAAGCAACAAAAATGTACAGAAACCGGTATTAAAATAAAAAAATAGTTTTTTTAGGGATCTCTTTTGTAATGTCAGCTGGTATGCACAGAGAGCACATGATTCTGCCCCCTATGTCCCAACTGGGGCAACAAACAAGAGGTTTCGCTGGTGTTGTGCATTAGCAGCAGGCTCAAGGAGCACAGCTGCATTGCTTTCTGCTTGGGGATTGTCTGGATTTCCGTTTCTCTCAGATAATAAAGTCTTTACTGGGCAGGTCTGGAAGTGCTGAGAACACTTGGAGAGGCAGGATCAAGGCAGTGGCTAGAATTTGCTGTGTTTCTTGTGCATAGGGTGTAACAATCAAAAACTAACAGGACTCAGGATAGACACTGTGGACAGGAACTTTGTCACCTTTTTTACACTGTTCCCTATTAATAGAAAAATACTGGACAAAAGAGAAACCTAGTGCCAATTCAGCAGAAAACAAATGGAAAGCTGCACAGTATATTGTACTGATGTAAGTAAACTATCTGCATATAATGTGATTTTATTTATTGTTGGTTTTGTGTAGAGGAGAGTGTGTATTCATGACTGTGGATATAACCTTTGTTTATTTGTGTAATGTATTTTATTTCTTCTATGACTTGGTCATATAAAATAGCTGCATTCACTGGTGTCCTTTGACTTCTTATTCTGTGCATTTTCTTTCACACTTTTTAAAAATGCAAGCATATCACATAACCTAAATTGTAACAAAATGTTTCCATTAAAGACATAGGAATATGTTATCTCCTGTTTCTATGGTGTCTCTTGTCATCTATTTACTACATCCTTGGTCTGTTCCGCATAAGAGGGTTCTGTCAGTTGGTACAGAGTTAATAACAGGAGGGTTATTCTTGGTCTAAGAAACTGTATAAACCACTGATTTTAATAATGCTTAGCAAGTGATTAAATCAGGAGTCAATCTAACCTTTCCTTGTAAAAAAATCTCCCCCATTGCATTTTAAGATCTGGGAAAGGTTGTAGTCAGTGAACTTCAAATGAACTTTGAATATTTTTGTATTTATTCTCAATTGTCTGGAAATGCAAGTAATTACTAACCAAATTATTGAAATGCATTGGAACCTTAACTAGCAAGCATTAATTTTTATAGCCTGCAGAGGGGCAAAACTAATATATTTCACTAAGCTATACGTTCATTTCTTAGCAGCAATCTTATCAAATTTGGGGAATTTTGATTTGCTGTGTTATTAAGTACAGTCTTCACATTATCCTGTTTTGTCTAGCTAATTAAGTACAGTCTTCACATTATCCTGTTTTGTCTAGCCTTCTGCTTTCTGTATGCATGTGTCTGTTGGAGCAATGTTGCCAATTTAAGATCTGTGCTTGGGAGCATGCCAGGCCTCTATTATCTGAAATAACTGGAAATGAGGGTGAGGAAGAAGTATCTGATCACACTGGTATCAAGACTTCAAGTATTAAGAATTCACTGGAGAGTTGATGGAGTGATGGACCATTCTACAGTGAAGAAAAGAAAAAAAAAATAAACCAGAGTAAAAATAGAGATTTGGAAAGGCCCATTCAGTTAGGGGAGGGTTGAACTAATATCCTAGCCGAGGTGCCTTTCACTGGTAAATCTCTAAATATGTCACTACGTTTAATTAACACAATACTATAAAAAATATGCCAGTTTGTATAGCTGATTAAAAGTCTAATGATACTAATCTTCTGAAATTGTAGAAGATATTCCCAATATTTGTTAGAATCTAGTTTATTTTAAATCTGCCTTCTTACCGATACACTTATATGCATGTTTTACAAATAAAAATTATTATTTCTCCTGCTTTTGCTTGATGCTTATGTTTTTATATCTTCATCCCATTACAGACAGGAATCCTCTGGAAGTATACCTAGAAGTTTTCCAGTGTTTCTGTATAAAGCATCGTAGAAAAATTGTACAGATAGCCTTTTGTGTTCTAGATAACTGCAATAACCATTAAAGATGTTTTGGAAACAAAAGTGGATATTTTACATGACATCTCCAGTCTCTTCAAGCAATTTAAGATTCAGGTCAGGGTAAGCTAAAGATTAGTTTACTAATATTTTCTAATTTTCTAAATTTTCTAGAAGCATGAGTAGTAATAGTTAATGCTTTAACCCTGCTATATCATATGGACACATCTTCAGGTAAGGCAGCAGGAAGACAGACTTTCGACATCTTGCCTTCATTGACAGCAATCGAAAAAATCTCATCAACTTTTCTAAAATGAAGTTTTCACTCAAGCTTAGGAATATTTTCACTCAGGCATGAGAGTTGACTGACTGAATTTATGTTCAGTATATGACCCTCAGGCCAACATGTCACAGTGACAGGACTGTCTTCCACTGTTACTAGATTGGTAACTTTTTTTTTAATAGTTTATCCATCAAAATAAAAGCTTGAGGTTGGTGTGATGAATTGTGTAGATATATATGTACATCAAAGTTTATGAAACTATTCATCCAAATGTGTCAGAGATCTCTTTCTCAGAGAGCACTAGCCAGTCTGACAGGTAAAAATGTAATTTGGTGAAATTAAAGCAATTGGTCTTCAGTGGTAGCAACTTCTGGATATCATTTTAGATATCCTGAAACCTAGCTGGACACATTTTTGTGGCTTCCTTAGGAAACTATTTCTTGAGGAACATTCATTGCATTTCTGAAGAATTGTGGTGGCATTTGAGCCAAATCTTGGTCTTGAACTTCAGCCAATGTTTTCTTGAGTTGAAAGAGCACTGCCAATAAAAAGTAATTGTACAACTGACAGAACCTCTTTTCTTCCCTCCTAGGAATAACTATAATTTACAGTCTGTAAAGCCTGTATGAGCCAAAAAGGGTCTCCCTGTGTACATATGCTACTCTTGGTAAGCCTTCCTGTGTCATTTTAGGGTTGGTTTGATGGCCTCTAGTCCTCTGCCTCAGAAAAAAAATAGTCGTACTCCCCTTTCTATAAGTAAGTTCTCTTCCAAGTTGATTGTTCTGCCAGCATGGCAGTTTATGATCAGTGTCAGTTACTTCTTGATACTGCCATTTAATTTAGACAATAAATTCCTGCTTTCAGGTTTTTAATACCTATGTATATAGTTCAAAAATGAGCTGATGGCAAAAATTGTAACCATGTATTTATAATTGTCCAGGATAGGGACATAAGAACATAGGACATAGGAAGCTCATGTCTGGTTTTCTCCCACCTCTATTTCTGTGGTATGAAAACAGACCAGTCCCCAACTGCTCACTGCATGAGCACCTCCAAAGGCCAACAACCACCACTGTGCTGCCTGTAAGCCAGCAAACATCCCCTTTTGGCATCTAGCAAGCTAAAAACACACTTACACCATATAAAGCACATAGGAGAAGTGGTGCTTGTACCTCTTCCTCCTGTCCTGCCTAGTGTTAGAGCAGTAGTGGCATGACTGGAGGAAATCCAGCATCCTGCTTTTGGATGAGTTGTAGAACTGTAGTCTTCCTGTGTCCTAAGAGAAAAAACATGCTATTTGTAGAACAGTGTGTACCCAATTTACTGTTGCATAAAAAATGAGAATGCCTCAGGTAAAGGCATCTAAAAATAATTTTCCTGTAATCTGATTGCCTAGACAACCTACTAGAGCAGGCATTTTTCAGTTTTTATTTTTCTTCCTGCAGCAGAACAATTTTTTATTGTTATTTAACCTTCACAGGGGAAGAGTGAGCAGACAGAATTCACTGTAGTACAGGGGCCACTGTGACAGCAACATGGATTTAAATCTTTCCTCAACCCTTACAGAAGAAAGACATGATCTGGCACTTGTGACAGCCCTGGAAATTGGTATTTGTTAAAATGACAGTATTAGGAGCAATCCCTCTGACTGAAGGGAGGGAGGAGGATCCAAAGAGGGAGGAGCCTGCACACATAGTGAAGAATTTCAGATAGTGAGAAAGTCCTGGCAGCACTGTCTGTCATTGCCTTGCACACATGTATAATGTGCCCCTGCTAAACTGGATTGCCAGGAACCATTAAGTTGGACTTTTGCTTGGGCATGCTTAAAGCATGGAGTACCCTGAGATTCTTCTGCAGTATTTGGCTCCATGTACAGGATGGAGGTCCAGAGGAAGAATTCATAGCCCCTGACTAAATTCTACTGTGCAAGGTTTCCTCAGAACAAATGAAGGATCCCGCTTGCTCTCGTTTGATTAGCGCAGAGTTTCATGGGGTATCAACTGAAATAGCAGCTTAGAGATACCTTTCTTTCTTAAGAAAAAATACTTAAAGAAGTATCTCTTGTGCTCAGGCGTCAAAGGAAGCAGTGCAATGAAAACTGATAAACCCCTCAATTAGGTAAGGGAGTACAAAAAACAAAGCAACAGTCCAATGAGTACAGGAAATTAAACTGGAGGACTTAGGCTACTGGGTAATGATGAGAAAAAGGCATATTTTAGATTGAGAAGATGATGGCTTTAGTCACTTTGCTAAGGATAGATATACTAGGCCAGTATCCAACCTTCTAACCTTCTGGGATAGACAGAAATGGGGTTTTTTGCTGGGTCCTGGGCAGTTTCAGGGAAGAAATAATGGAGCCTGTCAGGAAGGCACCAAAAGGTTTAAAGAATGTGGAGTAGTCTCTGGCTTTTTGCATGCCTTCTTAAACAGAAATAAACCTTAGAAGCACCTGGGATTCACCCAGCACCAGTTATAAATATGAATAACGGACTGAAGACATCAAACAAAGAAAAATGCAGGCTCTGTATCAGGAAAAATTGCATAAGAGTGTGAACTATTAGCCCTCATGCACTCCTCCCAAAGGGGGTGGAGATAGAATTTCTGTCGCTCAAAGCATTAAAACCCCATGCCCTGGGGAGTGTGCTGCAGGAACAATCCCACAGTGACAGGAGGGATGAGTGATTTAATGGGTGGTCATTTCCACCTTCAAATCTCTTTTATGTACATGCCAAGGTGCCTTTAGTGACAAGCTGCAGTTCAACATCAGAGCTAAAAGCATCCTGGACATAGCTCGAGAGAGTGATTCAGAAGAACTAGACAGGAAACGAGGTATAGAAAAAGGGGTGGGGGTGTTAATTTAACTGAGACAAGCCAAAGTGCATAAAAATTTTTCCAGTTCAGTTTGGGATGGGAACTGAGGCTGAAATGAAGAAAGAGTGGTAAAGAGATCCCATCATTCCTTAAATATTTATAGACATATGTCACATGCCAGTGGCAAGTATGTTAAAGTCTCATTAATATTGCTTTCCTTAGTCAAGGCCTGACAAATTAATACAGACTTTAAGGGTTTCTGCATTGGACACAGATACCACTGCTCTGTAACCCCTCACCTTGGCCTGACCAGGAAAATTTTTTTCTCTGCCTGAGCTGAAGCTGAAATAAAATTTTCCATCAGCACCAGTACCAAACACTTAATTTCCCCTCCCTACATCTCCTGCTTCTCTGCCAAGGAAATAAAAATGAAAGAGAAATAACCTTTCCTAATCTTGAATGTTCACATAAGAGATTCTATTTTATTTTGCTCCTTTACATTGTCAGTTGTTTCTATAGTCACTCCTTTCATTACTTGTTTTCACTTTGTTATTTTTTCCCCTTTGTTTCCTCCATCATCCTCTGCAATCCCTCTACTCCACACCTAATTTATGCCCTTCCTTCTGCCTGCCAGTTTTCCTAAGTGCTTTCTTTCTCTTCCTTTAATGCCATTTTAAAAAATTTTTGTCGACTTACTTTAAAGAGCCCCCCGGGTATACTCCTGGAAGAAAAGTACCAGCTAAGCTGGAAAGCTTGACACAACAAATCTCAGTTGCAGGGGTCTTTCCACTGTGTCCCCCAGGCTGTGCTGAGGGGTGCTACATCCTGCTCCTTTCTCACTGGCCTGCTCTGAGTGTTGCTCTATCCCCGTAACTGCAGCAGGGGCTGATACTGAGGGACTTTACTTCTATGGAACTCTGATTTTATTTCTGACCCACAGCAGAAGTAAAACTAAAAAAACCTCCATTCCTTCAGGATCCGTTCATGGATATCAGACAGTGTCATGATTTTTTTCTTTTTCCTATAAAAAACAACACAACTTTCTGTAGAATATTTTGATTTTAATTTCTTTTTACTAGAAATAAGTGGCTTTGTTCTGATTTCTCAGACTGTAAGAATGACCAAAATCCAATTACAATATAGCAGCCTTCAATCCCATACAGACCACCTGTTGGAAATAAAGTTTGTTTTTTGTCAAACAAACATCATTAGGAGGGAGTGTCCTGCTAGAACATGATGTACCCAACTTGGCAGACTAATGTTAACAGGATAGTGCCATCACAGAGGGAGGAGGCAAAGACACACCCCTACACAGCCCATGGTGCCAGCACAATCCTTCCTATCCCTCAAGGCCTATAAAATTTGAACGTGAGTTTGTTTTCTGTAGACCTACATCCCTGTATTTGGGCAGCAAGGAGAACTGCACTGCAGGAGAAGCTCCTCAGACCCAGGTAGTAACATTTCTTACACAAGGCTTCACAAGGTTAGGAAAATCCTATGGAAGCATCAACCAGCAGACACTACATGGCCTTGACAATCAGCAGTGCTGCCTCCCAAATAATGTTTTAAACTTCTGGCTGAATGCCAGAAGTGGTTTTGCTTGTGGAATAAGCTATTCAGCTGAAACTCTGCATGAGTTAATCCGCTCCATGACAGGTCGGGCATCTGATGCAGCCCTTGCATTTCTGTTGTTGATTTGGCTAAATATTGAAAATTACTATGGGGAAAATGCTACAATTTACTTGCATCAGAATAGGGAGGTTGAGTTAAAATGCTTCCAAATGTAGCAGCCAAGGCTTCGAAAAAGAACTGGTGGTTTTAAATCTCTCAGTGCAGAGCATGCCTACTTTGAGATACTTTGATGTAACTTTACTTTGTCAAAGCCTGAGAAAATCACATCTACTTTAGATGACTCAAGCAGACCCATATATAAACAATGCATCCAAAATCACCTAATCGCTTGGAAAACAGAAGTATTTAAAAAAAAAAAAAAAAAAAAAGTCAGTTCTCACATCTTCTTAAACCCCCAAATCCTTAGTTACTACATAAAAAAAAATATAATGGCCTTTTTTGGTAACATGCTTCTTCTCAGTAATAGTTTCACAAATGCACATATGGGAGAAAACACTGAAATAGCAAGAAAAGTGTGTAGGAAAATTCAACCTTGGAAAATAAAGAGGAACTACCAGCTGTGTGGGTGTAACAAAACCCTGAGTCACTCCTTGACTAACACCTGCATTAGAAATGCAATCTGAAGTAGGGCTTTCGATCAAAACCATCACCTTTCAGGTCCGCAGCTCTGTTTGCTTTAAATGCCCACATATTTACATTACATTTACACTGTTCCAGTACTCTGTGTTTCGTGTGTTTCTTAGGCTCCCTTGTGGCTGCAAGGGTAACTGGATTATTTTATGATTTTCAAGAAGGTTAGTATCCTAGCTGGGAGGAAGGAAGCTGGGCTGTGTTGCAAAAAAATTGTTTCCTATTGTAGTTCCAGTTTAAAAATTAAGGTGACCATGTTAGTTAAAACCTGTTCGTTTTAACTGTTAGTTAAAACCTAATGTTTTTAACTGCAACTTATTAAATGTATGCAAATTATATTGATACATTCTCATGCAGAACACATTATCTTCTGTCTAACTGTGCCACATAAATATTGGAAACACTACAAGCACACAGTAAATACATAGTGGAAACAGAGCCACGTTGTGTAGCTATGTGTTTTTTTCAAAATATCAAGCCTAAATGTTTCATGTGCCATAAAAATTATTCCTGCTCCATATATACATAGCTTTCTCTCCAATAGTTGGGGAGAAAACTAATAGTTGAGAAACAACAGTTTTTATATGGAGATGAGGGCTTTTTTTTCTCTTCCTGGAATGTCCTTCTTAGCACAACTCTCTTCAGAGTTGAAAGTGTTCAGAAAAGGAAAACACTGCTTTTAAAAATAAAAGACAAGTTTTAGAAATTGTTCAAGCCATGATCTACCAAAGTACATAAATTCTGATAGAATTATTTTCACTATCCCACCCTTAAGACATGTGTGCAAGATTTCTCACAAATATTTGCATGTAATTCTATCAAAGCAAAATATGTTCAAAGATAAAAAAAATTTCAATGCCTATTTCAGCTTATGCAACGTCTTGTTTTATTTTCTATTTATTGCCATTCTTACTAATGATTTGGTGATCACATCTAAAAAGTTTTATATGTGAGGTTGCCTGAAAAATATGAATACACTCAGCAAAAAAAGAAAACACTACTGAGCCCTGCTCTTAATGTTCTTTCCTTCAAAACCTTGGAAAGGCTTTTACTTCTTGAACTAAAAAAAAAAATAAAATTCTGCCAGCCCATTGAAAAAAAAAAAATCAGTATTTTCTGCAAGAGAAAGAGTCCTTTTACTTTTTCCTTTAAACAACTGTTTTCAAGCATGGAACACATAGGAATTACTAAAAGGTAAGATAAATGTTACCTTCAACATTATTTGCTGAAAAAGACTGAGAAGTTGAAGCAAGAGTTTTGTAGCAAAGCTTTCTGTAGTTTAAGGGCATCATTATGTTTCCCCCTGTGCCTACCTGGTTTACTGAAGGAATGGGGTTATGCCCTCCAGTAGTTTGTCCTTCTGTGGGAAGTTTTGAAACAGTTCTTTACTTTCAACTGTGTTTGATAGAGGGGTGGAATAGTCTTAAAGGTACTTGGGGTTCAGAGATTTCATGCAAATGCTAAGTACAGGGAGGTGATAAGAGTGAGAGGCAGAGAGAAACAGCTAAAGGTCTCTATTTATGTAAGGAACCAAAGCTGGGTTCAGCATTTGTAATCTCTGTTCTTCGGCTAGCCAGGCCAAACCCAAGCACTGAGCTGGTGGTCAAGCAGCCATCCCAGGCTCATTTCACAATAACAGTTTTGAATGGTAGTGTAAATTGGAGTAATTATTTTTCATTTGACATTGAAATAAACAGAGGAAAAAGACAAGGAAGGGGAAGGATAAACATTTTTGCAAAACACATCTAAAATGCTAATGAACATTAAATAATTTCTACAGGAGTTTGCAAATCTAAGGAAACAAGAAAGAAACCCTCCTAAGTTTGTTAGATTGGGAACAACTACTCTTATTTTTGTTTTTCTACTATTATCTTGAATTTTCCTTCTTCCTAGCTTTATCATTTTTACCTTACGTTTAAGTCTGTGCAAAGTGTGATTTAACACAGGATACGTGGAAAGTTGTCAGCTCTCAAACATTGTCTACACCACATAGATCTGTGTACTTTGGCAGGTTTATAGCTCAGAATCTAGCTCCCTGGAGACTTGCTGCAACTTGTAAACCCATAAGGAATTTTTCAGGCCAGTTCTAAACCTAATTCATTCATTTATGAAACCAGATTCATTATAAGATTTTTAATAGGGATTTTCAAATAATTGTTTTTCTTTGTCATTCTTGCAGTTTGAAACATGGAAAAAGATGTCAGACTAGATTTCTGAATGAGATCTGGATATCAAGGTGGAATTCCTTAAAGTTTGGGATTGTTATCTGAGATGCAGAAAAACAGACAGGACAAAAAATATTGCAGCATTTGCTCTTGGCTTTTTACTTGGATTTGTTTCTAAGTGCACTTCTTGCCCTCTAGGTCAAATGCCTGTATCAGCTGTGCAGCTGGACAAAACACAGAGCTGTAAAGGACAAAAGAACTGAACCAAGTAATCATCAGAAAAAAACCTTTATTTTATGTTTAGCAGTAGACTTCAGGTATCCTGAAATATTTTGGTGGTTTTATCTGCTCTCAGCTGGGGAAACAATGTTGTTTCATTTAATTTTGGTCTGAATCTGTTTCTCTGTCTTCAGATATTTTCAGGTCACTTAATTAATCACTAATGAAGAAAATACATTAACTGGGCTGTATATCACAAGATCATGTAATCCTACTCTTTCATTAAACATTAAAATACTCCAAATTCTTTAGAGGAAAAAGAATCTTCTTCTTTTTTGACTAGAGATTGTGCATGGAGCCTCAGTAGTATGAAAACTTAGCTCAGTAAATTACTTTACGCTTTTCCCCAGGATTATAGCTTATTTATATGCTTGTGTTGCTTCGCTGGATCTTTTATCTTTTCTTCACGTCAGTGGCTTCCAATCTTCCTCTCTTACTCCTTCATGTTTTTCTCTGTCCCTCCTGTGGGACCTTTTCTTTGTACTACTAAAGCCACAGATATAAATAGTTTTTCTGAAAGACTCATCAAGTCTCGATTGATTCCTGAACACCAGGAGTAAATTGCAAATTATTTTCCCCATCATTCCAGCAGATTCCTGCAGCATGGAGATGGGGCTTGTATTCAGTGTAAGATGTATTTTGTGGCAGAAAGAGGACACTTTGGAAAAGTTTAGGGACATGGTTAGTGTACAAGTTTGCTGTAGTCTAACAACGTCTTGGGTTATTGCAACGAGAAGGCAAATCCCTGCAGTGCACCTCTGTCTCTGCCCAAGGTGAGAGGAGATGGTGATTTACTGATGCAGCTGATCCTTCTGCTGCCCTGCATAGCTCCACCACACCTGGAGCTCTCTCACTGGGACCACAGGCAACTGTGGAATCAGCCTCTGGAAGACTGGCTGCCAAATGATTCAAGCAGCATGGTATTAAGCACATTTCTGATAAAGTATTTACATACTAGTTAAAAGTGTTTTCATGTAACCCATACTTCCTCCTATTCAGTTCTGATTAATTTACCATGTCCACATCTACGGTGAGTAAGAATGTCTACAGACAGTGTGATTACATCTGTTTTATCAATATGCACCATTCTGTGGAAATGGGGGCAACAATTAAAATTAAATTATGCTACTTTTCCCCTCTGAAATCATTGATGAAAAAATAATCTACAAATATTATCTTAACCTTTTGCTAGTATCGCTGTGAACCCTTGGTTTAAGGTCTTTTTATTTAATTGTTTAAAAGAGGAAATGATAACAAATGTTTCAAGGAACATTGTTCCCAAAGATGTAGGAACTCTGTCTCCAGGCAAAATACTTCACCACTTCTTGTTTACAGAGGCATTTTCTGATCTTCTTTTCTGGTCTGAAAAGTTTCAAAACCTATGTTAATGTAAAGAAGAAGGAGAGAAACACCTCTGTGGAACTCACAAATAAAATACTTCATTTGCATCATAGCTGGGCTGATACAGTGATGCAAGAGAAGTCTTAAAAAGTACCCAACAGGGAATTTTCTCATAGGACTACACTCTGGAGTACATAAGCACAGGGGAAGCTAGTAACACCTAGCCAAGTTAAATTGTTATGTTAGAGCCTTCTCTTCTTGAGAAATGCTAGCTGATGTTTCTAATAGAGATCTTTGAAATTGAATTGAAATAAGTAATTTAATGGTGCAAAACGTTTGGGATATTGTTAACTAAATTAACTTCTTTAATTAGGGGTGAAACCCTTACACATATTATGAACTGATTTTTGCACAGTGCTGGACATTATTTTTATCCATATTCTCTCCATGGAACTGATGGAGCTAACATGGCATGTGAGAGGAATCATAACTTTAATTTGATTTCTTATCAAGGCACATCTAGGAACTTGCAGATTTGAGAGATTTTGATCACCAATCTTCAGGATTAGAAATAGTACTAGTACTCAGTCACAGGAGAAGCAAGGGCTCCCTGGGCTTTCCTATCCTAAGAAGGTCATGCTAAAAGAACTCAGTACTTCTAGAAGGGATAGAGTTTTTGAAACCTCTAAGTATTACCAGTGGAAACAACTTTTAGGATTTATATTGCTGATGCGGAGAGTTTAACCTGGCATGCAAAATTCAGTTGCTTCCTCAGTTTTCTGCAGCTGTGCTGGACAGTTGCTGAATCTGGTCTCTTATGGGATTTCTCTGTTGAATAATTACTGACCATTGGACAGCAAGACCCTGGTTTAATTGTTTTCTTCTTTGCAATGATAAGAGAATTCACTCTAGCAGCTAGTTTGAAGAAATCCTGAGATGGAGGCTGTAGGAAAACTTTTAAAGAGGGTGATATTTAGCATTTTTAATGGTAAAGAAAACATGCCAGCCAAATTTCTGACCACTCATAATTGTCATTAAACACAAAACTAAGGAATATAAATTTGTTTGGGGTTTCACTTATTCCCTTTTAAAATACTGTAGTGTAATTAAGTTCTTGATTGACTTGAAACAACATTTCAACATTTTTATGCCTGGATGTGGATATTGGGTTAATATAAAAGAAGTTCTATTGCTGTAACTGGAAAAAGAAACCAGGGAGGCTGATTCTTCCTGATAAGGGACATTATGACTTTTTTGATAGTGAGAAATATATTAATTACTCAGGAGAATAATGAAAATGAACCCAGCTTTTCCAAGGGATCTTTAATTTCATTGCATTTACTCTATATTTGTCATGGTTAGATGGCTTAAAGAAAGCTGAGGAAAATCTCATCATGTAAAGCCTTCCCAGAGGAGGAATTTCTCCCAGTCTGTATAAGTTAGTGATTACTTTTTGTCCTGAAATGAAGGATTCATACATAAACAAAAGCTACAATTCCTATTTGAATTCATGCAGTTATGTGAAAAGACAGCATTTTCTATGATGGGTCTCCAGAATATTTCTGTCAGATATTCCTGTGCCTTGGTTATTTTTAAAAATTAAATTAAACCCCATTAGGAAGTGAATCTGTGGAAATGGGATGTGACACAACTCAAAAATGGTCTCTCTGTACATACATTTCTTCTGTGCTAAAACATCACAGTGCATCTAGGTGAAAGTTGCATGGTAAAACTAACATGAAGAGTAACTAAAAGAAAGTTGCAGACTGTGCAAACCTTTTACAGCTTTCCTAAGAGATGCACTTGAACACTGCAACAACCACAACAAGAAGCCACAAGAGTAACTCTGTCCCAGGGCAGGTCTTCAGCAAGATTGGGACCTTCCACAAAAGTACATGGACATGAGGAAATGCATGTTGATTTTTCCCAGTGCCTTGTGTCATTAAAATAAAACTGTCTAGCCATTCCAGGTGGAATTTTGGAGGTTATTGTTTCTCACATAATTGTACAGTTTTAAAATATTTCTCACTTTCATGCAAGTAGAAGGAAAATGATAGTCAGGACAGCAAGCCATGGAACAGAAAGCTGACCCTGATGGTGTTGCCCTTAATCAAGCTGAGTGCAAATCATTTCTCATAGAAATTATTTCCTGTCTGCTGGATGTATTCCCACAGCTCTAATAGAGAGCTGGTATATTGTTGTAATTGAAAAACCTTACGCTGTCTAGAAGGCTAACTTTGTATAAATGCAACACAGAACATTTGCTATGAGATAGCAGAAAATACAGAAGTTAATCCAAACATGCCTGTGTGGCTTTCAGCTTAAAAAAAAAAAAATCTTCATAAATGGAAAAACTAACACATGCTGGTTGCCCTGTGCATTATGCTATGCTACTCTTTTAATAACCATGACTCCCTGACCCTTTCATAAAATCACTCTTTGCCATCTCATTAAAGCATTTTGTCATTCATTCTAATCTCACCTCATTTATTTTCCTCAGTATTTCCTCTCTTTCTCATCTTCTCTAACTCCTGCTTATGCTGAGTTTAATGCTAGTTTAACTCCACATATAAATACCCAAGTATATGTCATATGCATGGAGTTCATGTGAGTTGCTTTCATATTTAGTGGAACTATACACAAATCATTCAGGCACCAGTTATGGTTCACAGACTTCAATGTATAGCTGTTTATTAGACTTGCTGTGTATTCATCTACAAACTCTTAAAGTGCAATCTGTAGCAATTAAGCAGACCTGTCTGCCTGTAGGCATACTGATCTAAATTAACTCTAAACTGAATTATTTAAAAAAAAATTCTACCTCCTTCTCATACAGGAATTTACAGAGTACTGATCAAAAGCTATTACTCTATTGTGAACCAAAAACTTCATGTCCCAGGTACTGTAAACCAGACAACATATTTGCAAGCATCCTTTTTGATTAAAAGATTTGAAGAGAAAAATGAAGGGGTTTATGCTGTATCAAAAGGGGACTTCTGCAAAGTGTCTGTGCTCAAAAAAATCATCAAGCCACCAATTTTGCACATTTCTGAGGTTGCTGAGAATAGTAAAATGCTTATTCTGTTCTTCCCTCTAATTTTGGTGCTTAATAACCCATTTCTCAGAGCTGGAAGGCTATGGTCCCTGAGTTTAGACACTGTGATTAGTACAGCAGTCATGGGCTCCCCTGTGCCTGAGCATAATTTTTCACTGAGTTCCATTTCATGGGCAATCTGACTTAGTCTTCATATATTCACAGATGCACAATGGTGGAAGCAGACAGACGCAGGCCTTGAAAAAGATCCAAATCTATTAATCATTTCTTTTGGTAGCACAAGAGATCTCCAAACTCAGACATACAATAAGCTGTCTGTGTACGTTTGCCTGCTTCAGTTTCCTCATGCTTAAGCATTCTTTTGGGTGAAGTCACTCTTCTAAGGAGTTCAGCATTTTCTTCTTCCTACTGTACTTTGACTTTTCCTTCAAAGCACAGAGTTGAAACAAGGTCTTCCCTAAACTTTTCCAAAGTGTCTACTAGTGAAAAAGAGGGTTTTTTAAAGACTTACTTTACTGTGACGAGATAACTAATTTTGTTCAATTTCTCTGTCTTGAGGCTCTCAGATATGAAGTACTTTGTCCTGAGCAACAGTTCTCTGCTATGTTATTGGATGCACAATCATCCAAAACTTTAACATATTATCATTATCTTCTATTCTTACCCCTGTAATGAGTGCAAAATTCTTTCTTGGCATTACTGCTGAGGTTTAACCTAGTAGGAAGGCAAAGGACAGCAGCAAAAGAAGTCAAGCCCAACCCCTAAAATAGATGTTGCAAGCTGACTAAGTCATGTGCTGTGGGAATCCAGGGCTTCCCTCTGTCTGCCCTGGATTGCCTGGGACCCTGGCAGGAGGTCAGGAACCCCCCTGGACAGAGCCCCCAGAGACACTGTCTGTGATCTCTATCCATGGAGAGGAGTTTTCAATCTTACAGGATGAATTACAAGCTTTGAGTGTTTGATAAGAGTAATAATTAAGTGTGACACGGGTGCAAAAGTAAAATTTTAGGTTTCTAGATTAGGGGTTCAGAGGGGACAAGATGGAGGAAACTGGGTGTGCCTTGTCCTTTTCCTCCTTCTTCATGCCCTCCATGTTTCACTGTGGTGTTGGCATTTTTCTATTGGTTTAGGCTGGGGACACACTGTTCAACGTAGATGATAGATATTGGCACATTATTGTAATTATAGCACAGGTAGTTTCTGGTATATAATGTTTGTACCATCCCACTGGGGGCAGAGCCCCACACGCTGCCCTGCAGGACAGACCTGCGGCAGGGCAGCAGAACATGTTAGAGATAAGCAAGAATAAACAACCTTGAATATAGCCAGACAAATTATGGCTTCTTCTTTGGCAGTGGGGCTGAAAGACAGAGACTTTATAGAATCTCGGAATCATCAATACCCACAGATTCTGACAAAGTGAATATGAAAATCTCATTTCACATGGACATTTTCAGTGACCTTTCTTGCTACTCTATTGCAGAAGTGATATTCTCCAATAACTGAGTTCACATGGCCAGCTGTTTCCTCCTTAATTTCTATAACAATGGCATAAAGACAGCAGGCACCTATTCTGGGCAGGAATCCTGTGCTGGTTTTTCCAGATGGTGAGCTAGGTGTTTGTGTTCTGGATCCTCTCTTGCAACATGTTGTGACTGCACTGCAGAGCCAGCTGGAATCAGCCAAAACTGAGGACTTGAGGTCAAACTAACATTTGCACTGATTCATCTTTTTTTGGTGGACCAAAGCTATCAAGGAACTCTTCATTCTGTCATGGCCCTAGGAGCCTCTCAAACAAAAGAGTTGAGATCTCCATACTGAATGGATTTGTGTGTGGAAAACACATAGGATTCTGACAGGTCATTTAGCAGCTCAGATAAAGTGGTGTCACCAGGAGGAAGATGGGAATACTAAGCAGAAATAAACAGTTTCTGAAATAAATTTATCTTGTGAGCACATGTGAAAGATTGAACATGTACTGCACTGTACTGCAGATCTGTAATGCTTAGTGGGGACAATAACAATACAAGAACTGTGATCATTTCTATTCTTTGGATCTCTGCCATGCCCATATTACAGAAATGGCAACAGAACAGTAGCATGGCCCATAAAATATAAAAGGCATAGGAGATTCCTGGTGATATTACTGCTTGTTCCATGTGATTTTAGTGTCTCAATAGTACCCGAGTACCTGTACTTTGCCTGCTGCACCAAGATGAAACACTCTAAAGAAATCTGGTTGAACAGAAATTTCTCTATAGGTTTTGATGAACTGCTTGCTCAGTACGGTGGCTTCTCCAACACCACAATCACAAACCCATGAACAGAAAAAGAGATGTTCCTCCAAAATTCACAGGGGATGCTCACAGTGTTTAAATTGTTGCTACTATTTTGGAAAAAAAGACCTACCATTCCTCCCGCCCTTAAGCAGGAGTCCTGCACAGAAAGATGTATTAGTTTTTCCTGGGAAACTATAGATTGACAGTGGAGACAGTGTATTTAAGAGCTAGAGGAGGAAAAGAGAGTGCTTAAGTGACTGATTGTGAACACTATTTCCCTCGTAAGTGCCTGCTTGCTTGCTCCAGATTGATGAGAAAAAAGGAGACTATATCTCATGGAGAACAAGAGGTGTTCCCAGATGGCAACTGACAATGACAATAAATTCAGAGAGCATTTGGGTTCCTACATGAAACATCAAAATAAAGTGACTTTATTCATCAGATGCATCATATGCATGGGAATTATGCTTTAATGGAAAACATAATGACTTTTCACAGAACAACATAGGTTAAATATATTGCTTTGGCAGTGGAGACTACTGTAATTCACAATACTTTGCTGATGTGTGTGAGGATCAGTGGTTTTATCAGCCACTCACTGTGCATCCAGCCTCATGTTCTTTGCCTTTCAAAAATCAAATCAGATGTTAACAACGTTCTTATCAATCAAACATTTCATCAGTGGACATAACCACTGAAAAAGAGTACAGATCTGAGGAGGGTAAACTTTCTACCAGTTTCTTGATGAGTTCAGCAGCATACTGAAAACGTAACTTTCAGGCAGGTCATGTACCATCCCCAGAAGCTGTCTGCCATTAAGGCAGCTGGAGATACTCAGAGGAAGGTGCTGCATAGAAAATTTCCCCACTGAGCAGGCAGCATTCTCAACAACTCATATTTCTGGCTGGATAGTTTTATTGCCTGAGATTGCTGTGGTCTCTGAGAAACCAGCAGTAATAAGTGCACTTGTACAAAATCATTTGCCTTTTCATCAGCTTCAAGAGCTTCCTCTGCTTGCCTCTGCCCTGTGGGCACTATTATAATGCAGCTAAATGCTCTCTCATATAAGAGTTCTGCTGCCAAAAGCCGTCACATAGATTCTTAACTTTCTTTCTTTCCTCCTGAATAAGATATCTTCTGTTCTCACTTTCTGCTGTGATTTTGATGTTTCTGGCCTATCTTCTTTTTCTCACTTTCTGCTGTGATTTTGATATGTTTCTGGCCTATCTTCTTTTTTCTGTCTCACTAGGCCAGATAATAACTAAGCTCACCTTGAGTGTCTTGGCATTTTGTTCTTATTGGTTGTAGAAAATGGTTAAAATAAGGAAAGGCCCTGTCTCTGGGTGTTAAAATTTCCTTGCTTAGGCTGAATTTTCTCCAAGCCAAATTATGAATCTTCCTACCATGATCCACATACTGTTATTGGCTGTGTGAAGTAATGGTCTGGACCAATGGGTAACAGCATCTGGCCTTACAGTGTGAAGTGGGACACATTTCAAACCATGAAGCATTCAAGTGTGAGACAAGGGGAGAGTGGATTGGGTGGGGACAGGTCTGTAATTACATCTATATGTCTGCAGGAAGCTCTTACACTTTTGGGTATTAATATTTGGATTTAATGTTAATACAAGAGACTCTTCCCAATGCAAGGAAGATTGAAGAAATGTTTGAGAAGGATGAACCATGTAAACTCCTCCAAAATTGTGCTGAAAGGCAAATGCCTGTTCATATGTCCTTTCTGTACAGCTCTGCCATGTTGTCTGTCTTGTGCACTGAAAGACAGCATCCCTGTGGTCCTTCAGAAGGCTGAAGATATACTCATCCTCCTCAGATTTCTACACGGATGTCCTAAACATTTGGGGGAGTCACTGTGTCAAGATGTCCTGACTTTCAAGAGGAGCTGCTTGTCATTAATAACTAGACCATATTTCATTAATCTCTTCATCATAGTCCTCCACAATCCTGGAGGATGGAACAGCCACACATAGAAGAGTAGAAGAATCATTGGGATACACAGAGTACCAACCAGGAATACAGCAGATAATGGAAAAGCTCTGGAAGACAGATACACACATGCAAAGATTAGTCAGCAAATAATAGTCAGCAAAACACAAGGAACTGTAACCTTTCAGTTCCTTGTGACTTTCCAAGAAAGTCACACCAGCTGGCAAGCAAATTCTCAAAGAGAAGCTGCAGAAAGAGTAAATATGGCAAATAGTCTGATGCAGGCATGCCCATGGATACTGATGCAAATTTCCCACTGCCAAACTGAGAATCAGGCAAAAGTTTCTCTTAGCATTTAATATGAAGTTACTTGTGCAATTTTTGTGTGTAAACACTGCGCAAACTGGAGCTCAGGTTCATAGGCTTTTGAAAATTCCTGCAATTATGCTCACCAATCAGGCGTGAAAAATTCAATTCTAGATATTTGCATATAGCCCTGTGTAAGTAATTGATTTTTCAGTTGGCTAGGCCAAGCTTTCTCTTTGATTTCACTTGAGTGCCCAGAGGAAATACAGTCTCCTCATTAGCATGGAAAGAAGAAATATTTCTTAGTCTCTGTATTTCAAAGACTCCTATAAATAATACAGACTATATCTTATAGTTACAGTTATAGATACAGTTAGAGTAGGAACAAAGGTTTAGTTAGTCATCTAAGATTCTGTTTCTCTCTATTTTTAGATTTATAAATATGCTTTTAATTTTTGAGAACTATTGTGTTGTTGATGTTCAATGTGAGTTATCTGTGGAGAGATGTGAAAGACAGCAAATGTAGGTAGTCTTAGCTTTGGTATGCCCAGATGAGGTCCATTTTAAGAAATATTTTTCAAGAAACAGTTCGTTCATGTTTAGGCTAATATGACCACATAATTTTCTTCATGAGCAAAAACAACTACAGAGATAAAATGATAAATGAGCTCATACACAGATTCCACATCACTGATGTTTCTTGCAATACTAACCCACAACTTCTATTATGGAGATTTGTTACAACATAATGAAAGTATGACAAAGCCCCAAAAATCACACTTATATTTTTATTAAAACAGCACTGCCTAGGCTGGCAAATATAAATGTCCAGACGTGCATCAGGAAAGAAAGTGAAAAAACATGCACTGTTCCTCTTTAGCTATGAGGAAAACACTTTCATGCATATAAGGTGTCAACAATTTCCAGATATGATCTCAATATCAAGGTCATGCTGGCTTTTGAGGGAAGGATCGTGCTTGACTTCAGAGTAGATAAATCTTGGTGATTTGGGAAAAGATTTCACATGACCATTTCTTCCATTTTCAGTTTGCCTCTATACAAAATAAAGCTGAAGGGTTTCACAGAAGAATTTTGAATTGAGGCTTGTAGGTAGTTGACGTGGGTGGTAATTTTACAGCCTGAAATTTCCTTCAGAACCATGTTGAGCAGACTTTTGGAAGGTGCACCATGGGAATCCTGGGCTCATGCTGAGTGCAAGCCAGAAGGGATTAAAGACTTTCCAGTCCCAGCACTGCGCCCGTGACTCGACTCAGCTGAAGTTTCTAGGTACGTCTGGGCATGGAGCTCACATGCACATCAAAACTCTCTTGTATCTGGAGATTTTACCTGAGATTAAGTCAAATCCACACTTGCATTGCATTTAAATTTAACAAATTATGAGCTGAATTGTAGATTCATAGGTGTCAAGGAAATTATTCCTTTGAGCCTCAACACTTACACCTGGATAACATAGGATAGTGAGGTTGTGATCATTTGATTTATAGGAACATTAAAACAAAAGTACCATTGAATTCAGTGAGCTGATATAATTTTAGCAACTACAATAAAAAGTTTATTGCTTTTTATTGCAACGTCTGCACGGAAAATATGCTCATTGATGAAGAGAGCTTGATTTTCAAGTATAATTTGTTGTATTTGGACCAGGACAGCCCTAGCATCATTTGCAGTTAATCAAGACAGTGGATTGCCAGTGTGAACAAATGACCATAACTCCACACGTTTCCATGCTGAAGGAACATTTAAGCATCCCTGCTGCCAGAGGTGAGTGCCATAGCTCGTGGGACAACAGCTGTGGCTGGGGGAACCACTGCACCTCTAAGCAATGACAGCTACTCTGTACCCTCTCCTCTTCATGTTGAGAGCCTTTGTCTTCCTTGTTCTTCCACAATGTGAGCAGCTCGATTGAAGTCAGGAACATGTCACCCACCCACTGCAGAAAAAAGCAATGCTATGCTGCTATGAAACTTCCACTTAACCCCAAATATGGAATAATACTCTAGTATCCTTGAAATTAATAAAGTATGCTTTTAGACTGCTGACAGGAACCCTGGACCTTGTATTATAGTTATTTATTAGTAATCCCAAACTAAAATCTATAGGAACAAAAATTCATTTTGGAAGTAATGCCAGTCAGTCAGTCCAGTGTACTTGGAATTTTGTTTCATGTTGCCCTCAGGTGAAGCATGAAAGGACTAGGTTTGCTTAGGCAGAGGACCCAGAGGACCTGTTACCTCATTTTTACTGCATATAGTAAAGATTTACAATGCTATATGTATGAGGCCTTTGAATTTATAGTGTGCTGAAAGCAAAATTAGGCATTAATTTAAATACATAAAGATTCAACTGTGCAATTTGGTGTGATATATCCCTCATCGACAGATACCTATCTGTTGAAAAACAAGTGAACCCTTGAATTTGTTTGTTGGCTTCACTCCACATTGGGGTTTTCTCCGAAGTGGCCTGTGGATCTTAGTGCCTGCTGTTTCTCTGTTTTCTTTTAAATAAATGTATGTTCTTATGCACATAGCATAAAAGTCAGATTTTCATGCAAGACATGTGTTTCTAGGCATATTCTGGGGTTTGGAAATACTTTGGGCTACATGCTGGAATGGAGGCTGTTCCATGGCATGCTGCCACATCTCTTTTGATTAGAAAGCTCACAGCTGGACAACTTCTGAGAACAGGAAGGTATGACATGAAAACTTTATTTCGATTAAATAGATCCTATGTAAACACAGGAATTCCACTGTCATCCCTGCTCCTTATCCTCAGCAGGTTTTGCAAGGACAGACTGGCTGGGTCCAATGGCCCTGTGCTGACCACAGGTCACTGAGAGCAGGTTTCTGACCTAGCTCAGCTGGGAGCTGAAAGAAATTCTCTGAAAAGTCACAACACAGCCAGTCTTAGCAGAATTTACTGTTCCTCTGTGGATCTAGTGATTTTTTTTAGATTTTCATGGGGACCCAGAGGAAAGTTTTCAACACCTGAATTGTCTTACACACAAAATGTCTGTCACCTGCCCTTACTTCTAGTAGTTTGGGAGACAACAAAATGACTGCCCTGTCCCCCCATAGTGTATGAGAAGAGCAAGTGGAGTGCAGCACAGGAGAGCAAGAGAGGAGACAGCAGAGTGAGAGCTGGAAGATGTTACAGATGGGAGTGGGGCACTGGGGCTGGGCTGGCAGCGTGTGAGCGAAGGCCGCCCCTTCAGGAGTTGTCTGGGTGGCTCTTCAATGCTAAATTTTAACCTTAGAAGCCAGTGGGCACTTTGGAAGTACCATCCTCCTTCAGTTCAACTGAACAGCCCTAAAAGTAGATTAATTTAGTGTATCAACAGTGATTTTTTGACGTGTGCTTCTGTTTGTTGGCGCTCTGGCTGAGGTCAATGAGCGGTGCCATTTTAAATGCTGGAAGCTGCTGACTAGTGAAGTGTGACTCTTCTGAATTACTTTTGGTGTATTTCAAACATTATGAAAAAAAAATTCAATTACGTCTTTGGAATTGAAAACAGGTCTGTTCTTTCCTAGTTTCTGGTGGAAGAAATCATCTATCTCAGATGTATTCTCTCTCTTCCCACAGGGCAGTGACAATTGTTTTAGTGAAGGAATTTGGAAGGCTGAGGACTCGGGGAGCTGCTGCAGAGAAGTCAGGTAAAAGGAGGTGGAATATGGTTTGAAGACAACTGAAGGGAGCCATGAGAAGCTGAAAGTGATAGTAGTGTTCCCACCAAACCCAAAGGAGCATTAAGGAGAGGTGAGCTCAGCTCCTGATCTCCAGGCACTGAGGAGAAAAGGGACCACTCCCGGGTAGCTTAGCGTTAGGGGGATACAATGGGGCATGCAGGGAAAAGTTTTATACAGGACAGAGGGTGAAAAACGCATCTGGTTTTTAATTATTAGATGGAAAGGATTTCTGTGTGAAAAACAGCATGCAAGGCAGTAGAGAACAACCAGATATCCTTCCCACACAATAGTTTCCCATCCTATTCAGGCTAGTTCAGTAGCATCATGAGCACTACAATTAAACTCAGATTTACCTAGATACTACTAATTACCCAGTGCACATGTAAAAATCACTGATCTACATGTATGGGCAGAAAACAAGCTAGAGAAAAGATGTAGTGATTATTTGATGAAATACAGGAGGGGAAAAAAATTGCAATGGTAATGGTATTAGCTGGTATCAATTTACTCTGTTTATAGCTCAATTTCCCCTAAAATTCTCAATGAAGTTTAAAGTCAAGTATGAAGACATGTTTGTTAAATAAACAAAACAAAATTTTGACATGCAATGTCTTAGAAGGCTGGTTAAATTAATTTTAACTTAAATAATCTGCTCCCAAATCACCATAAAACTCAATCTCACAGAGAAAAAAGGTGGATTTTGAACACTTGGTGTTTGTACAGCAGTGTTACCTCATTTAATTCCCATATTTAACTCACAACATTGTTACTTTCAGTGTTTATATATATACAGTGTATTGTAGTTTCAACAAATCCCTTTAGAAGCTGCAAATATTCAGGTGAAAATCAGGCAGAAGAAAATGAGAACCATATTTCAGAATCATTATTTAGGTTCTACTGTCTCTACAAAAAATTTTGCAATATTAATGGAAATCTAGTTTCTCAATCATTTTAATCCTGGTTCCTGCTGTTAACTGTCTGCTATGTAGTTTACGAATTATTGGTGTTAGACAAGGTTTGTCATTCCTTCCACAAACTCACTTGGGCTTTAATTACAGACAAGTCTGAAAATTTTCTGTCTCCACCATTGTGAACCTCACACTTCTGCTAGATTCTGAAAAGTACCTTGTACTGATGAAATAAAAGTGCATCCTCAAAGTTGCCCTTAATGGTCATATGTTGTTTAAGCATAGTGTGCAAACTGTGACTCCTTAGAACAATTACACAGATCAGTTGCCTATATTTCTTTATAAACAATACTGAGATTAATTAGTTAAATGGCTTCCTTTGCTTCGCCTCTGATGTCATGAAAATGCTATTGCTAGCTCTTCCTTGGACAGAATAAACAAGCGTATCTGATATGCAAGCTAATATAATGTGCTTTATTTACATGATTGTAAATCCTGTTAGCTTTAAAGCAATTTTGAATTTAGGAGAGAGCCAAAAAGGGGAATAACAAAGGAGAGAAGTGACGTCAGCAATTCCACGCTGACGTATCTTCAGCTTTAGAACTGCTATGGGAAGGTTGTGTTATCAGTTGGCTTGGGAAATCTGAGTGCTGTCTCTGCCACTCTGCCCATAGCAAGACATAAACAACTACTAATTGTTTCAGGAGTTCATATCTTTTACCTGTATTTCAGTTAAGCTTTCTGTGTAGCATGCATAGGGTTTCAGACATGCTGAACAGAGTTAATCCTTTAAAAAGAGCCAAACAGGGATTTTACAGCTTCATCTACTAAAGAACTTTATATTCAATACCCAAGTGCTTTAGGCTTCTACTATAACATCCCTGAGTATTTTTTCAGTGGCTGCACATCATATTAGACAAGTTAATTTGAGCATGAAAAAGAGAAATCTATCTTCTTTCAAAAATGATGATCATATTCCAAATAAAAATATTGCTGCATGGTGCAAAAATGCCATGAAAGATCAGCCAATTAGTGCTGTATTTGTTAGGGAGTGCTGCCCAAGTTTAAGCTCAGGCTGGTTATCTAAGCACTCTTACTAGTTTATTCTGAAAAGTGTAGGTGTTCATGTTTCCTCATGACACCTACTCAAGAATGAACATATATTGTGAAAGATGAGCATTTAGAGCACCTTTTCTATTTAAATATATCTTTACAGCTACATCCCTCACTTCATTGTGAGATTTTTTTTAAACACCAATTCCTAAAACTTACAAATTAAGAGCCAAGGTGGAAGCCAGATCCACTCTGGCTCAAGAAAATGAATGGCCAAACACCTGGATTTTTTCAATGGAACTGAGTTTTCAGCCCAGACTTTGTCAAGAAAGAACTCCCAGAGAAGTGCTAGGACTTCTTTTTGTAAGATGCTGGATTTACCTCAAGAGTAATTGATTGAGGTCAGGGCTTTGCATACACCCAAATATTTTATTTTTCTCAAATTGTGGTACATATATTTAAGTTTACAGAATAACCCAAAATTTTTAAGGCTAACAAATAGAAATTTTGTACAAATATACCCATACAGGTTAATTTTTGTTTAGAGCTGATGTACTGTATCTTAACTCAGAGTGGTCTTTCATTTTCAGCTGTCCAAAAGTACAGAATAGCCAGCTTGCCCAAGGTCTACCCAAACCTCCTGTCATCTTAACAGTAGACAGAGAAGAGTAGCAGTATGGCAAACATTTTACAAGTACACCACATATTTTTTATTTCAGGAACTTCATCAATCATCCTGTACCCAAAGGTAATTATTCCCTAATGCAGTGCATAATCTATGAATGGATGCTGAGCCAATACCCCCCACACTGAATGCAACCCATTAGAGAGAATCTTCAGGCCTAAACCCCGTGCCCCAGGTGTAATAATCTGATTTTTTCATCCCCTTCAGGAAGTTTGCCTGTGTTCATGCATTCTGTAGCACACAGGTGGTAAGTGATGTTGGGTCTTCTACACAGGGATCTGTTCTTGTTCAGAAGGTCTGGTCATTTGTCAGGGAAAGGACAGTGACACTCAGACTCTGTCTGTCTCACTTACAGGGAATGGAAACTACTGTTTATGTTAATGCGTTCCCTTTCTTTAGTGAACATGTGATTTATGACATCAGTCTTGGTATATGCAGGTTTAACTTTGGTGAAATCAGTGATATTCATTCCATGATCTGGCACTCTTCCTTTCTGAGAAAGGCACAGGAAAATAACAATAGAAAAAGAAGTGGTTGTTTCATCTTAAAAAACTAGCCTGATTTTTGTTTTCTCTCTCTTCCCCTTCATTTTCCCATGACATAAATAGATAGAGTAACCATGGACCATGTATTACCAAGGAATCAGAAACTATTCGGAGACTGAAGCTCTTCCCAAAAATCTGAAACAATGTTTACATATTAGAGAGCTTGTAATATTTAGTTCTGTGTGATAAATATTCCTCAGTTACAAAAACAAACAAACAAACAAACAAAATACCAAACCAAAAAACCCCACTGGGAATTTCCAAGTATAAAGCTGAACCCGATTTGGGACATATTAAACTTGTGAGTAATCAGTAGGTTCAGATTTAGCAGAGTGAAATAATAAAAATTTGAGTCAGTCTTTATAACTTTGCGGTGAATTTGCATTTTCTTTCTGAACTCCATGTCTCTTGAGTGTACCTTACTATTGTATAACTTTTGGTGCATGACATAAATTAAATGGACTTGCCAAAACCTATGCCATCTATAAGAATTAATACAAGCATATGTAATTGTATTTAAAATTATAAATGTACACTAAAAAATGATCATGTACACTAAACCATTGAGGAGTCTGCTATAGTTAGCTGTACTGTGCAAACCGGTTTTAAAAAAGTCAGCTCACAAGAAATCTAAATGTGCTTATTCCCATTTTTGTTGTGGTTTTTCTAGAGGAATGTCTGGAAGAATTTCTGGAGTCTTTATGTGAAAGCTTTACTATTTTACCTAGACTAGGACCTGTGGGCAAGTCTGCAACACCGGGATTAGCAGCCATGGAAGAGGAGCTGCTGGGCAGGTCACGAGTGAAAAAGTGCCTGCTCTGCAGTTCTTCATCACAGTTAACATTAAAACCACGGGCTCACTTTCCTCCCCTCCTGCCTCAGCCCATTTGCATGAAAGGAATTTTATCTTTCTGCTTTGTTTTCTGCTTTCTGCCTCAAACGTTTAGCAGAGGCCTATAAGCTCTTCCAGCTACAAGGAAAACAGGTTCAAGTGTTTTTATTTGCGAACAGTGTTTTCCTGAATGAGAGATGAGATTATATTTTCTTTACTGTAGTGAGTCCCATGCCAGGCACCTCTAAGTTCCCAAACCTGATTGTACAGCTTCTTGTTACATTTGGTGTTGTGCTCTTGAAGGAATCTTTTGACTTGGTTTGTAGTCAATTCGATCGAGTTGCTGTCTTTGTTTGTTGTGTTTGTGTGTTCTCTTGGTGTCTTTTACTGTTGTAGTATTCATTCAACAGAAAAGCACAGTTCATCGTGACAGATTTGCTGAAGGAGGCCTGTGCACTGCAGTCATTATCTTTACAAAGTTTAGCTCAATACATGGTCACTTACTCTGGGATGTTAAGAACAACAAAGAACAGGCAGAAAGCAGTTGTGAGAGTTACTAGAAAGTCTCAAAATTTAAAGGAATACTGACATTCAAAATGGTGTTCACTTTCATGTGCAAAAGAGATTCTTTTGACAGGATTCAGTTATCTAAGAATTTCAGAAAGCCTTTGCAGTAAGAAATTGAAAGTCTTGTCTGATTTTTTTACATATGTAATATTTGCTGGCTTTCACTCTAATTTTTTTAGACTAATTATTTTTATCTCTTTGTTTCAGTATTTGCCTTTAATATTGTGTATTCTTTTATGAAATGTTGAATTGCACTTTATAACCATCTGAGTTACCTGCGCTGTTCACTATTCTGACCCAGCAGCAACTCTGGACATGACATGATGTAGCAGCCAGGCGTGATGTCCTAAGGGCTCATAGTTAGTGCAAGACATTAGTAATTGGGATGCCACAGTTTCACTGATCTGCTATGTGATCTAGGAAAACTTTTTATCCTCTACCCTTCAGTCATGGAGCTCAGAAAATGCAATACCACACCTACTAATTTCCATGTGGAAAACCCCACCAATTTCTGAGTTTCTTGTGGTACGTCAAAGGCAAGAGCATTAACAAAGAAAAGGGAATAGAATGTTGTTCATTCAAGACTGTTGGCTGGAATCCAGGGTTTAGTTTAGTCTCCCTAATCTTCTAAATGTGAAGTAGAGAGAATCTAATTTTCTTTCTCCCATCTTCCTTTCGTTGATGGTTATTTATACAATACTCTTTTTTTTCTGTCAGTTGTACTACATGCATGCATAATTTCATACCCCCCACATTAAACGAAGTGACTTTACAAACATTGCTTGAGGTCTTGCAGTTTGGGGTTTTTCCTCCACAGACTCCACAGTAAAATCTGGCTTTATATGGTTGCTTTTTTTTTCAGGACCATATTCTGCTCCTCTCTCCAGTGAGTTACTTTATGATTTTCACTTTTAGTGAAAATAAGTGTTCTGCCATTCCAGATGTTTCAAAGTGCAAATAAATCACTATTTGCACCCAACACATGACCTCTTTGCATTGCCAATAATAAATCCATGGTTTTCATTATTTTAAGCTTCTGCTATTGCTACTACTTTCTAACTGTGAAACATTTGGTCTCAACATCTAAATGACACCACAGAGGTATGAAATATTACTACATTGCTATTTTGTTTTATTGTTAAGATAAATATAGCAGTGATGTCAAGGGAGATGTATGTCTCACAGCAGTTCTTGGAAAGTAGGTTGTGGTCTGATAGAGTATAAATGCCTTTTTCTCAGTTTTTTCTTCCATTACGGCTGGCAAAAGCAGAGGACAAATCCTAGGCCATGGTGAATTATGACTTCTTCGGTGACACTCATCGTCACTGAAAGATGAAGAGTAGGATTTTTAGTTCTAAAACAGGAGGCTGTAAGATTGGGACGAATAAAAAAAATGCCAAGGGATTTACATATCATTCTGCATCTTTGAACTGTATTTTTCTAAGATGTGTTTTAAACATATTTCTGTACACCACAAACTATTTAGAATTATATTTGGATTGTAATATGCCACATTCCTGTAAAGATGCCGATATCTGAGTTAGTCATTAGTATTTAAGGACTATTATTTGACTCCTTTCTATTTCTTCATGCATCTTAACATCTTCTTTCTTCTGAAATCCACGTATGCCTGACATTTTTCATTGCACAATTGTAGCCAGAGTTGCAATAATTTCAGAAAACTCAGTGTAAGACAATAATGTCTTCTGCTCAAGAGCTGACCTTTAAAGATGCAAATCATCTGAAGAGCAGTGAAGATGAAGATGATATTACTGCATCTCAAATTTGGACCTTGAGGGGATTGAGGTATGGGCTGTGTGCAGTCACAAACCACAGCAAAGTACTTGTAGATGGTTTAAGTCTGCTTTAATCTACCCCTGTCTGAAGGCCGGTTTGCAAATGGTTGTGAGGGCAGCAGGAGTGTCCTGTATTTGCCATGACATGCACATTCAGATCATCTTCAGGTGAGCAGTGAAAAAGGATGACAAGGATATCACTTCTTACAAGTGTTCAGGGATGAAGTTACAAGCTGACACTAAAGAGAGATGCAAATGCATAGAGGTTATCGGGGCTGATACCAGCTGCTGGAAGTGACTTGCACTGGTTTTGGAAACCATGCTAGCATTCTCTTGAGATACTCAGAATCACCACATGGTAACCTTATTTTTAGGCATTCTGCCTCATTTGTTACATTTAGGACATACTTATATATGTATGTTTATAAACTCTGTAAATAGACATCTGCATTTTCTATGCTGAGGTAAAAATTAATTCTTCTTTATTATTGAATTCTTTAGTCACTAACGATAAAGCCTCTGAGCCATTTCACAAACTTCTTCAAGAAATAGCTGGTGCCTCGTGGTGTTTCTGAGCACACAATCAATCTGTGAAGAGCCAACTTGCCAGCTTTAACCTGCAAGAATAACCTGGCCTACAGTCATGATCTTCGCCCCTGGTGAAAGGCTGTAGGTCTAGGGTGATTCCTTGGTCAAGTTAACACCAAAGATGGTGGATCCCTGGAAGCAATATTTCATTAATTGGTGGGTTCCTTTTGTGAAGGAAAGGGCTGGATCACAGGAATCTCATTCTCTTTTCCTCCCTACCATTTCTGTTTTTGCTCTGTGTCCATTTTTGCCTAATCCTCTTGCTTTTACCAGGTGAAATCCAAAAGAAATTGCAGGAAGAGAAAGGATAAATATATCTCTTGAAACTGTTGGTGTGAGTGAAGATTGATTTAGGACTATCCAGCTCCAAAGCAAAAAAAGGAGATTCTCTCAGAGATAATGAAAGAATCTCTTTTAACTCCCACATTATAGAAAACCATTACCCTAACTTCTAGAAATGCTGATTCAAATGCCAGATAAAATCTTGATAACCCTGAAAAGATGTCTCAGTTAGTGACTGTTGATTTTGCATTCAATGTCATCTTGGTGCTCACTAGCTTAGAAAAAAAGAAGTATTTTTTCTAAACTTATTCTCAGAGGTCACTTCAGGCTTTAGGAAATATTGAACTTCCAAGTACTCGCATTGTTTCTACAAAGGGGCAGGAAATGGTTTATAAAATATCATTCTTCCTCACAGAATTTGTGCCTGGAATTGGAACAGGAAGACAGCTGCAATTCTTCCAGCATTTCCGTCATTGTTTTAGCAGCTTTTGATAGCTCAAAGAAACTCAGAAACAGATCTTTTTTATACCTATCTATATGATGTTTTACATCTTATTCTCTGGATGTCTGTTTGGTGTTTAAAACATTTTCTGCACAGCTTTACAGATTGGCATGTGGGAGTTAATTTATTAGAAAAGTAGTAAATCTGAGTCAAATATTCTTTTAAAAAGCAAGGACCATACATGTTTACCTAAAGACTGGCACAATTTCTTCATGAACTACCTTTTATGCTTTACCACTGAAGATCTTCTAATGTGTTTGATCACTGACATGCTGCCAGCTGTCTCACACAGACCACCCACCCTTCACAATGACGTCAAGGAAGTCCCCAAGTTTGCATTATTCAACAGCAAGGAAGCCTTTGCTATCTTTGACTACACAGATGGTGAGCACAGGGATGGGAACCTTTGGTTTGGACTGCATCCCTTGACTCTGATTTGTTTTCTCTTCTCAACAGAGCCCCTCTGTAACAAAGAAATCTTCTGTTTCATATACTTGCAATAGGAAAAAAAATGCTCCTATTGACGACAGGTGCTTTTCAAAGTGCGTCACACCGCTAGGAAAAAACCCAGCTGAAAAATGCATGGAACTTTAGAGAGCCTTTCGCAAGTCCCGCTGTGCGATCCCCAGGAATGTGCTTTACTCAGCTGAGCTTAGGGCAAGGCTGTTTGCTTTCACTTTTTTTATTCTGCTTCTATTTCCTAGCATTGCTGCAGTGCCCCAGTCTGTGCTGGTGCAAACAGGTTTACAAGTGTACAGAATCACAGAACAGATTGGGTTGGAAGGGACCTACAGGGTCATCTAGTCCAGCCCCCCTGCAACAAGCTATGACATCTTTAGCTGGATGAGATTACTGAGAACCCTGTTCAGTCTGACCCTGAATGTTACCATCTGTAGCGTGCACTAGAATTCTGATTTCCTTCTTTGTACTCTGCATCCTTTGCCATCTGCTCTTGGACTCTTCCTGATGTTTTTATGTTGCAAAACTCCTAGAGACAGGATGTTTTCCTTTTTATTTGTTAAGGATCTAGTGTAGAGTAATGATAAACAGGAATCTGGGGTTATGATGGATGTCATAACAAAATACAGCAAGTTGCTGTATTTTCCTGGCATTGTGGAATGTGTCAGTTGCTCAGGTGTATGGGACTGGTGTGGACAAGGAGGGGAGAGCCAAATATCATCTAATATTTAAGAGTGGGAAAGATACTAAAACTACTAACTTTTTATGATTTTGCATCCAGATGTCCCCCTCTTTTCAAAAAAGAAAAGTCAAGACCTGTAAATTTGGATTAAAGAACTCCTGGAAAATTAAATATTTTGAATATTTATGTAGGGGAGAACCAAAGTGTGAAAAGAGTTTGGTTTCCATCTACTAAGCCAAGGTGAAAGACTGGGGTTGCATGAAAATTTGCCTTCATTCAAACCTGGTAAGCACTTAAAGGTGTACTTCTGCCTTTGTCTTCCTCCCCACCTCAAATTCAGAAGATGTGGGAGGTCAAATGATCAGGCATGGGTCAGGATGACCTACAAAACTCTTCTAAACTAGGCAGGCTCTACTCCACTCCAAGCATTAGAAGGGCTTTAGGGTAAAATAGAGCTTTGCTTGGTATCTTATTTCAGCTTTCTGTGCAGAGAATAATCCCCTTTTGTTTAGAGAGCTGCTTGGTGACTGTGTAGTCCTGTTCAAAGGTACCCAGAGCTGCAGATTAGATTTGCAGAACCACGAGTAGCTAGTGCTCACTGCAAAAGGCATAGCCCAAGAAGAAGAAAGGGACAAATTTTACCTTAAAATCAGCTGAAATATTAAGCTACAGTTGTGGAAATATGTGGGGAGAGAACAGCTTAGGTCCTCAAAACACAAGAATGGGGTGGTTTGTTTGAAGGAATATAGCTCAAGATGTCCACTGACCAATGTGCAATGACTTCTCTTTCTTGGCCTCTTTTTATGAAAATTGAGTTGTAAAAGCTTAGTTTATGGAGTTCACCTTTACAAGTCTAACACATTTTGAAGTAATTTGCTTCAGATGATAGAAATTTTATGAGACACTAGAGAGCAGAATGGAGTATCATGATTTACATTTTATGTTCCACCCATTAACACATGCTTTATCATCCTGGACAAACAGGAAGAATTATTGAACCTGTTACATTAATTAGGCAAGCATTCAGAAAAAAATAGCTCTAGGAATATTTTTAAGTGGACAAGATAATCCACTTCAAAATTTCTTTTACAGCTTTTTTTTTGATAACAAGTATTTTTTGAACAAGTAACATAGCTTATAAGGGGACCTCAGATTTACATATGTACCTTGGACACATCTAAGTTTCAATGGATTGTTGAAATTTAGTTACATGAGGAAATTTGATTTTCATGTATAAGTTTTGTTTATAAAATGTGTGTACAAATTTTGAACATCCAGGTGAAAATGTGCATTTTCAGTTTAAGTGTCACTGCCTGAAGGAACACTGAGAAAACCAAAAGCTATGCTTCAATAAATTGGCAGTGAAATTTAAGGCTGGCAGTCCTAAGACATGTATCTTTACTAAGTGTAGTTTAAAACAGAAGCTGTATACAGAAAAGAAGTGTGGGGGAGATAGGTTCAGTGTAAAACAAAACCCTATATGCCTGGATTGATTCCATTTAACTGTAAGTGCTTGTTTGAGTGGCCCACTACTAAAGACACCTTTTTCCTCTGCCTGTTTTCTGATCAGTGGAGGGAAAGGCACTGTAAATTAGTCAGCCACCTTTAAGTCAAAATCACCTTTGAAAATTTCCAGTCATCTACCTATTAAATGTAGACAGAATCAGGAGCAAATGAGCTGGTAACTTAGGTACCTTATAGATACTCCAAAATCAGAGGAATTAACCCAACTTACATGGATGTCATAACAAACCTGGAGAAAAAAATTTGCTTTTCTCTTTCCTAGATTCAAAAGAAAACAGAAAGCACAAATTCAGTTGATTACCACCTTCTAAAAATCTTTCAGCTTTTCTTTTTAAGCCTCAACCCTTTGTTCATCCCTGTAATATGCAAGTTTACATTACAGTCTGTGATGACAAAAGTGGGAGTCATATTAGGCACTGCCCTTCTACTTTGATATCTAGTCAAATACGTGCTAATTTAAAAAAGAGCCAAGTGAGAGAAAAAATATGAAAAATGTCATAGGTATATTTCTACACTCTTTTTAAAAGGTATTTCAAGTTCTGGTGAAACTCATTAAATTATTTTTCTCAAAAAATAAAATCTTTCAAAGAATCTCTATTTTAATAAAATATGTGGAAGGAGATCCAATACCAGTATTTTGGAATTGATTTATTTGCACTGGATTGAACTAAAAATCAGATATGACATACATCATATGAGTCTTCCAAAGAATTAGCCATTTCTTCCAAACTGAGAACTACAGCAATTATTATGCTTTGCCTAAAAACAGGAAGAAATATTTCTGAATCCTGTTTGAACAGTACTTTCTGTCACTTTAAACAATAGATCAACTTGTCCATTGATCTGCTTTCAGGCAACCATTTCTGTTCTTAAAGCTCAGCAGCTGCATTTCAAATCTTGCCATGTTTCTATCCTCTCACCTTCATGCCAGCAGTGGCAGTGCTCTCACCTTCTTGATAAGCAACAACAAGTTTCTTTCTCTGCATGTGCCTGCCAGCCAGGTAAATTCAGCATAAAGCACATGAGCTGGCAGTAGTTCAGCAGTTTTCTTGTTATATCCACAGCAACCATTTTGGTTTAAAGCCAGCACTAATTCCAGATTGCTTAATTTCTAATGGGCTATCATCAGCTTGTGAAAGTATATTTGCTGATTAGAAGCATATGAAGTATGGGAGCTGGTAGATCTAGCTGAAAGAATTCCTCAGGCCCTGTCCAGGCCCTTTTTGCCTCTTCCTTTGTGTTTCTGCCTTGGAGCCACAGAGAACAGAGGCCCAGCATGTGGAAGGGTACAATCCAGTGTTTGTCCCAGTTGTTCTTTCAGAGCAGAACCTGTTTCCCAGTTAAAGGAACTTCATTACCAGCAAATAGGCATCAAGGCTGCTCTTTGGCTCCAACAGAACAGTAGAATATCTCAAGAAACTGGAACTTGAATTTCCAGTGTTAAGAGCCAGATGAGTGATTGCTGCAGCAAAGAAAGGAAATGCATAATGTAGCAAGATGACCCTTTTACAGCTACTGTTTTCACATGGAAAATAGCCCTCAGCTGCTACAAAATGGGGAGCAAATTACATTCCTTTTTGTTTTGGAATTCAAAAACGCCCAGAGATATCCTCTTACTCCAAAATGTGTTACTGGTTCATTTCTTCTTGAGTCATCTCTTGCATCTGTGCTGGCTAAGGATAAACTGCTGCTGTTCTGATTTGGTTGAAATTACATTTAGACTGCCAGAGTCTGTAGCAAACCAAATGGATCAGGTTTGTATTTCACTTATCCCCAGGCAACCCTAGTGGGTTCAGCAGGTTCACAGGGAAGTGATTAAAAATCACATTCAATCTGTGTCTTTTTTACAGGGTTATGTGCAATCTGTCACACATGCTTCTCTATTTTCACACAGTTACTCTTTGTATTACACTTCTGCATCATATTCATTTCAGTTTAGCCATAAACACCAGCTGAGAAGGAGAATTCTCTAAGGAATTTGTTGCTTGCTCTCTCATGATATGACCTATACCATGCTCAGGTTGAATGTTTCTTTAGATATGTTCTCCTTGCCTCTAAGAAGTGTAAACCAGTTTTTATTCAGATACTCATGGAACTGGTTAAGAGAAAAGCCTGTAAACCAGCTACCCTGGGATGTGTTTAATAAGTCATTAAAAATACTTGTATTTCTTTTCCAGCCATGTTGGAACAACCATGTTCTTTGCCTTGTTGGTCTAACAGGCGGAGTTTATCAGCTTTGTTTTCAAAAGATATAAATTTGGGCTGTATAGCTTGGAGAGATTTTCTTAACCTTAAATAGGAAGAGAGCATAATCAGAAAAGTCAGAACTTCAAATGGCAAAAAAGATGAATTTTATAAGAATGATTATAATAGCCAAGGATTTGGTGCAGTATCCGACAGTGTAGCACCATTTCAGACAAAGGATTGTTAGGTAACATACGAACCAAGGAAATTTCAGTTATTCTTCTCTAAGGAGTTAGCATGCAGAGTTTCTTCTAAATCAAAAACTCCCTATCATGAGGCTGAAAAATGAAGGCTCAACTTTGAGGGCAAGGCTTTCAACCTTGTTTGTTGAAATGCACCCTCAGCTTTGAAAATGTCCTCCCCTCATATGATAGATTTGATTCTTCACTGAAAAATCTGCCAGAAAGATTGCTTGGGATTCCATGTGAGTTCATCTGAAACACATCCAAGATGGAGCTCAGAGTCTGTACACACACACAGTGAGCTAAATTGTGCTACCTAGGGTGAGCTTAGAGGGCAAAATGAGCAGGCACTTTCTTGTTCTGAAGGTGACCATGCCAAATCCTTCACGTGCCATTTTCCTGTGTGTGAAGACAGAAATTTCAGGTGGTTTAAGGAAAAATGCTGCTTGTAGAAATGGTACAAGGTGCAAGCATATTTGAAAGAGTTTTGAGACAAAATGTTCTTCTAAGAACAATTTGAGGTAGTTGGAATTCCCATTTATAATCTAATAGAGACAAGTAGCTAGAATGAGTTGCTGTGAGATCTAAATCCAAATCTTCTCCATCTTCCAGGGAGGACATGGCATTTTCACATGATTTCACAGGATATTCTGAGGTGGAAAGGACCCAAAAGGATAATTGAATCCTAATTCTTAAGTGAATGCTCATGTGCAGATTAAACCTGCAACCTTGGTATTATTAGTACCATGCTCTAAAAACTGAGCTAATATCTTATATCTACAAGTAAATTACTGGGAATAAATTCCCCTTTAATGTGAACAAATTAATATTGAGAGAAAAAAAACCATAAATAGCACTACAATTTTTCTTGTTGTTTATTTAATAAGTTTTCTATATCTGTGACCCAGAGAAAATACCTTTTATATGCCATAATATCAAGTGCTACATGTATAGATTTTTGCTCATTCCAATGCTCTGAATACACAAAGAACAACCAGAAAGTGGCCAGTTGATTTAGATAATTTTAATTCAAGATATGCTTGAATAAATGCTACTATGAAACTACAATTAACAGATAATAAGTGAAAGGCTGCAAATTACCTGTTTTCAAAGTCGTCCCCGTAGATGTCCTTTCTAGGCAAGACACATATCTCTGGCCCATCAGGTTCTTTATTTTATACTATTCTTCTTAAATTCCATCACCTGATCCTGATACAAAGATGGATATACACTGATAGTAACTCAGTGTGTGAAAAGCAGAGGAGATTCTTCACTGCAACAGCATGCACAGGGTATTTAAGTATTGTGTTAAATTCATAGTAAGATTTAGTTGGTTTAATCAGGACTTTAAGTGACAGGATTAGATGCCTAAATGGCAAACCACAAAATTCCAATTTACTACAACATGTGTAAGATTGTGAAGTCTGTAGGAAGACTTCCAGGAGAAATATCTGGAAGTACCTTTGTGCATGGCAGTTGTGAAAAGCTCCTGTTTAACTTATGACTTCATCCTGCTGGGATTTACCAGCAAGGTGTTCTTCAACCTCCTTGCTGAAGAACCAGTCTGAGGGTGAGCCTGTCAAGACTCATCTCTTCCAAAATCTACCTGAAAAAGCTATATGTTTTCTAAATATACATGAAGGTGATGTTTTCCCAGCTCAGTTATACCTAAGCTTAGTGGATGGACTGCTTGGGGATATGGGAGACCTGTTGGTCTAGGCTAGAACTTTTTTTCTTCATACTTTGCAGGAGACGACTCCTATGGCTGAGGTGCAAAGTAGCGGCCGTGGGTGCAGCAGGGTGGTCTGAGGTGGCTGCTAAGAAGGGGTGAGGAGCTGGCTGTCACACCAGGATGCTGTATTACACTGTGCATACATACTCCAATTTCCCCTTATCACTCCCTTCCTAGGCCAAACAACCTCAGCCAGAGAGGGAACAAACCCCTTCTACCCTCCCTTTAGATTCATAGGGATCTGTTTCTCAGTGTAGATTCTTCCACGATCCCCTACACAAACAGCTCCCAGACAAAGACTCACAGACTATGTTCCAAATAAATGCTAAATATTTTCTACAATACTAATGCCACATGTAGCCATTCTAGTCAATCTTCTTTGGCTAAATATCCTATTGTAAATTTCCAATTTTGCATCTGATTTGGTAGTCACTCATTTACATATTCCTCACAGCCTCCCTTAAAGGTTTAGTGAGGCTCCTCAGTGAATAGTCAAGAATATTTTTCAGCATTGTGCTCTATGCATTTGCATAAAACAACTAAATTGTCTTTGATACTCCGGGAACAACATAATAATTTACTAGAAATATAATTTAAACAATTTATCTCCAATACAATAATAATACCAGATTAGTACTGACTATAAGTTATTTTAGAACCATTTCCCAGAAGAAAATATTGATTAATGAATCATTTCAGTAATTATTGCCTATCTCATCTGACCTTTTTTTTAACTGAGTATTCCAAAGCAATGGAAATGCTATTCAGAAATACATAAGGAAAATTCTTATGTATACAGAGATTTAAAATTAAATTTTATAACAAAAATCCAGATGTTAATAGCATGAAAAAAAGCCAAGATAGTTCTTATAAGCTTTTATAAACAGAAGCAAAATATTATCTAGTTCTTATCTTACATTCTATAGGAACTATATTCCCAGGTGGAATCTGTTCCGTCCCAGAAACCTAGAGTCATAAGAAAATTGTTTAAGAGACATATCCTTCCCCAGGAATTGTTCTCAGTCAGTAAAAACACACTGAAGATACAGAAGAGGTCACAATGAACCCTTAGACAAACTCCAGCAGGTTAGAGAGCTAAATATTTTACAACAACAGTACACTAGGGGGACAAGTTTTACTCTTTCTTCAATCCTGGACATGTGTCACAGTCCAAGACACTGCAGCTTCAAGGAATAAGTACTTTTGACACTGTGTGTAATGGATCCTGCATGTAGCAGGCCAAATATCATTACTCTTTGTCTTCTAAAATCAGAAACTAATTTAATACCTCAAAGTTATCTGACGTGTAATTTTTTCCCTTCAGCTCAGACAGATGTTTCTCTGGCAGAGAACTGCCAGAGAAATTGTTTAAATTTAACAATTTAAATATGAATGTGACAGAAAAGACTAAATGAATGCTCATGATACTGAAATTGATAATTTCAGATATCATTAAGCAGAGCAGAAGTAACATTTTTCTTCTAGCATAAATCTGCAGCATTTTCACCACATAAAATGGATTTGTTTCAGAACAAGTGCTATCTAGCCCCCAGCTTATTGTATATGGTACAACTAGGAAAATTGAGTTTCATGCAACAAACCATATTTAAATTCTGATTTAAAAGGAAACTTGATTATTTTGTTAAATAAACTTCCCTTACATCTTTAAATAGGTAAAAGAACTAAGTACTGAAGTGAATTAAACTTCTCACTTAGATGTTTTTTGCAGAGAATTAGAAAGAGTCAAGTGAGAACTCCTGGCTTGTCTGGTACTGCCTCTTTTCTTTTTCAAAAAATCACAGAAAGTGTCACTTTAATCTCACCCTACACTTTTGTTTAATCTTTGGTGCTCTGGCAGTTCTAAAGGGCAATGTATCCTTAGGGCACTCTGAAGGGGCTGTACTGCATGGGTGAGATTTTCAATAATCCAGTACCTGAATGTTCCTCTTTAGTTGTGAACATAACAAATAAAAAACTGAATCTGGATTTTTTTGCTGAGCTGTCATTGTCAGTAGGATCTGCGCTGTGGTGGATATTCCTCCTAAGCATATCAGGTTTTAAGATTTGCTTTAAATTTTACTCTCCTTTGTGTCACTAATAAAATTATAGATAAAGAATTATAAAGAAAGAAAGATTATATTAAAAGGTGATGATTGTCTAGTATCCAACTTTCGCCAGATTTTGTTCTTTATAAAGTATTTCTCCAGAGTGTCTCACCTGCAGTTAATGGAAATCTTCCATGATGCTGGCTCAAAAAACTTCTTTCGGAGTCTGAGGCTATTTGAGTTAAGAACTTCTTACTACAGCCTAACCTAAACTTTCCCTTCCTTAGTTCCAGGCCATTGTTCCATTGAAATTGTAAATATTTCCCTTCCTTCATTTAAGATAAACTTTTAAGGAAAACATCAAACAAACACCAAAAAAAAAAAAAAAATTTAAATTATCTTCTTTCCTTCTTTAGAAGCAGTGAAATACCTCAGTGTATTTCAAATGTGTACAGCTTTTAATATTTGTGCAAGAATGCAGTCCATGTGGAAAGTCATAACTGGAGAATAATTGTACATGTCATTTTTAGGGCTTCTATCATGAGCAACTGAAAAATTCTCGGGGACAAAACTCTCTTCTTATCAGGTTTTCAAAGGAAAGTTCACACTGGTAGTTTGTGGAGAGACAGTTCTGTCACATGTGTAGCCCCAGCTCTGACATTTACACGTGACCACCAAATTAAGCTGAGTGCAATACAGTTCAGAGTTTTTAAAACATTTAATCTACCACCTGCTGGCATTTTGATTAAGGAAAGATAAAAATTAAAATACCAATATTGCAAATACTAAATAAAATACCAGCAAATATTAGTTCTTGAAATATAGATGCAAATTGAGAATCATCAATGGTCTGCTGTTTAGTGATACTCTAAAAGCCCTTTTCTGATGCTGAGATAATTATCAAATTTTATAGTCTGAGAAAAACATGAAATCTCTGCTGACCAATTTTGCATATGCCACAAAAAATATTTAAATAATGTAATGAATGAACTGCCTAGTATAATTTCATAATTTCACAAGGAAGTCACAAACAAATTCATGGAATCACTGGATCAATATCGCTAAATGGGCAGTCTTATGCCTAGAAATGTTCTTGTAGCAGGTGGATGGCCCTCCTGGGGAAGAATAAATTTGGGTTCATGGCAGGCAGGTAACTTGGATAGGAACTACCATCATGATGCCATTTCCAAAACTGCTATTGAAACCCTTGGATAAATATAAAAGGGAATGCTAGAGAGAAAAGGCATACATTAGCTCTGCATTTGGTGCTACAACTATGAAAATTCTGTCCAGCTCTCTTGCCCAAGCCTGGACAGTTGATCTTGTTATCTAGGCAGTTCTTTTTGTAATCCATGTGTTGATAAATTAGAGAAAGCTCAGAGCAGGGTTGCACAAGAAATTGGAACATGAAAAACATCATACATTAACAAATTCATGAAGCTCAGTCTGATTCAAAGGGTTATGTGATGACAGCCTTTGCCAGGCAGCATCAAAACAAGAAATCAGAGTTAAAAGAGAGGGTGATAAAGCTAGACAAATAAAGGCTAAAAATTAGTCTTAGGGAAAAAAAACAAACCAAACTAAAACCAACAAGAAAAACATCTTTGGTGGCAGCTGGTTACAGAAAGATTTGTGGATTCATAGTAGAAATTCCCAGAATTTGTTGAAGTCAATTAATTTCCACTGACATGGAAATTAATTCTTGAAGGCTTGTGCAACTTAATCTAAACTGGTCCCCTTTGAACAGGGGGTTGCACAAGGTGACCTCCTGAGGTTTCTTCCAGCCTTAGAGCTGAAATTACTCTTTAATTCTATGATTTCTGCCTTCTGGGAGATCTGGCTGGATAACCCTTTCTGGCTTTTAGGTAAGTTTCTGCTTGTTTGCAGTAGAAATAAGGACAGAGATAACAGCAGCACTGTAGCTGCAGGGAGCACAGCTCAGCAGAGCTAATTTATCTAGAGATCAGTGTATCTTGTCCTCCAGTAACCCGAGGCAGATCTGATTTGCAGTATTGCAGAACCAAGGTGTGCACATGCGCCAGTGGAATGCAGATGCTTCATTTGCTTGAGGTTAGCCTTTAGTTTTGATATTTGTTTGCCAATAACTAACTACAACTGATTCAAAGTCAAGCTAGCACTGGCACAGAGCTGGGTTCAGGAAATATCTTCATGCCTTCAGTTCCCATTAGAAAGGGAGGGATGAAAGAGGCGCAAAAACAACATACCATTACTGCACAGGGGAAGGTATGTTCCCTGCCCCATAAGAGAACTTACAGGGTTTATTAAAATAGGATGTGAAAGGGCTGTAACAAATAATAGGAGTGGAGAGGAACAGTCAAACCCACACATCCAGCCAGTGATGAGCTGCTCAGCGAGGTATTTCTGATTCTCCTAACAGCCACTTGAAGCAGTAGTGGTTTGTTTTATCAGTGTTTACTCAGTTACTTGCATTCTGCAGTTCTTAATGCTACAGGGGAGGGAGGAGAAGGACTTAAGAATGAATGCAATACTCTTATACATTTTCTGTGGTAGTTTGTAAGGGACTATCCTGAATCAATGCAGACTTCAAAGCACTGTGTGGAAGAAAGCCAAGTACAGATTCAGTGGTAGAGTAGGACAGGACAGAAACTCCTAAAGATAAAGGAGAGCTGTAGTTTCGACACTATTTACTGTGTTTACCTTTTTTATTTTCCTGTGTTGCTGTATAGTTTGTAATTTTTCTTTTTCATAAATTCTGGCTTTAATATTCTTGCATGGTTATTACACTACACCCCAATGCTGTGTTATTTTTAGTTTTGCATTTCAAATATTCATATTCAGCAAATATTTATCTATCTGTTTGATGGATGATGGCTAATCTCAGTGCTTTTACTTTGAAATTTTCTTTTCTTAAACCCATAATGTTATCATCATTGAGTTCAAACAGCTCAGCTAAAGAAGTCAAATATATTAGCTGATGGAGCCCAAATATTCAAAAGGGCACAGAGGGTTATTAAAATATTTACTGCACCCATATTGCTTAGCCCAAAAGTCTTTGCACACTTGAAAATCAGTCTGCTAAAAGAAGTTAAAAGCAAGTGAGGAAAACTAAACATTGAGCACCAAAGAGAATTCTCACTTACAAGATAACAATGTGCATGCAAGGACCAAAATATATGTCTCTGTGTCTTAGACCCAGCTTTACACCTGGACAGAAGCACAGGAGGAGAAGCAAATCAGATATCTGTTTCACTTGGATCACTTGGCATTCATTTTTAGAATACAGCAGAAGAATTTGGAATCACTGTACACACGTCTGACAAATATTTTTTAGTTTATGTTTTTTGCTCTAGAAAGGCCAGAAGATATTCACTGGTCCAGTGAGTCAGTGCTGCCTGAGGAGAATGGGGCCAGCAGCTAGAAGAGCAAGGAAACAGGTTCCCAATGTGCCATACTGAGGTAAGACTACTTTTAATTTGCTTGCTGGCTGTTGTTGTTTTTGCTACAGTAGCAACTGCTGAAAAGCACTGATGTGAACTGATGTTTCTGCAAGAAATCCAATGTATTTACTACTTTTTCTAGTTCAACCCGACAGTCACTGTTATCTGTAACTGCAGAGTGTGGATGTGACAAATCTTCCCAATGGAAGGGCAATGAGGACTGTGTGAAATATTTAGTGGCCTGAGGTTAATCTTTTAGAAAGATGGTAATGTTTTTAATGGCAGAGAGAGCACAGATGAAAGAAAATGCTGTGTTTATTCTGTGGGATTGCTGTGTATCTAGATAGAGCACAAACACCCAGGTAGAAGGATGCAAACTCTTTATGCGCAGTGTAGTCATAGACTAAAAAACCCAGGCTGCCAGTGGGTTTCAGAAAATAGTAAGCTGTGAGGCAGAGCAGAAGGCTGTTGTATTGAATGTTAAAGAAATTTACAGTCATTCATGCTGCATTTGTATAGCATCCCACTAGCAACAACAGGCACTGTCTCCTGAACTAGAAGGCTAAAAAAGAAGAAAATATCCTAATGTGCTATGCACATGAGTGTTAAGAGAATTGCCATAGGAACAGTGACTACGTGTAATAGAAGTTCATCCCTTTCATCCTTCAGTAACTAACAGAAAAGGTGAATGGTATGAAGTAAAAGTGTGCAACTCCATATATCCAGGGGGGTTGCACTACCAGGTCATAGACTGCCCAGCATGTCAGAGAAGACAGAAACATGGAGTGCTTGTAAATTTTTTAGTGACAGTGTCTTTTATTTCCTCTTTCTAGAGAATTTAAGGCATTTCTAGACATTTGGGAAGCATTAAATGTAATCATTCCTTCAGAAAAGCCATTTAATTTCTCTAATTCCCTCAATGTCTGACTGTTCTACATTTGTTTTCTTGCATACACGGACAGACACTGGGCACTGCTACTGCTTCCCACGCTTATGATCACAACATACCCAGAACAGCATTTGCTGTCCCTTTGAAACACCAGCCCAGCTTTATTAGATGTGAAGTTAAGTTTCACCACATCCAGTGAAAGCTCTGTGATCTCAGCTGGCTGGCTGTGTTCCCTTCTTATCCAACACACAGAAACTGGCACTCACGAGAGCTGGTTGTCCAGCTTACATGGACACCAGTAAACTGCCCTTTTCTCTCCATCTCCCAAGGAAACCTGGATTACTGCCTGATGTGTATCTTGCTCACTAGAATGCTCAGAGCTGTTATGTTTGGGCAGATATCCCACCTGAGATAACAGGACAGAATGCTCCAGTCTTTTTCATGGATATCCATGCCGTGCTTTCCTTTGCATGGCTTCTCAGCTTTTCCATGTAATCATCCCTTCTGGAGCATCCCCCAGTGCCTGGCTCTGGGTATGGGCTCATTGCCAAAAGTTCTTCTCAGATACTGCTGTTCCTAAGTCTGTCTCTGTCTTTCTGCCAGCTCTCATAATGTCCACTGCCCATCATAAAATGTAATTTTTAAAATGCTTCTGCTGAACAGGCTTGACTCCAATTCTAACATCATGGCTCTGGAAGTGTCTCAGTCACATGAGGTGAAATTCTTCATCTTGATATTCCTTCAAATTCACAGCAACCTGGAAGAAAAACTGAAAAGTCAGGCGTGCTGTTATATATAGCAATCCTTCAGGCAGTCTGTGTTGAACTGATAATGTGTCATAAAAATCAAAACCAGTATTCTTCATGGTATAAAATTGTTGGGAGTCAGTAAATCTGTGATAAGGGACAACTCTTATATTGTTGTGCTAGTGGGCACATAATTGTCCTTATGGAATGAGCTCAGCAGTACTCAGAGGGATTAGATTTGTCTAAATCAGAAGAATATTGCCCACCCCCCTCCTGCTTATAATTATTGTTTGCTCACAGTATTTACCCTAATAAACAGATAGATCAATTCTTTGCTTTTATTTATAGAAAACAAAATCTACTGATTTCCTAGCTGGCCTAGGGATCATATAGCTTAATCCTTCCCTTCCCTTCCCTTCCCTTCCCTTCCCTTCCCTTCCCTTCCCTTCCCTTCCCTTCCCTTCCCTTCCCTTCCCTTCCCTTCCCTTCCCTTCCCTTCCCTTCCCTTCCCTTCCCTTCCCTTCCCTTCCCTTCCCTTCCCTTCCCTTCCCTTCCCTTCCCTTCCCTTCCCTTCCCTTCCCTTCCCTTCCCTTCCCTTCCCTTCCCTTCCCTTCCCTTCCCTTCCCTTCCCTTCCCTTCCCTTCCCTTCCCTTCCCTTCCCTTCCCTTCCCTTCCCTTCCCTTCCCTTCCCTTCCCTTCCCTTCCCTTCCCTTCCCTTCCCTTCCCTTCCCTTCCCTTCCCTTCCCTTCCCTTCCCTTCCCTTCCCTTCCCTGCCCTGCCCTGCCCTGCCCTGCCCTGCCCTGCCCTGCCCTGCCCTGCCCTGCCCTGCCCTGCCCTGCCCTGCCCTGCCCTGCCCTGCCCTGCCCTGCCCTTCCCTTCCCTTCCCTGCCCTTCCCTGCCCTTCCCTGCCCTTCCCTTCCCTTCCCTGCCCTGCCCTCCCCTCCCCTCCCCTCCCCTGCCCTGCCCTCCCCTTCCCTCCCCTCCCCTCCCCTCCTCTCCCCCTCCCCCTCCCCCTCCCCCTCCCTTCCCTTCCCCCTCCCCCTCCCCCTCCCCCTTTTATTCCTTTCCTTTACTTTCCTATTTTAATCTTTTTATTCTTAATCAGTTTATTTGTGATTCAAATCAATTGAAGAACTAAGAAACCTAATACATTAATTCATATACAATTGAAAACAGAGTAACTCTGTATTAAGCTTACCTTTGTTCAATGTGACTGAGCACCCTGAGGGTACAAAACGTAAATCCAAAGGACCTCCTGACAAAATATAACATATCCAAGTCAGTTTTTGCCATATTTTTCAAAGCTCCTTGTACATTTGATGCACATTTTCTGACATCAGAAAATGTGTTATTATTTTTTTCTCTTTAGCTCTAGCTATGTTTGGTCTAAGTTATGATAGCAGAATTATTCAGAAGCTCATGTAGTAAAGGGTGTCATTTTATTTTCAAAGGATGCCAGTAGGACTTGAATATGCAAGCCTGAATTATGTCAAGCAGCAGGCACAGAGCAGAAGGTGGGCCAGCAGTTTGCCACCTTCATGGGTGAATAAACATCACAGCATGACTAACAGTACTATAGTTATTGCTTGCCATGCAGGAAAATGCATATTTTTTAGGCTCCATTATTTATCTGGGGAAGTTGGAGGTCACAGTAGCACTTAATTCTCAGTAGAAAACTTGCTTTAAATCACATTTTGATGCTGCCTTTATAACAATATAAACTAACCCTCTACATTCCTACCTACCTTACCCACATTGTTAAACTTTAATGAAGCTCTGTTAGCTCAGACAGTCTCTTATGATCACTTGCATAGTGCTTACATCTTCCATAACAGCAATCCCGCTGCTTTTTCTGCATGGAATACACCCACAGAAATTGCTTTTTCTACATAGGATTGGATTTGAATATAGAAAGAATTTTTTACCATAACCTGTTGGTATTTAGATGTCTAAACACAGGCATTTATGTGCAAGATGGGTATCTAAGCTCTTATTACTATAAATATGCCTATTTTCTAAGTTCCTAGTTTTTGGAAGGAGACTTGAAGTACAGAGTAGAATAAAGAAAAAATGAACCAACATCTCAAAAATGCCTTGTCCGTCACTTGTCTGCCATGACTTAAGTGGCATGGTCTTCTTTTGTATATGTGTAGGAAGAAGCTCTCAATTCATGTCTTTTTTCACAGACACAGAAAAAAAATAAATAAAGTAGACAGAGCTTCACCTTGCATAATGCAGAATCATATATGATCAAGAAGACCTTCACCACAAACATGAAAAAAATCCATTCTGGTTTATCCATTAATGTAATCTTCTTATATTACAGTTATTCTTAAGCACATGGATCAGTCATTAGGTTTGAGGTAGTTTAGAAGCTTTTTTAGGTGTGTTTAAAAAGTTACAGTGCAAACTCCTCCTGCTTATTTTAGTGAGGACTCGGTCCTATCAAGTTTAGTGTGTGCAACTGAATATAAGCTATAATTTTTAAAGGGTTTTTGGGAGAATATGGGCTCATAACTAGTGAAAATACAGACAATATCATAGTGAAAATGGAGTCTCAACCACTCCAGTACTAGTTTTATTGCTTTTAATAGGCACTCCAATATCAGGGTAATTGAGTAAGTGGATAAAAGAAGCTTTGTAACTTTAGCTATGAATTTTAAACTATGAAAGAGTTTAGAGTTAGGAGGGTTGTATGAAAATAACTAGAAAAAACAAATAACTTACACTGTTACTGGCCAGAATTACTGTATTTTCTGGAAGTTTAAAAGGCCAGTGATAAATGGAAAATTATTAAATTATCTGAGAAGGTAAAACGAATTACAAAGACAAATTCAGATGGTGTCCTGATAGGAATATAGCAAGCAAATACAATATTCTTTTCAAAAATACTAGATTTAATTTAGATCACTTCAAGCTTTCAATCATTAATTTGGCTTAAAAAAGTGTCCTTCAACTTCACTGGACTTTGGATCAAATCCTTAATGGACATAACAACTCTTGCAGCCAGTCAAAACTCAACTGCATGCCCAAAGCATTGAATGCTTCTTCCACTCATAAAAGTTGCTCTTAAAAAATATACTATCTTTATCTAAAAGTGTAGCTGAGGTCTATCACCCACCACAGGATTATGGATAAAGAAAGATAAAAAATTCCAAGCAGAACTTCTTCCTAGATTGGATAATTATTCTGGGATATTGCAAGATGTTCTGATTAGTAAAGGCTTTATGTTATTTGCATTGTCAACATCGACTGTTAAAATTCAAAGCTATTATTTTGTTCTGTAGGTAAGAGTACTGCAACTCTTTATAAAATACAAGGTAGGGCAGCAGAGCAATATATACAATAGATATAAAATTGTATAGAAACCCTTGAAGAAAACATGTATTTATTTTGTGGTTCCTTTTGATTCAAACAAAACAGCTTCTTACCTAAATGGATACCACTGTAGCTATTAATCACATCTTACTGTTCATAAATAATGAAGATTATACCCCAGTGCATAATGAAGTTCAATTTGGAAGAATGTTATAACAGGATGAGAAGCTTTTGTTGGTTTATTTGTCATTTCAAGTAACGATTCTTCATGTCCTTGTGAAAATCATGTTTTAGTGCACTTTGTGAAGTGCCTGATAAGTTTTAGAAAGCAGTTGGATCCTTTCATTGGCTTCTATAGCTGTTTTTTCTCTCTGACAAGAAGAGTTTTGCTTTCTGTAAAGAGAGTTCTAAAATCTGTCATGTAAAGTGGCCTACTCAGGACATAAAATAACACCTGTCTCATGTAATTTTCTTCCTATGACAGCCACACCTGGCAAAGACAGAATGTGTAAACATTCTAATTGTAATCATTCCGTTTAGGCAGAATTAAGGATATAAATTCTTGCTAGCTTTCTGAAAAAGATATAAACACTACTATTTACATATTTAACCTGATTGCTTTACCTTTAAATAGCTGGAAAAAATGGCTGGCACAACTTCCAGAAAACTAATTTCTTTCCTGTTTTTAAGATCTACACTGTAGAGTTTGAATGAGGTAGAATGCATGAGTTCAGGAAGGTGGATAACTGTAGCCTGAAATTTCTTCTCATTTAATCTGCAAAGTCAAAACAAATATTTAAGCTTTTGGATTTTTTCTATTATTTTTCTAATTTAAACAAGGAAAAGGCTGAGACACCCACTTTCTTGCAGAGTTCACTAAAGATAAAGAAGTACAGATGTGGTTTTTCAGGAAACTTTATTTTGATGTTTTAAACTAAAATCAAAATAATGCTAATTGAAAGCATATGGCCATTCTTTATGCACAAATCTAACCATCTAGGAACAATTATTGGACATCTTGGAGATTAAAAAAAGCTTTCTTACAAGATATATGGCTGTTTCACAGGTTTACGATAGGTTCCTTAACATACCTTGGAATAGCATATGAAATTTTTTATCAGCTCCAGAGCTGAATTTGTCTGTGGTTCTTTGAATTGCAACCCCAATAGCTGAACTCAGTTACAGAATACTGGGCTGGCCACATTTGCAATGCAGAATCTGTCCCTCCTCTCACAGCGCCCCTGAAATCAGGGAGTAGAATAGAGCACATGTTAACATCCACAGAGCAGAAAAAAATCCCTAAGACAGTTGATAATTTTTGTAATTTAAAGTGGGACTTTTACACTGGCTAACCATTGGCATTTGCATATGGTCCACTTTGGGAAAGGCAGATATTTGTGCATAATACAGCTCAGGAAAGGACTGAAACAGCTCTTATGGAAGATTACTATACCTCAAAATGCAAGCAGGACACTTACATATTGGAAAATAAATCTGCCCTAGTCTTTCCATGTCATGTGTATCTACTATATTTAAGCTGATATATTCTTATTGAACCCTCTTTGTGAAGGAAAGATGAACAGAGATGGGAAGTCTTTTCCCTTTCCTCTGTGAAGGCCTGCTGACCAAGAGGAGCATCAGTCTTAGGGCTGCTCATGCTTACAACTTGATGGCTAAGAGACAGCAATGGGTGGAAAAGATTGATCAATCCATTAAAAATAATAAAGAAGTACTTTCCATGATTTTCAGAATCAATCCATTAAAAATAATAAAGAAGTACTTTCCACGGTTTTCAGAACTATACCAGGAGCTGCTACTCTGAAATAAAAGCCATACTAGATGCTCTCTCTGTCTCTTTTCTTACTCTACAAGACTTAGGAAATACCTATTGCCTTGTCACCAAGGCCAAACAACACAAATTCAGTTCTGATTCCATTTTGTCAAGTTTTACAAACACACAAAAAAGATTCTAGATAAACCAATACAATGCAAAGGTAATACTAAGATTTATGTATTTGTTGATACTGTAAAATACTATTTATAAAATACTTTTTAAAACAAAACATTTACAAGAATATTTTTTTTCTGAAAGCTTATTGAGCTAAGAGGTTAATCTCATTCTCAGTGAAGCCAGGACCTTTGCCCCTGAAGTCATGACTCTGTGTGGGCCTGGATTTGCCTTTAAACTTTTGTCAAATTGCTTAATTGCAAAATAGGTTGTTTTATTAACCAAAAGTGGATATGTGACATAGCCATCAACATCAAGTTATCTGGTATACTACAAATTTTTCCACAGTATTTTACTACTAGCTACCACAAGCATATGGAAAGCTTTTTAGTCTTTAAGGGATGATTTTAAAACAACAAAATCAAAGAAGTAAGGTTCCTGATGGCTTCTTCAGTTTGAGTGAAAGTTGCGTTGGATTTGACCTTGCGGATAAATAAAAAAAAAGCAAGAGTTTTTAAAGAATAATTGATGGTATTATATTTTTGATATACATTTAAAAAAACAATCTACTGTAAACTTAATGTATCATCTAAACATCAAAGTTTTGCTGGCATATTCAGCTGACTGCAAAGTCAAACGATCTGCTGGGGAAAATTCAACCTGATGTCTGAAAGCCTCAGTTTGGAATGCCTTATCAACTGGAAACAGAAAAATATGCCAGCAAAGACCCAAGCAGAGATGTAACCAGAGTCACACAAGCAAATTTTAGCAGCTTCCAGTACTTCCAGTACAGTGTTTTCTAAGACCAGTAAATCTGCCATGACAGAAACCTGTCAGGACAGTCCACACCTCTGTTACGGGACCTTCACCAAGCTTGGAGAAAACCTAGACGCAATAGGACACACATGCATGCTCCTGAAATTAAATCCAGGATGAGCTAGGCATTTTCAGTTTCACATAAGGTGTTAATTTAAGAGGGTATAGAAGAAGCAAGAGACTGGAAAAGTCTTCAGTCAGCTCACTGTCACCAGAGCTCCCATGGCCAACCCTTAGGAAATGAGGATCTGTCTGAATGCTCTGTCAGATGTTCAGAATTGAGGATAGAGGCTTGTTTTCACTCACTGTTGAAAATTTCCTTACAAAGACATGTCCAAATTCCCTTTCTCATAAGGGAAAGACACAGCATGTTTGAAAAGGATAGGCATCAGGGGAGCACTGCCTTTCAGTGGCCCACCAACACACCCTGTGTACTACAGCACGGATGATCATGGAGCTGCTTTAACACTTGCATGTCAGAAGAGGATGCAGGTAAAACCACTTTCTGTTGCAGCACTAAGGATAGAAAGATCTGGCATCACTGAAAGAAGAAATGTTCAAGATACACACAGTAAGAAAAGTCATGCAAGTTTTATACATATGATCCATCTGTTATGTGAAATGGTGGGATCTTAAACCCAAGTGTTTTAAATGTCACAACTGATTCTTTATCTAGAGGGAATAAACAGAGGAAAACAAAGAGATGAAAGTTGTCTGAAGCTTAAGGAATCAATTCCCTGAAAACCATCCTGCCCAAACACAACAGTGGGAAGTAATCTGCTGGGGAGAATTCAAACTGAGTTTTGAAAACCACATCATCTGGTTGATGGCATTGGGAGCCCCGTTGACAGTCACAGCTGGCAAGAGTGAGACAAACAGTAGTTTTTGAATTCTGTTGAATACTAGACAAGTGACTTAACATTACCAGAACTGTGCCAGAAACATTCAGAATCTTTATTGTGGTTTGTTTGGTTTTTTTTCACAGCACTTCTTGCATGAAGAGATGCTATTAGTCAATTATTGTGATATATTTCATTCAGGTGGCTGAGATTGCAATTTTGACTTTTTTACCCATTACTCAAATATTTCATTCCTGTTACTTGCTTTCTTCCATTCAAATTCTTTTAATCTTTTCATCCATAGAGAAAGGACAACTTCATCAAGGACATTAATTAGGTGTGCCTAACACTGCTCAATCAGCACATTTACGGTAGCCATGGATGTGGAAAAATAACAACCTCTAACAAGGCTTGAAAAACCATGATGGTCATGAATTTGTGCCAGCAAAATGGGTTAGCTTATGCTAATAATGGAAGAGATGCACCCTGGCCACTGAAGGAGTATTTTAGAGAAAATAGTACTGCATGTCACTACCAGCACCACTGTATAAATCCGAGTCTGTGATTCTGTGGTCCTGTGATTACTCAAGTGAAGTGGCACCAAGTCCTCAATTGTCATGACCAAAAGGAGAAGGGTTTAACTCCTTGGGTTTAATTTCTTTGGAGTAGTAACTACAGTGTCTTCTGAGCTTTATACAACCATGACATGCTTGAGGATGGCACAACTATTAATTTTGGATATTGTCATAAGTGGATGATTTGGGTTTGTTAATTGCCGCCAAATCCAGGTTTGTCAACCCAGGAGTGCAAATGGAGCTTGGTAATGTTAACAGAGTAGGATTCCAAAGCATAAAATTTTGACATGAGTACCACCGGAGTGATTCAAATCAAAGCACCCTCTATCCAGTAGTTCATCTCTGACAGTAACCAGTAACATGAAAGCAAGGGGAAGAGTTTTGAAGGAGGTGAGGTGTTAACAATGTTCTTCTATAGTGCACCCTGTCTACTGACATTCTGCAAATGGGCTTTCTGAGCCAGGATTTTCATTTGAACCAGCAAATTAATCCAGTGTCTGGTTGGCTGGAAGAACTAGTAATGTATTTTTGGGTACTGCTTGTACATTAATATAGTATCATCATGTAAATAAAAAGGGTAATTAGTAATTAGTAATTTAGGTGATTGTTAGAGCTAGGTACTCCATAGCAGAACTGCGAAAGAGAGAGAATTGTAATCCAAATCTTGAGAGAAATACATCTGCTAAAAAGGAAGCAGTAATTTACAGGTGCAAGTACGATTCTGTTAGATATTGATTAGTGAGTGTTGACTCACTAATGTCAGGCAATTTTCATTTTTCATGCTTTCCTTCATGCAAAACCAAAATATATGGAATTTAAAACTGCACTCTCTTAAAAATGTTTATATACATATATAGAGTGTACATATATTATATATATATATGTGCACACACACGCATGCGTGTGTGTGTATGTGCATGTATATATATATATATTCATTGCACATTTGTTTGATTTAATATTGAATCTCTGAGTGCAAGTAAGCAAAGGATAAGAATGCATACCAGGAAAAAGTGTAGTGTTTAATTTATTTTTCCCTAGTGTTTTCAGGGTAACTGTTATCAGTATGATTGCGAAGGCTATCCCAGGTTTTCTTGTCCTTTTTTTGCTCCCTATGGAGACACAGATGGATTCACTCCACCCAAGACAAACTTGTTTCTCCACCCATCAGAGATAACTTTTGTAGCTGTACCAACATCAGAGTATAAATCCTGTTCTGATAAATTTGAAATGTCAATTCTGTGAATGAAGATTCACAATATGTTCTTTTGAACAGTTATAAACAAGATACGAGTATTGTATCTGACATAACAAAATCTGTACCTCATTCACAGCTTTCTCAAGGAAAATAAAACCTTCATATTATTACACAGGGGACTTCTTGGAATTGCAGTTGGAGATGATGATTATGCGGAAACTGAGACTTATAAATGCTGTATTGTTTTGCTGGAAATCAGCCAAGGAGGCAGATAAAAGACTTAAGAAGAGCTAGCTAGGAAAAAAATCAAGAGACCTAAGTGACCCTACTGGAAAAATAAATTCTAGAACTTAACATCTGGTTCTTGCAGTTGTCAAGTCACTCAGCAAATGGTCAGACTGATTAGCTGCTTGAATGCAGAGTACAGGGACTGGAGCAAAGACCACATCCTATCAACAGTAGCAGGCAGTGCCAACTAAGTGCTCATAATCTGCAGTGTTACTGACATTGGTAGCAGATAGCAGTGTCCAGATAAATAAAGTTTGTGTTCATGCTTTAATACGTCTTCACTGGTACAACCACGCAAAAAATAAATAGTGATTAGTTGGTTGTTAAGGAAGAGGATATGGAATCTTATGCCTCACATGAAACATTTGGTAGCAAATTTCCTTGGATTTCATTGCAAACTTTTAGCTGAGGCCAAGTTTACTCAAATCAGGAACTGTACTTCCAAAAGTTTCAAGTCAGCTTGGACTGGTTTACAGTCAGTGACTTACTCTAAGCTCAAAACAGCATTTTGATGCAAAATTACAATCAAGTCAATTACCTTGAAGATTTTTCTTTGAAAAAATACCTAAAAATTAAGGATGTGGGAAGCCCTCTTGGAGGAGAAATGTTCTCCTGAATGCCGCAACCATGTAAGACTAGCATTCTACCTAGGCTGCACTTAAACCACACAACAAAAAGGAGCCTTAGGAAATTACTGTATATTTGGAACATGAGACAAAAATCCCATTCAGCGCAGTTTAACACAGTGCAAATCCAGACTTATCAATCAGTTTGGTTCTTGTCAATCCTTGCAAGGTGTGAAGCAGGTGTGGTGCCCAGGCTATACTGTTTGCACCAGCTATCCTTCCCCTGGATCAGTGTAGTTGTCTGTCCTGGCCCCAAGGGCTGTGGGGGCCAGAGGCACAAAACTTCCCTCTGAGCCACAAGTTACATGTGCCAGGAGCAGTGGTGACCCATCAACTGGTCTTTCACTTTTACTCAGCATTTGTCTTTTATTCAATACTAATCAAATAGGACACAAAAACATTTTCTTCATTAAGGGAGAGTAAGTAAAGTGCAAATGTGTTTGCTTTGCTACATGAAGTACAGCGATGTGTTTGAAACTCTTCTGTGTTCCCTCTAGACTGGCCCTTGTCCAGGATGGCAAATCCAACAGCAAACACTGGGAGATATCATTCCCCAAAGTCTGATGGAATCACAGTCTTCTTTCCTGATTAGTTATTTTCACTGTTAAGCATTTCAGCATATTTTGCTTGCAGATAAGTGCTATTCCAGTGTAGAAACAGGGCACTGGTGGGGATCTTTCCTAACTCTCTCATTTGTGATAATCAGTCTTCTTGCCTAAATACTCGGCAGCAAATTAAGGACCACTTTTTGATGATGCAGTGACTAATGGGAACAGAGACAGGGTGCTGAACAAAAAAACCTCACTTTCGCCCCACTCCCCAAACTCACAGAAAAACACAGAATTTTGACCGTTATTCTGTCAAGTTTCTTGGTAGTGAACCATCTTGAAAGGCTACTGGTGTATCTCTAGACAGCCTCTATTATAACCTGGGGATCCAAGACTAGAAATGCAGGGTTTCCTTAGACCAGCAGTAATAGAGGACTCTCTCTTTTTCTGCTCTGCTAACTTCCTGTGAGCTATGCTGGGTGCCACTCAGGTGTTTCCATTAGAGATGCACTTATTTCCAGCAGAATATGGTGGTAGATGTACAGAGCTGATTTGTTTGTAACATTCCTTTTTACAAACACAGCTATATTTCATCCCTTGCATGTTTAAATTTCTAATAATGTGGGTCCACAATAGTTCCATCACCTCAAGGTGCCTAAATATAAAGTAGACAGAAGTCTATAGGCTAATCTTGATTTATACAATCCAGTAGAATTTTATGGTCTAACTAGGGTAGAATATGGCTCCACATTTTTCTTAGAGGCTGAGAGATTTGTTATCTTGTCACTTCCTACAATCCCTGAAATAAACCTTTCCTCAATAGAAAAATACTCTGTTGCACATTTTATCCATCAAGGTGACTGCTCAGAAACTCAGCATTTGTAGCTTCTAGATTACGGAAGTAGCAATTAATGATCAGGAAGAATTTTGACTGGAATTTATGTGTCTTGCATTTTTAAGGCCAGCCCAGAGTGCATTAAAGAGCATGTCAGGATATTCAAGCTTGAATAACAAGTTTTCAAACACAATTCTACTTAGCTCTGGTAAGGCTGCATCCTGTGTCCAGTTTTGAGGCCTTTACTATGAGAAAAGCATTGAGGTGCTGGAGTGTGTGCAGAGAAGGGCAATGGAGCTGGGGAAGGTCTGGAGCACAAATGTGATGAGGAATGACTGAGGGAGCTGGGGGTGTTTAACCTGGAGAAAAGGAGCTCAGAGGGGATCTTATCACTCTCTACAATGACCTGACAGGAGGGTGTAGCCAGGTGAAGGTCAGTCTCTTCTCTCAAGCAACAAGTGACAGGACAAGAGAAACAGCCTCAGACTGTGCCTGGAGAGGTTTAAGTTGGATATTTGGAAAAATTTCTTCACTGAAAGGGTGGTCAGATATTGGAGCAGGCTGCCCATGGAAGTGGCGGAGCCACCATCCCTGGAGGTTTTTACAAGACATGTGCATGTGGCAATCAGGACATGGTTTAGGGATGGGCTTGGCAGTGCTGGTTAGTGGCTGGATTCAGTGAACCATTCTGCATCTTCATGTTCATTCATTGTGATTACTGAATTGATAAATCTTAGATTTGGATGGAACACATGGTGTCTTTACATTTTCTCGGTCCTTGTCACAGCTTGAACTGGGCAGTGGAAATACAAAAAAAGTAGATTTAGTGAAACACAGCAATGTTTCAGGGTCTTGCACTCTCCCCATTAAAATTCTTTTGTAAAACAAAAGCATAGAATTTCATTTTAAAAAATAACTACATATGCTACTCCATATGTTATTTTCTTTGAAGGTTGATGCATGTAAAAAATCTGCATTGCATTAAATAGGAAGTGAATGTAAATATGACCTATGGAAATCATCCAGAAGATTGAACTGTAAAAAATGATTTAATGTTGCAAAATATTTCTCCTCTCTCTTAGCTAGCAGCATGCATTTCTTTATAAAGACAATACACAACTTTTCATGTCCTTATTTTAAATAAATTTAACCAGTATTTTATGGAGAAAAAGAAAATCTCATCCTATTTCTGTATTGCTGTATTGGGATTTTTACTAAAGTCAAAAGAAAAATAATTACTTTAACACGAGATCTTTAATTTGAGGCTCTTTCAATCAGTGCATATCAAAATCAATTTTGTTGAAGTAAGTGAAATTCAATTGCACAGAAGTTACGAGGCTGGGGTCTGTTCCACTGACTGCAGTACAGCTACCTCTGACCTGCCCCAGTGTGAGATCAGGTTTAGTTCAATAGGGATAGACTTGCACATTCCATTTAACTCCAGGAACAGGCTTGAGATGCACAGTTTGACTCCACATCCCCACTTCCCTAAAGACAGGATGTCGAGTACATTCATCTGGGTTTTGACAGTGAGAAATCCAGGAGCAGGTTCAGAATGCTTGGATTTTAAAATCAAATGTCTGCAAATCAACACTCTTGCTTGTATTGCCAGAACTAGCAACATGTCTCTGAATTTCTACTGTATGAAAAACTAGTATTTAAAATAGAAAATATATTTGAAGTGGGAGCAAAATTATCTGCTGTTGAAGAAGAAATCCTGAACTCTGGACTCATTTCTTGGCAGATAAATACCTTTTGATTCATCTGAACCTAATGTTGACATTAAAAAAGGACAAGATGAATAAAACTTGGTTTTCAAACTCTTCTGAGTGTTCTGCATGAAGTAAGATAACAAAGCTGGCTAAAGGTTGGTGTTCAGAGGTTTGAACCGGAGGGCAAATGCAGAAATGTTTTTATATTTACTATAATCCTTGAACCTTCCCCATTCCTACAATTACCTCCAAAGTGCACTATTTTTTGAAGTTTAAAACCTTTTCAATAAGTCTTCTCCACTTTTGGTTTCTAATTGCATATGAAGTGCCAAATGTCTTAAGGAAGGCTGCTCTCTCAATTTATTCAAGATGTTTGAATACGTTTTAAATCCATATGGAAACCAACCTAAGTATAAAACCTGTGGATATGTCACCTCATTACACCTCTGCAGGTTCCAAAAGAACAGTACCAACCCACCTACCAAAATTGTGAACACCTCTACCTCTCATTGCACGCTTGTTACGTTAAACCAGGCAGCAAGATGTTAATAAAGATCACACTGTCAGTAGAGTATTACTGACACCTACTTAATAGTGTATATTCTTTTGTTCTGTTTTTTATTTTTAAAGCATATCAGCAAAATCAGGAGGGAGACAAGATTTCCTCGCAGTATTGACATCAAGGAGTCTTGCTAGGATCCCATGAAAGGAGAAGAACTAAACATAGCACATATGCCTTTTTAACCTGACCCAGGAATAACCAGACACTGAAGTGAATTCAGACCTTTTCTCTTTTCTCACTCTCATATGGAGTAGATTTCCAAACAGAGGAAATTAAGAACAAAGTGGAGGTTAGGTGATGGTCTGGTCATAACCACATAATCATAGTAAGAGAGGATAGGGAAGTCTTCAAGAGGTAGTACAGTACAACACAAACACAGCACTTTCCCTAGAAACAATTCCTTAATGTATTGGAATGACAGAAAAGTCCTGAAATCCAATAAGACTTAGACCAGTGAGTGTTTAAATTCCTGGAAATCCATATAGTTTGAGAGATTAAAGACCTAAATCCACACAAAAATCTGCTTACAGGATAGCAGTTGAGTGATAGACCAGTAACCTACCCTTTAAAAAAATGGTAATATGATAAGACTGCTGTTCTGACAAACAGCATGACAAATACAGATGGTCGAGTTTTGTTCAAAGTCTCAATGCCATATTTGATGATGAAAAAAATGTAAGTTTATACAGAAACTATAGACTTAGCTTGGTGTGGTTTTGTAAGTTTGCTTACTTTTGTATTGTAGCAGTAGGATGTATAATTTGAAATAAAATAAAAGGTGATTAAGATGTCATATTAGCTTTACTTGGTTGTTGGTTGTCCTTTTTCTTCTTTAAAGATTCTGTATGAAAGATTTATGGATAGAACAAATTTCAAAAAGAAAGTATTATTCCAACTGAGTTCTTTGGTGAATGTAGATTGTTTGCATCTGTTGTGCTGCCTGATATTTCACAGAATGGTAGATCACTGAGAAGATCAAGAGGCAGCAACTGATCCCAACAGGAACTCCAGAAGGGCCCTCTGGGACCATCCCACCCTGGTGCAATTATCTCCCGTTACTAGACAAATGCCAAAGTGCATTCAAGTCACTTTCAAAACAAGATGTCAAGAAAAAGCTGAGATGTTTATTTTCAAAGCTGGAGGCTCTGCCCCAGGAAAGCAACCCTCTGAATGACCCTGTTCTTCCTGGCTGCATCAAATGACAGACGTTGGTGTAGGGTCATGTCATCTGATAGGCACCAGAGCAAGGGAGCGACATTTCTCCACCATGAAATAGGATTCAGAGAAGTTAACTATTTAAAAATAGTTTGTATTTCCTGTCATTCTGATTATGATTTTTAAAAGGTTCCTGGGAGTTCAAGATGTCCAGTGAATGTGAAACCATGTTAGTGAGGAGGCCCTTAAAGAGCCCCATTGCTCATGAGACAGAACCACATCAGTGTGGTCAATCCATAGACATTGGAGAGACGGCAGTCAGAAGTTAGGAGAAACCTCCCTGCACATCCCTGCATGCCCTGCTGACATCTGTCAGCAACTTGCATCTCAGGTGAGTTTTTCCCCTACTTTGGCCTTTCCTGGGTCTTCTTCTCTTCAGTATCTGTGGGGAGAGAGTTTATTCTCTCTGGTCACTTGGGTCATGACAGGTAACTTCTATTTATTGATCTGTTTTGCTTTATCTATCAAAATTAGGGCAACATAACACTTCTCATGAGAAAGGATTTGAGTTATGGGAGTTTTTCTTATGGTTTTATTTTAATGAAATTTAATTGAATTTTGAAGTTTTGTATTATTACCCTAAATTAAGCAGAAAACTGAAAAAAGTCCTTGAGAGTTTAAATTTTTTTTTTGCTTATTGAAACTTCTTAGAAGAAGGTCCAGGAGATGACATTCCAGCTGCATTAAAATAGAGGAGAACATTAGGATGTAGGGAGAGTGTGAAGGGAACAGTCGGAGTGTGTAACCTGCAAAAGTACCAAGGAAAGGAGCTCAGGACCCAGACATGCATTTATGATCCATTCAGCCTAGGCAGCTGCTGGTCAATAGAAATCCACGAAATTTCCAGAGCAAGCATACAGAACTGAGAAGCTGGTTAAAAGATTCTGATGTCAGATTTTGGTTTAACACTTTCAAAGCACTCATTTTAAATTGAAAGGGAAAAAAATCCCCGTATTTTCTTGCTTTTCCATTCTGTTTTATAATTTCTCAGTAAAACAGCTGGAGAAAACTACTTTTCCTGGTATGATGGAATTAGTATTGAGAAACATAACTGTTTGGCTTTAGATCACTGAGTTGAACTGGAAGGCACAAAGCCTGTCAAAATTCAGTGACTGTTCCAGTCTGCATATAGAACTAATTAGTAGCTTCAGTTTTATTCTCAGTTGCACAAAGATAAAAAATACCAGTACCATGACTTAAGCCTTTTATTGGCAATCCCAACAGAACAAGATAGGTCAAGCTTGAAAGCAAATGAGTGGGATGGGGTGGAATGGGGAAAATTCCCTCTCAATCCTACAGGTGCACTATCTAAACCAGTGTTGCAGTACATGGAGGAGGCAATAATAGCAGATTTGTGCTGCCAGAACACCAGATGGATCTCCTCTGAGCTTAACCAAAAGACAGAAACTCATGTTGGAATGCCCCAAAACCTCTTCATTTAAAGATAACAGACCTCCAGCATCTGTCACCAGAATTCTTGAGCCCTCCCAGGCCTCCAGTGGGTCCCAGGAAGTTAAAATAGAACAAACTATCAATGGAGTAATCCTGTCCAGCCCCAGACTGAAGCAGAGCATGAGACGCAGTACACCTTCGTTGTGTTTGACAAAAGGAACACTTTCAGCACATCTTTATCAGTGTCTGGTTTTTATTTCCTCGTTTGTAAGGTTCCTGATATTAAGTTCATCTTAAGGCAAACATTCACTGTGCACTGATAACAAACTGGAGACACTTTGCTTTTGATAGTGATAAAGTAACCCCTTTCCTCCATAAACATATTTATTTAGCTAAGTTTGCCTAGGAATTAATCTTATTTGTCTTACAGTGTACAAGGAACAAAACCCTTCATTAAGGTACAGTTAAGAAAATTCGATATAAAATTTTTCTGTGTGACATTGGAAAGCTCTGAATCACTTCCAACACTACTATCAATACAGAAAGGCAAATAATGAATATTTTTCATGTGAAAGGTCCTCATCTTTACTCTTTACATCGCAATAAATCGCTGTGTCATTTTAAAACAAGTGGTCATTTAATACTTAGAGTAAAATGTTTGAATTTTAGTTATTAGAATGAAAGAGAGAGAATTGCAGTGATCAAATCACTAGCTGAATGTTATAATTTTATTTTCTAGTTCACAGTTTCTTGTTCACAGATTGCTATTTCCAGGAATGTATCCATTGAAAATCATTCCAAAATTGTGAAACTATTCTAATTCAAAAAGGTTTTCAACCCAGGAAAATGTTTAATGGGGACAGTATAGTGAGTATTTAATACTACTATCCAAGTGATCAAATGCCTATCTTATTTTTAAATAATCATAATAAATATTTATACACACTTTACATCTGAGTTTGCTTATATTGAAATTGAACTAGAAAATAACAGTTATGGTCCAATTCTTAATTCAGCATACACAGAATTAATTTTCCTTTTTTTTTTTTTTATTTCTTCTAGGTGTTCTTAATTATTACTACTTAAAATATGATTCCTTGAGAGAAAAGTCAGAAGAAACAAAAGAAATATATGATTGTTTAATTCAGTTCACAATTTTAAAAAAAAGTTCATTCTTTTAGGAACAAAACAAAACAAAACAAAAACAAAAAAAAAAAAAAACCAAAAAAAAAAAAAAGAGACAATTTTACCTAATTCTCATTGAAAATTCTATTTTACTGACATATTTTATCTAATCCTACTTATTTAAGAAAATAAAGTTGTTTTATGGCAGCTCTATTTCCAGCTCTATGGCATTGGAATGCTTGCCAAGTTTTTCTTGGCTAACATTATGGATAATTATTTTTCAACTGTGTGCATTTTAGCACTTGAACCACAATATTTACCTACATAACAGCTACGGAGAGAGTAGAATTTTCTTCAAGTCAGTGTGGCTGAGTCATTTTTGTGATCAAAAGCTGTAATGCTAAGAAACCAGTATAAATGATAGCTATTTCAAATGTACAGATATTCAGATCTGCTGGAAGCATGGAGTTATGCTTTCATGTAATTCACACTGTTGCTCAGAACCCAGCACAGAACATTTCTTTAATTCTTGATGTTTTAACAAGTTGCCAGTAAACCTGGCTAATACCATTTAGTGGTATTAGCAATCTCTGTGCTACAACAGAGTTTGGTTTTTTGCTCTAGAAGAGGCTGATTAGTTCTTCACAGTCCCATGCATGGCTGTGTGCAGTGCTCTTTGCCTAATGCAAGCTATACCAGCAGCTTGAAATTCAGAGCCTTTCCCTTTCCATACTTTAATCCTGAGGCATGAAGAATATGACTACCCTTAATGGCCTTATTCATCTGCTCTAATGCTCTTAATGACCTTACTTGCCTGCTGTATCTAGGCTATATATAATCTTCCCACCATTATGGTACCTAGACATACAGAGGGCGTGATGAATATCCAGCTTTTTAAGAAAGAGGGAGTGGCTACTTCTCAGCAGCTCTCAAGTGCTTAGATTAAGTAGTCTCCCATAGGGCACAAGAGTCTTATTTAATGTTTGTATCAGCTGGTTTATTTGAAAGCCACTGACACATCTTTTCTATGTCCTAGAAACATGTTCAAGTGGGATTTCAAACATTGGGGTTGTAGTAGAGAGGTGTGCCTGGGTTCTGTATTAATTACCATCAGTTGCACTGTGGCTTGTGTACCAAAATTGCCAAGGTACCAGTCTGTGTGACCCATCAGAAAAAGATTCTCATTCATTTTGAATGTAGCCATTATTTTTCAAAGGGTTAACAAGGGCTTTGCTAAACAATTTCTAGAGTATTCTCTATAGATCTTTCTTTTTAGTTTTCTGTTTGGTCGTCTGAATCTTGTGTTGGGAAACTGGAAGGAAATTTAGCCTGAAAAGAGGAACAGTGCATGGTTTCAGTACTGTGGCCAGACCTCAGGCTACTTCTTATGACTCTTTCCCTACCTCTGATAGGCAGGGATAGAGTGATGTTTTCCTTGTCCAGTCAGCATCTAAAAACTTCTCTACTTACACAGGCCCACTCTAGTTTTGAATCCCAGTGAATCCCAATTCAGTGCTGTGCAGCCCAGGAAGCCTTGGGTGGCCCAATTGAAGATTACAAGAAATACAGGACAGGAATATTTTGCCCTGAGTATTCTTGTTCCCAAACTTGAAGAAAAACCTGGGAAGACAAGAGACCAGACTTCTGCCATCATTAATCATTTGTGCTAGAATCCACAACCCCTCTATGCTTTATTTGCACTCTCTAAAAGAGAGGAAAGTTGTCCAAATAATCATTATCGCAATCCAATAATGTTGTAATTCCCTACAAGTAAATCTATAAACTGAATCTGGATTTTATATTTATGTAGGGATTCACATAATAGATTTACATAATTTCATTGGTCAGCTAGTTCCCTCTTTGTGAAACAGTGTGAACAAAACAAACAAAAAATAGCCCAACTTTTATTGCTCCGTTTGCTTTTTGGTGTGTTCGCAGCCTGGGACACTTTTACACCACAAATAAACACTCCCTAGAGACAGGTCTCAGAATGGTCCAGCCATTAGCCCTACAAAAAAACTAGGATAAAGGTTCAGGTTTTCATAGTTGTTTGTTGGTGCTTCTATTTTACAATATTTGAGAAAGGCAAATTCACAACAAAGCAGTAGAAATCTGTTTACTTTTTCAGTTATCTCGTCTGCTTTGGATGCTGAGGCTGGCAGGTCCTTGGAGCTGTGTGAAAAGGTGACCAATTCCTGCATCAAAAAGGCTCATGTATTCCTTCCTGATTTTGCAGGAATTCAGGATAGTTTCCTTTAACTGGAATTCTTATGGCAAAATGTTCACAGGGAACAGAAGACTTAGGAACTGGCCAATTTTTTTTTTTCTGAAAGTTCAGCAATGCAAGTTTGAAAAATAAATTATTTTACACACACATCAGCCTCATACAAAGCTAATGGCTCAACTTGAAGCCTGTTGTTGTCCATCTAGTGAGCTGATCTCACTAGATGGACAACAACAGGCTTCAAGTTGCTTGATCAGGCTACCCTGGAATTCTGGTGCCTAATTGGGTAAATACTGTCCAAACTGCACGGATGGGATGGGTAATGGTTGCACAGCTGCAAAGAGCTCTTCCTATCCATAAAATAAGTGTGTCCAGTCTAATTAATATTGTGATATTAATTAATTCATAAAGGTAATGAATTCTCCCGGGCCAATGGTTTCTCCTTCGGTTTGTTGGTATTATACTGGTTTTGCAAAGGGACAATCATCAGACTAGTGTTCCAGCTTCTGGAGACTTTATTCATCACAGCATTCTGAAGATAGGAGAAAATATTTCTGACACATTTCATGCTTTCACTTCTGAAATGCAGAACAGTTGTCACTTCAGACATGATCTCATGAGGTCTTCCTTCATCAGCATCTCTGAGCAGTCAATCTGTCCCTTTTGCGCTTCAATTTTGTGCTTCTGGGCTGATAGAAAATGTAGCTTGTTGAGCTTGCTGGGAGAGCCTAGAGATAAAATATTTTGTGGACAAGTGTTGAGGTTGAGAATATCAGCTTCACAGTGATTTTTGACATGACTTTCTCCAGAGCACCACTATCCTGAAGAGCTGACACTGAATCATGGCTCTTGGTGACAAAACCAGTCATGCCATGAAAAAACAGCACAGAACTTATTATCTAACCTTGATGATCCCAGAGGATTTGTGGACCTCTTGTCTTTACTGGGCCCCCTTGTTTTTCCTTTCAGCTCTGAACTCTCCACAGTGACACTGGCAGGGCTCCTGTCACTGATACGAAGAAAACCCACCCCAGCCAAAGCCGGACTCTTGGCACCTCTGTGACACTGAGTTACACAATTTGAAGAAAAAAAAAGGGTTTTTAAGGCTAAGTGGGGAGGAGGAGGCTTTTGCCTAAAACTTATCATGTGCACTGTAAGCACAGACATTCAAGTTTTAGTGGCAATTGTGATACTTTTGTTTTCCAAAGTGTGTGCATGTGCTCTAATAAGAGGGAGTTACTGGGAATGGATAACTAGCTGTAAAAAATGTGGCCAAGGTAAAACCTTTCAGGTCCATTCATGCCTGTGAATTAATTTAGTTTTCCCTTTTAGGATCTTAAGTTATGAAATGTTCATGCAAAGCATTACCAGTTAAAGTGATCCAAGAGACAGTCTATTATGCCAAACACTAATCACTAGACAGTAATTAAGCCTGTCAGTTACAAAACACAACATTTGTGGTATTTCTAAATGAAGCAACAGCCCATGCCATTTGTCAAAAACAGGGATTGGTTCAGACAGGTAAGAGCCTCTTCCTTTGACAGTTGCCAGCTTAACTTCTGAGCAAATTAAAGCCCTGTGCCATTGTGCCAGTAAGCCTTGGTTTGACAGAAGATCTTACATTCTCAGTGCAAGCCCACAGATAATGAAAGAAAAATTTCCTAAGAATACAATAGAGATTTTCTCCCTGATTTTCAGCAAAAAGGCAGATTATTACTCATCTCATCATTTGAGACCTCAGGACATTCCTTTAACACATGCATGAGCAGAAATTAAATACCACAACACCCTGAAGAGTTTAATGAAACTTGTTTTATGGCTTTTTTGGACATGAGGTGTGTATTAAGTCAAGCATTTTTGAACAGTCACCATGAAAGTTATGGAACAGGATCCATTTTGAGGGTTAAAATAGTAATTCAGTGGTTCACTAGATTAGGGGCCCAAGTACACTTAGCTGTCCATGTGCCTATACATTTTGCTCCTAGGCTTAAGTTAAATTTTCACTCACATTTACTTATATTTACCTACAGTTCCCCAGAGCCTGCTTGCTGGGAGAGATAGAAAATGAAGATGCACTTAAATCATTGTACTCGTTGGCCATGTTTTACTAGCATAAACATAGATAAAGAAAACACTTATGTTCAAATGCAGAAACAGTAACTGATGCTGCATGGGTGATGTAAACAAAACATGGTTGTGGCTGAACTCTCCAGCCTGACAGAAGGAAAAACATCTCATATATGCATAACTAACCATTGCAGCTGGTACTTGAAATGCTGCTGATGAAACCTCTGCATTTACAGAGTAAGAGTTATTTACTGAAGATGTCAGTGCAAAATTTTCTATGGTGGAAAACTGGTGCTATAATGGGCACAAATCCCCCATAGCCCTTCCTCAGTGCAGAGAGATGCTGTGTTTTCCTAAGAATATCTATGAGTATCTGCAGGTTTCATTTCATATAGTATCAAAATTCACCTTGGGAAGGCCTAGCATTTAATATGGGAAAAGGAAAGGCTTGCTAGAGATCAAGATACTTTCTTTCCATTATTTTAGTATAACTTACACATGATTTAATTTTTTTTCTTATAAGGTCACAGAATCATAGAATGCTTTTGGTTGGAAGAGTCTTCTCATTCAAACCCCCTTCTACTACATCACATTGCCACTTAACCAGGGCTTGAACACTTCCAGAGATATGTCAGACAGCTGCTCTGGGCAACCTATTCCAGTTCCTTACCAACCCCACAGTAAAGAATTTCTTCCTAATATCTGATCTAAACCTGCCCTCTTTTATTTTGAAACCATTTCCCATTGTCCTATCACTACATGCCCATATATAAAGTCTCTCTCCAGCTCTCCTGTAGTCCTTTCCTAAAAGGACTATAAAGATGCTTAAGGTCACCTGGGAGCCTTCCCTTCTCCAGGCTGAACAACCCCAGTTCTCCAAGCCTGTCTTCATAGGAGAGATGCTCCAGTTCTATGACTGTCTTTGTGTCCCTCCTCTGGGCTGACTCCAGCAGGTCCCTGTCCCTCCCGTGCTGGGAGCCCAGGGCTGGATGCAGGGCTCCAGGTGGGTCTCAGCAGAGCAGAGCAGAGGGGCAGAATCCCCTCCCTCCCCTGCTGCCCACGGGGCTCTGGATGCAGCCCAGGACACGTTTGGCTCTCTGGGCTGTGAGTGCCATGGCCGGGCCATGTGCAGCCTCTCACCCACAGCACCCCCAAACCCTTCTGGGCAGGGCTGCTCTGGGTCTGTTCATGCCCAGCCTGGGCTGGTACCAGGGGTTGTCCCACCCCGGGTGCAGGACCTGGCACTTGGCCTTGTTGAACTTCATGAGGTTCTCACAGTCCCATCTCTCCAGCCTGTCCAGTCCCTCTGGACGGCTCCCTTCCCTCCAGAGGGGACCACACCACACAGCTCAGCATCATCAGTGAACTTGCTGAGGGTGCCCTCGATCCCCCTGTCCCTGTCACCAATATATTGAACAGTGCTGGTCCCAACATGTTCCCCTGAAGGATACCACTTGTCACTGGTCTCCATTTGGATATTGAGCAGTTGATCCTGACAGCTCCTTATCCACTGAATGGTCCTTCCACCAAATCCATGTTCTGAGACAAGGATGTTGTGGGGACCACCCAGTTTCAAATGCTTTCCACAACTCCAGGTAGTGGATGTCAGTTACTTTTGCCTTGTCCACCAGCATTTTATCCCTGTTGTAGAAGATCAGTTTGCTGTTAGTGAAGCCTTGCTGGATGTCACCAGTCAATTTTCTGTTTTCCATGTGGCTTAGCAGAGTCTCCAGGAGGATGGGCTCTGTAATGTTTCCAGTCACAGTCTCACTGTGAGATGACACTAATCTGCTTGCAGTTTCCCAAGTCTTCCTTATTTTCTTTTTCAGAAATGGGGTTTATGATTCCCCTTTCCCAGTCAGAGGGATCTGCCATGACTTCTGAAATACAAAGGATAACCACTTAATCCATCTGTTCCCTCAGGACCCACAGATGCATCTCATCAGGCCCCATGACTTGTGCATCTTCAGGTTCTTTAGATGTTCTTGTACCTGATCTTCTCCTGCAGCAGATAGTTCTTCATTCTCCCAGTTCCTGCCTTTGCCTTCTCAGGCAGTCTGGCTTGGAGTTTTTGCTGGAGACTGAAGTTACAGGGTTTTGAGTACTTCAGCCTTCTCCATATGCTGGATAACCAAGTTTCCTCTGCCAGAGATGCACACACATTGCACATATCAGCTCATTGATGTGAACAGAAGTGTACCTTAATCAATAGCAGGAATGTTTTCCAGTTTGATAGAAGCCAGCACAAATGCTTTGGCAATTGTTGCTGAGAACAACCAGCTCACCCACCATGCCATTTTTAAGGCTAACAGGTCCAGATCCAAGTACAAGCAAGCTGCAGAACAGTGTAAGTAATTTTACTGCTTTGCACCAAGACCAGCACCAGTTGCTGGTGAGTCTGTGCTTCTCAGAGCATTTATTTGGTGAAACAATTGCTCAGACATTCAGACACTATACAGTCATTTGGGGATTTCTTCTCTTTGTCAACACACCTTTTGTTTTGTCTATCAATCTATCTAGAGTCTGGCTAAACTTAGGCAGCTGTTTGGCCAGTATATGCAAGTAGATTTTATGAAATCCCAGATAAATAGGGAGAAGTAAATACTGAAAAAGACAGAAAATACTACTCAAATGTTTACTGAAATTGAAAAATAACAGCAAATCAAGACTTTTTTATTACATTTAAACAGCTTCAGTATCAGCACATGTAGGTGCTTTGCAGAGGTGAAACGCACTTAAGCTTCCAGCACCGTTTAGTCACAAAGAGTTATATTGTCTCATTTTCCACAGAGCTGGAAAGGAAGCACAGAATTCTCAAATCTTTTGCTAGTATCATAAGCCATCATTCTGCTGTTATAACCAGAAACATACAATTCTGGGGAATTACTTACTGCCAAATGAGGACAAAAGGAGAAACCTGTAGGAAGAAAGAAAGAGAATTACTATGGAAAAAAGATCCTGAACAAGACAGATATAAGATATTTAGTATGATTTTCCAGTGCAATATGGTAGTGAGAAAAAGTTATTTACAAGCTACAGGGCATTAGGCCATGGGGATGAGAGGTTGTATAACCCTGTCTGTAGGGTTATGTTGAGACCATTGCTTAAAATAATTCTGGTTTTGAGCAACTTACTATAAGAGTGATTGTGCCAAACTGGAATAGACTCAGATAACAACAAAACAATTATTAAATGACTGGATTTATGAGAAAAGATAAAGCAACTAAATATATACATAACTTGGCTATGAGACATCTAAAGGGAGGCATTAATTGTCTGTTAGTACAGTATTCAAATACATAAATGCCAAAGAGGCTGAAAAATCAAATAAATTATTTAGTGAGATATTAAGAGGATGTAGTTACGGCTAATGAAATAGTCTCCAGTGATAGGGCTGGAGAAAGGGCTGGCCCTCAACCATGTAATGCAGCAATAGTCTTCGGTCTTACTGAGTACATACATGTATGTGGGCCAGGGAGCAGAAAGTCAGGCATTAGAGGCAATTTCACTCAAAAATTAATTTGTGGCTAATGACATGCAAGTTTTGCTCTGGGTGGACAAACATCATGATCTATAAATGTAAACTCTCCAAATCCTTGTAGAAACAAAGTGTTTGGTATAAGGACTACAGCATCTAGCTATCAAAAAATTGAAGTTTCTGTGCAGGTTACACATTCATTGTGAACTCCAGTATTAGTCTGCTACTGTTTTACATCTGAAGAAAGCACATATGCATTGCAACTAAATAAATTTAAACTGCTCTGTGAATTTAAAATATTGTAATAGCCTGCCTACTGGATTTTCTAGCATGAGACAGAAACCTCCAGCAGCTTTTCTTTTGTTTCCATGTGTGATGCATGAAACTACATTTAATCTCAAACTCATTTAATCTCCTTCATTCCCTGGCAAAAAGCGTATAAAAACTTTGGAGATCTTTGGTTCTGCTAAAAAAATAGACCTCATCCATTTCCGCTGTGCTGTTACGGTTTTTATCTGTGGTGTTTTGTATGGAAGTTGCCAAACAACATCTGCGTTGCTCATGAAAAACAAATTAAAATGTTTTCAATTTGTTTAGATCAGCACAAAAATGTATTTTCACATCAAATAGTTCTTGTTTCAGCAGCTATCTGATGAAGAATTGACTCACAACACATGAGTCAGACTTGCTCCTGGCATTTTTATGCCTTAGGTAAAATACCAGCCCAAATACCCATTCAATTTCTTATCATGTTTGACAAGTTAATTTAAGAGTGTCTTCTATTCAGTGAGAATTTGTCTTTTTGATTTTGCTGTGCTTTCTTCTCTTATCCCATTTTCTTCAATCAGCTTCATGCTTCAGCATGTCCTTTTGTTCATGTTGTGCTTATTTACTAAGAATATTAAAATTATTTTTGCCATTCAGCCTCTCTTCATGCATTTCCTTTCTTTTCCTTCCCATGTACTGTTCTACTGGAGTCCCATATATACTGATCCAAACCATCCCAGATGTCACACTTTGCCACATAAAGAACCTTAAGGCTCGTGAATGCACTTACCTTTGAAGGGAAAGTGCCCTTAAAAGATGACCTTGGTACTTTTAAGGCCTACAGTGAAGAAGAAAAGTACAAATATAGCTGAAGAGGAAGAAAAAGCATTAGTTTTGACTGCAAAACTTCCTTTATTCTATTTGTATGTGTTTTTAATGATTCTTTCTTAGCGTATTTTAGTATCCGTCATTTTTCCATCATATCTTTGAACTGCTGTCTCCCCAAATCTGAAAGCAGAGAATACTTTGCAGTCCAATCTGCCAGTGCTGGGGCAGATGGATACTCTGTCCTTCACTTATAAATAGGAAGGAAGGACCATCCAGATAAGTTTCCTGACCTTGGTTCTGCAGGATTAGCTCAGACACGATTTATACAGATCCTTGACACACAAAGGTTGTCTTTTGGAAGATAGAATTAGATTTTGGCATGAAAACTCCATATGATCCTAAACAATTTCAGTTTAGTAAAAGCATCCAGGTTCCTGATCTAGAAGAGAAGGATGTGAGACAGGTGTAACAGCAGAGAGCTTTGTTGTTAAATCCTATTTTAAACTTTCAGTCAAAGGCCTGAAATTCATGTGCCCTTCAAGCAAGGGACCTTTCCAAGCTGCCACAAAAAGCTACAGTTCCTGCAATTCCTGCAAAATAGTCAGAAGCCGATGAATTTCACCAAGGATATGCTCTTTTCCTGTCCTTTGCTGGGAAGCTTCCCCTGTGAAACCTGTCAGACTATAGTGACCGTTTAGAATGGATCTCCACAAAGACCTCAAGTTTACATTAAGATTCAGGAACATTTCAAAGAACAGGAGGTGAGATATACATATATTATACATTTATGTATATGCATACACATTTATATATGCATATGAACACACAATATACATTCATTAAACCTTTTGAGTATTCATATTTATTTAGAGAGTGTAGTTCAAAATTTAAGAAGATGGTACATTCAGTCAGGGTTCTTCTCTTAATGTTTTGTTCTGTTTGTTTCCAAGGATAATTTCTCTCACTTGGCCTTCTACTCTTTTCATCAAGTGTTTATAAGTAGATGTCTTGTGTGAAAGTGAGACCTTAAAATTGTCACACGACCACATTTAGACTGTTTAGGGAAACTCTGAAACCTGATGCATGAGAAATAGTATGCAAACTGATTATTCAGAAACTGGAAAAATAGCCAGGAGTTTGGGAATGCAGGCATATTTTCCAAGCACCATGGAGGCACTTAACTACGGTTTAGATGGAATGTGTTACTCCTTGATTTAGTTCTAGCAAAATACTCAAGAAAATGTGAGGCCTCCCCAGGACACACTAAGTTTTGGTTTTGCAGTTGCAGCTGTCCACAGAGATTAAGGAATTTGGATCAGTTCCAACCTTAACATGTTGGAATAGCAAAATTCTGTTTGTTGTGTCAGGTGATGGTGCCTTTAAATAAACACACTAATTTGTGTCCTGAATGTTGGCATTGAGGTGAGGATAGAAATAATAGAGGAATATTAGAGCTAGAAATAATAGAGGAATAATAAGCAATATTAAGCTTCCTTCCTGTTTCTAATTTAACTGTTACAGTATACTTTGAATATGAAAGTGCATATATGACTTTCATTTCAATATGGACCTGGATCCTAAGCACTGCTTCCAGCTGAGCAGTTTTCTGCAGCTTCCAGAAGCCCGTGAAACCTACAGGAGCACACCAAACAGTCACGGGTGTGATCTTATATCATTCTGCACAGCTTAATAAATGAGGCACAGCTATTTTATACATTTAGAAGAAATAATTCACTATACAACTTCTAATACATCCACAGGAAATGAATACAGCAAGGGCACTGGGCCTGTTGATTTTGCAAACGTGAATAGACTTCGCTCAAGGGAACAACTCTGTTGTCCTCAGTAGGAGGGAAGTACCCTGCAGCAGCTGAAGAGTGAAAGAGATGTTTCAGAAATCATTTTCATTGTTAGTGGTGTTCAAATTGTATTTAAAACACTGTATTATAAAAAACCAAATAAATGCCCCAATCAAAATTTCACCAGGCAAAAATCTTTGTTGAATCTATTTTCAAAAAGCAACCAGTTAGAGGTCAGGTGTGGAAAGAAACAGTTCCTTGCTACTGCTCCCAAACATGTCTGAAACAAAACAGGGGATGTATAAAACATTGTTCTTACCAGCAGGTACCATCAACTATTAAATTCTCTGTTAATGGCATCACCAGGGACCATGACTTAGGTCAACAGCTTGGCAGGAGGTGCTGGCAAATGTTAAATCAACAGCAATCAAAACTGGAAAACCAACATGCTTGCTACCATCAAATATAAAAGAGAACTTATTGTGCCTCAAACACAGCAGCAGGTTTAATAGAAAAGTAGACATGTTTATGGTTTCAGATTTACAACAAGTCTTATAAAGACCTTATTACTCAGAATCCAGTCTGCTGCCCTAGAAACTAAGAATGTTACTTTGTTGAGAAGAAGGATCTGTTGACACAAATGTTTTGCCTGGCCTTGCCATTGTGGTTAACCAAAATACATTTACTAGTGAGAAGGTAAATAAAAGCAAACAAGATGCCTCTTATACCACAATATAGTAATGTTCAAATTGACCAAGCTTAATGCTATGACATAAATATGCTTAATGTTTATGGAATTTTTCTAGGACCTGTTTGCCCTGTTGGGCTTAACGTCTTACCTGAGACCTACTGAATGGGAATGTGTTTTCGGTATTACACATACTTAAAGACCTCATAAAAAATATTCAGGGGAGCTGCCATGAATACCACAGTTAACCACGCTGCAAATAAAATGGGTCATGGTTTACTCTTAGATTAACATGAATACATCAATCTTGTCCCATATAGTATATGTACACAGAAAAATTAACTGACAATTGAGGTGATAACACTATTGGAACCAGGGCTGTATAAATATAAATCAACTGCACAGACTGCACTGAAAAAAACACAGTAGCTCTTTGATCTGCAAGAAAACAGAGAAATTGGGAAATGCAGCTCTGGTGTCTGAGCTTCTGTTAGTGGATGCAGGGTCTTGCACCACCGCTTCTCTAGTAAGTAACCCAAAGCATGCCCAGCATCATCTGATTCTAATGGAGAAACTCCAGGCCACAAAAAGCTGAATGGCCAATCTTAGATTGCCCTGCTGCCATGCAATAAACTCCTCATTTTTTGTCTTCCTCCCATATGGAAGACAAGAAAGACAAAAAAGAGTGAGAGGGAAACTATTGAGAAGAAAATAAGACCATAGTATATCCATTTCAGTACACAGTCTCAGACTGAATCAGGTTGGTTTGCAAGCTAAGAAATCTTGAAAGGTGATTCCCTTTTATCTGAATTTGGGTTTTGTTAAATTCATATTTTAAGACTCATTAATTCTATTTTTTCAAATTAAGCTTGAAGCCATAAAAAAGAAAGTAGAAGACCAATCTCCAGTGGCTTTAAAAAACGTCTGTTATAAAGTTTTGCTCCACAACCTGTCTATGTAAGTAGAGATATAGCACTAAAATGATCTTGTTTTCTCAGTACATCTCTGAGCAAGCCTGGAGCATCACATCAGAAGTGTTACAAGTAGTATGAAAACCAAAACCAGTCAGCAGCTGTTGAAGGAAGGAAAAAAAATAAAAGGTGAAAGTATTAAGATCCTGTGACTGTACAGTAAGGGTGTAGTTTATACTACATGCTAAAAATCAGCATGGAAAGGGAAAATTTTTGCTCAGAGATCACAGATTCCTTCAGAGAAAATCCCCACAGTGCAGCTGTAATTTGTGACAGTGCAACAAAACCACTCAGTGGAATAATGCTATCAAGTAGTAGAAGTTTTCCACCTCCATAGAAAAAGTCCCAGGCCCTGATTTCCTCAGCTTCTCCCTCCTTTTTCTGGCATTTTTCTTTCTTGGTGATGGCAAAGGAAGCACAATAGTCAGTCACTCTGTATTTAACAATATTGTGCAAAATCTTGGGAAACAGCATTTCTTACATTACCTTCTGAGAGAATGAGGTCTTGGGAATTGGTTAGACACATGGCTCAGTTGTGGAAGATCAGCCCTGCCCTGAGATACCATTCTCCAATAACTCCCATGTTTAGACAAGCCACTGTAAACACTCCTTGCCCTCGCCATCACCAAGTAAACCAGATTAATTTCTATTAGAAGTGCTCACATGTCTGGGTACTGTGTGTGAGCTAATAAAGCCTGATCACCTCTAGAAAGTCTCCAAGAAGGAATTAAGGAATTGAATGACTTGCTGACCATTCCTGAGCATCCTGGTTTTTAGTTGTACCTTTCCCCACTGAAAAGCTCTCCATTTGACCCACAGAGTTTCTTTTTCATCTGTTGCAAAAAAAAAAAAAAAAACAAAAAAAAAACCCAAACAAAAAACCCCAAATAAACCCAGAAAAAGAGGTAAGCTAGAAGGAGGGAGATAGAGGAAGTATTTACAGTAGTTTAACCAATATTCTGGGGGGGGGGGGGGAATGCTCTCCAAAGATCTAAAGATCTGGTATCAGCTATGCTTTTGAATGGTATCCTTTTAAAATTCTGCTGCCAGAACACATTCATCAGCTACTCATCCACAGACCACAGGCAGGTGAAATCCTCTCCAACTTCACTGAGTTTTAAGTAGGTCAATGTGATTGTAAGGCCGCTCTCAACGATTCAAGAATAGTTTTGAAACTGTTCTTGATCTGGGAACATTCTTGAGATATAGAAGAAAAAAAATACCACTCATGTATTCAAGAAGGGCAATAAGGAGAATCTGGAGAGCTACAGGATACTCAGCCTCAACTAGTCCCTGAGAAGGGGAGGAAACAAGAACCTTCCTATGAAGGTCAGAATACTGTGTCAATTAAGGTATGAAAAAAAAATATATATATCAGATAAAATAATAGCGGTTAACTTCATTGATAGAGTATTTAACTCAGGGGGTCCTTAGCCAAAACAAATCAAAGGCACAGAATAATCTTTAGAGAAGATTAGTCCATGCAGACTATTCTTACCCTCTCATCACAAGCATTTGCAGAATCACAAAATCAGTGAGGTTGGAAAAGGCTTCTGAGCTCATCAAGTCCAACCTATGACTGAGCATCACCATCTCAATGAGACCATGGCGTGCCCAGTCTTTCCATAAACACTTCCAGGGATGGTGACTCCATCACCTTCGCAGTTAGCCCATTCCAGTGTCTAATCCCCCTTTCTGTGAAGAAATTCCTTCTAATTCACTGCTCTTTTTGTCCCAGACATGATAGCATGGTAATTCTTACATAGTTTATCCCTATTTACAACCCATCTCAACTGAAATAGGAAATGGCTTATCAAGTTAATGCTCTGAGCTAATCTTCCTTGAAAAATGATAAATAGATAAAGATGAATCAAAATCCAATAAGTAAATTATAGTTTAAATTGATAACATGAGAGAGAAAAATGGAGCATTTGTATACTGAGACTGGAAAACAAAAAGAGTTAAAACATTTTATTCCAAATTTTGGCAATAGTATTTATCTTTTGAGATTTAAAATAACTCTTCCAAAAAATAAGGGTATAGATTTTTCTACAGTGTTGATATGGCAGAATAATCACTATGTTTTTAAAAATGTTTCATCAGAGACCTTAATTTTCTTTGAATCCTGCAGGTAAAGTACCAACATAATCCTCTTTTTAAACATATGTTTAAAAAGCATTTCAGACTTTTAGGTACTTCTGGGATTTTACAGTAACCAAGAGTTCTCCCTTGTAAAGGAAGTGGAGCTGTGGACTGTGGGTGATAGTACATGGGCATAAAACTTAATTTACTTTGGAGGTGAGGTGTTTGGGTATTGTGATTTTGGCTAATAGACCTGTGATTTGGGAGTTGGTACAGTTCACAATTGACCTTTTTAAATGACTACACGATGCACATTTCTCATATACAAATAGAAAGTATTTGTCACAGTGAAAGACACCTTTAGGATATTTGTCACACTATCTCTTACTGAGGGAGAAGGATGAATTTTAGAGAGAAAGATTAAACATTTGTAGAGGTAGTAAACTGCAAAGGCACGATCAGCTGGAAACCTGAGCATATTCCATAATAGGGAGAGGGAATGCATGTTCACTGCCTGAAACTCTATATTCTGCCTCTATGGAAGGTACCAGCCAGACAGATGCAAGAAGGAGAGGCCTTTCTTTGTAGGTCAGCTACAGATTTTCTTCCATTTCTTCAGCTGTGTCCTTAAAAGCACTTCTAACTATGCTGGCTATTTTGTCTACCATGTGTGGGGCCTTGATTTGCATTTTGTTTTGACTTGTCTTGAGACTATCATAATTCAAAATAGGCAGAGAATGAAAATAATGAAGTTAATCAATAAAGCAAGACTCTGGGACATGTTAGTGTGTGTCCTAATTCCTGTGCACATCATAGAGATAATACTGTATCTCTCATTTGGACTTAAGATGAAAAGCAAATAAGATAGGACAGGGAGCAGTGGTGGGAGAAGTGTCTTCCAGCAAAGGTTGTTGACACTCAATGCACATTAAGGGTTGTGGACAGAGTGTTCCACTTGTCAGTTCAATTTTTGATATCCTCTGCTGTAAACATGGGAAACCCAAATTAATATTATTTCATCAAAAGAAAAATCAGGTTTTTTTCATAACAAGATTCTATCCAGCAACTAAGTGAACATGACTCAGATTAACCAAGGTGCCACCCCTTAAAATAAATCTGTACCTAGTCTGAAGAACTTCCTTTCCAGCCTGAGTCAGAGCAAATAAGTTTCAAGCCATGACAGCATTACTATTTCATAGACACACAGCCCATTAACTCAGTTACTAGCCTCCATTTTCTGCTACTCATTAAAATTCACAAAAAAAATAACATTTTTTTCATATAACTCGTTGTAGCAGTGAAGTGTTATCTATCAAGAAGGTGCTTGACCATTCACTACTTCATGTTTGTGCTCTGAAGACTGCAAGAGATTCCAACACGTTTCTTGGTATAATTAAAACTGGGTTGATATCGATGACCGTGGAAATGATTCCTTAACTTTAGGACTGGGACTGTTCTCACTTTGATTTTGAAATTACTCACATATTTCTCTACTAAATGCGTGTAACAAAATCTGTGTTTCTTTTGTTATTTTGAAAGGGAGACAAAAGTTACCTAGTGTTGGAGTGAAGAATGTTTCCATTTTCATATTAATTTTTACTGATCTTTTTATGCTTTTTGGAGGTAAGAGCACCACCAAGGCGAATCAGATAGATTAATCAGGATGGAAAGGCTCAGTTCAGAAGCCCAAATTCTCAGTATTGCTCTCCTGTGTTACCGAGAGATATCTCTCTGTCAGCTTCTCCCTCTGTCTTTCCTCTGATGAAAAATTCCCATTTGAACACTGTGATGTGAAAGGATGCCTGGCATATTTCATTGCCACCTGTTAATCTATGTCTACATCCAAATGATTTTGAAAGAAATTAAAAGAATCTGGTTTATCTAGATTATTTTAAGATGTAAAACAAGATTTTTCTTTTTTTTTTTACAGTAAAACTACAGTAATTAATTTGACACAGTGCATCTTCATCTTGAATGTCTACATGGTATTTATGAATTAATGTAACAGATTAAGTACTAATTAATCAGACGTGCATCCCAACTATTGATACAAGGAAAACAGAGTTGACACAAAAGAAAAAAAAAACCTGCAATAACAGAGGCTCTGAATTTCACATAATCTCAATGCGCTATCTAATTCAAAGAAAAAAATATCAGAATCATGACCAGAATGCAAATGCCTTTCCTTCTACTGCTAATTATCCTTAATAAAATCGTCTGAGCTAAAAGCTGCTACTAACCGATAGCAGAAATACCTTTTCTTTATAATATTTAATCTAAACAACTTGTGTTTTATTTTAAAACTGTGCTTCTTTGTCTTGTCATATCTGCTTATGAAAAAGTCATTCTCCATTTTTTGAAGTCCCCTGAAATACTGGATGGCATTAGTGAGGTTTCCCTGGAGCCTTCTTTACTTTCAACTCTCTTAGCCTGTCTTTGTTGGAAGAGTGGTTCCAGCCTTTGCATCATCTTTGTGACCCTTCTCTGGACCCAATTCCAGCAGGTTAACATCCTTCTTGCATTGAGGACCCTGCAGCTGGAATCACAGAGTCATGGAATCTTTTAGGATTGGAAAGGTGTGACCAACAGCGACCCATCACTGTCAGAGGTGCAGATGCCCCATGGGGAGGCTGCAAAGCGATCATGACCTTCTTTGAAATGTTTCATTTCTGTCATTCCTCATGTGACAGTGACTGGGAGAGCTCAGAGGGCAGAGACCTCTAGAGAAGATGAACACAAGCAAAAGAGGAGTTAGCAGTGAAGATAAGCAGAAAAATAAGTAGAAAGAGGGCATAGTACATTCCTCAATTTCCTCATTCTGGAGGCTAGAAAGAGGTCTGAGGGTGAATGTGAGTGCGAATGAATGTGAGTTCAGCTCTTTACTCAAGGAGGACACCTACCAGCCTGCAGGAGTTGAAGGTCACTGATCTTGAGATATTGCCTGATGCTGAAGAGATTCCACAGACAGGATGCTGAAATTGCCCATGGTTGAAAAGTTTCCAGCTGAGGGTATTTGCCAAAATGTTGAAGGTAAGCCTAGAGCTTCATGTAAGTTTTTAAAAAGATGTAAGTTTTTAAAAACAGGTGAATTATGGGCCAGATAGCGTACCTTCTTGATAAAAAAGATAAGGGACAAAACCAAAGAGAACAGGAAGGAAAAAAGGTCATGATAGAAAGAAAATAGAGTTAATGGAAGTAAATTAGCTCTAACTTGGAGAATACAGTTGTAGTTAGTGCCTTGTGCTGAGGATAACTTACTGCGTGCTGTGACCACACTGATATAACATCAGTGAGTACATGAACCTCACTTCCAAAGTTTAGTGCCACTGTGGAGAAGGAGCCAAATCCCCAGCACAACCTGAAGCCTCAATGGACACACAGACTATTGCTCTAAATGATAACTGTAAGTACCTCTAGGACAATCACAGATAGGTAATCTAAACTACAAGAGCTACAAGTTTCATTTAGTTTCAGATGAGTTACACAAATGACAAAAAGACCCCACATCTTCAAGGAATTCCAGGAAGAATTCCCTCAGTTCTCCACAGCATGCTGCAAACCACTAGAACAGATCACTACAGAAATAATCCAGGGAATTTCTTCATCAAAGCTTTGTTTTTGAAGAAACTACATGAACATTTTTAAAATTGGCTTCAGAAAGTGAAAGAATTAGGTGTAGAAATTAAAGCTTCCTGGCATAACACTTTAATGGAACACATTCATAGTTTATGGAACAACTGATCCACATGTACTAGATTTTTGAAAACACTGTTTTCTCACACATTAACTCTTCCCTGTTTGAACTAGGGCTGTTCCCTAAACTGCTCTACAAAATGGGCATATTTTTTCCTTCAGGTACTAGTTAACAAAATCAACTTCTCTTAGTCCATGCCCAAGTGTCTCATAAACAGAATGGCAGCTCAAAGTTTGAGGTTATTTTGTAACCTTGTCCTGAAAGACAGTTGTGAGAACAGGGATTCCAATTCTAAACACCTAAAGAAAATGTCTACCCAGTTTCACTTAAGGCAGCCTTCAAAGAATAGTTATGTCAAAAACTTCTTCCTTCCATTGATTACCAAAGGAAAAATCTGGACTGCACTCTGGGGCATGGCCCCACTAGATGTTACTGTACTGTCACTTACATGAGCTTAATATTCCCTGTGTTGGGGACACAGTTTGTCCCTAACAGCATGTTCAGATTTCCCAGATGAACAAACTAGGAACAAAAAAACCAAACCAAACCAAACCAAACCAAACCAAACCAAACCAAACCAAACCAAACCAAAAAAAGCACTTAAGCTGAAGACGGTAAAACAGTAGAAAGACTTGTTTATAAACAGGGTATATTAAGGAACTGTTAGAAGTAGCTTACACAGACATGGTTAAACATACTAGATTTCAATGTGTAATAAGTTAGGAATTCAACAAGGTACAAAGAACAATGAAGCTCAGCATCTGAGAAAAATGATTTAGTATGGAACAGGAAAGAGGCAAGTTGCCAGTTACAGGACATTATGCATTGTTTTATTTTTCTCCCTCTGAAAAGCAGCTCAGATTTAATTTAAAATTCTGACTGGTTGAGTTAAATAAAACTCAATCCAAACTCTGTTGTAATGGAAATCACATCTATAATTTCAAATGCATTCATTAAATTAATAGGTCCTTTTGCCTTTCTTTTCAAGTATCAAAACTCAGATCCATTACAATTCTTTAAAACCTTGAATCAGTGTGCTCTGTATGCCTCTTGCTTAACACAACCTTTCCAGAGGCTTTCTTCCCAAAATAACTCAATTCTGTTCAATCCTCACCATCCCCATGCACTCAATATCTACACCTTCTTCCTTTTTTCTTTTTGATTTGCAGCTTTGTCTTTTGCAACTTCCAAGCTCATAGCACCTCATATGCTTGGGAACTTACAATAAAATACTTCCACATCACTACAGCTGGAAAAAGTGTAAGTCAGCATTTGTGTAGTCCCAGTTAGGATTGAAGTTGACTTCAATCCTAAAGCTGTTTTTAAAGAATGCCTTCGTTGAGCTCTTCCCAGGTGGCTTCAGGACAAAAAATTTTCTCTTGAGGAAAAGTTGTGGTGTGAAAAGGCATGAACTCACTGCATTTCCATACAACGTAGAAAGAATTTGACCCATTGTGACAAGGTGAACATTTCTACAGGAAAAGAAACAGCAATTCAGCCTTAAAAAAAACTCATAAGTTCAAAAAAATTGAAAGAAACACATAACTATATATCTGTCTGAAGGCCATGATAAGGAGTTATATTAGGAAATGAACAAATGAAGAGAAATGTTTACATTATGCTTATCTGGCTAATTTGCTTATGAATAGTAAGAATGACTTAACACTGTTCTCTTGAATGCCAATTGTTATGCCACTTGTGAGTGATGTGTACAGAGCAGGACAACCCAGAAACAAGACTTTGGATTTGGGCATGTTGTAATCAGTGGCAGCCAAACAAACACAAAGGTATTCTAAAGAAAGAAACCAGCCCTGAAGGGCAAAGGTACCATTGCTTTGTATAATTAATTTAAATATTCACAGACCTCATAATTATGATTTGGAAAGCTCATTCATGGGAAGGGACACATTTTACTAGACCAGGTTGCTCAGAGCCCCATCCAGCCAGGCCTTGAACACTGCCAGGGAGAGTGAATCCACAGTTTCTCTGTGCAACCTGTGCCAGGGCCTCACCACCCTCAGGGTAAAGAATTTCTTCCTAGTATCTAACCTAAACGCACTCTCTCAGTTTGAAGCCATTCCCCCTTGTCCTGTCACTCCAGACTCATGCAAATATTCCCTCTCCTTCATTCTTGCAGGTTTCATCAAGTACTGGAAGGCCACACCTTTGTCCTCTAAGCCTTCTCTTAGTCACCCCTAAGCCTTCTCTTCTCCCAGTTGAACAATCCCAACTCTCTCAGCCTTTCTTCAAAGAAATGTGCTCCATCACACCAGTGGCCTTCTCTGTGCTGGCTCCAGCAGGTCCCTGTCCATCCCATGCTGGGAGCCCAGGGCTGGATGCAGTGTTCCAGGTGGGTCTCAGCAGAGCAGAGCAGAGGGGCAGAATCCCCTCCCTCCCCTGCTGCCCACGGGGGCTCCATCCCTGGATGCAGCCAGGGATGGATGTGGCTTTAGAGAATTCAGTAGGGACAGTGCATTTAGAAAGCTTTTCATAGCACTTCTTTTGATTCTTACTAAAAACTTCAGAGAGCAAAATTATTAAGTACTCCAAGGAATCTCCTTTTAGAAAAGGAAATACAACTTACACTTGTCAGTTCAGGAGCTCCCTCATTAACCCCACTGGATGACCAAACAAGCTAAAAGAAATCATGGTTTTCATCTCTTTGATCACAGTCATCCTTTGATGAACAAACCATCACACTGTCACTCATTAGAAGTCTAAAGTACCCAAAGATATTTTCCTTCTTGCAGCACTGTGCAGTTGGTTTTGTCAGTAGAAAATAGATATTTGTATTATCTTGTCTCCTTGTCTTTGTTCTGCATCTTGTTCAAATTCCCCACCTCCTTCACCTCTGCTTTGCCCTCTCTTTCTTCCCCACTAACATTACTACCATGTGTACAACCTCACACAAGGGGTTGGTTTTTTTTTTTTTTGGCCCTTCACACTAAGTGCAAAAATGTAAAACCTGCAGTCCTCTCTATGTTACCAAAGGATACAGTATTACTTAAAATCTTGTTTTTGCCAAAATATTTTCAAAGTATCTGGAGAGGAATCAAACCACAGTGGCTCTCAGTTGTATTTCCTTTTACTATTTCCTCAGGTACTCCCAGCACAGCACTAAGTAATTGGATAGTCTTACAGGAAAACAAAAAAGCTCCACAAGACAGTCTGTAGGTTTAAGAATTATCCTTCTGGGGCCTGTGGGGATGAATACAGGGCACACAGTTGCCAGACTTGAAATCCTTGATTGTTTTAGTTGTTCCTGAAGACAGGAATCATATATGACAGTTTGTACAAAATATACTGATTATATTCAGCCCTTGTAATGCTGTTTCAAATGATTGACATTAACTGTCACTTTACTCTGTTGTGGTATTTGGTCCTGCCTCTATTTCAGATGACCCTTTTCCCATAATATAGATACTATATTGTAAGTTTAGACTTACATTACTTGTAAAGAATTAACAGTGCAGTGGGGGAAAAGTTTCTAATGCAGGTAAGTTTGCTAAATTAATCATAAGATGATATGCTGTAACTGCTATCATTCCATTTTACATGGTATCTAACTAAATCTTGTTACATCCCAGACTTCAGCTTATATTGAAAACACAGCTGCAAGAATTTTTTATATAAGCCAAACATATATTCCTTGTATACTGGGGGTCTTCCCACAGGCCACCTGTAGTCTACTATTTTTAAATTTTACTTAATTCTTCTCAAGCTATTTGTGGTCTTGCTGACATCTTCAGAAGACTTATTCCACATCTCTCTTCAGGAGTGTTAAGACCTTGAGAACACAGACACTTCACTTTGGCACTAAGGGTTCTGTATGTTTCTCTTGATGGTTGCTGAATTCTCTCCCACTAAAACTGGAAAAAAAATTTAAAGCTGAAGTAGGAAAAGGCTTTTTGTCATGTGCCTTAATTATTGTCATAGAAAGCCTGATGTGAATGAATTTTCACTATGTTTTTCTTTCTCTGCAGGAACATACTTCCAGTGGGGAAGAGGGATATCAGGCATTGTTTGGTGAAGAGCACATGAGAGACTGGCTGAGGGAGCAGCAGAATAAACACGAATAGCACAGCCCACATGATACAGAATTTATGGCTAGCCCCAGAGGGATGTCTGTTGTATGCAGTGTGTACAGCTAGGGGTTTGTTGGATAGACCTTTCAGTGAGTAAATTGTTCCCTTACATCTTAGAGGTGCCAGTATTTGCAGATGGACTGTAATGTGTTTGTAAGGAGGACATGACAGCTCCCTGGAGTACACAGTGTTGCTATTCAGTATATGGGCCCTACTGCAATAATGTCTTACAGCCCTTAATATGCCTTCTCAAAAATTATTCTCTTGAAAATATGCACACAAAAACAACATATATACAACCGGAGCAATGTCCAAAACACAGAACCTTTCACCTCAAGCAGGGATTCTCTCATCACTCAGTGTAACAGCATCCCTTTCCAAAAAGTGTTCGGAAGAATTACATACTCTTGCAGTTGAAGTCAATGTATTTATGCTTGGTGGAATGGAAACTGATATTATTCTGTTCCATTCCTGTGCTGGTTTTGGCTGAAAGATTTTCTCCATAGTAGCAGGTATGGAGCTGTGTTTTGGATTTGTGCTGAAAACTGTTGATAACACAGGGATGTTTTAGTTACTGTTGAGCAGGGCTCACAAAGAGCTGAGGCTTTTTCTGCTCCTCGCCCCACCCACCAGTGAGGGACCTGGTGGTGCACAAGAAATTAGGAAAGAACACAACCAGAACAGCTGACCCAACTGACCAAAGGGATACTCCATGCTATAGGGCACTGCAGTCAGCATACAAAGCTGGTGGAAGATGGAGGAAAGGGGCATGTTTGGAGACGGCATTTGTCTTTCCAAGTCACTGTTTCATGTGTGATGGAGCTCTGCTGTCCCAGGAATGGTTGAACACCTACCGACCCATGGGCAGTGCTGCATGCATGGCTTTTGCTTTACCTACTAAACAGTTTTTATCTTAACCCACGAGTTTTCTCAGTTTTACCTTCCCAAATCCCTCCCACATCCTACCACGCAAATAAGTGAGTGGTTGTGTTGGACAGATTTTCTGACTGGGGTTAAATCATGATAACTGCCAAGCAGAAATAACCAAAAAGCGAATGAAAGACAAAATTGTTCCCAGATTCAAATACTGCATTGCTGTGCACTGCTGATATCCCAATATGTGACAGTATCTTTGTGCTTCTGTGAAGTCTGTAGAGACGGAGTTGGTGGCATCACTGAGAGCAGTCCTTAGTCTGAAAATGCATTTTGGATACATAAGGCAGGAAGCAAAAATCCATCATAATTTTGCATTTTTAAATCTTGTTCCTGGGATCATACAGCAGGATATTTCACCTCATCTATTTTTGCTACTATGTTCATAATATAGATGAAGCAGACCCTCTCAGAGAAGAGGCACAAGGACCTGCAAGGGACATTTTCATTTGCTGTTCCAGAGAGAAGAAATCATCTGTTCATTCTGATTTCCAAAATGCTTTCTGACCACAATGACTTAGAGAAGTTACATAGACAATGGAGCTGAACTCCCTTGTGTAGTGGAAGGTTATAGAATAAAGATGCCAACCACAGTTTAAGTTTTAAGAGGTTCAGACTTGAGACTGGAAAAAATTCTCCATGGGACAGCATTACAGTACTGCAATGAGCTACTCAAAGAAAAGTTGGAATGTCCATACTAGGAGCTTCTTAACACACACAACCAGGCACAGCACTTCATTAGCTTTGATGTAGAGTCCTCTCTGGAAGATGACTATTTATGGCAGCAGAAATAGAAAAGCAGTGGAAAAGCACTTTAACACAGATCTGTCTGTGCTTTGCTCCCTTCTGAGGTGTTGAGCAAATGCCTGCAATGAATAGTGTCTTATGGTTTGAATTGTGCTCTGTCTTTCTGTAAAGAAAGTAGGCTCCATAATCCCCATAACAATCCAGTTTCCTGTGTTTTTCCCACTCATGCAGTCACTATTTTTCCCAAGGATGAAAGAGTCTGTATTTCTTTAAAATAATTTATTCAAAAATACTCCAGCTCTTACCTTCCTATTGGCTGCTAAGCTTAAGGAGCAAGATTTTTCAAAGTCACCGTCCAGCCAGACTCTAAAATGAAACAGAATTATTTATTTTTTGAACATCATTGCTTTTTTTGATGGCACCCGAGCTTATAATTGGTCCCAAGTTTTTTCTTAATTTCTCCATATTTGTTCTTACTATGTTTTATTACCATGAGGATAGAAAATATGAGTCAGTAACCTTCATATCATTCATTACACTCACTTTTGGGGGGGTTGAAGCCTAAGGCTAACAAAAAGTGTCAAATAAGTCAATAAACTGAAAAAAACCTCTACTATTTACCACCTACAGCTGTGTTCACATTTGCAGCAGTATCATAGCTAGTCTAACATGTTTAAAGAATTAAGCAAAGCAGTCCCACAGAAAGGAATGTTTAGGCTCTCAAGTGTTACACCTGAAAATAAATATATTATGAGGTGTTCTTTTAAATGGAGCATGAAATGTCTGTAGATAAAATTTTTATATTCTTTGATGTGTAAATAAGGAATCCACATTAGACTTGGACTGCTGAAAGTATAACTAGTCCCCATACTTTCTTTATTAAAAAACTTTACTGTTTGCTTTCAACTTTTCATTTTCCTGACATTATCTTCTTGTTTGCAGCTGAATTATAAATAACCACTGTTACAGAAAGTCTATTCTTTCAGTATTTCCTGTTAGACAAAAAAGCATTATTAGCTGGATGTCTCTAGTGCTCATTTGTTCTCCAGAGACTTTCAGATATGTATTTAAGGTCAGATATTCAGGGCATTTAGACAAATTACTGTGTGTTTCTCTAGACCCACTTCAGACCAGCTGATTGGTCCTAGCCATCCAAAGTAGCACATTTCCCTGGAAATGGTGACTAAAGAAATCTTTCACCACCAAAATCCAAAAATTTTAAGCCAAAAGTTAGTGATGACCAATGGACCTTTTCTTCATTCACTTAACAGTTACTCCATGGTTGAAATTACTTAATTATGTTCAATCAGACTTTGAAATCTTTAATTGCAGAGTACATCAAAACCTCTGTGAGTTACACCCTCGACAGCAATGTTCACAGGAGCCACAAAGAAGAACAGGAACACCCACATTGGCCAACAGGACAGTGATGGACAAAGAGGTCCAAAGAGCCGCTTTCCTGCTAGACCTGGTCAGTGTCTGTGACTCCACACTGGATGCTTGAATTAAAATGTGGGTAACAGTCTCAAACCCATTTCTAACTTAAGTTTCCAATACTGGTTACCATATTCTTTTAAAAGATAGGGAGAGGTCCTGGTAGTGCCACATTTTTGGTAATGGGCTAGTGGTGAGAGTATATGTGCAGGATGTGTGAGTCCTAGTCTCAGTGTTATGCTGTGTATTCTGAAAATGTCCATAAATAACTTCCTGCAATTGGCTACATTCCCTGGAACTGTTATTGCACTTAGGAGAAAGTCAATTTGCATTTTGGCAAACAGTGGCCCCACAAATTCTGGTTTTCATGGGAAATATGCAGTTCATCCAGAGCATTGCTGAACCACAGGGTGCCATTCCTGAATGAGCATTGTCAGCTGAAGTTTTAGTGCACAAAGACTGGTGGAACCAGCTTCACCAGTTTTATGTTTTCAGCCAAGGTGGGTGGAGTTACCATGGGTGAGCAGTGGATAAGGAGCCATGATAACAGCCCAATCCTGCTGACAGGCCACTCACAAAATTTTTTCAAGGGATAACCTTCTTTGGGAAATTCAAATATGTGCTACTGAGTGTCATTTAGGCACTACTAACCAAAAACATCTTAGGATAAGTCAAGGAGCAATATTCTAGATTATTAATTTCACTAGTGGTAAGTAAGTAGCCCTTTGGTTTAATTATGGAAATAAGATCTGTAGGTTGCTCATTCAGTTTAGATACCTGATACACACACTAGACTCCTAAATCCTTTTTCAAACTTGTATTTCAGTTGTCTGAAAATACACCTTCCCCCTCATATTGACAGAATTTTTTTCCTTTTTCTTTTTAAAAATGTTATCTCACCTCTCATGTCTGATACGGAGAAATAAGAATCTTAGGTTAACACACATCTCTCTAAAGGCATTATATAAGCTTACCTGGCGTAGCTGCTCAGTAATATCTCAGAACAAACAGTTTGACTTCTGATCCTGAGCCTCTTCATCAGGATTTTATGCTCTGAGAAGGGCAATGTGCACCATTCTGTGGTCTTTAACTTTATAATGGAAGTTTTTCCTTTTGATTTAAATAAAGTAATCCAAATATTAAAAAGCACTTATAGTGACATTGTCTCAGAGTCATTCTGCTGATTAGATGGAGACCCTGCACAGAGATACTTGGCTCTGCTTTTCCTCTGAAGCCCTGCATTTCATTTGTTTGGGAATTCAAGGCAAAAGTTCTTTGTGGGAGGCTTGTAGGGTATTCATTGCATCATTATACATTTCTTTGTTATGGCATTGACTGATTTGTATCATGTTCTTGTGGTGCTCAGCAAGCCTGGGAGCTCAGCCAGGTCTCTTATTACACATTTGACTACAGAAATGAGTACATTTGGGAAGACAGAAGGGTTATTAAACTGAATCATATTATGTCTTCATTTTTCTGCTTGTGAGTAGCGTGATTTAGAACTAATTAAGCCAGGTTTGGGGCTTTTGCATGAAGGCAGTGAGTTAAATATGAATCTGGTATGGACAGGGCAGTGATTTCTACAAAAAATTCAAAGAAATTCATTAATCTTACAGTAGTCACAGTTTCCTCCTAGTGCATATATCCAAAAAAAAAAAAAAAAAAAAAAAAACCAAAACAAAACAAACCCAAAAACAAACCTCTTTAGTGTGATTGCCTCTTGATCTTTAACACAGTTTTATACATTTATGCTTAGTTTGGCTCAGAATCACTTATCAGTCTCAGCAAAAAGATGGCTTCTCCAAGTATTACCCCTTCATATGCAATCTGATCTGAAGATTAAGTTAACTTCTTTTTTGTGACTCATCAAGAATGTTTCTGCAAGACAGTTCTGGCCTTAAATTTGTGGCCTAGCATTCACCTGTGCAAACAACTAAACGGAGAATTTGATCTCCAAAGAAATCACTCAGGAAACTATATTATTTTCCATGAGTTCTGAAGGGATTCTGTGAGGTTAAGGCCCCCTCAACCTATGTCTTGCTAAATATTTTCTCATATTTTTCTCTGTAGAAGAGAATATAAATACATACTTTTGTTTCTAAAGTAGCCAAAGATTTCCTTCTCATACAACTTATTCTAAACCTCTCCACAGTCTAGTCACAGGCCAGAACTGGATATTCATTATAATACAAATTGGAACTGCTGCATTGACCAATTTTCTGAGTGTTTTGATACTACTTGAGTGTTTCAATTCAGATCAATTTCTAAATATTTGGAAGATGAAAAATCTCAATCAGAGAAGACCCAAATAATAATCTCTTTTTATTAAAATTTTTCCTTCAAAACCAAGAAAGAAATACAGGTGTTCCTGGTTAAAAACTCACTACTTATGCAAGTAATTTTCAAAACAATACTATTAAAGTGATGCCCTGAGAGAAAACTATTAGAAAAAAACCTATTAGAAAACTAATAAAATATTATACAACTAAAAAATTATTAAACTAGCTCATAAAATTGTCAGCACAAAAGCTGAGTAGCAATAGCAACAATTCTACTGGGAATGCAGGTAAGGTAAATTGAGGCAGGTTGGGTTGGCAGGCGTGAAAATAAGGCACATTTTTGGGAACAAGAAATGTGGTTGAACACAATGAGAAGATAATTTATGATGAGTAGCTTATGCAAGAGAAAAATAAATAAAACCATTCAGTAATTAACCTGGAGGAAAGATTATCCATCCATGAGCTTTTTTAACTTCTTTATCAGCAAAACTAGTTTAATAAAACATTTTATGTTTCCATTTAAGTCCTTACTTTTATCATCATCATAAATAAAAAGAAAAAGAAGGCATATATTTGTAGTAAAGACTTTACACACATGAAGATTTTCAGATATTTTGTGTGCTCAATCAACACTGTACTTTTCGGGAAGGGCTGTAGCAGGTCGAATGCCCCAAGGCACATGTGGAAACAGCACCAGGTGTTTTTACCTTCCCGAGTATTGCTTTCATCTTGCTTAACAATCGGCTGTCATCTGCAGGGCTATTTCCTGCCCTTTGATGATTATATCAGCAAAAGACAAGATAAAGAGCAGGGTGTTATCATTCTGTTGTTGGTAGCTAAGTCTATGGTGTTTCTCTTTCCAATTCTCCCAGAAGCCTCATGTGGATTTTGAAAAAGAAATTTAAAAAATGCCAGTGTAAGCACTGATCACTGCAAGGTTCACAGAAAGAGAAGATGAAATTTATAAACTACGAAGAAACCTGGTAGACCACACCTGTGTACTCCTGCTACACAACAAAGGCACTAGTGCTAGTGGCCGTGTGCTTTTCTGTGTAAAGGAAGTCCAGTAGTTTGTTCAGGAGTGTTTAATGCGTGCTTATGGACTGGAGGAAGTTTTTAAGTACCCTCAGAACTCACAAATCCAGCTCATACACTGGGGCTGAGGATGTCTTTCAGGCTCTATGATAGCAGGAAGTCCAAAAGGAGTTAATGCTAATATGACACTGTCCAAAATGCTGGGATAAAAAGGTTTACTGTGTTTTGGCTATAAATAGACTACTCACTTACAAAAGAAAAGAAAACTATTTTTAAAAGACCTTAAAGACTAATACTTCAAAAATTGAAATTAATGTTATGGAGTCTAACTTCTGTAGGAACAAAAGACTCTGAGATCATTCCCAAATGCCACTGTAAAAGTATATATAGAAAAATTTTATGAGAGACATGAAATGTGAAATGAGCTTGGATTTGAATATTGTTACAAGGAGCCAAATAGTAAACTCGAAAGGCTATATTTTTTTTTACAAAGGAGAAATCAACAATTTTAACAATTGCAGGTCTGCTTCAAAGCTCTAGTTGTAAAACATTAATAATTTCTAAAGCCATTTATTCACAACAGGAAAAAATAATTTCATTTCCATGTTTTTGTCTCAGATCATTTAGGTTGGGCTGTACTTGAAGTGCTGACCACAATAAGAACCCCAGACATATAAAAGAGGCTGAGCAGTTATGCTCTCTGCCAAAGACAACTGTTAGTTTAAGAAGCTGTATGGTGAAAGCACGTCACACCACTTGTTGGGGTCAGACAAATGCACACAATTTAAAGAAAGAGAGAAACCAACCATAACTTTAAAATTTTGAAGGCCTGGCATGAGTCTCCTATCTTTTTTCTCTCCAATTCAAAGATAGGTAATACTTCTTCCATGCTCAGGCTGACTAAAAATAGGATTGAAGCAAAATCAAAGAGATGTTTTCCTGCTACATAAGTAAACAACAGTGTAAAGAGCAAGCTGGACCCAAAGAGCTGCTTACAGACTGGCAATTCTGCTTCACGTTCAGTTAACATTGCTCTGAGGCTACAAAGCAGTTATTCCCCTGGTACAGAAGTAAAAAGCAGTTATGCTTAAACATCATAGGAAGCAGGAGATCTATCTGCAGCCTAAGAGTTTTCTTCTTAGTCATTCAAGGAATGTATCACTGTCTTCAGTAAAAGCTGAAGAATTACAAATCCAATAAGGATTCTTTCTATGACTAAAGATAATTTGAATTAGTCTGATGCACACATCAGACAGATTTGTTGCTGTAGGTCCATATAATCTTCTCTCTCTCAATATAAAACTCCTTTTATACCTGGTTCATTTGCTTTTCAAGCAGATGATTGAAACTGGCTCATTTTGAAGGCATATTGTAAAAGGTATCTTCTAAGGACTACCCTCTGCTGATTATAACAAGCTGTTGTCAGAGTTCTTCAGCATCATTGTTATGCTCTATATTTTCATATTCAATGTCTTTTGCTCTCAGACACTGGAAATCATAGAGCCAATAAACTAACCTGGCCATACAGGCACTCCAATAACCGCTACAAAGGGGAAATACAGGATCTGACACTGTGCAACCCCAGTGCCTGGACTGACAAAGGCAGAACAGAGCCAATCACAGAGTTTGCAGGAAAGGGAAACAGAAGAACAAGCACTGAGGCAGACTCCTTTTGAGAAAGAGAGAAGTGGTGTGACATTTTTAGAAAGGGCTCATGTTTATTCAGGGAGAGAGATGGTGCAAAAAATTTCTATTAGCCTTGAAGTTTACTCTTGTGTAAAAATGAAAGGAAATAAGGATACGTAAACAGACAAAACATGCTCATGGATATCCCAGCCCTTTCAGAAAGGAAAAAAATTGTTAATTAAAGAAAAAAAATATATATCTAATCTAGGAATCTGTAGAAAGTGTGCGATAGGAAGGTAAAGTTTTCTCACATGGCAGAAGACACTTTATCGGTGAAAAAGACAGGAACCTCTTGCAACAATGAGGAGAGTTCCACTGCAGGATTGTCAGTAGAACAAGACTTAGGAAAACTGAAACATTCTCATATCTTAGCTACTACCTCTTCAATTTGAGCATTGGTTCTTTACACATGATCTAGTTTTTTACACTGGTCCAAATACGCCATCATTGCCCTTTCATGTGGATTTATAGGACTTTATTGTTTCATTTAAACATTTTGTGTGCTGGATTTTTTTTTTTTTTTGTGGTCAAAAAATCCAGTGTATATTAATAATTCTCTTTTCTAAGGAGATTTTACAGAATTTTTCCATCAAAACAAAATACGTAACAGATTTGGGATTGTGCAGCAGGGAGAAGAGAAGGCTTCAGGGGGACAGCCCTGTACTTCTTCTGTTTTCTTTTTACACAGATCTCCTGCCTTTGACAGCCTCATGCTTGAACACAGTGTGAAACACGGATAAACTATCTACTTCTGACCTGTCCGAGCTCATCAAACAAAACCAAAAAACATCTCACAGAACTTCCATCTGGAAGCATGAGTTGGCTGGGCTAGATGCACAAACCCTGTCAAGCCTTCCTGTAAGTCTTGCCACTATATTAACTTTGAAATAATGCTCAGTTTTTGAGTCCTGTTTTGAAAATTTCTGCCCTATTCAGAAAGTCTGACTTGCCAGTATTTTAAGAAAGAGGAAAAATCCAAAGAGTGGAATTTGGAAATACATGTGTCATCAGCTCAATTATATTGTTGTCTAGAAGTGAGTCATGCTGGCACATAAAAATAATTTACAGTTACAATTGCATACTGGGACAGTCGTAACACCTTTGCTTGACCCATCTAGTAGCTATGGCCACTAGAAGTACATTCATCCCACCTAAAATCAACTATTGGTGACTCTCTGTAAACCCATTTCTGCACCCTGACTTAATACAACAAAAAGAAAGAGATTTGTAGGGCCATGAGGAATGCTTCAGAGACCTCTCCTTGCAATAAAAGTTTCTGAAATCTCATCCCAAGTTCCTACATACAGGGTCACATTCCTGCTATATAAAAAATTTACCACCTGATTTTAAACCACTAGAAATTAGGGAATTGATTCAGATCCAATATCAACAGTGTGCAACCCTGGCCAACAGCACTATCATACAAGAGGAATCAGGAAATGGCTTGATCTACTGCCTACCTAAGTGAATAGAAAACTTTCTGTGGGTTTGAGGAAGAGCTGGTTGGGAAAAGGAAGAGATGTCCAACACTGATTTAGATATCAACATGGCTAGGCAAATTTTCAGACCTTAAGTCATAAGAACTCATGTTTCTGTAGAGAGGACATGTGGTTTAGTGACTGAACAGCTTCACTGCTTTTAGATGCCTAATAGCATCAAAACAGTTGTTGGACGAAGATAAAAGACATGCACAGACACAGACACGAAAAAAACATGTCACAACATTTAGACTAAAACATTCAGGCACAAGTACTAGCCAATTCTTTGAAAATACAAATTTTTAGAAATATTTTTTTCTGAATGGTTTTCCACTGCTCTTTGGGAAATGAGGTCTTTTATGGCTCACATTTTGCACTATGATTCATCACTTTGAAACATTGATCATGTCTGGATTGTTGAAAAGTATGGTGTTTAAAAAAAAAAATTTGCCTAAGAATTTCAAACTGGGTGTTCTCTGCCCACATATGAATGACTATATTTTTTATACTCAGTGCTAAAGAAATATTTAACCAACCCCTTCACTCAACCAAGCTCATCTAAGTTAGTGGAAGTGAAGCCACTTACTCCTGACCGACCAAGTTTATGTTCATTCCAAGGATATTATGTGTCAGCTGTATTCAGATTAAAATATCAACTAGAAAAAGATATGACATTATCAGAGTTACAGGAAACAGGAGATTAATTGGACTGATTTGGGGTATGTAGGCTGGGAAGACATCAAGAAAGCTCTTCGCTGAATAGGTATTAATGACTGGTGAGCAGGGATGAGTAACAGAGACTACACTTATGTGATTGGCAAGAATTTGTCACAAGGTGCCATCCCCTTCCTAGCTGCTGCTGTTAGTGAGTCCAGAGCAGCAGTGCTTCTACAGGGCCCCAAGCTTTTTCTGTAAGCAGCTAAATACCTATATAACTAGCTGGAAAAAATGAGAGCCAAAGCTTTTCTATGTGTACCGCAGACAAGTAGGCCATTGGTAGTTCATTCATGGCCAACAGCATGGGAACCTCTCAAAATGTGTGTAAACAACTAGCCCAAGTAGGGAATCCAGAGCAATGCAGCTGCATGATAGCTCTGTGTGTGAAAAGTGAGCACGTGTGTGCCACTGCTGACAGAAGAGTGCAATCAATCCCTGTTCAGTCCCTCCAGAAAACTTGTGCTGACAATTTTGTGTCAGTACAATATAATTAAGTGCATCAACATGATGATTTAGCCATTCACTAGCAAATAAATTATTTGTTTGAGATGAGAAGAAAACGGGTGTGCATTGCTAAACCCTCAGAGCATCCTCCGTAACTGCATCAGTAGAAATCATCGAACCAAACGTTTGTTCAGGATTTGCCCAAGTCATGCAGCCTGCACAGGGAAAGCTGTAGCAAATAATGATTTTCAGACTTTCATGCTATGGGTAACAGACACAATCTGCATGGTAGGAACATAAAGTTTTACCTGTCATCTGCCCAGTTTAGTGGCTACTGTAATGTTTCTCCTCTCAACAGCATATCTGATCCAAACCATTATCTGGAGGAATGTTTGAGTGAGACCTGAATCCATCAGGATCCATCCAACAAGAGTTTTTCTGTGTTCTAAGCCTATGCTTCTGCTACCAGGCTGCTTCATTCATGCAGCCCTTGGTAACATCTTGGAAGAGGATGCTAATATGCTTTTGCATTGTGACTCCATCACCTTATTAGTCCTTTCTTTTCAGTTTACAATGTCTTTCCAAATTCCAAAAGTTCAAAGTAGGTATTATTTATGAGTTCTTAGACTGGGATTCATGGCACTTATTTTTAGTTTTAAAAGTGGAGTAGATTGTCTAAGATGGCTATCCATACTCCTTCTCCAGGGAGAAGCAAAGCCCTCCAAAGAGCAACCCAATCCAGTCAAAAATGGATGCCTAAAATAAACTTAATGAATCAACCTCCAGAAGCTTCTGTTGTTCTGATAGTAGGAGAAGATTGATAAATTAATTAGACTACAAACGTAATTCTGTCTGAAGTTAGCTGAGTCTCACAGATACACTTTTCCATACTTTAAACTGTCGATTATGAGTATGTTGTAACTTTGGAAAAAGTCTCACTGGTAACTTTAAAGAGCCTCTGAAGGAGGTCAAAAACTGCCCCCTCTATATTAAAACATAAATCATTACTCTTAGAAATTATTCAAGAACAAATAGACCAGCCAAAAAGAAGAACATAGCAGGTTGCAGAATTTCTACCACAGCATCTTAGATGCTTTCAGTTTACATGAGCCCAATGAGAGACCAAAAGAGTACAAGGCATAGGAATCCATGAAGGTTACATATACACCACACACCTTCAGGAAGCCACATATTTTGACACACTCGCATATTACCCTGCATATACCTTGTCCTAGACATCTGCTTTTGGCCACTGCTGAAGAGAGTGCACAGAACTTGGTCTGACTGAGTAATCCTGCTCAGACCATATATTATCATGCAACTTCTAGCCCCATTACCAGTTTTTGATTCACAAATTTACTGGCTAGAAATTAGCACATTTGAAGAGCAGTGATCTAAACTAAATTTAAAACGCTTTTCCATTAGCATTACCTATCAATAAAGTTTCATCTCAGCTAATAATTTAGACTGAAGCTCTTCCTGAAACTATACCCATAAAACTGGTAATGATAATTGCCTATTTTATTGACAGTATGTACACTTTTGGAGTTGTGTTTAGCCCTGTTTATTCTTAGAAGATCACAAAATATGCTCAGCTGAACATTTCTTTATACTCAGTCTTTCTCTCTTTATCATTCATTCTTCTTTTTTTTTTTTTTTTAAGATAAGTTCAGATGCAGTCTCACTCTGCTATTTTTGTTGTTTGACCTACTAAAAAACCACATGAAACAAGAAAAAACTTATAGCTTTTATGTGGTCAGTGCCACCCTGAGCCAAACCAATTTTTGGTATCTTTGGACTCTAAGCATCTGGATTTTAGCTTTACATCCTGTAAAGGAGAGAGATAATATCACAGAGTCCAGACAGGAAAAACAGGAGCAAAACAAAGCTTTAAATGTAAAAATTCTGAATCAAAATTTTCAGACTTTAATGACTCTGTTATGTGATTGTTTGGGTTAGTTTTCAGTAGAAGTTGAAGGATGATGCAACAGTTGTGAGCTGCATTGCTGGGCCTTGTGGGATGTTTTACTTCTCTTCAGACTGAGAATTCATCCTACACAGGCTCACAAAGACTAAGTAGCTGTGCAAATTGGAAGTCATCTGAACGGATCAGGGAAGGTTGATTTCTTTCGTTTGTTCAATCCTGTAATACAGGATCAAAGGCACGTCTGACAAAATCGAAAGGCAAGTCATTTAGAGCTGTTGAAGTTAAGAAATACATAAAAATAAGCACTTTTTTCAATAAAAATCCCTCAAGTATTACTAACCTGTTACAGGGGAAAGCCATTATAGGACTCATAGAAATGCTAAGCATTATGCGAATTTTACAAATAACTTCTCTTGCACAAAACATGATTACAATTAGGTCCTCATTCCTCAGTGCATAAGCAACCAACAAGAAATGCAATTAGGACGTTGCCCTTTGTGCATGTTTTACCACAATTTTCTATTCATGATTTTCTTCTAGATTCGCCTCAAGTTACTACTCGTGGATATCACTGGAGGTAAGATACAGGATTAACATGAAATTTTGTGTGTTCTAAGAGGCTTCTGCCAAAAATCCTTAACAAATTATTCAGGTTCTTATCAACTATGAACTCCATTTGACACCTATAAACACTGTTAAAAATGTCATGGCAGGCTTCCAAAGACACCTAAATTTAATCCAAAGGAGAAAAAGTCCTTTTGAAGTAAATACTAAAATCGATGGGAAAAGTGTTTAAAAAAATGAAAAGAGAAAATTTTCACTTGTTTTTCTATATAATTCCTAACTGTATTAGAAATTATCTAAGTAGACCATATAACTTGTGTGATTAATTTTTACTTTAAGAACTATTTCTATGCAAGAGAAGCTCTTAAGTTTAAATCACCAGTAAGACAAAATTTTAGAATTTACTCAGTATTAGATTAGATTTCACATCTAAGAAAATCTTGGATTTCACATCCAAGAAAATGGGATAAACTAAATTAAGTACAAGAAGCAGTACATTCAAAGTAACACAGAGCTGAATGAGGCTAATCCTACTTCTTTAAAGGGATTGAGAGGCCTGAGATGGGATTCTGCATCCAATTAAAAAAAAAAAAAAAGAACATAAAACAACAACATTTTTGATATATATGGACTACCTGGGATAATAATATAAAGAGAATTAAAAAAAAAAAAAGAGAGAATTATAAAGAAGTTTGAGGACTGTTCTGGTTTGAAATCAAAATTAGTGAGAGACTCTAGGTCAGAAATACAATTTATTAGGAAAAAGGAAAAGAAACAAAATACATGCAATAATACAAAAAAAAAACTACTGACAGAGTCAGAGTACAGCCTGACTCTCCTTTGGCCAGCATGTTGGTGGCAGTCCAAATTGCAGCAGCTGCAGTCTTCCTGGGGTGGCAGATGTGGTTCTCTTGGAGCAGTGCTCCTGTAGAAGGGTGTGGTCTTCCTCTGAAGGTCCAGTGGAAAACCCCACCTGTTCCTCTTGGAAACCTGTGGAAAGGCTGCCTCTGTTGTCTGCAAAACCCAGATTATATCCAGTTAGGAATGCTTGGCTCTTCCCTCTGGGCGGAGCATCTCACAATGGGATGTTATAGTACTTTCCAGTCATGCAGTGACATTCAATAGCCCATTATCAGCAGATGTCTCCCCTGAAAGAGGATTGGTTGTGGAAGAGATAAGGAAAACTGCACACTTAACAGAAGGCAACTGCTACACAGATGGCAATAGAAAACATCTTGCTTCTCAATCTGGGACAGGACTTAATTTTATTTAAAAGAAAGAAGACAAAGAATTATGTGATTGTAGCCCTCCAATATGCAAAAGTATCATAGAATCACAAAATGGTTTGGGTTAGAAGGGACCCTAGAGTTCCCTGTGTTCCAAACCCCTGCTATGGTCAGGGACACCTTCCACCAGACCAGGTTGCTCCAAGCCCCAGCCAGCCTGGCCTTGGACAGTGCCAGGGATGGGGCATCCACAGCTTCTCTGGCCAATCTGTGCCAGGACCTCCCCATCTCTGATTAAAGAACTTCTTCCTAATATCTAATCTAAATCTACCCTCTTTCACATAAAATGATGTCTCATTGTATAGCCCTGCACTTTAATAATTTCATGGTACACACCTAAGCAGACGAATCTCAAGGGAAGACTTGCTGTTCCTAGTGGGAAATCCCAGTAGGTTATGCCAGGGAGGACAAAAGAGAATTTCAGACATGAAAAGATAAAGTGCTTGTAGGTACACTGGAAAAATGTAACATACCACACAAGCAGCTTTTGTAATTCCCAAATGTGGTATGTATCCTTCGTTCAAAACTAACATGGCAGAGATGCCAAGACCTACATTGTTTTCTGCGCTGATTTATATTGTGGTTAAAATAGAGAAAGTGCCTACATTTCATACAAAATATTGAATTCATTTACAAGACCTGATTTTTTTTTTTTTTTTTTGTCTTTTGAGTTAGTGAAAAGCAAGGCCTTTTGAGATGTTTTAAGACTGTAATCCAGCCAAATTAGACTGGACAGTAAGGGCCACTCAGCTGTCTTAGCTGGAAAAGAAATAGAAATCCCTAAAAGATGAAGAATGACAATTCAGTGGCAGAAGTTGCTGCCTTATCATAGGCCAATTTCAATGTTTGACACCGTATTTCTATTACCTTTCAAAATACTAAGATTTTAAAAATTTGATATTATTAAAAAAATTTTGTTTTCCCATCACTTTTCAGTTGATTTAACTCTCAAATGTGGGTCTTTTTTTAATTGCTTTGATTAAAACTGCATCAGAAGCAGATCCATCTGAATTTCATAAAAAATAGATTCTTAATCTTACAGAGTTAAGCAAGAATCTGTGCTATTTCATAATAATGTGTAAGGAAGGACTGCTGAGAAGAAAATTTTCTATCTCGTTTACTTTAATTCAGATTCTTCCAACAGTAACAGGGAAAAGCACTTCCCTTGGACTATTAAAGAAATAACAGTGAGCAGAATTCTTTCCATATCAGCTTTATTAAGAATTATTATTAAGATAATGACTTTTCAAGAAGAGACACAGTGCTGTCAGGTACTACATTAAGGCAAGACAAGCCACTGTTCATCTGAGAAAAGCAGCTGTTCATTTGTTCTATGACAACTCCTGCTATGTCACTTTTTGAGTGTTCAGTTCCTTATCAGCTTGACAATGCACTTCAGGTGAGATCTGGATTTGGGAGCAGCTTTACAAATTATCTGTATAAAGGTGATAGCATAAAAGACATAAGCATAAGCAGACAGCAAATGTTTAGGAGTTGGGTAACCATTTCACATAGCTGGAAAAAATACAACCACAAAAATCATATAAGCAGATAAGAAAGGGTCAGACAGAAGAGTGAAAAGAGAATACTAAAGTTATATTTATATATCAAGTTGAAAATTGTTGGAAAAACCTCAGAGACTTTCAGTTGGAAGGGACCTATGTAGATCATCTGCATCCAACTGCCTGACCAGGCTGATGAAAGTTAAATCTTCCAATTCAAGGCACTGTCTAAATGCCTCTGAACACTGACAGACTGGGATTATCTCTCTAGGAAGCCTCTTCTGGTATTTCAACATATCATTTTCAGTGAAATTGCTTTATTTTCCAGTATCCGTATTTATTTGCCAGCATGAATAGTGCACCAGAAGTCATGACTTCAGTTCTCTTTGATACATTTCATCCCAATGTGTTTGTTGCACAAATACACCATTAATAAATGGTCTACAAATGAAGACCAGGACATGCAGCATGACTTAGAGGAAGAATTTAAAATGCAACGAAAATACTAATTTTGAAATTTGACTAAAATTCTTAAACTTCACACATCCTTCAATATCCCTTCTCTAGTCACATTAGTATTGAGTACCCTGAAAGATGGTAAGCCTCAATGAGCACTGTGGAATACAGTGTTCATAGAGCTTTGTGGGGCACAATCAACAATTTAAGCTTTCTGCTTCGTGTGTACAGCCAGGGCAGGGGCAACTTACATCCTGGTTTTGCACTAAAATACCTGTTTTAGACTACTTGTAACTACATTCCCATTTTCTGTATAGACCTAACAACAATATAACTAAGAGGTGGCCATTCCATGTAATTCTGTGATCTTGAAATGGTGGTTGGAAGACACAGAAGTCTAACAACCAAAATAAAAAATTATTACCTCCAGAGGTGAACCAAATGAATTAATTAACTTGTAATGGTTCTCCATGGTTCCTCTGAATTCCATCAGCTCTCTGTTTGGCTAATATGGTAAGGGCATTCAACTCTTCACAGTCAGTGGCAAGGAAGGTACAAAGGCTAGGTTATAAAATTATGCATATTTTTGGAATCCTAGGAATGTGCAAAGATTTAGAATTTATACTTCTTGGATTACATTTTTAACCCAATTAAATCTATCTGTGCCAGATGCAGTAGCTGAAATTATAGATTTGGAACAGCTATTTGGAGAATGGTCCAAAGTAGATGTAAATCAAGCACCATGATTATTTTTAAATGAACCAAGAAGCAATTTGTTTTGTTTAACAGAAGTTTTTTAATACCACAAATTCTTGCATATTTGCATGTGTGTTAGCTGTGGTCTGGATTAGAACTACATTGCAAAATAAAGGACCCAGGAAGGAGCAAAAAATGTGGAGAGATAGTGAGAGAGAATTGCTTCTCCCCTATCAGGGTAGGCAGGGAAGACAATATGAATTGTGCAGCATATGCAGATGGCAGTTGAAGTTCATTCAGGCTATTCAAAATCTATGGAGGTCTGAGACTAATAATATATATTTTGAACAACTCTACCTCTGCAAGACCTACCGTACTTTACCAAGCTCAATCCTGGTACCCAACCCAGCATACTAATTCATCAATCCTGTGGAAGTCAGATGGCAAAAATAAGAGTGGGTGTGTTAAGATTATTTTCATACTTAACCATTGTTGACAAAACTGGGCTATCTAATCACTGTGGCAACTATTTTCCTAACCAGGAACCAGCAGTTATCCTCTGTCACTTAGGTAAACACATTCAGAGCCTTCAGCAAGACTCTGTGCATGGAAAACACGATATGTCTCTATTTTTGTTATGCCCAGCTTCATAAAAGCAAAGAACATGCTGAAAAATGCCGAAAGACATTTTCAATTAATTGCAAATTAGTTCTGTATCAGCTTAAGTGGTATTTTCATTGCATTTCTGGATAAGAAATGGTTCACTGAGAAGGAAAGTTGTGAGAAAATTCCTTGATTTTATTTGTCATAAGTTTGCATTTCCTTTTCAGCAGTAGAATACAAAATTCTGGTGACAAGTGAGCTTGTCAGGTATAAAAGCTACCTCGGCCAATGACTCAGTCTTTCTGCTTAATTACGGATGAAACAGCAAGAGTCAAGTAGAAACAACATTACCAAACTTTTAACAACCTACTCACTGAACTGATGGATTGAGCATGGATGCATTAGAAGACCAAAACTCCCAAGGAAATCAAGGCTTTCCATGGCACCATCAATTTCCTCTTGCACAGTCATAATTTCCAGCTGACGAGATCTCGTTTCCAGTTCCATGAACTCATCCTTACAGCGAACAGAATTTGTTCTCAGGCATAGCCTATAGTGACAGGGTATGCCTTTGTGTTTGTCAGAAATCCAAAACACTAAAGCCATTGTATCTTCCCAGGACTTCTCTGTGGACTTTATTCTGCACATATACCCCTTGTAACAATAATAAAACTAAAAAAACACCATTACCACCAACAACCAAAAATACTTTAAAAAAAAGACACCCCCCTCAACTAAATTAAAACAAGCAAATCAAAACCTCCCCCCAAAAAAACAAAATCAAATCCCCCACCCAAAAATCACTCAGGAAGAGAGAAGTATCTTCCTTTTCTAAAACCCATATTATTACTACAGTCATGCTGGCGATGGAGATGCTAGGGGCATATATACCAGCAAATGTTTTAGGATTTTTCAACTTGGGAGAACACAAACAAAGAAAACTAACTATGGGTGCCATTCAGCTGCTTTAAAGAACTGCCTGAAGTATGCTTAAATGGGAATGCCTTGAAATAAAGATTTCCTTATTAATTTATTTAGCTTTTACAGAGCATCCTCCTGCTCTTTTTTCTCCAAACTCTCTGAGATAGGTCATAGTGGAAAATAAAAAGGATAATTTTATTGGTGTCATGAGCTTTTCCATCAGTTCTAAGACTAGGAACTGTTCAGACTTAGTTTCTAAAACACTGTATCCAACAGCTCCTTTACTTAGATCTTTAGGTAGACTGGTTGTTCTCAAATGGAAAGAACTCAGCTCATGTTAACAGATAAAGTTGTTCAGGAGAAATGTCAAAACTGAGAAGGCAGAGGCAATGACAGACTCCTTTTGATGTAGCTACAGCTTTCCAAAAAGGTATTCCATTCAATCACAGAATTGTTGAGGTTGGAAGGGACCTCACAAAAGCCTCAGAATTCCTCAGAGCTTGTATCACACAAAATGCACTAAAAGCATTTAGAATCAGTTCTAGAAGATCCTTTGTGGCCATCCATCCGTCACAGGCATGAGCAGGTAGATTTTTTTTACAGGAACTAGCCAGAAGTATAGTTCCTCAAAAAAAAATCAGTATTTATTACAGGAAATGATTGACTCTGATGACTCTACCTGGTAAGTCATGCTGCTTTGTGTAGTGATTGACATGCAGCCAAAAGTCCATGAATTCATCAAGGTTTTCACAGAATCTTAGAATGGTTTGGATTGGAATGGGACCTTTAAAGGTAATCAGGTCCAATCTCCTTGCAATCAGATGGGACATCTTCAACTTGGTCAAGTTGCTCAGAACTCTGTGCAACCTGGCCTTGAACATTTCCACAGATGTGACATCCACAGCTTGTCTGGGCAACATGTGACAGTGTTTCATAACCTCATAATAAAAAAATTCTTCCATATTGCTAGTTTCAATCTACCCTCTTTTAGTTTAAAATCATTATCCTTTGTCCTACTGCTACTGTCCCTGCTAAAAAATCTGTCCCCATCTTCCTCCTAAACTACCTCTAAGTACTAAAAAATTGCAATAAGACTCCCTGGAGTCTTCTCTTCTCCCAGCTGAAAAATCCCAACTGTCTCAACCTTTCCTCATGGGATATGTTCTCCAGCCCCTGACCAGCCTTTTGACACTCCTATGGACCTGCTCCAACAGGTCCTGTCCCTCCCGTGCTGGGAGCCCAGAGCTGGATGCAGTGATTCAAATGGGTCTCAGCAGAGCAGAGCACAGGGGCAGAATCCCCTCCCTCCCCTGCTGCCCATGGGGTTCTGAGCAATTTAGAGAGAAAACTTTACAAGGAAGCTGTATCTTGCTCTTACGCAGAAGTTTCTGTGTGATGTTTCAAGACCAGCATTTCCAGGATTGGTAGAGCACAACCCAAACTGAAAAGACCATCTGTAGAACGGCGCTGAACAGCCATATCCTCACAATGATTTGCATCCACATACACTACTACCCCTTCTACTACCACTACAGGGGTGTTTCTTTATTTTTGGTGCTCTTGAGTTACGGCAGAAGTGGTGTTTGGGAGGTGGCTCAACAAAAATGCTTGTTACCTCAGGTACTGAGGATGGAAAGAGAAATGGACCTTGAAACTCACTTCTGCACCTTGTTGGCAATTAGGTTGGCAATTAGGATTTTCATCCTGATGTGACAGCATTCCAGTTGTGGACCTACCAGAATAAAGAGAAAAGGAGGCTGCTTGCTTTAGAACCAGTTTCATCCTCAGCCTGCTTTACTAGCACAGAGCTGATCTAGTACTTTTAGTCCAAGAAATGACAAAAAAAGCCTAAAAACTCTTTGGAATGACTGATAAATCTCTGAACTGATTATTATCCATTTTCTTTTGCAATTGCCTATTGAAAGAAGTGAAGTATCAAGTCCACAATCCAGCTGTGAGAGTTGGCAACAACCAAGACATTCCTGAACAAATAGAGACAAAAATGCATAATGTCAAATTTCTTTTGAATATACTGAGATTCTTGATGTCAGTGGGATGGTGAGACTCAGAGCTGAGTTCACTAATATTTCAGGGATAAGGCAGAAAACTGAGACAAAATATCTATTTTTTTTCCATTGAAGCTTGATATATACAAAGACATTAAACTTTACTCAGATGCTTGAAAGATTAGATTTCTGATAATTCAGTGGCATTCTGAATTACCATGAAAAATGTTCCTTTCATCCAGTAATGTGCATTCATGGCATCCTCAGGAAAAAGAGATTGTCACATCTATATCAGAACATGGACTCTATGCCTGAAAATTAATTGGAATGCTTTGCAGACATTGGGGGAAAGCCAGTAAAGAAAATAATTTGGTCATTCATTCAATAATCCTTTTCTTAAATTTTAGTCAATACCAGCCTAGAAAGTGGGTGGTAATATGTGGTTCTAAATCTCAGAAGCCAGTTATGTGCAAAGGTAAAGAAAACATGAAAAGAAGGCTGAAAAACACAGCAATTCACTATTGTATTTTATCACTGGATCATATTGTACTTAAATGTGCACAAAATGTTTCAAATTGTGAAGTTTAAAAAAATATTGAAGGAATCCCAGTGGGTGGGGGGAGAGGGGATTTCATAATAAGCTTATGTAAGTGCCACTTTCTAATTTGGCAGCAATTTATCCACTGACCTCTCTCTGTGTTTTTTTCCATGTTGCCTGGAATGCCCCTGAGAGAAATACTTGTCTGCATAGTCTACCTGTGCTGTGGAGACTGAAAAAAATGCACAGCTTGATACACAGTTATTTGTATGCATTACTAGAGGAAGAAGAGAAGCTTTGAGCTCCATATGCATTATTACAGGAGGCAGCATCATGTATCCAGTTTTACTGATAGCTGACTTTCAGTCTTATTTCCTCTTTTTCAAATGATAGCTCGTTCTGCCCTGTGCCATGCCTCTATGGAGCTAAATTAATTTAAATTGTCCTGAATGTGACAAAGTGGAAATTACTGTGATCCTAACAAATTTAGCTTCTAAATCGCCTTGTTAAAATGAGCTGTGGGCTGAGCTTAACATCCATATTCTTTTGGTGTCACCACATTTTAAACACTTTTTAGTACAGAAGTAGCCTTTATAACACCTTACACATTATTAGGGAATTTTTTATCATCACTCAGAGAGTAGCAATGATTGGATGAAAAAAACCCAAAAATTACACACATCCTTGATACAGGGGACCGTCCCAGACTATTTCATATGAGAGCCTTTGAAGCACAGCTAGATATGTTTCATGTCATGACATAATAGAAAATTCACCTGAAATACCATGTGCGATTCCCATCTCCCATGTCTGATCGGATGAACTGAAGCTGGAAGAGCTTTGGTGAATTGCCAGTAGGAGCATCCAAAAGGACACGTGGGAAATAGGAGTTTTGTTTTGCTAAGTCTGAAAGGAGACAGTATTGCTCTCTCCAAACACTCAGACATCAGTGGTGGAGAAAAGATATTTAAACTGAAAGACAACCTTTTGGTATTTATACCATGGCACATCAAAAGAACTAGTTGGTAAGAACCAGTAGCGAATGATTAAATCTAAACATTCCTCTTTAAAAGAGATTTTGGAGAAGGCTTCAGATGAATCAGACCAAAAAAAATCAATTCATTTCCAGATAGGTTTTAATCTGCTTTTTCTGCCTTTCTCTATCATAGCTAGGGAACTACACTTCATGGTTCCTTCCTGAAGTGTCTTCCCACACAACACAGCCATGATTCACCCATTTAAAACCTTACAATAGATTTAACATTTTCATATAGGTTCTTGATTTTGTGTTACAAGTTGGAACTTGGACAAAATTTCTTTGCACATTTTAATTAACCGTATCTTTCTCTTATTTGAAGCATCAGAAGATATTCTTTCTTATTAATCTAAAATGAGTATTCTCACCTCTTCGTATCTGCTAATTATATAGAGGAAATTACATGCATGACTCTCTACCTTCATACAAAGGCAATTAAAAAGTACAGAATGAGATTAGGAGACTCTTCAGAGAAGGCTAGCCATATGACAAATTTTCTCTAAAGACCATTTACATGCCAAGGTAGACACCACAATTCTGTAAGTTCATGCAAAACTCTTCAACCAAAGAGCCAAATGCCAAATGCCAAAATGCCAAGCCAAAAGATCAACTAATATCCTACATCTTGTTTTCAAAACAAATGTTTCACATCCAACTATCAGTGAAAATGCTGATTTGAGCAGAAAACTTGTACCTGCCTCACTGTGATATATTTTCTGAAACACTATGTTGCCAGTACCCAGTCGTACAATGCTTGTATAACAAAGTTCTTCTCAGAGAACATATTTTGGCAATTAATAGTTCGACCATGACTGATAGACACAGGTCCAGCACAAATCACCTGCTGCTGTAGCTGTGTAATGGAGAGCTTGTGTCCCACAGTGACTTGAATTTCTACAGTGGAATCAAGGTAAAAATGAAACCCTGAGAAACTAGTTCAACTTTTGTGCACGTTCTCTAGATACAGTTTGCAACAGCATGTCTCTTGATCACTCAGACCAATGTTCTAGTGGCGTATTTAAAACTTTAGGAAAAATATTATGATTAGATACTCAGGCATTTCTATAGCGCAAGACAAACTTCACTTACTAATTCATAGCCTAAGACCTCAATTTGTGATGAAGCCAGAATATTTGTTCCAGGTTGACTCCTATCTTTTTTTCAAGGGTCAGGAATTCAGAATATCACAGTTAGTTGCTCCCACAGAGCAAATGAGACCAAATCTCTGCATATGCCCCTACTACTGTTTATTATGTGAAGACTTGTTTTGCTTCTGAAATTCCTTTATGAGTCTTCAAAGAGCTGTAGAGCAGTAACTCCATTCTCTCACATAGCACCACCTGGATTTTTATTGTGTTTTGCTATTAAAGACTGTGGGAAAAGTAAATTAGAATAAATCAATTTACAGCCTACACTTCATTTGGGAAGAGATAGACAAGATGACAAGGTTTCTGGGGTTTTTTACCTGCACAGATTTTATTGCTGCCTTGTATTTATGTCTAAAACCAGCTTAAACTTTCCTGCACACAGCTTTGTTGAGTAACTGGATACATGAGAGTATCTCAGAGTCTTAGTCTACTTCTGAGAAAATCTAGGTTTAGGAGGAGACAAAATAAGGTAAATTAGTGTGGCTTCTGCATGACATAATGTGACTGACCAGTCCAGCAGAGCAATGAGGAACAAGAGCTTCACAACTACTGAGAAGTCAGCTGAAAAGGGCACTCAAACACTTAAACACACAAGTGTCTCAAAAGATAGTCCTGCATGGCATGATTTTTTGTCACAGAATTCTGGAATATCACAGATCTGTGAACCACGGTAAATAGATCTTAGCTGTGGAAATCAAGAAAAAAAAAAAAATCTTATCCCCTTTTCCTGAAAGCCTTCCTTATGTTCTTTAGATAATTATACTTTTGTAGTAGTAGCAGTTAAAAGAAAAAACTCTGACCTCTGTGGAATCTGTTAGTTCCCTGAAGCACAAAATGTAGGCTTTATTTTACAAAATTGTTGGGGCTGACAAGCCTAGTAGAAATAATTTACAGGAACAGGATTCAAAAATGGGCATCAATCCAGGAAAAGAGAGAGTTCCCAATGGGAATATTTGCAACCTGATGCTTTTGCATGTAAGAAAAATTAATTTAGCTACCAGTAAATCCACTACCAGTTCTCAGCTTTGAGGAGGGGGAAAAAAATTTCTTCCTTTCCAGACATTTCCCCCAGAGATCCAATCAAAGCATGCAGGAAATGCAGAAACACCAACATGCCTCATCAACACCATTCCTTCAAACCCCAGCTCTCACGCTAATGTGAAGGATTTCAAAGTACTTGGAAAATTTCTACACAAATTAGTGACATGGAAGTCATATCTAGGATAGGTAGCTCTGGAAAAGGTGCTATGAATTCCCTGATGCCTTATTGTCTGCTGCTCCCACCAGCACTATTTTTCTGTTAAAACAATAGACAGTTCAACCTAGAGAAATGGTCATCCTTAGCCACTGTCTTATGAATCCACCTTACTCAGATGTAAGAAGAAATTAGTAGGCTTCCTTTTGTAATACTGGGCAGTACAAGGGAACTACAGGTGTTTTGGCACCTTGCTGTTGATCACACAGGTCACACTCACACCCCAATAGACATCACACTATGGCATGTCCAAAAAGTGTAAGACAAAAGACTTACACTGACAAAGTCATAAAGCTTAACCTCTGCCACATCTTCCCCTTAAACTGCACTAAATGAGGAGACTTATCACTGCCTTTGCCTGTGCTGGTTTAACCATGTGAAGGAAATGCTACTTATATTAGTGAGGCTATGTGCTTTGCTTGCCATGACTATCACACTCAGTGAAAATACACAACGGAAAACCATTAACTCTGAGGAGTGAGGGAAGATAGTTAACACAGTCACTATTGAACAAAGATATGCAGTCTACTAACTGAGAAAAATTTCCAAGTGTAGACCTTAAAGTAGAATGAGTAGTTCAAGTGATCCTGTGAAATATGGATATACAAGCCAATTTAACAAACTTCTCAGAAGAATAGATTCACATACCAAATAAAACAGATCTTTATAGTGTAGTCAGCTGTATGATACAAACTGACCTTTTGGGCGATTTTGTAATCACAAAAGGGAGTACAAAACTGGAGGATTTATTTCATTTTAAATAATGTCAATGCTGCATAATTTAGTTTTATTATTTATGCATTAAAAGGATGCTTTTCAATAATAAGAGAATGTAATGCTTTGCCTTGGTGTCCATATTATTGTTTTACAGCAAATTCTACAAACTCTAATAGCATGGAGCATTACAGGGCTTCACTTGGGAAACCTGAACAATGAAGGAATATTCTGTGCTGATATCAGTGGTTTAAAGGACAAAGATAGGTTATAGTGATGGCCAGTAGATTCAATTACCATGGTTATGAACCCACAGAAGATTATGTGATGAAGATATTCTGCAAAATGTTTGAAATAATGAAAATCTTGGCTTTGATGTTATTCCAGATAAAGCAAACTGCAGGGAAAAGAGTTTTCTATGAAAAAACTCCCTGTCTCCAGCTTCTTGGAAACTTAACACAAAATGCCTTTTGCTTTCACAGGGCGTGAGGCAGGGCTTGCAGAATTCACAACACACCAAGGAAGGCTCAAGACACCCTGTGACGAGGAAGTGGTACTGGCCATTGTTAGGCCCAGGGCTGTTTGAAAGGTCACCCACTCACAGTTCACTGAGGCAAAGAAATGGAAGGTTAAGTCACCCATGTTTTAACAAAAAAATCAGAGTTATTGGTATAGTTACCTCTGGAATCACCACTCAAGATCAGCTTTACAGAAAATCTACAAAGTAGAAACTTCATAAAAAGAAATACTATTTATGGGGGGGGGAAGGAAGAGGGATTTCTGTCTATTATTTACATGAGGAAATCTACCGAATTTTTCCTGGAAGACTAAGAATGGCTGAAGAACATGTGGGATTATCACCTCAGTAGTATATAAGTAAAATCAAAGTAATAGAGAGGGGAAGTGGTTTCTTATTTGGACTATTTAATGCTTTGAGTTATTTTTATTAACACCTACTTAGCTCAAACACTAAAAGACACCTGGAAGAAATATCTGATCCATTTGTATTTCAGTGGAGGATTGAGAAAGCTCATAAAATACTTAGGAGGCTTCCAAAGAGCCTTTTATGGAAATAGGAGAGATCTGATTTAATATAGCTAGCTGATATTTTTAAAAGGAAAAGAATCCATGACTACAACTACCTAGAGGCACATAAAAGACATCACAGCTTCTTTTCCCTTGTTTTTCAGTACTTTGGCTGCAGATCTCATAATGCAGGAGGAACCAATGTCCTCTGACACTATCTCACAGGGTAAAGACAGAGCAGTCTGCTACGCCATACCTACACACCAACAACTTCACTACTTCATTTTGCCACACCAAGACCTTTGTTTTATTTCACAGAAGTGGAAGCTCAACCTAAATACAGTAATTGGAGGTTGTCAACTGGTTAGACTTCTCTAATAGTTTCTAAACTGGTATGAGCATTTTGGTTGTACTTTGGAAGTGTTTTCTGGAAGGCCAGGGTCAGGAGATGGCTGACAGCAGAGATGAGACAGGGGAGAAAATCTTACTAACAAGATGCCATAACTCATTATTGAAAGAGTTAAAAATAAACATAGTTCAACTCTTTTTAGTTGTAAATAATTATAATTAAAATAGTTTACCTCAGAGTTTGCATTGAAGGACAAATCTTTTAATAGGAACAAAGTAACTTGACAAAAATAGAAAAAGACAACATTTTAAATAATGCAATGGAAATACTTAATGCTACTGAAAAATACTGAGCTAGGGATTAAATACATTGGGGAAAGGGAAAAATACATAACTAAAATAGCATTCAACACCTGGACTAACAAATATAGCATCACAAACACATTGTCATTAAAGGCCTTCAGATATGAGATTAAACAATGTCATGCATGTATTTTACCATTTAGTATCAATAAATAATAGGCACAGGTTAGAAACTAAAATCTGAAATTTGTCTACATCTGGGGTAGACAGACACTGACAATTAAGTAGGAGGCAATATGTCTCTAAAGATGTTACAGTAAATTGTAGTCTTTCCCCTTGACTGGGACTACCTGCTAGAAACAAGAGACTAAATAAAATAACCTTCCAGGCTATCAGGACTGTTTCTCCAAATCACAGTTAAAGACAGCATGAGGAATAAAAGCCAAACATTAGTAGAAGAATAACCTCGTTGCACTCCTGTCACCAGTGGTATTTTGCAGTTTAAACACTGCAACTTATGCATGAATTTGCTTTTCAGTGAGCTTTATTTGCACTGCTAATGTCTCGGGCCAAGAGTTCAGACCATCTAATAAAAAGCTTGGATAATCAAAATGAAGTGTTCAAAACAATCCTAACACCAAACCAAACACAAAGATTTATTTACCGGTTCCCTCAATAGGACTAGCAAGCAAGTGGCTTTTGCTCCCCCAAAGCACACAAGCTGTTTTGGTAACAGAAAACAGGTTCTCTAGTTTCATATTCAATTTACAGGAAGCCTGGTGCCTACCAATATTCCGTTTTCTCAACCTTTGTTTTATACCAAATTCCTCTAATTAATCCCAGAAAGGTGAGTAGGTTGAGGCTAAAACAGCCACAGAACATTTAAGTTCTCTTTGTCAGAGTAACAGCTTTTACTAATCAATGCCCACCATTAAGGTAGATATGAGAGCTTGTCAGAGCTTTTAGCATTTTCAGATGCCATATTTTGCCATTTTTCACTCTAGACTCAAAGTTTGAAAATGTTTAGTTTAAGAAATTTACTAGTCTATTCATGCCTTAAGATCTTTGCATCATTTACCTTTCACAAAGAAGCCATAGGGACAAATGTATTCACATAAAACCAATATATAGACACACATACAGAAAGCCTGAAAACACAAGCAAGGTTTCTAACAGACCTACAGTAGAGTCTCCTTACATTTTATATGCTGGTGGAATTTTAATGTTTCTTGCCTGAAAACTTAATATGGTCCTGTTTTCATACCACTACAATCTTACCAATTTCATTATATGCATAATGTAAGTAGCTGCTAGTACCAAAATTTCATTATGTGGTAAGACAAGAATGGTCCTCAACAGCTGACAGTCTCAGCACATTGGCTTATCATTAGCATCAATATCTCCAAAAGCATAATTAGACTTTGCCTTTCACCTTCCTGAATACCTTTATAAGGGCTTTGCCAAGGACTTTAGCCAGTACATGAGGGTGGGACAGAGGAGTGGGACAGAGGAGCCTGGTGTTTTGTCAATACACATCACTGCTTTGTGAGAGCTAAACCAGGTGGCATTTATATAACACCTATGGATGAACAGTGAATGAGTTGGGATATGTTCTGAAAGTGGCTGTGAATATATTTTTTGTAGCATAGCTCTGTGACATCCCATTTGTAGAGTACAAGCACCATCCTATTCTATAGTAATCTGAAAATAAATATGCTAATAATGCTAGCCCAAGAATAACAGAATCATTAGGGTTGGAAGGAGATCATCCAGTCCAAGCTCCTGGCCAAGGCACAGTAACCTGGAGAAGGTGACACAGGAATGCATCTTGGTGGGGCCTCAATGTCTCCAGCGAGGGGGATCACCAGCTCCCTGGCAGCTGTTCAGTGCTTTGCCATCCACTATGCAAAGTAGTTCTGCCTTATGTTTAAATTGAGCCTCCCTTGACCTTGCTGACCAAACTCCTTCCAGTGGATCCCAGGAGCCCATTGGCCCTCCTGGATGCCAGGGAACACTGTTGGCTCATGGGCAACCTGTCACCCACCAAAACTCTCAGGTCCTTCTCAGCAGAGCTGGTCTCCAGCAGATCAGACCCCAAACTGTACTGATGCTTGGGGTTATTCCTCCCCAGATGCAGGCCCTTTTTGAATCCCATTAATTTTCTCCCTGCCCAACTCTTCCCCCTATCAAAGTCCCATTGAATGGCAGCAAAACCTTCAGGATCAGCCACTCCCCACAGTTCCATAGCAGCAGCAAACTTTATAAGAGTGCATTCTATCCCTTCATTCAGGTTGTTGATAAACAGGTTTAATAAGGCTGGACTCAGTATTAAACCTCTAACTGGGATCTTCTCCATTGATGACAGCCCTCTGAGCTCTGCCATTCAGCCAGCTCTTGATGCACCTCAGGGTCCATTCATCCAACCCACATTTCCTGAGTTTACCTACAAGGAAGTTACGGAGATAGACACCATGCACTGCTCCCTGGTCATCAAACCATTCTGCCATGCCATCATGGAGGGCTCTCAGATTGGTCAAGCATGGTTTCCCTGTGGTACATCCATGCTGATGGTTATGATGATTCCTTTTACATCTCTCTAGGGAGTCTGAATGCTTTATTGCCTCTCTGAGGTGCCTGTATACGAACACCGCACAGGGAATATAAAATAAGAACTAGCAATCCCTGTGTGATCACTGTGCAATGATCTCATTGGAATTACTGAGACAGTGGGATCACTTACATGACCAGAATATTGTCATGGATGGCTGTGTACTTTTTAGAATGGACAGGTCAGAGAGATGAGGAGGTGGAGTTGCTCTCTATGTGAGAGAGCAACTAGAATGCCTCAAGCTCTACCCAGGGACTGACAAATGAGTTGAGACGTTAGGGGTGAGGATTAAAGGTTAGGCTAAAATGGATGACACTGTTGTGCATGTTTAATATCCGCCATTTTATCAGGAGGAAGTCAACATGAATTCATTTTTTAAATCTCTTGCAGATGCTCCTGGTGATGCCCCCCTTGTGCCTGGCTGGAAGAAGAACATGTGAGGAAACCAGCAATCACACCTTCAAGGAATAGTGTTACAGAAGACACAAAAGGAGGATAAAGCAAGGTAATTAATAAATTAGTTGGTGCTTAGATTGACCTCTACAAATCAGAAGACGTGGAATCAAGAAGAGGGGGGAAAAACTCCAAATGACAAAACAATGGTACCTGATGTAGAGAATGCCACACAAGTAATTCTCTCAAGAGAACCACCCTCAGGCTTCACAGGCTTTTCTAATCCCAGTGTCTGACTTAACAACTTTATTGATGTATTTTACTGGAAATATCTGTGTGAACCAGCTATGTGACTGGAAACGCACGTAATGGCAAGAGAATAAAGAGGGAACATCAATTTTCCTTTTATGCAGTTCGAGTTTTAAATTAAGTTTTTTTAGTTTAATTTTAGTGGGGTTTTTTTAAGCTTTTTTTAGTTTTTAATTAGTCCAGTTTAATCAGTTTTTCAGCTTGACTGCATTTCACATTCACAGACATTTTTACTGGTGAGCTGAACAATATTGTGCAATAGAGTAATACCTCCATTCAGAATCTACTGTGAAACAATGGAAGAGTTTCTAATTCAATTGTGTCTATTTCCTGCTTTTTCTCCCACCCAGCTTTTTTGGTTTTACAATTAGACAATGGCCATTTATCAAATGCCAATAAAGTATCTTTGCAAATCCATGAAGGAAGTATTAGCTAAGACTTCAGATCTAAATTTTGTAAGTCTTTGGAGAAGGGGATGTGAAGCTGAAACACATCAAGAAGAAGACGAACGGAACGTGGTCCTCTACCACTCTCTTCCCCAGAATGTAACCTCTGAATTACTGCATAAAGAGAACTTTACCACTTCAGCAGAAAGAAGCTGTTGCAATTTGTGGAGTTGAAATACCCTGAGAACAGTTACGTGACCAAGAAAGATAAACAGTTTCTGGTGCAATTCCAAGTAAACTGAAATGTGTTTATTGGTGCTTTTGGTATTAATATCTCTGGCTCTTACAGATTTAGGCACCTTCAGGATTAAGCAACAACTCAATAAGGATTTTGAGAATCTAACTGTTGGGGTTAGTCACCCAAATCCCACACCAGCATCTAAGACCTTTTGTAGATCTAGGTCTTGGTCCAATACCATCTATTGCTGGGGAACAGAGCAATGTCCTTTGTTAGTAATAACAGTGAGGAGAGTTATTGTAAAGGAAAGCTGCTTTTTTTTACAATACACAAAATGTAAAGAAAAACAAATGTATTTTCCAATCAGGTAAACAGAGATTAATCACAATCTTCAGATGATCGGTTGTGTATAACTTGCTATTTTCTCAGGCCAACTAAAACAGAACAGAGAACTCTTCCAATGGGTTTTGCAATCAACTTAACATAATAGTCCTTCTTCACATTAGCGAAATTCTTACCGCCTCTGTTAAAACTAGTTTGTTGTTTCTTCAATTTTGTGTGAGTCAGGCACACAAAAATCTGTCACTAAATAACTCTCAGAAACTATTAAAAACCAAGAAAGTTCAGAGAGCAGAGCACTCATAAAACAACCAGACAGAACAAACAGGTAGAATTATTTTTTGCAGGAGGTAAGCCAGATGGAAAGTTCTTAAAACTTAGCCATATAGCTTGGAGGCATTCCTTTAAATTCATTTTTAGTGAAATGAAGCGGAGAAGAAACAGAGAAGTACCTTAATATAGCAACAGATTGCTACCACTGCATTTATCCTATGTTTCTTTTGTTCTTTTTCAGAAGAATCCTCCACCATTCTCCTGTTTACCAGTATTTGAGCAATTAAAAGAAGTATGGCAATTTAATACAAGTAGATGTCCAAAGAGATGATGAATGTTATGGCTGACCCTCTTTCTAGCTTTTATCTGAGTTCCCTAGTCTCCAAGACCCAAATGACTAAATAACCATTTCCAGTGCATTTGAAAATGTCTTCATTAGAGTTCACATAAAACACTTTCTTTGCAGGGATTAATAATCTGGTGTCTAAAAAAACCTTCAGTGTTCAGCTGCATTTCGAAAATAAATTGCGTTCATGTGCTAAAGAAATCCCTGCATTCTTTTACATAAGCAGCAACACTTCAAAAATTCTGATATGGGACATCATAAAGAGATCCTAGAGAGATGCCCCCTAAAACTAAATAAGCCTGTCACAACATGGGACACCAATCCAGAAAGCTGAAGTTCAATGGGATGTATCCTTTTCTCTTGCTTCTTGTCTCATTGAACAGAACATGCAAAAGGTATGGAGTTTTTTGTATACGCCTCTGAAAGAAATATTTTTCTACCAAATCTACTGAAGTACTTTTTACAGATATTTATGTAGACTCCTGTTATTTCTGAGAAAATGATCTTTTTCGCTGCTTCAAAGTAATCTATTTTTTATAAAAAGATTTGCAGTTTCAAGGTAGAACTGTTCCTTGGGAAACAAATACTTTCTGTATATGCTCCTAATTTTTTCTTCTCGAGAAATAAACTTCTTGCATGAATAGAGATAGAGAAGCACAGACTCTTTCAATGAACACCACACCAGAGCTAAAAAAATTTCTTCTATTTTTAAATATTTTGAAAAATTCCTTCTTTAACTTTTTTTTTTTCCCAAAAAACTTGGGCAGTAATTCTGTCCTGAAGATCTTTCTTTCTTCGCTTTTAACAGACTTTTGATAAAACCCAAATGCTGAGTTTGTCAAATAACATAAATTATTTAAACAAAATCTTTCAAGAAATTGTGTTTAAACAGTTGTGCTAGCTGATAAACTTCATGAACTTTGCTCTGTTTCACTTGCCTATCCAGAGCTCCTATTCTGCAAACTATACTGGGATCTTTCTTTCTCTGAGGCTAAAATGCACCTTTCATTTGGAAAAAAAAAAAAAAAGAAACAAACAAAAAACCCCCAAACAAACAGAAAAAAAAATCTTTTTTTTTTGCTGGAAATATTTGACATATATACTTGTGAGCACATTCCTGATATTTGCCCCCAGCTACTTGCCAAGTCTCTTAAAGTCAAAAAGTGTTTGTTCTTTCTGGAATTTGCAAATAGTAGGCATTTGTCATGTCTTGTAATTCTCCACCTCCACTGAACTGTCATGCTGGAAAAGAAAACATATTAAAAGATGTATCTGTGTAAGTTAACTTTAAAACACCTTCTAAGCCCACAGTCATGAAAATGGAAAATACATTACTCTGTAAAGAAAACCTGCAAGTTAGCTAATCAAGCTTTAGCCTCAGGGGTTCAGGCTGGTGTCACTGAGGGCTTTTAACATTGCATACATAAAATCAGCCTGCAAAAATAACAGAGACTTAAGCCATACATGATAGTATGACTCCTTTCCACTTAGACCAACGGCATGTTCAGGATGGTACTCCAGACACTAGCACAGTGTAGAAATACTCCAGCCAGCTTTAAATAACTGATTCAGGTATCCAAATCATACTAGGCTCCGGAGCTCTGTGCTTGGCAAAATCTAATTTACACAGGTAGAAAGAAGGCAGCCAAGGCCATTTTAATAGTTCCATATTCATCCCATTCTATCCCTGTCATCATTTATTGCCTTTTCTAAGAGACAACAGTACAACTAGGAGGTGTTTTCTTCTCCATCCATTGGATAGCTGGAAAAAAACCACTGGTGAAGTTTGGGGACAACAGCTTTTAACCCTGTTTTTCCATATCCTTAAGCTGATTTTTCATTTTTGGGTCAAATTGTTGAAGCAGATCCATATCTATTTTCAAAATGAGGGTAGAGGCCCTGGTTTCATTGGTCATGCAGGGACTCTTCTCGCATCAATTCAGGCAGCTCAGGGTTACACCACCAGCTCTGGGCTTGCTGCCAAAGGTGCTTTTTACAAGCCATCATAAAAGTTCTGGAATTTCTGGACACTTCACCCCTGTCATCTGACTCAGGGGGACGTAAATCTGCATCTGCAACTGGTGAGAAAATGAGCGTGACATGACTCTTTCAGAGGAAGATCCTGTGCTGAACTCTGCAAAGGATGCAGGTTTCCCCCTGAATGCAGGCAGTGTGTCAGTAGGCTGTTTCATCATGGGGAAAGTAGGGGCTGGCCCACCATGACAGAAATGAGAAGCTTTAGAGAAGGAATGAAAATCGAAGATTATTGCAAGCTGCAGATGGGTTGAAGTTGTAAAATCCAAGCACTGCTGCTGTCTTTGCAAATTCACCCAGCAAATGTGACCTTGGCACATTTTGACTGTGACTTACCTTTCCTTGCAATAAAACCAGATTCCATTCCCTCACTGAACAAAGTCATTTTAACAGAAAATAATAGGAAAAAATAGCAAAAAATGTCTTAATTTCTCTCCCACGCCCCCCAATTTGCCATCTAACTATGTGTTTTAAATATTTAGAAGCATGAAACAGTAAATGTCAGGAATCAGGCTTTTGATATGTTTGTACTGGAGGCAAATTCCAGTGCTTCCAAATAGCATGTCCAAATTCAGGTTACAAGTATAAGGAATCTCACTTGTTAATTGAGGTTTTTGCTTTTTAAAGGGCTGTGTAACTACAAATACACTATTTCAGCATACATTATTTCATTAAACTGAATTAGAAAATTGTTGTGATCTTAAGAGAAAAGGGATTCAGAGAGAACACTGCTGCCACACTGACGTAGTTTAAATTTTTACAAAATCTAATCCAGTATACAAAATTTCTTTATGTGGGGTTTTTATGTTTAGGTTTTTTTCATCAGAGACCTGCTTCCAAGCATGTGGACTAATATATTCAAGGTGTACTTTTATATGTGTTTGAGGACATTGAAAATATGACACTGTTCATTGAATGAATGGCTGAGATTGGTCATGATCAAATTAGCTTTTTTATGAAACAGTAATATTCAGAAGCTGATACACATGTAACCAACATTAAAACCAAAAACAAGGCTACTGCCACTAGTTATGAGTTGTCATCTGAAGTCAGTAGGCTGATGACAGGTTACACCAGGGTCTGTAATCTTAGTTCTGAGTACAAAAACCAAAATGGTGACAGCTACTTCATGTTTAACTTTCCCTATTTCTTATTTATTGCCAATAGTGAAAGAGATTCATGTATCAAGTCTTGCTAAAATCTGACCATAATTTGCATAATCATAATTTTTATGTGCTGCGTAATTCTTGTCAATACTACCAATTATCATACCATTTGCCCAAAATCTTTAGGCTAAGTTGCCTTTCAGCATCTAATATAAAAATAGGCATTTTTATTTACCTCATTCTTTCTGATTAAATAGTTCAGATTTTTATATAATTTTAAAATGTTTAAGCATGCTTTCAAAAGGATCAATATGAACTCTAAAGATAAGCATGTATCAGGTTTTCATAAAGAATTGGAAGACTAATTTCAGTTTTAGGGTAAAACCCACAAGAAATAGATTACTCACAATAAACTCAGAGTTATTAATACTGATTCTTAAAATACCTGAATAGCATGAATGTAATAACTGTGTGTTAACTGAATTGCATTCATAATGTTTTTTCAGCAAGTTACCACCATTTAACATGTAGATAGAGGCAGAACAAGCATACAAATCTGTTTGACTTCTGATGGAATGCTATTGATATAAAGTTGGTGAGGTGTAATTATTTAGAGAGAGAAATCATCTTTCTATTGTGTACATTTATTGTGCCCAGACCAAAAGGCCTTAAATTATGTCTGGCGATTCAAGGCAGCATCACAGAAACAGAAATAATATCACTGCCTTTGGTTCTGTGTCTGCAAAATGCAATACATATGGCCTAATAAAAGTTATCGTTTATAACAGGTGTGAAAGTTTACTTGCAAAATTGTTGTAATGCATTTTTTCTTTATCTATTGTAAAAAAGCCTTACTTGTGAGGAAGGTTGCTCCTATGTTTCTGTGGGGAAAAAAAATATCCCTCACTTTAAGAATCCAAACTGCAGTACCTATCATCCATCCCCTCTTGTGTTTCTGACAGGAGGCAAATAAATTTCCTGTAGAATGTTTCAACCAAATTCCTTGTTTCCTGATTTTTCACTGAACTCCCAGATGGAGTTTGCCCATGGCTGTCCATGGGTAAGGACTATGCTAACAGTTTTAACCTCTCTATCAGAGAGGTGAGCAGCAATCTAAAGAGATGAAATGAAGTCACACACACTTTCTGCCATCTCACGAGCCCACACATTAGAAACATATTGCAAACAGGTGAATGGTACCACTGCTGACATGTAAGACATGGTATCACAAAACAGGAGAGAAGACTCCATTCCACACACCACACAGACCCTCTGCTCCTGCTTGTGGAAGCCCAGAAAGGATGAAACAAGAGACAAGTTGTGTGTGCACCCTCCAAACTGAGACAATGCTATGCACTATGGCAAGCACTGTTTCCAAATCAAAGAACATTTGTTCTGTGCTCCACTCAGTGTCAGAACATACAGTGTTCTTTCAGTCAGCTCACCCAGCCTTAAGCAGAGGGTTCAGGGCCTAGGTCTAAGTAAGTTATTTACATGAAGGGGTAGGGTGTGGGTCAGGTTCAACAAGAGGCATTAGAATATGCAGTAAAAGACTACCACAGGATTGAATAAATCCAAATATTACCATATTTTCTGAGAAGAAAATAAACACCACCCAAGAGAAAAAAGTGGTCAGAAATCAGAGACTTGTCTGACCTGAGTTGTGCATACCACAGTGTTGTTGCTCAGGTTGACATTCCCACTGAATCACTGGCCAGAACAACTCTGCTGCTGGGTTCAGTTGCCGCACTGCAAACCCAACTGTTAAAAATTCTGGAACTCAAACAATAACCTTTCTAATGCACTGAGATGGTTTTATTCCCACCCAATTTTCCTATCTGCCCTTTCACTTTATTATTTAAGGATCTATTACCATGGGTTTATACAGCAATTTAATCATACAAGGTCTGATCTTGTGAGGTGCTGAATATCTTCAGCTAGCACCACACATCACCAGAGGAATGTTTTGTCTTTGGCTGCGTTTTCAGCCTGGCTGTTTCCCCTGTCTTTTCCACATAGTGGTGCTACATGATCCATATAAAGAGTACTGTCAGTGTTCTTTGTATGCCTGATACACAGAACTTTTAAAGTAATTAATTTAGAAAAGTGATTCTTTTAAGAAGTAATGAAGCATGTTTCCAAGTTTACAAGCAGAGAGTATTTTCACTGACTTTAAGGGAACTCGTGTGTTTGATTTTGTAAATTAAGGCAGATCTATTAAACTATGGAACATTGCACAGCAGCAAATAGATGTCATGCAGATCAAGATTTGCTGGGGGAGAGCATCTATCCATCCCAATGCTGCCAGTCAGATGTCAATATCTGTAATGGATGCCCAGAACAGTGAGTGTAAAGGCATTCTGACTCCAGCCAGTGAGCCAGCTATATCCAGGGCCTGGCTCAAATGCCTATCCACAAATGCACACAGTATGGAGAGCAAACAGAAGGAATAATGCACGTGGATTATACCATTGGCATCACAGAGACATGGTGGGATGACTCCTCATGCTGAAGCATTGGAAGTTTTCAGGCTTTTTAGGAAAGACAGGCTGGAGAGATGAGGGTGGCGTGTAGCCCGCTGTGTCAATGATCAGCTGGAGTGTATGGAGCTCTGCCTGGGGAATGATGAGGGGCCAGCCCAGAGCTTGTGAGAGAAGTCTGAGGGGAAGGGAGGGCAGGAACAGGAGTTGTGAGAGTGGGGATTTGCTACAGTCCACTCAGTTGGGAGGATAGTGTGGATGAAGTGCCTTGCAGACGGTAAGGGTGTCTTCAAACTCACAAGCCCTGATCCTCATGGGAGACTTCAACCACCCTGACACCTGTTGGAGGGACAACATGGCAATGCACAGGCAACCCAGGAGGTTCCTTGAATGTGTCAGCCACAACTTTCTTACACAAGTGACTGAGAAGCCAACAAAGAGAGGTGCCATGCTGGACCATGTGCTCACCAAAAGGGAGGAGGCGGTGGGGTATGCAGTGCTCCAAGGCAGCCTTGGCAACAGTGACCATGAGACAATGGAGTTGAAGATCCTCAGGGCAGTGAGGAGAGCTCACTGACAGATCACTGCCCTGGACATGAGGAGTGCAGACTTTGGTCTCCTCAAGGATCTTCACAGTAGAGTTCCATGGCATAGAGCACTAGAGGGCAGAGGGGCCCAAGAATGCTGGCTGAATTCAAGGATCGCCTCCTCCAAGCTTGGAATCAATGCAAGGACAAAATTGGTCAAGAATGCCAGGAGGCCTCCATGGATGCATAATGAACTGCTGAGCAAACTCAGAATGTAAAGAAGCAGCTTTCAGGGGTTGGATATGAAGGCATGTAGCCTGTGAGTCATGGCAATCCCAGGCACACATACAGGCTCAGAGGAGAAATGATTGAAAGCAGCCCTGGGGAGAAGGCTTTGGGGGTGAAAACCTCACCATGAATGCTCACAGTCCAGAAAGCCAAATGTATCCTGGGCTGCCTCCAAAGAAGCATTGTAAAACACCCCTGTTCCCAAGAGACAGGAATTTGATCTTACCCATCTTGTGTTGCTAATAACTCCTCTGCTGACCAGAACACTAACTCCACCCCTATGATACCCTATAAAAACCCCAGGAGCCTGCCCTTGCCTGATCTTTCATCCCCATCCCGCCCCTCCTCCCTGGGGATAAGAAATGGATTCTTGAGCTTTCTGAAATGAAGACCCATACCATTTTTTCCCATGCCTGGTGCCAGCAGCTGCACCCTCCCTGGACAGGATGAACCCAGTTGCAATTCAATGCAACAGAGCATGGTCAGCAGGTCAAGGGAAGTTATTCTCACCCTCCAATCTGCTCTATTGACACCCCAGCTGGAGTCCAGTTCTGGCATCCCCAGCATAAGAAGGGCATGGAATTGTTGGAGCAAGTCCAGAGAAGGCCACGAGGCTGGTAAGAGGACTGGAGCAGCTCCCTAACAAAGGCGGGCTGAGAAAGTTGGGGCTGTTCAACCTGGAGAAGAAAAGTTTGTGGGAAGGCCTCAGAGGAACCTTCCAGTATCTGAAGAGGGGGCCACCCAGAAGCTGGAGAGGGATATTTTTCAGGAAGTGTATTGATAGGACAGGGAGTAATGGGTGTAAATTTTAAGAGGAGAAATTTAAGCTGGATGTTAGGAAGAAATTCCTCCCTGTGAGGGGGGTGGGCACTGTAATAGGTGGTCCAGAGAGGTTATGGATGACCAACCCCGTGGATAAGGCCTCAAACAACCTGGTCCAGTGGAAAGTGCTCTGCCCATGAGAGGGGAGGTTCAGACTACATGATCTCAAAGGTCCATTTCAACCCCTGACCATTCTACGAATCTAAGATTCTGTAAGTCACTGTCCATAAGAATGAATCACCTGAAACACAACTACCTGTATGGAGAACTGCTAACAGATATTTAAGAGCTTTGTGCATTTTAGATTTTTCAAGGACAGAGGTCATCCCATTGGGTCTAGCAACAATAGAAAATAATATACACGTAAGATTCTGCATCTATTTTTAATAAAGAAATGTCATGTTTCCCAAATTTTAACACATTATGCAGCTGCCAGATTTCGTTAGCTTTCTAATTCCAGTCAAACATAAAAAGCCGCTGTAAAATTTTTAGCTGGACACACGTGGTAAAACCTATGAATGCAAACAGTGTTTGCACCTAGTTCATATCTCCCCTTGACAACATGAAGGACCAAAACCAATCATTATTAAAACCACTGTTGGAAGATTGTCTGTACATTAGAGCGTTCTGGTCTCAGGTTCAGGGAAATATCAAACTACTCTTCAATTAAATAAATTAATTGTGTTTTTCTAGCCTTTATGAAATGTCGAATGCCCATATAGGTATCATAGCAGTGTTTGATCACTAACTAATTGCAGTGTCTGAAATCTGAAAAAAAAAAAAGGTAAAAATCTTCCAGATTAATTTCTTCAGTGGATGTTCCTTTTCCTGGCTACAGTTAAGAAAACAAAATTTAATATTTACCAAGTCACTGACAAAATACAGCTTAGCACAGAATCATAGTTTCCATTAATATTTGTGATAAGTGATTGACGGTTTATGTTATTACTATAGGCAGTAGCCAAACATTTGAAAAAATAAACCTTATGAAGAAACAACATAGAATATTTATCTCTGGTGTGAAGAGGTTATGGATTTTCAGATGAAAGTGGTCTGTATGTGGAATGAGTAGATCATGTCAATGGGATTCAAATGTTTTAACAGAGTGGTTTTGTACAACATCTAAAAAGTATCTAAAACTGTTGCAGAACAGAATGAGTTAAATGACCTGAAAAGTATGTTTGAATTGCTAAAGATTGTAGAGCAAGAGCTGTGAGAAAAAGTTGGGGAAAAAAACCTGCAGAAACTGAGAAAAAGTCATAAACAAAGAACTGTAAAAACTGTGTCCCCCTCCCAAAGAAGAAAACAACCTGATAAGTAATTGCACAAAAAAAAATATATACATTATGGCCTGCTATGCACTAAATCACATATAGAGCAATTATATATTGTTATACAGAAGCTAAAACATAAATATCTCTGCCTTTTGTCAATAAAAATCCTTGCAGCATCATACTGCTTAGTCCGTTTTTCAATCACTGTTATAAAGCAAAACAATCTTTGAAACTAAAGCGGTCCTCAAGATTTACAAGTTGTACAAAGATTGGAAATAATAAAATGGCATTGTAAGTACAGGCAGGAAATACTTCAATGCACTTTCAAAATCCAGACAGAAAACAAAATGTTCTAACCTGCAGTGAGTTCTATGCAGAAAGAAGTGTACAAATAGTGTATACTTCCCCTAAATTTTACTCTTTCCAAAATTGGATGCTACACAAGCTTATTTAATTTCAAAACCTAAAAGAAAAATTTTGTTAGATTGAACTTTAGTCTTCAACATGGCAGGTCCAGAGATTTTAATAAGAACTAAGCCTTCTCTGAAAGACATAAACTTGTCAAAATTACTGTAATTTCTCTCTACAATTAAATGAATTTCACAATCAGAAAAAGCAGAAATTTTCATTTTATACAATGTAGACAAGGAATAAGATGCAGTTTTCTCTGCTGAATGAAGTACACCAGAAATGTACTCAACTACAAGTTTAAAGGTCTTGGGTAAACTCACTGGTCTTGAATTAGGTATATCTTTAGGAGTGGTGCAAGGTTGAAATTGAAGGTTAACAAGAATTTAAAAATTTTATTTCCTTTGTCTGTGTATTAACAAGTAATTATAAAATCATACTTTATTAATTTCAAAGTAAATTTCTTTTCACAAACATTCAGCATCTAGCAGTGTATGCCAATACATGCATACAATTCCTGTCAGGTATCTCAAAAAATTACTCAGATTAAACAGTATAACGTACAGGAGAAAACTCCAAAAGACTGGGATTTTCAGGCCTTAAAAGCAAGCAAAGTAATAAACACAGAGCTCCTAAACAACTACTCATAACTAAGACCACTCAAGACCTATTTTTCCTGGAGCAGAACCAAGCACTGCTCAGCACTCAAAGCTAGTTTGAACCCAAATTGCACCTTTCAAACCCCACCTTTTCCTCTGTAGGTGACTTCAAAAATAATTGCAACAGTGGGATAAGCCTGATTGACAGAACTACTGCCAGTCTCAGCATCTTCAAAAACTTCCAGCTGAATTATTTTGAAATTAACAATTTCATGTAGATACTCAAAGCTTCCTTTGAGAGCATCTCCATGGTATCCATATGTATAAAGTGTATTTCTGCAACAAATTGCTGTTTCACTACCAACGCCTCATCTTTCAGTACCCTTTACTTAAATTTCACTTCTGAACTGGAGGTGGGAAATCTGTATTTGAATGCAAATTATGACTTTTTTCCAATCTAGTAACCAATCTTTATGAGGAAGTTGCTTTGTGATCAACACTAAATTACTGCTGCTTTTCAAATAAAACACTGTGTAGAACTGAAAACTTACATTTTTTATCTACAAAACAGTTTTAAATAACATTGTCAGCTCAGCTGGGGGATTTTAAACATAAATATTTTGGTCTGATTTTCTTTGCAAAACTAGGCTCCACTAAAGGGAACCTTTTTTTTAAAGATACATTGAAAATTCCCCTAAAACAATAAATCGTTCTCTCCCAAAAGGTTTCAGCTATAATCAGCAGTGTGGAAGGAGGTAGTGTTACAAGACTGTTGAAAGGCATGCTTATTATTAAAAAGCCCATCAAGTTTTAAATCACTCCCATAATGGATGTGTTTCAGAAGATGCTGTAAATTATTTTGATCACCCTCATCTCCCATTTCTAACCAGTCTATTCTCACTTTCCTAGGAAACAGGCAAAGCAGGAAGCCTGCTCAATCTGATCTTTTTCTTTGCAAACTATTATACCATACTTCAAAACCCCAGGAAGGTGATTTCAAAACTTTTCAGCTGTTCAGGAACCCAGACTAACCCACTGACATCTACTGACCTCATATACAGAAAATAACCAAGTAGGAACTACTGTGTACATCTTCTTTGAAATTCCTCTTACACATTTCAGACTTAAGAAAAAGGCTGTAAAGGAAACACATTCTTTTCTATAAACATTAAGATTTACAATATCATTTACTTTCCATTCTCAAATTAAACCAAAGCCCATATTTTGTTATGATTTTAAATTGTCTGCAGAAATAAAAACTTCCCCCCTTTTCTAAAATGTGGAAGACATGGCATATCCAGGATCATGATGTTTCAAGTTGTATTAAACCACTTAGGAACTCTGCAGAAACAGGACTCCCACAACTGCTTTTGTTGCCTTGGGATTTTAGCTTGCAAATTTTTCATATATTTGTATTCCTGTAATTCTTTAGTGTATAGCTCTAAACTCTATACACAGTGCAAGCTACTGTCTTCATATTTTGGTCAGGCAAAACAATTCCTCTCTAGGCCTGGGAATCAAGGACACCTGACTGTCCCAACTCCTGAGAAGTGTAAATAGAAGTGATCTGGAGGGGGGAGAAAACTTGGGGTAAAATGACTTCACTACCTGAAGCTGTAATGAAGATTAATGCCCAATATGCAAATGGAGCAAACTTACAGAAGTGTGAAAACTCATGACCCATCATCCATTTTGGGGTGCTTTGTCTGCCCAAAATGTATCTGCAGACCCTTCTCACTTTTTAGTCCCTTAACTCTGTCTGGCCTCTCTTTTAGGTAGACTCAGAAAAGGCATCACTTTGCACTGGAGGAAAGTAGGTTCCCAAAAACAACAAGAAGTATTTGTTTTAGATTGTTTAAGATGCAAGACAAAGGAAATTCTTTGAAAACAAACAAGCCTCAACAGACCTTCAAAACAACCAGAGCAAAAAAATCCCAAACCTTTCTCTTACAGGGTATGAAAGAAACAATTTTCAGTGTATTCCTTAAGCTTCCTATGTTTTTTTCCAAGGCACTACCTGAGATATTTCCAAAGCCACAGAAGATCCCCTGCAAAAAGATGTGTGTATTCAGACCCCTGTCCACTGCGCCATATCTCTTAGGAAGTGCTCAGAGAATTGCACACTCATTGCCAAAGTTCAGCTTCCTGGATATTGGTGTCCTGTTAATTCTCAGCAGACAGTTTTTCTTCCCTAAGTGCACAGCTTTCCCCTGGTAAGCGTGATAGCTTTGTCCGAATGCAGCCTTTTCCAAACAGGCTCTTTTTCCTGAAAGATCAAGATTTCATCTCTTGTTTTTGTTTCATTCACTAAGAGACCGGCTGAGTGTCCTGATACTTCTCTTCACCATATTTCCATTATTTTGTAAAAGACTTTTGCTGCTCTCCTACCTCAGTAGTTGGTCCTACATGATTTAAATGCATGGGAGCTTTCTACTGAAAGGCATGGGAGCAAAAAGAGGTCCTCAAAGCAAGGTAAGCTTCTCAAAGCCCACCCCAGTTGCCTTTCTGACAAAAAAAAATGTGTTTACTCTTCATATTTACTGGTTTTGTTTACAGCATGCATTCTGGTCTCTAGTAAGGATATAGTAGTAAAATGTTCTGAATCAACAGAAGAAATAGAAACTCTATAGGTGTTGTAAACTCAGTATCTTTTACTGTCAGTTAAACTCATAAATTACAGCAGGGAATTTTATAAAGCTCTTCTTGATTTCCATCTCCAGAACAGTATTCCAAGCAAGTAAAGAAGCCAAACATTCACATTTGAAGTCTGAATCAGAAGAAAGCTTTCATGCATCAATTCATCCCCAACATAATGCAAAATTCACCACTACATCACCATTTCCTTCTCTCTCTTTTTATAGGAACCAAAGAATATGTTATGAATAGATGAAACTCAGGTGGTAAGTGTGTTGGAGCATTGAGGGAACCATTTCCCTTATGACAGTCCTCACATAAGCTAGTACAAAGGCATGTGCACAATTTCTGCAGTGAGTAGAAGTGTTAGCAATGCACTTCAGACCCCACAAAGAGATCTTGACATCTTCACCCCCTCTGCCAAAAAAAAAAATAAAAAACTTCATCTCAGCATATGATTCAAAGGGCAAATTAATGCCTTTCCCCCATGATCTGGAGAGACAGTCCCAAGACTCAAGGGTTTGTTTGCATCCAGCCCTCATAGATGCTCATTTTTCCATTCACAATTATAAACAAGTAAATATCTATTAATGTATTTCTTTTGAATGGTCTGTGGTATTGATGGGATAATGAGATAAGTTCATTAGGAAAAGGCAAATCTTTTATACTCTTGTCATGAGAGCTGCTGCCATGGTTTAGGAATGGTACTCCTCAGCTTAGTGCTGCCACAGAAATCCCAAACCATGCTGCTGCTTGCCTGCTCCCCCTGGTTCCCTTCTCCCTTCCTCCACCAGTGGAGTGGAGAAGACAACCGAGGCACAAAAGGTGAGGATCAAGGGTTGACATAAGAAAAATTTGCTGGAAACAGCAGTGAAAGATGAAAACTACCAGTAACAACAACAATATTAAAGACAGAGGATACAAGAAAAGGAACATTACTGCTCAACTCAGAAATCCCTGACAAGACACAATACCCAGCTGCCCCCTCCAGCTCAGAAAAGGCATTACCCCAACCACTCCCTCCAGCTCACAACCAGGGCCAGCCCACCAGTCCCTCACCCTGCTTATACGATGGGAAGGCACTCCTCACCCTTGGAAAAGACAACTTTCCTTTTCTCCCATACAATGACTCGGGTGGTATCGACTAACCTCTGGGACCAAGCCAAGCTCCTCTTGGCTATTGCAAAAATTAATGATCCCCTGGCTGCAACCAGGACAGCTGCTTGATAGAAAGTACAGGTCAGTGGCTAGAATTTACAAAACAATGACTGAAGAGAATGTAAGAGGAACAGTGCCACAGCTGCCACTTCTGTCTCCTGAACTATCCAAATGTCAGGAGCAGTCTCTATGAAAATGCAAGCGACAACAGAACTGGCAAGAATGGCCCGGTGACACATTTTGGTTCTATGAACCAAATGAGTTGAAATGAAGCCATCCAACATTTTGGCACAAAAGGCATGTCTTAAAAAAGCTGCATCAGATGGCTGTGATATGCAACCAGCTTCCTCAGGATGAAAAGGCAGCATGGATGAGGCGATGGCAGCAACATCAGAGCAGCAGAGATATCACCAATATGCCCCACACACAGCCACAGTCAATGACCTGTCTGTGCTGGACACAGCAGAACGCATCTGGTGTGAGGTAATACTGATCCAGGGACCCAAAGAACAGGCAGAAAAACAGACAGACCTGGAATGAGGCTCCAATTAAATTACAACAGCAACAGGCCTGTCCAGGATTTGATGGGTCTGAAACTTCTTGCAGACCCATTTTAATGCTCATAAAAGTTGATAATTTTTCAACCATTCCTCTCTGTTTCATTTTGCCTTCTCTGCCCCTCCTTGTCTTCACAGGGTCCCCAGAGGGCTGAAACGAGGTCTTCATGGTGCTCATGTCCAACTCGTGTCACATGAGGTAATTATAGTTCAATCCTTTAGCTCAAAATGTCCTTCTTGCCTGGATTGAGGAGGAAGCAGAAGAGATGAGAAAACATTACTCCCACTGCTAGCACTGAGATCTCTCCCACAGGACATGGTAGGGCTGTAGCCAACCTTCAAACAGCCCTTCTGCCCAGCCCAGCCTATGAAGAGTCTCTCTGCACAAGAATTCCTTGATTATTTCTCTCTCCTTCTTGGCAATGAAAACCTAGAAACCTTTAAAGAAAGTCTCATCTCATCTTCACAGCTCCTTGTGAGGGTAACAAGAGGCAGTGGGAGCACACAATCTTTGTGTGCTCAGCCATAATGGCTTGACTTATTTCAGAGTCAATTGACAGTCACCTTACAATACACATTTTGCCAGCAGTCAGCTTTGCTGAAATCCAAGAAGATGACATTTTGTGGTTTTACTGGGAGAACAACATGGGTTACCCTGTTGAAGAAGGAAACATGGTTAGACAAGCAGGGTTTTACTCACACAGAGTCCTGTTGGTGCTGACAATGACTGCATTGTCCTCCAGGTGTTTTTCAATACCTTCCAGAAAACTCTTCTGTACTTTTACCAGGCAGTGCAGTAAGACTGACAGGCCTATAGTTTCCAGGCTCCTCTTTCTCACTGTTCTTGAAAATCAAGACCTCTCTAGATTCCCAAGACTGCTCAAAAATTACCCAGAGACGCTTCGCAATGACACCAGACAGATTTCTGGGCATTTTCTGATTAATCCCTCAAGAGATTTGTAGGGATCCAGATGGAGCAGCAGATCCCACATGTGTTCAGAGTCAAAGAGGTGTTGATCATTCTCACAGTCATGGTCCTGCAGCTCAGGCCGCTGAGACCCTCTTGCTCCGTCATCCATGGGTAAGATGGAAAGACTGCACTAACCACAACTGTCTTGTCTGTGTTCCTCTTGGTGACGTGACCATCATCTTCCTATTATAAAAAGTAGAAGTCTTTAAAAATGAGAGTTCAGTGGATCAAAATTGCATTGCCACTTCTGCTTCAGGCTGAGATCAGGAACAGAAAACTTGAAGGGGCAGCTTCTGACTTCTTTGACATTTGTGTGATTACATTAACGCACACGGGAGTGTGCAATGAAAATTGGGCCAGAGTTTTGTAAATAGAGATCTTGGAGTGCCACAGGTAAGAAAGGTAAAGAAAGGTAAAGAAAGGCTTTAAAAACATTACTTCATAGATCCTTGGATTTTTATGATGTGCTGAGTGTTTTCTGAACCTTCCTGACTTAAGGTTGTAAGGCTCACTGCCAATATGCAATGACTGAAGGGAATGTAAGAGCAATGGTATCACAGCTGCCACTTTTGTCTCCTGGACTATCCAAATGTCAGAAGGAGCCTCCATGAAAAATGCAAGTTATAACAGAACTGGCAAGGATGACACATTTTGGTTCTATGAACCTGAAGTGAAATGAAGCCATCCAACATTTTGGCATGCAAGGCACAACTCCAAAAGGCTGAATCAGATGACTGTGGTATGTAACCAGCATTCCTCAGGATGAAAAGGCAGCATCTGAGAGTCTTTGTGGCCCTCAAGCCAAGACAAGGAAAAAGTAGGAGCTGGGCAAAACACATTCCTCAGGAGCCCATACTGTTGTGCACATCTCTGTATTTTTTTCCATGGCAGACACTATTGGCTTGCAAATCTCACCAGCTGCCTGTGTCATTTTAGGAGCATCCAGTCAAGTCATCCTGTATGAGGCAGTCACTACACTTGGTACTCTGGCTGCCATCGAGATTGTTACTTCGTGTGATCTCATGTAATCACCTGCACTCCCTCTAGCCAGAGATTTGCTAACAAGGAAAAACTTACAGCTATTTTTCCTGTTCAGTGGTGGCACAGAAGTTTGTGGCTATGGGAAATGTAAGACTGGCAATGTTTATGACATCAGGAGACAAAATCTCTTTGAATGAATGTAAATACTGGTAAATTGAACCGATTTCAAAATGAATGGGAAACTTGTAGCCAGCCAGAGCCACAGAGACCTCCAAAAAACCTGCTTTTTGGGATACTGCACTTCTCTGGTCAGCATCGCACAGTGCCTGGTTCAGCCCAATGCAATATCCAGTCCAACCAAGGCATGCTAGGACTCCTCAAAGGCTCAGTTCCCAACTTCATCTCTTTCTCTAATCATCATGCAAGATTTTAAATACTAAAAGCTATGGTCTCTGAACTAACTTTTCCATCTCAGATGGCCTGCCCTGCCCAGACCTGCCAAGAGTGCCCAATAGCAAAGGTTTGACATTTTCCAGCTCTCTAGGAGATACAACCCAACTTGGGCTCTCAGGAAGGGAAAGCAACCACCTGGCTTCCCCCTTTTGCCTTCCCTTGTGCCATGACCCAGACAGTGGCAGTTCACAGGACGCAGCCAGCATCACAGGAATGCGCACTGCCCTCGAGGGTGGTGCCCTTTGTGACAGTGGTCTGGTGTGACAGCAGCTGTTTGTGATGCAGTGCTCTAGAAGAGCACCTCCCTCCGGGAGCAGCAGCTGCCAGGGCAATGCTTACAAGTCTGCAGCAGAAGATGCTAGAGACAACCATGGAGAAGGAGGAGCAGCTGGGAGCATGGCCGGCACAGTCATGTGGCTTTGCTGTATCAGCTTCCCTGTGCAATGATGCAAGTGCAGGGACAGGCCACCAGCAACAAGTAGCACAGCAGGAGTCACCAGGGCTATCCTTGTGTATTGAGTGCTACCAAAGTGCTACATGGCTGTGGTGGCACAAGAAGCAGGGGCCTTTTGTGAGGGAGATCATCGTCTCCTTTAAGAGGAGCCCTCCCGAGGACCTGGATGGGAGCTGCCCAGCCAGAAGTGCATGCAGACAGGCCCCACTCTGGAAAGCCACCCAGCCACAGCAGCAGGATGGCCTGGAGGACAGGGAGGTACAACAGCCAGAAAACCAAGGACAGGGTTTCTCTCTGAGGTGCTCTGGGGGACTCAATGACAAATCTGTGCAGGTGAGTGACAAGGACAGAATGGGATGGCCTGAGACAGGACGGGACAGGGGCACAAGCCTCTCCTGGGCGGCTGACTGCCCCTCACCACAGGTGACAAGGAAGTTCATGGAGGGTATCTTGAATATGTAGGTAATGAAGGAGCAGCTAGGAGCCCAAGCTCCAATCATCAAACCAGTGGCCTTGATCAGGGAGCAGGAGCATGAAAATGCCACTGACACAGAGCTGTCCAAGGAAGAGGAATGGGAAGATGCCATAGACACAGAGCTGTCAGAGGAAGAAGAATGGGAAGATGCCATTGATGGTGAGGTGTCAGAGGAGGAGGAATGGCAAGATACAATAGGCATAGAGATGTCTCAAGGAACAGATGCTGTTGGGTCACCTTCTGTCCACCACCGGCTCAGTTCCTTTGGTCTGGAGGACAACCCTAATCCCAAGGAGAGTCCCAGCTTCCCCAGCAATGTGGGCAGAGAGGCTTCAGGAGACGCAGCTGACAAACTGCTGAGAGCATTTCCTGGCCCAGCAGATTCCCAGCTGGCTAATTCTGCCCTGCTTGTAGCTCCTGAGGAAGAGGAGCACCATACACCTCTCAAATATCAGGAGGCAGAGCCACCAGCTTCTTCTGCCCCTGTAGAGGCTGCAAGAGCAGCAGGGGCAGAGAACCAGGCACCTGCTCCTTGTGGCCCCATAGGCAATGGCCCAGCTCAGGTGGACATAGCCCAGTCCATGGAGGCTGAGGGCCTGGACAAGTCTACGTGTATAGTCCAAGGACTTGATGAGCCACCAAGAGAAATATGGGGCCAGGAACAAAGCAAGAAAAAGGTGACAGAAGAAAAAGTCAAAGCAGAAGGAGCAGAGAATCTGGAAGCTGGCCTGCAGAGCCTCACAGCCAATGCTCCACTACTGCTGGACTCAGCTGATTACATCAGAGCTGAGATCATTAAGAGGGCCTGGCTTATGATCCAGGAACCTGTACAGGAGCTAGAAGAAGAGTGGGAGCAGGAAAGAAGCATGGATGAGGCAACAGCAGCAACAGCCAGAGCAGAGGAGACAGAAAGTCCACCACATGCTGTACACAACCCCACAGTCGATACCCCACCTCTGCTGGACATGGCTAACTACATCAGGACTGACGTTGTTAAGAGGGCCTTGCTTATGATCCAGGAGCCTGTCCAGCAGCCAGAAGAAAAGCGAGAGGAGGAAGAAAGCGGGGACAAGGTGCCAACAGCAAGAGCCAGAGCAGATGGGCCAGAGAGCCCAGCACATGCCCCACACAGCCCCCAGTCAATAACCCACCTCTGCTGGACATGGCCAAGCACATCAGAGCTGAGACTGTAAAGAAGGCCCATCATTTGGTCCAGAGACCTTTCCAAGAAGTGAAGGAGCAGCAGGACCGGAAAAAAAGCCCAGAAGAAGCAATTGCACGACCTGCAGGATGTGCCTACAGTCTTCTTGCCTCTACCGTCATCAACACCCCAGCTTATGAGAGATGGCTGAGCCGTCCCCTCAAACTGCGGCGCAGGAGAGAGGCAGAAGCAGGAACCAACAGCCAATGCCACAGACCTGCAGGACACAGCCCAAGAGATACTGCACAAGGCTATGCTTGTGGTCCAAAGATTCCAGACTATGGGACAGCAAGATCAGTGGAACAACAAGACCAAAGGAGCAGGCAGAAGAGCAGGGAAAAGGGCCCAGGTTAGATAATGAGAGTTACAGACACATTTAGGATTTGATGTAGACAAATTTTGATGCTAATAAAAGTTGTTACTTTACCAACAGTGCCTCTCTGCTTAGTTTTGCCTCTTGCCCTAGCTCGGTTTTTCTCTGTAAAGAGTTTTGTTATTTTGTCTTTTATTAAAACTTTTGTTTCCAACACTGTCACAGAAGCCATCCTGCTACTTTTTGCCATCTGAGATAGCTAAGGTGTCCCTCTTGGTGAGGTGACCACCCTCATCCTGTAATGGGGTGATATATTTTCATCACAGCCTTTTGCTATCCATATATTTGAAGAAATCTTTTATTTTCTCCTGCAGTTCTGGTCAACTTCACTTCAAGTTAAACTTTGGCTGCACGAATTTTCTCCCTACAGCAGCAAGCATCTTCTGTGTTCTTCTCTGTGATGTTTCCTCTGTCCATAAACCTTCATTTTTCACCTTAATTCAAAGAGAAGGACCCTGTTCAGCCAAGCTGCCTTTTGCCTTATCTGCTTGACTTCAACATTTAGGATTTGCCTCTCCTGTTCACTTTGGAAATCAGAACTACCTCCATCATAACCTCTCTGTGGCTAAGAAGAATTATCATCTTTGTTCATTTTTAAGGGACAAAACTGAAATAGGACAAATTATTCAAATAATGAAATAGGCCAAATTATTCAAATAACAATTTACAGGAAACAAACAGACCATTTTCTGTATGTCAGGCTTGTGAGAAGGTCCCGACATACTGAGCAGGCTGATGTCAGCTGACTGCGAGCTGGTGTCAGATGAATACGAAATATTCAATTCATATTATAAAATTACATATTTTCCCCATACAGACAGCATCTCTAAAGACCTGCTAAAAGCTGAGGCCATTTATTTCTAAATGGGACATGCTCATATGTGTCTCTAGATTCCAGTAGGTAATGGGACAAGATAAAAAATACCCAAAGAACCATCCCTGGAGTTTGGAACTTTCTGTCCAGCAGACACAAAGGGTAAGAAATTGAGTTTTTCCTGGGGAAAATGGTGGAGTAAACATCCGTTTCCTCTCTTTAAAATGTAGTTGATCTTCTCCAGATTTGGTGATGTCCAAAGGAGAAGAAGCATACTACAAGCAAGAGACCTCATAAGCTGCAGCATGGAACAGGTATGAAACGGGGTGTTTTCTTCTTTCTCTCAAAAAGGCATCAAATGGCCTTGTTTTCACCCCACTGTAAAAAAGTAGTAAGTTGAAACATTGAAAAATAAAAGTGGACAGAAAAACAGTTTCCTTCCAGGCTTCAAGTTAGAAACTGTTAAGACAAGCCATTCTGACCTCACAGTTTAAATTTCATATTTGCGAAAAAACAGACTTTATTTATTTGGATGGGAATTACTTACCTATGGAAGCAACAAATTGCAAAACCACCCCCCAGAAGTGGCAATGGCAGTATCACATCAAGAACCAGACCTTGAACTGGATCAGTGCTCACAGCATACAATTCTTCAAAAACACCCTTTTCTTGCAGTCTAACACTCTCTTCTCCTTTCTAGGCCCTGTGGTCACCTTGTTGGGACCTACCTTATACATCTTTCTTTGAAATTCTTTTATATGCAAGGGAAGTTCTTAAAGAAAAGTAATAATTGCTGTGAAAGTCACAAGTTTTGTGCTGGGAATACACACATAATTTCAGGATTTTGGCTATGTAACAGTTTTCAACAAAACTGTATAAAATAACTCTTGCTACAGAATGGAAGTTGCCCTAGAGCAAAGTAAAATAAGTTATATTTGCATTATGTAAAGTGTTCTGTGATGTGACTATGCATGTATATACACACACTTCTATTAAAAGGAGGGAAAAATCTCTTTTAGTTCACGTTTGTAAATTGGGATAAAGTGCCAAGCTTTGATTGAAGGGAAAGCTTAATTTCAACACCTGAACCAACAATAGATATTTCAATATCCATACATACATATTGCACAGCTTTTATTTGAAATTTCAGAAAATAATGGTGGTAAGAATTTAAGCACTATGTTAAATCTTCAGCCAGTCTTTCCACTCAATATATTTGTTAAAACAATGTGCTGAAGCAGCAGGAATTTATTATTGGGCTTTTCCACACAAGACACACTTTGGATTTTTTCATTCTAAATCTTTTAACAGATGCATAAAGTAATAAAGGGCTTTATACAAAAAGCTTCAGTTACGATGTAAGTTCAAAGAGCGAGGGTAATGAAGATATGAAATATCAACTCTTGACCTATATCTTAATTAGTTCCAGACTTTTAGTCTAATATTTTTAGGTGGTTTTGATATCAACAATGGTATAAACTGAAATCTGCAACAGACATTACACTGTGGAGAGAAGTCAGTTATCATTAGCATATATTTAGAGTAAGTTTCTGGATTGAATTTGTGCAACTAGCTGGGTTTAAGTATGACTTTTATAAATTCAAAACCCTGGTATACCAAGCATGTGTCCTACATAACTGTGAGCTAACATCCCACTGTTGCTGACCTTGGGTTTATTGACAGACTAAGGGGTGTCCGAGACACAGAAATCATTACTATGTCACAAGAAGTAACTAATAATGCATATTTTGTCGGGAGAGATGAAATCAGATGATAATATAGAGAGCCTGCACACCTAATACCTTACCAGGATACACAGTGCCTTTGATTTCTGAAATGTACATACAAAATACTAGAACAAACATAGAGGAATCAGACACACAGCAAATACACAGGCACAGTGAGAGATATACCTTGCAGGTTTCACTGTCAGCACTGGCACAGTGCAGCTGGTACAGGAGCTGCAGAGATGAATTAGATCAGATTTCCTCTATTCCTTGTTGGCTGCAGCACAGATATTGGTTTCTTTCTCACTGGCCCCTTGCATGGCTCCTTCTTTACAAGAGACAAAATTTTCCTGATGGCCATACATACCAACTTTGACTTTAGAAAGGATGGGACTGTGTTGCACAAAGAAACAGCTATGCTGTCATGAAGTTACATTAGATTTTTAAAATATAGATTTTCTTGATTTTTCAGTGTAAGAATTAATTTTCTTACCTTACTTATTTATAATCCTGCTTTTCCTCTAGTAGCATCCTATCATTCCTTCCTGAAAAAAACACATGGAGAACATGTTATTTACCCAGTACCTACACAAATCAGCTCCCAGGCTCAAATCTGGAAAAGGCAGACCTCTGTGAAGCTTGTAATACAGGTTTCATTTATAAGTCCTAGATTTTAAGATATGTCTGATGGCTTTTTTTCTTCATCTCCTAAGGGGCATAAAACACAGTATGCAAGCTGTTTGTAAGGATACTGAAACAGAAGTCATTGCACACGGAGATCAAGCAGCTGTTGAATCAGTAAAGCTTGAATTAACCCAAAGACTTACAACCAGGTTTGCATTTTTTGGAGCCTCTCATGTTGCACATTAGCTGGGCTGCGTGAGGTAATCCATGGTATTCATCAGGTTTCCAACACAGCTTCTTGGGCAGTAAGTGAGCTCCAGACTAAGAAATTATATAAATAATTTATACTTCTATAGTATTTTGCATCATATTAGAAGAGTTCTTTTTGTGGAAAGAATAGAATGAAACTTTTTATAAGGACATAAGCAACACAGGCAGCAAAATATGTATATTTCAGTAATTATGTCACTATCATAGCATGCTCCTGGAAGTAAATCACATTTCTTTTTCCCAGCAGGCTACTTATTGTTGGGTAAAATCCACTGCTTGTGGGCAAACAGGAAATATTCCTGTCAGGTCAGGGCCCAGTTTGCCATTTCTTTTAACTCACTATATGGAAAAGAGAAACCAAATGTAAGAAATGCAGAACAATGCCTGCACTTAAACAAGACTAACCTTGCTCATTTTTTATGTTTTAAAGTTGTTGAAGAATCTGTGCTTGAGCAATTAAAGCTTTGGTAAGGACTTGCAGCTCAAACGGTGTTTAAAAAATGGCTTGAACAACTTCTGGAGTATTTTGCAGCAAGAATAATTAGGCAGTGAGATCAGCATATGTAAAAGCAAAACAAAATTGTAGTTTCATTACTGCTGCTAAAAATCCCCAACCTGTAAAGCTTGTGTAAAGCTTCATCAATCACAGAAACTTACATAACCATTAGGGCATCTACCCTTTTGAGATGTGGTAGCGCTGAGAGATCAGATTAAGCTTTCATAGGCTGCTCAGTGAAGAATTGTATTCTGATACACAACAGGGAGGCAGAATACTCTAGGATGCAGCTACATTTGAAATTACTGAAATCCTGAAAATGTGATCAGTTAAAATGTTGACCTGGTTTAACATCTTATAAGAACATTTGAAGGAGAAATGGAAGAGATTGACTCATTAGATAATACTGAAGCTGAAACTTTTGGCAGGATGATGGTTCTGTTCACAACAGAAACTGAAACTACATGTATGGGAAATGGCACCTCTTCAGCACATATATATTTAAATATCAAAGTGTTTAATCTTTTGGGGGAGAAGTAGTAGGTCTGTAAATACATGTTTGATAAGATGTGTCCTCTGCCCCAAATTTGGCACATAGGTTGCAAGCCAAATAGACCATCTTCAAAGAACCTGGCAACTGAAAATAAAGACTGAACAGGGGACCAGACTGTCTAGAAGAAAACACAGCTGCTTGATTATATTATCTGGGCAGATTTAACCCCTAAAATACAGTAATTTCCTGGCAGAGCACCTGTAGTCAAAGAAGATGGTTTTTACAGCCAGGTTGTGCTCACTCCTGTCAATGTCTGCTTCCAGCCACTGCGCAAGACACTTGGGAATGAACAATGTCTGCACTCACACTGTTCCCAGTGAACTGCTTCTTCCTTTCTCAGAATCTGCACAAATTTGCCCTTTTCTTAATATTACTCCCAATCTAGAAGCCCACGTCCTAGTTTCAAGAAACATGACTTGCTGCTTAGGAATGTAAATAGTTTTGCATCCTGGTCTTTGAGAAAGAGCCCATGGAGTGGGAGAAGGATCCTCTTTGTTCTACCCCATCCTGAGGACCATGGGTGGGTGACCTCCACACCCACAAGCAGAAAGCTCCTGGCAGAGGAGCAGGCAGGAAACCAGGGCAGGTCAAATTTTTTTGTGAATGTGTTTCATTATCATGGTGAGGGCATGCCCTCCAGCAGGCTGCAGCAGGGAGAAGGTGGATGATGAGACAACAGAGCATTTCAGTGCCTTTCAAAAGGGGGCGTTTGAGGGCTCTCTTCAGGGCTTTTTTGCCTCATTTACTTCGTACACATAGACACATATGTGCAGATGCCTGGCTTGCTGCAGTGCTAGGCAGCAACAATGCATGAGAGGGAAGCAGAGGCTTTCCTGACACCTTTTTAAAACATTTTGTCAAAGGTTTTTACCTACCAGCACAAACAGATTATCAGATTATCACAGCCTTTAAACAAAGAGCACATCACAGGATCAGGGCAGCTACAACAAAGTACCATCCACAAGGAAAGGGTGGCATCACTCTGAATCCACGGGAATGCCCTTCAGCCCCTGTGGATCAGGAAGTGCTGAAACAAACCAGGCAGTGCTCCTAATCTTCTCACCCAGGCACACACTTCTCTTCTATCACTTTAAAGTAGAATTTCTACTGGGACAGCATATCTAGGAGCAACATAATATTTCACAAAGCTGTTGAGCATCACTTAATGTGATTCAAACTGCTGAACCAAAATTTCGATGTTCATAATAAGTGGAAATTATATTGATTCAAATAATTGCCCCTCATTTATGATGGAAACCTTAAGTAAACAACAGAGTTATCAATAGTTACCACAAAACAAAATTCACATTCCCAGTTTGCCCTTTCATATATTTGAGGACTGCCAAAGGATTTCTTTACTTTTAACTAGATGGCTTACTGATTCCAACAAAGCCAGGAAAACATATGCTGAGTTATGCACATGAACAAAGGGAAACAATTAATAATGTGTTGAAAAATATTTGATTATGTGCAACTCTCTTATTTTTATTTTGGCGATAACTACCATCCAGCAATATCAGAGTCTTCAACGAGGACAGTAAATAGTAGTCAGTTGCTTAGAGCCCAAATTAAATTCACATATTCATGAATGAACTGAAGTAGACTAATCATAAAGTAAATTATCATGACTACTAACATATTCAACTGGTAAAAGTGATTGTGAAATTTTGCCAAAGGACTACAAGGAATTTCTAGTAAAATTAAACTCAAGTAGAGAAAAATCAGATGCAATTTCATATCCAGATGAATATGAATTTCTTAGAATAAAGAAAAAACTCAAATGCTTAAAAAATACGATGGCAATTGTTTAAATTCTCAACATTGATATTATTAAATAATTTAAAACGGCTTTTAGGGCCCCTCTAAGGAAATCCTGTCCCAAGGCTAATGCTAGGAATACAAAGATAATGTCATATAACAGTTTCTGCTCAAAACTATGGAGTACTTCTGTTTACCAGTGTAGCTGAACATTTCTCATTGTAAAAGTTCAATTAATATAATTTCATCCAAAGAGATCAGTACAATAATGTTACAAAATAGGAGAGTATTGCTTACATTGGATTTGCTGCACAAACAGGTTCTGAGTTTGTTGGGCAAAGGTTGGAATTTCATCTTTTCTTTATTCTAAAAAGCTACATTTTTCCCATTAAGAATACATATGTATATAATTTGAAACTTGGGGAATCCCTTGTGGAATCTGAAGCAAGAAGCATTGATTTATCTGATTTCTCTGACACTGAGCCAACTGGGTGGACTCCATTACCACACCAGCTCCCTGACTGTCTGTGGGGAGCTGGTCAGAAGAAGTGTAGGGAAGCTCTTGGAGAAGGAGAGGTTCCTGATCACTCTGATGTTTGGAAAAGCCAATACTTTCCCAGAATTTCTGACAGCTTAAAGGACTCTTAGGAGAATCATAATTTTTCGCTGGGGAGTTCATCTCCTTCTTCACATCCTGCTTGAGAAGAAATTTTCCTGTGCATGAATGTCAAATTGTTCAAGCAAAGCTCAGGCTTTTGCCATTTATCTGATTCCAGTTTTTTGATTTTGAATCTGAAGGACATCAGTTGGGATCTTGAGAGAAAACCTACTGTTGCAGCTGCTGCCAAGGAGCAGACATCTTCTTTAAACACAGGAAGACTGTATTCCTCTTTTGTTAAACAAGCCTCATGTTCATTTTAAAGTATTATAACCATAAATACTATGCCCTAAATAGAAAATTCCATTTGAAGGGTCTAACAGCCTAGAGAAGTTGAAATATAAGTTCTAAAGAGTATAGTCTCTGACTAGCAGCACCTCTTGTGGTGCTGTCTCTCTGTTCTCTCAAGACAGAAAATAAGGGGGTTTTTGGTTTGTTTTATTTTTTTGTTTTGGTTTTTTTGGGTTTTTGTTTGTTTGGTTGGTTTTGGTTTTGTTTTTTGGGGTTTTTTGGGGGGGTTTTTTGGGGGTTTTTTTGTTTTTTTTTTTTTTTTTTTTATTATTTGTTTTTTTTTTTATTACTGCCTGAATAGACGCTCCCAAGCAGAAAAAATATCCCATAGAGACAATAGGTTCAAAAAGAAAAAAAATTAGCTGTGCATTCTTTTGGAATTTCAGGTTTTCTGGGAAGAAATAACTAATTTGCACTGTTTTAGAGTAATTGTTCACTTGCAGAAAATTTCTGTTTCTGAATAAGAATTTCTTAGTGTGTACTTGGCCGGTTAATTTTGGGTTATTTATTTAGGAACTCTTGTATATACTCACCCCTTTCAAGTTAATAGGAAACTTTTAAAACTATAAACATGTCACTAAACTTTCTCATTTCTAACTAAGGAAGGATTCTCAAATGCTAAGCCTCAGTATTTCAGCAATAGCAATAAATTCTTGATTGCAGCTTTCCTGAGAGAATCATAAATATTTTTGTCAGTGTGCAGTTCTACCATTTGCTAAATGATGCGACGTTCGTGGCAGTATCAAAAGTCCAAATCATAATATCTTGCCAGGAAGTTTTCAAGCAGCTCTTGGACTTCACTATGCTTTCTCTTCAGTGTCAAGCAAACATAAGATCAGTATTTTCCCTGCTGACTACTATTTACTGACATGATTTTCTGGATGGCACAACAACAGATACAACTTACAGAACGTACTATTATGAAAAAAGCAGAAACAAATGGAAGTGTTGTTTATTTGGTAGTTCAAATTATTTTATGCCTAAATCAAGGAAGGATATCCCTGCACACAAAACAGGGAACAAATTCCTGTGGAGAGGAAGCAGCCACAGAAGCCAGGCAAAGGATTTACTGTAATATTAATTCCCTGTGTATTCTCTGTCCATGTCTGCACAGCTATGACCAAAAAACAGGATGCGATCCTGGTAGAAATTATTTGTAGGTTGAGTTTTTAATTTAAAGCTAAAGAAAATGTGCTGAGAACATTTATGCCTGTGATGCTACACAATTATGCATGGCTTGGCTGCTACACAGGATATCAGGTTCCTCATAAGCACAGAATCCCCTCCTTTATATATAACCCAAAATATTGAAAGGTTGATATGTTTAACTGATTCCCATCTGTTGTTGTTAATCTCTGTGTGAAATATGTCATAAAACTCACTGATTTATACTACTCTTCCTTCTCAAATCAAAATTAGGCATGAACATGAGTTTAAATGTTTGATTTCAGATTTGGTTTTATTTATCCTAGTAATTATTTTCTACAAAACAAATTTTCCACTAGTCAGTAAAGTGTTAAGAAAGAGATCAGAAATGTGCAATGAAGTGTGAGAACTAATAATTAATAATAACTTTAATGAAAATATTTCTTCTCCATCATTTCTTTTCTCCAAGGACGAACTGAAAGATGTAAAATTTATCCTCCTTGCCAAAATTAAGCAACAAAACTTCCAGGGGGAATTTTCAGTGAAAGCATATCCAAGCAGAAAAGTTGAGTGTTTTTGTGGTTCTCTAACCATCTGTGAAGCTGTCACAGAAAGTTTTATGGCTCTTTTTTGAGACGTTATAATTCTCTCATAAGTGTATTGGACATAATTCAAACTCTTGAAAGTATTTTCTAGGTACCATGAACATCAGTGCCTTCCATGCTAGCATGAGTTGTGTAGAAATACAGCAGATACTTTTTCTCTGTTTAGACAAAAAAAGGGATCTTTCTTCACATATAAACGGGGCCCTTTTGGGTACTGTGTGTAATTTTTAAAGCAACTTAATATGGGTAATTAGTTCCTTTGTGAAAATCTGACTTCTATGTTGTGAAGCAGAAATGTAAAAGCTTTTGAAATGTACAAATACTTACATGGATACTTAGTGAAATTGTTCCACTCTTTGCGGAACATTTGGGAATTTCTGCATCTCTTACAGCTCCTCTCTCTCAAGTTTGTTATCTTCTGCTGAACTCAGTCTTTGAAAAGATGTTAAATTGATTAAGCTCATCCCTCTCAGCTGGTGATTGTTCAGAAGGTTAGAAGTTCATTAATTCAGTTTTCACCAATGTGGGATGGAGGGAGGACCCACCTTTCTGGCAAAGAAAGCACAAACATGTTCGTGGAGAGATTGAAGCCTGTCTGTCAAATCAGTGGCTATTTAAAGACCTTCTACATCTCATTTCTATGTTCCTAGACCATGGCTAGACTGTGAAAAAAATAGTCATCGCAAGGAAAAGATCTTTAACTACCCATTGTCCTCTGCTCACCAAAGCCATGAGCTTATTCAGCAACCACCAGCAAAATGTTTCGGTAAGATGTCAAACCATAACCACATGCCAGGCTCTCTCTAGCCGCAGCCACATCTGTCCCAGAGGGACAGCAGCCTCCAAGAGTGCTCTCCTGGCAGGCTCAGCTCTGAGTCATCCTCCAGCCTCCATGTCCCTATGACAGCCATGGTTTTGAGTGCAGGGAAGAATAATAGCTAAAGAGAGAAGTTTACACTGGCCATATCCGTACTGGGTGCCCTGTGCACCCTTCTGGGTGTCTTGTCTTTACAGGCCTAGCTCTGGCCTGGTCCCAGGGGTCAAATGCCTACTTGTGGCTCCAGCTCTCCTGATGTACTTCCATCCTTGTAGCACCAAAAAGAGAGCCCAGTTCATACACCCTGACACTGCTCCACTATGCAGAACAAACCCTGGGAAGCAGGAACAGGACATTGTCTTCAAAAGCACTCTGCTGGTCCACACATCATGCCTAAAGGTCATAGTCAGCCTCTCCCAACAAGTGCACCCACTGTCCTGCTGGGGCAGCCATTTCTGGAAGGCTTTCTCACCTTCTAATTTCTTTCCTAATCCACACAAGTACCAGTAATTAGCAGGGGGAGACTGACTTGACCCCATGGCACCTCATTAATCTTTTTCTCTTCCTCATGGACTATTCTTCTCTCATCACACTAGAAGATCAAAGCCCAGGGACTAGATAAGCAGAAAAAAAAATTCCCATCAGTTTTTCATTGTGCATCTGGGAGAGGTGGGGATCAGAATTAGGCAGACAGTTTATTTACTACATAGTGGTTTATCCCTTCCATCTAGGGGAAAGAATTTTCTGTGTGAAGGAAAGCAGCACTTCTCTTTGCTTTTGCAGCCAGCATCTTCCTGCAAGCAGCGGAAGATATATCTTTTTTGAGTTCTCCACGTAAAAAAATAAATTATTGGCAATTATTTACACTGCTTTCACGTTTCTGTCTTTCACTTTAGTCATTGCATTAGGTATTGGTTTTGCAAACTCTTGGTGACCATGGGCACAGTGGAATGAAACCTAGACCCCCACGGTGCTATGGCAGGTTTAGAGGGCAAGGGTCCCAAACTGCAGCATTACACAATTACACCATTCTTATATCCACAGTGCCGAAGACACATCATCCTTTAATAGAGAATTACTTTCTAAGGAGAGTGTAAACAAAGGTATGGACTTTAAAGGAAAACAATTTGTTTCACAAACATTTCGTAGCCTGACTACAAAATGTCTGACCTCTGGCCTCTGGGCAGCAGTCTGACTGGCTACTGCAAGCCAGCAAAACACCAAAATGCATTTCACTGAAAGTAAACAAAACCACAAACCTAAGCATTCAAAATAAAATTTGAGAGCATAAAATAAACCTTTGCCAACAATATGGTGTCTATTTCAATGAAAGTCTTGGGTGTTATTATTTTAAAGAGAAAGTTTTCATTATGTACAGTGACATAATCCAAATACTGCAGTAAGCTTTGCTTCAATTAGGAACTCTGAAATTCTCTCTACTGAAGGGAAAAATAAAGGTCATTTTATGCTTTAGCAGAGGTGAGGAGCAGAGGAAGAGTTTCTGTCCCAGGCAATTTGCTCTTTTTTGTCCTAAAATGTACAGACTGTGTGACTAATCTCCCATTGATTCTGAAATACCTCAGTGACTCGAATGGAAAACCCCTTCTTTCCTCCACAGACAGTCCTGATACCATTTCCTTATGCATGGTCTTTGACATTTCTGTGCAATTCCTAGAAATCTCCCAGCAAGCTGCCTGCAAGCTATTCTCCTCGAGGACTTTCTCATATCCAGGTGCAACACATCTGCCTTAACCATCCAGCTTGAAAACATTTAAATCCCTCTTCTACACTCATGCTTCCTTTCTCTGTTTTCCTCCTCTTGCAGCCACAAGTGCTGTGCAGCCTGCCCAGAGTGGCACTGAGATACCCCAACAGATCAACCTTCTTCAGATGGCATGAAAAGAGTTCCACTATGAAAATGAAGGGCAATTTTAATTCTTTTAAAGTGGAGGTGTAAAGTTACGTGTAACTCATTATGTTCCTCCAGTTTCAAATCCGGTTGTATGAATGGCTCTGGAGCAGATGATTGAAGTCAAGAGCAGTCTCTGCACCCCATGGACATTTACCCATGGAGCTATAGCCAATATCCTACCATATTCCCATTCTTTTCCTAACCTTGTGTTAGCCTGAGAAATGTGTTTACCTATTCCTCTTCACTCCCAAGGAAACTGAGTGCAGCAGTGATTACCTCCAAACAAACTTTCAAAGGTTCAAAAGGAGGAAAAGTACAACAGAAAAGCACATTCCACCAGATTCATCTTGGAAACAATTGCTTAGAAATGTTACTAAGTCCTTTTGTTCAACCTGCCTTTATGTTAGAAATTTTTTAAAAACAAGCAAACAAAAAACCAACCAAACAAAAAAAACAGTGGTCTTTCCACTTCCCTTCTCCACAGGTCCTTATCGACTACTTTTGAATTAGATCAACATCTCTTCAGCAGGCTTACAAAATTCTTTTTGGTTTCAGTCTATCCATTTTTCTCCATTGCACAGGTTTTCTTGCTTTTGTAGAGAAAACTGTGAAATACACATTTGTGCAATATATGCGCAAAAAAGAAAAAAAAAAAAAAAAAGCAACCCACAGGAGGCCTCACAGCAAGGTTTCACTGATGACTTTCCCACAGAAAAATGCAGGCCAGTCGTTCTGCATCTTGTGGCTCTGTCCAGGGGGTCTGAGACCTCCTAAGTCAATTCTGGAATTTTAGTGCCCATGCCCAGCCATGCTTTAATGTTTCCTCATTACTGATCCATCCTCTGTGGTGCTGGTCATCTCACCACCATCAAACCACAGCTCCTACGCCTCACAGGGCCTGAGACAAGCAGAGGAGATTCATAACCATTTTACCTCCATGATCTTCCTTTTGGCTCTTTAGTGAGGATTAAGGAGGTGAAGGAAAGATAAGGATCTTGTGAATGTCATGGATTACTACTCAGGTGAAAGGACTTTTTCTTTGTTGAATTCTTTAAACATGATCAGCACTGGTGGTATCTGGGAGAGGACTGAGAGGCAAAATGTCCTTTGAGCAAACAAAAAATGGCTTATCTACAAAAACCCCTGACAAACAAACAAAAAAAAAACCCAAACCAAACATACAAAACAAACCAACAAACAAACAAAACTCCCCAAACCTAAACAAAACAATAACAAAAAAACTTAATGGAGTTGTCAGAATGGCACAGTAAAGCAGAATTGGAAGTTAAAACATCTGAGGGTTCTTCCTCGGGCTGGTCACTGTTGAAGGCAATAGACATGGTTTAGTCAAAACCAAAAACAAATTCAGAGTTTTGTTGCCATGGTCTCAGCATGGTGTCATTTCTGTACAGGGTGATTGGACAAAGAGAGACCTTGCCTTTCTTCCCAGTCAGTATGAAAAAAGTAAGAAAATCATAATAAGAGGTAAAGATTTATGACTAATAAAATATATGTGCACATTTATCACTTTTCTTCTCTGAGGGATGTCATAGTGATTTTATGATGCTGCTAAGGAGAACCTTTTGCTTGGATTGGTTCGGAAACACAAATTCTTTGCATATAATAGTCATTAAGTAGCCTAGTTTAGAATTACACAATGTTAACCCTGACCAATGTGTATTGGAAGCCCCTTGATTTTAAGGGATTTTTCATTCAGTAACCAAAGAAAGCAATTTTTCACCCTGGGCCCACACTTAAAAAAACAAAAACAAAACCAGCATAAATGCTAAATGCAAAAATGAACATTTACACTAAAAGCAATTCATCTAAACTGATGCAACATCGCTTCATATATTAAATTTGGAGCTATTTCAACAATTGTTGGGCAAAACAGTGAGCCTTGGAGCTCAGAGTGCTTAAGGGCTGCTGTGGCAAGTTTCACCATCCCACTGCTGTGCTTGGAGAGTGTTGTGTCATCGCAGTGAGGCACAGCTGCAACGTTGGAGGGCTGAGTACGTAGATTTGGGTTTGGCTACAGTCCTTGCTGCCCCCAGCACACCACAGATGTGCACCCTTTTCCCCTTGTAGTAAATGCTTGAGCCACTGCCAGCAGCAGGGAGCTCCTCTTCTTGGGGGAAATTTGTTCAGTGTCTCTCTGGCCTAGTTAACTGAGTGACCAAGGAGTCCAGGGTTTAAGTATTTCTGTAAAGAGATTATCACTACAAGAGCTTGATTGCAGAAACAGAAGTTTCTAACAAGCAATTTTAAGTAATGAGTCAAGGTGCAGGATGAGGAAAGAGCTGCTACTTGTGTCATTCCAAAAATTGCTTATTAACATTCTTATGCGAAACTGCCTGTACCACATCCCCTGGATATTTTTAAATTAACAGGTTTTTTGTCCATCAACCAACAGTGATAAAAGTTTCCTACGATTTAAGTATGCAACACGAGCATGACACACAGGGTTTCTGGTAAGAAGCTATCTTCCAGCTTCCAGCTCAAGCCTCAGGATGTCATTGCTAAGGACGTCACTGCATGGCAGGTGCCACCACATGGAGCTGGCAGGACAAAAGGTTGTGGGGTCAGTCCTGGCTGGGGACATGTGAGCACTACTTGGGCTGCAGCCACGGCCAGGGATACAGGAGCCCTGCAGGATGGCCTGCTGAGCCAAGGGTTTCAGTTTGTATACAGCCAGGATCAAAAAAGGATTTTAGCTTAGATTAGAGGATGTTTTTTAGGCTGTGCAGGAGAGTTTCTTGTCCTTCCATGAAGAATGGTTGAGTTGGAGGACAGGAGAAAAATGAGCTGTGATGAACTAGAGACACTGAGGGAAATGTTTCTGAGACAGAAGGGAAATGAGTTGCGTTGAGAGGGAAGAGTCAGGGTGAAAGACAGAGCATGTTGGTGAGGGGAACTGGTCACATGTACAGTGAAAGTTGGAGCAACAAACATACCTGCTCTTTGGATTTCACATCATGGCTTACACAGCTCCCTCCAAATGTGAGGTAGCGACAGCAAGTAAAACATAAGGAGTAAAAAATCCTGCTGCAGAGATATTTTACCATCTCCATTTGAGATGAACTGCTTGGTATGTTTTTTTCTTTTATAATGACGTTGTTTTCTGGCTCACAACTCATCATTAATTTTGCCTGGGAGCCTCAGGGAAAAGCAAGAGAGTCTTGGCAAAGAATGTCACAGTTGTAAAGCTTCTTCTCTGGGTCTCCTGAGCAGAGCTGTGCTCCTCCAGATGCATTGCCCCCCGTTGTGCTTCTGCAGCCTGCAACTGATGAATTTGGGCTTGTTCGGGGGGGGTTGGGGGCACATACAAGGATCTCCCAAAGAAGACAGTCCTCCACAAATCTGAGTTACAATGTGACTTCCTCCCACACACTGCAGCTCTCCACAAACTGCTCCAGTTTGGGTCCCCTCTACAGGGTACAGTCCTTCCTGAACGGGGTGCTTCAGTGTGGCCCCCCGCAGGGTCACAAGTCCTCTATCAGCAAACCTGCTCCAGCACAGGCTCCTCTCCACAGGCCACAGGTCCTGCCAGGAGGGCTTCCCATGCGGTCACAGCCCCCTTAGGCACATCCACCTGCTCTGGTGTGGTTCCTCCAGGGGCTGCAGGTGGATCTCTGCTCCCCCTGCCCCTCCCTGTGCTGCAGGGGCAGAGCTGCCTCACCAAGGGCTGCACGGGAATCTCTGCTCTGGCTCCTGGAGCAGCTGCTGCCCCTCCTCCTTCGCTGACCCTGTGTCTGCAGAGCTGTTCCTCTCTGTGTTCAGGTTTCTTCCCCCTTCTTAAATCTAATATCCCAGAAGTGTTGTCAATGTCACTGGCTGGCTCAGCCTTGGCCAGAGCAGGTCCATCTTGGATCCATCTGGCATTGGCTCAGGGGAAGCTTCTGGCCGCCTCTCACAGAAGCCACCCCTCTAGCCCCTCTGTTAGCAAAATCTGTCCCTGCAAGCCCAATACAGTAAGAAATCATTATTTGTGTGGTATTGGACTAGATTTCATCCAGATTCTTCCTCTGTTGAAGTTCAGTTGTATTTTATTCCACTTGGACCTGTCTTGGAGGGGTGGGTTTGCATTTTGGATCATTGGCTGACAACTGGCAGAGCAGGACCCCTCCCACAGAGGTAGCTTGTACCACAGGGGTTTTTTCTAGGTCGTGGAGTTGTGGGAGAGGGAGAATGTTACCATTTTTTTACAACACTTAATATACAGTGACTCAGAGATCATTGGGGTCTAATTTTGGCTTCATTCAGCCCATTATTAACTTTTTGCCCCTTTCTCTAAGAGTCAAGGGTGGGTGACACATCAGTTGGCTCTGCAACTCGTGCTGTGGCTGGAATTTGTCAAGTTAGAGTTGAACAGATTAAGTCCCAAAAGCAAAGTTGTTCTGGGGGTTTGTGGGATGGTTTGGTGGTTTATGGTTTGTTTGGGGGATTTTAGGGGGGTTTGGTTTTTTGTGGTATTTTTTGTTCCCATTTGTCAATTGTGGGTATTTTGCTGCAGCTAAGATCTGTGGGCAGCAGCTGACACTTTAAACTGCTGTCAAGGCTCTGAGAGCACCAGTAAACCTTACTGACCCTGACCAACATCCCACGGGGCCTCCCTGACACACACAGCATCCTGAAACAAGTCAGGGGATGGATGAAGACAAGGATGAAGCCATTCCTTTGATATCATCCTGCTTAACTTACTACCAAAAATGCATGCAGGGGATGGGGGAGAACCAGAGGGAAAGTAACCAGAAGAAATTGCTGAAGAGATTTGTAGGGAATGTAAAAGCACAGCAAACTTTTTACGATTATTGCAAATGCAACATGTAACAGAAATCCTATCTTTTCTGCTCATTCCAGCAGAATTTACTGTTATGGAAGTAGTTTGATAAACTGTCATGCCATGGACAGGGTCAGGACATGACCTGGGAAAGGTCCCAGCTCCCAGGTCTGTAGCTCATAGGGATTAAAAGGGTGCCTGGGTGGAAATCAGTATTAAAATGTTCACCAACAACAAGCTGCATGCAGTTCCGAGGAATGTGACTGTACCCACCTCAGTGGGCCAAGGCAGGAATTTAATGGCCAAAAGGGTCACCTGGTGCTGTTACTCTGCTTACGTAGCAACACTTAACCTCCTCCAGCCAACTGACAAAAACAATTTTTTGGCCTTATATACAGCAGCACAGGGGAAACAAAAGTAAAACTGAAACATTTTCCCCAATGGTGCTGTCTCTTTTTAAACGTTTTAACTCTTCCAGAAAAACATGTGTGGTTCAGAGACCACTGAGATAGATTACTCAGCAAGGCCTGAAAACGCAGACCTGTCGGTGAGCTTTCAGGTACCTCAGGTATGAGCAAAATTTACCTTGCTGGTTTTCCAGTCCCCTGCGGTGTTCTCAGCTCTTATACCGCGGCCGGCGGTGCCCTCTAGCTGCCGGGGATGCTCCTGGTCCCACCAGCCTGCTCCAGCCTTCCCAAAACAGCATCTGCTGTTATCCCTTCCGCTGGAAAACAACTTTGTTTTCACTCGAGGCATAAGGCAAAAGGCCGATGTTTCTGCGAAAGTTGTGTTTTACTGCACTTTCAGCCTGTTCGTGTTTTATTCATCCTGGTTTTCGCCTTTCTTCTGATTTCAATCAGTTCCGATTTTAGTCAGATGCTGCTGTGATTGCCTCTAAACCTCTTTCTACAAAGAAACAAACATTCCCCCTCTCCTTCACCTGCAAACTATCATCAGCGCCTCTCTGATGTCCCAATAAGCTGACAATAAAAAAGATATTGTCTATTCAGATTTTTATATTTCTCTACCACTATTCAGGGAAAAAAAAAAAAAAAACAAAAAACTTGTACAACAAGAAAACCTTTTCATGCAGATGAATACTGTTACTCATGAAAGTGTCAGCAGTTCTAAAGAGGATTTCATTGTGAAAGAGTTCACCTCTCAGCAAACTCTGTGAGGCACAGGAGACCTCCTGGACACTCCCATGATCAATGGATCCAGGCTCTGAAGCCATCCAACACCTGTGCAAACAGAGCTGGTGTTACACAGGCCATGTGCCCTGCCACAACATCCCTGTGCTGGGTTCACATCTTTACAAGAGGAGCCAGTGCAGCACTGCCCAGGGATGACACTGCACCTACATGGTGAAAAACTGACATGAATTGATCTCAAGTCTCACAGAAGCATCAGAGGATGGCCACATTTCTGCCATGACTCATTTGTCCTGAGGTATTCCGAGCTGCTAGCAATGTGGCCATGGGGGAAGATACTGAGTCATATAGGGCAGATGTGAAATACCTGCAACTCAGCTGGTGCTCATTAGCCACTCATTGCCCCTCTGCCTATTCCAGGAACTGGTCTATACCTGCAGAATATGGTCCATGCATCTGCCATGGTGTGAGAAATGCAGCCAAAAAGCCTGTGCTTGACACTCAGGAAAGAATCTGCTGGGAAGGGGCTGATGGCTTCTTCCTGAAAAATCCCACGCTGTGCAACATCAGCAGCCAGCTGCTTTAATTTTGCTTGGATGTTGTCTGTGTCTGTACATTCATTACTGTAGAGCATGACAAGGCAGAAGTGGCAATGTGAGAAAATAAGGAAATAGATGGCTGAGTTAAGGACAGACCAAGCTGAGCAAGCTGGAAATCAGGAAAATGTGAATAGGCTGTTTATAGTACATTTGTCAGAAAACTGAAAACCTCATTTATGTGGCACATATGAATGAATGTAGACAAGTAGAACTCAGAACGGGGGTCTATAACCCCTACTGTCCAAAGCTCCTCTGTGCTGGAAATTCCTGTGTATTACCAAATGCTCATCCTAACCAATTTCTTTAGTATCAATCGCAGCAATTTCCTTCTGGACAGGATGGAAATCCACCCCCCAGCTGCACCCCTGCTCTGTTTTCTGTGCAGGTGATGAGGCAAAATGTTGAGCTGTGACTGCAGGTAGGGCCAGTGGCTCAGCTGTTCACATTGTAGTGAAAGCTTGATCCTTTGGACTGTAAGAGCCTATTTTCAGGCACTTACAATGTTGCCAAACTATAAGCATTTGGAATTAAATTTTCCATGCCAGGTATCTGCCTCAGGCTGAAGTTTTTGGAAAATATCCACAAACTTAGCCATTTCAAATAGTGAGGGTAAGGAAAAATTCAATGTTTTGTCCAAGTTAAAAAGCAATTGTGACCTTTGCTTTGAAAAGCTCTGGCGTCTCTCTTCCTTGGAGAGAGTTTCCTTTCATCAGAGATATCCCCTTGGCCCTCCTGAAAACCTGCCCAAATCTGGCTATGTTATATGCCTTTAGGAAGCTGAATTTGAACATGCTCAGGGGATAACTCTGAGATTCCTTTCATTTTAGCAATTGAATTCTTGAAGTTTTCATCCTTGCTGAGGAAGTTCCAACCACAGTTCAAGCAGGACTTCCTTTGCAGTTTCAGCAGCAGACTTTCACAGCCCATGGCAAGGCCAAGCACCTGAAGATGGAGAGCCAGGAGTCTGTCTCTTGCACTTCTGGTGATGTTCATTGGAGTGAGACAATGTGGAAGAGAAAAATTCCTGGATTCAAATGCAGAAAGGACAAGAGCCAGATGTGTGGGTAGTGATGGGGGAGTGAAGACTCAGGAATCCTCCCAACAAGACAGGCAGAAGGACAGGGCTGGGGATGGCCTGAGGATGTGACAGGCAGTGTGGGGTCAAGGCAGGACCAGGGCAGGAGTCAGAAGGATGTGGTAGCTGTGGAGAACAAGGGAAATAAAGTCAGAGGGGTGAGGAGGGGCCCAGACAAGTATTTTCTCACCTGGGACCTCGGTTGCCTGGAACACAAAGCCTGGAGTCAGAACTTTTCCCTGCAACATCTAATATGTGAAATGCATAGCCTCAGTGCAGACATCAAAATTAGTATGTATTCTTTTCATTGATCTTTACAGCTGGTGAGTGAAAGGTACTCATTTCCTTCACATTTGAATGATGCTGTAGAAGTTAATTATTTCTGAGAACTTCATTATAAAGGCAAAATATCATGGGAAGAAAAGTACCTTAGAAATCAATAACTATTTAGGGAAAAGCATGAATAGCAAGACATAATGAAAAGATGTTTCACAGCAGAGGACAGAGTTGAAATTCCACAGTTAAGTTTAATTCCGGTGTTTCCTTAGCTGTTTGCTATTGAGATATTAAAGTAATGTGATATGCTTGTAATGCTGCCTTTCCGTTACTGCCTTATTTTGTTGTCAGGGCTGTCATTGTCCACAGGTAGTGACTGCCAGCTTCTGCTTCAAAACGTGAAACAACAATGAGCATAGGAAACTGGGATCTGGTGTTGGAATGGGTTATTTGGAGATTAAAAATCTGTGGCACAAGTTGTCCAGAAAGACAGGCAAGACTGGACAAATCTTCTGGAAGGCTGATTTGGACTGAACAAAAGAGATTATTATTTCAGAAGAGGAAGTGATCCTGGGAAAATCTCCTTCTCTATGTTGCATTTTCTTCTAACATTTTTCTCAAGGATACTGAGAAATGTACACATGAAAGATGCATGTCTACATCATATCATTAGATTTAAATTCACTTCATAGGAATTTTCATTTCTACTAGAACATGTCCAGACTCCCGCAAACTAAAAAACTTTTAAAACTCTGACTAACAATTTTGGAAAAGAACTTTTGAGGCATCAACAGGCTTGTGCTGACAAAAGGAAGCATTACAGTCCTCAGCATGTTTGCCTGAAGTTCTTTGCAGTGCATTGAATAAATGCTTGCAGCTGTGCCACAGGCACCCACTCTAGTTGCTGAAACAGGCACTGGGGATGCTAACCCAAACTTGTGGGGACGAGGTTAATGGCAAGAGCTTGTTAACACTGGAGTGCTGACAACACAGTAAACGTTTGGTACTAAAGGACTGGTTTTATAACAAAGGGAAAACCTGGACTTTCACTGTTGTTGAAGTCATGTGAAGGGGACTTCCTCACTGTGTGACTGCAGGGAGCTTTGAGTGTCGTACTCAATGACCGGACATAAAACTCCTGTCTGGGAGAGTGACCTCCAACAAGCCCTGCTCCATCCAGCAGCTTCCCATGCAGCAATAATATTCTCAGCTCTTTGCTGCTGTGATGGGAAGTGCATAAACACTGGGGCTGAATGGGATATATTTTTTCTTGCAGGAGATATGTCTTGTATATGCAGTAGTGGCAGTAATTATTGGGCAATTTTTACCCTAAACCATCCCCACCAAAGCAGCCTCTGTAACTATTATTTCCCAAGAGATCTCTGGACCTGGAAAGGTTTCACAGTCACTTATTTGCATGCCACTGGGAAGAGGACATTTACCATGCTGAATTTATCCCATCCCTCAGCCTTTGGGCAGCAAAATGTTCTTCTTTTTATCCAATATTTTAAGTATAGAGGGGCAACAGGTTATTTGTTTGGATTTTTTTCTCACTGTCCTCATGCTTCTAGAATCAGTAAAATTTTTTCAATGCATCAGAAGTGTAGAAATGCAGGAAATTATTCACACCACTGTCTGGAGTGTGGGTTCAGCTTGAGTGAATATTCAAATGTTTCTCCAAAGCTTATCTGACCTAGCCAAAACCTCCTGCATTTACAAAATTGGGCTGGGCATTTTATGAGAACAGGATGTCTTACAAGATTTTCAGAATTTCCTCTGCTAACAGAAAATACCGTGAGATCAGCTTGGAAACCAGAATAATTTATTTTGATTCAAAGTGGACCATAATGTTTCCAGATCCTAAAAAGATTCATAGCGAATTGGCTTGTAGAAATCAATTGAGAGTGGAGGAGAATAACTTATTTTGCCTTCTTTAATCCAGTTTGCTCTTCTCCAAAGGCATCCAAAACAACTCCACTCTTGGCAGATGTGGTTCCCATTTCAAACCCAGCCTGCCCCTTGCTCCAACATTGCCTTGCTGCTGGAGCACCTTGTCTAGAAACAAATTATTAACTTTAAATTCTAAGCCAGCAATTAATTCTCTTAAAGGTCAGACAGATCAAATTACTTCCACATCAGCTCAAAGCTCCTCCATCAAAAAGGAGGTGAAAGTGCTGGTGGTGTTCCTGATCCTCATTCCAGTCTGGCATCCTGGGTTTTAAAGGCTACCCTTTAGTTTGGAGGCTGAGGATGGGCAGCTGGATATCTGGAGGGGTTTTGCTGTGGTGTTGATGATCTCTCTGCTCTTTGAGCACATCTGTCAGATCTTTAGCATTTGTGCTCTTTAGGGTGGCCTTTTTTTTGCTCTGTCCACACTGAGCTGGGTTTATCTGGAGCAAATGCCACCTCCCAGCAAAGCCCAGGTGAATCTGTACTGAAGGGGAGCAGCACATCACCTCCTAGCACCCATTACGCCTGCATTTGGCACACACCACCCAGGCTCCTGGGAAATGTTTCAACACAAAAGGGTACTTGCAGCTCTTACAAACTTTCCCCAGAATAGTCTGATTTCCTGTTGTTGCCTGTAAGAAGGAGTGCAGACACTATGGTGGCTACAAACACACAAATACAGATGCCAAGTGTAGTGGAGCTCAATCTTACTGTGGCCCACTGGATAGGGCCAGGAAATCTGCAGTGGCTGCTCACACCTGCTCTACCTTTCTGTTTTCAGTTTGCTTTTATTATTTGTTTCTCCTCTAGTGACTAGCTGACTTTGATGATTGAGTTGTCCCTTTAATGCCCCAAAAGATTGTCAGGCCCTGATTATTTGTTTTGTGCACAGACTGTCCCGTTCCCTGATCGAGGGGTATAACAAAGGTGACCAGAATGGGGCTGCTCTTCTCCTGCAGTGCCAGTTGAGAAAAAATTTGGTCTGTGTGCCTCTCCTGCGAGGCAGTAGCGGCAGTGTTGGAGCTTTTTTCACACTCCAAGGAAAGCCAAAGCCAACTTCAAAGAATATAACACAATGGCTGTGGCTGTCTCAGAGAATAGAGATATCTGGCCAAGTCTGGACTGCATCCACACATCTCAGCTAGAGAAGCCACAGCCCTGCCATGATGAGAAGAAGCAGTCACTGATCCTACATAATAAATGTGTAAAAGCCCCTTTAATATCCTGCTCTGAACTACAGCTTTTTATTTCAAAAAATTTGCTCAATTCCCGAATTTGGAAAAATTTAAGAATTTGAAAGGGAAAGTCCCATAGCTGCAAACAGATGAGAGCGTGAATTCACTGGTCACTGAAACGGGAACAGTAGAGAGTAGCTGTACAGCAGCACTCTAGGTGATCTACAATGCTTCTTCCAGTGATTTAATTTGTACAGCCTGGCTTCCTAACAGTGATGTGTTGAAACCCAAAGATGATACAAGACCAAGCCCTTGGGAATGCATTTTGGATGAGATGTTGTTTGGCCTGGTGATTTAAGGTGCACAAGTTACCATGGATTTAATTTTACTCGAAGATAAATAAGTCTTTCTTTCAGGACATCAGAGTTAGCTAGCTAGATACATATATAGGCAAATATCTGTATTTTTATCAATATATAAACTTTTCTGACAAGAAACTACTTAAAACTAAAAGGGAAGCTCCCTTTAGCCAATAGACCAATCATTTCTCACAGTGCAAATCTGAGATCAATGAGGCTGACTTGATGGATTTATGAACTAGAGCAGTGGCATCACACTTAAGACATAAGTTAAGTTACTTAACTGGAAATTGAATAAAAAATTAATGGCAAATACAGCTATTTACCAAAGCAGTGTATTTGTGAAGTGGATACTAAAGCAAATCAAAATTGTCTTTAAAAATATCCCTAACTCAAGAACACATACTCAAAACAGTGGTTAACACAGGGATTTCTAAGTAGGTCAAAGTAAATCGTGTCTAAAAGACTTTCTGGTCTTGGAAATTTGCAACACATATGCAGCAGCTGTTCTTGGGTTTTAGCGGCCTAGTTAGTTCCTAGTGTTTAAAGCTGAAGTAGCAACTTTGAAGCTGTGGCTTAGGCGTTACAAAGTCATGTAGGTGGAAAGGAAGGGTTTATTCAGATTCCTTTCTCCAGGCTGTTGGAGAGGTACAATGTTCCCTGTACATGGTGGTGTCATCACTCAGCAAATACTTGCTGACCACAACAGAACCTTGGGTCAGATATGGCTGAGCACAGGAGAGATCTGCATTCTTTCCCTTCTGAAAGGTGAGATATGAGTTCTTTGAACAGCTGTGTGTATCTTGCAGTCATCCCCTTAAAACACCAAGAACTGCCTCCTCCAATGCAGTCCAGGCAGGGAAAATGCAAAGCTTCAGCAAGAAAAGGCCACTCAAAATACAGATCTTTATAAGAAGGCATTTTCTAGTATCTTCCTTTCCCTCAATCCCGGAAGATGTCTTTCAGCAAAACACAAAGCCCGTCTATGACCTAAGACTGCGCAGGGCACCCCAGCAGTAAGTGGAGTTTAGAGGGCACCGGGGAACTATTGTAGGGCAGCTCATAAGGAGATTTCTCCTTTAAAAAACTGTATTTCTCCTTATTCCTGACTATATTGGAATTAAAATAAATCTAAAATTACCAGAAAAAAATACCAGAAAAATGCAGAGGGCAAGGGAACAAAAAATCTGCACCTCTGTCACCCTTGCTGCCAGTTGTCTGTCCTGGGTCCTCCTCTCCTGCACACAAAATGGTTCATATTTCTGCTTCTCCTTGTCAGAAAACCTTGGCAACAAGCTCCTTGACCAATTGAAGGATCCAGGTAAATTTTCAGGAAATGGCATCTCTTGTGTCCTCGGATAGTACACAAACATCACAGCTCTTGTGGTAATGTTTAACTGGGACCTTTCCAATGTGAGCTGATTATTAACACAGATTTCACACCCCTGAAAGAATGTTCGAAGCCTACAAAGAAAGACATTGTGTGCTTTGTTTAACAAATGACACTATTTCCCTTCTGCCTAGCAACCTGGCCAGAGGATTTGTAACAGGGAGCAAAGAGAGTGAGCAGGACAGAGCAAATCAAACTAACAAATAAATCTCATCCCTTCATTGCACTTTAGGCAAGAACTTGTATTAAGATAAAAAAGCATGTCTCTCTTAATCCAATAATTGTAAAATAACTCCAGAAACTCATATGCTTACCAATCCATCAGAACTGCAAGAAAATACAGCTTCCAACACCATTTCAAAATACATTTTTTGAAAGACTGATTGTTTTGCATGTATTTCCATGCAGACAGTAAGATCATCACATAATCCTGCTCTTAATTTCCACAAGTGAGGTCTGATAAAATAATGTAACAATGTCACTTTAAACATTAACATATCCATAATTCTCTGACATTTCTCACATGTCTTCAAAGTCATAATTCTCTTATAATCTCTGACATGCTGAAACTTAAAGTATATATGCCTTTTAAAACTTCCTTATTTTATGCCTAGGAGTGATCAGTCTTGTTCATAGCCAGGTTATATGAGTCAGGCTGTGCCATTCACAGAGAGGGTGCAATGGATGAAGGAAAGAGTCTGGACAAGGACTGAAACTGCGAGCTTGACCAGTCGCTGATGTGCAGATGTTGTAGCTTCAGTAGAGCTGGGGAGGAGAAGCGAGGACACTGCTGCAATATAACCAGATATTTTTGTCAATCCAGAATGAAATGACAACTTGGTGAAGCACTGGGGAGACCACAAGGCATGTCAGGAAATAGCAGGAGCCGGATGCTCTGCAGGGGACAACAAGCCAGAGCCAAGGGTGACAGCAAGGCCATGAGGGAGGTGACAAAAAAGCACCATTCCTCGAGTGTATGGATGCTCAGACAGAGTGAGCCACAGCCCTTTTTCACTAGGGCTTGTAGTGATAAGACAAGAGGGAATGGCTTTAAATTGAAATAGAGTAGGCTTAGATTAGAAGTTTGGGAGTTCTTTACTCTGAGCATTCTGAAGCACTGGTACAGGTTGCCCAAAGAAGCTGTGGATGCCCCATCCCTGGAAGTGCTCAAGGCCAGATTGGATGGATCTCTGAGTAACCTGGTCTAGTGGAAGGTGTCACTGCCCATGGCATAGGAGTTGGAGCAAGATGACCTTTTAGGTCCCCTTCCAACCCAAATCATTCTATGACTTTATGATTCTCAGCCAGATCCACAGTGATGAAGGAGAGCACAGACCAAGCTGTGAAGGCAAGTCAGTGCTTGAGGTGACAGTGAGCAAGGTGCAAGGCTGGACACTGGCATTTCCACAACACAGCTCAGAATGGCACCAACAGCTTGTGCTTTACTGGAGTTGATGGGCAAAGCAGAGGAGACCTCAGCCAGGATTCCCACTGCTCTTTCACAATTACTCTTTTCTCAGCATCCCAGGAAAATGCCTGTTTGTATGAAGTGAGTGCTAGCCAAGGAGCCTGGGCAGCACAAACCCCTGGGTGTGCACAGGGCATGGGCAACAAGTGTGACTTGACACCTTGCCAGCTTCTTCCTGGGATGGAAGGAACTGAGAGGTGTTGACGGTGTTCACATACATCTCTTTGGGTCATTAAAGACCCCCTCCTGTTAATAGGGGTTGAAATAGAGGCGGCACTTGGTGTCCCCACCAGCAGATGCTTTGACAATTGTGAAATATAGCTCAGCTTAAGGGGAGATCAGGCTAGTACTTAGGAGAGAAATCCATTGAGGGTTACTAAATGCATAGAAAACACAAGCAGCTGAAGAAATTCCCAAGCTGAAGGCAGAGGTTTGGGAAGATGGTCCAGGGAAGCATCCCATTTACTTTTCCCGGCTTTGCTTCTCACTGTTTATCACAGCCACTGCTGGAGACAGGATACTTAGCTGGAGGAGACCTTGGTCTGACCCAGGACAGCTGCTTTGATGAACACACAAGTGACTCTAAAGGATCAATTTCATCCCTTTTAGACTAGGAGTGATTCAGACTCCCTGCATAAAAGAACCTCAGTGAAAGGCTTGGCCAAAACTCATTTCCTTCATTCATCACCGATTGGAGTTACCAATATAGAGAACGGGAGGTGCCTGGATTTTCTGGTACCTGCTGCTGGACCAAACTGTGGTGTTTCACTCCAGAGACACTTTTGGCTAGCTGAATGTTGCAGCTGGGCACATGGAGACAAGTCCAGGCAAGCCAGAGCTCAGGTGGTGGTGGAATGGAGCTTCCCTCACAGAGGGTCCGCTCCCTCAGGTTTCCCTCTGCCGGAGAGGCTTTTATGGCTATGGTGAAGGAAAGGAGTTGGTTCTGATGGAGAGTTCAATCCAGAGTTTTTATTCTGGCCCGCAGGCCTCTGAATCCAGTCACTGCTCCACCAGAACTCCCAGACCGCGTGGTTCCGCTCTCTTTTACCTGGGGGAGGGGCTGGGGGAAGGGCTAGGGAGCCACTAACCAGGTATGGGAGAGGAGGTCTCAGGTGACAAAGGACACCTGGATGGCCCAATGCCCCTCCGGGGGTGGAGGGCATCTTTTGAACCTGCCCAATCACTCAACCAGCCCAAGCACTTCTGGAATGCCAAGAGCGACAGACAGTGCTGACAGGGGTCAGGGTGGGGAAAGGAGAAACGAGTGACACACCTGGGAGGACAACCAGTGTTTGGGGGTAAACCATTAAATCACACCGCAACAGTCACCCAAAGACCATTCCCTCAGAATCCTGTGGATAAGTAGGAACAGCCTTGGTCTTAATGCTGTTTCCAATCCTACTGCAAAAAGAAGACAATAAAAAATAATTTGCGAAGTCCTTATCCCTTCAAGAATTACAGCTGAAAGTTGAAATATCTTATTTTCTCAAATAATTGCAAAACTGGACAAGTAATTTGACTCCTGCTGTAAATGATACAGTATTGTAAAAATTTCTCTGAGGATACATGTAATGGTATTCTTCATAAAAACAATCCTTAGATATGTAAAAACTTATCCTTTGTACTGACAAATGTTCTGGTTTGTTGCGTAAGTCATCAGGTCATGATAATTTTTTTGCAGATACATTTTTCTATGCTGTTACATTATCTCCTGTATATAACAGGAAAGTTCTAAACAGGCATTGCCCTGTGAATGATCTCAGAGTCCCTTTTGCTGTCTTTTGTTGCTCTGCCTGAAAAGGCAGGTATCTGTGCCCAAATAAACAAACTTCTGGGACAAGCTGAACAAAACCTGAAAAAATTCAAAATCTGTCTACAAGTGGCCCAGTACAGCATGCCCCAGCTGGAGTTGTCTGCACCTGGTTGGCCAGAAGACATCAGAAGGTGTCTGCAAAACAGCTGGAAAAAAGCAATAGCACAAGCAGGCTCCCACAGCCACACTCAGGCAAGTGAAAAAGTTAGGGGAAATATAAGTATTAAGTGAATGTTCAAAGCTTAGCCCAACTTCCGTTTAATTGTAAGGGCAAGTTTACAATTATTGCAGGACAGCACAAGATGGCCTTGAATTTTATTTTCCCCTAGGATGGCTCTGTGGGTTGTTGAGCACTACAATAAAACACGAACGCAAAAATATTCACCGTGTTTGGGTTCTGTTTCAAAAACAGGGATTTAGAACTTAGATTAAGATCTCTAAGCAAGTAGTGTAACCCCAGGTATTGGATAATTAAGAAATACATTTAGTTTTGTTTCATTGGTAATTCATCTATATACAGGAATGCGCACACATATGTAAAGTAGCAGTGAACTTCATTTTTGTCAACCACATCACATGGATTCTGTGATTATTTTAACAGCAGCATTTGTTTTTCCTTATTCCCATTGTTTAATTGGAACAAAAACAACCTGCAGCCCCACTTGCAAACAGCATAAATCTCCCAGTTCAGTAATCTGTTCAGTCGAATTGTGTTCGAGCTCTGGGGTAGTATGAGAACTCAGGCAGACCAGGAAGTGTTTATGGAGATAAGAGATTTGCAGAGAGAGGAGGGGTGGGGGGGGTGAAGAGAGTGATTCCTGTGGGATTTCTGTTGCTCTGGGGCTCAGGGACTGCAAAGAGGGCCGCAGGACCACACAGCCCCTCGGACAGGCTTTGTTCTGCTTTGAGGTACCATGGAGATGCACTGAGCACCAGACTGGAAAGGTTTGATCCCATGTGCGTGTCCAAATTCAGGCCTGAGGGGGTCCTGGCAGAATCCTTCACCTGCAGGACTGAAGCGACAGCACATCAGGAATGAAAAACAGACACTTGGGGAGACATGAGCACCTTCCACGTTGCCTGGAAAGCTTGTAATGGGAGAGTGAAAGAAACACAGAGTGCATTGCGTGGCTTACAAAGAAAGGCCAAAGTAAACAAAAAGCAATAACTTATCCCTCAGAAGTCATTGATTTCCCCTATTCTCACACTAGAGTGCTGCAGCGTCAGGAATCTGTGTCCGCAGCCAGCACCAGGAAATCCTGACTCCCGCGGTCTAAAGCTCAACGGGATCATTAACTCCGGCAGATCAGCACACAGCTGGGAATGAGATATGCAGGAGCCTCATGTGGGCAGAAATGGCCCTAAAAAATGACAGTGAATAGAAAAGGGCATCAGGCTGTGTCCTCTGCTGCTTTCACACTGGGAGAGTCAGCCATGACTTCAGAGGGCAGTGAGAAATGTGAAACAAGATGTCAAGGCACTGAGAGTTTGAGTTCTGGAACATGGATTTTATAGAGTTATACACAGCAGGGAAAACAGGGCTCTTTCTAAATTGCAAAAATAATCAAGGAAAACTTAATATTAAATGCTTATTAACTAATTAAAGCCGTATACAACCAGTTTCCAAATTAATTTGCTCTGGACAGCTTGGAAATTCTTGGAAGTTGTTCAATCCAGAGTCAGAAGAGCACAGGAATACAGTGACAGGGTCTGCCTTCCTATTTGCACACGGTGAGCAAGTAATTTAATTTAATGCAAGTAATACAGGAAGTTTCCTGAGACCAGCCAGGGGACACATTGTGATCCTGGAAAGGAAGGTGTTGAAGAAGCACAAAAATTGCATAAATTACTGATTTCATGGTCCCTGTAAAAGTTGTTGAGAACTAGGTAAACAAACGCATTTTCCCAGTAGCATTAATGTAGTGGGAAATTAAAGGATTAATTTGATTTAACTTGTGACAGAAGGCTTATAAACCATGCTAAGGGCTTATGCCTTGCAGATGGGGTGTTTTTAAAAGTATATCCCTTCTAGCTGTGTTGCCTTAGCTGTTCAAAGCTGAAAATTTCTAAAGACATTTCAGGGAATCTGGTTTAAATCCCTGCCTGGAGACATGCAGCTGTCACACAAGTAAGTCTGCCTGAAGCCTTTCAACAGTGAAGGCAGAAGTCAATGTTCCTTAAATTATGTTGATTAACAGAGAGGATGTGGAGATGAAGTAGGAGTACCAATGGGCAGTACAGAACCACTAGAATGTCCTGGCTTCTTGATTTGTGTAACTAAACAGGATAGATGTAAAAGCAAGGTTTCCAGGTTTGCTGTTTGGACTTGGCAAATCTCTGCTCAGATACAAAACATGTGAAAGTCTCTACAATATTTTGGAACAAGCAGCTATCAAATATAGTCCAGAAGAGATAACTGAGGGACAATAATGCTGGAAGCAAAAATTCACAACAGGAAATACATGTTTAAAATGCAGGTGCTGTATCTGATTGACCAGGGACATAAGATTGAGTTATTACAGATGAAGTCCTTAACTCAATGTACAGCTGCAGACAAGAGCTGCTTTTGAGGTGATAGCAAACACACTGCACTTTCAAATTTAAAGGGACAGGTTTTTAATTTGAGATACCCCTTTAGTGGTTTAGAATCCCATCTTACTGCTTTTCCAGTGCTTTCTCACAATTGTTGGCTCTTTCATTTATACAGCCAAAATGGAATTGCTGGTTATCAAGGACACCCTCACAAGGTTCACTGCCATCATCTCCTGGCTTCCTTTGGAACCCCTGTGGCTTTGACATAACAGTTTACAGAGTCATCTAGACACAAGCAGGTATGATTTTACATTATGAGATAGAAAGGATGATATGAAGCTTTTACTTGGACAGTTTATAGTAGACCTTCATCTCCTTTAGAGCAGCTGCCTGGACACAGGCAAATGCACATGGATCTTTTAATCATACATCTGTGTTCTGCACATGGCCCAGCAGCAAGGCAGAGTGCTGGTAGTTTTACTCTGCCACCAAATTGTCCCAGGCTTTGCCTTGGTTTGTCAAGGAGCCAGATGTAGTGGGGACTAGCAGATATGATGTCCCCTGCTGTTCCCCTCTATTAGTTGTGTGCAACAGGGCACCCAAACCCTGCCCTTATCTTTACCCATTTCTTCTATTCCAATTCAATTCAAGTTGGCATCTTATCTCCAAAGCCCCTCAGGTAAGTCCTGACAAAACCAGGAGTCAGTTCCTCAGCTGAATTGCAGACACCTCTACTGATCTGATCCACTCAGGTTGCTGTCTGGGATGTCTCCACCAGGGAGAGTTACAAGAAACACATGCCTAAGATTCTATCGCCTGTGGCCTGCTGTGGCACAGCTGCTGACTTCCCACTGCTCGTCCTGGACACTTTTCCTGGGTCCACTTTAGAGCTATTGGGATTCTTCTGGGGATTTTTGTTCTGTTCATAGAGCAGCCAGCCTAGCTGTGCTTCCTTGCCATACCTGCAGAACAGGAAATGGCCCAGTATCTCATAGAAGAAAGGGCAGAGGCCACTGTTCTATGCAGTGCATAGAGAGGATGAAGAGGACCAACCCCACAGCTCTTCCTCGCTGCTCTGAGTAAAACCAGAGCCTGGTGGCGGAGCCCAGAAGAACAACCTATGTAATTTTTGTGTGGAAGAGCCTTCAGCCTGACTATCCCATTAGCAATTGGCCTGCTCCTACCCCATCACCCAGCAAGCTGCTGTGTTCATAGGCATGCTCCCCTGTTTATTTAGGTGTGACAGGTTTCCTTTCCGTTTTTATTTGGCTCAAACCTGCCTCAATATGTTCATTCCAAACACTGCCTTTGTGCTGTTTTGTTGACATCTCCTAGGCATGCAGGACACTAAGGAGATTAATAACATTCATCCAAATGTTTTTACAGAGTTTGGTATAAGAAAGAAATACTGGTTGTGACCTTGCAGACTTGAGATACAGATAAGAGGCATTTGAAATGTGAAGGAACTTAAGTCTTGTTGCAGCAAAGGGAAAATGTTACCAACCACAGGATTTCAAGATGGGTTTTTGTTTTTTCTGGAGGCTCAGTGCTACTCCCTCTAATGCAGGACCTCAGGGCAGAGCTGCTCTGTGCAGTTGGAGCCTACAAAGGAGGGTGGTTGAGCACTGCAGAAAAATTGCACTCTCTTGCAATGAGTCTCTTCAGAGTATCACCTCACCATCATCTTCAGCACACAGACTGTCCAGTTTTGTTCATCTTTAATCTATGCTTTTCACTTGCAATAACCTAAGGAGTGATACTGGGACACTGACACACACAGTAATACTTTGGGATCTCAGTTCCAAAGCTTGCAGGAGGTATAGCAGGAACAACCACAGCAGATTTTAACTCTCTGGAGCCAGAAAGGACATCATTTACCTGCTTCTAAAGAAGAACCTGTGCTGGCACTCACAATAATGTAAATTTTAAAAAAATAAAAGTAACCAAACTTAGAAGAACAGAATTAAAAAGGAGGAAGATGTACATACAAGGCTTTGGGTGGGTTTCCAGCACCATCAGGACCTCCTAGGAGCATCTGTGTCTCAGGACCAAACTTTTAAATGTGCAGTTACATGTACAGATGATTGGATTCCTGACACAAAAACACACAGTGGGGCCCCATCCTCAAATACCACCCCTTCCACTGGCTCTATTCCCAAATGCCAAGGGGGGATCCAGGCTTCCGGACCCTGAACATACATGGCACAATGCTCATGGAACTGAGAGGCCTCTGACTGACCCTATGAAGGCTCCTGAGGGTAAGGTCTGAGTTTTGCACTGCTGTGTATCTGGCTCAAGGAGTGAACTGCTGCTGGGGACATAGGAAGACTTGCTTCCCTGCCTTCTGCATCACTGGGAACACCACATCTGTCTACCTGATGGCAAAGCTACCACTCCTGTAGAGTCACTTGTAGCTTCAGAGCCTTGGAATTGCCACAATGTGTGCCACCAAGGCCATTTCCAAGCTGTGACTCAGTTACAGACAAACTTCTTTTTCCTGGTCTGCTTCCTGTTTTCCCACTTCCCTCAAAGCCAAATTTGCCTCCTGCATTAGAAGAAATGCAGAGAGTTTTCTTCCTGCTGCCAAAGTGGAATTCATTGTCTTTCACCATGCCATTCTGCCCCTTGTCACCTTCTTGTGCATCCTATTCTCCCTCAGATACATCTATGTAAAACCAGGCTCAGCATTCAGTAAATGTCCAGGTAAGAAATACCTGACTTCCAACATGCTACCCTGTGGGACAGTACCTGGGGTCCCTGCATCTGAATTATGTTTGTCCCCTTGGCCCTTGAGGCCGTGCTGGTTTTGCCATCTATGCCTGGCTGCAGTTTCTCAGCAGCTTCTGCCCAAGGTTCTTGTTCTTGGTTGCTTGGTTTGAGCACTTCATCTTTCAGCTGAGGAGGTATAACCTTGTCCTTTCCACCCTCCAAGACTTGACTACTCTTGTCCCTAACAACCTGATTTAATTAGACTGGCTTAAAATGGAGGTTGGATTCAGTGGCCTTTGAAGGTGCTTTTAAATTTAAATCACTCCTCAAATGCAGTGCCTGCAATAGGAACTCAAGAAGACTAGCAGTAAATCGAAGTGGATGATCAAGGTTAAACATGCAGCAGAGGAGTGTGAGACACCCCTGAGGCCATGAAAACAAGCCTGAGAGGGCTGGCAGCTAGGCAATGAAACCACTCCATAAAGGCTCAGGAAGCCATTTGGTGCCAAGAAGGTTGAAGACAATCAATGATGTGGAGCCCTACAGTACCAGGCAGGAAGCTGATAAAGCAATCTGAGCGTTTGAAGAAATCACCTAAGCAGAACTGCAGTATTTGGGGAAAGAAATATAAAACTTTAGTAAGGGCACTTTACATCATCAGGATAGTTAAAAATTTAACACTGCATTTACAAAGACCAGGGACTCCTTCTCTGCTTTTCTTGGATGAAAACAAAACAGCAGTTCCATGAAGAACAAAAATGTTAAAATGTATTAAACACAGCAGAATCTGTGCATACACAGCACTCCATCAATACAGAAAAAAAATAGAGAGGCATGGGTAAGGACTAAAATATGGTTGACTTAATTCTTTTATATTTTGACCAGCACAGATTAAAGGTCTTTGTCTCCTCTCCTTACTAAATACAAACCCAAATCTACCATTATCAAGTCTAGAAAAGAAGGAAATATTAAGATAGGGTAAGGTTCATGCTGGTTTTGGATGAAGATGGGGTGTGAAACCCATGAGTGACTTCATTAAGAAAATAAAGATTTACAAAAGAATTTACCAACACATAGACAACAAGTGGAAGAGTGCAGAGTTACTCTTCCAGGGCCAGTTGGGCATGGGACATAGGGAGATTTTATATGAAGACTTATTGTTTTCTTTCTAACAAGATATGATTCTACGGGTAGAAATCATGTTTATGATCCTTTTCATAAGCCTTTAAAGCCACTTGTTAGTGTTGGACACTAAGTGGGATCTTGGCAAAGAAGTAACAAAGGAAGAAGCCTAACATTCATTAAAACATTCCACAGGAACAGAGTAAAACACATATACCTTGTGACAATTATTCTCCAGAAAAAGGTGACTTCGTCTTTGAGGGATACAAGTGAGGTCCAGTGATCTGACCTCTCAGTGAGAGTAGGGAAAGACACAGCAGCAAAGACCCAAGGACTATTGATGTATTAGAAACCACAGAAAAACCTAAGAACAGTCCCACAGGAATTAGAGCTTCCTCCCACAAAAAGCCTGTGGGATCAATATCCCAGTTGAAGGCATTTACACCAATGCATGCAGCATGTACAAAAACAGGGGAAGCTGGAAGCCCAGGAGTGGTGGATGTCTTTCAAGGAGGAAATCCTAAAGGTACAGGAAAGTGTCCATGTGCTGAAAATTGAGCCGGCAAGGGAGAAGATTGGCCCAGCTGAACAGAGAACTTTGGCTGACAGTCAGGGGGAAAAGGAGAGCTCATATCTAAAAGAAGGGGCAGGTTACTCAGGAGGGCTAAAAATATATTGTGAAATTATGAGGGAGAAAATTAGAAGGGCCAGAACGCAACTATAATTTAATCTGGCTACTGCTGTAAAAGGCAATAAAAATGTTTCTGTAAATACAACAGCAGCAAAATGAGGGCTAAGGAGAATTCATATCCATTACTGGACATGGTGGAAACACAGCGATAGAGGATTAAAAGGCTGAGGTGCTTTATGTCTTCTTTGCCTCAGTCTGTGACAGTAACCCCAGTAGTTCTTGGGGTACATGGCCCTGTGAGCTGCAAGACAAGGATGGGGAGCAGAATGGAGTCCCCATGATCCAAAAGGAAATGGTCAGTGACCTGCTGCAGCACTTGGATGCCCACAGGTCTGTGGGCCAGATGGGATCCACCCAAGGGCACAGAGGGAGCTGGTGGAAGTGTTCACCAGACCTATTCCCATCACTTACCAGCAGCCCTGGCTCACCAGGGAAGTTCCAGCTGAGTGGAGGCTGGCAAAAACAATGACCATCTACCAGCAGGGCCAAAAGAAAGATCCAGGGAACTACAAGCCCGGCAGCCTGACCTCAGTGCTGTGGAAGCTCATGGAGCAATCATCCTGAGTGCCATCATGGACACACACAGAAACCAGGGGATCAGGCCCAGCCAGCATGAGTTTGTGAAAGGCAGGTCCTGCTTGACCCACCTGACTTTCTCCTGTGACAAGGTGACCCATGTAGTGGGTGAGGGAAAGGCTGGGAATGTGTCTACGTGGACTTCAGCAAAGCCTTTGACACCATCTCCCACAGCATCTCCTGGAAAACACTGGCTTTCCATGGTGCAGGTGTTTTTTCACTGGGTAAAAAAGTGGGTGGTGGCCCAGAAGGTGGTGGTGGATTAAGTTAAATGCAGTTGGCAGCCAGTCACTGGTGGTGTCCCCCAGTGGTAAGTATTGGGGTCAGTCCTTGTGTGATAACTTATGATCTAGATGAGAGGATTGAGAGCACCTTTAGCCAGTTTGCAGGTAACGCAGAGGTGGGTGTGAGTGCTGATCTGCTGGAGGGCAGGAAGGCTCTGCAGAGGGATCTGCACAGGCTGGACCCACGGGCCAGGGCCAGTTGTGTGAGGTTCAGCCAGGCCAAGTGCTGGGTCCTGCCCTTGGGTCACAGCAACCCCCTGCAGCTCCAGGCTGGGACAGCGTGGCTGGAAAACTGCTGAATGGGAAAGGACCTGGGGGTGCTGGTCAGCAGTGGCTGAACATGAACTGGAATGTGCCCAGGTGGCCAGAAAGGCCAAGGACATCCTGAATGTATCAGCAATGGTGTGGCCAGCAGGACCAGGGCAGTGACTGCCCCTCTGTGCTGGGAGCTGGTGAGGCCACACCTCAAATCCTGGGGTCAGTTTTGGGCCACTTATTACAGGAAAGACTTTGAGGTGCTGGAGTGAGTCCAGAGAAGGGCAATGGAGCTGGGGAAGGTCTGGAGCACAAGTCCTCTGAGGAGTGGCTGAGGGAGCTGGGGGTGCTTATCCTGGAGAAAAGAAGGATTAGGAGGAACCTTGTTACTCTCTACAGTTACCTGAAAGGAGGATGTAGACAGGTGGGGGTCAGTCTCTTCTCCCAGGTAAACAAGGAAAAAGAACAAAAGGAAATTGCCTTAATTTCTGTTAGGGGTTGTTTAGATCAGATATTAGGAAAAGGTTATTCTCTGATATGCTATCTCAAGCACTAGAACAGGCTGCCCAGGGAAGTGGTGAGGTCACTGTCTATGGAGGAATTTAAAGGTTGTGTAGAAGTGACACTTAGGGTCATGGCTAAGTGGTGGAGTGGCAGTGCTGGGCCAATGGTTGCATTTGCAACTATCTGCACTGACAGCTTTGTTAATTCATCTGAACTTGGATGGAGAGAGGGACATCAGACCTTTAACTTCAATCAAAGTCTTATTGAAATGAGCAGGCACAGAGCCAGGACTGCACATTCATACCACTACATGCAGCTCCCATTGAAGCTAAAGCAAGATCTGCCATTAGCTGAAGTTGGGGCTTTTTGCACAGAGCTGATGTCTGGTGAGATTTGGGAATGGTACTTGAAACCTGATGACTCTGAATCTGGTTGATTTATTATATCATTAATGTATGTTTTTCATACATGCTTTTGAGATCTAGTTGTGATAGCTGACAAATCTGTTTTGCTTCCCCATTCCACATCCAGCTTTTAGATGCCTAATTTTATTCTAGTATAATCACACTATAATACAATTCTAGTATATTTACACTACTTATTAACTGAGATAGTCTCATGCTTGAAATTCATTCCGGACCTTGACCTTCCCAGAAAAGACATGTGATGGGCTGGTTTTTTCAGTTATTTTCTTACATCAAGCTGCATAAACTGGGCATGGGGCTTGGAAATCATGTACCGCTTCATTGCTGGATACATGACAGCAAGGCCAGTCTTGTGGATGAGCAGCTGGCATGTGTTCCCAAAGGTCTCTCCTATTCTAGCAGTTTTCTAGACTGTGGTGTTCTGGGCTGTACCATGGCAGCTTTTGTGCCTTGCTTGCTGACATCTCACCAGCCTTGCCAGAAGTTGTTTCAGGGAACATAAAGCAATGTCTGTCTACCCCAAAGGCCTGGCATGAAGCATCCCAGCCCTTCCAAAGCCTCGCATGCTGCACACAGGGAACTACAATGCATACTCTAGCACCTTGTGACCCACTGTACTTTCCATTGCTTTCACAGGATTATAAGGAACTGAAGCTTCATTAAAAGCTCATAACTGAGCTTCATATTTCTTTGCTGTTTTTCTCAAGGTCTCACACATTTCAATGCATTTTGGTCACAGACTGTGAGGGACTGGGGTGGGAAAGAGGAGAAAGAGGGCAGAGTGAGGTACTTTCCTCCTTTCCCAAAACTGCAGCCACATCAAAACATACCATATTTTTTATGTCAGGAATTGCATTTGTTACAACCCAGAAAAAAAATCCCTTTGCATGCTGCTGTTTCCCCTCATGGTAAAACTGTTGAAAGCCTCTTCTCCACACAGTGTCTCTGTGTTTCACATTCCTCCTCTCTGAACAACACCATGGGTCTATCCCAAATCACACCCCTTGGTCTTCACCTCAGGTCTGTGGATTGCTCCAGAAGGTCAGATGCACTGTGCAGGTCAGGACAACTTGGCTGACTGTCCTGCTCCAGACTGCAGTGTCCATTCACAGATCCAAATGATGGGGATGTCCCTACACAGCCCTCATCTGCTAATTTGCTTTGCCTAAGTTATTTTTTCTCATTCCCAAGTAAACAACCCATCATGCTTCAGTCACCTGTGGTCCTGGCTTTGCTTCTTTTATACCCTTGTTTTTCACTTTGTCTTTGGTTAGCAACTTGACTCTGCATTATTCAAGTAAATGACTCCTTTCACGTCTTTTGTCTGTAAGTTTCACCCACTTTTTTTACACTAGTTTAACCCCAGGTTGGGTTGGTTATGTGCTTTTCCTAATGCTCAGCAGTTCTCTCACTGCTACTTTTTTAGTTGCCCTCCAGTGGGTCCTCCATCCCCAGAGATTCAGGCAGATGCATAGAATTAATATCAGTGCTGACAATAGTTCTGACCTCAGCAGCAGGCTGGACTGGATCTTTGGGTTACACAGGAGTCTCCTGCATGGCACAGCACCTGCAAGGGTGCTTTCTGTCACTCTGTGTTTGGGACGTCTGAGCTATTTCATCATATAGTCTTTGAATTACAACTTTGTGCAGAATCTTTGCTTTATTAGGCCTACTTGTTCATGCTCAGAACAAGACCTTCACAGGAACTAAAATAGTGTAGGATTTCAATGAAAAAGGATGTTCTACTAAAACTCAGACACACTGACAACCTGTCTGCCAGGGAACAGAATTAACAACACTCCTCCATCACTTGATCACACGATGCAAAACTGCCAGCAGGCTGTTCCTGCCATCACATAGTTATTTTGTTGTTGGTTCCAGGCTGGAGAGCCAGTGGAATGCATTCTTGCAAAGACTAATCTTAAAACCATTGAGATTTGTACAAAGTATTGGATCAGTCTGCTGCATCCTAATTCCAGAAATGGGCAGATGGCAGACAGCAGAGTGTATTCTAAGAGAACATATTGGAATGTCATAAGAAGCAATAATGAGTAAAATTTGTTTTCATAGTGAAACATTTAATATGCATGACATACACTGCACAATTACTCACATTCTTAAAATGAAATGGATAAATGTTTCCAGCAGGCATCATCTTCCAACAATTCTTTCAAGTTGATGCCAAAGGAAAAAAAGTAAAAAAGCAGCTAGTAAAATTTCTGTACAGAACATACCAATATTGTCTCCAAAGCTATCAGACATGTTTTCATGAAGATTAAAGTCAGGTTAAGAGAGAGATCCAAAATATATTTTTTCTAAGGGTGGGGATAAGTAAGTGAATTACGTAGGACCACTGTTTCATGTAAGATACTCTGTTTCCATTAGAAAAGGACTGTGGATGAGTTGGAGTTTCAAACCATATTTGTCTGTATTTACAATTATTAATTTAGCTTAAGCTAGGTTCAGATCTGATCAAATGTCCCACTAGATTTGACTCCCAAGTGGGTGAATATTTGCAGAGGAGTGTAAAACTCTGAATGTTAGTGTAGCTGGCAGCACCAAAATCTGTCTGCATTTAAAATAGATGCTTCCATCCCAGGTTTGCAGAAACCAAAAAAAGCTGATTATCTACTTTCTGAAAACCTTTTTATTACTAGCCACATCCTTCTTGCATACAGCACTTGAAGCAATCCCGAACACTGTCTTGTCAATGTCTACCCATCTTTCAAGTCTGTCTCTTCTTTATGTCTCTTCACCTGCTATCTGTGCAGCTCTTTCAAAGTAGTTTTAGAAAATACACTCCAATCTTTTTGCTTTAAGAGGTTGGTGCTAACTTTACACTGAAATAATCTGTTGTTATTGTCCCACCCTTGCATCTATCTGTTTGTCTAACCAAAATATTATCATTTCTTGTCTATAAAAGGCCTATCACATGCCAGATGCTGACACAAATAAATAATAATGTTCAGCTTGCAGGCGGGGATCATATATAGGTTTTATAAGAGAACAAAAGACTTTAGCTATTGACCACTATTATTGATCTGTTTCTGAGCAGTGATTTCAGATGGCACCTTGGCAACACTGCAAATACCTCAACCAGGAACATTCAAAATGTGGGCCTGTGATTGCTGAAGTGGTGAGTGCAGGGCAACAATCAGCAGCCAAGATTGAAACAGGCCATCTAACAAACCAGGATACACACACAGCTATGCAAAAACTGGGCAGGGAGATCCAGCCTCAGGACTAGGCTGATCTTGGGAACTGGAAGGATTGCTGCAATTTTAATTCTCAGGTTCACGCATACAAAATGTTCAAAGATTCTTTGTTATGGTCACTTTTCACACCTTTTTCAAGACTTCTCCTTGAAGCTGGTGGTGTTCTTGCTTATTTCAGCAGTTGTTTTTCTTCTCTCAGCTGCTCTATTATTTTGTGTATTTTTCCAAAACACTTTCTTCTCCTTTTCTCTTTCATGTTCTTACATGTTCTGAACTCTTACGTGTTAATTTGCTCAGTCTTCTCATTATTTGAAACATCACTCACAGTTGCTACCTATTGTTTGCAGCAGTAACATATTGCTTGCCTACACTTGTAGTTAGACACAAGTAAATACCATTGAATTTACCATCTTTGCTCCATCCACTGACATTTTCCATCTCAAAGGCATGGACACTGACATGGCTGCAGATTCAATTGCTTTGTCGTATTTTCTTCCCTTGAGGAAGCTCCTATCGTGGGTACCAGCTGGTTGACAGCTTGCCATGTGGATTGGGTGTGTGTGATCTGGACAGTGAGGTGTCTGGTTCTGTCACACACAAATGGATGCTGAAGCCACCCACATATATCATGCACAGGGTCTCATATCCTACGTCAAATCCTATTTAGGATAAATTAGTAGGTTAATACATTGCTGAGATCAGCAGTGAGAAGGTAGGTACTGCCTGTGGTATTAAATCATCATGAAAATCATTATCTCATGCTATAAACTGTTGGGCCAGACAATCCACCAGCCTTATTAGACAATTCTCAATGTGACTAATGATGTGCCAAAAGTATCAGACTGAATGAGCGGTCTATAATTTTCCTTCAGCTTTTCTCTCTCTAAAAATAATCTATAACATTTCTGCAGTATTTTCTGCTGATTACTCATTGGGTTACTCATTATGCACTAAATTTCCAGGTGAGTAACTGTTTGTGAAATGCTGGTTTTATGGCATGTTATCCAGCCATGTAGCTATGAGGAGTTAGAGCTGTAACACCTCCCTGACCTACACTGTTCATGAAGAACATGAAATACTGTGCTGCAGCATTTCACCCCTAATTGCTCCTAGAAAGAGCTGCAAAATGTTTAAAATCAAGTGGCAATTGACAGTCTCTGCAGAAATGAAGATCGCTACTTCATCCAAGACTCTTGTGAGGTAACTTCACACAAGACATAGAAAAAAAGCTAAGTTTGTTTTCAGTCACTTGGGGTCAATTTGTTTCAGACCTCTTTGTCTTCTTCTGGATTCTTAACTATCTTAACTACTCTTTCCTGCATGTTTTCTCCTTTACATGGTTCAAAATTCTTCAGACAGTGACTGTTTCTTTTTTCATGTAAGGAATGTACCTACTGTGCCCTCAGTTCTCCAGCCTGAGGCCTCTAAACATAAAGAAATAAAAATATTATTATTTAGGATAATAGAATAATGAATTGTCCTCAGAAATCTCATTAACTCCATGTGCCTCACTGCGTGTCCTGTTTTTGTCCCCTCCTTTTGACCGATGACTGGGCATATGAAAGAAGATGCTTGATTCAGGGTTACCCTGCAGGGACTGGTTTGCTATTCTAACCAAGTTCTGGGAATAACAGCACATTTTTCATCTTGGAGAAACAAGATACAATAATAAAGAATATTAATCAAATATTGTATTGTGTTCTTATCTTTGGTGAGCCTGAAACTATTTTCCACACTAAAAGAAAATAAATAATTAATAAAGAAAGCTCTTTTGTAAAGCAACACAAGCTGAAAAACATCCTATAAAGTTACAAAGTAAAATGCAGTGTGTTTTTATAGTGGCCTATGAAATGCTTATAAATATTGTTTATTTTCAGTACCATGGACCTCTGAACATGCAATAGATGACAATTATGTATCTGATCCATTTTCATTTTTTCTAGATATTTTTCTCTACGGAACCTGGTTGTGTATTTATTGAAGCATGCCACATACCAGTTCTTCTCTGTTTGTCATAATAACCACAGCCAAATGCCATCTCAGCTAAAAAAAAGTGTCCTACAAAGACTGGAATGTATCACTCAACTCAAAAAAATAATGGATTGTAATGCCAGTGTGTTCACTGTTTTTGAAAGGAAAAGCATCATGTTTTAAAGCATTCAATATATGCAGGAAGCATTCTTCAGGATGCCTCTCCTGGTGTTTTTCTTCCCTTTGTGCACTGCAGACAACCCCTTGTTGTTATTTCCCCTTTTTTCCATATCCTAAGTGTAGTTTCCCCACTCTAGATACACGTCAGTACAATGAGAAAATGTTTTGTCCTGTGCAGTGTATAGTAATTTCCTCTGAAATGCCCTCTCACTGGAGAAAAAGAGCCTTTGTCTTGCCTGGCAGCACAAAGTCCCATTTTCCAGTGGTCATGCACAGCTCACAGGGTGCTGCTTGGTTCAGAGACCATTCACCTAGGAGGAAAACTGGTGTTATCATGGGAAGGTAGCCTACAAGTTGTCTCAAGGAGGACAGAGGAGCCCTCATGTCCCACCCCAGCCAGAGGGAAACCTGCAAGTTTGGATATTACAACACCCTGGTTACACAGCTCTGGTTCAACTGCTGGTCTCTGCATGAGACAGTGTATAAATACACACATAAATTAGAAATTCTTACCAGTATGACTCTGACTTCCAGGGAGGCTGAGCCCAAAACCAGGCCAAATAATCAGACATTTTAGCCCTTGTCTTTAAGAGCATTTAAAAGCCTAACTCTGGGGCTGGTGTGATTCATCTTTTGATAGATTCAGAACCTACTCATTGAGCAACCTTATATGGGTTCAGATGGGTTAGTTAATTTATCTGATCTCCCACAAAACAAGAGCAGAACCATTCCCGAGGGGTTTACAGCACATTATAGTGAACATCTACATAAAAGATTTTAACAGCTACACAAAATCCAGATAAATGGGTTATCATCTCCTAAACCTCAGCTTTTGGCTTCTTATATCTATGTATTTGGCATAGGCTGCAAGGAAAAGAGTTTTGCTTTGCATGATGCATTTTCGACATATTTTGTTAATAGGTTCTTAACAGTTCATTTAATTCTGCAGAATCCCCTAATTTCCCAGTTTTATTTGTTGTTTACTGCATGATAGAGGCACATGGACTTAAGGGATTCAGCTGCAATCTTTACATCAGCCTGCCCCTCACCTGGGCTATTCTGGAGTGCTGGGGCTCAGCCTTAGCCAAACTTCTACTTTGAGGGTGGGAGTGACCTTAAGGTAAAGTGGCAGACTAATTGAAATAGAAATAGTGTTACAAAGTAAAAAGTAATTGTAAACTCAGATGCTACCAGACTTATGAAAATACCTAGAGAGATGTAGCCCTTACATTAACCACAAAAATGAGTATCAAGTGGGGTGCCATGGGATTGCTACTGAATTGTCTTTTGGAGGACTTGGTGGCTCTCTCAGAATATCTCCTCAAAGCTGATCTGGCTCTGACACCCCTCACACAAGTTCCAGTTGGCCACTGAGCAGTGTGAGCTGGAAGCCCTCCAGTCACCATAGGCACAGGACAGAGTTCTGGGGCTTGAACAACTAAAAAGGGCAGAGGGCTCCTTGTTCAGATGGTGATTAATCCTACTGGAGCAAACAATTATACTCCAGCAGAAATGAGGAAAGGGATCGCTAGAGGGTGGGTTTTACTGTGAGTTTCACTGCCTGGGCTGGCAAGGTGTAGGACAGAGGTGCAGCCTTGAAGTGTGGGTGAGCTCTGCATTGATCCAAAACTGCAGGCAGTGTAGTTACAGCCAGCTACACAAGAGTTGTGCTAGTGCAACATCACATATCCAGTAAAATTCACAGCATCAAATTTTGGACCAAGGGAGATGCCAGAGCAAGGGAGCCATCTATAAGGCTCTCATCTTCTACTGTAGCTAAGAAGCAGCTCCCTCCTCCATGACCTGTGCAGTAGCTCTGTATCTGTGCTATCTTGCTATTTGGCAGGAGCTCTTAGGAAAAAATGGAACATAAACACTCCAGCAACACAGAACAACATACTTTTTGGCAGATCCTTCTCAACCAGACGTGTCTAGGTCTGCAGGCAGTGGGTCCTCTGTGGCCAGTGGACACTTTGGAGAGTTGGAGCATGTACCTGGAGCAGCCCCAGCTCACTTGCTGCATTAGCAGAGATTCAATCCGTCATCACTTGGAAATAACAACAATGGAGAAGTGGCTGGAAACACAGGTGCAGAGTGAGGCATGACAGGAACTTCCACCAAAGTCATAAATCTGGGGGGAGAAGCAGATGCTTACCCCATCCCCAAAACTGATCTTCCCTAATGGGAATCAAGCCAGGCTTCAGTTGCCCACAGACAGGGTACATGGTGGGAGCTGCCTGGCACACTGAAAGAGATGACAGGGAAAAGTAGTGTGAAGATGCAATTTTCCAGGAAACCTCCTGTGTTTCTAAATTCTCCTCTCAAATACCATTCCTTTGTCTCTGCTTCTTCTGCACTCCCTCTTTCCACCTCTTTATTGACAGGGGCACTAAAGTGGTAACAGCAGAAGGAGTTGGTGGAAGAGCTGCAGGCTGACCTCTCCTACAGGAAAGTATCCCACCAAAATGATGTTTCATTAACTGCTCTGCTTTCCTCTTTTCATAAATTTGAAAACGTGAACAAAGACCCTTCCCCACTCACCATCATACAGCAGGAAAAAGAAAGGATGGGAAAGAAAAAGAAGCTGAACACTACACATGTAATTTGAAATTTATTTGCACTGTTTCAAGAATGTGGGAGATTTGAAGGCCACCAGTCTCTGCATCTCTGCATGCTTTGGGATCACAAGCACACAACAGGGCAGCTCCCCCTGCTCAGGGCAAGTGTCACTGCTGCATCAACTGCACATGTCAGTGTACCTGCAAGGGTGTCTGCAAACCCATGAAAGTTGTTGGCAATGGTTCCAGGGTCTCTGCAGCTGGCAGGCTGGTGGGCTACCATTAGCCAGGATTGCTGTGCATGCATTGCTAATTTCATCTAAGTCTCATCTGCCCCTCTCCAGGCAAATGTGGCAGTCTGTGCATGAGAAAGTGGTGGAGGGTGCATTGAAACGTGCCTTAATTTTCTGGTTTCTTGGTTCATTGGTCTGGCTGGAGCATTCAGATTTTGGCCACAAAATTTGGGCCTTGCCCTGCGCAGATTTGAGATGTGAAAAATGTGCACACCTACTTGTCAAGAGTTCAAAAGTGCTTCTGCATGCCCTGAGCGAAACACAACCTGAAAGCCTGGTCCCCCAAGAAGAATCAGGAAAGATACTGAAGGCTGAACTCAGGAATAAAAGGAAACTAGACCTGTCTGGGTTTCTTGCATGGGAATGCAATGCAATTCCAGTGCATTAGCTCTAATTCCATCTACAAAGCAAAGTTACACACTAAGGAAAGCCAAGAAAATGCTCTCAGCAACAGCGATGTGAGTCTGAAGTTTAGTATTTACATTCTTCTGACAACTCAGATTACTCAGCATATCAATTAATGTCCCTGTGCTCCAGTGATGACTTTCTCAACCGTGTTAGTATGTTTATGGGAACAAAGTATATTTTTGTTGCATGTTCATATATGTGAAGTATTTCACATGCTGGGCCTAAAAGTTAGACCAAACACAGTATCAAGCACCAAAGAGCTACAGTCTCTCAGTCATTTATGTTATATAGGAAGAATAAAACCGTGTTTTGAAGACAGCTTGGTAGACTATGAAAGGCGTGTCAAAGGAAAGACAGCATTCAGGACTTCTGGCCCCTATCACTGAGGAGTTATTCTCTCATACATTCTAACACTAGTATTTTCTAAATAATTAGACATGTGCCGCATAGCTAGTTATCTCCACATCACACACAGGCACAACACAGGCACTAATTCAGAAGGCGTAACATTTTATCACGTAGATGTGAGCCAAAGAAATAAGCTTAACTTCTGATTAGGTCTCAGATTCCAAAATAAAAATCCATCTTGAGTCTTTTCAGCTAGGAGAAAAAAAAATAACACACTTTGGACACAGTTAAAGTTCAGTGTAACCTTTCCTAAGGAAAGCTGAAAGCCACTAGAACAGCATTGCAGACAACCTTGTACCCTTGCAGACATTTTTCCAAAGAGCCTGGTTTATTGTGCCCAAAGCAGCACTGAAGTCCAGAGAAAATAAAGTAATAACCCATGTGAGACACCATCAGTCGCTGACTCCAGAAAGATTCATGTAGCCATAGAGATTACACTAAAAACTGCTGCAACTGAGAAAACAAGGTCATGTTTCAAAAGTGTCTGACTGGAATAGCTGATCAGACACTGGCTTTGGCATTTCCCCAAGGAACTGCAGCAGATTTTTTTGTTTGTTTGTTTTTTGTTTAGGTAAAGCAATAGGCTGAAATAGGACCTGTGTTCAAAGAGAGTAACGTAACACGTGTTGCCAGAAGATGAACAAACATTTCTGATTGCTGAGGAGCTGCTGCAGCAATGCAGTGTAGGTAGTGAGGAGTTGGATATGTCCAATGCAGCACTCCTGTGTGCTGACTTTGCTGATTTAGATAGAGGGATAATATTATGAGCAGCAACAGCAGGAAATCAAGCAATTTAAGATTCGTTTTTAGCAATGGGAAAATCTCTGATCCCATCAACTTTTACTTTGGAGCAAATTAAGAAAACCAATTGTCTTTCTTTGCAGAGAAATAAGTAGGATAAATAATTCCACTGGGATATACACTCTGGACATAAAAAGCTGCCTAAACTATTCCTAATTCCTGTTTGCAATGATGAACCAGATTTAAGTAGCCCATATCGAGGGCTCAAAAAAGGCAAAACTAATCATACATGAGTCGATTACTTCACCAAATGTCATAGCAAATGAGGGTTGTGACTTTCAGACCAGACAGTGAACTGGATGCTGGTTTCCCAGTAAGAACCAGAAGGATTTGGGTGAAAAGGATCATGCGATAAGGGAGATGATGATTAGCATTTTAACCTCTGTGTATTATCTCACTGACCTAAGGATCACCCTATTAAAACAGGGTAAATGGTATTATGTGGCTCATAAGACACCAAAGTAATCTTCCTGAAAATGTTGTTTTCTATCTCATCCCCACTTAAGCCCAAGAGAGGTTCCAACGCACACAAGGTGTGCTGGGGGTCACTTACCTACTGTACAGAAGAGGCAGCAAAAGAAAGCACTCTGTTATTTCTATGTAGTTTTATTTTTATATTTCACAGGCATAAATAAATGATAAAAGATTGTGAGATGTACATTTTTGTGGGGTGCAACAGAGCTTTAGTCAGATATAAACAGACCCGAGACTTTACTTTCCAGGATACCTCATTCCTTCCAAAGGACTACAGCCCCTTAACTATTCAAAATATGCTAGGATAAAACAGAGTTTACCCTTCATTCATATTCTTTAAGCTGAGGATGAATGTCAGGGTGAAGTTTTAAAACTCAGACAGAGCTGAACTATGCCTACACCATTACCAAAAAGAGTGATCTCACTCTTTACCCAATGCCCTACTCCAAGATCCTGCTCTTTCCTCTCAGCCTCCACAGCCATACAGACAGGAAGATATGCATTGAAATACCTGAACACTGACCCATCCCACGCCCAAAATCTAAAAAACAAATCACCTGAAGCTGATCTTAAGGCATTGTTCTTTATTTGTCTCTGGCTCACCCCTGCAGCCTGCCAGCCCTCTGTGATCCTGTGACAGCAGGCACACGGTGCTGTGGGATCAGCACTCCCAAAGACCAGGGCATAGAACACACAGGAGGTGAAAATGAATGAGAGTATTTATCAGACTCAGAGAGTTAAGAAAAAGAAATAATGAGATATCAAGATGTAAACTGAGAGCTGTGCAGGAGACAGCAAAAACAGGCAAGGACAGGAATACAAAATAAAGGGAAATAATTTGCCCTAAGGACAGTGACAGGGAGCTATGCACTGCTGGCATAGAAATGCAATTTGCTGGATGCACAAGAAGCAGAAATTGAGAAATGAAGTCAGCATAGCTCCTCACAACCGAAGAAGTGAGGAAGAGCAGAAAAAGCCATTTGCAGCAAATACAATTTACTAGTTGATAAAGTGCTAAATATTGAGCAATGCAGCCTACACCTGTTAAACTTATTTCTAGGCAGAGAATTATATTCTCTGTGATTCCTCAAAATAATACACTGAAACATAGTAAGCAAGGCTTAATGCTCAAATTTTTAGTTTTGTCCAGAAGAAAAGATGCTAATTAAGAGTATGGCCTGACTGAGCCAAAAAGATTCAAGTCAACAGGATTTTTGTCATTGAATACTCCTCATTGTTTGCTTTTGCTTTTGAAGACTGATTGCCAACAAAACCTTTTTCAGAAATATAGGAGTATAAATAAAGTGATGCTGAAAAGAGAGGTTCTACCTCCAGGTTGATTGATTTGAGGAAAGATAATATAATTTGTATTATTAAGTGATAATAAATATACTGTCACTCACACTAAATTCTTTTGCCTTTTCCCTTACTTCAAGTTCACCATTTGGGACAAGAAACATCATACCTAAGAAAAAAGTTCTCTTACTCAACACACTCAAGAGTGAAAGATGTTGCTAGATCATACCTCCTGTGGAAAACAGAGGTAGCAGAGCAGTTGTAGAAGGCCTGAAAAAAAAAATCAAATAAAGGTCTCTGGTAGGCCTTGAAAGAAAGCTTTTTCGTGAGTTTATTTCCCCCATAAACAGACTAGTTTGTACCATGTGTGTGATTCTGTGATGAAGGAGCACATACTGTATGTTCAATAACCTTTAAATTTGGAAGACAATTGACAATGCCCTTGTCGCAGTAAGTCTGTGTTTCCTGAAAAAAACATTACTAATTTTTTAAGACGTCACAAGGCCTCCTTACCTTGCATTTTATTAATGCAATCACTTATTCCCAAATCAGAATATATTATTTCTTTCCTTTTTTGGCTTTTTTGCCCCTCTGGCTAAATCAAGAAAGTGCATTAATAAGTGCAATATAAGTGTAGTCTGTAGGATTCCAAGCAGGAACATAGAAAATCATAGTGGATTAGAAACTTACACCTAAATGTTTGCTTTTCACTCTGACACTCAAGGACCCAGGTTATTTAATGAGGTATTTTGCATAACTGAAGAGAGGAAGTAATTGCTCTAAAAATGGACACAAAAGATCCACATGGATCAGGTGAACAGAACAAGTAATAACTTATTGAGAAAACATAGAAGAAAAATCACAAATCAGGAATGATCAAATTCTACAGGTTCTGTGGGTCTGCTTTGCACAGGAAGCAGACTAAAAGGAGTCAGGCAAATTTGGACTAATGAAAAAGAAATTTAACCTGAAACCAACTTTAAGGAAAGTCCGGTGCCACAGAAAGGCACATGTACATCTAAACATTATTCTATCTGCATGTTTAATATAGATTTTGATACTGTTTCAATATTCTTTAAGAATGAACTAAGAAATTGCTCTCTAGCTACAGCCACTTTTTATCAGTCATATGTTGCTTAATTTGCAGATCTTCCAAAAATAAGAAAAATATTATTAAAAGCTGAAATAAAATATTTTTGAATTATATTTCAATAAGCTAAGAAAAGATACCCAGGGCCAAATTAATCTCTGTTGCCATCACACTGACCACAACAGAATTGCATTTGGAAACTTCTGCTTTAGCCTTGCCAGCCATGTATCCATATCTTGCAAAACTCGGAACTAATCCAACAAGCCACATTTCTGGTATGATTCACTATCCTAAAAGTTCACTTGCTGTCACAGCCACTCAGAAGGAAACTTTGCTTTTCAGTTCTGTCACTGCATAGGTCTGAACTGCCAGTTGTCAGAAGAGCAACAGAGCTGGAGCAGGGTCTGGAGAACAGGTCCTGTGAGGAGGAGCTGAGGGAGCTGGGGATGTTTATACTGGAGAAAAGGAGTCTCAAGGGGGACCTGGTCACTATCTGCAACTCCCTGACAGGAAGGTGTAGCCAGGTGGGGGTTAACCTCTTCCCCCAGGAAACAAGTGACAGAACAAAGGGAAATGGCCTTGAGTGGCACCAGGGAAGGTTTAGATTGGACATTAGGAAAAGTTTCTCCACAGAAAGAGTTGCCAAGCACTGGAACAGACTGCCTACAGAAGTGGTTGAGTCACTATCCCCAGAGATACTTAAAAAAAATGCAGATATGGCACTTAGGGACAGGATTTAGTGGTGGGTTTGGCAGTGCTGAATTAATGGTTGGAGTCGGTCTTAGAGGTTTTTTCCAGCCTTAACAATTCTGTGATTCATACACATGAGGACGTTGTCTCTGCTTCACTAATAAGTGAAAATGTGAGACAGGATCTGTAAGAGCCCTGACTCTGTTATAAGACTGCCCTTGAGTCAGACCAATGGTCCATTTAGTCCACTATTACATATCTGGCAGTAGCAAATGAGATTCATGACCTCAGGAGAATGGTACTTCCTGCTGTCCATTCCCCTATCTTTTCCCAGTATCCAGAACCAGGGACGTTAGTGAGTCCATTTCTCCTTGGTTTCTTCCAGATTCCCTTTATGCCTTTGTAACATCCTTTTGAACCTACTCCCATCATCCCCTCTTACAATAGGCTCCCAAAGTGTTTTCCCAAAACTGTCTCCAAATTAGCTTCCTCCAGTGCCACCTACTTCTCATGTCATGGGAGTTGTGAGAACAGCAATCCTCCATTTAATTTATCCACCGCCTTCTGTGTTTCCTAAACTTAGTTGTAAATCTCATCAGCCACCTTCCCAGGGTCTGGACAGTCACAGTGCTTGCTGGAGCCTCACACAGGTATGGATCTATCTGGTTGTCCAAGAGTGTCTGCCTCTGAATTAAGTGAGTGAACTTCTTCGTTTATGGCAAAAAGAAATAAGTAAGAATTGGCTAATTCAGTAAATATATATTCAGGTTGAAACCCAGATAGAGAGTAAGGTTTGAAAGGCAAATATTCAAGATTCCATTTAGTCTTTGAAGTACTTTTTCTACTAGCATATGAAGGAATTCATCACTCATATTTAGGGATTTATAATAAAGGTACCTGTACTGTTCTTAGGCACAGACAAGATGGATTTAGCTGAAATAGGAGGTTAAAGAACCTCCCATAGAAACTCTGTGAAACCTGTGACCACAAAACAGCTGGCAGTGGTAGATTGGAATGCCTACCTGGAGCTGAATTATGCTATCAAAGAAGATGAAGCCCAAATAATAGCCTTGCTCTGGGAACAATCAAACTATACTAAAGATCTCTGTCATCACCTTGTCACATTAGGCCTTTGCAGCTGGGTCTAACAAAGCGCTCAGAACAGTCAGGCTCTGCTAAGTAAAGTGATCACAGTAAAATTAAATATATAACGGTCCTCTAACTGCAATTACCATTTAGAAATTGTCAGTGAGATTCATACGTACATTATAGGGACTGCCAAGTAATGAAATCCACAGTAATTCTAAAACACATCACAAAGTTCTGTCAGGCTCTGTGGTAAGCAAAAATCTAGTTTATCTTTTTGACAAACCTAAACAACATTCCCCACATCTCACATGAAATACTATTTTATAAAACAAAGGGAAAACCAGTTGATATTTTTCCCCTTCCACCTGTCCTGCAAAGCCAAGCATCTAAACAAATTGCGCTCACATTTCAGAAATCACTGGCCTTCCAGGCTGAGCTCTCATCCACCAGATTTCAGCCTGAAAGATATTGGGGGATGGGGGAAAAGATACCAAGTGTAAATTCCACTGGGGGTTATAACAGAAGCACTGAGAGCACAACAATATAAATGTAACTCTGTCACCTTGCGTGCCCCTGGTTCATGATCAGGTGCTGCTGAGATGTGTCATTTCCAGCTATTCCTTGTGTTACTTGTACTCAGTGTAAATTCTTCCTGAGGACTCAGGGCCTCATTCCTACAAGTTGATTCTTGTGAGCCTGCACAAAATCCTGTTATCTACAACAGGGCTTTGCATGGGTGTAAGGGGTTGCCTGAACAGATCAGTTTGCAAAATCGAAACCTGAGACTGCACTTAAGTGCATTTTCATATCTCTCTCCTCCCTGAAGCTGGGCTTTAGTTATCTCTCTTCCTAAGACATCCCTCCTCTCCAACTCAGTCAGTCAAGCCTCATATCCCAAGTTTCTCTGCACTGAAGTCCAAATATTCTTGCACTTCATCTTTTTACACTAAGGGCAATATACTTCACTCATAATTTTTTATTTTCCTCATTACCAGCTACCCCTTTACTCCCCATTAAAACAGACCAGCCTATAATCAGCCTCAGCTCATTATAACCTTCACTCACAAAGACAGGTCAGAATCATAGCTGATATTTTCTTGAACTAGAGGAGATTCATGATAGCAGATTCTCCAGGCCAGAACTTGACTCTTTGGAGACATATATTAATGGTCAAATTCTATTCCAGAATAAACTTCTTTTGGAGTTGTTTTTGAACCTAAAAAATACTTGTTTGTATTAAATCCTATAAAATGCATTTCTAAAGAAAAGGTATTTGGTTTTCTGTCATTTGACGTCTGGTATATTAGACTTCATTTTGAGTATTTTATTCCAAGAGCAAACTTGAAAAACTACTGTCAGTATGGAGGATTGTACTGAGTCTCCATGGTTTCTGAGTCTAGTTTTCACTTCATTTGTTGTTGATTGCGATGGTAAGAGTCAGGCTGGTTTGTTCTGATTCAAAAGACCTGTTGCTGGAAACTATTTATTATGCAGAAATTTATGTCTGTTTATCTTTTGTAAAGACCAGTATTTTCTGAAACCTTTCACTGGATGCAAGGCCTCCCTTTGTATCACAAAAATCTGTACAGGGCAGAAAGCCTAAAATATTTCACAGTCATTGGGTTTTAAATGTGAGGAGAGCCTATTTTATTTCTTCACATTTCACTGTAAAAAAATACATGCCTTTTTTGAGCTAAAATCTCTGTTGGTCAGTAGAAGTATTAGCAGTTATTCTCAGCAATTACCACATCTGAAAGTCCAGACTACACAGAGTACTTGCTTGCTGAAATGCATCTTTGACATAGTCCCACAGATAATAGGCAGTTAAAGTTGGCTACTACAGACCCCTTCATAGTAAAAAATAACTTCAGCAGCCAATTTATTAATGAAACATGCCTTCCCACTTGTACTATAAGAATCCTATCACCTGGCCTCCCCATTTATTCTATAATAGGCCCTTCCCTAAAGTTTTCTATAAGTGTACATGGTAAGAGGTATATTGATTAAGGTGGACTCCTACAAGAACTTTTCAACAAAACCAAACACCAAAACAACCCTTTTTGCTCACTTTTCCTGTCTTCGATCCTACAACACCCAAGAACCATTGTAACTCCAGTAAACCCATTGTGCTGGTTTTGGCTGGGGCAGAGTCAGTTTTCTTCACATTGGCTGATATGTGGCTGTGTTTTGGCTTTGTGCTGAACACAGTGATGGTAACACAGAGATGTTTTAGTTACTGCTGAGCAGAGCTTACACAGAGCCAAAGCCTTTTCTGCTTCTCAGACTGCCACGCTGGCGGGGAAGCTGGGGGTGCTTGGGACAGTGGGAGGAGGCACAGCCAGGAAAGGCGATCCCAACCGACCAAAGGCATATTCCAGACCATGTGACATCACATTCAGGGTATAAAGTGGAGGGAAGAAAAGGGAAGGGGGCATGTTTCCCATGATGGCATTTGTCTTCCCAAGTGACATTTAGATGTGATGGGCACTGCTCTCCTGGAGATGGTGAACTCCTGCCTGCCCAGGGGAAGTGATGAATTAACTCCTGGTTTTGTTTTGCTTGCATATGTGGCTTCTGCTATCCCTACTAAACTGTCTTCATCTCAACCCCTGAGTTTTCCAGCTTTTATCATTCCAATTCTCTCTGGTGGGGGTGTGAGCGAGTGGCTGCCTGGGGCCTGGCTGCTGGCTGGAGTCAAAACATGACAACCATTAATCACTCACCAAACAGAGGTACTTTGCAACCCTACAAACAAACAGGACCACAATTCACCCAAAGAGAGGCCCCACCTGGGGCATCCCAACTCCCTTCTGTCAATTTGCTGTGCCCAGGAAATTGGTCCACATGCACCTACCACAACAAAAGAAGTAGCTCACTTTTACTATTCCTCGGTTCTGTGTAATCCTGCACCCCAAAGAAACATGTTATATGCATCATAACTTCTGATGCACATATAAGATTAAACAAAGTCAGGAGCAGTGGCACTTTCAGATAGATGGGATTTAAAGTTCAGAGTAGGATGGGAACTCTCAGCTTTTGATAAATGCTGAAGGGATAGTACCTGCACACCCTACATGCAGGATAGATTCATCCTTTCATGTACATTCAGACCTATTTCTCTCCAGCTTTCCACCTAACAAACTGATAAAACAAAAGAGATACTGAAGTGTATTACAGCTTAACAAGATTGACAAATTCTGATTTTTTTCTGTCATTTAGTTGGTCAAAGTTGAACACATTGTAACACACACCTTGCATTTTTCAGTGTTAATTCTTTTATTCTCCCTTCTCTTCCCAAAATATCACTAATTATATTGAAAGAAAATGTGTTTTCTTAATTACTTCTGGGCTAAGACCAGATTTCTAAGTGGAAGCAAGCAAATTTTCATGTCCAAATTATAATCTCTGACAAACAATTTATAATAAGAATGCTGACACAATTTTCAGTAGAGTGACATGAGTGGTGGCAATATAATGTAGTCTAAACCTATGGGAAATAAAGTATTTTGTTCCAGAAGGGTATGAATTTCCCAACTCAGAATAAAGTATACCTCTGGTATTTACTGGACTCTAGCAAACATAACAATTTTGCAAACATGCAAGTGCTTCAGGGACTATAGGATTTAATCACAATTCAAAACCTCTTCATATCAGACACACTTGAGACAAAGAGATTCATAAGCCATTTTTCTCCTCCAGAAAGTCAAGTGGGATTTAGCCCAACTGGATAATAGTAAGAGATAAAATAGGAGTTCAGCAAGAGATATACCTAGAAGAAGTGTTCAAAAGCCTACAGAAAATAGAAAATGTTATAAAGCACCTAAAATTATGCACTGTGTTGTAACCATGCATGGGAACCATAGGAACACACCAAAAAGGATGAGAATATGAGTTTTTATATCCTTTGTGAATCAGCAGATGTAACTTCAATGCTTACATGAAGCAAACCCTGAAATAAGCTATTATCATGTTATTCCTTATTAGTTGTTAAGCACTGATATTTTATTGAGGCCTTGTTCTATTGGATTTACAGTTGCAGGCCCTCTGCCATTTGTTCCAGCCAACTCTTAACTCCTCTCAAATTCCTAATGTCAAGATGTTTAAAGAGATCTGCCATGACAAACCCAATGCTTGCACAAAAAATTACATTGAAGCAATCATACAAGACTTGAAATAGAGAAAGAGTTAACTGCACTTTTAAAAATTACTTACTGTGGGAAATAGAGAAAAAGGAAATGTTTAAGAGTGATGTGAATGGGAAGAGATGGATTAGTAAAACAATGGATTAGTCCTCTCTTGAGGACAGGAAAATTGGCACAGAGAACTGCAGAGAAGACTCGAGCTCTACCCAGGAAATAGGAAGGAATAGCTGTCAAAGCAAAAGGTGCAAGAGGATGGAAATTGAGTATAAAAGACAGGTAGATATTGTGCCTCCCAGGCAAAGAATGCAAACAGAAAATAGGAAAAACCTGACTCACATTTATCACAGAGTTGTCCCTCTGCCTTTCTTTAATCTTACCCTCAGCTGCACAGTCTCACCCTTGGGCTAACACAGGCACCCATGTGATGAGAGAGAGATCATCTTCCCAAAACACCACTTGCTTGTTCCTGTTGGCTCATTTTCTATCAAGTTAGCCACTTGAAGAGCAATGGAGAAAATATAAGACTGTATCTTGCCTACACCAGTGAGTCACTAAATCAAGTTTAGCCAGCTTCCCCCCTAAATGCAGCCGTAATGCGCACACAAAAGTTCTTCAGCCTTCCTCAGGGGATACATGATGTAAAACAATTTTTTTCTGACAGGGAGCTGCCTCACTCACTCTGTTGATAGATTCACACTTGAATGCAAGCACAATAGGACTTCAGAAGTCTTATTATTAAATCCTACTTTGTTCTCAGCCATTTGAGCAGGTACTGGTGTCTTTTTCACAGTTTCTAAAAATGTGGGAAATTATTAGTAAGATTCACCCCTGTATGCTGCTAGCCACACAGATGTCACTGAGCATTTCATAAATATGGAAAGCTGTAGCCTCTAGGCACTAGTTACCAAGTCTCATCAACTTCACATCAGCACATTTTAAGCAGGAATGGCCAATAGGTAGCACAGCTATTTATTTTTAAAATAATGCTGACATCTAGTGGCTGGTTCCACTCACAGAGGTCTGTGCAGGTCTGAAAGCTTCATGTGTCATTAGCCACCCTTTGGAGGAAAGAGGCTCCAGCTGGAAATGTCACATTTATCCTAACTATTTAAATTGTGAACTATTCAAACAAAGAAAATGCATAGTTCTTCAGAGAACATAAGCTAAATTTTAAAGAATACAGGCAGAAAAAAAAATTCCCCCTTTTGTAGTTGGAAATTACCATGTAAAAAAAGAAATTAGAAGCCAGACAATTAAAAGATGATGGGGTCAAAACTGCTGCCAGCTGAAGCTGAAGAAAAATAAAAAAAGAGACCAGACATTCCCAGAAATATCAGATGTCTGAAAATACTAAGATTTGATGATCTGGAGTGAGGCATGTCAAAAAACTAACCCTACCCCAGTTCCGCCTCATTGTCAGCTAAGAGCACTGCTGCAGCTCCTCAGCTGGCCAGGGAGGAGACTTCCTGGGTCAAAGTGTCAGAAGTAAGCCATACACAAAGAGAACACATGCAGAAGCAGCCAGACTTTGAGAAACCCCGAAGACAGCCAAGAGAAACCTGAAACATGGCCAGAGCAAAGATTAACAGTGTCTTGTCCTGTCTTATCTGTACAGTGAGAGACCTATAGGCTGCAAATGAAATAAAATTACATAAGGTTGAACCTCTTTGTTATCAAGTCTTGCAAAGAAAAACTGTACAGATCTCATTTTGGCCCCGAGTAGCTCTGCTCACATTTAACTGCCAGAAAACTGTAAAAGTCTTATAGACAGGACTCATACAGATGATGATCGCTGCTCATACACTTCTCCCTCACTGCATTTGCCTTCTGAAGTATCAGAAAGCAAGGACAGACCTCTTGCTTTTGCAGCACATTTAGATTTTCCACAATAACTGAAACATCGGGTCCTTGAAGAAAAGACTGGAAATATCTGTATATTCACATGCCAACTAAACTGTGAGGCAGTTCCCTCTCTTCAAAGTTATGCAAAGTATGTCTGAGAATTTCACAAAATATTGGTTGTAAAGAAGAGCACAGGATGATCCTGCCTCTCTCCTGGTGCAGGAGTAAGACAGACAACCCAGAGATGAGCAAGTCAGCCTTTCTCATGCCCCAGTTGCAATGGTGCATGTTCATCTGCAAACAAATTACTGGAGTAAGAAATGGACACCCATCTGGACTACTGTGACCAGGTCTGAGGTGCACAACATAAGGTCTTGGATCTGTTAGAGTCCAAAGGAGGGATGTGAAAATAAGAAATATGGAGCATCTGTCCTTTGAAGAGAGAGTTGGGGTGGTTCAGGCTGAAGTAAAGAATATACACGGGAGACACTATAGCACTTTACAGTACCTAGAAGGGCTAAAAGAGAGCTGGAGAGGGACTTTTTACAAGGGTATGTAGTGACAGAACAAGGGTAAATGGCTTTAAACTGTGAGATGGTAGGTTTAGACTAGGTATTAGGAATAAGCTCTTTACTCTGTGGGTGGTAAGACATTAGAACAGGTTTGTCCAGAGAAACTGTGAATTCCCCATACCTGCAAGTGTTCAAGGCACAGGGCTCTGAGCAACCTGGTCTAATGGAAGGTGTCCATGGCAGGGGAGTTGGAATTAGGTGACCTTAAAGGTTCCTTCCAACCCAAGTAATTGTGTGATTCTATGAAATACACTTCACATACTTCATGTGTTATATTTTTCCCATCATGGTCCAAAGAGACTGTTGCTGTACTTTGCAATAGTACACGGTTTTCTTTCAGATCAGACTTTGCTGGAGGAAGGCTAGTGTCTACTTCTTCCAGGTGCAAGGGAGTGCTGGAGCAATCAAGTAGCAAAGAAGAAAGCAGGATCTCACAGGTGCCCTTGCTCCTGCTATCCCTGGAAGTATGCAGACTGGCCCAGAGAAGCTGATAGGGATGAAAGTTCAGGGAAAATCACAAGAACTAGGACCATACCAAGGTTACTGATCATTCAGGAAAACCAGCACATAGAAGAGACACGAATTCACACTTCATGGCACAAAAAAACCACTGTATTTCGGTATTCAGTATTTCAGTACCAGAAAAACAAATATGAGTTGAGCCCATCTCACTGGATGACAAACCAAGAAGCAATGTAGCAATCCAGATGTAGCAATCTATCTTCATCAAAATTGTAAATTTCATCTATCTGAGAACAGTAAATGCTTAGTGCTGCAAGAAATAGCAAAGTCCTGAGGCAAAAGAGGCACTATATGATCCAAGTGATCTGTGCTGGTTCTCATTTCATTACTCTGGCAGCTTTCCTACGGGAAACGGGATTCTTAGCAACAGTAGACACATTATTCTAAATATCTTGAAAAATAAACATTGTCTTAAGATACTGCATAACAAGACAAAAATATATCTGGTGCTTGTATCTATATCAAGACAAAACACTGGGCCATTAAGTCAACTAATTGACACAGGAACTTCTTTCCTGAGCACTAGCGAGGACTGGTCTCTAAATCCCCAGTCTCATCATTAACACAGTAAGAAGGTGTTATTTAAGACAACGTTTTTCATTTCAACTCTCATTACTTTGAAAACAATGACTCAAATCCCTGTCCAACCAAATTCAAGGAATTTACTGAAGATTCATATGTCAAAAGTGGAAAAAAGGCCTCCCACAGATATTTCATTTCTGAGTGCTGCAAATGCCTCAACACTACTGGCAGCCAACAGTACAGAGAACTCAACTAGCTTTATTCGTAACTATTTGCCATCATTACCTAATACTCCCTCTGAGGTGACTATAATGTTTTCCCAACAGAATTCTCCACTGAACACAAAGGAGGACGACTCTAAAAGATAAGAAAGTATTTAGAATGCTTAGAGACACTTTCCTACACAGTAATGCAGTGTTACTACAGGCCATACACAAATAGCTGTCCAGTTCTACAATAAATACTTGCAATGACATTTTTGACTCTACAACTCCACAGCCAAGAAATCCAAGGCATGGAGTGACACCTAGCTATCACTGGTGATTTATCAAGTCATTGTTGAGTTGTTAACTAAAAGAATTTGATTAATGATTTAATTATGATCAAATGATATGTAATTGATGGTTGACTAGAAATTAGATAGACATCAAATGGTGATTAAGTGATCACTTGAGGGTAATTAATGGGTGATCTGACAAAGACCTAGATGATGACTTAGCAATTCAGACAGCTGTCAAACACTGTACTGTTTAACACACTTGTAATAAATAAGTGGATGAAACAAATAAATAGATGGATATATATATAAAGGTCACTAGCACACAATATACCTTTAGGCTGAAAGTAAAATGCTCCTTACCTTACTGTAGAGATCAGACACTGGTAAAGATTCTCTCTGCCCTGAGGAGTACCCTGGAGAGCTGACCCTGCTGCCAGGGACGTCAGGGCCCAGCAGCTGAGAGCAGCAGAGCTCAGCGGCTGGAGGCGGCCACAGGTACTGGGAGGGCAGAGTGAGGGACCTGCAGCCAAACACTGCCCTGGGGCTTGTGCACCTGCGTGGCTGTGGCAGCTTTAGCTTCGTCTGGTCCCAGCTCGGGCTGCTGCTGTTATGTCCTGACAAGGCATGGCCCAGGAGCCTCGGTCCCTGAGGAGATGCGGCCTTGCATGGCTCTCGGCGGGATCAACCCGGCCGGCTTGTGGGCGATGCCTGAGCCAAGGCACCACTCAGGCCCATCACCAACCTCACCAGTACATTATTTGCATGTAGTATCCCCTTATACAGATGTCTGAATACTTGTCAGAGAAAAGTTACTCAAAAGTCATTTTTGAGGTTTATCCAGGAAAAAAAAAAAATCTCACTTCTCTGAACTGTTACATACGCTGCTGAAGATTTGCCAACAGGCTGTCATGCTCTTTTATATGAAGGTTTTCAATGCAGATCTTGCATACATTTAAGTGAAAAGCAGTGATATGAGTTATTTCATTACATTTCTCTACACTTTCCATACATCCTGCATTCAAAAGATCTGTAATGAAAAAAGAGATCTGTTTGGAAACAGAAAAGTATTCCCCAACCCTGGATGAGGACTCCCATCCTAAAAGCTGTACTGATCAACGATGCCTATGAAAGTACAATGACTCAAGCAGAAACCAAACACACAATACATCTGAACATTATCTAAACTATACTATTGCAGAATTAGAAATTTCTTGATTAGGTGCTAATCTCAATCCTCTTGAAGACAAAAAAGAATGTTTAATTAATAAATGTTTATTAATTAAATAATTAATGTTTAATTAATAAATATCCATGCAAATTTTACTTTGGTGGAATACACAAAAATTCTTAAAACAAGTCTGTTGTACCCTTTACTTGATACACCAGACCAACAGCACCAAGGCTTTTAGGTGATATTGACCTAAAGCAGATCAAACTCCTTGCCCAGAGCATTCAGCAGCCACTTTGATCCAAAACTTCCACACAAGAAGCTAACAGGTCACTTCCTTCAACCAAGGATGTGACCTCCACTTGTGGAAAGCTTCAAAGTCCTCACCAAGCTTCCTAGAAATTTACCTATTTAGTCAAGATAATTGTTTCAAAGTGTCAAAACCACAAAGTCAGTTAAAAATTATATTTTGGTATAAATTCACTCAGCTTTTAGAATTTTGTATTGGTAAATGTAGTGTTTACCTATGAAGATTTCTTCAAACATTGCTATTAGGTTTTTTAATAACATTTCATAAAAAGGATACATTTTATGAACTTGTGTTTCAACAGAAGCAGTTTCAAATTTAAGTGGAATACTTTTTAGTGGTTTTGGGGTTAGTTTTTACCTTCAAAATGCAAACATACTGTTTCCAGATCATGTTCTGAAAAGATTCCAAAGAATAACTAACTTCTTTATCTGTGCACTTTCCTCTCCTTACCTTCTCACATGGCATTATCACAAGCTTGCAGTTTAAAAGACTTTTCAACAGTTACTCAGATTACAAAGCAGTCTCAGCCAGGCGACAATCTAGTAATCTAATAGAAAATGAATCCAAGCATGACCTCTGCAAGCTGATTTTCAAAATCCAAAACTGCAGTACGTTAAAAATAAGGATTTTCATAGTTCCTGAAGGATCACAAGGAAAAAAGTTAAATCTCCTGAAATAAAGTGCCACAAAATCAAAACACCAAGGCATAAACACATTTATAGGAGTGATGGAAATACCTAGATAACTTGTTTACAAAATCTTCCCCAAACCCCAAAATGTTTGTTCCCACGCATTTTAACAGATAAACCATAAATATTCTCCTCATTCATTCTTCATGTTACAATGAATTGTTTGGATAGACGAAAGGCACATTACTATTAAATATTAACATAGTAATTGCTGTGTTACTAGTTCTCCTACCACTGAAAGGGGACTATACCACATAGGCTGACAAATCTCTGAAGAAAAAAAAAAAAAAAAAAGACAAAAAATTGGGTTATATAGAAACAGACCTATAGAAAATTAATATTGTTCAAAGGTTTCTTTGGACAGAAGGGCAGTCTTTACATCATCCTAAGAGATACTCATGTACTACAGGTCACTTTAGGAACATTTCAGGCAACCCACATAAACAAGTTTTCTTTCCATTGACCAAACCATTGCTATTGCAATCACCCTCACCCATGGCACGGATATCCATCCAAGTGACAGCTTTCAACACTTTTTCCTCAGTAACTATCTCACTGGTATTCTTCAAGCTGTTCATGATCACTTCAGGGGGGAAAGCATTTGTCCAGTACTTTCACTGCAGACAATACTCCAAGTATGAAGAAAATTACTTCCTTTGAGAAGTATCCATGTTGGCATGAGTAATTACATTATTTTAAGTACACTTTATCACAGTGCTAAGATTTATACATACATACATTAATTGACCTTTATTAGCAATAGCAGCTTTATCTGCCAATTACCACTAGGATACAATCTATGAGATATTCCTTGTCTTGTGATAGCATGAGTTTAGCCAGAGACACCTGTGTTCAAAGAGGCAGATGGATGATTCCAGTCAGAATAGGAAATACAAAAGGAGCTGCAGATCTCAGTAAGGGATGTCAAATGTAAAGCAGGGGAAACAGCAAAGCTGTTTCACATTGATACAACTAGCAAAAACCTTTAAAGGTTACATAAAATCAATGCCACAAACACACTGAAAAGTATGACTGCAATATAAACTGCCTAGCTTTAATTTCAAGCAGCCGATTGTTAGGGTAATGACAATCTCAAATTTGCTCTTAATATACCATCATTCACCTCTCTCTCAAATCTGGGGTGTGAGGGTATTTTAGATAAACTGAGGTTTAAGATGAACTAAGATGAAATGAGATTTGTTTTCAACAGTGTAAAAATCATCCTGACACATTAGGCTATTAGTGAAAGCACAAAGCATTTGATTTAAGGTGTGAAACAGCTCTTTTAGGTAACATGAGTTAACAGGGTTATGTGAAATCTTACGATTTACTTCGACAGTTTTCATCTCATTAATTCCTGCCCAAGTGAGTGCTGATAACTAACAGCAGTCTACTAGGCATGCTGACCAAGCAGACATGTTCTTCATTTTTAGCTTATCAAATACAGCTAGAGATTTCCTAGAACAGTTTGTTAAGTGCACCAGCTTTCTGTTCTACAGCAAGCTCCTTTAACTTTTACGACTGAAAACCTACTAACAGGTAACTTTTAAAAACATGAGTCCTCAATACAACCTCAATCCCTACCTCATTTGACATTTGATCAATAATGGGCATATGAAATCAGTTAAACCAGAATGGAAGTAAAAAAAAAAAACAAAAAAAAACAAAAAAAAAAAAAAAACCACAAAAAAAAAAAAAAAAACAAAACCCAAACAAATTAGGTAGAGCTTATAAAAAAATTATTAAATTTTTGTTAAATCACATGCAATACCAAAGAAAGGCACAGATGCCAGTCTCCTAGAGTACCTCCATGACTGGTAGCATGTCCATCTGCTCACATGATAGCAGAATTTAGCTTCCCTGATAAACCATCATTAAGCCAAGGACCATTTACTTCAGTTTCTCAGCAGATGTTTTCACACTTCTATGTAACTGCAAGTAGCGGACATGCAGCCTTGATTCCAAAGGACAAACAGAGCCTATTGGAATGCTCTTCCACATACAGCCACTGGAGCTACAAAGATGAACCACATCAGTAAGGGGAGGGCACTGATTAAGATTAGGGAAGACATTATGACCCTGCATCAACCCCTCACACAATTTCTTCCCTTTGAGCCAGATTAACTTCTGTTCTGTGGTGAAACTATGCAAACTTACTTGAAGAAAACTCTGTTAGGTTTAAGGCTACAGTCTACTAATTAATCCACTCCCTACAGGCAGCCATTTCAAGTGTAAGACAAATAAATAACTCTCCTGAAGAAGCCTATGCAGACATAACTGACCAATAACAATAAATGCATGAGATTTTTTTACCATATCTGCGACGTTTACAGTCAAAGAGAAATTCCACTGAAAAAAGATAATCAGCCAATGTCGTAACAGTAACAACTTAACAGGCACTTTCCTCCTAGCTGATATTTGAAAATGTGTTTGTCATGTGCTGCTTCAGTATTTACATGATAAGTTGTTTTTCTTATCCTAGTGAAAAATTTCTATCCCTCTGGGCTACACAATCAGTTTCCTATCTGCAAACACAGACCAAATACAAGATAATGAAGTTTTCAAATTTCCAAATTACAACAGCTGCAAGAAAGAAACAGCAAATACCATAATGTTATAGTGCAGCTAAAATTCTATTAAAAATAACACTATGTCAACAGAAGTCTTTGTTTATTTCCAAGTGTTCAAACTGTTATCACACATATGCCATTTAACCATTTTTTATTTTAACATTAAGGTAATTACAGTTGAAGGGCTCTATTTCCAGTGGCCTCTTTGCATTGGACACCACTAGAACAAAACGTGAAACATTCCACACAGCTAACAACAGACATCTGAGTTATCAGAATTACAATCATCACCAACTTTTTTTTTTTGCTAACAGATCACATACATACATAACCAGGGCCATTTTCTTCAGAATACCAAAATTAGTACTGCATTTGTTTATTTTCAGTATGAACATCTCTACATACAAGCAACATGGTACATGACAGTTTGATAATCACACATACAGTACTTTGACAGCTCTGTGATGTGTTTTTTCCCCTAAGCTCCACAGAAGGCTTAATTTAGAAAACATATTGCTAATATGCCCTGCATAAACACCAAGAATCAAATATATCTTTCATCACCTAAATGGGAGAGGGAGCAGCGCTTTTATCTTGCATTAGACAGTTTTGTCATACATGCAATTTTCTTCTATGGACACTTCAACACATATCCTAGCTAACAGTGTCTGCAAAAAATAATCTTTAGTCAAAAAAGATTTTGCCTCAAATTAAAATAAACTACAGATGATTACATGACAGATCACTAGCATTTCAAAATAATACTGAATGTGACACTTTTATTGAGGTTACTTGCTTATTACCATCTTACAAGCACATCAGTCACCTGATCAAGTCATCCCATTTTGAATTCATTTGTGAAACTGACTTGTCTCTTTTGATACCTACTAATAACTCATAGTTCATGGTTAACAAATTCTAATTTCTTTGAATACCTCTACCATCAATTTCCACATGAAAACTAATCGCTATATTAAACCTTTTCACTCAATCTCCCCAAATGAATGATTCTAATTTCCCACCTTCCTGAACACAACTGACCTATTAGCACAGTAATCTACGTGAGGACAATCTTCCCTCTAATGTAACCATGCACTGTGAAGTAGCCCCTTCGAAGTTCTGAGGTAAAATGCATGAAATCTGGTTGCAAACTTTCAGACTTAAAGGAACAAAATTACATTATATATATATATATTGCATTAAAAACCTGTATATAGGGATCTGAAGTAATTTATTTCACTCATCTGTGAAACTTTAGCAGCTATTTCGTATTTATTCTATTTGGTCCAAATAGCCCTATATGTAATTAAGAGTCACTCAAAAAAGAATGCTGCGCCCAAAACCACATCTGCTACCACAAACATCTCTTCACCCTTTTATTCACCCTCAATCAGTTCTTATAAACTTAAGATTTCTTCAGCTATACAAAAACTGATCTCAATTTTATCTGTAATATGTCAACAATAGGTAAGTTTAAAAGCAGGTGAAGATATGTGACATATTTAAACTAAGCAACATGCACTTAATTTGATGAAGTCTCTCTTCCTCAGCCTTTAATACCTATTTGCATTGAATTATGAACTCTGCAGCACATAAATAGACAGTGTATGGCACTTACAATCATGTCTGCAATAAAAACAACTGTATCAAAATGTTCTGTAACTAAACAAACAGTAAATCTTATTTATCTATACAAAATTTAGAGACTGTTATCATCAAATGGAAAAATTACACAAACTAAGTTGGACATTCACCAGTTTTGAAATGTCCTTTTTCATGAAGTTGTTTTATCTTCTTGCTTTGTTTAATTATGTCAGAAAATTAACTCCTCCAATTCTGCTTCCATTTCTTCACTGTAGTTTTATTGTGCCAGCAAACTTTGATCTTGCACCATTAAGTTCCACCCTGGTGTGCCCTTTAAATCTACAAGTTCTCCATCACATTCTCCCTTCCATTGTATGTGACTCAATGTTACCCAGAAGACGTTCCTCTAGGACAGCATCTTGTGTAACAGAACTTCCATGGGGCAGAGACTTTCCTGTCCAGGGTACCGGGGCTGACCAGCCACGTTTGCTGGGTCATGGTCTGCCACGTACCAGGAAAGCTCCCTGTGCGCGCTAAGTGCCTTCTGTGCAAAGATAAACCAGCTGTGCACGTGAGACACGGGAAGCACCCCGAGCTTCAGCGTGCGTGCATGGGGCAAAAAGACCATAGAAAGACATTTTGGCTGCAGCAGTATTAACTGTTTGATTGTTTAACCTGTGTTACAGTCTATCATTGCTTATGCAATATTTTGAAATGAACAAAAACCCTACAGACAGGTAAACCACTCCTTTTCCATAGAACAACTGGTTACTATGTGTTCCAGAATAATTTTAATGGAAATCTTGAAGAGTGTTCTAACTAATAATCACATTTGGAGCCTTTAAATACTATCTTACTCTGAGGTATATGTCTATTATTGTAGAAGTTAGTGGTTCACATCTAAAGTCCAAAAAAAAAGGCTACTTGTATTTTCTAGGTCAAGCAAGCTATAGAAAAATGGCAAGGGAGAGCATGTGTTTTGTTTTCAAGTGTTATTGTTTAGCATAATGCTTCATGTAAGTAATGCAAAAAAAAGCCGTATATTCAAGGCGGTTAACATCTGAATAAATAGGGTAAATTAGCAAATACAGTATTGAAAATTATCTACAAAAATGTGTTTTTCCAAGTATTCATTGTTTGTATCAAGTCTTGAAGCAGAAAGCTGCAGGGCAATACCAAAGAATATGAAATAAAAGAAAAAGTGAAATTGAGACATTTCAATTAATCCCCTCATAAAACACATGAATATTTACTGTAAACTGAACTAAAATTGAAACAACTAAAGCTATTAGGTGGCCTTATCAGCAAACACCTTCAATCAAAAGGCCATAAACAAGTATGTTTTACATATTACTTGATTTGTTTATTTTACACCATGGGGTGAAAGCAACACAATTTTTAGTAAAGTATACACAAATAGCCTCACTCAGAATACACTTTTAATGCACATAAAAAAAGTATTCATCTTACAAATTGTTTTGCGATCCAAATATACAATAGCTTGGAAAACAATATTTTAGAAAACTAAAGCCAATGTAAAAAGACTGCTTAATACAACTAAATGATACAAGTTTTTGTATGGCTCTGTCTTTAGAGTTTTCTTACTGCATCATCAATATCAGAAATCTGTTCCTTCAGCTGGTTCCACTGTTCTGGATTTAAAGAAATTCCTGAAAAGCATTAAAAATAAACACTTAAAGACAAAATGAAAATTGTGGTGCAGGATCTTGTGCAATTATTATAAAGGCTGCTTTCATACACTAAGCCTATGTTATAATAAATACTTGAGTTACTCCAACCACCATCTTAGTTACAAAGTGAAACTACCCACTTCCAGCGCTTCAACTGAACTTCAGGTTATTTCTAGACAAGTTTACAAAGAAAATATATGTAACACAAAAGTACTAGGCTAAACATAAGAAGTGAAATACAACTCTGGCCTCGACAGAAAGCAGTACAAATGTCCTGGGTGGTAAGTAGGGAATAATTTATATTCCTGTTGGCTCCTAAACCTGTACCTATTCAGACAGATCTCCTGTGCACTTTTCCAGTACTATAATTCTGGGGAGGCTTTTCCCTCTTTTGTTTCTTAAAGCACTACAAATAACAGGTGCTCTAAGTAATCTTTTGGAGAGACTATCACTCCCTAACACTCACAAACTAACACCAAAGTTACTTTTTACTTCAAGTTGTCCTCAATTTCTAGTGACGTTCAACCAATAATCACAGTACCCCACAAACCATCACTTCAGTTTTAAATTTGATCTCATTTTCCCCTCAAGCTTGAGTACAGGTACATGTTTCATTTGTGCTTTGGACTGCTCATTCTTACCCACAAATTTCTACACCCACTCAGAAAATGCAGGCTCCCAGGGCTCCCAGACATTTCATACTTTCTCCTGTCAAGCTCTTCCAACTAATTATTCTTACTCTCCCCTTCCAGTGATAAGTTTTCCCTCATTGCTTTCTCCCTGAAGGTAGAGCGGGACCTGAAAACAGCTGAAACTTTTGAATTTCATCTTTGGAGCCCATAGCCTTTTGTTTTCTTTTCCATCACTGTCTTATCAGAGCACCACCACAATTTAAAACAGCAAGTAGTGCACATGGGGCTTCTCCAAGCACTCTTCCACCAGTCTTTGGAGGGCAGGTTCCATCTGAAAACAGGTCAGGCATGCTAACCATTATTATGGGATTAAATGTCATGAAGATGTCCCTCAACCACAGACCAGATGAACTAAACAAAATTTAGACCTGCTGTTTAAGACACTGACAGTAACTTAAACTGCTGGGTTTATTTTTGTTTTATTACAAAATTTTGACCGCTTATACTGGTTTCAGGATAGATATATAGATATATAGATAGATAAGCAGCTTATGAATGCATCAAGGAAATATGAGACTCACATATTTGTATCAGATTTTTTTTTATCATAACAAAGTTCATAGTCTTTTGCTGCATTGATAAACATTTCTATCTACATCATATAATTTTTGTCACTTGGCCCACCCATCAAATCCTGTTGTTGTTTGCCATTCCAAGAGCATATACTATTGAATTCTACCTTAAAACACAGAACATAAAGTCCTTAGAAGTTAAGAGTAACCTTTTTCATTAACTAGCAGCAAATCCAAAACCAGCAATTTTCCTGTAGAGCACCAGTATGCAAACCTATTCACAGTGGTGATTTAAGAAATGTTGAAAATGCTTCTCAAACCTTCTGACTGTTTGCTGAGTTTCTCCTAAACACACCGGAAGAATGTAACAACTTTACAGTGATTGTACATTAGATTTCTTCAAACTTAGCAGCCTGCCAGTACATGAAGCTGGGGAAAGACTTTTTGCAACAGCATATAGTGACAGGACAGAAAGCAATGGCTTCACACTGGAAGTGGGTACATTTAGAGTGGGTATTAGGAAGAAATTCTGTACTGTGAGTGTGATGATGCACTAGCATGGGCTGCCTAGAGAAGCTGTGGATGACCCATCCCTGGAAGTGCTCAAGGCCAGGCTGGATGAGGCTCTGAGCAACTTGGGTCTAGTGGTAGGTATTCCTGCCCATTGCAGGGAGTGGGGCTGAACAAGGTGATCTTCAAAGTCCCTTCCAACTCAAACCATTCTGTGATTCTACAAATCTCCAGGGCAGAACATTTCATACTTACCTTTCAGTAATGCTATATAAAAATGGATAAAAAGTATGCTTTCCAAAGAGAAGCAATATAACATTAAGCACAGTACCACCACTGCAACTGTCCTGCAATCCGCATCTTGAGATGTGGAAGTTTTGAAAATGGTACACAGTAAAGCCTTGCCATAAAAAGCAACTGTGCAAGTAGCAACTAGAAGTACAATGGCTTATGCTGTGCTACAGATTACAAACTTGGAATACTTGAGATATTTCCCCTTCTGCTAAAACATTTTTTAACATTTTTTTTCATTATTAGTCACATTAAATGTTTAGGTTGCAACTGAAGGACAAAATTAAAATCTTATAAAAATGATTAAATATTTGCAGCTAATTCTGAAGTAAGAAACCCAACCATAAAAAGAAATTAGGTTCATTAGGTTAATCAAGGGGATGGCGGAAAGAAATATGGCAATGGTATAAATATGTTTATAACTCCCCTACCAAATTTGCTTGTATTTGACTTCTTGATTTCCATAAATCATGGAGGATCTCTTTAGGAAAACAGACTCATTTAAGATTTTATCCATAACCTTCAGATAAAACTAATTCTTTGTAAAAACACAAATCATAAGAAAGTAAAAATAATACTAAAAAGTATCATGCAGCAACAAAGCAGAAAAATATTACATAAGAAGTTCTACTGTAAAGTGCAGACCATGTTTCAATACAAAGTAACAAGAAGCAAAACAATACCTTTTCTGCCAGGCTTCATTTCACCTTCTTGATCCATCCAATATTCTCTAATATCAATTAAGACTTTTCCTTTAAAGTCCCGAACACTGACATACCTCATTTTGCCAATCTGTCAAAACACATATAAAGGTCTATTAGGTATTTTACATATTAGAGCATTCACTTTCCCCAGCAGCATTGGACTCTGACATGTGACACTGCACATTGCAGCTTATTTTAGACACCACAGAAACAACTAGATTAAAAGCTTAATTCAGAGTAGTCAGTAGGCTAATAAGTAACGACTTAAAACTGGTTGAGCAGGCAATGCTCAATGCAAAAGTAGCTCTCCTAGAAGAAAAATACTTGTATTCCTTACATGCTTGCTTCTAGCAAGTCATGAATTTATGGTTTTCTGAAAAAATCTATTTCCTTTCTTTGCAACAGTTCTAAACAGTTCCTTCTAAAAGAAGGAAAAAGGGAACACTACTCCTAAATCTTAATGTTATTAATTCCAGAAGTACAGAAAGCAAATTAAGATGTTCACATGTGATACCCTCCCCCTTTTGTTTTTAACACAGCAAATATAGATAGAAATGAAAGCCACCAACTGTCCCATGCCCACTCCCAAGTCCTTGTGGATACTTCACTGTATCACCAGGTCTTCAAAAGAACAGTCAAATCTTTTAAGTTTACCAGTATATAGCACAGTATGAAATTTTGGAAATTGGATTTTGGAATTCCGTAATTTTCAAACCAGTGTTACAACTGAATTTCATGAGCACCTCTTTTTTTGGGGGGTGGAGCGGGGAGAATCTGGGGAAGAATCATACCACCAACTATACAATACACTCAGTATTTGGGTGTATTCAGTATCTTTGCAAATATGATAAAAATCTATCTATTCAGGTAAATTCCAAGTACAAGGTGAATTTGAGAACCAGAAACTAGACAATTAAAACATAATAAAATAAAACTGCTTGCAATTCTAAGAAATCCTTTGAATTCTGTATGTACCTTCTGGATATATTTTATATAACAAAAAAACAGATTCTAAAGTACACCATTTTCAAATAAAATATTCCTTCCTGGTAAAACACTACCTTTCAATTTCAACTTCCTTTATCTCTGCATGCTGCATTTTGATAAAATTTAAGGATGCACCCTACACTTCCGGCCCAAAACCACTATCATTAAAGAAAGACAGAAGAACTCTCCAACTTTCCAATCAACTGCAGTAATTCACAGATGTTTAAGTCACATGCTCTTATTTCACAAAATAGATACACACATGAATACTTTATATTTGCTTAAATGGATTTTTCTTTTTCTGCACATGATTTATGATGTCTAAAATTGATTTTATAACAATTAGGATTATGTAAGTCTGAAGCACTTTTCCTACCTCAAAGCATCCTTTAAAATTAGTAAGACATTACTGTTCATAAGACAGTATTTTTAGTTTATAAAGTTACAATACAGATTTAAAAACTCAAAAATGAAAGTATAATGTTATGGCAGCTTAGCTCTTTCAGACCAAATCTGGTACCATGCCAAAGTCCATCTGCACTCCTGGCAAAGAATATTCTAAATAGCCTACTTGGACAATATTTCTTAGTTTTACCCTTTAACGCTACAGTAACTTCTAAGGTCACCTCCAGGAACAGCTTCAACCTGTAGCACTCTGCAGCACCTTTTTTTTCCATGGCTATTGAAGAATATTAGTGCCTTGTCATGAAACTCCAGATGTGTCATAAGAAATAAAATCTAATTCAATATAGCAGATGACAGCAGCAAATACAGTAAAAGGGTCTAAAATATGATTTTCAAGGATAAGAAAGACTATCTCTTAATTCAACTACAGTAAGTTGAGGGGCAGTAATGCAAAGTTTACATTCCCTCAGTCATTTAAGTCTACCTTAGAGAAAATAATTTCTCTATATAAATGCTGCAATTAAGTTAGATTTCACATCACATCTAGATTTCAGATTAATATTCCAATTAAATTTCAGGTATTTAGTTGAACTCTATGCACAAGTTGCCACTACTAAAATTATTAAGCAGGCTTCTAAAGTACAGTTCCAACAAACATCTTCACTTACTAACAAAATCTAGACTTCACTTGTTAAGTAGGTAAATTGATGTTTCCAGACACTAAACTACCCGTAACTCTGGTACAGGTTAATTTCTGTACAGTTCTTTTTTCATGCAACTGCTGATAATGTTAAGAGCAATTTCAGTGATTGAAGACATGTTTGTATCTTATAACCACAGCAGCATTCTAAGGGTCGCTGTACTGGGAAGAATTAGTTTTCTTCACATTGGCTGATATGTGGCTGTGTTTTGGCTTTGTGCTGAACACAGTGATGGTAACACAGAGATGTTTTAGTTACTGCTGAGCAGAGCTTACACAGAGCCAAAGCCTTTTCTGCTTCTCAGACTGCCACGCTGGCGGGGAAGCTGGGGGTGCTTGGGACAGTGGGAGGAGGCACAGCCAGGAAAGGCGATCCCAACCGACCAAAGGCATATTCCAGACCATGTGACATCACATTCAGGGTATAAAGTGGAGGGAAGAAAAGGGAAGGGGGCATGTTTCCCATGATGGCATTTGTCTTCCCAAGTGACATTTAGATGTGATGGGCACTGCTCTCCTGGAGATGGTGAACTCCTGCCTGCCCAGGGGAAGTGATGAATTAACTCCTGGTTTTGTTTTGCTTGCATATGTGGCTTCTGCTATCCCTACTAAACTGTCTTCATCTCAACCCTTGAGTTTTCCAGCTTTTATCATTCCAATTCTCTCTGGTGGGGGTGTGAGCGAGTGGCTGCCTGGGGCCTGGCTGCTGGCTGGAGTTAAATCATGGCAGTTATTATGATTTATAGCTGAGTACTTAGTGCAGTTCAACCTTCACAGAGAAGTTCATATACTTTTTATTAAATAGTACAGATCCTTAGATTATATTACTCTATTCTTATATTACTCTATTCCTTAGATTATATTACTCTATTCAGTAAACATTAAAACCATAATTTCCAGGTTTCTATTTCTTAGAATAAAAAACAGTGAAATGTATCTCTGTTCATTTCCAAGATATACAACCGGATTTCCTCTGTGAGTTTCAGCAAGCACCTTCTTCATCTTTCTTCCTATTTTCAGTTTCTCTTGATTAAACTATACACCCACAGTGCAAGCATAATCAACAACAAATTCTTCCCTAGCCATTAACCATATGCAAGAAGCACAAGACTCCTGTAAACAGTGATATCTGCAACAAAGCAAACTGTGAAATGCATCAGTGACCACCAAAGTTTCATAATTAGCATGCTAAACCAATCATAGTTTCAGAGCATCATAAATTTCTATGTTTACCTTCTTTCAGGAGTCTATGATACGAACACTAGGAAATTATACTGGGAAAAATCCAAGAACTTACTCCTCAAAAATCAAAGCCCAAATATGGTGAAAACTCAAAAAAAAAAAAAAAAAAAACAAAAGAAAGGGGCTGGGACGTGGACGGGACAACACAGAAACAACTTCTGAAATAACAATTTCAGTCAAATGCATGATCATGCAATGTGGCTCTGCTCTGGGTAGCCATTAATGAATCCTGACAAACCTTATCCAGATCAGGCATAAGTGGATGATAGGATTAGTCAAACTAACCAAAGCACATGGTGCAGAGCTCAGGTTGGCTTGAAGCCACAGACAGGAATCTAATGCACCAAGGCTAAACCCTTCCACATTAACACAAATAATGCCTGTCCTTAGGGCCTCGAGTAATACATCACCCATGGGAGTAATATAAATTTCTGCAACCTAACAGCACACAAATCCTTCATCAAGTTGGAGAGTACACCAAGTTCACTGCAAAACCTACTAAGGCCAAGACATGTAAATATATCGAATGCACCTTGTCTCTTACATTGAACGAATTGTCTTCTACTTACATTAACACTATTCTTTGTAAGTAGCTGCAAAAAAAACCATTACGCCAACAATTTCAAACAAAAATATAAAAGGCATATATTTATGAAAATTATGAGTTTTCTGACTACAGGTGTCACAACGAACTCTCTATTAAGGGAATCTCTATGCTTCAAGAAAACAGCCTGAGGGTGTAGAACAAGAAGACTCTTGGTTTCACATCATTTGCATCCACTCCCACACACAATATGGACACCATAGAACTTGTGACTATCCTATGAATGTTTTACAGCCTGATTTCCATCAGCTGAAGCCACTCCTGTAAAGCTATACTGCAAAGTCACTTCCCCATCAGAGATCATTTTACTGCCACGAGAAAGAAGCTCTCCAGAAAGGTTTCTAGTATCACTAAGAGGCCTAGAACAAACAAAACTACATCTAAAACATTAACGAGCATGCCCTCCTGGGTAGGGGGCGGGGAAAGGGGGAGTATCCTCAAACCCACTGTAGTTTTAATAGTTTAACATTTGCGTGTTAGTGACTGCATAGAAGTTGATGTAGACTACAAAAACTGACAATGCTTCACCATAACACAATGAGTAATCTAAAAAGTATTTTATTGTTGACTACTTCAAAGGCAGGCACAGACTGGGTAACGCTGATATTTTAGGTCAAGGTGATATTCAAAGATCTGTATTCTACTCAACACCAGAAGAACTCTGTTCTTACCAGAGTAATATGAGTCCTCTAGTGTCTGTTTTTAGTAACTTTTTATTATCTTAGGTCGAAGAGGTCTCAAGAAACCAGAGCATGAATACTTTCACTTTTATTTGAAAGGATCTGGGTTTGTTTTTGCATCAGGGGCACTAAAAATTTTGAAGTTTTCTCCAAGGCGGGAATTTCTGAACTTACTACAACCATAGCAACTGGAATTTCTGAACTTACTACAAACATAGCATTAAGGTTATACATAGTTATTTAGAGTTCTACCTGCAGTTCACCTCCTAAGTCATAGAATCCACTACTTCATTTTTCCTACAGGGTTCAAAGTATGCCCAAGCAGAACTAAAAATATTATACACTTCCTTCAATACAAAAGTCCAGACACAGCCTTCAAGTGAAGTTCTCCCTTCTAAACATAATTGGAAAAGTAATAACTCAGACATTAAAAATAGCTGCCCTGTATGACAGTATCAGTTAAGCACGTCTTCTCTCTAGAACAGACTTTTCTTCCCCTGTACTACTTCACATGGCTACAGCCCAGAACCATTTCATTTATATTACTCTGCACTTGGGTCATCTCACTAGGCACCTTTCCCATACCCTTTCACAAACTTGAGAATCAAAGCCTCAAGAATTTAGGTTCCTTTCCAGCCAGTTAGTCAGAGACTTTTCATAGGTCTTGATCCACACCCCCAAGACACCTAATTCTGAGCTGTGTATCAACCCTCAGCACACACTGCCACTGCTTTGGCTAACCCTGGGAACTGCAATACCCTGAATTCACAAATGCATTTTTCTACTGAAAAACAGACATTCATCCGATCTTAAAAACAAAGCAATACCACAAGTTACTATCTTTATTGATTTTCAGTGATAAGACCCTACATCATAACATGGTACAAACAAAGGAACAAACAAAGGAACAAACAAAGGAACAAACAAAGGAACAAACAAAGGAACAAACAAAGGAACAAACAAAGGAACAAACAAAGGAACAAACAAAGGAACAAACAAAGGAACAAACAAAGGAACAAACAAAGGAACAAACAAAGGAACAAACAAAGGAACAAACAAAACTTATTCCAAGATGCTGTAATAGCATAGGAGGCCAAGCTGCCCTTGACCTAGTTAAATAGGAACGAAGCGTCTACATTTCTAAAAACTTGTTTTTCAAGAGCCCTAATTAAAAAAAACATTTCCATGTAGAGACAAACCTTATCTAATATTTCTAGTATACTGATGCTAAGTGTTGTATTTACTGACAAAATGACTACTCACAGATACCAGGAGCAAAGTCATGAGAATTAGATTAATTGATACATCTCAGATTCTTTTACTCTGTTGAAACCTGACCAGGCTTTTCTGAGCATCTCATCTGAACACTAGCATCATAATCCCCTTCGGCCAAGGATTCTGAAGACCAAGCACAACACTGTCAGAAAGTTCAGATCACCTCATAAAATTTATACAGCATATAAATGTTACCTTAACCAGGCTCTATGAGTCATCAATTTTACCTGAAACATATTCTCATCTCTGTTACTGCTTTGCTTAGAGGAAGCTGCACCTTTTGAACTTTCACCAGTCTTTTGTTTCTTCACAGTTTTTTCTGAAGTTACTTGCTTTTTCCGCTTCGCCTTGGAGCAAAACAAAAAAAGAAAAGCATGAGCCACAATCACTCTGTATGCTACAGATAAGGTTACATCGTATGTCACAGCCTACTACCAAGCAATGCACTTTTATCACCTTCTTGCTGTGAAGACAGGAATTCAGTACTGTAAATTTAGACCGGAATTTAAAAAGTTCAAAATTAGTCTGATTCTGTTCAAAGTGAAGTAATACTTTGGCTTTCATGAGAATTTAATAAGATCAAAATACATTTCTAAAATCCTTCTCTTTCTGCACAGTAACACTGTTGGTACAGTAGTTTTAATAAAAAATTTACATCTGATGGAAATGGCACTTTCCATTCTACTAAATGGAAAAGAAATCACAGAACAGCTGGCAAACGTCTCAAAAAAAAAAAAAAAACCACAAAAAAACAAAATCCACATATATAAGATAATAAATAATCTGGAAAAATTACTTATTAAGATAATTAGTACGATAACAAAAAATCTGTAAACCACCTCTCCCAGACCATTTTTTCTTTAATAAGCATCTAATCGCTGCCCACAGCATGATAAATTACGCAACTTTTTAAAGCATTCAGACAATATCACCTGTAAATCAGATACACAGAGAAGCTACAAAGTTACTATTTCTACTCATGTAAAAATAGGAAACCAGATCTCTCAATGTACTATGTTAAAAGATCTGGTGTCTGTGTTACCACCTAGCATTTCTTAAAAAAGATAAATTAACTAGTTTTTTCTAAATCACTTTGATTTCTAGAATAATTTTGCTTTTGTTCAAAATGATTGGTACACCTATACAAACGTCTAACTTAAATAACTATTTAAATTAAATTGGAAAATTTGATTTATACATTTACAACAGTCATCTTTAAATTTATCAACTCAAAGACACTCAGGTTGGCTCAGCTTTTACATGAGAAACTAGCAGATGGTGTTAAGAGCAAATAAAAAAATGAAGCAGAGAAAAAAAACCATGCAAACAAAGTAAGCAAGTGACACAAGAAGCACAGGGCAAGTGCAGATTTTTGTTATGGAGACATAATCCACATATTAAAATGGCGGAGGGTGGCTGTAGGCATGTTCTCAAGTTCAAATTCTTGCCATCAGAGCAGTTGAAGCGTTCAGAAGCTTGCCATAAAGCAGCAAAGAATCACAGGGCATTTGCAATCATCATATGGAATGGCATGAATAAAACACAGTGCAACTAAAGAAAAAAACTTTTCTTCAGGGAAAAAATTATGCAATCCACCCACACTTGGAAGGTGGGTTGTTTGGTTTTTGTTGTAGTTGTTGAGGTGGGTGGAAGAAAAAGTTTCTTATAAGCCTGATAAATCATACGGAATGACATGCATGTTGTGGGATAATGCTCACCTAATTTCTTAACCCCAGCCTGAAACAAAAGAGTTAATACAGTAATGAATTGTATGTATTGTTCACCTTTTCGTCAACTTCACTATCTGAATCACTGGCAGATGAGCTTGAAGATACAAGTTCCTTTGATTTAGGCATTCTGGGAAAAGAAGAATAACATGAAAACACTATATAAGGAATGACATTCCATTTTGGCTGGAAAGCAATCTTCAAACCTGTTTGTACTGGCTCATCTTCTTCAAGCCCTCCTAAAGATTTTCCTCCCTTTTCATTTAAGCTTTGATATGCACTACAGATGCAATATCAAGCACTCTCCCCTCTTATATCTCTTCCTCTTTTTTGCTGCAACTGCATGAAAACACATTTAGAGCACATTAAATGCAGTGGTTTGGCTTCTGAACTGTCTACAGCAGAATGATTTTTCACAATTTTCATATACCGCTAGACATGGCAAAATCCACAATGTAAAATACACAATCCAATACTGGCCTCCAGCTGAATCCGTTCTATTACATCCACAAACGTGAATTATTAACACTCAAGCAGTATCTGTACTCTGGCATGGGCATTTCACCCAGCTGGATTTAGAAGCAACACACTGCACAATTGTCACACACGTGGACGTGTGAGTTTCCACCTATAATCTAACAGTCTGAAATACACCTCAGTTACAAAGAGCTACAGCACTGCAATTAATATTTTCACTGCAACGTCAACACAACAGTCACTGGAGACTATTAATTCACCAGACAAGCAGATATTAAGCATTCCTTGAATGCGTGCTGCCAGGTGTACTTGCATGTCACCCTAGTATGCAAACATGTGGTTAGATATAGCAGTTACACATCTCCCCTGCTGCTAGAAACTCTTTGTAACAAGTGTACAGCTCATTTGGTCTTTTAGAATAAAATTAAGCATCCCTGAAACTGTACAATACAAACCTCAGCTAGGAAAGACCAAGATAGTATTACAATGTATTTCAGGGGAAAAAAAAAAAAAAAAAAAAAAAAAAAGTAACAGCGTATTTAAAGGGGAAGCGGAAAAAAAAAAAAAAAACACATATGCAAAAAAAACCCCCCCAAAAAAAAAACCACACAACAAAACAACCAAAAAAACCACCAAAAACGATAAGACAAACCAGAGTCCAAATAATGCTAATGGATCAACGTAGTCCTAAAGCAGGGCAAGACCTGTGGAAATAGCTTGTAGCACAAGGACGGAAGCTGCAGCACTGCACAGTATACAGGGTGTGAGGAAACACACACAAGCCACGCTCTAGGATGGAGGCAAAGGAGAGCTGAACTGGGATAATGTGAAAATAAGCAAAGGGACGACACTGAGTCGGCGAGCCAAACGACGTTTAGGGGAATGACCCCGGGGTCCACATGGAACGTAAAAAAAGGACAATATGGAGGAAGGTGTGGGCGAAAACCGGAGGAAAAAGGGATGTGGGGGAGTGGGTGCCCCCCCGGAGAGGCCGAGCGTTAGGAGACACCGCAGCGCCGGCCAGGGGGATGCGATGAGCCAGGCCAAGGGAGGGCGTTGAAAGGTAAGGAAATGAAGACGAGTCAGGAACTCCAGGTAGGCGGATCCCAGCCGCCATTTTCCTCCCCTATTCCTCTTTTCCACGGCTCGTGTTTCCCCCCGAGGATAAGTCGAGACCCGAACAAGGATGGGGGCGAGGGGGCAGGGGGCGAGAACGTCCAAGTCTTGCCGGGGCAGGGCAGCAGCGAAGGGACTGCGGGCTACCCGTGGCCGGGCGGAGGAAAAGGACAGCACAGAAAACAGTGGACCAGGGGTCGCCAGCGGGCCAGGTCAACCCCCGGCCCCGACGCGGGGGTAGCGCGGCCAGGCGCCATCTTATCCCCCTATCGGACTCTGTGCCCCCCAACATGGCAGCTCCCCCGGGCAGCGGCCGCTCGCTCCTCCCGCTCCACAGCGGGCTATCCCTACCGCTGGGCACCGCGGGCACTCGAGGAACAAGGAGACGCTTCGCCTCGGCGCCACCCGTCCGCGGCTTCCCCGATCGGGCCGGGATGTGCCGCGTCGGTGAGGGCGGGGGCTGTGGGAAGGGGCGCGCAGGAGAAAATGGCGGCGTGGCGGGGGCGCGCGAGGGGACCCAGCACTCACGTCCTGCTCCGCGCGTGGCTCCTCCGCAGCGCGACACAGGCGGAACTGACGCGGCTCGGAACGCCCGCCCCGGGCTGCTCACGTGGGGCGGCGGGGGGCGGCTTTAAAGGGGACGCGGCCCTTTGTCCGCGTCGTTGCTCGTTCCCGCCTCCCCTGAGGGGCGTGGAAGGGATCGTAGTGCTGGAAAGGAGATTTTACAGGATCTCAGAAAATCCCGAGCTGGCAGACACCCACAGAGGGCATCGACTCGAGCTCCTAGCCCTGCACAGGACACCCCAAGAGTCATACCCTGTGCCTGAGAGTGTTGTCCGAACACTTCTTGGTGCTGTGATCATCCCTCTGGGGAGACTTTTAGCGCCCTACCACCTTCTGAGTGAAAAACCTTTTCCTAGTATCCAGCCTAAACCTCCCCTGACTCGCCATCGAACCCTGTCGCTGGCCACGAGCGTGAAAAGATCTATACCTGCCCCTTCGCTTCCCCTCGTAAGGGAGCTGTAGACTGCGACGGACATGAGGAAGAATTTCCTCACAGAAATACAATAGTATGGGCTAGAAAGACTGGACATGGCACTTGGTGCCATGGTCTGATTGACCTGGTGGTATTGCGTTGTAAGTTGGACTTGGTCTCAAACGTCTTTTCCAAATTGATTCTGTCGTTCTCTGTAGTATCCCCTCAGTCTTCTCAAGACTGAAAATAAAACACTACAATAATTTATAAATAGCAGGGTTTTTTCGCGCTCTGCAGCAGTTCCTCGACGCCGCTCGGAGCCGCGCAGGCAGCGGCGTGAGGCGGGCTGTGGCTGCGCTGGCTTTGCATAGCGAAACCACAGCTGGGGCGCCCCTCCTGCTGCTTCCCCTCCTGATGCTTCCCCTCCCGCCACCGGATCACTCTCCTGCCACCGGTGCCCCAGGTTTCCTTCTCTCACCGCGGGGTTCTGTAGCTGGAGACCGGGCAGCATCAGGGCACCTGTCCGGGCAGGCACCGCGGGGATGGAGCACCGGGGATGGAAGGTTAAAGCTGTCTCAGCGCCTCTTTTAAACACCTACATTTTAAAAGTTGTGCAAATAAAGAGCCTTCAAAACATACTGGCAATGTTGATTTTTCTCTGTAGCGTGTTCACACAGTGATGGATCCAGAGCACCCTGCTGAGGAGGGTTTGACAGGGCTTAGTTTACCTAAACGAGTTCTATTTCTGAGACACACCAAAATGGAAGGGAGGTGAGAAAAGGGCCCTCAGCCTTCAGCTTTGTAAGAGGCGATTTTTAGCAGCCTTTGCAGACTGTGATAGGCCAGGCATGCTGTCAGAGAACCAAGTGCCTTCATGAAATCTCTTCTTTGTTACCTGTTACCTGTCAACTTACATGTTGAGCCTTTCAGTTTATGATTAATGTAATGTTATTAATATATAATGAATATAATTAATTTAATGCTATTATTAATATTAAAATACAGTCATGATTCACACAAAACTAACACAGCTTGCTCCTATTTGTAGATCACTGTTTGCAACAATGGATCATGGATCATGTGTTGTGAGCAATGACAATTCTTCAGACACCCAGTACAAATTCAGTCCTTTTCTCATTCTTACTAACTCTAGACTTATGCTTTTGCTACCATGTGAGTACAGGCTTTTTGTAAAAAGTGCAAGCAAACTATAAAAAATAGGAAGTGGACTATAATCCCAGGCCTAGATACAGGCTGAGTGAGGTAGTGGTTGATCAGCCTTCATAATTATTAATAAAGTGTTGAAGAGCAAAGGTCTTTGGCTTTTTTCAATTGCAAAGATCTCTGTTTATTAATATGGACCAGAAAGACAAATGTAATGTTTCTAGAGGGAATAATCCTCCAAAATCAAAATAAGCAGCTGCAAGTTCTAAGCAGTGTTTCTAAAAAACTAATTAAAGGAGGTGGACAATGAGGTTTTCTGAGGGGATTCATGAGGTCCTTAGAGCCCTCATAATAAAGTAAACTGCCTTTTGCTGTGAAAAGTAGCTTTCACTTCTTCACATTAATAGCAGGAAATAGGAAGTCTACAAATCTAAATAATCCTTGATAGCTTGCAGTTTCACAATGTCATGTAGCTAACAAAATGAGAAGAAAATTAGAAAAAGATACAATTCTTACTACATCTCTGACCTTTGAAAGATAAAAATACAGTTGTTTATACAAACAGGTCAAAGCACAGTAAATGATATGCAGGGGATATAGCAATTATCACTGCACCAACACCTGGCTTGTCAAGCCATGTAATTTTAGAAGATGAACAGATAGAGCGTAACACTTAATGTTTAATTCCAACAACAAGACCACCTCAAAATAAGGACTATTAAATTGTAAAAAAAAAATTTACTTTTTTCAACTAATTGACACTAACTTTTCATGTTAGAAGTATAATAAGAGTTCGGGTGTTTGTAATCCCTGAACTTTATATGCTTTGCTTTGCTTTCTTACAGGTCAAGACATGGTACACAAAGAATGTTCAGGTTTTAATCAAATCATTGAGGAATTGTTTATTAAAATCAACAATTCTTTATGCATTTTTAATCGATTCTTTCAACTGACATAAATTGAACGTACTAAAAGAAACATTTTCTGCTGGCTCTTAATGAGTTAATTTCTCCCACCTGCAGTATTTCCTCCAACGTAAGGACCACGTTTGCTTTTATAGCTGAATTCCTAAATAGCAGGTCAATGAGGGGAAGTTTTGCAGCAACAGGGATTTCATGTTCTGCTTGTAAGGAATGATACATTTCTTTGAGAAATATTCTGGTCATTGAGTGTAACGGTGGTTTGAGCTTTTGGTGAATTACCTTCACTATATTTTACTCTATTTAGAAGAGAAGAAAAAAGCTACTAAGAATGCTGGCTGTAGAACTGTGGGAAAGGAGCCATAATATTTCCAAGGTAAATCTCTGCTGTTACCTTCTGAGTGAGTCATCTATCCCCCCGAGGGGTATAGTTCACTTTCTAAGCTTAAAATAGACTTTTGTGATGGGTTTGTTCCTTCATCAGATGCTTTCCTTCTGTAGCTGCCTTAAAAGGGCTTACATTCTTCTAGTTACTGCCTGATTGCCTCATTTCATATCCCACATGTCCTCGGCAGAGAAGAACATTGAAGCATTAGTTTTTTCTTCAGTAACAGATTTTAGCATGCAGATTTGAATGGGAATGCTGAAAAATACACGCTAGGGCTTCTGATCACACAGTAATTACTAACTGCAAAGATGACTCCTCTAGTTAGAAGTAGTAGCGCTAGCAAGAAAAGCATTTTGGGGCAAACCTTTAGTGGGACAGCTTTTAAAGCTTTGGTGTTTGTGCTTACTAGTTTAAAAGGTGGAAGAAGAAATCTGCCATGAAAGGGGACGTTAGCTTATAATATTGGCAGTAGTTTTATTAAAGTGTCAGGAAAGAAAGAGTAAGGGATGCTACCACACAGTGGTTTTGTTTGTGGAACTGGAACTGGTTTGTGTCTCATGTGTATCATGTAATTTGAGTTCGCATCAATACTTGCATAACTTTCTATTATGCTTGGGAAGTGGGGATTTTTTAATGTTGCAATTTAGTAACCTAAATAGTAATAACTTCCATCAGTGGTTTAATAGGTCTGTTGTTATGGTCACTGTACAACGTCTAAACCCCGTTATTAAAAGTAACACTATTTTTGCTTTAATAATTCAAAAATGTGGAGTCTTTACTGCTTTAAAAAAATGTAATTTCACTCTACAATAAGAAGGTTGATAAGCTGGTGAATTTCTTGTCTTTCTAGCTATCTGAAATAATTTCCAGGTGAGAAGATAGCACTGGTCTCCATATGCTGATTGTAAATCTCTTTCTATCTAGAGCATTTACAGAGAGCACTAAGTATTAAATTACCTTTTCAGGAAATAAGAGCAGCTTTTGTTAACATGGTCTATGCTGTGTTGAAAAGCTTTCACCTTCTGCTGCGTGGCCCCGCCCTCTGGTGGGCACGCAAAGGCTGGCTGAGAGCCTGCTTTTATGTAAACTGGAAGGCTGCCTCCAAGAAATCTTACCTAATCTTACTTAGCAAATCTTGAGATTTAAAAAAAATTTGTTTTCCCCATTGTGTTTCAGTTGCAGTTTTGCAGTCCTATGGCAGCAGCAGAGACATTATCACATGTATCTTGGGATATTAAAGTAAAATAGTAGTATTGATGACACTTTCTTGTTATTGTATTGCTTTCTTCTTCTCACCATATTTTGGAGAGCTCTTCTCATACAGTTGAAATGAAGGTCAAAAATGTGTTTTCCTGCATGCTAGCTTGCTTGCCATTTTTGTCTGTGATATTTTTAGACACTTTGAACTTTGCACAGATACAGTATCTGTTGTATATCATTCCAAATTAAAGATTTGTGTTCCAGCATATGTTTTCATTCTGGAACTTCCTGTCTGTTCTTCTGTAATAGGGGATAGAGAAGTTTCTTTTTCCTATTAAAAAAAAATACCTTTTCCATGTTTGACTAAAGCTTTTTTTTTCTTTCTCCCTGTGCCACAACTTGCATTTTATCATTCCATATATTTTCCTTCCAGTTAAAGATATAGAAATCAGTAAAGGTCAAAATGCCCTTAAGAATCTAATCTGAATTTAGTATTGGTTTCATTTTGAAGCAATCTGATGTCTTAAGGAGATAGAATCTTGTTTTATAACACACTGAGGTTTTTTAAGTATAGACCATGAATCTGATCCTGCAAGATAGTAGTAGCATAAATAGATGTTATGTAATGGTTCACAAAGTCACCAGGAAGCATCAGGTTCTTAATAGGAAACTGCTGGAGGAAAGACCTGTATAATACTAGTGTTTTCAGGCATTTTTCCCAAGGAGAAAGTAAACCTTGAATTTTAATTTTTTTTTTTTTTTTTTGTCCCATTTAAAAATGATTTCTCATGAACTATGCTATAGTCTTTTCAAAGTTATATATGCACTCAAAATGCAAAATTCACACAGGAAAGTAACCTGAAACTTCTCCTGAAATTGCAGATGAATTGGGCTGCCAGATGGGAGCTTATGCTCAGATATATGCAGGGCTGAAATCATAACATAAAGGGTGTAGTATTTGAATTTTAACTACTAGAAACTACTTGGATGAAGAAAAGTTATGAAACCTAAGTCAAAAATCTCGGCTGTGAGTAAGAAAGCCTTGTGTTTTTGTTGGGTTTTTTTTCTGTTTGTTTGTTTGTTTTTCATGGAGACAAAGTTGGAAAGAGGGTAAATATTCCAAGTTCATTTGGAACATTATCATACAATACATATCAATAGTAGTATATATTAATACTGTTGATATACATCCATGGAGAGAGTCCACAGGAGCATCACTGAGTTGATCCAGAGGAATTGGAGCACCACCCCTGTGAGGAAAGGGTGACTGAATTTGGTTTGTTCAGCATGGAGAAGGGAAGGCATTGAGGTGACCTAATTGGGGCCTTCCAGAAGGGAGGCTACAGGAACAATGGAGAGAGGCTGTTTAGAAGAGCCTGGAGTGACAGGACAAGGAGGAATGGCTTCAAACTGAGTGGGTTTAGCTTAGATATGAGAAAGAACTTCTTTACTGTGAGGGCGATGTTGCATTGGCAAAGGTTGCCCAGAAAAGTTGTGGGTGCCTCATCCGTGACGAAGTTTGGGACAGGTTAGATGGGGCTCTGAGCAACCAGGACTAGTGAAAAGTGTTCCTGTCTATGGAAGGGGAGTTGGAATCAGATGATCCTTAAAGTCTCTTCCAACCCAAGCGAATCTGATTCTGTCATTCTATGACTTTCATAAAGTTTATCTCGTAAATGAATAGCAATGGCAGGCCTACCTACTTTGCAAAAAATAGCTTTAGAATTGCAGTGATAAAAGGTATGTGAATATCTGTGTGTGTATAGATGCTTATATTTTTAATGAAACATGTATTGAATATTGTCTATTTATCAGGATACTTGAAGGCTTATAACTGAAAAATCTTGAAAGACAACGGAACAAAAAAAGTTTGTCTTCTTGTCCAAGTTGCATGATACAGTGGTCTAATTATGAACAATATTTAACAGAAGTAAGGATAGATATAGACATTTATGTAAATCATAAATCTATTTATAATTTGTATATCCTGAGTCAATTGAGATTTTCATGACAGAGGTCATCCTCTAAGTTCTTCTACAGAAGGTTTCTGTAGAGTCTTCTCCTTGAATACTGTCCCATGGAACTGTGGATTAAGGCTTTTCTTTCCTAATTTACAGCAACTAAATATTCACCCAGTAGCCACTTTCTTCCCAGAAAAGCACTTTGGATAGAACCAAGAAGATTTCTTTTACTGTTGTGCTTGATTAGGACAAGAACAAACAGGAGGTACAGTAATATTCAGGTCCTATGCAAAATTAATAGTAATGACCAACAAATTATGTTCAGTTAATTGGGAAGGATGTTTGGCATTGGAAATAGCTGTAATTCATCTGCAGCCGCAATAATGTTAGCTATGAGATGAGAAAGTACTTTCCTCTTTTATGAAGAATAATATCCTTGCAGTCTTACTGCTGATGACCACAGCTATTGTGGGGTGTGGGAATCCTTGCTTTTGTTAGGACTGCAGGAGGACATCCCAAACAGGTGTATTTTGATTACAAAAAACAAGGCTTAGATTACAGAAAATAAAATTCTATCAGAAATTTACTTTTTACTGTATCTTGTGTTTATTAATCGTTTTATAAGCCTTGATCAGTTTATGGATTATGCACACTGTAGCACAAGCAAAATACATAAATGGGATGAAAGTATTTAAGCATAAAAGTTTTGCTTTGTTCAGAGTTTTGGGGAACATCTGACGCTCAGAGGGAAGGATTTGCCGGAAGGAGCGGCAGAGCCATGGGGAACGGACGGTCTTTCGGTGCCTTTGATCGGGAGGTCACTGCACTGGCCACCATGTGCTGCCCAGAGCGTTTCAGGAGTGATATCACGGACTGCTGGCTTCTGGAAAAGTCACAAGAATGGGCCCGGCGTGGCTGAGGCTGTCGCAGCGCTGCATGTGCAGTAAGCACAAAGGAGCTACGGCGGGTTCTGCACACCGTATACACATATTTATATCTGTGCGTGAATGAGCCCTATGGGCGCCCCGAGCGCGGCTCCCCATGGCCGGCCAGCGGGACTACAGCTCCCAGCGGCTCCTGCGCACATCCCGCGCCTGCGCACGCGGCCCCAGCGGCGCAGGCGGCTCCCTGTTCCTTGAACGAGAACCCGGCTGCGGTCGGACTACATCTCCCAACGGCCCCCGCGCACATCCCGCGCCTGCGCAACCGGAGCCGGCCCGGCCGCACTCCGCCGTTGTCGCCGTCGGTGGGTGGGTGGGGGAAGGGAGCGACCGGGAGGAGGAGGCGGGAGGGGGGGGAGAGTTGAGAGTTCACCCGCCGCCGTCGTCGCTGCCAGGCCGGACTCATGATTCCCATATGCCCGGTAGTTTCGTTCACCTATGGTAAGCGGTGCTCGGCGTGTCCGTGCTTGGGGAGAGGGCGGCGAGCGGGGGTCGGTCCTGAGGCGCCGACTCTGACCCGGCGCTCCCGCGCTGTCTCTCTCCCTTGTCCCTCTGTGTGTCTCGTTCTTTCCCCACCGCCTCCTCTCGCCGGGCCTCCTGTCATGGCCCCCGCCGCCGCCGCCCCTCGGTCGCCGCCGCCGCAGTGCCCAGCCGGCTGGGGGAAGATGCCAAAATGGCCACCGGCAACTACTTTGGATTCACCCACAGCGGGGCTGCTGCCCAGTACAGGTGAGCACCGCCGCGACTCCCCGGGACCCCCCCAGGGCCCCGCTGCCCGGCCGGGACCCTGGGCAACTCCCGCCCCTTGCCCCGTGCCGTGGGTTGTGCTCGGACCCGCGGCTGTGTGTTCTCATCTCCCTGTATGCCTGGGGGTGGGAGGTGGGGCTGGCCACCGCCGAGGAGGAGGAGGAGGATGATCAGCAGCAGCATCGGGTCCCCAGGCCCTTAGATTAAAATGGCCACTTGCAGTCAGTCAGCAGCGCCGGCGAGTCACCGTGTGCCGCCTCCAGGCCCATCTCCTGCCTCAGCTTCAGGGAACACTGGCCTTGCTCCCCAAAGCTTTGTTGTCACTGTGGGAGCCCAGAATCCCTTCTGACATGGGTTGAAAACCAGCCTAAGGGAGACTGGATGGATCAGTGAAAGATGGAGCAATGGAAAATAGCAGGGGACTTAATCCAATTGAAGTAATGTTATGATTAATGTGTCTAAGAAAGTAGAGGAGGTACTTTCATGGACAGGTGTAATTTCTGACATCATATTACTTAACTTGCTAAATACAGCCAGGAACATCTTCGCAATTTTGGCTTGTATTGGAGTGACACCTTAAAGTCTACATTTGAATCTTATGTTGCTCATTCCATAAATCTGCAATAAAGACCTTCCTCAATGCCTAAGTTGTGGTGAATAAAATAAAACCCAAAAGAATAAAACAAATGCATCAGAGATTATTAACAAGTTAATGCAGAAGTGTGCTATACCTAATAATAATTGCATACCTAATACAATTTTAGGAATGTGCACTTTTGTGGAGGTGTTGGGATAACTTGGTTTTTTCCATTGATTTTTTTCATGGAAATGAATGTGAAGTACACTGAATTTAATTTACTCTGGTGTTTAATAGAGGATTAAATTTAGCTAATCTTCCAATTCCTTTGGGTGCTCACAGTGCGTGTATGTGTTTACATTTTACATGACAGTTATAGTGACTGTATGGGACATATATATAGAACTTCCTTTTAAGTATAATGGTTAAGTGAGTAATAAGCTAAGATCTGTATGTCTGCAGTTTTGAAGTGCATAAGAATTTTGTAAATCATCTTTTATTGCAGTGCTGAGGTGATCTTTAGACTAAAGATCCTGAACAATTCCTTTGAAGATGTCTAATTGGAAAACCAATCAAGTTTAATAGCTGATCCTAAGTGTGTTTTTGAGAAAATGGAAAACCAATCAAAAGAACCTTTTTCGTTTGCTATCATAAGTTTAAGATACTGTTTAATTTGCTGTCTGTTAAAGACTCTACATCCTATAAATGATTTGTGTGTTTACCACATCCGGAAGTGAAGACAGGACCTTGTTAGGTCCTTACTGGTGTGTTTACAGAGTGCTGCAAATAATGTTTTCCACTCCAGTATATTTGAGAAGGAGATGGTGGTGGCAGGGGAAGATGGTAAGATCTGATTTTACAACAAGTCTTTCAGTTTTTTTTCCAGTATTTGAAGTGACAGTTCAAGGAATAAAAAAATTGAGTTCTTGGAAACCAGGACAATAAATAAACACATGTTTTTCAACCTTCTTAATGCATAGGTGAGCCTCATAAAGCTTGAAAAATCAAAGGTGTTTCTGGATGCTGAACTAACCTATTGATTCTTAAAAAGTTGTGTAAAATAACAATGTGTTTTATGAGAAAAAGATTACACTTGCAGTTGAAGTCTTTAGTTCTTTATACATACACAATTTGGAAGTTCTGACACTGCAGTTTTTATAGGAAATAACAGAAATTTTCATAATAAACACAATATCAGTCACATTTTTAAAGGTTCTCTCTTGCCAAAATGGCTGTGAAAAATTCTGAAATGTTGGAAGAATATTAATCTGCAATTTTAGATGACTCAGTGCTCCCTAATGATAATAATCAGAATTGTACTGATTTCAGCACTTAGTTAAAAAATGTGTGCAATTCTTTTTGGCATACACACCTTTCTTATAATATCTCAAAATATATCAAGTCTTCATCTGGAAACATGCAGAGAAAATAAAAAGCCTAAACTTTGCATCAGAAAGAAGAGAGTCTAAGTAGACTCTTTAATTTCAAGGAATAGAACAGACTCTTTCAGTTGGAAGGGATCTACAGTCATTGTCCAGTCACTTGCCTGCCCACTCAGGCTGGCCAAGTTCCAGCACATTGTTAAGGGCACTGTCCAAAATCGACCACTTCTCTAGAAGCTGTTGCAGTGCTTGACCACCCTTTCTTTAGAGAAATGCCTCCTAATGGCCAGGAAAGTTCTCCTGTGCAGCTGTGAACTGTTCCCTCATGTCCTGTCCCTGGATTACAGGGAGGAGAGTTTGGCACCTCCCCTATTCAGGAAGCTGCAGAGAGCAGTGGGGTCACCCTTCAGCCTCCCTTTCCCCAAACCAGACAAGCCCAAATTCCTCAGCCACAAGTTCCTTCCGGCCCTCCCACCAGCTTTGTTTTCCTCCTCAGGACACCTTCAAGGACCTTCCCTTTCTTCTCCACCTGCAGGCTCCAGGTGAGGCTGCCCCAAGGCTGAGCCCAGCAGGACCATCCCCTCTCTGGGCCGGCTGTGCCGTGCTCAGTGCCCTGGGATGGGGTTTGTTGGGATGGGGTTTGTCCTTGGGTCTGCCTGGGCACTGCTGACCCACCCTGAGCACAGCACCAGCGAGCCCCACGTCCCTCTGCAGCTGTCCAGCCACTCCTCTCCCACTGCATCCCTGTGCTTGGCATTACCCATCCCAGGTACTGAATCCAGCATCTGAACTTCTTAAATTTCACTGCATTAATGACTGCCCAATGCTCGAATCTCTCTAGATCCCTCAACAATACTTCTTTCCCTAAAGAGGATCCACAGGATCTCTCAGTTTGAATCATTAGCCAAGCTGCTAATGGTGCACCCAACTCTTGGTTGCCAGATGTTGCCCTGTTCAATACAGCCCTTTGCTGCTCTCCAGCAAGAGCACTGTGAATCTGCTCATCCCACAGCTGAGGAACTTGTTGGAAAAGGATGCTGTGAGGGATAATTTTGGCTGCTTTAGTCAAACTGGAACTGCATCCACTGCCTTCCCTTCATCCAGAATGCAAATGACCTTATGATAGCAGAATTGGTTGGTTAAACAGGACTTTCCTTTGTGAAACTGTGTTGACTGTGGGAGACGTTTTTTAACGATTCTTTCACCTTCCAGTAGCACTTATTATCTCCATAGTTTTTGTAGGAGCTGAGGTTACACGAATAATTCTCCAGTTCTGTTTCTTGCCTCATGCCTTTGTAAATGGGAATTACGCTGGCAAGCTTCCAGTCAGCAGTGACCTGCCCGGACTTCTAAGGCCTTCAGTAGGTGATTGAGAGGTCCTGCTGTAACAGCTGCTGGCCCATTCAGTACTCTGGGGTGAATCCCACCAGGGCCCACAGAGATGTGGGAACATTCAGTTTATAAGCTGGTCCCTCAGAATTAGAGTATTCACAGTTGTGGATCTCCCACTCAGAAGACTCAAAGGAAAAAATTGCTCTATATAGTGATTGCTGAAAGGTGCTTTTAAGGAAAGTTTCTGTATTCTAGACTTCTTGTAGACTGGTATAAACTCTGAATTGCAGTTCCTCAAAATGACAGTATTCTAATTGGTGTTGTTAGTAGTGAATCATAGGATCATAGAATATCCTGAATTAGAAAGGACCCACAGGGAACATCAAAGTCTAACTCCTGGCCTTACAGAGGACATCCCCAAGAATCACACAGCGTGCCTGAGAATATTGTCTTAAATATTTCTGGAACCCTTTCAGGCTTGGTAGCATGACCACTTCCCTGGGGAGCCTGATCCAGTGCCCAGCCACCCTCTGGGTGGAAAAACCTTTTGCTGATACCCAACCTAAACCTCTCCGAATGCAACTTGAGGCTCTTCGCTTGGGTCCTCTTGCTGGTGACCACAGAGAAGAGATCAGTGTCTGCCCCTTTGCTTCCACTTGTGAGGATGTTGAAGGCCACAATGAGGTCTCCCTCAGTCTCCTCCTGGCTAAACAGACCAAATAAGCTCAGCCACTCCTCACATGGCTTCCCCTCCAGGCTCTTCAACATCCTTATAGCCCTCCTGTGGACACTGTCTTACAGGTTAATACCTTTACAATATTGTGGCACCCAAAACTGCCCCCAGCACTCGAGGTGAGGTTGCCCCAGTGCAGAGCAGAGCGGGACAATCCCCTCCCGTCCTGGCTGTTGATGCTGTGCCTGATGCCCCCAGGACAGGGTTGGCCCTCCTGGCTGCCAGGACACTGCTGGCTCGTGTTCAACTCACCACTGACCAGGAGCCCCAGGTCCCTTTCTGTGACACAGCTTTCCATCCTCTCCTTCCCCAGTCTATCTACACATCCAGGGTTGCCCTGTCCCAGGTGCAGAATTTAAACTAAGAAGACAGTGGAGCACAGAAGTCACTGTGTCTTCCTGGAATCCCAGCTTAACCATGGCTCTTGGTTAATGGTTAACCATGGCTCATGGTGGATCATTTAAATACTTTGTCATCCTTCACATGAAAAAGAAATTAAAATCTGTCCAAGTCTTAACATTAAATACTGATATTTGAAGTGGTTAAAAAGGTCAGGTTGACAGATGCTTAGGTGGTAGATGTTGGATTTGGAAAGTTCAGGAGTATTGGGTTGTTGCTGTTCAGCCCCAGCCAGTAGTTCTGGGCGGGGGTACTATACAATCTCTTGCTCACTTCCTGCTCACCATGGATTGAGATAGGAACAGTTCATAGTTGAAAGAAAAGAAAGTATAATAATATGAATTATAGTTGTAATACTAATAAAAGTAATAGTAGTAGTGAAGGGATTAGGGGGAATAAATCTTTAAGAGGAGAAAGCAATGCACAACACAATAGCTTATCCCTGCTGACTAGTGTTCAGCCTGTTCTCCAGAAACAATACACAGCTCCTGGCCAACTTGCCCTATTTATACATGCATGCATGATGTTCTATGGCATGGACCCTTTGTCCAGTTTGGGTCAGCTCTCCTGGCCATGCTTCCATCCAGCTTCTTGTGCACCTGCTCACTGGCAGAACACAAGGAATTGAAAAGTCCTTGACTGGGAGTGAGCCCTGCTGCAGAGCAGCTAAACCATATGTGTGTTACCAGCATAATTCTCATCCTAAATCCAAAACACAGAACTGAACCAGCTACTAAGAAGAAAATTAATTCTACCCCAGCCTAAATCACAATGGGCATGCAGAACTTGATAATATTTACTGTTGTGACAGTATAATCAGTAAAGTTCCTTCAATTGACTAGATAAGAGGAATAGATTACTGTATTTATTAGTTCATAAATAGTAATTTTCATAAAACATACTTGAAATCTTGTTTCATATTTAATCAAAGACAGCAAAGGAGCTAAGTGCCCTTTAAACCTGTAAATAATGTATTAGAAGCATTCTTGTTCCTTTCAGTATTATTGCTGCGTAAAATTTCCTGCTACCCTACTAATTTAAAATGCTTTGTGTGCATTACCCAGTAATAATGTCATGATTTACTGAGGGAAGCATTAGATTATGTAAATAATAATGCAGGAAATTTCTCTGAACAGGACCTTTACAGTTTGTGCTTTCTGCTAGTGGTGGCATTAGGGCCTAGGGTTATAAACTTGCATGCAGTGCAAACCTCATTTGTTACTTATTGAGGTGACTGTACTGATCCATCTGTTTAGGAGCCTGAAATAAATGTGGAATTTGGTAGTACTAATCATCTTGTTGTGTGTGTGCATACCATGTACCTCACCTGAGCCACTGTGTGACTACTCAGTTTGAAATTAACACCCTAATATTGGCTTGTCTTTCCAATGTAAAATAATATTGGCCTTCTTGGTTCAGTGCTGGACAGAGGTATAATTATTATTTTAATCTCAAATTGGCTGGTTAAAATGCTGATGGAGTGATAGGGGCCTTGAGTAATGTTTGGACAGAGAAGTGTGCAAATGTGATAGTTTCATTTAATTAAGCTTGTATTTTGGTTTTGGTTTCTGTTAAAAAGGTGAAGAATCTTTCAAGTGTTGTGAGTTTCATCCTGGTGGTGTTCATACTGTATCTTGCTCTAACGAGACAGAACACTAATGGGAGATGCTTGGGTAGCTAGGAATGATTTGTTAACTTTGAATTGCCTTCAAGCAGCTTGAATATTACTGAGTGTGGTGAGCTGTCACAGATAAAGGCAATTTTAGAAGTGCAAGTTCAGAACAGACACACACCTGTGTGTCCAGGTTAAGATGCAATATTCTAGGCAGAATGGAAGTGAACTCTTGCAATTACTGCTGGTTTGGGATTCAAATGTAGTGCACCATGTTACAGCATATTCAAGTAACATAAAACAACAAAAGAAAGTTAATTGCTACAAATGGATGAGTTGGCTATTGAGAATTGATTGGGGGTGGAGTGTTCTTTTCACAGTTGCTAGTATTTCTAATTTCTTTTGTGTTCAATATCTGCCCCAGTTAACTCTTCTTCATCTAGATACTAGTTTGAAAAGTATGGAGACTTTCAGAGATGTTAGGGCTGTAATTCACACAGGCATGCCAGACCAAGCTTAAGGTACCACTAAACATAATTCAGTCTTGTGTTGGTGAAAACGAGATGGTGAAGAGAACAGTGGGTGGGACTTTGCTAGACTTGAGCAGTGAGATAATCAGTTTTACCACAGGATGAAGCTAAAAACTCAGAATGCTTGCTCTGTGTACTTTATGCCCATGTTCTCTTGAGTTCCATCACATCTTGACACCTGCATTCTTAGCAGAATAGACTTCACTGAATATGGTAGAGTTGTGTGGAGCTGATTCTCTTTTGGTCAAGGAGTGCTAGTGTTTAGTGCTGTAGTAAACATGCTGTTCTAGCTCTGTGTGCACAAGAAACCTCCATTACTGTTGTTTGTGAGAGGACTTTGATGGACTTCTTTTCAAATCAATGAGGTCCCACTCTCAAAGGAGATATGCCAACATTAGAAAGGCAATAAGGGGCTCTGGGTTTGTTAACTTGGGTTGTATACCAGTATTGCAATAGGCTGTAATAGGGATCCAGAGAAGGTGGTGAATGAGGGGGAAAGGTGCCTTGAGTCAAAGAAGCTTTTGTCATTTTTTGTCATTTTAAGGAGGGAAAGCCTGCCAACTAGTTGAAATTTACAGCAGGTGCTTGTCTATAGGAACTGAGCATTTTGGGAAGATTTTCTGTTAATGGTATAGCTGTATCCTTTGTAGCCTCAGAATGGGTTGATGGTTATAGGCTTAACTGTGGGGTGTTAAATTATGTATGAAATTTTGTATGCTACTGAAATACCACAGTGGTAGCTTAGAGCGTAGTTACTTTACTGGTGCTAGAAAAGCAAAGTAGTAACTTTAGGCAGGAAATACAGAATGTTTTAACAATTTAGTACAATTTTCCATACTAGTGAACTTTCCTTCCTTTTATGGAGAACTTGTCAATTTTAGTGTTTTTTCTATTTAGCATCTTCATTAATGGTCCAGATGTTAGGGCAGAGTGTACTCTCAGCAAGCTTGCTCATGACAGAAAATGATGAGGAGTGACTTACATGCCAGAGGGTTACAGTGACATCCAGAGGGACTTCAAAAATCTGGATAAAAGGGCTGCCAAGAATCTTGGGAAGTTCAACAAGGGGAAGTGCAAAGCGCAGTATGAAAGAACAACTCCATGAACTAGTACATACCATGGGCCACCCAGCTGGAAAGGAAGAGGACCTGGAGGTCCTGGTGGCACCAGACTTGAATGTGAACCAGCAGTGGGTCCTTGCAGCAAAGAAAGAGAATGGCATCTAGGATGCATTAGAATAAAGTATTACCAGGTGGATGAGAGAGGTGATCATTCCCCTCTTACACAGTATTAATGAGGCCACACCTGGAACCCTGTGTCTGTTTTTGGGCTTCAGTACAGGAGAGATATGGATGTACTGGAGAGAGCCCAAGAGGCCCTCCAAAGCTGCTGAGGAGTCTGCAGCGTTTCTCTAATGAGAAAAGTCTGGGAGAGCTGTGACTATTCAGCCTGGAGGAGGGTAAGGGGGAATCTTAATAAGTATAAATACCTGAAGAAAGGCTGCAGAGAGGACAGAGTCAGGCTTCTTCTCAGTGGTGCCCAGTGCCAGGACCAGAGGTAATGGGCATAAACTGGAGCACAGGAGGATCTCTCTGAATATGAAAAAGCACCTTTTGAACACAAGAATGACTGAGTCCTTGTGCGCGTGGCCTAGGTAAGTTGTGGTGTCTCCATCCTTAGAGAGGCTCAGAAGCTGTCTGGATATAGTTCTGGGTGTTTCACTATAGGTGACGCTGCCTAAGTGGGATTGGATCCCTAATAACCTGCAGAGGTTCTTTCCAATCTCTGCCATTCTGTGATTTTGACAGGGATGATGCTAATAGTTGCTCCTTTTTAAGCAGATGTAACCTCTGAAGCTCAGTCCTTTTTGTTTTGCATGTTATCATTCAAGGCTGTTGAATAGACCTGAAAAAAAATGAACTTTTTAAATAAAGCAGTATGGACAGTGGGCTGTCTTGTTTGTAGCCAAGACAAGAGAGTTTTATACAGAAGATATATTACAGCACTGTTACAGGCACCTGCAGTATATACAAGGAACATGGCAGAATTTTATTAGATTTAAATCAGATTGTAAAACTAAATGTAGAGATTATCAAAGAAAGGATGTTTTGAAAACATGAAGCTGTTAATCTTTGAGGTGACTTATTGATAAGTATATGGTTTAGCTATCTGGTGGCAATCAATAATTTGTAATGGCATGGTGCAGACAAGTTTTTAGAACAAGGAAGGGTAAGGGAAAACTCAAAATGGCTACAAAACTGACTTTTTGAGGCTTCATGTAGTTAAATTATATAATGTATTGCTGCTGAAATTTAGCAGAATTCATGAGGGTATAGCACATTTGCATACCTTCAGGTCTCTCTGGATTCCTAATAAAATTGCATTAGACTAGGAAAAAAGTAATTTTCCTTAAAGTTCTAAGAAGAGATTAAATATTCAACATTTTATGCCTGTAGTGAGTAACAGGCTCCAGAAATACAGGCGCAGTCACTCCTAAAGTACAACATACTGTAGTGTGATATTTCATTTCACCATTTTATGCTGTTTATTTTCAAGTTTGTTTAGGAGATTAAAGCTCACTTTTTTTTTGTTTTTTTTTCTGGTTAATTCTAATTTTGGTTTTGTTTTGCTCTGTCCATGTTCCATTAGCACATCTGAAATTTCGTCTGAGCAGTTATTCAGGAGTGCCTCTTTCTAGGTTAGGGTCTGAAGCAGGAGCAGATTGCTCTAACAGTTTTTACAGAACCAGAACATACTTGTTTCAATCATCATGTTCCTGAAAGAACTGCAGAACTGTGTTTTTGCTATTCTGCTATTAATAGACTAATCTGTAAAACTTCAAGAAACCTGGCACTTAGATTTCACCAAATATGGTTCCTTAATGCTAAAATGTTCCAATGTTCTTAAAAGGTACAAATCAAAAAATACATCCTAATTAGTGGAAGGTTTTATTCAAGCTACTCATATTTTAAAAAACTATTTTAGAACTTATCTTAAATACTGTGCATGGAAATCACTTATTTAAATTTAAAAAACCAAACCCCTGGAAGAAATATGTTTTAAAAGTTGTAATTTCTGAGGAATACTGTATCTTGGATAGAGACATAATTGGTTTTAGGCCAGATCCTAACTGTCTGTTAAAACAGCACTTGTCTGAAAACTGAAACTGAAAAATCAGAGATGTTCTCTACCTCTTGGAGGAGAATTTTCAGTGTTCAGCAAGATAAACAGAGCTGAAATAGGAGCAGCATTTGTGTGCATGTGTTGCTTGTTAATACAGCAGCATGCTGTTATGTGTACGTGAGTAACAATTAATTTCTTTTTATTCAAATAAATGATTCAAGTGTGATGAAAAGCAGGGCTTATAGGGAACATTTTCTGTGCTTCCTCTATACATACCCTTTATGTGTTACATATCTGACTTGGAAGTAGGCTGCCTTTTCTTGAAAATGTTTTATTCCTCTGACAGTAACTGCCACATGACGTTTCCCCCTCTCTCAGCCCCTAAATTATCAGGCTAGCCCAGAGATCTGAGGCTTTGAGAGGAGGACACATCAGGAGATAGGTAAAGATTTCCAAAAGAGGCTCTTACCCTGATGTATGTTGTCCAACTCTCTTTTTTTTTTGTGATGTCCAAGGGAAAGAACAGGGCAAAGAGAACAAACAGGAAATGTCAGGGGTTTATTTAGGCTTTGGACAGGGAGAACTTATTGGTTTTCTGCCAACTCTGTCAGGGCAGGAAGGAGGGGTCCAGGGTTATCTGATCAGGGTCACAGGGGTCCCGGGCAATGGGGAAAAGGCATGTCCTGAGCACGATGTAACAGCCACAGATGGATTATCACATTTCTTAATGCATGACTTACTCAGCAAATGCCTTAATGGGGAAAATAAAGTATCTTACAATTGTCATTCATTTGGCAAAATAGATATCATTATATCAAAATGTTGTATTATATTTATATTGCTAACATAAAAAACCACATAAAATTTTCTCCTTCCCATTTTATTTTAAATAAAATGTCTCCACAGTTTCTTCTAGAAAAGGGCAGTAGCTGGAAATTAAAAAAGACAAGACATAAGTGTATTGCAGAAAAGAATTCAGTATTTGTTTCAGAATTGCTCGTCATACTGTGCCATTCTTTGGAAATCCAGTTCTTCTTTCAGTTTGGCTGTTAGGAAGTAACTAACAAAGGCTCTCCTGTATTCCATCTAGCAAGTTCTTTCTAAGCTTTTTTGGGGAATAATGCTGCTTATTTGCAAACCTACCTTATATGGCCATTTAAGTGAGACAAACACGTGGTTGTGGAGCTGAAGAATATTGTTTTGCTAAGTGGACAGCTGTACCTCATCAATTGCTGTTGACCAGCAATTTCTGCTCTCTACAACATCTGACTGTTTAAGTGTGCTGCCACCTTTTTCCCCCTTTTTCCCCCTTTTCCCCCTTTTCCCCCTTTTTCCCCCTTTTCCCCCTTTTCCCCCTTTTCCCCCCTTTTCCCCCTTTCCCCCCTTTTCCCCCTTTTCCCCCCTTTTCCCCCCTTTTCCCCCTTTTCCCCCTTTTCCCCCTTTCCCCCTTTTCCTCCCCTTTTCCTCCCCTTTTTCCCCCTTTTTCCCCCTTTTTCTCCCCTTTTTCCCCCTTTTTCCCCCTTTTTCCCCCTTTTTCCCCCCTTTTTCCCCCTTTTTCCCTTTTTCCCCTTTTTTCCCCCTTTTTTCCCCTTTTTTCCCCCTTTTTCCTCCTTTTCCCCCTTTCCCCCCTTTCCCCCCTTTCCCCCCTTTATTCCCCCTTTTTCCCCTTTTTCCCCCGTTTTCCCCCGTTTTCCCCCGTTTTCCGCCCTTTTCCCCCCTTTTCCCCCTTTTCCCCCTTTTCCCCCCTTTCCCCCCCTTTCCCCCCTTTTCCCCATTTTTCCCCCTTTCCCCCCCTTTCCCCCTTTTTCCCTTTTTTCCCCCCTTTCCCCCCTTTCCCCTCCTTTTCCCCTCCTTTTCCCCCCTTTCCCCCCTTTCCCCCCTTTCCCCCCTTTCCCCCCTTTCCCCCCTTTCCCCCTTTCCCCCCTTCCCCCCTTTCCCCCTTTTTTCCCCCTTTTTTCCCCCTTTTTTCCCCCTTTTTCCCCTTTTTTCCCCCTTTTTTCCCCTTTTTCCCCTTTTTTCCCCTTTTTTCCCCCTTTTTTCCCTTTATTCCCCCTTTATTCCCCCTTTATTCCCCCTTTATTCCCCCTTTTTTCCCTTTATTCCCCCTTTATTCCCCCTTTTTTCCCTTTATTCCCCCTTTTTTCCCTTTATTCCCCCTTTATTCTCTTTTCCCCCCTTTTTCCCCTTTTTTCCCTTTCCCTTCCTTTTCTTTCCCACTTTTTTGCTTTGGAAGTCGGTATTTATGGTTTTGTATCAAAAACATTGCTACAGTGTTCTTGCTGCAGGTCTTTAGGCTGTTCACTAAAGGTTATTGATTGCTACTTGAATATTCTGCTTTTTGACAAGAGAAATAGAAGTTATCTTATATAACAGAATTATGAAAATAATCTAGTTATTTTAGTAGGAAATAGAGAGTATTGTACGCCAACACCTTCTGTTTTGAGAGCTTGTTCTCAGGGTGTAGACGTTTCGTTGCTGATGTTTTAATACAAGTTGGCCAAAGGGTAGAGGTTTCCAGGCTAAGTATCTACCTAGAATTACGCCGGGTTTTGTAAATCTGTGCTGTAGCTTATTTGATTTTGTGCTGTAGAATTCCGCAGGGAGATCTTCGCAATTATTTGGTGCCTCACTGATCACAATGGAGAGTTTGCAAACAAAACAGTATTTTAAAGTACTTTTCTTATTTCAGAATGACCGTTCTGGGTTTACACAATGGGGTCCAATGTCGATACCATGCAAACAGCCAGTGTATTACTCTTATATCCCACTTAAAAAGTATCAGGGCAAAATGTGCACCTGCTGTGGGGAAAGATACTTGCATTTGATGAAAGGAGCTTGTGCACAAGACAGCAATGTGGATAAGGCCAGTTTTTGCTTTGGCCTTTGCTCTGGGGTGAATTATGCAAGATTGAGAGACAGAATGGCCCCTCACCACCACCCCTAGAAAATCAGATTATCATGGAATACTGTGGAGAAACATACATCGTCACAGCTCACTGCAATCAGTCTTATCTAGCAGTTTTAATATCATAGTGGTATTTTAAAAGTTGTGCTGACACTAATGCAACAGAAAGATTGGTACTGACACATTGTTAGTGTCAGTAGAAATTATAATAGATGTTATTCAAATAAGTGAGTCAAAGGTGTTTTACAAAAAATACTTGTACACAGTAGTACAATATTCCTAGTAAAGAATTAACCTCTCATTTTCTTGGAGTTATTCAGTTAGAATGTGAAAAATGAGGACAAGTTAAGTATACACAGTGGTATAAAACTACTGAATAGAGGTTACCTTGTTTGGGAAGAGGAAATAAAGAGGATGAGGAAGTATTGTAGATGTGGAAGTTTAAAAACAGGTAAGGAGGGTCAAAACACTTTAGGTAAGGTCCTGCAAATGACATTCTGTAGTTGATTGAAATACATGCCTGCAGAATCTGGAGCAGAGCAATTGCGTATGCCTTGCAAACTGACTCTGGATGGGATAGTGAAATGTAGTGACAGACACCTGAACAGGAAGATGAGCATGGAACAGTGTATTGTTCCAAGAAAACAGAAATTAAGTCAGCTTTGTAGGGAAGCATTAGTTCTATTACAATCAGAAAGACCTAAAGAAATAGGTCTGTTAGTAAAATACATTGTTTTTGAATGAAAATTTCTTGTGGAAGATGTGGTATAATAGTAGTACAGCAGAATACAATTGGAAGCTACTCACAGCTTCCTAAATTAAAGAATGATTTATTCTGAAAGTGAATTTAAACACTCCACAAGAATTGTTATATAAAGTTGCATTGAATTGAGTGGTTAGAAGATCTGCCTTTGTAGGTGTTGGTCTAGAGCTCATTTGCTTTTGAAACTGGAGCTTTCATAGTCTAAGGGAAAAATTCTTGACAGGATGCTCAAACATCATGTGCTGGTTTTGGTTGGGGTGGAGTTAATTTTCTTCTTAGTAGTTGATATTAGGCTGTGTTTTGGATTTGTGCTGAAAACAGTGTTGATAATACAGGGTTATGTTCATTATTGCTGAGCAGTGTCCACAGAGAGTCAAGGCCTTTTCTGCTCCTCACCCCATCCACCAGTGAGGGTCATGGTGGTGCACAAGAAGTTGGAAAGGGACATAACCAAGACAGCTGACCCCAACTGACCAAAGGGACGTTTCATACTACCTAGCATCAGTCTCAATGATAAAACTGGAGGGAGAGGGAGGGAGGAAGGAGATGATGTTCAGAGTGATGGTATTTGTCTTCCCAAGTAACTGTTTTTCTGTGGTGGAACCTGGCTTTCCTGAGATGGCTGAACACCTTCCTCTTTTCTGGGTATAATGCCACACCCCAGTGTTTTGTGTGGGGCCCAGAGCTGAACACAGGATTCAAGTTGTGGCCTCACTGGTGCCTGAGTACAGAAGAAAAATCACTGCCCTGGTCCTGCTGGCCACACCATTGCTGATACAGGCCAGGATTCCATTGGTCTTCTTAGCCACCTGGGCACACACTGGCAAACTAATGTTTCCATGCTCATGTTCAGCTGCTGTTGACCAGTACCCCCAGGTCCTTTCCCAATTGGCAGCTTTCCAACCATTCTTCCCCAAGTCTGTAATGTAGCCTGGGGTTGTTGTGATCTAAGGACTGGACCCGGCACATGGCCTTGTTGTGCCTCATATGATTAGTTTTGGCCCATTAATCCATGCTATCTGAACCCTTGTTTTGTTTTGCTTGTGTGTGTGGCCTTTGTCTTTCATATTAAACTGTCTGTCTCAACCCACATGCTTTTTCACTTTTACTCTTCCAGTTCTCTCCCTGCGTCCACTGTGGGGGAATGAGCTAGTGGCTGTGTGGGGCTGAGTTGCCAGCTGGGGTTAAACCATGACACACTGGAACAGGTTGTCTAGAGCAGCCTTGCAGTCTCCATTCTTGGAGGTGATCAGCCTATGACCAGATAAGGCCCTGAGAAACTTCCAGTTTTGAAATAAGCTGTGTTTTGAGCATGGGATAAGGACAGGTGACTTCCAAATCCTTGTTTAAACCTAAATTATTCTGTGAGTTTTAAACTCCTGCAGGTTAGTAAAGCAAACTGAATCAAGTGTATTTGGAAGAGAGCTTGGACTCAAAAATGCTAATAAGGGATATTAGAATTTATTTTGGAGAAGAAAAGAACTGATGTACAAAGAGAAGTGGCTGCATCAGTGAGTTAGCTTCTTTCTCTGCAGTGGTTGATACCTACTGAAGTATTCTTAACTCATAGAACATACAGAGTAAATTGTATAAGGTCAGCTTTTCCCCGTGGTGTTGAGGGATGTGGTGAAGAGTATGCATGTGGTTTTGATGATGTGCCTAGATCTTTTGGAGACTTATTTATCAAGACTAAGAAGAAATACTTGATGTGGTGCAGTATGAAAAATTATTACTTAAGGTAGGGATTAGTAAAAGAATTGTAGAGAAGGAGCTGGTAGAAGTTATTAGTATCAAATAGCAGTAATTGCAGCAGTAATTGCAGTGGAGTTCACTAGGGATAGGTTGTTACTTTAGTATTTTTACTCGTGTGGCATATTGTGCTATTTGATGTGAGGAAAATAGAGTCAGTACACAGGTAACTCCACAAAAATCTGCTCTGAGGAAGCTAGACTGCTGGGAAAGAAAGCAGTTGTCTGGAGTAGAGTGGGTGGCACAGCTGAAACTTAATATGAAATGATGCATGAGGTTCTTGCCATGTGTAGTCAAAAGAAAACCGATAATATTAAGATAGGTGCACAGATGAAGGAAGAGCAGAATACGGAGTTTGGCAAAATAATCTAGGAGGAGCTAAATTCATCTCAGCAAACATGATAAGGCACTAATCACCAAACCAGGATAAGAACACTTGCCAGTTAGTTAAAGAAGTTGGCGCAGGGATATTTTTAGTAAACTAATTACATTAAAACATAAGTCTGCTCATCTTAATATTAAAGGTTTTCAGTAAGACCATAGAAGATAATAATGTCACAAATTTAGAGGAGATGTCACCATTAATTTCTGTTACATAATGTAACACAACTTTTAGAAAGGAAGAAGTCAGTTCTAGAATATTTTTCTTGCAGTCTTGCAAACTCAATCACTAGCTCTGCATGATGTTGCAGAAGCAAGGTGAACATGTTTGCTAAAATAAACATGGTCATAGGACCTGTATTAGCCTTAGAAATCTTAATTACTTAGGCTGTTAATTTTATGCCATGATAAGGAATTTTGCTGCTTGGTTGTGCAAGAAATGAAGTTGTCTGTACCATAATCTTGTTAATAGTTCTGCTGGTAATCTTTTCACAGTTTTAAATACTGAATTCTTTTGTAATTTTTTCACAATTTTAAATACTGAAGACTATCAGATATCTTTAATCATACATATTCTGAGAACAAAAGCATTTTCTTTGCTTAACTGACTGGTACTGTTACTATGTAGTGTGTTGTGAGCACTGTATCTTATTTTTTAACAGTAACAGTTTCATGAAATGGGGAAAAGCCATGCTAGGGCTTCTGCACAAGTCTTTTTTCCCTTTTTTGCTCCATTGCCATGTACATATATATATATAAAATTAATATGGGTTCTGACCCTCAGCAGACCTATTTTGTAAGCTGTTGTTTTTTTAACATTTCTGCCACACTAGAATATCACCCCAACAGGAAACCCTCACATTGTTTTCTGCTAGATTAATGAGTTACATCAGTGCACTGAATGCTTTGACAAGTAGCAGAATTAGCATCAGGGATGGAATAAGATCTGGCTTAGCCAGGATTGATGTTTGGGAGAAGGGAAGCCGAAGAGTGGGAAAAGTGTGAAGCAAGTTTTACCTTGTTGGCAGTATTAGACTGTTGATGTGTTCAACTATCATCAGTTAAGCAGTCTGCTGTCTGTTTACTCAGTTTAATGTGATTTTAGTAGATATATATGGCCATGATAACTACCTCAGATTTTGTGACTATTTTACACTTCTGTACTGTTAGTTATGTAGATAATGACTCCTAATTTTATAGACTGTCATTCACTTCTACCACCATAAAAGAGTCTTCCTGAATTTTGTGATGGAGTCCAGTTTGTCATGTTAAGTAAACAGAATTTTCCTGTGAACATCAGGGAGGAGGAATTGCAAGCAGCAATGTGAGGTTCATCAAAGTGGTTTAGGTATTTTCATTTTGTTCTTAGGCTAATAATTGAAAATAACATAAAACATTATTGTATGTACAACTCACACTGAAGTAAAATTTGATAGAATGCAAGTAGTCTTTTAAGCAGTGAGGGACATGTGATGGGAAGATGGTGGAATCCAGGCATATAAGTCTATCAGTAGTAAAATTTTCTCTGTTTCTGCTGTGAGAATGGTTTAGGGTTGGGGGAGGGAGCTGCATGTCGGTGGTTTTTTAATTTATTGAAGTAAGTGGGTTCTACTGTAATTGAAGTTACAAAATCAGGTTTTCTAAAAACAAGTAAGAAAAAATTACTGAACACAACGGAGTTGTGGAAGTGTCTTATGTGAAATTAAAAGTATATATTTATAGCTATTATTGAACAGCAGTGTAGGAAATGTACAAAAATAATCAGAATTATCACTGAATCCCCACTTGATGTCATTGTTCCAGATTAGTGATATTTTACCTGTTTCACTTTGTTTAAAAATCAAAATAACTATTCCAAGCTTCTAATCATAATCCACAGTTATACATCATCATAGGACAATATCATGCAGTTACAGGACAATAATTCTAGTTTCTGTTCAAGTAATTAAACCTTTGAAGCAATCAATTTTTATTTATGCTGTTCGTATTTGTGGATTTTTAGTAAATTGCCACGTATTAGCATCCTACCTGCAAATTTTATAGAGGCAGATTAGTCTCAGCATGTGCCTGGAAGATTGCCAGAACTCTGGTAGTGGTTTTCTTGCTTGTTGTAATTGTCTGCACTTTTGATGCTTTTGGTTTGTCAGTGGACTTCTGCTTGAGCAAGTGCGGTCAGCTTCTAAAATTCTGACCATCCGTTGGAGAAGTCCTCTATCAGATATGTGTGTTTAAATAATTACAACAGTTCCGAGCTGATTTTCATGGCCATCTTAAAAATGTAATTGCTTGAATATGGTGAAATGAAAACTTCATGCTAGTACAGGTCAGTAAATAAGCTCTCACACAAAAGTAGCATTTTTCTTAATTTGACAGTTGTGTCACTTTACTGAAGACCGACTAAAGCATTTAAAACTTGCCAGTCTGGGAAAGTTAACAGTTTGGGACTGCTGCATTATTTTGAATTAAAGACTTGTGTTCCACTGCTTAGAGGAAACTCAACACAAACACTCCCCATTATGAAGTATATAATCATCTGCATGAAATATCAGGAACTGTGGAGATAGAACACGGAGTAATGCATACAAATTGAAAGAAGGGACATTTAGGTTAAGTGTTGGGAAGACATTCCTTACTCTGAAAATGGCAAGACAGCTGGAACAGGTTGCCCAGGGAGGTTCTGGGTGTCCCAACCCTGGCAGCATTGGCCTTGAGCGATCTGGTTGAGTAGGTGTTGGCGTGGAGGTCTGGACTGATGGTCTTTAATGTCCCTTCCTGTGCATTAACATTCTGTGATTGTGTTCTGTGTGAGTATCCACAGAAATTTAAGAATGATGCAGCCTTTTTCATGGGGATGGAAGATGGTTAATAAAAGCCATTAAATAAGAGTATGCACAGATAGAAGGCTGCTACAGATCTGTCTGTAGAGCAGGCAAAGTATTAATCAAATCTGGGATTTTGAAATGTGTAGGCATTATCTTTGTACGTTGGATTAATTACTTACTGTGTTCTGCCAATACAGCCAGCAGCCAGCTTCGGGTGTAGCCTACTCCCATCCAACCACAGTTGCCAGCTACACAGTCCACCAGGCCCCGGTGGCGGCGCACACGGTCACTGCAGCCTATGCCCCGGCTGCAGCCACAGTGGCGGTGGCCAGGCCTGCCCCGGTGGCTGTGGCAGCTGCTGCCACAGCTGCCGCCTACAGCGGGTATCCCACAGCACACACAGCTACAGACTACGGCTACACACAGCGGCAACAAGAAGCTCCACCACCACCACCTCCTGTCACCACGCAGAATTACCAGGTAGGATCCTGCTGTGTGGTTTTTAAAAGGTGCTTTGAGGGGAGGAAGCCTGTTTAGAAAAGCAAATGTGATTTTGTGCAACTGCTGCTGTAAACAAATGCAGTGTCTTCCATTAGCTTAGACCTTGGCTTGGTGTGCAGTAAACTGGGCCATTTTACTCAAAAGACTGTTCCAGTAAAAATTTTCAGTAGAGGTAGAAATAGTTCCTTTGTCAGATTTCTGGGTGCTGCTGGAGTCAAGTACCAAGCCTGTGAGGACAGAAGATTGCCCTAGGAGGTAAACTACCCTGTAGGTAGTTTTTGGATATCCTCTTCTGAGATCCCTGCCTAGCTGTTTGTGGATACAGGCTCTTGCAAAAGGGCTTTTGCTCTCTTTCATCTTGAAATAATGTGTTTCTTGCAATTTTAATTCTGAACTTATCAGCGCATTATCTAGATTCTAATTAGCATTTTGGTTTGTTTGAAAGGACTATATTATTGCTTCATGGTCTCAATTATTTTGTATAGTTTCTGTAATTCGTTATATATTATGAGGTCATTTATCTGATACATTTGAAAAAAAAGAGAGTCCCCTAAACTAAATAAAATAATTCCTGTTTACACAGGTTGGACAAAAAAAGATTTTGTTGTTGTATTTCTTGGAATTAAAAAGAATTTTAATACATTAGTGTATTTCAGCTCTAGCAGTTCATACCTAGTTCCCCCTCAGTTGATCAACTCTTTGTGCTTTACCATAAACATGGTGAGGATGAGAGAATGTATGTACATGCATGTAATGGCTTCCAGGTCATCCTCTTCTAAGCTTATTAGAGATCTACTGAGTTGAAAAGGTATCAAAAGAGCTACTTGCATTGCCTTTGAAGACTAGTTACGGTTCACGAATGAACTAGTTGACACACCAAAAAGTAAAGAAAGCTTTGAAAGTACCAGTTTCATACTCTGAAAAATATAACCAAGAAAAATGTTAATAATGAGATTTTTAAAGCCACTACAGGCTCATGTTTCTACCCCTGAGAATTTATTTGGACTTGTAGAAATTCATGTTTTGTAGAGATTTCTGTGGATTTTTTCTTAATATTTTACAGAAAGAGAATCTGATACAGTCATTAAAAACTATTGAGAGTAGATGCTTTTCAAAAATAATTTGGTAGAGAAAGGGTTTAATAACATGAGGATAATTCCAGTATTGAATCTGCAAAAGGCAGTTAGGGCTGTTTCAGGCCTGAAGTATCTATGAAAGTAAATTTAATTTCTCTAATGCATATACTGTATGTGTAGATGGGGAGTTTTTATTCTACTTGAGTAGGCCAGAAGACAACATTGTTAATTTTACTCTGCTAATCATTTTTATTGCTCTAGCGATGTACCTACAGCTGATTTCTCTGTTTTGAATCCTTAGGATTCCTACTCTTACGTTCGATCCACCGCCCCAGCTGTGGCATACGACAGCAAACAATATTATCAGCAGCCAACCGCGACGGCGGCGGCCGTGGCTGCTGCTGCCCAGCCACAGCCCTCAGTGGCTGAGTCCTACTACCAGACAGGTGGGTGGCATGATTCAAGCTGCTCTCGTTACTCACAGTCTTGTCGACTACTTTAAGCCTTAAAAATAGTTGTTTAACTGCTTCATGTTATCTTCTTCTTTTAAGTTTTGTTGTGTAATCTGTCACTGTATGGAAGGTTCTTCTGTGCCTAAAACTTCAACACTTGTAATATTACCACAAGTAGCTGCCTCTGAAGTTGTGCCTCTGCCACTAAATACACTCAAAACATACTTCTAGGCGAAGTTCTTACTGATATGTCTAGAAACCTTGCTGAAGTAGTTGAGATAATCAGTGTTGTGTTCAGATGACAACTCAGTTAGAAATATTCTTTTGATTCTCTAGGTACTTCATGTATATAATTCTCTAATTATTCATATCATGATTGCTACAAAGCATGAATCCTGCTTAGGTTTTTTTTTTATGTAGAAATAAGAGGAAAGTTTAGGTGTGTTTTGGTTTGAATATTCTAGTAAAACTGTTGGATAAGAAGGTTGTTTAAAACCTGTTTAAAACCATGTTAAAAACATGATAGCACAGTTAAAAACAAATAAATTTAAGGCTTAGTACTGTGAGCTGTGACTTGATTGAGATACATGATACGCAGTGCATAGCAATGACAGTAAACCAACCCAGTGCACAGCACTAAAAATCAAAACAAATGAAACAAAACTCCCAAAACAACCCCCCACTTCTTACACATCTGTTCACAGGTGTGTTATTAATTTTCCCTTGGTATAGTTTGCATTTCATTCAACTAAAACATGTAAATGATTCTACATTTGTATTTTCTATCCTCATTAGCTCCAAAAGCAGGATATAGCCAAGGGGCAACTCAGTACACCCAAGCCCAGCAAACACGGCAAGTGACAGCTATAAAACCTGCAACCCCAAGTCCAGCAACAACGACATTTTCCATATATCCGGTGTCCTCGACTGTGCAGCCAGTGGCAGCTGCAGCCACTGTTGTTCCATCTTATACTCAGAGTGCGACATACAGCACAACAGCAGTAACTTACTCTGGTAAGAATTTTGCATGTTTTCTTGCTGGGATCTTTGAAGTTGCTGCAGAAGAGGCTTTCAGTGTTCAGAAGTTGAGCAGTTCATGCTCAATTACATCATAGTTTGCTGAGAGGTAGTAACCAGTTCAGTCATTACATTGGCAGATTGTTCTGTTGTATCTTTAAAAGAGTTTTGATGTCTTATGTACCTATTTTTTAGATGTGAGAATATACAAAGTACTAGCATTGCTGCCTGGGCAGTGACTTATTGTAAGATGAAAAGGAAAAAACAAGGAATATAAGGAAATGCATCCACATAGATGTTACTCCCAGGAAATAGGAAGGGTGCATGCAGTTACAGAGATAGGGAGGAACAGTTAAGTATAAATCTTTTAAGTTTTGATTGTCCTGACCCAAAATGGAATGAGAAATGTGTGCTGGGAAGACTTTTATTTAACCATTAGGAATCCAAAACATAGTTAAAGATGAAAATATGGTAACTTCATTGCCATAGATGGTAATTAACTGGCATGTTATGGCTACCCTGAACTTTTTGTTTTCTTTTGTTTTCTACTTTAAAAGGCATTTTTATACTTCCTTGAGATAGAGCCTAGTTTCCTTGATTTATTCAACTAGAAATCAAGGACTGTGTAGCAAGGTTTTAGTGAGTGAAGCATCTTCTCTGTACCAAAACAACTTAAATCACTGAAATAAGTTGTAATAGCACTAGATGTTCTGTCTTTTATCTTCATTTTTTCCCCTTCCTCTCCATATTATCAGTCCTTGCCATTTGGAAACATGAACAGCAAATCTGGTTCTAGATGATTGCTTGCTTCATGTGGCCTTCACTAAATCTTTCACTAAAAATTTTGTTCCATCATGGCCAGTCTTCCAAGATATGCCAGGAAATTTTGTATGTTCTCTAGGGATGCTTTGATATATCTAACATAACTCTGTGTCTGCAAAGATGTGTCTAGAATTGAATATATTCCAACACAATTGTTGTCTGTGTATTTGTCTACAGTGAAACATAAAGCCAAATTCAAGACTGCCTGACAAAATCTCAGTGAATTCCTTACATCTTGCCTTGTCCCCCAACTGTTATGCAACATGATTTGAATTAGTGTATTATGTAATTGATACATTATTTATGGTGATGTAACATTTGTTTTTATTTTAATTTTTCAGGTACCTCCTATTCTGGCTATGAAGCTGCAGTTTATTCAGCTGCATCGTCCTATTACCAACAGCAGCAGCAGCAGCAACAGAAACAGGCAGCGGCAGCAGCTGCTGCTGCTGCTGCGACAGCTGCTTGGACAGGGACCACCTTTACTAAAAAGACACCATTCCAAAATAAGCAACTGAAACCAAAACAGCCTCCCAAACCACCCCAGATCCACTACTGTGACGTTTGCAAGATCAGCTGTGCTGGACCACAGGTATCTGTATTGTGTATTATTCTACTGTGCTTTATTCTACTATACTTTATTCATAATTTCTTCAGCTAAAAAACCTTACCCTCTTAAGAGTCATATAATTGCAGAATGGTCTAGGTTGAAAAGGACCTTGAAGATGATCTGGTTCCAGGCTCTATGCTGTAGACAGGGACTAGACTCCTGCTTCACTAGAGCAGGTTGCTCAGAGCCCCATCCAGCCTGGCCTTGAGCACTTCCAGGGTTGAGGCACCCACAGCTTTTCTGGGCATCATCACACTCACTGTAAAGAATTTCTTCTTAATACCTAAACCTACTTTCTCTCAGTTTGAAGCCATTGCCTCTTGTCCTGTTAATTCATGCTTTTGTAAAAAGTTTCTCTCCATCTTTCTTACAAACTTCCTTTACGTACTGGAAGGTCCCACTCACTTTGGGGTGCCAAAGCCTTTTCCAGGCTGAACAAACCAAATTGTCTTAGCCTTTCCTCATAGGAGAGGTGCTCCATCCCTCTAATCAAGAGAATTTGTTAATTTTTAGACCTGATTCCATACTTGTACTAAAGGAATAATGAAATAAAAATGTGTACTATTATAGAAAGAGTTTCTGTTGGAAGACATAAAGATACACTCCCTGAGCTTGTACAGAGGTGTGTCACCCGACTTCAGAATTATTTGAAACTTTGAAAGTGATTTGTTTCTTTAGCATAGGAAACTTCTTACAAAATACTGTTTTGAAAACTGTGGAATTACAGAAATTTTGTGAATGGGAAACCTGAAAATTTATTCTTCGTTATATTTCAATTTCCCAGTTTAGTGTCACAGTGGGTAAAAGTGCCTAGAAAGTAGATACAAAGTCATGCAGAATGTTTGTCTGAGTCGGGCTATAAAATTCTTTTACTTTAAGTGAACTTGTCATTATTTCCTACCGTGTCTGCTCTAGATCACCAGTGTTAATATAGAAACCAACTTCTGCATTTTTGCTTTATTTGTGCACCACCTTCTTTTAAATTTATTTTTCTGTTTATCTGGATACGCTTAAAGTTTGAGGGAATCTGAAAATCAAGAATAAATGAATGCAATGGAGGAAACTGCAGTTTCTGATCCTATCAAGTTTCCAGTGGTGGTATCTGTTGACCACTACTTGGTTGGGAAGTTAAGAAGTTAGAGGAGAAAAACCTGTATTGTTTTACCTAAGTGTGGGATCCTGATGCTGGAGAAGAAAATTTTCTGGTCTTAGAAGTGTCCTGTTAATGCATGCCATACTGCAGAAGTGTTCAGTGTAGGAGGTACTTCTTAGGTAAAATGCGTGTTTTCTGCCATGTTCTGTGTTACACGTGTTCAGGGGAATGATGAACCAGAGTACAAAGACAGCTTACTGTGTGTTTTGTTTATTTAAACAGACTTACAAAGAACACTTAGAAGGCCAGAAACACAAAAAGAAAGAAGCAGCATTAAAAGCTTCCCAGAACACCACCAACAACAGTACTTCTGCTCGTGGAACTCAGAATCAGTTGCGCTGTGAGCTCTGTGATGTGTCTTGCACCGGGGCAGATGCTTATGCTGCCCATATCCGTGGAGCCAAGCATCAGAAAGTAAGAAGTTTCTGTTCTTACCATGCAAGTCAAACATTTGTCCCCGTCATTTTTTCTCATTTTAAGAAAGGAGAAAATACGCAGAAACAGTATAATTTAAATTATTTTATTGAAAAATTTGCATTCTTCGTTTCATTTCAAACTTGTCTTCAGGCTCACTATTAGAAGGGTATTGTTGAAAGAAAGGGGGGAAAATATTGCAGTGGCATCAATGAAGAGGATATATTGGGATACCATCCAAATCATAGGAAGAAGGTGTGGAATGAGATGAGGGAAAGGAACCATTGAGGACATGTGCCCCCTGTGCTTGTGCCCCCTAACTTTTCTCAAGACCTTTCTTGAGATTCATCTTACTTGTCTTGCTGGTACAGTAAATCTTTCAGTGCACTTTGAAACACTGTAAGCTAAGATAGTGCAAATAACGGGCATCATTCTTTGATAGTTCCTGCAAAGAAAACTGTCGTCTGCAAGCAACTAACAATGTCCTATAGTAGACTTTATAATGAATATGTTTAGAAGACTTCTGGTAAACATGCTTTGCTTATTGTTTGGATGCTCTTTTGTGGCATGGTGGAGAAAAAACTGTGGGCTGCACTGTGAAATGCTGTGACCTATGTTTTAAACTTGGCCATACAATAGTAAGTGCACTAATAAGTAGAATATATGTTCAGAAGTTACAGATCTTTCCTCATAACTCTGGAAAGATTAATGTCACTAATAAATACAGTATTAATACTCTACTTCTATAGCTCTTTACATCTCAGGACACAGGCATCAAGTAGCATTGTTCCTACTAAAATAAATAAATCTTATAGCATGTTTAAAATAATCTTCCTCCAAGAGCAAAAATCAAAATTTAGAGACACTTGTCCAGTGTTCTTCCTTTAAAGAACAACCCAAGAAAGGGTTGTGCTCAATAACTCCATAGATATATGAAGTATGGTATATATTATCCTTTTATATTTGGATATAGTTTTCTCTTTGTGATAGTTGCAAGCCATTGCTGGGATTAGGTTCTTACCAGTGTGAAAATGGTATCTCAAAGGACTCCATTGCTGTGGTAACTAAAGAACTTGTGTGGATTCTACTGGAAAAAAGTAATTTTGAACACTTGCTTGAGTTTAAATTGATACGATTGTGCGACATTACTGTGTCGGTATTCTGATAGAGAACATAAAAACTAAGAACAAAAGCCTAAAAGATTAATTTGGACAGTTGTGTGCATATTATGATTGTGTGTATGTTCACATTTAAGGTATGTCTCACAGATTTGCATTTCTTTACTGTTGTTTTCAACACTTAGTCTTTACTTTCGACCTTGTGTGGTTTTTTCGTATGGATTACTTGCATTGCTTTTTCAAATGGTGGTCAGCAGACACCAAAAGAGAGACATGTTACAGAAAGACCTGTGCTTATCAATTCTAAGAATAAGCATGTACCTCTTTACTTTCTATGAGATTCTAAAGAGCTCTGAAATACCTCTTAAATCTTCCTTAACTATTTCTAAATATTAGGGGGAAAAAAAAAAGGAAGACATTTACCTAAGGAGTCTCTTCTGCTTGGCTAAATAATGTGTAAAGTCATTCAATATGAACACTCGTCAAATGTAGCAATCAAAAGACACAGTGTTGCTGAATGTGAATGAAATTACATTTAGTTACAAATATTGTTTGGAACCAAAACAGTTCAATTGTTTTGCCCTTTCAAGGAAGACTAAAAAGTGATGAGGCAACAAAACAGACACATTGAAGCACTAGGAGCAAAAAGTATTCTTAAATTTATCCAGAAACACAACAATTTATGTTGTGTTTCTGTTCTTATCTAAACAGCTGTGGGAGTAAATTCCTGATTTTCTAAATTTCTAATGGAAGTAAGCAATGTGAGATAACAAGTAGATATTTCCTTGTTATAGATGACAAGAGCTTTTACATGTCCATATTTCTTCTTTCCCAGGACCACTTTTTGCAAAAAAAAAAAAATCTAAGTTTTTATTTGTATTGATTATTTTTATATTGATATTTTTGCTTGTGATGCATTATTTTTACAGCTATCTCAGGGAGATCATGTTATGAATGTCTCTTCCTACTTACAGGTAGTAAAGTTGCATACAAAACTTGGCAAGCCCATTCCTTCAACTGAACCAAATGTGGTTACCCAAGCTACTTCCTCAACTTCTACATCTGCTTCCAAACCAACCGCCTCTGCTTCAAATATAGCAACTACCAGCAGTACAGTGAACTCCTCTGTTGCATCCTCTGCAGTGAAAATTCTTACTCCCACGGCAAACACACCACTTAATGCTGTGTCCAACAACAAAACATCTTCAACTGCTGCTAATATAGCTGTAAAGAAAATATCTACACCGAAAATAAACTTTGTTGGCAAGTACAGAAGTCAGTCTTTATTTTGAAACCTAACCTAATTTTTCTTAAGACATAGTGCAGCAGATACAAATGTATTTGGGTAACTCAATGCATGAGTTACTCTGCTGTGTTTAAGGGAATTACTGATAAGTGAGAATGTCTGTAAAAGTTTTGCTTCAAAATTGTTTTGTGCCCAGTTGTGTCCACCTGGCCCCTCTTGAATACGTTTCCCACCTTCGGTTTCTTATGTAGTAGCTGCCAGAGTATTGTATTTATAGTCCTAATTTCAGTACACAGCCTGGGCTGTTAATGCACCTGCAATAAATTTGTCATTTATGATGGGCAACTGAAACATCCTTTTTCAGTGAAAAACTAACCATGTAAACTTTGAACTGAACATAACACGGACGAGAAACAGCTGTTCCTCAATAAGCTATCCTGTTCTTCAAGGAGAGAACTATACAGTTGCAACACTAGGGGTATACTGCCTTTACTAGTACAAACATTATAAAGTTTCAAAGTATTTTTTTTTTTATAAATTTACAAAGTAACAAGAAAATAGATTATTAAAATACATTTTCTGAGTTGTTCCCCATTCAGTCCTGTCCCTTGAAAAAGCAAGAAAACAAATAACAAAAATGGTGGTTGTATAAAGCAGAAGTTTTTCTTGTTAGAATAAACAACTTCAGTGTTTAAGTAACCTGAATGTTGTTAAATTTACTGTTAAAATATTTAATTGTATTGAAAATATGTTTAAATTTTGGTTGATTTCAAGTCAAATCCAATAGATTTCAAAAGATCTATAATTCTTTGCCCAGATCATAGATATTTGCAAATAAAATCTTGAGTTTGCACATTATGTTTAATCACATTCTCATTTTATGAAGTGTAATAATTTTAACCTTTTTTTGGTTTCTAGGTGGTAATAAGCTTCAGACAACAGGAAGTAAAATGGAAGAAATGAAATCAGCTGAAAGTGTTAAAACACCTCCTGCTGCTACAGTGCAAACACAGGAAGTAAAACCTGACACAGCAGCTGAACCAGTGACTCCCACAACTCTTGCTGCTTTGCAAAGTGATGTCCAACCAGTGGGCCATGACTATGTGGAGGAGGTATTAATATGAAAATATGTATTATTTTTTGACTGTTATAGAGAAACATAATCATAGAGTGATTGAGGTTGGCAGGCTTTAGGTCAACTTGTTCAGTCACCCTGCTTAAGAAGGACCACCTACAGCCAGTCACCCAAAACCATGTCCAGATGGTTTTTGAGAATGTCAAAGGATGGAGACTCCATAACTTCCCTGAGCAGTTGTGCAAGAGTGCCATCAGTCACAGTAAAACAGAGTATTCTGATGTTCAGCTATTTTTCACTTGGTGCTAATTGTCTCTGGTCCTGGCACTGGGCACCTTTGAAAAAAGTCTGGCTCTGTCCTCTTTGCACCCTTCCTCCAGGTATTTATATTCACTGATATGATCCCACTCAGCCTCCTCTTCCCTAGGTGAGACACTTGAGGTCTCTCTGGATGTCAATGCGACCCTTCACATATCAGCCACTCCTCTTAGCTTTGTGATGTCAGCAAACTAGCTGAGGATACATTCTCCCCCATCACCCAGAGCATTACTGAAGATGTTACAGGACTGTGTTGATCCTGGGGGTGCATTGCTAGCTCCTGACCTCCAACTGGGCTTCATTCTGCTGATCACCACCCTTGGCCAGGCTGTTCAGACAGCTTTCAGTCCACCTCACTTTATGCTTATCCAGCCTATGCATTAGCAGCTTGTGTAGGAGGGTATTGTGGTGAGACTTGGTCCAAGGTTTTACTGAAGTCCACAGAGCCAGTATTGACTGCTCTGCCTTCATCTGCCAGGCCTTCACCTTGGTGAAGTTGTGCTGACTGCTCCTGATGGTTTTCTTGCCCTCATTGTACCTGGAAATGGTTTCCAGGATTAGCTGCTCCATTGCCTTCCCAGAGATCAAGATGAGGTTGACTATAATTCCCTGGGTTCTCCTTGAAGATAAGAGTGATAATGCATTGAACCTGCAAATGCTTGTGCATATGTTTACATTTTTGTGTAGTGCATAGTTCTTTTGTGCTTCATGTGGTTGGAATGAGATAGGTGGATCAACTTTGAGCTGAATTTTGCCTGATACACAGGTTTGTGATTTATTAGCTCACCATGTTCAGGTTTGAATTTACAGCTGTGCACTCTTTGGAATGGAAGGACTTTGTTCCCTGTGCATTACCAAGCATAATGGTGTGTCTGTCAGAAATGAAGGTTCTAGTTTTCTATTTTGCCTTCTTTCAGTTATTATGTGAACTTCTTAACGTGTTTTGTGACAGGTAGACATTATCCAGTGGCACTGGATAATTAGATTGATGGATAATTAAATTTTATATCAGCCTTATAAAATAAAAAAGAAATTACCGAATGTGTTATAACTTTATTTTCCAGGTAAGGAATGATGAAGGAAAGGTGATCCGTTTTCACTGTAAACTCTGTGAATGCAGTTTTAATGATCCTAATGCCAAGGAGATGCATTTGAAAGGGCGGCGGCACAGACTTCAGTACAAGGTAAAAATGCTAATGCTTCTCCCTGAAAATCGACCAGATATCAGCTGACTGGTCTGGTCACCTGTTCTTAGGTTTAAAGACTAGACAAAAGTAGGCATTCTGAATGAACAGCATGTAAAAAAAGAGAAATATATTTCATAGGCAGTATAGTTTTTAAAGAATAATGCAAACTGTGAAATTATATTTTGGTTGAGGCTTTTTTAAATATTTTAAATGTTTCTTGTAGTCCAAGTGATGCAAGCAATAGGAAGTTCTTTATGTTGCTTACCATGAAATTTAAAGAGTACAAAATAGTATTGCTCAGTGGTTTTGGTAGGATTAACAGCACACACTCTTCGTGTTGCAGATTTTTTAATGATAAGTGCATTCGTGCAGTTCTAAAACTGCATTTTACTTCTTCTAATTTTATTGTAGATGAGTAGTGTATGTTAAATATGTCAGAACTATTCCATAAGCTTGAGATGAGGACAGGAAAGCTTAATTCATTACTTTTCTGATCTAGAAAAAAGTAAACCCAGACTTACAAGTAGAAGTAAAGCCCAGTATTCGAGCAAGAAAAATTCAAGAAGAGAAGATGAGGAAACAGATGCAGAAGGAAGAATACTGGAGAAGGCGAGAAGAGGAGGAACGCTGGAGGATGGAAATGAGGTAATGCATTATGTTGCATGAATGAATGTGACAACCTGCTGTCAGATTGTCTGAAACTAAACTTCATAGTTACTTTTTTAAAATACTTTAGGGTACTCTGTACTGTCTTGTTTAAATTGTGATTTCTCACTGTGATTTTTGTTTGCTACTGTTCAATCCTTCTGAGTAATGCAGAGTTAGTAGAATTACTTTGCAATAAATGCAGACCTACTGTTACAGCAATAATTCATGTTGTTACCATCTCTTCATTGGTATTTGCTTATGACTGCTAGAAGTTGTTGAGAGCTGTCTAGAGCAGTGTCAAGTATTAGCTGCTGTATAAAGAGAGCACTTTGATGCACTTCAGGCGATATGAAGAGGACATGTACTGGAGGAGAATGGAGGAAGAGCAGCATCACTGGGATGACCGTCGCAGAATACCAGATGGAGGTTATCCTCATGGCCCTCCAGGACCACTAGGTCTGCTGGGAGTTAGACCTGGAATGCCTCCTCAACCACAAGGACCCGCTGTGAGTTTCTTAATTGGAGAAAAAAATTACACCATTCTTACCGGGAGACACAGTTAAGAAATAAAAAATTGTTCAGTGCTACTTTAGTTGTCCCCAGTGTTTCATAATAAAGGATTTGGAAAAAAAGAAATTATATGCTAATGAAATGGTGTAGGTGTACTAGTCCTCCAAAATAAGTCCAATGAAATGACAAGAGGATGCTTTAAATACTGCTTCTTATGAAACATAAGTCATACTGGTTTTTGCTGGTTTTTTATTTTATTTGATTGCATTATACAACATTATTTACCTAATTGTGGACAAATATATGGATAAAAGTCTTGGAGAATAATGTTTAGTGGTCCATCATACTCTAAGCAATGTGAAGTGCAGTACCACTTGGGTTGATCCTGGCATTAGACTGATAAATGCTTATCAGGGATCTGAAAGGTGATGAGGATCTGAAAGGTGATGAAGTGAGTGCAGATTGCTGAGGTTTGCAGCTGGCATGAACATGAATCACGTTGGGATAGGGAGAATAGCCAATACCTTTGATAGCAACCATCCAGAGGCACCTGGGTGGGCTGTAGGAGAATTGTGGAATTCTGCAAGTACAAATGCCTAATTCTGCACTCAGAAAGGAAGAACCCTTTGCCTTGATAGAGGCTGGGTAGCAGCTCTGCTGAAAGGGATCTGGGGGTCCTGGCAAACAATAGTCTGGGCATGAGTCAGCAGCGTGCCCTGGCAACAGAGCCAGCAGCAACCTCGGCTTTAACAGGACCACAGTCAGTAGATCAAGGACAGTGATCAGCTTTCATTAGACCCTAACGACAATACTACATTTAATTTTGGGCTTTCCAGTAGAAGACACATAAACTGTAACAGGCTTAGTGTGGAGCTACCAAGATGTTCAGGGGTCTGGAACACTTGCCCTATGAGGAGGCACTGAAGCATCTGGGGTTGTTCAGAATGGAGGAGAGTTCCAGTGGGACAGAACAGCCTTCTAATAGCTGTGCTTTATAAAGGATATGGAGCCAGGCTTTTTATAGTCATGAGAGGGTGAGATATATCCAACTTAAGCCAACACAAAGGAGATTTAGACTGAATACAGGAAATCATCTTTTTTTGTACAGGTGTTGTGCAGCCACCATCTTTGAAGGTTTTCCAAATCTAACAGGCTAAAGCCCTCAGCAACATGATGTGGTCTTACAGCTGACTGTATTTTGAACAGGAGATTGGACTAGGTGACCTTCTGGGGTCATCCTGTACAATCCTGTACATCCTGTACAGTCCTGTGACTGTACAAAAGTAATCATGGATACTTCATTTTGCAGAAATATCCCAAGTATTTCCCATTTGATAGGCAAGAGATACTAATGTTGACCAGAGTACCTCTGGTCTTGGGATTTGACCTTTGTTTAATTTTGATACACTTCATGTCTTTTCAGACATGATTGATTGTGACAGTTAAGGAAATGTCATGTTTTGTTATATTTCAGAAATGTGAGGTTTGAATATTCTGCTCCTTAGCCACATGTTTGGGTTTTGGTCATATTGTCTCATTTGTGAACTCGGAAGTGCGCCCAGGTTTCAGAAGAACACTTTTTTGTCTGTTCAGCCTCTGCGCCGCCCTGACTCCTCTGACGACCGCTACGTGATGACCAAGCATGCTGCTATATATCCTACTGAGGAGGAGCTTCAGGCAGTCCAAAAAATTGTTTCTATTACTGAGCGTGCTTTGAAGCTGGTTTCTGACAGCATGACTGATCATGAAAAAAGCAAGAACAAAGAGGGAGATGACAAAAAGGATGGCAGTAAAGACAGGTATTTTAAAATTACTTTTTTAGAATTTTATTGTTTTTCCTTGCCCTGTTATCAGTGCTTCCAAGAGTTCATCTCTTTGGGCTTTTATGCAGTATTTTGAAGTCTCAGAATGATGTGGAGTACTATTTTATTTTACTTTTCTATCTTCAGGATTATTTTTATGATTTTTACATTGTTATTTTAAATGCAACTTTTAACTACAATTCACAGAGCTTTGAAAGGCGTTTTACGGGTGGGCGTTTTGGCAAAAGGTTTGCTACTCCGTGGAGACCGAAATGTCAATCTTGTTTTGTTGTGTGCTGAGAAGCCCTCCAAGACGTTACTCAGTCGTATTGCTGAAAGCCTCCCTAAGCAACTTGCAGTAAGTAGAATTTAGATTTTTGGATTTGAATTTTGTAAAAGTACTGTGAAAATATGTCCTCAAGTTAAATGTCTGCAGGACTCACTGTGCTGCAACATGACATACTTCAGGTTCAGTTTCTTTCCATTTTCTGAGTGTTTTCATCTGAATTCAGAGACTGCTGCATGTTGTGCTTCCTCTATATTGTGTCCATACAAGCCTGTGCTCTAGCAGTGTAGTATCAATCACCATTTAACAGATTTCTTTTATTTGGGAAATAGAAATGAATACAAGAAAGACCATTAATCAGTTACCAGTAGCAATGGAGGTTATTACTGCCTGTTACATGTTACAGCACGCCTGCTGCCTCAAGGTCAAAGTTCTCCAGTAATGCCAGTCTTTTTTACTTATATCTTGTTTCCTTATTGTATGTATCAGTGTTTTATAGTTCAAAATTAGCCAGCTAAATCTAGTCTGCGTTTTTTTAGAATTTGTACCTTTAAAAAGGTAAACGTGCAGTCTTAGACCATTCAGTGAAATATAAACCCTTTGCAGTATTTCCACAAGAAAGTGTAAAGTCTCTGCTCTCTGCTGAACAAAGCCTGTCACTGTAGAGTGCTTGTCACAGTATTAGTATTTCAATGCAATCTAGTAAAATGCTTGACAGAATCACTGGAATGATCAGATTAATGAAAAATAGTCTCAAGTTTGCTGTTGTTTGAAGTAACAGAAGTAAATTTAACAAATGGACATCTTGGTCTGTCTTCATGGAAATGTTCACCATGTATATAGAAGAAGGTCACAGAGGTGCCTACAGCTTTCTTTTGGGGCTATTTAGAATTATTAAATAAAGTTGCAAAAAGCAATTCAGAATAAACACTTTATTAGTTAATCTTACGTTTTTTTCCCTGGCCCTTATTTGCCCTTTCTTCTTAGCATGTTGTGACACTAAAGCACAGGATGTACCTAGCAATACCCATCTGTAACTATGAGCTTGAAAAATATGCATCTTTGCTTTTCAAAGACTTCTGTGTTCCAGTGAGAAACACCCTGCTGATATTTTAATTGGCTCTGAAGCTTTTCTTTATCTCAAACACCATCAAGATTCTTGTTATGTAATTTATATTAATTACTTTCTGGGCAGTTTTTTTACTTCTAACCGCTTGGTTGTGTATTTTCATTAATAATTTGGAAACAATATGCAAGTCCACATATCTTTATACTGTGTAGTGTGGTTCTGTGACTACATAGGTACCTGTTTTTATGTTTTTATCTCTCTGTTGAAAAAAAGAATATGTTGGAATCATTTTTCTTCCTGATACTTTTAATGGCCACATGCTAATAGAAATTTCTGTTTCTCGATATTTAGGTAATAAGTCCAGAGAAATACGATATCAAGTGTGCAGTCCCAGAAGCAGCAATAATTTTAAATTCATGTGTGGAACCCAAAATGCAAGTTACAATCACACTGACATCTCCAGTCATTCGGGAAGAGAACATGAGGGATGGAGGTTGGGAAGCTGTTAAAGATGTTACTTATTTCTCACCTGTTTTTTTATGTTTATCTATTCTGCTTAAGATGGCACTAAGGTCCTGGAAGGCAACATGCTGGCACACATATTTGATCAAAACTTTGTTTTTCAACAGCCAATCTCAGTAGAAAACAGTTGGTTAAAATAAATGTGTATATGATGCTTTTATTTAATTTTTAAAATTTGTAACTTTATGTCCAACCTCAGCTTTCTGGAAAAAGGTACAAGCTTGATTTTTTTTTTTTCCCATCTTTTAAAATTATGTGGAAGACTAAGTATTTTATAGCAAGTGGCTATAAAAACTGGCTTTCTAGAGCAGTCTTGCCTTAAGAGAAATATTGTATGTATTTAGAAAATCAAATCACAGGTTATTTTGAACTGGGTCTGTATTAATATCACTTAGACATTCTGAATAGTGCCACTTAAAATGCACTTTTACAGTACTTTTGACGGTAACAGTGCTTCTAACTTTAAAAGATAATGCAGTTTTTTCCAGCTCTCTGAGGTTGTTTTTGGTCTGGAGTGCTTTTTGAGTATATTTATGCTCCTGGTATTGCAATCACTCTTCTATCCAACTGGCAAACCTAACTAGTACAATAAGAAATGCTCTGTCATTGAGCTGAAGCAGAAGGTGGAGCTTGGGAATCAATTTATGTTTCTGAAGTCCACAGTTTCTCTGGTGCCAGCAGTGTTGCTTTAGGGTCTGTTCTGTAACACTTTCAAAGCTCCAAAAGCTTTTAAGCCAACAAGCATGATTAATGTCTGCAGTACATTGGTTCTTTTTATTTATGGGTCAGATAAAATTACTTTTGTTTCCTTTTAATCCTGTATTTTCATAGTTGAAAGAGATCAGAGCAAACAGGGTTCTGGTGTTTGACAGTGAACCTACAAATAGAAAATCTGAGGCTGTTTTAACACTTCTCATATACAGGTTGAAAGAAATTTTATGTGTGTATGTATACATGTGTTTGTGTATATACGTATTTATATAAGCCACTGGAGTTTTTTTTTTTATATTTCATCTCATCACTACATGTCCTCTAAAACAGTTGAGGTTTTAATATTGCATTACTAAGTGTCCTGTAGCTGTGACTAGTGCATTTATAAGCAAGCTATGTTAACAAAGTCATCCTACATGATCAGAAAGAAAAATTTCAACATGCATTCTGTGGTTTGGATGACTTCTAAAGAGTCTTAGAGTGCCTTTGTTTTAAACTGTGCATTTTATTCCTAGCTATAAAGGCTTTGTATGTATACTGTCACACCAATTTTACTTGGTTTTGGACAATCTGAGTGTAACGACTCTGGGCTGAATCCAACTTTCCCTATTATTTAAGTTAATTAAAAAATGCATTTTGTTATTAAATTAGACTAAGAATTTAATTAAATTAATCTTAAACACCATGTTTATTTCTTGATGTACTGTGCAAAAGTGCAGTATTGATTCCTGCTGCTATACTCAATTTCAACTAAGTGGTTTCTGGCCCAAAATTGATGTGGACTAAAATTAAAACAAATTTCAAATTACTACTATCAGTCCCCTAAGTTATACCATCAAAAGGAAACAAATCTGTATTTTTGTCTGACCCACACTTGAGTTAAATGATCTTTGTGAGTTTATTCACTGCTGAATGCAGTACTGCCTCTAGGCAAACAAAATCAAGTTAGATTTCTCTTCAAGACACTGAGCAGTATAAAATGGTTGTGCAGAAAAGTTCACTTTTGAAACTGGAGAAAATAGAATACTGAATTGCTAATTATTGCAGCAAAGAAGTTCCTTATTCTGAAGACTGCTGCTTATTTGCTGCAGAGTAACAGTATGTGTTTGTGTTTTTCTTACTGCAGCTTCTCATGCTCTGTGTCTTACACTGATTTGAAGTTTTCATTTTCCTTAGCCCGCTTGGGGAGCTAGTTCAGATGTTAAGGAAGGCTTTACCGGAAGGACCAGTTGGAGTAAAGATGCAACTTGAGTCTTGCTCGTGGAGTAGAATCATGTTTGATGTGTTAAGTAAAAGGCTAAAAAAAATCCAAACAGTGAAATGAAATTGTTAACCGCATAGCTACTGTTCCTTACAGTATTGTGCGTTTGACAGTTGACCAAATCTGATACATTTGAGGAGCTGTAAGCCAGCTGTGGAGTCTTCCTTTGGCGAACAAAGTGTACATACTTACAAACACCTCTGTGTGTGCGCGTGTGTCTTTTTCATCCTTAGCTAACAGCCCCGGTCCAAAGCCTTCTAGCAGAGGGACTTGATTCCTGTCAGGAGTTGCTGCCAAGACATCGGAAGGATTTTTGACCAAGGTTTTCTAAAGCTCAGTGTCACACCTGCCATGCTTTACAAAGGAGGGGTTTGGATGCATAGTCCTAGCATCTGCTGTTACTTTGTGTTTGGTTTTTGGTTTTTTTTTTCTTTTCGTCTTTGTCTCTCTCCTAAAATGAAGCAGTGTTCACACTAGTCTTATAATAGTTGACTGGATAAAATATATTTTATGTAATAAAACTTACCTAAATTGACATACCTGTTAACTTTTAATGAAGAGGTAGTGTGGACACAGCGCGTCTAATTGAAGATTAACCCCTTATATTTAGGCTAGTAATAAATTATACAGGGTTATACGTGTTTTGTAAATTAATTCCGTTTTTGTCCTAGTTTAGTAGGGTGGTAGGTTAGGCATCTGATTTTAGTTGCACAGTCTTTAAGGGGTTAATCCAGAAATGTGAAACATATGCAAAAATCCACAGAATAAATATTACAGGAGTTTCCTTGATACATTTTTTCAGTCAGTGTTTTCTTAGTGTAGTACATGCCTCAGCACCTTCTGACTTTCAGAGTCTTTTTAAGTTCCAACGGTATTCTTATGACAGCTATTAGTAACCCATTTTAGATCAACATTTCCAGCACTGAGTAAGATTCTTTCCTGTACATTTAAATTGCAGTTCTTCTCAGTAAAACTATTTTACAAGTTGAAGGTTTTCAGAGATAAAAACCTTAAACCTTAATGAATTATTGTGCTAAAAGTTTGCAGTGTCACCTATTTGCATATTAGTTTTAGAAGAGTGTAAATAATTGACTGATCAAGCTATTGGCCCCACAGTACATATTTGCATTTTTAGTTCCTCATCCTTATTTTGCCACTTTTTCCTGTGGTGGGTTTTCTCAGGATGTACTCCTTGTCTCATATATCTGAGTTGTACTCCTTCCATCACTTAACTTTAGCTAGCACCCCTGTTGTGGGGGTTTGGAGGGGATTTTTTGTTGTTGTTTTTGTTTGGGATTTTTGGATTTTTAAAATTGGTTTTGTTTTGAAAGAAGCATCATGTTAAACATCTTAATTTGCTCTGTAATTGCACTGTTAGTGAAGATTTTAATTTTTCCACTTTAATACATAGTCTGTAAATTGGAATATCTGTGTGAGAAGTTACCTATGTTCTTCTCAGCTTTGCTCTTATGAAGTCTTGATGGTTTTATCCCTGTGCAGAGCAATGGGACTATCCTATCAAAATGCTCAAATCTGAATATAGGACTTCACATTAAATGTAGTTACTGTACTGCAAAGCTATACTACCATGTTAATTCATGGTCTTTTAGCTCTATATACTAAAGAATCCTACTATTTTACATTTGTGATTTTAGAGCACAATTTCTGCAAGATTCCTAAAAGCTTCTCGTTGCAGGCATGTTTCATGAGTCTCATTATTTTTTATTTTATTTTATTCCGTAACTTAACCTAAATTTAGATCGAGGAGGAGTAAACTCTATTGTTCCAAACAATAACTCCTTGAAATGTGTGCCATTGAGTGAGGGCTTTTTGTTTCATCTCATTTGGTATATCAGCAGTTATGCTAGTAACATATGTTGTAGTAGTCACCATAGCCATTTTCAGAATGAGTAAGAAGTAACTTCTAATGGTGATCACTGATCTGATTATATCCATATAATTTTCAAGTAACTCAAGGAAACCATTTCACATTGTTTGGTGGTTCCAGTTTCACTGATTAAACCACTTTTGTGGTCTCTTAATTTCTTTGGTAGCAAAGCAGTCCACTTGGTAATTAAATTATTTTTGGAACATTTAAATAGGCAATGTCTGGCATGTTTTCTCCATCTTTTAGACATTTTGCTTTGTTTTTTAGACTATTCCTTGCTTTTCTTTATCTTGGTGAGTCTTTAGTAAAGCAGTCCCTTTTCAGATCCTTCATTGCATCCTAAGTGTTGCTGGAACATATCTATTATGGGCTGAGGAATTTTATTTATATGGGTAAGAGAAAAAGTGCTAGAAAACAAGGAACTCTGTAATATTGAAGAACAAGTCACATTCCTATAGTCAGGTTTTTTAGTGTCAAATAATTTTAAGTTTAAGGCATGATAAAAATAACACCATGGCTAAACATTCAGTGCTTTTAAGATTTGTTATACTAAGTTCTTCTTTCAAGAATAGGTCCCAAATAACACCTGACAATTAAAATTTAAAAGAAACTAAGTTTGAATGTTTCTACTTGGTTGAAGTGGATTTTTGTGTTCCTTCTGTCTCGTGTTCTCTGTGCTGGTGCACTGTGTCCAACCATCCTTCCTTCGGTATTTAATTTTAGGGGATATGTGTTTTTCCACTGTTAGCTGAAATAAAGAACTATGCATTGCATAATCAGCAATGCAGTTGAAAATAACTTCAGAGCTGAAGTGCATTATGCTCTTGATCATCCTATGGTCGATGCTCTAGTCCTAATTGAGCGACTACTGCTGAACATTTACATTTCTCATTCAAGGGTTTAAACTTTAAATGGCATGTGTGACATTGAAGCTATTTAAGGAAGTGTCTTGCTCACCTGGTCAAACACCCATTCCTCACTGCATTTTGCCAATTCAATCCATTTTAGATGTAACCTCGGGTATGGTGAAAGACCCACCGGACGTCTTGGACAGGCAAAAATGCCTTGACGCTCTGGCTGCTCTACGCCACGCTAAGTGGTTCCAGGTTCGGAACATCATTTTACTTTCTTCTTGTAGCCTTATGAGAGATTAGTTCAGTTGCAATATGAATGTTTAACTGTGTGAAAACACTCAGCGTTGTTCATGCTAATAATACTTGATACTTCTCTGTTCCCTAAATTTAACTGTAGAAGGTTGAGTATGGAGGAGCTGCTTTATGCAGTTATTGCTCATTTGACATCATTTTTTTTTCCAGTCATTGAGAAGGCGATGTTGAAAGCTTGACTCGCTTGGGGTGATCATATGTTGTATATTTGTTATATATTCCATAAGGCTGCAGAGTAACTTCGCATTAAATAATGGAATATGCGTTTAAAGCTTTGTGTTTAGATTTAAGACTTTTTATTTCTTTTAAGTGCATTAAGTGTAGGGAATGAAAGGTGAGAAGCAACTGTTTGGTTTAGTGACTTTGCATGCTGGCAAAGGCACAATAAAGAAACCAAACAGATCCCCTTGACCTTTCAGTCTCTATACCTATTTCTTAGATCTTTACTTTACCCTTTTTATTTCTAATATAGAAAGATACTGTATTTATTGTTTCAAATGAACATGGGTCAAAGTGTATAGGGGATCAAGAAATGTTATTCTTGTATAACCTGTGCACTTTGACTTCTACCACCTTAAATTAATAACCCTGTATAAAATACTGCTGTAAATGGCAGCTCACGGAATAAAGTTGTAGAATGATTTGTTTCAATCTTGTATCTGAGCTTCCATTGAACAGTGGTGTTTTAGTCTTTCAACGAGTCTGGTTTGCTCTGGGTGCAGGGGTTAATTAATTTGATTTTGTATTGCTCTCAAGGCTAGAGCTAATGGTCTGCAGTCCTGTGTGATTATCATACGTATTCTTCGTGATCTCTGTCAGAGAGTTCCTACTTGGTCTGATTTTCCAAGCTGGGTAAGTAATGTTTTTTTAATGAGCCTTCTTAATAAATATGTTACTACAAGGAAATTATAGGGAAGTGTTAATACAATTTTTAAATTCAGGCTTTTTCAACACATAATGTAGGGTTTTGTTTGGGATTTTGGTTTTTGTTTTTTTTTTTGCTAACAAATAGTCCAGATTCCCTCTTAAAATACAGTTTTCTGTGTTTTTTCATTTGAAGCTGGAAGTTACTGGTTTTTTCCAAAAGAAATTTTCTTGTTCTTTTCTGTTCTTTGTGGGTAGATTCCTATTCTAGGTTTTAGCATTTTCTTCCTTTACTCTATATAAAAGAATCTATTTTAGTCTAACCACCTACTCTGAATTGCTTGGAGTTTGCTGAAGCTTATTTAAAATAATGTCAGCTGTGCCCATATAGTTCTGTGACAACAGAAAGAACTTGAAAGAAAAAATCACAGTAATTCTTATGTTTATGTCCCTTTCATAAGGGGAAATACCATAGTACTTCAGGACAGCCTGTGGTTGTGTCATCTTCATATTTTAGTCAGTTTCACTGTAATCTCTCGGTTGTATTGGGTCACCTTTCTTAATTCAGTTGAGTGTTCTTGGAGCATTCATTTTGCATTGATTACCATACAAATACTCCAAATACTAACGGATGTATAATCTGTGGATTGGACTAGGTTAGTCTGAAACAAATACCTGAAACATGCATCATTTGGAAATAAACCTAGCTCTAGCTGTTGTGTTTTGCAGACCAAATCCAGTTGCAATGAGCAATTCCTTTTCAGTTTTGACAGGAAGAACGCTAACATTGTTGTGATCTTTTGACTTTATTTAGATGAGAAATACTTTACAGCTCCACTAAGTTTGCAGACAGTTTTATTAAATTACTTCTAATAATATATATTGCTTCTGGAAAGGAAGTGGAACAGTAATGTCTGTTTTTCTAAATATTTAAATGGAAAAAAACTTGTGCCGGTTTCAGTACCGCATTTCATGAAAAGTACACTAAACAAATACAGCTTAAAAGATGCTAAGTGCTCTCTTAATATCACTATGATACTGAGCTGCCCAGAGAATGAACCTTGGCATACTTTCAGAAAAGTATCCGTACAACTATTGCAACACACAGCAGGGATATGGGTGAAGAACAAGGAATGTTGCTTTTTAATTCTCACATTATGTGTTCCAAAGCACATCCAGAGAGAAGAGATATGAAGCAGCGTGTCAGACCTCGCTGTGTCTCAGTTCTCTCCAAAAGTGATTCCTGATTCGTTCCTGGTGCCTGATGCATTCTCAGTGACATGGATCAGCACTGAACTCTAGTCAGCTGTTCTTTTAGCCTGTAGGAAAAGTCTTCTGATAAAAACAATGACAAAATGAAAGTGATGATATCAGGCAGTATGCATGGAATTTAATAGATTGGAGTAATACAGTTTTCTGAATACAGATATTCTTCTACCCTCTGTACTAAAAACCTTTTACAAATAAAAGAGATGACAGAGCTTTTTTTTTAAAAAACCATAAGTAATTGTAAAAATAGAAGTTAATAGGAAGCCTGAATGCTCACAGTAGTAGCATTTCATATACCTAAAAGTAGAAACTAAATTAGAAGAACTTTGTCAGGTTCCTACACATCATTCAAATTTGAAATCCAGTCTTTTTTGCATATAAACACCAAGACAACATAATTCATGTTTTCCTAGGACTGAGTTACAGACCTCAGTGTATTGCATGAGGATCCAAAAGAACTAGATTTTAATATATACAAATCCAAGGTCTGCTTTTTTTTCTTTACTGATGCTCTTTGTTTACTCCTTGAAAACGTCTTAATTACTGTTGCCAAATCCTTACTGATACAGCAGGAGTATGGAAATAATGTGCTCAAGAATTGAAATCTGTCAGTTAAATGGAAAAAAATAGAAATTCCATTCCTTTCTATTCCTAAAATAGAAAGGAATGGGCAGCCTTAGTGATTAGCGCTGCCTGTAGTTACTTGCATACATCAAAATAAATATTTACACCTTTAAAGGAAGAACAAAAGGTAGCATTTGAACAACTGTAGATGTGGTGAGGAAGACAAGGTCCAAACAACAAATGCCTCCAAAAAAACCTGGCAAAAACTATTTGAGAGTTAAACTTGCCAAAGAGGTAGCAGTTAAACATCAATCTAATTCTGGGAAGGAGATATAGGAGAAGTTAGATCTTTCTTTTACAAATACTTTTATAGGTTCTTCTGGAAAAAATTAGTGTCTAATAAAAGTGAACAGTGGAAATATTAGCAGAAAAAACATCAGTACTTAAAGCACAGCTAATGATTTAAACCATTTTAACAAATATCAAATAATGTATAAATTTCAGGACGTATACATTCTGAAAATGAAATGTATACACGATAAAATATATTTATTGTAGAGGTTTTTTTATACTTGTTTAACATCTGAGTTAGTGTTGCTTGCTAACCAGGAGAAAAATTGCTGTGCGTTTCAGTTGTGCTAAACTGAAGGACTAGTGAGGATATTAAGCATTTTAAGGACAATAAATTTTTGATGTTACAAGTTTCTGTACTCTTATAGAAAAAACTATTTCTATTTTTCTAAAGCATTCTGTTTCATTAGGTATACCGTGTATTATATTCGTGTGGCTGAAAGAATCAAGTGTCCTAGAGTGTTTCAAACTCTCAAAAATGGTTGGACAAGTTGTCTACCTGTATATGTAGGCTACTACTGTATAAATTTCTGCAAAATCACTGAACAACATGTGATGGGAAGAAGCCCATCACAGAATCACTGAATTCTTCAGGTTAGAAAAGACCTTGAAGATCATCAAGTCCAATTGTTAACTCAGCACCACTAAACCATGTCCTTAATTGCCATATCTGTGTGTTTTGCACACACTTCCAGGGATAGTAACTCTGTCATCTCCCTGGACACCCTGTTCAAATGTTTTACAACCTTACTGTCAAATTTTTTTTCCCTAATATCCAATCTAAACCTTTCCTGGTGCAACTGGAGGCCATTTCCTCATTATGTGGGAGAAGAGACCAACCCCCACCTGATACACCCTCCTTTTAGGTGCTTATACAGAACAATAAGGTAATCTCTGAGCCTCCTTTTCTCCAGGATAAACATCACCAGCTCCCTCAGCAGTTCCTAACAGAACTCTGTGCTCCAGATCCTTCCCCAGCTCTGTTCCCCTTCTCTGGACACATTCCAGTAACTCAGTCTCTTTCTTGTGAGGGCCCAAACTGACCCCAGGATTTGAGGTGTGGCCTCACCAGCTCCCAGCACAGAGGGGCAGTCACTGCCCTGGTCCTGCTGGCCACACCATTGCTGATACATTCAGGATGTCCTTGGCCTTTCTGGCCACCTGGGCACATTCCAGTTCATGTTCAGCCACTGCTGACCAGCACCCCCAGGTCCTTTCCCATTCAGCAGTTTTCCAGCCACGCTGTCCCAGCCTGGAGCTGCAGGGGGTTGCTGTGACCCAAGGGCAGGACCCAGCACTTGGCCTGGTTGAACCTCACACAACTGGCCCTGGCCCGTGGGTCCAGCCTGTGCAGATCCCTCTGCAGAGCCTCCCAGTCCTCCAGCAGATCAGCACTCACACCCAGCTTGGTGCCATCTGCAAACTGGCTGAGGGTGCTCTTGATTCCCACATCCAGGTCACAAATAAACAGGACTGGGCCCAGCACTGAGCCCTGGGGGACACCACCAGCAACCAGCTGCCAGTATCAGAACTCATTATTCATCTGGCACCACCTTTCTTCATCTTTATAAAATAACTGGGGTTTGTGTCCATTTTAACTGAGAGTGTTCTATGATGTGTAATGTTCTTAAAAAGTCACGATTCAAAATTCTCTACTGAGGAACAGTAGCAGCTTTATTCTGTCTTAGTCCATCTCCTAATTTATCTGAATCCTCCTCTTGTTGGTGTAGGCTATGGAGCTGCTCGTGGAAAAAGCAATTAGCAGTGCGACTGGACCACAGAGTCCTGGAGATGCACTGCGAAGAGTTTTTGAGTGTATATCTTCAGGAATCATCCTTAAAGGCAAGTTGCCTTTTATGTATACTTACACTTAACTCATCTGAAATCTTGCTTGATAATAAAGTAAAGATGTGTTACTAATTAGCCTGATTATTGTAGGTGGTCCTGGCCTTCTGGACCCTTGTGAAAAAGATCCTTTTGATACACTTGCTGTAATGACAGATCAGCAACGAGAGGATATTACTTCAAGTGCACAGGTATGGGAATGTAGTTGTGAAGTAACTAAATTTGATGTATGGTTTTGTTTTGGTTCTGTTTTTTTTAATGGAGCTTTATATTGGATGTGAAATAATTTTCTCAGACTGGTAAGTCGGAGCTTACCAGTCTTAAGGTAGGCTTTGAATGTATCACAGGACAAGATGTTATTGCACTGAAATAAATGTATTTTTTCTGAACAATTTATAGCATTCTCAGTCTGTGTCTATATATCTAGATCTGTAAACAGACTTACTCTACAGCAGTATGTTACTAGATTGGAAATTTTGTAAATACATCTGTGTAAGATTCATATAATAGTAATGATCATTCATGCTTCCAGTTTAAGAGGTTAGGGCCTCTTAATTTGATCCTTTTGCTAATGATTCCTAATCACATGTCACTTAACATGACATGTGACAAGCCTTGGCTGTTTCAGTGCAAGCCCAGAAGCCCAAACACATGTACATTAAGCTAAGATGCTGCACTTAGAGAAGCAGCAAAAGTGACATGCACATTTTATTTTGTTGATTTTGTTGGGAGACAAAAGATTGAATAATTAGACCTAAGGGTAATATCACACATCACTGATGTTCTTTCCTAATTGTTTGACCAAGTGCTTAAAATGGATGTTTGTTTGTAGCACAAGTAACTTTTCTTTACCGTTTTTCTAGTTTGCGCTGAGACTCCTTGCATTCCGTCAGATACACAAAGTTCTAGGAATGGATCCGTTACCACAGATGAATCAACGCTTCAACATCCATAATAATCGTAAAAGGAGAAGGGACAGTGATGGGGTTGATGGGTTTGAAGCAGAGGGAAAGAAGGACAAAAAAGATTATGATAACTTTTAAAAATGTTTGTCGTCATTGCTAATATTGATGGTAATGAAAAGTCCATTTGTTGCCTTGCTTTTATTTCATTCATAATGATGTCTGTTTAAAACATCCAAAACCAGCTTCTTAATTAGATTTTGAAGAGAACAACCTAGCTCTTCTGTGAGATTTTGAATATTTTAATTGGATGTACTGTATCAGACAAATTATGGATGGAAAGACTGCAAATGGAAACTTGTCATAGGAAAACATCGTTTTTCCTCATTGCATTTTCTTTAAATGTGTTGCTAAGTTTAGTATATTTTATTCTTTTTTTTGTCTTTCTTATTAACAAGTGCATTGTCTTCCTATCTTGACTGTATTTAACTCAGCATTTGTGTTTCTGTTGCTATGTGTATTTTGACCTTTTATTTAGAAGTATTTTTGTTTGCCTTTGACACTAGTTGTATGAGTTACTTTGTGTTAGGTAGTAAAACAGTTCCCCTCCCAATTAATATTTTAGAGAAGGTTTTTTTTTCCTTTTTTTGTAAAGTGAGACTGCAGGATTATGTTTTTTTCTAAATGTGAAGGGGTTACAACACATAATTGTCCTGCCATTTGAGTGCTCAGAATCCAATGTTTTTGCCAATCTTGTGGCATTTGTCTTCTTAGTGTGATATAACAGTGTAATTAAGACAAATTTGTGTTAATCTAATCGAGTTTGCTGTTAGTTGTGCATTAGCAGTATAAAAGCTAATATATACAGTATGGTCTTGCAACAGTTTTAAAGCCGCTGCATAATTGATCGAAGATTTGCATGATGGATTTTTTGTTGTTTTTCTTTTCAATAGAAGGGCTTTAAAAACTATTATCTTAGGTTAAATGCATAGGTCTTTGTATGATTGACTTCGTGACATAGCAAGGCCAAAAAATAACTTTCTGAATTTCTTTTCTCAACAAGCAAAGGTGGGCATTTTCCATTTAGACAAAGTTAGTCATTCTTTTTGGTCAACTTTGTCGATATGGTATTAATTCCTCTCAGCCCTTAAAATAAATGTTTGTCATATCAGTGCCTGTGAGGTTATTCCTTATATCTGTTCCTGTATAAAACTTCTGTGATTTTTTTCATTAATTCAAATTTTAAAAGTGAAGTATTACTTAAAAGTGAAGGTTATCAAAGGAAAAAAACCCAGAAAATTATTTACTGTGGCCATAGTGTATGCTTATGTCTCTTTCAAAAATCTAAATATAGCAGTGGTGTAAGTAAAGTTACATCATACTGTTGATGTATGCTCTGGTACACAGGTGTGATTTGTTGTCACAGCACTACAGTGGAATACACAAAAATCAAAATTTATTAAACTATTAAAATGTATTACACACTGGAAACTGAAGTTCCACTTACTCTGTTAGATGTGTATTATTCTTTGTTGCAAACTCATAAAACACAGATTAATATAGACTAACATTCCGGTAGCTACTTTATTGATGGTTGTAGGAGAGTATCACATGTGACAAAGATAAAAAATTTGTAATTTCTGATACTGTTTACTAAGAAAAGTCCAACTTCTGTTCCATTTCAAGGTTGAATTTATCTTTGACCTTTTTAATAAGCAACTATTGGAGCGGGGGGCATGTTTCTGTTCCCAGCATCTACTGCTAACCAGTGTGGGCCTATGGAATAAAAATACAATATTTTAGAAAAATAGAGGGAATCTAAAGATTTAAAAAAGAAAAACACTTAATAATAGTGTTCTGCGAGCATCAGAGTGCAATTTTCAAGGGAGTGATTATAAGGGGTTAGCATATAAAAGTAAAGCTTTCTCACTGTAGGAAAGCTTACTAAATAATTAGAAATAGGAAAAGCAGAAATGCTTTGAAGTTACTTTAAAAAAATTACACTCATTTCATTGTCCATTGCTCCAAGCATATGCTTGTTCTAAGGGGATATCTTGCTGCCATCATGTCTAGTTAGCCATTACTATTTATTTTGAAAGCTGCAGGTGCTATTCATGTGGCTAGTTCAACTCCATACCAAAGTTTCTTTCCTCATAAAGTAAACTTTTCTATTCAGGAATGTGACCGTAAAATACAGGATTAAAAAGGTCAAAGATGTATTTTAGATTTTCTGTATTTTTGTTCTGCTGGCTTTTAGCTCCTAACCAGTTTCTGAATCTTTTGAAATATTGTATACTTAAAGTGATTCCACATTAAATATGAAGCTGTGACCATGATTTTTGTGCTGTGTGGTGAAAGGTGAATTTGCAGTTTGTTTCTGGTGTTCCTACCCATTTTAATGGATAACTCCTGACTCTTGTTAACAAATCTAAAAATGCAAAAACAAGGTTTTCAAAAGTACAGAGCTAGCTTTGACTTAAATACTACACTGTGCACTTGGAAAGGCAAAACTAACTACATGAGCATTTGAATACCCTATGTTTTGGTAATGCTAACCTTTTACTAATAAGCACTGTTTACATTTTTTATTCAGCAGTGCTGTGTGTTAAATCCCACAATTGCAAACACTGTAGTCCTCATTCACAAGAGGGAAGTGTACACAGAAAAGATACTGTCCCCATGTTCACTTTAGAGGAACAGTTGGTGAACATATGAGCTGTTCTGTTTCAGAGCTTTCTTAGTTTTGACTTGTCTTCCTAGTTCATAAGTGTGTCCAGTCTGTGAGCAGTGTGGTTTCACATGGATCTGTGTGTAAAGGCACTGCTAGAAATTAAAGTCTGTTAGACACAGTCCATCGACTTCTTGCCCTTTTATGAAATTCTAGATGAGCACTTAAACTTGCAGAACTATTGAATACGATGGGTTCATTTGTAGCTTCTATTTTTAGACCTTTTAGTACCTAAAATTTTTCTACCTAGAAAACTTCCATGAGTTGGAATCAACTTGAAATATTCCTGCAAAAATGTGCATGCATATTTAACATTCTTATTGTTGGTTGAATATCTGCTTTATGTAGCATAGCATTAATAATGGTGGGCAATAGACAAAGTTAGCAATGGTTTCTTCCATTTGTATTTGTTTTACAAAGTACAGTGATAGAGTCAACAAAAACATCTGTTTTCCTTCATTTTTTTTTAAATGACAGCTGTAAGCCAAAGAGCCTTCTAGCCAAATAGGCTAGCAAATTAAAGTTCTCCTGAGAGATTCCTTTATAGATTCCTCCTTACTTCCTTCCTCAGAATATCTTTTTATCCTTCAGTGTGGTATTTCTCAGACTTTCAAAATGAAACAGAGAGCTGGTCTTTTTGAGAAAGAAAAAAAAAATCCAAGGAGTGTTCTCTATAGACTTAGTAGAGCAGTTTTGATTTATACCCAAATAAAAATCAAACATCATTCTATAAATATCTGTTTATCTGTATTCTTAAATTTTGTTCCACTTTTTTTGAAAGTCTGAGAGACGCTTGCTGTTGTTTATTGAACTTCTTGCTTGTTTACAATTTGTATTTTAAGAAACACTGCCCTAATAATACCCAACAAGTGTCCAGTTGCTACCAAGGCAAAAGTCACTGTTTTTCAGGGACTGGCAGCTCTTGCTGGGGATGTTGACCCAGCATAGTGCATACCTTCCCACACATCATGGTCCTTACGTGTGTATGGTAGCAGCTCTCTGGCCACAGAGAGCAGACACAAACTTACTTAGGTGTTTTCTTGGGGAAGGTTGTAAGAGAAGTAGAGAAAAAAGAATCAAAACAATTCTTATCTCATTTACACTTCCTGTATTTGTGCCCATGTGGAATGTGTTTAGAGATTGTTTACCCAAGGTGAACTTGCTTAATTGGACACTGGTGATAGTGTTTTAGATTCACTGACAAATTAGATCCACATGTGTGTTGGGACTATGAGTAGAGAGTCACGAGATTTTCAAGTTAGCTAGTTAGTGATAGTGCTTATTAGTGAAATATAGTGTGATATAGTATAATAGAGCAATTGATCAGCCTTCTGCAGTCATGGAGTCAATGCTAATTATTACCCAGATGGGACTTACAGTGACACTTTTGTTAGTAAGGGTCGTCATTTAGAAAGATCTTTAACACTTTCTGTTTTCTTAAATTTTTGCAAAGCCATGGCCACCAGTATTTATTGCGGGGTAGTTTAAAGCCTACCAGCTTGCAGAAGGCTCAGCCACTGGCTTAAATACTTTCATATATATTCTGCATCACTCCTGTTTGGGGTTGATACTCTGAATCACAATAAACATAGGATGGCATCAAGAAACCTTTGTGGATTTTGTAAGTTTTCTATAATTAAAACTCTGAGATGCAGACCAGAGTAGCTGACCAAGAGGAAATAAATGGCCTTTTCTACAGTAGAAAGGTTACTTTAACATTAAAAGTGAGAAAAAAGGCCTCTTGTTTCAACATAAGAATCACAAATCTTGCTCCTTATATAACCTCTTCTGTTTCCTTTTCCGCATGTTGTATTGTGTTTATATCAGTAATATGCATGTATGATCAGACTGTGTAAGACAGCCTTATCACAGACTTTACTTCTGGCACACATTTGAGTTTGACAGTAATTTTTTGGTTATACAAGTTATTTAACACTATGGGAGAGATGAAGGTGCCTGAATACAGAAGTTTACTGTCATGTTTTACATGCTTCTAGGCTATGTGCAGCTCCAAAAGGTGTTTCTCAGAGGTGCAGGCCCACAGCTGTCAGTCCTACTTGGATACCTCAGCATGGCTTAGGATTGTTGAGAATGTCACTGCTTAGGTAACTACTTCTTCTTTTCACATGTGAGAGAAAAGCACAGTGCGTCTAAGAACTGGAGCCAGAGTGATCCAGGATGTTGCCAGTATAGTCATGTGAAACTGCAGCTTCAGGAAAGTGGGATAATCATGGTGGTATCAGCAGCAGAGGATGCTTGTGATAAGAAAAGTGTCTGAGATAATTAAATGCCATCCCACTTGCTACCAATAATTTCAATAATTTATTTTATTTGTAAATGGAAAGGGAATAAAATACAATAGAAGAGACTTTTCTGTATTGACAGGAAGGGACCTTTGTCATTGTCACTTGCCTGCCCACTCAGGGCTGGCCAAGTTCCAGCACATTGTTAAGGGCACTGTCCAAATGCCTTTGAACACTGACAGATTGGGGCATTGACCACTTCTCTAGAAGCTGTTGCAGTGCTTGACCACCCTTTCTTTAGAGAAATGCCTCCTAATGGCCAGGAAAGTTCTCCTGTGCAGCTGTGAACTGCTCCCTCATGTCCTGTCCCTGGATTACAGGTTTGGCACCTCCCCTGTTCAGGAAGCTGCAGAGAGCAGTGGGGTCACCCTTCAGCCTCCCTTTCCCCAAACCAGACAAGCCCAAATTCCTCAGCCACAAGTTCCTTCCGGCCCTCCCACCAGCTTTGTTTTCCTCCTCAGGACACCTTCAAGGACCTTCCCTTTCTTCTCCACCTGCAGGCTCCAGGTGAGGCTGCCCCAAGGCTGAGCCCAGCAGGACCATCCCCTCTCTGGGCCGGCTGTGCCGTGCTCAGTGCCCTGGGATGGGGTTTGTTGGGATGGGGTTTGTCCTTGGGTCTGCCTGGGCACTGCTGACCCACCCTGAGCACAGCACCAGCGAGCCCCACGTCCCTCTGCAGCTGTCCAGCCACTCCTCTCCCACTGCATCCCTGTGCTTGGCATTACCCATCCCAGGTACTGAATCCAGCATCTGAAGTTGGTACATTTCATTCCATTAGAAAAGTGGGAGTGGGGGAGAAAAACAAAATCAAAAAACCAGACAAAAATATCAACAGAAAGAACAGAACTAATTAAATACATCCAACTCAAGAAATAAGATGGGGAAGACCATTAGAGAGCTACAAATCAAAAGAAAAAGGAAAAATATTACGTCAATACTCAACAACAATCAGTTTCAAAAATAGTGTAGGAAATCAAAGAGAAGGGCTCTGTTTCAGTAGAGAGCATGATTGGACACTCATGCAGCAACTGCAGCACTCCAGAAAAACACAGAAGAAAAAAGAAACTCCAGGTGATTGAGGAGTTTAAGACTCAAATGGTTTAGGCCCGTGGAACTGAGGTGTTGAATATGTTACATTCCATGTACAGTAAGTGAGCTATGGGAAAAGGTGAAGGAAAAGCTGAAGAGTTTTTACTGACTTTCCATGCATCTCTCCTGCTTCACAGACAAAACTTCATCAGGAGTCCATGCCTTCCTCCCTTGCAGGTGAATCCTCAGGGCTGTGTTTGAAGTCCCTGTGTGCTCCCAACAGCAGAGAGCGCTGTGTCCTCAGTAGCAGCTCCCACTGGAAGGCCAGAGTTAGTTCTCACCTTTCTGTGAGAGGCAGGGAGGGAAAACTGTGATGTTTTAACTATTACATTGCCTCTCTATTGCCAAAGAATGTATTTTAAAATAATTTTAAAATCATTCTTTAATGATGCACCAAAGTCATCATGGCAGCAAAACCCTAAATAAAATCTACTAGTGATTTAGAAGACAGCAGTGGTTAGAAACACAGCCAGAATTATATCCTGAATAGAAGTAGATACTCTACGGGTGTAAAGAAATTACATAAATCAGAGTAAGCATAGCAGAAGGAAGAAGAGAGACTCGATTTTGAGTCATTGAGGGCTGCAAAGAAGAAATTCTGAAAGGTAAGGATTCCCACTTAGGAAGGCAATCTGAGAAAGAGGTTATGAAGGGAGAGTTGATAAAATGTGTGTGTCATGGTTTGACACTGGCACAATGCCAGTGCCCCCATGAAAATGCAATCTCTCAACTGAATGCTGTGAAATGCAATCGAGAACAGAGCAAAGCAGGCCCAAGCTTAGTAACAAGGAAAAAAAAAAGCTTTATTAAGCTACTACTAGTATTCTATTATAAAAGGAAAAAGAAAGAAAAAAAACACACAAAATTCAAAATGAAAACCTTCCAAAGCATTTCTCCTCCCACCCAACTCCAACAAACCACAGTGAGACACCACCTGGACCCCAGTCAGGTTTCCACCCTCCAGACAATCGATACTCAGTCCATCGAGAGAGGAGCCCCTTCTGTGCCACAGACCCCCAAGAAACACAGCTGCCACATCCTGTGTTTCCATGTCACACATGGCACCGCCCGGAGAAAAAAGTTTGCCAATGGTGACCCTCTCCTTTCCATGCAGAGTGCTCTCACCACCAATGCATGGATGGACAGATTGCTTTTAGGATTTTTCCTTTCAAGGATGCCCTGCCAAGAGGGGAAAAACAACAGTTCAGGTTTTCATTTTTGGGACCACAGTCCCCCGCATTTTCCCCTGGGGCTGAGGATCCAAGAACAGAGATCTTCTTCTCTTCTTCTTCTCTGAAGACAGGGGGCACCACCACAAACCTCCCTAACTTTTCTCTGTTCACTCCACTCCTGTCTTTTCCCAGCTGAAGCAGGTCTCTTTGGCTCACCAGCACCCTCCTAAAATACAGTCTCTCTTGGAGGAGAAGATCGGTTCAGTCTGTGGCTACCAAGAAAAAGTCCAGCCAAAAGCCTCTCCATCATCTCCCCCCACCTAGAATTTCTCCTTCCAACATCCCAGGGTCCAACCTGTCTCTCTTCCTCTCTTTCAAACCGAGGAGGAGGAAAAATTTCACAAAGCTTTCATTTCTCAAGGAAGGGTTAAAAGTCCCAACTCCCAAGGATGGCTCACTGCCCAGGCTCCAGCTCCCACAGCGGCTGGGCACTTTGCGGCCCTCGGCTCTTCTTCCCCGTGGTGTATTGCTGACAAGCTACCGCTGTCTCCTTCTCTCTCTCTCGAGAGGGACTCTGGTGGGGAGAACAGAGACATCCCAGATTTTCTCCACCCTTCCATCTGCAGGGGGCCAGCCCGGCTCCAGACCCTCCACCCTTGGGCCTGCCTCTGAAGGCCACATGGCTTCTCCCCTCCCACACCCAGCTCGTGGCTGGGCAGGGGAGAGTCCTGCACTGACCACTGACCGGAACCCAAGAGAGCGAGTTCTCCTGGGAATTCTGCTTTTAACCCCTCTGTGTTCTCAGGGGCGTGTCTACCTTCAATTGGTCAATGTCCAAATTGACCTCTTCCTTCCGAGAAAAATTATTTTTCAGTGTCAAACCCCGACAGTGTGTCAAAAGATTGTATCTGGCAAATCATTGAGAACAGAAGGAGGGGCATTTGAGATAAAAATCTTGTATGAGGGGGTAGGGTGTGGTTTTTCTTTCTCATATCTATTAAGAAATTTCTTGCAGCTGCTGCCAGGGGTGATTTCAGGGCAATAGATTCAGGAAAAGCATTCCTTACATGACAGTGGTAAATCATAAATCAGGATTCTGGATGCTTTAACTACCGTCCCCAGCAAGTTCTCCAGCACATCCAAAGGCACAATATGAGCCAATTTACAAGCTATGGGATCAGTTCAGCTCCTGTTACAGGAGTAGCCAGGGCTGAAGTGTTTCCCAAGAAGCAGTGATGCATTCACAGAACACAGATCTGAAGCCAAGCAGTGTGGGACAAAGTCCACACAATAAAATTCCGCCAGTCCTCTGCTGGTTTATATATTCTCCCTGAGGAAAAGTCCCTCTACAAATTTCACGCACACATTGGAAAAAAAATTGATTTAAAATAACTTACTTTGGTAGAAAAACCTGGAGTTTTGGAAGTGCAGGTGATTTCTGGAATTCTCAAGAAAAATGTTTCCAAATACCCACCTGATATTCAGGCATGCCAGATTGCCATGTGGATATCAGCATGAATATTTTAATTCTAGCATGAATGCATTTTAATTCTAGAAAGTTTGGTCAAGAAACTTTCCAAGAGCCTGAAGATAAAAACCACAACAAGTGCAGAGAAAAATACATTCTAGTAAATCGGAAGCATTTGCTAACAGTGAAGAACACATGGATTTATGAGATTCCTTTTACAAGATTTGCTGCTCCTATAAAGTTTGCTGTTTCAAAGACTCATTTGTCTTAGCCAAATAGAAGTACGCCTTGATTAGACAACGGCCTTTTTGAAGTCAGGAACAGTAAAGGGAAGCCTCTAGACTCGTGTTTGTGTTTTGCCATGAGTTTCTGCTAAAGAGCATGTAGCCTTCCTGAAGGGGTAGGTTTGTGCCTGTTTCCCAGATTATCTGGGCTGGATTTTTTAGTTGCAGCAGTGGTATGGGAGGTGGGGATGACAGCATGAGCTTGATGGCTTCTTTCATTACCTGACATCCATGATTACTGTCACATACATGCATTTTGCATTAGGAAATCAAAGCCAAGAACAAGTGGAGGGCCTGGGTGGACAAAGTAAAACGAGCACATTTTTTCACTGCAGTCATGCACTAGATACAATTTTCACTTCTAAAGGAAAGAACAGAAGAGCCAGGACACAGCCAACAAAAACTTCAAGTTTGTATGTGTCCTTCCCAAAGAGAAGAGGTAACTGTTTAGGCCTCATAACGAGTATTTCTCCCCATGGATATGTTGGAACTAACCTATCCTGTACCCTGTAACTCAGACACTGGATGATTGTCACTAGCTTTGCTTTGCTTGTCCTCATGCCCAGCAGGAAGAATCCTGCACAGGAGCAACTATTTGACTAGATGGACCAGATTCCTAGCTAGTGACAGACAGCTGGACATTGTTCCTAAGGACTTTTTATCCACATTGCATTTGGAGAAGTGACTTGGAAAGAAAGAATCAGGGCTGCCCAAGAACACCTTGGCAGATATTTTCCACCACCCAGCTTAGGGACTGCCATGAAACTGGGAGCTGAATGTTGCTTTTTTCCTTTTGTGGGATTCACTCCAAGACAGAAGGGTCAATTCACATCCTTTGATATCAGGAGGGCCACACTTAAATTTATCCGTCTGGTTATTTACAAGTTCATGATTCTTAGGGCTTCCTTTTGGACTGCAGGTTTAGAAGAAACAAGGGTGAGAGGAGAGCCCTGATGTAACTTTGCCTCACATCCAGCCATGGTGTAGGCTTTTTCCCAATGCAGGTGAGGTTTGGCTCACCCTTTGTATACTGTTAAGGATAAGAAATACTCAGGATGAAGTAATTTCTGCTCACAGCATTTTGGAGAATAAAATAAAGAAGTTCACCACATGACAAAGAAGTCTCTGTGTGCTCAAAAACAAGTAATTGTGTTTGCTTCAAAACAGCTAAAAAAAGGTGAGGAACTTCCCTAGCCCTTGTATTCTTGTTTGTGACACCAATGCTTTCCTGGGTGAGTAGAGTTATTAAAAAGTTACTCACTTCCTCTTCACCCACTTGTAGCTATTAAGAGAGGTGATTTTGCTATTCAATATGTGGTGCTTTGTTCCCTGAGTTTTCACAGCTCTCACAGCAATATTTTGTTTTCCATCCTCAAGTTTAAGACATGTAATTCCCAGCTGCATCTCTGTGGCTAAAGTAAATACTCTGGTCCAGGGTGTGTTCTCAGCAGTTAATGCCTCTGTCCTGCTCTTCATAGTGTAGCTGTGTATTTGGTCTTGCACTCTTCTGTGTACATATTTTGGAACTATATGTCTCAAATGGCAGATGAACCTTCCTGGTTAAAACGGTTAGAAAAGTTAGCTCTGAAAGGCCCTGGTAGAACAAAAACATTCAGTAATTAAGGGATGGATGCAAAATGGCACTGGTCAGTATTGCTACCTCTGAAGGAAGTGCTGTTTGCCATCTGAGTCATGATGTGTGGCCATGTGGGACATCACAGATTACTTCACTTAAGAAAAACATTGCATCTCTTCAACCACCTTCAGGGAGGAACTGGGCACATAGTGTCTCAGGACTGAGACGTGGGATGGAAGAGGAATCAGAGCCAGATATTTCAGCTGAGAAAAGCTAGAGTAGAACTGCTCTCTCTTTACCCAGAGAGATTAGGTTCTCACAATGATGAGCAGAAAACTGCTTAAGAAATTGAATCACACAACACAGTCAGTAGAGAAAGGCCACTGCAACAAAGATAAAACATAAAAGATTTATATAGGACAGCATTACAAAATCTCTGACCATATACTTCAAAAATGGACTCATCTTAAAGGTAACAGACTGCAATCTGAACCAAACTGAGAAACTAATTCCTGAAGGACACTGAAAGTACTGAAAAATTAAAATGTCACTGTGAATATAGTATTAGAAGAGCCCTTTTATGGTTTTTGTTGTTGTTTTCTTTTTTAGAATTGTCCGAATTTGCAGAAAGCTAACATTCATGACTTCTCACAGAACATTCTCTTAGCCTGTATAAAGCAGAGGTAGCTGCTGGCTGTCTGTGGACTGATTGGTGACCTTTTCCCGGAGGACATCTCAGTATATTCTTCATTTCTGACTTTTCCCCTGACAGTCCCCAGTAATCTGACTTGCAGTTTCATCTTAAGCCTTCTGTATTTCTTTGATACTGATTTCAGCCACTTTAATGTGTTCTCTTACAATGTTTGAAATACTAAAGTCCTAAACTGAGTTACTTAATTGAACAGTCGAAATAGGGAGTATCAGACCCAGCATGCATGGCAGATCTCTGTATATTCAGGGTAAATCCAACACCCCTTCTGAGCTGCACATGGGCATCTGCAATGCTCTGTGAAATGTCAAAGTAACTGTATGGGTACATCAGAAATACCCAGGTTTGCACACCTAAGTGCAGCTCTTCTGGTAAGGCCCAGATAAATGTGAAAATAAGAAAAATCAAATTGTACACACAGGTAGATTTTCTGAACAGAAAGATCATGGAACCCTGGCAAATGGTAATTGTTTGAGATCCTCTTTTGAGATGCTACTTCACATTCTTTACCTGTGTCACCATTGGAGTTACATGTACCAAAAAGTAGTGTCCCGACCTGGATCCAGTCATGATGAGAGTTCAAAGGGGAGCACAGCTGCAGATTCTGGCCTCTGATTTGCCACTCTGGAATGGGAGTTATGCACACCTGTGACTTTGCAGGTCTGCAGCACTGCACAGACTCTCTCTATTTTCTTCAAAAAGAGGAAATGGGAGTAGAAGTTAGATATCGTCAGGCATGTTTGCTCAACACTCATGAATGGCTTTAAAAATTCATTACATATATCCAGCCTATGCCAAAGCACCCACAACACACAGTGGCCTGCACCTGCTGAGTATCCAAGCAACCTTTGTACTCCCCAAGACACCAAGATTTACAAAGGCCCAGGCTCAGAAAAACTGAAATGTGATACAAAGAGCTGTGTTCAGTGATCTTCACCAACTGTGCTCCAGATACTGTCTAGGATAATGCCTTATCCAGGATACTTACTTCCCAGAGCCAAGTAAATGCTGACAAGGAGGACTGCCACAAAGGGAAATATGAGATACCACTTGCAGTTAAGAGGATCACTGAAAGAAAACTGCTAGAGAAGCTGAACGCAGCTCCTTGTGTCTCCCTTCCATCAGCTGTTGTGCCACCCAGCCTGGCACAGCTGAGCATTCAACCCAAAAAATTATTCAAATTAATAGCATGTGAATTTTTAAACAAAGTAATCTCTGTTTATAGGAAGAGCAGAGCTGGTCTGTGAGCTTCCCTCCTGCAGTCATCATTAAATACTGTGATTATGCTTCTAGAAAGAGAAAAGTATCAGAATGAAAATGCAGCAGCTAAATGCCATATATTCTTCACCAACTGTAGACAATCTGTTTTTAAAAAAGTTTTACTCTTCTACATTTGCATGATTGTCATTTATTTATATATAAAGCTGAACAAAATTAAATTACATTATTTGATAAGCTCCTTTTCATTTTAATGGATTGAAAGTCATTGGCAGCATGGAACAACACTTCCCACTTAAAAGAAACATGGGAAGACAGATCCTATTAATACACCATTCCAGGCACTCCAGTTTGTTATAGAAATTTTATTTTAGAAGTCTTTATTAGTGAAGAGAACAATTCCAAATGATTGAATATCATTGAACTGTCTTATTTCCTTGCTGGTATAGAGCAATTTGGGACAACACTGCAGAGTGACAATGCTGAAGAAAGGGACCACATTAAAATGACAAAGAAGTATGTAAATACATGAGAGGCAGTAAGTGACTATGAGGGAAGTGTAAAAACAAGGAGGGGAAGGACTGGCATCTGAAAGGCCAACTTCAGTCTGGCCAAGCTGAATTCCTGAGGTTCTCTGAGCTCTGGACAGTCTTTTGAGGCTGTTTCTTAACAAGGAATTAATTTGCTTCCCCTGTTGCTTTTAGAAGGAATCTATTTACCTCCACTGCCTGCAGGAGGAATCTACAGAGATGAGGTGGCTGGGCTGAAGTTGCCTTTTGTAAGTACTCCCAGTTTTTAGTAGAGAAAGTGAGAATACATCATTCTTCCTGGGGAAAGAGAAGAAGCCCTTGTGTTTGGTAATCTGCTGGGCACAGAGTCAGGGTTGCAGTTGGCCCTTTCAGATGCTAATGTTCTCTGAATTAAGTTAACTTGCTTGTGATAGCTTTATTTCTTTCATTGCAGAAAAGATGACCTAAGGAGGTATCCAAATCCAGTCCCCAAATTCTAGCAGAAAGGCTTCATATCCCTTCTGCAATGGGTTCAGTCCCATACATATTGCATCCTGGAGAGGAAACCACAGGACGAAGCACTCCCTATTCATCATCATGTGGATATTTTGCTGATGGAGAATAGCAGTTGCACTCAGATTTTTTTTTTTTTATGCATGGCTTTTTTTATGACAAGATGAAGAATGAATTCCCATGTGCTGTGTGGGAATTAAGGCTCCTTTTGCACTTCCCATCAGAGTTAAGACTCTGGCCTGGTGTCAAAATGCTATATCAGTAAATAGCTGATTTTTGCCTTAGTGTGCTGCAAAACTCAAGGCGTGCTGAGGTATTCACATTATTCCCACTCTAAATACAGGTATTTTAAAAGATTTTTTTTATATGCTATTTTCTTTCTTTAAGTACTTTAAAACACTGGAGAGCACAGAGGTGGTGTCCCACATTTCCCCTCACCCTGGATTTGCACCAGTTTAATCCCATGGGGTGTACTTTTGACCTATGCAGCTGAGGTCAGATGCGATGTTAGGAATGATGTGGAAGCAGCTGTGGAGTGAAACATGAGAGCTCTTCAGCATGGGATCCCATACCAGAATAGCCTTTGTTGTAAAGCTACTCATGAAAGCTTTGAACACTATTTTCAAGGGTTATTTTTTTTCCCAGAGAAGTGATTAAATCCAAAAGAATTCTCATCCCTTGACTCTGAAAACAGGGAAATTGCTCTTTTTCTGAATTGAAACAGTTACTCCATTTCACTTTTATAAATGCTGTCTTATAACTCCATGTAATCTTTTTTCTTCCTCCTGTAGTTTTCCTAGGTCTGGGCTTGGAGCAAGGTAAATAAAGCGAAGTATTAAAAGAAAAAGAGGAGGGAATGACATGAGAAGTGTTTATCACTAATATTTGAAGGAGCTGTTAATATTCACATTCTATGGCCTACTGAAGTTTGTAAAGTATGGGTTTTTTTTGTAAAAATATTTCCATAAAGTCTACTCTGCACAAATTATCACCTGGGTTACCATTTGCCATTTGAATTGTTGGGTAGTCTTGCTGCATTGCCACAGGCCATCTACAATATTTGCATTGTTCTGTATCCATATAAAAATGAAGCTTTTAAAAGTAACCTACATACCAGTTAAACCTGGTGTGTATTTACAGCTCTGATTATAGTATTCAAAGATGACATTCCAGGGAGGCTGTGGCTGTAACACATTAAATAAGCATTGGGCAGAGCACTTCTCGGTGTATCAGCAGTCACATTTTAGAGGGTTTTGAGGATTATTTGATGGAAAGCATGTTTTATGAAATTTTTCTTGCACTTCTCTTGTCAAAAGCAACACTTTGCATCTCGATGCCTTGTTTAGATTTTCTTTAATGCTGAGCTGTCTTCTGAGTATGTACAGATACAACACAGACGTTTAGCAGCTGAGTGAGAAGTAGTGCAATAGATGAGTTAAACGGAGCTTAGATACGATATTAGGAATAAAGTTCTTTATTGTGAGGGGGGTGAGGCAGTGGCACAGGTTGCCCAGAAAAACTGTAGATGCCGCATCCCTGGCAGTGCTCAAGACTGGATGGGGCTTGGAGCATCCCGGTGGAAGGTGTCCCTACCCACGGCAGGGGGGTGGGTCCAGATGAGCTTTAAGGTCTTTTACAGCCCAAACCATTCTGCGATTTTATGACTCTGTGGAAGTGCCGGCTTGATCAGGGAGCAGGCCAGGAGCGGGAGGTCCCTGCAGCTACGCAGCAAAGGCTGGTGGTTAGCCCGACACGGAACAGGGTCCCCGAGCGGCGGGGGCTGCCGGCTGGCTCGGGCAGAGCCCCGCAGGCACTCCCGGGGCGCGGGGAGCCCGCGGAGGGCGCGGGCCCCGCCCCGAGAGGCGGGCGGGCGGGCGGCGCCGCAGAAATGGCCGGCGCCGCGCGGGGCCGTGGCTGGGGGCGGGCCTGGGCGGCGCCGGGTCCGTGATGCGACTCGGCGTCGCCGCGCTGCCGCGGGATCGCTCCTTCCGCTGTCTCCCCGCTCGGGACGAGCGCTGGGGAGCGCCGCCGCCACGGGCCGGGGCCATGTTGGGCGGCGGGGCCAGGGCGGCCAAGCCGTCCTTCGTGTCCTACATCAGCCCGGAGGTGCGGGGCCGGGCGGGCGGGGCCGGGCAGCCTCGGGCTCCCCGGCCGGGGCGCGGGGAGCGCTGCGGGGCGGGGGGAGCGGGGCCGGGGCTGCCGCTGGGCACTGCGGGGCTCAGCCTGCCTGGGCGTGAAGAGCTAAAAAACAGAGCTGGCTGGTCAGCGGAGTTGTTTCTCTAAGCCGTGGCCAGATGTCGGGCTGCGCTTGTTCGCCCGTAAGGTGGGACTTTCCGAACCTGTTGTTCTTATTGTCCCTGAAGAGCATCACTTCGCGTTCTTCTCGGTGGGCTCCTTGCTCTCAGTTCCGCCAATGGAAAGCCCTGGATATCCTTCCTTAACAGCTCGGTGTTGAATTCTTGGCAGTGTGTGTATTTCTGTGTGTATCTTTGGTATTGTTCTGCCTGTTGTCTTTTCACTTATTTGTTGAAACTTATTGTTGACAGCTTGATCAAAGTGATCTTAGACTCAGTTTACTGAGGTCATCTTGTTAGCGCATGGTATTAGGTCAGTATTGTTTTTCTGTATTCCATCATTCTTATTCCTGGTAAACAGCTGTTTTCTAGGAAAAACATTTGATTAATATGAGCCATAAGTGTTGGGAACTTCCCTCTCCTAGTTCTTTGTAATCTGTGTCAAACTGATTCTTCTTAATTGTTAATTCTCTTGAGAGCTTCTTAAGGGAGAGATTTTTTGTCGATCTTGTTAGTTAGTGCAGAGTGTGTCACTGATAGGACCTTGGTGAATCTGACGGTTTTATTTTACACTGGATCTGAATGAACAATCAGAGTTGTTATAGCCAAAATCAGCTGTGGTATTTAAAACTTATATCCTTAGTTTGTGATAGCATATCTGGTTTTTATATGTTTTTCAGTCCTGATGGCTTGTAGTTTCATCCGTTTACTTTGAAAGTTTTCTCTCTTTCTTATATTTCCATGTGAAAACAGATGGAAGTCATAGGTACAAATATTTCTGGAGTCAGCAAATATATCCTTGTCTAAGGTCACTTTTTCACCTTTGGAAAGTACCTTATACAAATATACAAGGAACTGGATTTTGTGAAACAAGCAACTTCACTTGTTGGACTTACTGGAAGACATTTCACCATTTAAATGAGTGTGGTGTATGGCTAAAGCTTGCTAGAAAAAACGGCTGATTGAAAAGAGCAAAGTAAATATATACACTGTGCAGCAAGATCCCAGATAGTAAAGAGTACTTTAATTTGATTTTAAATGCAGTGATGTAATGTTTCAAATATGATCCTGATGGCTGTAGAAGGAGTAACTAAGGTATGTAACACTGGAAGATGAGCTCTTTATGAAATATCCTGATTCAGTAGACATTGCTGTCATTAAGTCTTTTGTGTTCTTGCTGCTTTTAAGCCTCTCCATGTTTCACTTAAACATTTAAGAATTTCGTGCATTCTTGCAGCAGGAACTTTGTGTTATAGATGTGACTTCTGCCATTGAATGGATGTCCCTTTTGCACCTTCAAAGACACAGTGAAGCTGAGGTCTGATGTGATTAGCAAGTAAAGCAAGTTTGACTGTCCTGTTGACAGCATATGACTGCCTTAATGGTTACACAGGAAACTGAAGACTTTAGTCACTTTTGTGAGAATTTAAAATAAAATTTTAGGTGTATGATGAAACCTGTGAGGCTATTTTGTTGTCTAGAAAAAGCATGTTGATTAAATATCCTAAAGGAAGCAGAAGTGAACCTCTCTCACAGAGCTGTGTGGACCCAGGAAAAACAACTTCCTGAACTCAGGTTTCCTGTACAAGTTAACTTCCATGTAGTTGAGTTTTAAAAGGAACTAGGCAGCTGAAACAGTGGAAATTCTGATTTCTTTTACTTGGAACATAGTTGGGTCAACTGGGAGCTTTCATCAAGCTATTTTAACTTCCAGATGCTCAGGGAAGAAGTACTGGAAACAGGTGTGATGCTTCCTCTGGCAGGCCACGTCAGAAGGTGAGAAACAGCAGTTCAGGGGCTTGATGAGCTTGAGATTTCAGCTGTGTAGGATTGGAGTTAATGGTGGACTTCTCCATTAATTTGCAGAGCCTTGCCTTGAATCTGTTTGTATGTACTTCCAGGCTGAGGCAAGATTTCCAATCACCCACTATGCAGTACAGAGCAATAGAGTCATGTTAGCTGTAGCCCTCCCTTACTTGCAGCCTCCAGCTCTGTGGTCTTGCCCTGGTTCACTTGGGAAGCTGTTTTAAGGCCTTAAACTGCTGCTCCCAGGTTAGGGAAGCCCTGCAGCAGGGAAATTTACAGGTAGAGCTGAGTTTTTGGTATTGTATTTTGGTATTAGTTTTGGGTTTAGCCCCACCTTGTTTAGTCCATTTTCTGATACCTCAGGGACACATTCAGCAATACTCTGAAAAATAAAATTAAGCTGGCTTTAAGCTGCTGTGTGTGCTAATTTGAATATGAAATGAAGCAGGAATTCTATCTGTATTAGTATATGACCACATGGAAACAAGGAGTGAAAAGAAAATGCTGCTTATTAAAGAAACAGAAGTATGTTTTGCTGTGAAACCCCAGAATGTCTGGAAAAGCAGCGTTTTTAACATCTGACTAAATATAACCTAGCTAGGCTCTGCTGTATGGAACTGCAAATCAATCAGTGGTCTGTTGAGAGTGAGACCGTAGGATGTTGATATTAATGACACACTTCCCCTCAGGACAGACTTGGCTACCCTGCAGGAAGTGGGGTGAATACTAAGGTATAAAGTCAATATTTTGACATTTCAGATCACAGACTTAGAATATGTGTCTGTGGAGACAGTGAAACAAGGACCAGTGAATTACTTCATGATTTCTGACTCTTTCAGACTTTGAAAACTGAAGTTATTTACATGTGAAACAAGCTGGATTGTATTTTCCTAAAAATCTTAATTTGCATAAAAAATTAGATTTCAAATTTGATGTCAAATGGTATTTTTGCATGTATTCTTCGCAGCTATATCCTTCATATTCATTCTTACGGGATGTTTTTCCCTGTGTTAGCTTTTAAAATATGGAAGAGGTTGTTCTGCTGCATGCAGTTTCTCTCTGAAATCTGGGGTACACCACAAACTGCTGAGGGTAACTTTGATGCCTTAAGTGCTGTCTCTCAGATCCCGCGCTCATAAACACTGTGAATACTTCTTGCTTGTAAGTTCTGGCTTGATACTTTGTGTTCTGTAGTGATCGGTCCTAAAAACATACATCCCTCCTCCAAAACTGGGGTGGTGGAGTTGAAGGGGGGAATAAGGAATAGGAGTTGGTGGACAGCTGGCATGATATGGGGGAAACCAGGCGCTGATGTCAGAGGAGATGGACTGGACAATGTGAGGAAAGAGGAAAGGATAAGAGATGAAACGGATGGGGAAAACACATGCTATGATCTAACAGACTTCTGGATAAGGGAGCTGTGAAAGGAAGGAAAACAAGCAGTTAGAGATTATTCTCAGCAATGTTATTAAAGTGTAGTAAGCATATGCTGTGGGTTGTATGGTGTGTAGCATGGGATTAGGCTTGTTTGACCAACAAAGAGTTCTTCAGAAAACACCAGGTAAGTCATGTGGTTTGTTTCTGGATGCAAAGTAGATACTCAGCATTTGCACGGGTGTTTTCTCTTTTGCATGGAATTCCAGTGGAACTGTTCCACAAAAGTTTATTTTACTCAGGACCCCTGTATTCACTTGTTGGAGCACCACAACTGATTTGCAGGTCTTTCGGTACACAGTTTGACTTTCACAGCTGATAACTTTCTTAAGTATATATTTATCTTTATTTCACCCTTCTTTTTAGTGAAGTAAATATGAAAAAAACAGATGCTCATAGCAAACTTCACCAGGATGTAGATCTTCCCTGCGCATAACTTACTTGTGGAAAACTATATAAAAAGATCAGAATATTCAATATTCTTGCAGCACTGTTTGCTGTCAGCTTTGAAAGCTGTCAGCTGTTTTAGACAGTACCCTTCATAGCCTGGAAGTGATCACTTCTTCCTTCATTATTTGAATCTTTCAAACATATTTTCTCAGCATGTTTAGTAAGTCTCGTTTTTCTCTGTTGGAATTACGTGTAGCACAAATGTCCAGCTATGGATCAGTGTCAGCGTTAATGTAGGGTAAGGTAGGTTCAGAGTTTATAGTTTGAAGCAGCAGACTATGCATGGTGTCTCTGCTGGGGATGAAGGGAACATCCAAGATCAGCAGGCATATATCTGTATTAAAAAAACCCAAACAGATTCTCTTATCAAGGTCTGGATTCTGGTCCAGAATCCAGACCTTGAAAAACATTCTGGAATGTTTTTCCTCTTTACTTATTTCCAGTACACAGTTGTTTACCCCCCTGTGGATTGAGAGGAATTGTTTTCAGTTGTGGTGACTGACACTGTATGACAAAAAGCAGAAGTCTTTTCCTGCTCCACCTGTTAAGACCCTGTTAATATACCATAACTCCTACTTGACCTTGTTGCCCTAACTTTTGTTGCCTCATTCATGCCTTCAGCACTTGGGGAAGACTTGTTTCCCCAGACCGGCTTGAGGAAAATACTTTAACCCCTTTCAATATATTTTTTGGAGGAGAGCTGACTGTAGTCCCTGGGTATTGCAAACTGTGCAGTTGTTCCTTATATTCGGGTAAAAAACAAGAAGAGAACTTTCCTTAAGGAAAACAGTGTTTTGTTTTCTGTTAGCAAGAAGAAAGGGGATGTATTATTAATTAATTTGGTGTGACATGTCAGCTTGAAGTTTTGGCATGATTTGGTGCTCTCTACTGTTAAAATTGATTAGAAGCCTGGAAGAAGGAATATAGCACAAGGTAAGTGCACAGGTAAGAAGCATCTCTTAGAAAGAAGTTTCTAAAACCTTCCGCAGAATTGAGGTTTTTGCCTCAGAAATTACAGAAACAAAATTAATTTTCCTCATTTACATGGTGTCCTGTGGGTGACTGCTTTTAACTGTGGCTGGTAGTAGGGCTTCCCATGTTTTATTTTAAGTAAGAAGTGACAAAATGTTGCTTGGGGCATTCAGAACAGGGGAACTACAGATGAAAAGCTCTATCTAGAGGTTTGTATAGCTTTCAGTGGTCACATATGGAAAGTACTTGCATGCTTAGCTTCAACAAATGGTAGAGGGTGAAGATTTCTGACGTCCAATGTACTCAGTAGCTTGCAGAAAGGAGGCAGACTTCTGCTTCTTCCCTTTCTTTTGTTTGTGTGCTCATCTGACCTGTTGATGAGCCAGTTCTGCTAACAGTAGGCATTAACAATAAAACCAAATGTAGGACAAGTACGTACTTCCCAGCTGATTTTACAAATCAGGTTACCTCACCATCTTGTCAGACAAACCCAGGGATAAAGGAGTGGGTGGGTAAATGTGAACGTTTGACTGATTAAAGGGGCGTTGAGCATAATGAAATGAAACAGGCTCTTCAGTTAGTGGTAAGATCTGTGTTGCCCCAAAACTTATATTTGTTATAAAAATAAAGTTGAAACAAAGTGGAGATGCCAGCTGAATTTACATATACGTTCCTACACAACTTGAACTGACTCATGGTGAGTTAATTTTTCTCGCAGATCTTTACCTTCTCAGTGAAAAGAGCAAATGCAAAATGTGACAGTAGTAGAATCTAATGTATTTTCATACCCTCCGTAGGAAAATGAATGCAGCAGCATGGATTCTTCAGCAGCACTCATGGCTTGAAGTCTAGCTCTGTCTATCTATATGTATCAAAACCACCTTTAATATGTTTATGAATTTACTGTGGGAACGTAAATGCTGAATTTGAAATAGAACTCTTCTGGAGGCTTAACTCTTGGAGTCTGTTGAATGTTACAGGAATTCTGCCTATCATAAGCACTTCAGTGTCTGTAGGCCTTTTTCAAGAAAGTGAAACTGGATTTTGCAAGGTGATCTCAGTGTTTGTGGTCTCTAATCTGCTGTGATGCGATTTGATTAAACTTCTAATTCTGTCAGAAGATAACCAATTTTAACTTGGAACAAAAAACTTGTAACCACTTGTTCAAGATTTGCTGGTGAAACCCATTATAAAAGCTTCATTGCATTTTAACAATTGGTGTATGCTCAGAGAACTTCTTTGGCATCAGATTTTCAGTTCAGTTCTGTCAACACTAGCATAAACTGGTACTGATGGCAATAAGCATGAACACTGTATGTGCAGAACAGTAGTTATTACATTCTTTCTGGCATCTCCCAGTCAGAGGTGCTGGAAAAGCACATGGCTGGTATAACTGCTTTACTGTTCCGTAGAAGTGATTGTTGGCATGCAGTTTTTTGAGCAGTGTTGCGTGTAGTTGGACACAGAGTGATTGTATAGGGCAAAGCTGTTAAAGGCACTTGTAAACCTAAAGTTTAGCTTAAAGTTACCATTGGTGAAGATGAAGCAATGCGCAGAATAAATAAATAGACTCCACAACCTGGGGTAGTTCTGAAGTGGGTATGTATTGTCAGCGCCGACACAAGTGAGATCGCTCTCCAAGACTTGTGCCATGAGCTTTAGTCAGACCCAAACCTTTATTCCCAAAGGTATTCCATATGCAGTACATTACACTTCTCTGTGCATATTGAACCCCTGGCCCCGCCTGCCCTCGCCTCTCATGCTGAATAGGTCCACGCCCTTCTGGGCACACGTGGTTTGCTGTGGTGGTCGCATGGGGGTCTTTTGGTGGTCTCTGAAGCTGAAGATCGTGGTCTTCTTCATGGTTGAACTTTTGAACTCTTCTGCTCTGCGCATGGGCTTTCAGTCTTTTGGTGCTTATCTGAGTACATCTATCAGTTTTGATAAGCTTGGAGATAGAGGAGCTTCTTTATCTGGCTTCTTTGTATTTTTGGTCCTTTTTGTTATTGTTCTTTATGCAAGAAGCTTCAGTAATTTGCATTCTTTTATGCCCTTTTGTACCTTGGCAGAGGTTTCTTAAGAAAAAGGTTAAAATTCAACACATAACTCTACAAGCTAGAATATGAATGCTTAATTCATTTTGTTAACTTAAGTGAATTCCAAAAATCTGTTTCAAAAAGACAATGCTGGGGGAAGAAAAGGTGTATATATTTCTCCTCTAAATGCAGAAATATTCAGTTTAAGTTAACTTTCTAGTTGACAAGCCTGAACTTTGATTAAATATTAGTTCTACAGCATCCACACTTAGAAGACAAAGACAGCAAACTGGGATTTGTTTCCTCTATTAGCTATCAGCTGTAGTTATAGATCTCTTTTTTCACATCACTACTACTTTTCATTTTATAACCTTTTTCTCTTTTCAGCCTATCTTGAACATCTCTGCTGTTCTCATGATGTGGTTTCCTGGTGGTTTTAGCTTTGCTGTGCAGCCTTCAAACTTAGTTCTAGGTCTTCTGAGTATGGAGTGCAAGTGTTTATATGAATGGCAGAGGCTGTTTATTTTTATACTCTCAGGGGCTTTTGTTTCTCTGTATTTAATCCAGGAAAATTATTATTGCTTATATCATCTTCTGATTCCTTGCTTTGAATTGCAGTTGGTGACTGGATGCTGGTGACAAACTGAAATTAGCTTGCTTACTGCTGTGCCTCTGGGGAGGGGGGAGGTTTTCCAATTAACTAATGGTTTTCCAGAAAGGCTCCAATGTGATTTGGACTTGGAGGAGGAAGTCCTGAACAGGCTGAGCAGGAAGGGTGTAGCATCCCCTCTAGTTTAATAGTCTTTTGGCTGGAGATTTTAGCCCATCTGTCAGTGCCTAAAGGCTAGAATAAGCAGCACAGAGAATTTAATATGTTTACTTTGTGCAATTTGGGTCTAAACTGAAGGATCTCCTGTCACCAGGTTTTACCTCTTAGCTCCAAGATCCTGAAATACCTTTCTATGTAGTCATGTTAGTGCTATTTAAGTAACTTCTATACTTTGGTTGAAATGTGTGTAAAAAATCAGAAGCAGGGAGTCATGGATGAAACTTGAAAAACTGAAGGGTGCATTAGAAAAATAGCAAGTCATATATGGAAAAGCTTATGAATGAGCTGGGAGATGGTGCTGTAATACTAAGTTTATGCTTATCCATTTAGGTATGCTGAGAGAACTTAAAAAATATTGGTAATGTTTTATTTCTGTCTTTTGCACAAACAGTGCATTTTTTTGTGTATTCACAGACATATGTAACTGGCACTATGAATGTCAAAACGATTACTTAGCAAATAGATTTCTGACGTTAAGTGGAAAGATCAAATTGCAGACATAGACTCCTTTCATTTAGAAGGCTTTTTTTCTTAATTTTTATTTGCCAGAATGTGAGGAATTAAAATGGGGAGGTGTAGTTCTTTACAGCATGTGTTGAAGGAATGATCTTTGCAAAGTAATAATTACTCTTTCTCTCTTTAGGAGATACACATAAAGGAACCCATAGAAAAGGAAGTAAATCCTCACTTATTACCAGGTAACTGTTGTATATTACTAGATTTAAGTAGTAAAAATTAATGATTAATGAATAATATTTCCGTGTTTTGCAGCAACCACTCATGTGACATCAGTGTCACAAGTCGTAAAATACAGGGTTTGGCTTAACAACCCATGCGGGTTGAAATGTTTTTAACATCTCTATCTGCATGGGATGTTGAAAACTGTAAAAACGGGTTTTTTACAGAGTTCAGTATCCTCGTGTAAGCTGTATGTGGAGAACTGTCAACACTTGAGTTTGCCCCGTTTCTTAAAGTTGGGTGGGTTTTGTTTGTTTGGAACTGAAGACAAGAACTGGAGGAAATTTGCCTTCTAGTGGCTGGTCTCTACTGTGAATTACTTGGGCCTTCCAATATTTTTTTTTACTGTTAATATTTTCTTTTGTAAATTACAATGACTTCTTGTATAAAAATATTTTCTAAGATAAGGAAAGACCAAATACATGTAAAAGTCCACAAACTAATACTCTTCTGTTGCATTTCCTACACTTTTTAGACCAAGAGTCTGTCTGATCACCTCTATTAAAACTTTACTTTCTTAAATTTGAAGTTCAGTTCTGGTGAATTCTAACAAGAGCACTTAATTGACTATTATTTATGCAAACTTGTATTTGAGACTTCCAAAATAGCCTTGGGACCTGTAAAATAGTCAAAGCTATGAAAAAAAATAACTACAGTGAACCTGAAATAATAAATTTAAATGTTTCAGCATTCTTGAAGTTTAACAGTAAGGAATATTGGAATAATTTTCAATGTGTTTATTGACTATATAAACTGCTCTTGTTGTTGATTTTTTTTTTTTTCAACTACACATTTGAATGATTGCTATTCTTCTGCCATTTGGAGCAGGCCATGACACAGGTACCTGTGGTTACAGAACTCCCAAACATCTGCAGTTCAGGCATTCTGGAATAACATTAGTAACTTGGAAGGCTCTCAATGTGCTGATTCCAGGAGCTGCCTCGTAGTGGCTTTGTTTAACAGTGATGAACTATCTTCAGGCATACAGTTCTGAGAAACTGTCAGGAAGTTATTGCTGCAAGTGAGATAATAGTTGAAATAATTCAGTTGTAAATGTCAGTTGATGTTGCAAGTCAGTGTTTCTTCTCTACAGGTGAACTGTTGCTTTGTGAAGCCAGCACAGTGTACAAGTATGTGCAAGAAGATGGGTCAAATCGTGGCACTTACGGGAAACTCGTGTGCACAAACTTTAAGATTTCTTTCCTTGATGATGATTCTGCTTCAGATGATAATGTAAGAAAACAAGTCTTCTATTATGACTAAACAGACTCTGCATAAATAATCATATCTTCCCCTTATATAAAGATGCAGAATAACATAAATGTATAGTATTTCCTAATGGGTGCAGAATAACTTGAATCAGTCTGCATCTGCTTGATCCTCCCTCCAAGCTCTAATGACTACATTAAGCAAAGGCAGTGCAAGCATTTATGTGGACACTTAGATTAGACATAGTTTATAACTCTTCATATTTTGTGAGTTGACAAAGCTAAAGTTAAAAGAACCCACTGTTTTGCGAACTAATCCACAGTTTGTTTAAAACTAATTTCTGACTCTTTGTCTTGGTAGCATTTGTGGAAGTGAGAGTGTCTCTGATGGTGGATAACATCTGCCTGATTTGACTTTAGGCTACATCTGTGGAATCATTTCAGGCTGTACAAGACAGAGCAAGCTAATACTCAGTGGAAATGCTCTGAAAAATTATATGGCTCCATAAAACTCTGAATTATTTCATTCAAAGTCCAGTGTTTACTGAAAAGATTTTAAAACCTAGTGCTGTTGAGCTTGCAAACACTGAAAAAGTGAAAAACTCCCCAGATCTTAAAAATTATTTTGATCTTTTTTCCTTTGGTTTAGGTGCTCAAATTGAACTGTCAGGAGAGAATGGTAATGCCACAATGCTTTTGATGAGTTTAAGCATTGAAATAGTTTAGTTCATTTAGTTGCTAGAAGTGAAAAGAGAATCGAATGGCTCCCATGTTCAAGGTCATCTTGACAGTTAAGGACATTGAGAATAATATTATTTGAAACGTGTTGATTGTAGTCAGAAGTTTCTTGGGGTTAAATATCACAAAGTTTAAACATTAAACTAAGGCTTCTGCAGCCAAGTACAAATTATTGGACCTTCTGGAATTAGGACAAAGCTGCAGAATCGTTTGACGTAAATCTCAAGTGAACTGTGGAAACTTGGTCATGCTAATTTCTGTTCCATTGCTGGCTTTGAACCTTGGGTTTATAACATGCCAACTATATTTCTTTAAACAAAAATTCAGGGTTAGCTCCCTGCTTCAGAGTACTGCAGACCTGAAAGTAACTCGAATAAGGTTAACTCTGTTCACAGTAAAATATAATTTTCTGATATGGTGTACATCAGCTGTTTGGTAACAATATTGAAAATAGTGTTTAACTGTGGCATCACTAAAATGCCATTTCTAAATGTACTAATGGAAATGTAGAAGTGAAGGGAACTCCAAAACACTTCAAGTTTGGTTGCACCATAGATAAGTTAATTGGGTTGTGTGTGTGTCTTCACTTTACCCGGTCATAAATCTGATTTTAATGTTATTATGCTCTTGGGATACTTTTCTTTTAAGTGACTTTGCATTTCCTGCCAGGTTCTCATAGCAAGGAAACTTGTCATAAAAGGGCTTGGATTACATGAAGCTACTGTATTTCCTGTTTACTACAATGATTCTAATTTGAAGAGTGACTCTCAACAGAAATGTATGCTTTGAAGTTATTTGAAAAGTAAAAACCATATCTACATTTCAAGAATGGCTGAGACTTAAGTGAAGCTATATTGTGTGTGTAACTTGCATCCTTCTGTACTTTAATAACTGTTCTTCAGTGTCCTGCCTTACACAGTTTATAAGAATAAGAAGTAATGCTGATAGTAAAACAGGGCATGGAAAGCCTTTACTTGGCAGAAGGTGGTACTGTAGTGTGACATTTTTATGATTTTTTTCATGTTTCTAGGAGCCACAATTTAAAAATAAGATTGTAGGAGAAAATGACATAACTCTGCAATGCGTAGATCAAATATATGGAGGTAAGTCAGCTTTTTACCCCTGGGGGTCTTAGAGTGCTGGTGCTCCTTGTACAAATACATCCTTTTTAGAAAACCAATACGTATTTTAAAAGCAGCTGCAGTTATATATAGTGATGAAATGACAGATAAGAAATATATCAGAACCCAGTCTTATCCCTCAAGCTTGTCAAATAAATTTTAATTTATTTGATTAATTGTCCACTGTATCAGACAGAATGATTCCTGCAAAATGCAGTGGTTCAAAGCAGAGAGTGTACTGTGAAAAGTCCCTAAATTTGCTAGACGAGGATCTTTCAATGTATCAACTATTTCTATAAATATTGATACATTCACTTAATTTGAGCAATAGCAGTACAGGTACCAAATTCTCAAACAATTGTTTTTGTTTGTCTAAGGGAACTTTGTTTTATAAGATACATGATATCTTCACCATATTAAAGGACATAGAAAAGGAGGTTTTAATTGCCAGCTAAATCAAGTGCTTTGCATGGGGGCTTAGAGATGTGCCAGTATTGCTAAAAAAGATAAATGAGAATGGGGCTGATAATTTTAAGGATGGGAAGGCTTTATTGAGAATCCTGTTCTTGGACTAATTATGGTGGTGTGGATTTGTGAAGGAGTGAACTGGGGCAGACCAGTGATGGTTTTGATACTTTAGTTTTATGTACAGTGGCCCAGCTGGCAGCACTTGATGTTGTGAAATGGTACATCCTCAAAGAGAAATGAGCAGAGGTTTGCCTTGGGGACTTCCTAGTGGTTAAAAAAATATTTTTAAGGAACTTAGAGTACTCTCAGATGTCTGGGGACTTCCCCTTGGGTTAAACTACTTAATTGTTCTTTATGTATCTTGAAACTTTAAATCTGGTGTGCAGTCAGAATGTGAATAGATATAACCACTGAGCAGCTGGTTTGCTGCAAATTTGCCTTTTACCTTGTATGAAGTAATTTGATGGGTTTTAAAAGAAAAGGCTTGCCAGCCTGTGTTGTACGATGCTTGTTTTGTCTTGAGAAAACTTGGGCTTGAATTAGTTTCTTGAGAATTCTGAAGTCAGTCAGGTACAACTTTATCAACATTGCAAGTACTACTTTTTGATATTTACTTTCCCTTTTAATTTTGCAGTTTATGATGAGAAAAAGAAACTTCTAACAGGACAGCTAAGAAAATACCCAGAGAAGTTAATTATCTATTGTAAAGACCTCAGAGTATTTAACTTCTGCCTGAGATACACAAAAGAAGAGGAAGTGAAAAGAGTACGTATAGTAACTTAATTTGCTTTTCTATTTTTAGCTTGGTGTTTGATGTTGTGAGGGTGAGGGAAGGATGAAGTTCACCCTGAAACTTAGAAATGTTTTCTGATCATTTCCAACTAAGACAGAAAATAAAAGATTGATTTTATTAAACATTTCATTGTGCATAGCAGTTAAAAGACAGGTGCAGTGGCTCTTTAAAGAAAACTGGAACTTGGGAGTGCTACAGGAAATTAGGTCCAGCTCAGACAAGCTGTAAAGCTGTTCTATTTGTGACATGTAATTTCATTGTGTTTTAGACTTCAATATAGGGTTACTTTCCTGATAAGTTTAGATTTTTTGAGAAGTTAGTCTGACCTCCAAACTAAGAGTCAAGTAACTTTATTTAAATAAGAGTAATTCTGGAGATTGAACATATATAATACTACTTAGACAAAGCAGATACAGTGTCTTGCAGAAAACAGAGAAACCTTCCTAAAAGTCAGGTTTCAGTTGTTGGGGATAGAACCCATCAGTTTTGTTTAAAACCTGGATGGAGGGGTTGGTAAAAAAAAAAACAGACTTGATGTGTGTTTGGGTGTTAATTCTTGGTCCTTTTTTAGATCGTCAGTGGTATAGTTCATCATAGCCAGACTCCTAAGCTGCTTAAACGTTTGTTTCTGTTCTCTTATGCATCAGCTGCTCCGAACAACACAGGTAAATGCTTTTTTGATCTGTTTGTTGCATAATTAGTTTGTTAAGCAGTCTGGGAGGTCTATAGTTGAGTTTGTGCTCAGCTTATGACTGTATCCTGCTGGCAGGTAGCCTTAAAAGATCAATTTTTTTTGTTGTACATGTTCTAAAAACCTCTAAATTGTCTCCTGTCTCCAAAATTGTTGGTTTTGGTGTCCTTTGGGAAGTTGCACAGAAATTTTCCAAGCAGGAGTAGCATCCCTGGATTGAAAACCTATTGTGATTAAAATGTGCAAATGGTTTTTACATGGTACATCTAGAAAATACTTTGCTTGTTTTTATCAGTGTGTTTTTTCTGTATTAGTGCTGTGAGCCAAACTTCCTGCTCTTAATTCTGAAATTACTGCATTTGCAGTGGCATCCTATGAGAAAGTATTTCCCCTTTTGCTCTTATTTGTAATATGCTTCTTCCTGACAATTGCAAAAAAAGCATGGGTTTGCAAGGCATCTGACTTCCTCTTATATCTGACTTATGACATAATCTTCCCACTTGATCAAACTTGGATGAATAATACATTAGGCTGCAAAATTCTGGACAAAAAATTGTTGGTGTACTTTCTAGCATTCTGTAATTCAGACTTAATAGTGCTAGGAACCTGATCCTTAGTGCACCAGCAACACAGCAACTCCTTTCACAGAGGGAGGTTTTGATGTATGCAAGGTATTATTCAAACACTTGCCAAAATACGTCAAGGGTTTTCAGGATCATTGAGGTTAGAAGAAGCCTCTGGAGACAGTCTAGTCATGTTCTTGTCCATATGCCCCTTTTCAGAGTAGGGTTATCTGCATCAAGTTTAGTCATGTCCAGTTGGGTTTTGACTATCTCCAAGTATTGAGACTTCACAGCCTTTCTGGAGGGTCAGTCATTGTTTGACCCTCCTTGTAGTGAAAAACATTGCTGCTATGTGAGTGTGGGATTTGCTGTAGTTCAGCTTGTGCATAACTGCCTCTTGTCAAGTCACTGAGTCTGGATCCATTTTCTGTACTCTCCTCCCTGTTCCACCTCCAGTGTGTATATACACAGGGAGATTGGCCCTGGCTGAGCCCTCTTTTCTGAGTGATCCCAGCTCTGTCTCTCCTCATATCAGGTGTTTTGAGCCCTTTAATGATCACAGAAGGCCTTCACTGGACCGGGTTCAGGAGCCTTCAGAGGGGAGCCCAGCCCTGGGCACAGCCCTCCAGCTGAGAGCAGTGGTGCCTTCATTCTGCTGGTACACAGGGCTTTGCTAAATGCAGCCCAGGAGCATGCTGCCTGTTTGCTGCAAGGAAGGGCACACTGCTGGCTCAGATAGTTCCTGCAGGCTTCACCTGAAACTGGTGTTCTGTTTCAGCTGCAGACAATAGAAAGACTTCAAGCTTTTCCAGGTAGAGACTGAGCCTGGGAGAAGCCTTCTCTTTACATCGAAGTGCTGTCCCACAGTTCTTTCCTATTTTAATAGCTGTTTTCCGTAGTAAGTGGCTTGGTGTCATTCTTCTTAAAATTACTATAGGATAAGCCAAATAGACTGTAGAAATTTTTTTTGTCTCTCACAGTGATAGCTCTAAAATCTTGTCTCCAAGAGCTCATCAATAGAGTTCTGTTCTGAGCTGTAAATTTTTCATCTACCTTATCTTCTTACAGTGAAAAGTTTCAAGTTGCCATTGTGTCTTCCATGGAAATTACAGCTCTGTTTGCTATTTCAGTGTTAGCTGATATTGTAGAATGTGATTAATTAGGATGTGTGCTTAAAACAATTGATATTACTCCATAAATTATATGGTTATTATACAAGATCTGAGGCTAAATCAAGCTGCTGTCTTTAACTGTTTCTGAGGTGGCTAAGTAGAATTACAGGGAAGAATCTAAGTTGAAAACGTTAAGACTGAATTGCTGTAATTAATTTTCTGCTTTTTCTGAGTGCCTGATATGTTCTATTCAATGTAAAACTATTCATGAGAAAAAAAATGAACCTTAAATGAAATGCAATATCTGAAATTTGTGTAGAAAGATTTTTGGTATGATTGTTAATTCTGCATTTAAACTACAGGATTAGATACCAGACAGCTGCATTAATATGAAATTATATTTGCTGCATAGTACCTGCATTTTAGGCTGGATGTGAGAACAGCCCCAACTGTATGGAAGCTCTGTAATGACTGATCATTTTCTGCAGGTGAAACTGTTCCTCAAGTTATTAGTAACAGCCATATCTGAGAGAATATCGCTGTTAAAGATTAGAGGCAGTGTGGTGTACAAAGGCATTTTGTCTTTGACTCGAGATTTTCAGTACACAAGAAGTTCTGCTTGCTTACCTTAATGGCGACTAACAGGTTTACTTAGGATTGCTTTTGTGTTAGAGTTCCTGACAGTCTGCAAAGTTAATATTATTGATGTCTGACAGATGGGAGAAACCAAACTGTGATGTTTGAGACCCTCGAGGACTGGCGTGATGAGCTGGAGCGGACCAAAGGGAATGTAAAATACAAAGCAGTGACCACCAATGAAGGCTACAGAGTCTCTGAAAAGTAAGTTTACCCTGGTAAATAGTGAACTTTGGACGTGTAAAAATCAGTGCTGCCTTTGATGCTGGGGATTATACAGGTTTTTAGGACTTTTTTGGAATCTGGTTTCTATTTTTATTTAAGGAATAGTTTGGTTTGTAATCACTGGAGGTGATCGTGCACAGCCCCTGATTCAATCCAGGGTTAACTTCAGTGTTAGGTACAGACTACTCAGGACCATGATTAAATCAAGGTTTGAGTATATCTAAGAGTGGAAAACAGAAAATACATATGTCTGGGACCTACACTTCTGTTATACTTGTTAGGATGACACTTTCTCAGTCCTTTACCTTTACTTTGGTAAAATTTCAAGTTACATGCACCGGAGATTTTCCACTGTTTTTGTTTTTTTTTACTGGGAGGGGGCTGTGTGGGGAGAAAGTAACTGGTTTAAAGTAAATCTGCAAAATGTGTGGGTGGAAGTTAAGTTGTGTTGCCTTTAGGAGGTTAGCTAAGTTTAGCTGAGCTTGGCCACCAGTTTAGCTGAGTAGCATTTAATGGTAAGCCCTTTAAGATATATACAAGGCATTGTATACTTCTACTGTTTCATAGTCAAATATTAAAAGATCGCACAGGCCTTGGAAACTATTATTTCAGAGTCAACACAGAGTCTAGAACTCTGTCTTGGGAGACCCAAATTGAGTTTAAGTACTTACTTTCATTGCTTCTTTGAACCTTGAACATAAATAGTGTTGGTTGATATTTGAAATCCTTGAGAAATTAAATTACATACTTGAATTAGGATGTGAACAGCTTAACAGGCATGGAAACAGAACTAGTCATTTAGTACTGCAAGGGTATCTTTTGAAACAACAGAGCATGAGAGAACAAAGGTAGTCTTAGAGGTTACAAATAATTGCACCTTTGCAATGAGAATAGTTAAGACCTCAAGGTTGGAAAAAAAGTCTTATCCAGCTGAAAAATAGAGGGACAGCTTTGAGGACAATAGAATTATCTAGTAGGAAAGATTATTATAGCAAGGTGAATACATAATTAGAATTTGAGCTAGAACACTCACCATCATTAAAAGGAACTAGGAGATTTTTCTGTGTTCATTTTTTGAGACCAAGAAACTCTTCTTTGTTGTCTTAGGCTGCCTTTGTATTTTGTTGTTCCCATCTGCATTTCTGAAGAGAGTATCTTGAAATACGAAGGCAGAGGCATTCCTGTAAGTATATGTGCATGGCTGAGGGTAAGACTCTTACTGAGATGGCAGAATTTTAATTAACTTTGCTGATGTTACTGCATGTTGTTTTCAGAATTTAAGTTTTTTTAACAGTTTACATGTATACCTGGTCATCTACAGAAGGGAAACTGATGTTGGAAGGAGAAGATACATTATGTACTTCACTGACTAGTGTAATACGTAACAAAAATATGCATATATATAACATATACATAACATAACAGCAAAATATGTATTTACTGTTCACAGTTCCCATTTACTAATGTCTTACAACCTACTTATATTACTAGCTTGTCTGTCCATCAGCCTATTTTTCATGAGACTGTGCTGAGTGGCATCTGGCTGGGGCAATACGTAGGCCTTGAAATGCTATTTGATATTGAGGTGAAGATGGTACATGTAAGGCGTAGCTGAACACCTTCAGTTACCTGGCTTGGGTTCTGGTAAGTGCTGTGGCTGTGATGATGCAGTGTTTTTACAAAGTCAGGTAGCCCAACTGAAAAACTAGTTCTACAAGTCCAACAGAAGATAAAGTTAAATATACTGGTTTGCAGCCTGTAGCAAGCTGGGTTTGGCTTCCTGCATTGTAGTTCAAGAACCAGTAAGACAGAGAAATGGAAACAAGGAGCAAAGTAATCTCACTTTTGAGGTCTTACCTTAGTTGCTATGTGTCCATTAAATTTGACAAGGAAAACCATGTTCATTTTGTGCTCTTAAGTTAATTGGTCCGTGGAGGACATAGTAATGTACTGTCCTGCCTAAAAGTCATAGTAGTGTGGTTGACTTTTTCTCAGTGAGTCAGAGACCTATTACACTGGCTCTTACATAGAAACAGAAGCATTTGGGGTTTTTCATTCCATCCTGTGTTCACAGAACTGTAGAATAGTTTGGACCTTTAAACAGCATCTAGTCTAATCCTCCTCTGGAATGACCGAAAGCGTCTTCTCCTAGACAGGTTGTGCAGAAGCTTGTCCAACCTGGCCTTGAATGTTTCTGCGGCACCTACCACCTTTGTGAGCATCCTGTTGCATCCAGTTGTCCACCACCTTCCTTGTAAAAACTTTGTTTCCTATATGTTGTTCTAAATCTACTTTCTTTTAGTTTCAAACCATTAGCCTTTGTCCTATCACAGCAAGATGTATTAAAAAGTTTTTCCTCATCTTTCTTATAAGCCCCCTTTAAGTAATGAAATGCTGCAAAAAATCTCCCCAAAGCTTTCTCTAGCTTGAGAAACCCCAATTGAACAACCCTAATTCTTCAGTGTATCCTCATAGGAGAGGTGCTCTGGCCCTGTAACTATTTTTGTATTTCTGCTCTGGACTCACTCCAGCAGGTCTCTGTCCCTCCCGTGCTGGGAGCCCAGGGCTGGATGCAGTGCTCCAGGTGGGTCTCAGCAGAGCAGAACAGAGGGGCAGAATCCCCTCCCTCCCTTGCTGCCCACGGGGCTCTGGATGCAGCCCAGGACACCTTTGGCTCTCTGGGCTGTGAGTGCCATGGCCGGGCCATGTGCAGCCTCTCACCCACAGCACCCCCAAGCCCTTCTGGGCAGGGCTGCTCTGGGTCTGTTCATGCCCAGCCTGTGCTGGTGCCAGGGGTTGTCCCATCCCAGGTGCAGCACCAGCACCTGGCCTTGTTAAACCTCATGATGCTCCCATGGGCCACTCCTTGGGCTTGTCTGGGTCCTTCTGGATGGCATCCTGTCCTTCAGGTGTGTCCAACCACCTCAGCTTGGTGTTGTCTGGAAGTGCTGAGAGTGCACTTGATCTCACTGACTGTGTAATTGATAAAGGTATTAAATAGTCCTGCCCTTAGTACAGACCCCTAAGGGACACCACTCATCACTGATCTCAATCTGGACATTGGGAGGTTGACCACTACTCTCTGGGTGGGACCATTCAACCAATTTCTCATCCCTAAACAGTCCATGCATCAAATTTCTATCTCCCCAATTTTGAGAGAAGATGATATGTGTAACCGTGTTAAAGGCCCTGCAGAAGTCCAGATAGATGACAACATCTGTAGCTGCCCACTGTTCCAAGGCCTTGTAGAACTCTTCTATTTCCAAACTCTTTCTGTGAAGCTAGTATCAAGATAGCTGGGCCATATTGAATTTGTTTTAGCAGGCAATGGAAAGAGTATAGTAATTTTTTCCGCTCTTGATGATTGTGAGGTTTCTGTATCCTTCTGAGGTGCACCTCTTGCTTACTGTCAATTGGTAGCAGAACTTCTACTTCCTGATTTCATTTGTGTAATATTCCTGATGAAAGTGATTCTTACTCCCTGGTTCAATGCAAGTTTACAGATCATCTTGAGAACTTCAGGGAGTAAAAAGTATGAATGAGGAAATTATGTGTAAAGGGAAGTAAGCAGCTTTCAGGACTGATTTGCCACTAGAAATACCTGTGACCATGCAATCTGATTTAGCTGTCGAGTGTTTAATACTTTATTTCATATGCCTAGATTACTCTTTATGCATAGTTCACATGGAAAAATACCAGTGCATCTATTGTGAGTTATCTCAAGTCTGAACTATTAGAAAAATCTAGTAGTGGAGAAACTGATGGATAATATATATGTAAGTTGCTTATAAGTTTTATCTTGCTGTGGCATATATTCTGACATAATTTGGCCATAGACTTTTTGATCAAGTTTTACCTGTGAGGGGAGTTAGAAAGTAATGTTTTTGCATAATCTGTCATTCTGTATTTTCCCTGTGTCTGTTTAAAGTCTAACTTAAAGCTTGCAAGTGGTAACAAAGTGTACTCAGGCATGTATTTTTGGTGCAGGTGTAGGAGTTTGCTTCTGTTGATGTTTGCTTCTATTAAATACACTAAAAATTCAATGAAGCAAAAGCACTGAGAAATTTTGAAATCATTCCTTCATTTGAGCAAATACCTTGTATAGGACAATTTACTTACTTTTCTCATCTGAATAATGTCTTTCTGCAGATTTGGTGTTGGTCTTGCCATAACGGTGCTGCTCTTCTCAAAATGTCTGCATTTCCCAAAGAACAGGATGACAGCACTTCACAAATGCAAAAAGCCTTCTTGGATGGGTCAGTAATAGCTATTCTGTCCACAACACTTTGCTTGGTATGGATCTTGCTTCTCTTTTTCCATATATGCTATGTCTTTTAAGCTTTCACACATCAGGAAACAAGTTCTGTATCTGAAAGTAGTTTGCTGTGGTGGAATGTTTTTAAGCCCTTGACCCAATGGCATTGGTCACTTGTGCAGGATTGGAACTTCACCGAAGGGTTTTTCTGTGGATATGCATACACATATATTTCTGAGGAAACTGTACTAACTGTGGTGTGTTTTAGGTAAAGCAGCAGCAAAGCCTGTAGGGTTTAATGACTTAATTGTTTTGCAAGTAAGAGAAATGTAGACTCAATCTCTTAACATGCATTTGCAAACTGAGTTTTTTAAGACGCTGCCACCTTCTGAGAGGAGCTAGGTTCATGTTCTTAAATAACTTGAGGTAAGGTGTCCTAAAATATCTGAGGCAGCCTAAGCAATTCACTACTGCAGCTTTCAGATATGAAGGCAGACAACACTTTTTCAGAGGGGGTAGTAAACAGAATTAGTTCAGCAGTTTGAAAAATGACAAGTTTAACTTAAGGGAAGGAGCACAGCTGTCTGACTGTAAAGGCAATGACTTTTGGCCCTTTATTTTTGGCTTTTTTTTAACTGTTGTTTGTCCTAGACAGAACTTCTCTCTCAACAGCCACCTGTTAGATCAGACTCATTTGTACAATCTGTACATTAAACATTGGCTCCTTGTTCGTTATAGATGGAGACCCGTTAATCACACAGAAAAAAACAGAAAAGAGCTTGATTGGGCTCTTATAACTGCTTTTGTTTATAAAATTAATTATACTTGCATAGGAAAGAGTTGTGGCCCTTCCTGCAGGTTCTCTAATATTTCTACCCTGAAATGGGAAATATTATATGACTTAGAACTGTCTTTAATGCTATTTCGTGAAGTGAAGTAAATAAAATTAACTGTAATCTGTAACCAGGTATCCTCTGATATTTTGATCCCTTCTCTGTGGCTATGTGAACTTGGGGCAGTATTGCTGGTTTTCTTTGCTGTGCAGTACTGGTGTTTAATCACTGGAGTCTGAGATATATCTACAAATTTGCCATCGGGGTGTGTTCAAGTGCCATTATAGCAATAGTCTGAACTCAGGCACAGAGCAGATCTTTACAATTAGCAGTTTATCCTTTTAAAAAAGCTGTTCAGAGCCTGATCTCGCAGCATAAGTTATTTGCTGTGTCATTTGAAAGAAGGATTGTATTTGGCCAGCAATTGCTTTCCCTCACTTCTCTGATCTGATACATCTTCCAGTAGGTCTGGTAACGTGTGTTTCTGATGTGGATTCCTGTAGTTCTCACCTAAAGCAGGAAGCAAAGCACTCTGTTCTGCCTGGAAAACTGCCCACAAGACCTGACTTCTGGAGTATGAGCTAGAGTAATTTCCCAGGTCTTGATAATAAAGAGGCCAGTGTGACAGCAGATGTAGTTACTGCACTGATACTCATCTGAGCTCTGGAACCTGAATGAAGGGGAATGCTCTGGGTCCAAGCTAAAGCATCATCTGGCCTGGTATTTTTTCCTCTGCTTCAAGGGAAAAAAATCTGTATATATGTAGGGAAGTGCAAGATACATTGTCTTGTTTGAATCCAAATAATTTCCTTTATTTGTGTGTTTCATTAGAAGACCTAGCAGCTAGGTATCAGAATCTGCTTGGCAAAAGTCAAGAGAATTTGTAAGCTTCTGCTGGGAGTTTTGGGTGTTTTCTATCCATCTCTTCTTTCAGGATACAGCTCTAGCAGCCTCCTAGTTAAGTGACTTTGGTGTGTCTAGTGAAGAAAATACTAAAGAAACAGTAGTAAAAATCAAATAGTGCTTGTAATATTCATAGCTGCACAAATAGGCATAGTATAATTTTATTGGTGTCATGGTTAAAAGCATCAAATCTTGTTATAAGCCTGTAGGCAAGCTTCCAGACATTACTTCGAAATACATGGAGGTTGCTAGATTTCCAGAGTGTCTGTCTTCTGGTATTATAGCTCTTTGACAAATCATGCCTATTAACTTTGTCTTCAGTGGTAATAGTTGATTTTTTGACTTGTGGAGCAGAAGGTTTTAATCTCTTGATGGTTTGATTTAGAATCTATAAGACAATTAGCAAACCTCCCTATGAGCTCCTGAAGATGGATGACTTGTCAAGCAGCCTTCCATCTCTGCAAGATATCCAGACTGCATACACAAGATTTAAACAGCTGTTTTTGATAGGTAAGTCAGACTTTAAAGCAAAGCGTAACAATAATGTGCTGTGACTCCTGAGTGCCGTAATTTTCTTGATTGCTGTCTTGATTTTGAGTGTGGTTAAAAGCAGGTTTTAAAATATGTAACTGAAGACTGTGCTTATATCTGGGATGTGCATGGAGGTTTGTAGTTCTTTGTTTTAACTACCTCTTGCTAAGCTGTCACAGTATCTGAAAATTGCTTTTGAAGGAGTGGAGTCTTAAGTGTTAGTTGGATAACACTTAACTGGAATGAAGTTTGTGGGGAAGATTTTTAGTCTTTTGTGGCCCAACTTTTAGCCTTTAGGCTCTGTCAAGAGTAGAGACTGCTAATTAACTTTTGCCCTAGGTTTTGTTACACACTGGTCACATCTCAAAACATATGAAGCTGCTTAAATTCTATCCTTTAGAAAGCAATCAAATGGGATCCATGTGAAAGTATGATCTAGGCTTTCAGCCTTCTTTCTTCTAAGACTTTGCAATTATTTTGCTGTCATGAAACACTTCGACCTCACCTCTTGAGATGAAAAAAGCTCCACTCCACTTCTAATATGAAGTATTTGAGTTTCACTGTGAGGATTTTGTCTGGAATACATTGTCAAATCCACAGTGAATCTTAAGATCTAAAAATAATTACTTTTTTATGTGATTTCTAGTAACTCACCTTCTGTAAGGAAAAAAGCCTAAGTTTGAATTTAAGTCATTAAATGAGTGACATGAAATACTGTGTATTTCAATGATGTAATTGTATCATTGTTCGTTATTCATATCATTATTCATGCAAAAGGGAACGAGTTTAAACTGCCATCTAGTAAGTGTTTGTTCTTGCTGTTTAAAATATGGTTTATTAGTAGACTGTATGTCACTGGGTACAGCAATATGCACTTTCAGTTTGAGAAAAACATTCATGTAACCTTTTGCAGAAGTACTAAGATCTTACAGAAATTTATGACTTTATTACCATATTTTAAAGTCTGAACACATTAACCATTACTTTTGTCCTGTATGTGCCTAGTTAATATGGCACAGGCAACTTGTCCTGGCCATGGCACTCACAGCCCAGAGAGCCAAAGGTGTCCTGGGCTGCATCCAGAGCCCCGTGGGCAGCAGGGGAGGGAGGGGATTCTGCCCCTCTGCTCTGCTCTGCTGAGACCCACCTGGAACACTGCATCCAGCCCTGGGCTCCCAGCACGGGAGGGACAGGGACCTGCTGGAGTCAGCCCAGAGGAGGCCACCAAGATGATCAGAGGGAGGGAGCGCCTCTGCTGTGAGGAGAATTGGGATTGTTCAGCCTGGAGAAGAGAAGGCTCCAGGGAGACCTTATGGAACCTTCCAGTTCCTATAGGTGCTACAAGAGAACTAGAGGAACTTTAGAGCATGAAATGACAGGACAAGGGAAAATGGACAGCTTTAGATCAGGTATTAGGAAAAAATTCTTTACTGTGAGGGTGGTGGAATTTGGTGAAAACTTTCTAATGGAACAGAACTTTGAAGATGCATTCCAGTATTTCTGTGGAGAACTAGTTTCTGTGACCAGGATGAAAGAAATTGTGAGAGGAGTTTAAATTGTGTAATGAACAGGGTGAGCTGCAGAGGCATGGAGGCAGCACAGCTACAGGAATAAAACACATATATGCCTGTGCATTTGCGGCATAGGTGAAAGATGCAGCAGACACAGAAGTGTGTGAATGTGCTGAAATTGAACACTGGAAGTGTTTGGGGAGGCACTGGAAGGTGGGCAGTTACACAGAAACATGTGGAGCTGAAGCTGTCATGGAAAGGATGAGAGAGGAGGGAATTATGTGTATCTGATTTCTCACTAATGGAATCATTGTAGACCTTGTGCTTCAAGGTTTGTCTCATGCAGGAAATGTAAACTACTCTTGTTTTAATTTACTGTATCAGCTTGTGAAAGCTTTCCAATATTTGTTGACTGGCTTTGATAGAAATAAAAGCAATGGACACTTAGGTGGCATTTGAAAAAACCTACAAAAGTACTAGAGAAATTCATAGGAGTTTAATGGATTTATGGTATTGAACTTGGCCTCCCTGCTTATGTATTTTAATGCCTCTTTTAGTTGCAGCAAAAACTGTTCAAAACATTTTTCAGGTAATCTTACATTCCATAAGTTTTTATAACCTGCTTCTAAAACCCATTGATGTCTCTGGCTCTGATGGTAATGATTTTCAAAATCCAGTGTCTTTAGATTAAGCTTTATGTAGATCATCATCTCCAAGTAAACTTGTTTATTCCTTTTCTATTTTATCAACAGATATATTCACCTGGTTTGATTGCCAGGTGAACCTTCAACTTACTTTTTCTAAAAGGCTATGGTGCTGATGTTTGTAGGACTACTTCACTTCCTTATTTAGTTATAAAGTATCAACTTTAATAGTGATTGAGATTTGCTGACTCTTTAGTATTGATTGCTTTGTAACTGTTAATAACTGAAGGTAATTCAATGGATGGCTGTTAATTATCACTGTGTATGTGTGCACAAACCAATTTTTTGTTTTTCTCTTCTTTTTGCAGATAACAGTACAGACTTCTGGGCAACTGATGTGAAATGGTTTTCATTACTGGAGAGCACAAACTGGCTAGAAATAATCAGGTTTGCTGTATCCTCAACTTTCTGTGTTTCAAATTGTTGGTAATTGCATTTGTAGTGGGTTTTCTACCTAGTTTTTTGAAACTGAAGTCTTTACTGCCAGGAGGAAAAAAAATTAAGACAGGCTTATGGTCCCATTTATATATCTTATTTCTGTAACTTGAGACAGTGTTTTTAACAGTGCAGACTTCTGTTAAGCCTTCCACTTTAAAGAATATGAGAAATAGCAAATCATTCCAATTCTTCCAGAGAACCAGTTAAAAATACAGATCCAGTATTTTCCATCCTGCACTGTCACTTCCTTTCCAAACTCAAGAATCCTGTTTGTTTCTTGTGTGAAACTATTCTGTGTCTTTGACTGGCCTTGCCATTCTTCTCTGTACTCTCCACTTCTGTAATGTCCTCGAGGATGAGGTGAAGTGCAGTGTTCAAGATGTTAGTCCACTAAGGAGCTATAAAAGGACATTTCTTCTCAGTTTTGTCCCCCTGCTCTGCTGGTTGTTCCTTAAGTACTCTTTTCTTCTTTCAGCAGCCCACAGTGAGTAACTGTTGGAATGGTGTTGGCTAACTTTAGGCTTGTTGTAGTGGAAAGTTGAGGAGTTTTGTTTTCCGTGTTACTTTGTGCTAGCTCTTTTGTCTGTCAGTTTATTCTCTAATCAACTAATTACCATGGGGTGCTTCTGAAGTCAGCTCCAGTCCCTTCTGGTCTTAATAACATCAGTAAATATTGATAGTTACCAATTAACTCATTAATCCAGAATTTAAATGTGTGTGTTTATTGAAGGCTCTCTGAGAAATTCACTGACATAACCAAGATCACAGGTAGTTTAAAGTAAAAGCCAGGCTGGGTCCCTATCCTTAGATTGTTTTGAGACTGGTAACTTCCATACTTGGGTCCAGTTGGTTCCTGGACCAGCCTGTTCTTGGCTCTTGTAGTTAGTAGGAATGCCTTGTCACATGTTCTAGATGATAGAACAAAGAAGAATCTGACAACTCCACACTTAAGAAATAAATTGTCAGCTTCTATTAGTGACCTACGATATTGCAAGAATCCTAATTTGTGTGCAGGCTTTTGCTAAGAATAACTATCTTTATGAAAATTTAGTCTAGAAACCAACACTGTTACATCTGGTTTTATGTGACCTGTAATTCCACTCAGTCAACCTTGTTATAATAATGTTCTCTGTATTACTTTCGTCTGAGTTTTTATTCCCTCTCCCTCTTAAAAGCAGATTTTGGAAGAAATGCAGAATGTAGGATATTAGAACATAAATGAGGTGATGTTGACTCTTTACAGGATAAAGATCTGGTTCTTTGCAATTGCAATACTTCAGTGTGTGATGGCAGCTGTTGATCCAGAATAAAGTAGTGTATCATAGCAACTGAAAATGCATGGTTAATGGCCAAATAAAATGTGGCCATTGAAGCTAAGCAGTTCTTAATTTACACAAACTGAGCATGGGTTTTGTGTGTTTTAAAGAACTGGTGACATTTCAAGTATGGCATTCTAACCCTGTCTAGGGGAAACTAATATAAGAAACTTCACTCAACTTTTCCTGTACCAAAACAGGAGAGTCTTGAAGAAAGCCATAGAAGTTGCTGAGTGTCTGGAAATACAGCATACAAATGTTCTCCTCATAGGTAAGAATTTAATGACATAGTCCTATATATTGATTTGTTTAAGTTCATTTTGAAGTAGCTTAAGCTGTAAATTTATAATTATGGTAGAGACTTGCTAAAATTCTTACAGCACTCAAGTAAGACACCTAAATCTCCCACACTTCTGGAAATGCTTCCTGTAGTTAAAGAAAATATGGTAAGCACAGTTCCACGATATGAATGAAAAAGCAGCTGATAAATTGGCAGGAGAGTCTTGCGTAAAGAAGAGGTAACATTCCTGTTTCCCAGTTTATTTTATCTAAGGTCTCCTAGGCCCTGTGCTGTACTTTAAGGGGCAGGGGAACCATATCTACACCAGTTATATGAAAACTTTGAAAAATAACCTTTATATTTTCTAGATACATGTTGGATATTCTGCAGACTCTTTTTTAAATAAAAATACATGGAATAATATGCTTACTGTAAACATGTTGAACAGTTTATTTTTGTGGACTGAGTAATCACATGTAAAACCAAACCTAAAGTTAACCATTAAGTGACTATTGGATTGGTCATTTAGTTGAGTTTTTCACACATATTGCCATTTGAGAAACCTAGCACAGGCAAGAGGTGTTTTCTGTAGGCACCTTTTGGTATGTTGCATGAGGAGGCAATTACATACCTTGTGAAAAGAGGTGTGGAGGATAGGAAGAGTAAGGACAAATGGCTGTGTGGGGCAGTGTGTGCTTGTGGGAGACAGAAGGGCACAGGCAAGTTACAGTAGTAAGGGTTGGGGCTTGTAGGTTTTATTGTCAAAGTGCTTTCCTAGGATAAATGTGTAAGTGACCTTAAATTTGGAATCATGGATTAACTTCTCTCTGGCCTGCAAAAATATCTGTGCTGCTCTGATTCTGAAATACAGTTTTGTGTGTATGAACATGACAATGCTTTGCTTTCTTACATAATGTTTGAGGAATGGCTCAGTGTAGAATGTGGTTTCTGTTCTCCTTTGTAGAAGAGAGTGCTACTGATCTGTGCTGTGTAATCTCAAGTCTGGTGCAAGTCATGATGGATTCATACAGCAGAACAAAGTCAGGGTTTCAGAGCCTTATTCAGAAGGAGTGGGTGATTGGGGGACATGGCTTTTTGGATCGCTGTAACCACTTACACAAAAGTGAGAAAGAGGAGGTATGATTTAAAAAATTTTTTTCCTTACTATTTATAAGCTTACTCAGCATGAGGTGGGATTTACCTGTTAGTCCAGAAGTTCCAGTTACTCTGAAGATCTTCTGTGTTTTGTTTTATGGGTTGATCTTTGTATAGTATCACTGTTTTGCTGTTCAGAAGTCAGCAATGGCTTTATTATTAAAGAGAACAGATGTAGAATTTCCCAGTCTTGGGGTCTTTTGAAAGTCATCTGTCCTGTGTCCTTGAAAACTGTGATAATGGTAGTAGCATCCATAGAAATAACTCAAGTTAGTTGCCTGTTCCTGTCACAGCTGGAGATTAACGTTTTACTGTCGTGCTTTGGGACTAGATCAGATTGCTATTTGAATGGAAGTAATAGGTATAAACTGACTAATTCTGATCAAGAATTGCTATAAACTAGTTTTGCTTTGCCAACTTTGAAAGGCTTCATAGTGGCAACTTTCAAATTCATAATAGAAAGTGCTCATCTCTTCTGTCAATAGTTGGCCATGGATAGCTCAGGTAATACTACTTCAAATTTCAGCCAAATGTACATGCAGCAGTTCTGTAGTTATTTAGGCTTGTTGCCTTAAGATTTGTATTTGGAGACACTGAATACTATAAAAGAAATAGTTTGCATGGTGGAACAATTTTAACTTTTTTTTAAACTGATGAAATATTTTGTGTACTTAGGCTCCTGTTTTTCTGCTCCTGCTAAATTGTGTTTGGCAGCTGGTACAACAGTATCCTCCAGCATTTGAGTTCACAGAAACTTACTTAACTGTCTTGTCAGACAGCCTCTATGTGCCTATTTTTAGCACTTTCTTCTTCAACTCTCAACATCAAAGAGACACGAATAAGGTAAGGGTTTGGTATTTTGTGGATGCAGTGTGTTGGAGAATGAGTTTGACCAACATACAACGAACACTCAAAACCAGCTAATTCCCAACAGCACCTTTTTCCTTACTCATTGAACTGCCTTGAAGGGTGAACAAGTGCAATTTTGGCTATGTGGAGGCAAGTTCAGGACTTAGGTGTTTATGATGACAGAAGGAATACATTACCTGTAATACGTAGCTGCAGTTTCATGTTTAATGTCCTTCAGTGAAATTGGAATTCCTTAACCTACAAGGAATATTCAGCTGTATGGCAGAATAAGTTATCTGTGAAATTCTTGTATAGTATATTCTGTTGTATACCAAAATTAACATCTCCTGAATATTCATTTATGTTTGGTTCATGCTCTTCTCTAGCCTAAGAAGCTGGGAGCAATGTGAGTATCCTCTGCAAGGCTGCACAGAGACCAAAGGAAAAAGTGAAGATTACTGTCTTTCATACAAATGGTTGATCATAAAATCTAGACCAGTAGTACTGCATGACTGCAGTTACAACTTCTGGTGTTTGGAATCCTAACATGCCCCCTGTGTTTGAAGAATCCAAGTGTCTGTCTCTTGCCCAAGTTTCAAAATGTCTTTTTTTCTGAGCCTGTTTAACTTTATTTTCATCTGTGAAGGTCTAATGCACTGTTGTTGAACACACAGAAAGCAAAGAGTGTTGTTGCAACTCCATGGCCTTTTGTCTGAAAAGCCAGTTTCTTTATTTCACCTTGACTTGGTCAGAATTCTCTTCTAGCAGTATTAAATGTGACCTGTTTGTTTTGGCAGAGTGGGGAATGCCTCAAGACACAAAGTGGTCCTTTCAGATTCCTTACTGTGTGGGACTGGTCTGTGCAGTTTGACCCCAAGGCCCTGGCTTTTCTGAACAACCCTCTTTATGCAGAGAAACCAAAACCAGATAGAAGTCAACGGAAGACTGCACGGTTCAAAGTAAAATATTTGCTGCTAAACTGTTTTTTAAATTCTAGAAATATTTTGCACATCTCTTACTTCAAATGTACTCACAGTGAAAGTATTTGGTGCAGATTTTTTTTAATTTACAAAATACATGTGTACCTCAGACCCACCTGGATCTTATGAACCCAGTTTCCATGCACCTCAATTGTAAATAACTCTTTTATAGTTCATAGCAATGAATTTAGGGATTCTTTTTCTTCATACTTCTATGCAAGTGTATTGGTAGCTCATGAGATTTAATACTCAGATGACTTGGAATGGTGTGTTTGAAGGGAGTTAATTTAGTTGTTCCATAGAGTACCTGTCTGAAATACATAGGTTTGTAATTGCCTCCCTAATTTTGTCTGAGTGTAACCGGAGTGTGTGTGTGTGTGTGGGAGGGGGACCAACAGCAGCAAAAAAACTGTCAGGAGTATGGAGGATTATAGATGGAATACACCTGATTTCTAGTGCATAGCACAAACTCAGGGAAAACTTAAAATTTTGAGTAGCCTCTTTCAATTGCAGTACATTAGTCAAATTCTGTCCTGTATAAAACATTCTCATGTGATACACTGCCAGTATGATCTACAGCATTTATGCGAGATGCAGTGAGGGACCACTGGATGAAAACCTATAAATAAACTGCTCTCTGATTTCTAATTAGCTTAAAATAAACACAGATACTGGCAATACTTAAATGTAAGCAAAGGGTTTGGCTTTTTCAAATAAAATTGTTTTATCAGTGTCACTTTTAGTTAGCTGGGAAGGAAGCTGGCAACACTCAGTATGCTCTGTAAAGTACTTGATGTATTGAAACGTAACAATTTAAACACAGCAACTGCTTTTCTATATAGGTCAAGTGACTGTTGTTTTCAAGAGGTTTCTGAATACAACTTTGTTTTTTTTTTCTCTTAAAACTGCTTTCTGAAATTCCATTCTATTAATATTTATCTGCTTATTTTCCCTTTTTTTCCTCTTAAAGCATCAACGGCAACTTTCTTTGCCACTGACACCAGCAAAGCCTTCCACGAAGAGAGGATTTTTCAGGGAGGAAACAGATCATTTAATTAAAAACATTCTGGGTAAGAGAATTGGCAAGTTCATAAATTCTTCAGATGAACCCCCTAATAGCTTAAGGGAGTTTTATGATAGCTGGCATAGCAAACCTGTCGACTACCACGGTCTTCTGTTGCCACGCATCGATGGCCCCGAAATCAAAGTCTGGGCACAGCGTTACCTGCGATGGATTCCTGAGGCCCAGCTTCATGGTGGTGGAACAATAGCTACAGCTGCCAAGATTTTGGATTTGATGGAGGAAGTGCAAAGCCTGCAGGTGAAAATGGATGAAGAGCACAGTCAATCTGTTTCTGGAGATGTACATTCTGCTCCTATGCTAAGGAATTCTGCCCGTTTGTCATCCTTATTTCCATTTGCTTTACTGCAGAGACAGTCTGTCAAACCAGCTTTACCCACTAGCACCTGGAAAGACTTGGAAGATGAAGATGACTTGGTCAAGAGGGATGATGAATTTGTTGATCTAAGTGGGGATATGTTATAACGTGTGTATAGATTACAGTTTGAGTTGTATGTGGCTAAGCACTGAGTTTTAAATGTTGTGCTGTATCTTCATATAAGGAACTTGAGCATCTGCAAACTGTTTAATGGGTTTGTGGAGTTAAAAATCCTTGATTGGAAGGAACTACTTGCTGTAAGTAACTGAGCATGTTTTGAACTTCCATTTCACTCTAACAATATTTATTGCAGAACCATATTTTTAGCATAAGTGTAATAAAAATGGGAGTCTTGGCTGTAGTAACAGTATGGCCACTCTTTTTTTAAAAAAAAAGAAAAACAGCAAAAGAATACTTTCTGCTGTAAAGGTGGAATGATAAATGCATATGGCAACAATATGCAGTTATGCTTAACAGAACATCTTTCCCCTTACACTAAGAGTATTGGGAGTGGAGTACTGTGATTTGCAAATTCCCCCCACATGTAAACAGTGAAAGATGCAACTACCTGTGCACTCACAAACCAGCTTTTGACAGCTGAGGAATACTCTCGTGGTCACCAGAAGTTCTCTGTCTGCAGTTGGCTCAACAGAAGTCATGTGCTTGCCCCTTCCCCTTTGTCAGTGTTGGTCTGTGTGGTGTCATGGTCACAGGCTGGCTGCTCTGAGCCTGTGCATGCACTTAGCTCAAAGGTCAGATGCAAGAGCTTAATGACACATTTCAAGTCTTAATGTATGGCTGCTGTGCTACATGCCCTTGCTGCCTTGGATTTTATGTTTGCTCTTAATTTTAATGAATGAGATTTCAATTTGCCATGAGTATTTTTTCTCATTTTAAGTAGAGGGAGAATTCCATTGGAACTTTCCCCCATTTATGCCAGTTGCCTTTAAGGCTTTCTGTAGCTTGCACTGAGACTCTCCACATAGCAGGGAAGACTCTTTTCCTGTAGTCCTGCAGCAAAGCAGGATTTTCAGTCTGTTACCACTTGTCATGAGTTGGTAGTACAGCTTATGAATGTGGTGTTTATAGAACACTTGTGTCCTGTTGCTGGATGTTACAACAGTACCTCAGTGAAAGAAGCCATAAAGAAATGCCTGTTGACTTGGATCTACTGTGTGTATGTTTGTACAAATTTTTACTGCAAATAATTATCCTTTGTAAAGCAGAATATTATTTGATGGTCAGATCTGTTTTTAACCCTTAAATTCTGTAATACCCCAAGAACGGATTCAAGTCGTAAAATGAGTTACACTGAGAGGTTACGCATTGAATATTTTCTCTGTTCTCATAACAATTTAGAAGTCCGTGCTGGAAAATTTAGCTGGTGGATAAACTGTTGCTTGAATTTGATCAGCTCGGTGAAACTGGGGATATTAAACTTTTGTTACTGACTTATCAATTCATACTGAGTTGTATTAATATATAGCAACAATTCATCAGCAGCCCTCTAAAAATAAATTATCATTACTGGGAAAGGGGAGAGCTTGATGCAGCTATGCCAAACTGATGCTTACCAGCTCTTAATTGCCTTAAAGTCTTAGTGCGAAGACAATACTTGAGTTTGTTTTATTTAAAAATACAGTAGTACTTATGCTTTCTTCTGTGATATTTACAGCTAGCACTTGCTAGAATGGGCTGTACAGCACATTTCCTTCAGACTTACTTGCAATTCATGTGACTCATGTATGCAATAATACTTTGCATGTTGAATGAGCAGTGTATTATTACAGTGAAGAAATACTTGTCCTTCTAAGGTCATTTGGGTTCAAGGGTGGAGTTTTTTAAATGCTGCCATCAAAAAAAAAATTAAAATGATTTTTCTATACTTTTGATCAAACTGTTGTAATGGTTCAATCATGAAGATTACATATTTGTATTAAAGAACAGATGTTGTACATCTTATTTGTACATAAGTTATCAGAAATATATATAGAAGAGAAGTATATATCTGGAATTGAACATGGGAACACTTCTAATGTAGAGTAAATACCATTGTTACTGGTTTTCTGCACTGAAAGATTGGAAATATACTTCATATTTTTACTCCAAGCTTTTGTTTATACCTCCAAGTTTTAACACTGAATGCAAGCTAGCAGTTTTACAGGTTTCAATCTTCTTTTTTCCTTCTTTTTGTTAAATACTGTTACTTCTCTCCAACAGGCTGTTTGAAGATTGTCAATAAAATACCCTTTGAACTATTCATCCTGAAATAAGAATGTATATTTAAGATCCACTTTGCAAGTGATACACTAAATCACAGCAGACTTGATAATCTGCAGTGTCAAGGCTTTTCTGGTTATATCCTGAATTTTACAGACTGTTATTGTCCAGTTTTTATCTGGCTGTACTTCTGATGCCACCAATGCATGAGGGAGGACAGGTCAGTGCACAGTGCAGTGGAGTAGGATAGCTGTGGGAAGTTAAAGGTGATCTAGAAATTGTCTGCTGAGTTGTCTGTATTGGAGGGGTAGTAAATCGTGTTTGTTTCTGTCTTAGTAATATACTTCCCCCATGTCCAGGGTGAAATTTGTTCTTGCATTGTTACACTAAGCAACTTCTTGAAATTACCACAGGGGTGTGTCTCTTAAATCAGCTGAGTGCTGGAGATGGACTGAGGTGGCCACAATAAGCTATGGAGTACCAAGATTAAATTTCACTTTTTTCAAGACATTACAAATTGCTAGCCCCTGGTCAAAGGCATCATTAGTGCTAATCACACATTTAAAAACCCGTGAACATTAGACGACCTTGCCAGCTTTGTTCTTTAAGCCCCACACAGCAATAGCTGTGGGTCATGTTGTACCACAAGGTGTGCCCCTGCCTCACCCACACCTGCTAAAGACCAGCAATTGTACTTTGACCACTTGGCTTTGATTTAAGACTGTATTCATTATTGAAAAGGTTCAGCTATTGATGTGCAGCATAAAGGAATACAAACATTTACTTCATTAAGGTGTTTACAGCCAGCTTGCCCTCCTGATCTTTTGCTCCAGCTGAAGCTTTTTCCACCTGTGCTTGAAACAAGGAAACATGACTTCTTCCAGAGGCAGGTGAATACTTTCTGCTGATGATTTCTTACAATGGATTAGTTTTGTCACAGCAGAGGTGACCTTCATTCTAAATTACCTGGAGACCTCATGCAGTATTTATGGCTGGGTGCTCATTCACAAAGAGCTAGATTTTGCATGAATCTTTAAAAATTGTGTGAAGGACTTGAGTTTCTGGGACAGGAAGAAGATATGAGTAGTGAACTTAGCTGAGTCTGAAAAAAGCATTCTGTGTACAGAACTATACATACCCTTCCAGGGTGAATTAGGGAGGTACAAGGAGTGGAAGGGGCAAAACCCTTCTTAGGGTCTTGCTTCCTTTTTCTTGGTTTGTAATAAAGTCAATGTGACAAATGCTTTTTGCCAGCATTTGCAGGATGGCAGAACTTGGTGGGATAATAGAGTTAGCTTGAGAGGAGTGAACACAGAAAATAAGGAGAGCTGATACTTGAGCTGGAAAGACAGTTACTGAGGACGGCACCTCCATGTTGAGTACAAAGGCAGCAGCAATGGGGTTCTTCAGCCTGTGTTAGAAGAACATGGGTGGACATTTACACACATTTCCGAGCCGCAGAGGACTTCCTGTGCTTGGGTGGCAAGTTTGACTTGGATCACAGCTTTAAAAGTGCTGTGGAGGCTGAGCAGATGTAATAGAGGACTGTGACTGTCTTGACAAGTGTTTGGATGGGTAGTGGATGCTCAGTGCTGCTGTAATTTGGCTGCTGTGGAGCCCTGTAGAACAGTAAATGCTGGTGTCCAATGGCAGCATGTTATTCTGCTTTCAGCAAGCATTTGTTTTCCCTCTTTTTCATGTAGCAACTCCGTAAAATGAAATAGGCACTTACCTTAATGTTATCCTTCGATGTTTAAAGCAGGTAAATAAGACATGCCTAGGAAATGCATTTGTAAATTTACTTTGTGAACAGAAGATCTAGGAAGACTTGATTTCCTGTGGCCTTGGCTTGTCTGGCCAGACCACTCAATTTTGTCCTTTCTTCTGACATTTCCTGCCCTTGCAGAACATCTTTGGTCTCCATCCATCTCCTCCCTGTTCCTAAGTCATGTACTGTTCCAGCAGTTTATAGGTTTGTCACTGCTGCTGACTTGCTGGACAACTCAAACGCTGTGACTCTTCCTGGGGAGCCAAGTAATGATCATGGCTTGACATGGCCTGGCCACATAGCCTCCAGATTTCTTGTTGGAATCTAGCAACTTCTGAAATAATTTTTTGTGAAATACCATCAGAATTATTTACGGGTTTTCAAAGCAGGTGATGGACATAATATTGATTAGATGCCTGGTGTCGTCAGTAAGGAAATCAGGAGAATGCAACAGAAAACTCTGTACCTGCTGCTCAGGCTGATCCAAATCTTAAATTGGGTTAAAAGCAACGCTTCTCTCAAATTGGAAAATCTGCTCATTTACAGTCAACTATCCCAGTTTTCTCTTAAAGCAACTTTTTTTTAAATCTTGCATTTTGTCTGCTTCTGGGTCCTGAAATAAATTTTTTGTTATACTGTAGAAGCCAATATTCAGCCTATGGAACCACTGAACTTCCTGGAAACCTGCTGATATTTCTATGAGTTCTGAAACCTACAAATGTTATTGTTATTGCTATCTTAAGAAAATTTCCACTTAAGAACACCTAACACTACTATAAATAATGTATGGTTTTGCTAATAAGAGTGTAAACCTTCAAGTTGTCTTAAGACCTTTAAAAGTCAGAACTCTGTGGGCTCACTTTGCAATCAGCGGGACTAATTTCCTTTCGTTTTAGAGACATTAATTGAAAGTATGTTTATGCATGAATGTGATGACAGACATGCTATGCTAATTTTGTGTAGAGGGTGTAAGTGCTCATTGCTTTATGTTTTGGTGATGCAAGAATATATTTTCACTCTTACTCTTATCCCAGTTCATAAATCAAAACAGAATGTTCCTCACCACCGTCCTTGAGTTCACTATACACATGATCCCAGTTAGTTTCCTACAAGCCACTTCCTGTATTTTCCAGTTTCCCATCCCAGACTTTCCACTGTGGATTTACCATTAGAAAATATTTCTTCCTTTTCTGAGGGTTGTTAATTTAACTTTGGGAAATACTGGTTTTATACCCGCCAGCTGCACTTAGTTATTCCTTTTGCAAGAGGTGGTGGGAATATTTGAAAGCCAGACGGGAGGAACTACAGATGACTTAAGCACAAGGTCTCAAAGTACAAGGTCTCTTACTTCCCTGCAAATACAGAGCATGGTTGTTCGGGAAGTTGTGGTGTTGTTGTTGTTGTTATATCTATTTATTTAGAGTGAGTAAAGTCCTCCTGCACAGCACTTTATCACAAGCAAAAATTGAACCAAAAAAAAAGCAGGGTGATAATCCCAAAATTTGTTTTCTAGTGCAGCACATCTCCTGTAAATTCAGCAGTTTGTTGAGATGGTGCCTGTACAAGTGTCAGCAGAATGATGGTCTGTTCTCCCAGCAGGTTTGGGATTGGGTTACACCCAATCTGCAGCAAATGCAGGGAGCTGCCAGAGGGAGTCCTGCTAATCACTGCCCAGCAGTGCCCTCACACCGCTGCTGCTTGCCAGCTGATTTTATGGAAATCAGTGTTTTCCTTCTGTGGATTGGCTTTCCATCAGATCAGCTCGTTGATCCAAATCACCCCGTGGGGAGGCAGGGGGAAACAAGAGGAGCAGATTGTTTGAGGATGCCCCTCTCACTGGGCAGCCCCCAGCTGGAACAGATGAGGTGAAAGGTGGAACCATACATGAAGGAAAAGTCACTCTCCAGCTGCTGGGCTGCTGAAGCAGAGAAAAATCTTGGCAACCACCTCTCATGTACAGCGAGCTGAAATGCTGTAAATAGTACACATGGCCAAATCCAACTATTTAAAACTTCTGAGAGAAAACAAAAAGACAGGGAAGAAAGAAACACAATCCAAAATAGCTGTGTTTTGACGTTGCCTGTAGAAGCCTTACAGGATGATTTAAAGTACAGCTGCATTAGATTTGACCTGGATTTGCCACAGCAGGAAAGTAAGGTAAGGTGAGCAAACCAGTGAACTCAGTTTATGGCCATCAAACATGTTCTAATGCTCTTCAGGCCTGTAATTCCTTAGGTTGTGCTTTGGCTGGGCTGGCAGAGTCTTAAATACCATTTTGCTGCCCGGGTTGTGAGCAAGCAGTGATTGAGGGCAGCTGCTGAAAAGCAAATGTCGTGTTCTGACTTGTAATCTAAAACTAGCCATTGCTTGGAATGCAGTTTTGGATTCCTGGTGCGTTCCTGCTGTTTTCTTCAAAGCTTCAGCCACACATAGGTTACTCCCCCATGCTCCTATAGCATATTTTACTTACTTACTTCTCATTTGCATTTAGGTTTAATGCATGTGATCTGCTCTGTCTATAATCTGCCCATTATCTCTCTCAGGTGTAGAACATTGTACTTTCTCTAATTTTCCATGAAAATTTATCTGCCTAATGTTGTTCTGAAATGGTCCTTTTTATGATTCAGATTTCAGCTGAATAGTAGTCTGGCAGAAATGATGATAAAAAGGGCAAGTTAGTGAAAAGAAATACAGTAATAGGAAAACCTTTACTCAGTGGCTTGGAATTAAGTAGAGGCTGCATGAATATGGCAAACGTCCGGACTTCTGCAGGCAATAATGAATGCTAGAAACTGCTGAAGTACCATTACCCAGAATGATTTAGGCAGCAGGAAATGACTGAACATAAACTTTTTTTATAATCTTTGAGTCTTATTAAAGTAGTAATAGCTCTCCTTGTGCTGGTTGCTAACATTAATATTCCGTCCAGGCTGATGGACATCCTTCTCCTCCTTGAATGTTTTCCCTCTCAGTTATTAATACACAGCTTGCTGCCTTCCAGCTCCAGCCTCAGAAGGCAAATGTCTCACCAGCTGCAATACATGGAGGGAAAAGTTGACCGACATTTTTGCATTTGTTAGGGGAACATTGTAAATGGCTGTTCCCTGCCAAGAAATTTCTTTTGTAAAGTTAAATTTAGTCAGTAAAATAACACCTGAGTGTGCCAAACTAGAGTTGAAAAAAGGAAAATTTAATCATAGGCCTGAAAACAAATTCTTTAATACACCTGATCTGAAGAAAGTAAAGAAGAAATAACTCTTTCTATGGACAGGTGAAGGAAAAGACATGCTGGCCGGCTCTGCCCCTGCAGCACAGGGAGGTGCAGGGGAAGCAGAGATCCACCTGCAGCCCCTGGAGGAACCACACCAGAGCAGGTGGGTGTGCCTAAGGGGGCTGTGACCCCGTGGGAAGCCCGTGCTGGAGCAGGGTCCTGGCAGGACCTGTGACTCCACAAGGAGTCCACAGTGGAGCAGCCTGTGCCTGAGGGACTGCCCCTGTGGAGGGGACCCAGGGTGGAACATTCCATGAAGAACTGCAGCCTCTGGGAAGGACTCACCTTGGAGAAGTCCATGGAGGACTGTCTCACTGGAAGGAACCTCACTCTGGAGCAGTGCAAGAGTGGGAGGAGTTCTCCCCATGATAAATGAGCAGCAGGGACAGTATGTGATGAACTGATTTCATTCTCAATTAACTGTCCCCTTGTGTCATTGGGGGAGCGGAGGTAGAGAAAACATGAATGAAGCTGAGCCTGGGAAAAGAGGGGGGCATGCCCTGTCACAGGAGAAGCCTTTTAAATATTCATTCTTACTTCTCATTAATCAACTCTGATTTAATTGGCAGTAAGTTAAATCAACATCTGTGAGTCAAGTCTCTTTCACTCCTGGTGGTAACTGGTGAGTGACCTCTCCCTGCCCTTATCCCAACCCATGAGTCTTTCATGTTCTGCCCATGCCCTGTGGAGGAGGGCAGTGACAGAGTGGCCTTGGCAGGCTGTCCAGCCAAGGCCAACCCACCACAAACCCTTAACACAAGTGCACCCTTTAACAGCATCTCTTCGACTGTGTGAGCTTTTTGAAAACCTTTATAGCAAGATTTTTAATCCCTTTAGGTATGGCTGAGTATAGGGATTTTTGAAGGAATTTTGAATGAGTTAGAGATTTCTGAGTTTTTAGATTATGTGATTTATTTTTTTTTATCTTCTACATAGACAGGAAGGGTGAGTTTAGCTCACATTCTTACTGCATGGTTCAGAAGGTAACAAGACCCTTAGCTGTAAAACCTTTTAAGGATTTATTGACCAACAAAACACTGTTAATAAGGATATTTATGTTTTTGACCCAGTGCTTAAATATTTCATCTTATGGACTCATGTTACAATGTAAGCTTTCTTAGCCAATCATGCTATGATACACAAACCTACAGTACTGCATTCTAAACGTCTTGCTTACCTTTGTAACTGCTTTTAATTTTTCTATATCCAAAACTCTAAACCTTCCTCTTTTTAATTCAACATGTCTCTGCTTCAAAATATAAATCCACATTCTTGCTTTTAGTATCTAAGCTTGGAAGTCTTTTCCAAGGTCTCAGACCAAATCCTGTGTTTAATTCTAAGCTTTAGCTTACAGGCCCAAAGTTCTGAGAATTCCCTGCATTTCGGATTCCAACAGCTGAGTTTAAAAGGTGTTGACAACGTATTTAATGTGTCTCAATTAGCCTTTGTTCAATTCATTTAGCTGTTGGTCTGCCAGTAGGGACCACCCAGGCGGCCACACTTGCAGGATGATCATTTTTAGTGAGAATCACCCACTGACTCAGCTCTCCCAAGCCTCCTGAATGTCTCCCTGGGCCTGCTAGGAGAAAGTACACGTTGCATTAATAACTGAGTTACCACAGTGTGGCCACCACCAAATCCTCACTGATGAACTATGGCAGTCTAAGCAGTCTGTCTCACATGGGGCAGGGAGGAGCTGTGCCACTACTCAGTGGCCACTTTGGTGGGCCAATTCCATCAGAGTTTTGAGAAGTATTTGATGGGAGTGAGGAGTATGAAGTGAAGGACTGCTCTGTGGCGAACTGGCAGAGGAGAAGCCATGCAAAATGTTGCTTGGGTCAGGTCCTGGCTCGAAGAGCTGCGTTAAAGAAGCTGTTTGATTTATCTTGTGCTCAAAGCAGCATGGCTTCTTACTTTTTTTTTTTTTTTGATAAACCAAACTGCATCAAAGAAGCTTTTATTCCTAACTGGAATAACCTATTGGACACTGAGATGGCCAACTGCCCAGTCTTCCCACAGAAGGTAAATTGGCAGATGAAGGAGAATAAGGAATTTTGATTTTTAAATTTTTTGCCAGCTGTGCTAAAAAGCCATAGAAAAAGTCTCCTTTGAAATAGTTTTATCTATCTATTTTCAAGTTTCTGTGCAGCATCATCTTTCCAAAAGAAACATGCCAAAGGAAAGTGGTAAAAATGTCATCTTCTTCCCTAAACAGTCTTGATCCTTCATATTCTATACTGTATTTCCTCTTGTTAATAGCAAAATGAAGTCCCTGCTACAGACATCTTCATAAAAATTGTTTACTGAAGTTTTACTTACAATGCAGTAGTATAGCTAAGAGCAACATGGCCTTGCAAAGCATCAGAAATAGCTCCTGTCATAAAACAGGATGTCAGAAACACTTAGAACTTTGTATTAGCCTTGTGTTAATAATGATGAACAAAAACATATCCAAACATGACATTCATATCGGAGGCCAATTTATAACCTTGGGGTCATGCAGATGTAAATAATGCTTTGGTTATGGCTGCAGGATGTTTATGACAAGTTGCTTCTCCAGTTCCAGGCTGAGTTTGCACAGAGGGAAACAGAATACATTTGATTTGAAGAAGAGGGAAAGTCCTAATTTTGGGTTTGGGATTGTTTGATTTTGGGTTTTTTTTGCAGACCTGTGTTTCAGAGTGGGACCATTCTTCCAGGATAAGGAGTGCTTTCTTTGTTTTGGTGCAGTGTCTGGTCCTGCTCTCCTGCTCTGAGCAGTGGGAGATCACCTTGCTGAGTTTCAGCCACAGGAGTGTTTTGACCATTAAGGCCAGTAAAAGCTTTTGTTCTGTCTCTGCATTTGTTACTAAGGTTGTGGTTTTCTAAAATTTTCTTTCTGAAGGGCTTAACTGTGTAGTAAATAGGTGTTGATTAAAACCACTTTTTTATCCCTTAGCAAAGAGAATTAAGCTGGTACCTAAGCAAATATTACAGAAAACATTTAGTGAGAAAAGCCCATACATACCAAAGTAGGACACCTTGATGCAAATGGCTGACTCATCAGTGTGACATATTCTGTGCTAAATATGGACAGCTCAGATGTCATTTGTTGTACCTCAGCAAGAGCAGAAAGGTGTGTATATATATATATATATATATATATATATATATACATATATATACATATATATACTTTTTTTTTCCAAAGATGCCTTGTAAACCAGGCAGAGATATTGATTTACTGTCTATGCAGGTGAAAACACTGATACACTGTACAGCTCCTCTCATTCTTCTGCTGCAGCCAAGGGCCTCCCTCATGGATGCATTCCTGTTGTTTAGAGGTTCCTGCACCACACAAGGCCACCTTTTTAGGCAGCTGGATGTATTTTTATTCCTAGTTATTGGCTGAGTTTCTCTAAGATTTTGTTTCCAACTTCCATCTTAATTTGCAACCAGTGATAATCCTTTTCCATCTCTCCTCCCTGGGGAAATAATTTGAGCCCTGAAGGTCTAATCTTGGCTTCACCGATATAGCTTATTGCTGTGAGCATCCCACTGCCCCCAGGAGCTGTGAGAGGCAGATTTCTGGGAGGCTGTGTTGTGTAGCCAGCTCTGAAACTGCACAGGAAAGTGATCTGAGGGTCATCTGCCACACGCTGCTGCTGCTGCTCTGAGCCTGAGGCTCTGGGGCAGACAGATACCATTGCTCTGGCTTGGAGTTTTTAATGTGCGTGGGTTCAACAGGAAAGGAAAGCTTTTCCTGGCCAGATCAAGGTAACATTTGCAAGAACTTAGTACCTTTAGAAAAACATAAATACAATCCAGAAGCAAGTGGATTAGTGAGACACCAGTGCACCAAACTGAACAAGGGATGCAAGCATGTTTTCACACTTCCTTTCCTTTTCCTCCCAGATACAGAAAAGAGTTTTGGGGAACCATTCTCTTGCCATGTTTTTCAACACTGTTTTTGTCAGGCTCACTGCTGCTGCATGTTTGGGCATGCAGGGAAAAGCACCAGGCTGCCAGTTCACTGCAGCCAGAGAAGCTTCTGGACAATGAGTCCTCCTTCCCCATATCACCATCTCTAGGAAAAAGAGTCCTGTAACCTTTCCAGCTCTGCTGTGTATTACTGTTGTTGTTTTGTTTGTTTGTCTGGTGTTTGTCTCTTTGCCTTCAACAGTAAAGTTTCCAGTTCCCTATCTTCTTCCTCAATCTACCTTTCAGGGAGCTAAAAAAAATACACTAACAGGCAGAAAAATGAGCATTTGATGGAAGTACAAGGCTGATGGTAAAACTGTATTTTCTTTTCTGAGTTTTCTGCCAGTCCCTGACTACTAGTCATGTTTCTGTTCTGTTTGAATTCACTGTGATAGGTACAAATACTAATTTTAAAAAACAGAAGACAATCTAGATTCACCTCACTCTGTGTCTCATAGTTAAATATTGCACTTCTCAATCCTGAGATGAGCTCAGTTGGTTAAAGCATGGTGCTAATAATGCCAAGGTTTTGGGTTTCATCTCCATATGGGCCATTCACTTGATGGTCCCTGTGGGTCCCTTCCAACACAGAATATTCTGTGATAATATGATCTTAGTTCTGTACATGTACCCTTATGTTTGGTGCTATATTAGTACATAGCAGGAGTTCTTACATATTTGTAGCTCATTAGTGAACTCTTAAATGCAATCAGGACTTATGAAAATGTATTTATTCAGCTGGAAAGCAACACATTTTTAATAACTGGCCAACCTTAGAAACAATGCTAAAATGCTCATCAATCTCTATTATGTAGTTAAATGTTCTAAACAGCCTTTGTCCCAACCATTCAAATTATCATGCCAATGTTAATTAGAAATATGGTCTTCAGTGTAGATTCACTTAAAAATTTCTTTGCAGATCCCCTATGAAAAGACTTCTCTTTGAATAGCAGCCCTTTTGCAGCAGATTTTTATATTTGCATAGATGGTAAAGTGCTTGCCAGTGAAATTGTTTTAAAAGACATCCCATACAATGATACAGCAATAATACCATTTTACAATACAGAACATACATGTTTTATCACAGACATGATCCAGTGCAGAATTAACTGCTCCAAAATATCAATCCATATTTGACTTGTACTAATCCTTTGGGGATCAGTTCACAGGACAATACTCTGAAGCTCTCTACCTAGCAGTCAGAAGAGGCACCTGGATTTCAGGCCAACACAGAAAGGTGACAGTGCTGTGGAGTGCTCTGATGCTGAGTCTCACTTCTGAACTTCCCCAGCCAAGGGCAAGTACATCCCCTCCAAAAACCATCTTCTGGAATTTTCTCCTATTGTCATAGTCAACCATGCGAGACACTTCACAGCAAGAGAGAGAGACAGAGTGCTCCCCAGGACTTGCCTTGGATTTATTCTTCTTCCATGTTTTGAAAGATAACTTCAGCAAACTAATTAGACATTCTTCCAGAGATGTCAGTGTATTTAATCTACAAATGTTAATCAGTGTTTTTTGCTCCCTGGGTAGAAGGTACTACAGAAGGTACTGATATCTGCACCAGAGTTAAAAACCTTCTGGCATTCTTTGTGATCACAACCTCCTGTCTGCCGTCAGGAGTACCAACCACCCCACACAAGCAGGGTGTGCCACCTCTGCCAGGAGCATCACAGAGAGTGTCATGCAGTTGGCTGATTTCCCAGGAGCAAGCTAACTTGGCAATGCAGCTTTATCTCTCTTACAACAATTTTTATGGAGGCTCAGAAATGGCTGCTATCAAATGCTTCTAGATTTTTTCCTCTATTTCTCAGCTGCTCACACACCTTTTCTGAGTTACTGGGACTACTAGTTCCTGGAATCTGTACTTTTCTCCCTCACTGACCCCATGGCTCTATTTGCCTCATATTTACAGTTCTAAAATTACCATTCATTATTTGATTCTCTCTGCATGGGTCTTTGATCGTAACAAGAGGGTATAAATCTACCAAGAGTATTTGACATTTATTCTACACACACTCCAAATGCATACAAGTACTATCTATTTAGACAACATGAATGCTGCTCTAATTACTATTTATCTTGTAAATTACAACTCTGTGGAAACATTTTCTTTGCGCCATCTGGCTTGATATATTTTTTAATCAGTTGATGAGTATTTTTCTGTGTTACAAGGAGCAGATAGTAAAGCATTTGTTACATTAGGATGTGAAGTATAGATTTTTCGAAGCTGAACTTGTAAGAAATTCACTGCATTAAATATTTTACATTTTGCTAAAGCACCAAAGACAGTTTTGGAGAAGGTTTCATAGGGTTCATTTTGCACAATGAACATCTGTCAAGAAAACTGCACATTTTTCCTAGGAATGCTGGTTGAACAGGACCCCTGTGTAGAAATGAAAAGACATCTCAATTACAAACAGCACTCTGACTAATAACTTTGTCCTTACGATTTCAGTACTGTAATTTTAATATTAAAATAACCAGTACAGATCCTTGCTGCTGAAGAATTTCACTCAGATACAAGGAGGAAGGTGCTACTACAATACAAAGATTTCAGGAACTAGCAATCATTTGAAGTCTCCTGGAGATAAGAAAATGAGAGAATCTGGAAATACTCAAAAAAAAAAAAAAAAAAAAAAAAAGGTTTTTAAACAAGCAAATGTGCAAAGCATTTTCTCATGTCTGCCTTTTGCCTTTTGTCTTCCTAAAATGGCAGTCACTCTTTTTCTAAAAATCCACAAGTTATTGTATTTGTAGATGAAAAACTTAAAAGCAACATGTGCTGGTTTTTAACTTAAAGTCCTTTAAAGATAAATTTTATTACTAAGTGGCTGCATCTGACTTTATATGAGCTCAGTGTTGAATACTGGAATTCATGCTACTGAAAGTAGTAATTAAATACAGAAATTTTTTAGAAGCACAAAATATTGTCCCTGAATCATCTTCAGGGAGAAGCTTTAAAAATGGGTATTGGAAAAGGTACACTGGCAAATTTTGACTTTATAAATTGACAATTTAAACAACGTACAAACTGTTGGGCATTAAAAGCCAAATTAGAGTTTGTTGTGCAGCTAGTGTCATCAGTAAATGTTTTTTTACTTGGACTAATTTGCTGTTAGTGCTGGAAAGCCCATTCCTAAAACCAAGTAGAAAAATCCAGCTGGTCCACCCTGGCTATTGAAGGATTTATTTAGTAACCAAAACAACAGCATAAGTAAAGCAGGTGCAGCTGAAACTGAAAGAGACAATATTACATGATCTCTGTATACCAGACACAACTTCTACAGTCAGTTGATCATTAACTGTGGTTTCTTCCCACACACAGTAGCACACACAAGCCTGCTCACCTGTCTTGCCTCATAGCTCTGATCTTCTCCTTTCATCACTCTGTACCTTTCAGCATCTTGATTCTTCTTGGCAGTGAAAATCCTGTTCTTGGAGATCACACTGATAATATTGGTTAGAACAAATCTCACAACGGTTTGTTTCCAATTTTCTGGCATCAATGTCTAGTCTAGCACTCAAGCAGCATATCTTTAATCAGCATGGTATTGAAGACTTTTTGGCCTTAAGGAATTCCTGTCACCATTTGGTCCTGATCCTTGAGGTTCCACACTTTGTGCTCCAGCACAGTGCTCCTTCAGCAGTGATCAGCCTATATATGAGATTGTCCTGTCAATAGATCCCTGAAACCATACAGGGGAATACGGCCTTTTTCTTGGCTGTTGTTTTTAAGTCAGATCCTCACATGGACTCAAGCCATGGAATCCACCTGACACATCCTTTTGCTGGCCTAAGTGGGAGTGTCAAGTTTTCACTGGGAGGGAATGGAAGATACAGACAGGAATGTAAACAAGCTTGACTGGTGAAACTGCTGGATGGTAGAGCCATAACAGAGCCAGCAGGCTTTTTCTGGAAAACAACTCCTGTTTTCTTGCTGTCAGCTTCAAAACATGCACAACCTATCTAACTGTTCTTCAGGAGAAAATCTGCCCACCTATGTATTGTGATAATACTGTGACAGGAGCAGTAGGATTCACCCTTTGTGTCTGAAGCTGCAGAGCCTGGCACATCTGTTAAAGTGAGGTGTCTGCAATTTCTCACTTCAACCAGTTCTGTGTCATGCTCCTGACATTCAAGTTGTGAAACATTTGTTTGTAATTACGAGAATGTGAGCTCCTACCTCAGATAGGAGCTATATTAAAGTAAATAAATAGTAAATAAAGTTACTCTTTTGGGAACTGCTGTCCCAACACACTTGCAATCACTTTTCCTGCTGACATCACTGAGGTAATCCCTGCTCCCATGGAGAAGCAAATCATGGCAATGGCAACTAGCACTCTCAGATTCATGCTTTTGCTCGTTTCCTTTTTATTTTAACCTCCCAGGTGGCTAACAGCAATTAAAAATATGCTAGCTACTGCATTCTGCCAGAGATGGGCTAAAGGATAAACTAGGATGCATTACAAGGTCAATTTACTGATGAACAAAATTATTTATAGACCACAGCCTGTGCTTTTGCATTATTACTTCTTAAGAGAGTGTTTGGAAGGTTTTGGGACTTAACTCTCTGGATACCACTGGCACTGGGATGGGGGAGGAAGAGGAGTCTGTACCCCACAAGATACCCAGTGGCAACCCAAACCAAACAATCAACAGTCAACCACACATTGCAATGCTGGGGGCTACAGCCTTCTGAACGCCTGATAAAGCCATGCAAGACTCAGAAAAACTTTTCAAATACTGCTTGGCATTGTAAAATAAATCAGTTATGAAGGTCGTGACAAAGGCTCTCCTAGGTGAGTATCCAGAGAGTGCTCCTCTCTGGCCCACCAGCTCTCTCCTGAGTAGAAGGAATCAACAACAACAAAATAATGTGCTGAAACATGTCCTCTTTGATGTCCTTTTAATTCAGATTTTGGTTTTGTGTATAAGTGTTGCAATGGTGTAAAAAAAAAAAAAAAGGCTCGAAATTCTAGTATATATGTTCTTGATTTGATTCACACTGAACTTCTTTGTTTATTTTCATCAGACAACGAGTCAGAACTGAAATTAATAATGAAGAAATAAATTTGTTTGAAATGACACCATTCAAATTGTGCAGACACCTGAGTTTCTAAGTCAAAAATGTGACTGTTAAGTATAAGAAAGTTCACTGGACACCTCATTATAATAAAAATTAAATTGATCAACTAAAAACAATTAACCCATAAGTGTTCACTTTTGTAACAAAATACAGAAAACAGGGCAAATCAATACTATAACTAGCAACTTTTTAAAGACTATTAAAGCAACTATTTTAAAAGACTGATTTTTAAAAAACTGAAGTAATGGTAAGTCCTTTGAGGCCCTTCAGGAAAGGATAAAAATGACAAAAAAAAAAAAAAAAAATTATGAGCTGATAATGAACATTCCATTAGTTGACCTTTAAAATGCATTCAGGACAAAATGAAAATGTACTTAAATGCCACAGTAATCTAGTGGGAAAGTGAAAATAAGTGTACGAGCCCAAACAGTGCATTCTATTGATAAAAATAGAGATGATAAAATTTCTTTAAGATAGGAATTAGAGAAAATGTAAGTCATGCTTGAATGTGAATTGAATGTAGGTACAAGGCAAATTATACCAATGATATTACTAAAGTGAAATGTAAGATTTGTTAACTTTCCTGTCAGAAAATGTATTCAACAAATAGCTTTGCATTCTGGGAAAATAGGTAAATATTATCAGATTTGACAAAGATTAAATTCTTTCCAATAACAGTACATTAAAAAAAATTAAACAGCAGCATTGCAGCTAAGTAACTTGTATCAGTAAACCAGGATAGCTTGCATAGAGGCTTTCAAAATCGCTTTTTGGAACCTCTTTTTGGTCTCTAAATATGGCTCTCAATAAACCTTGTTAACTCCAAAGAAATTGAAAAAAGTTAATACAGTGACTATGTTAAAAGAAGGCAAAGGAAATGACCCAGGTTAATTACATGCCTGTCATCTGGACTGTAATCCTCAGGAAAATATCCAAGTTGCTCAGAGAGGACTAAATGAATAAATGTTTGAGTTTAATTACAACTCAGAAATTAAATTTCCAGGAAACACAGCTTGCAGTGCTATTGTGGTATCTCTTCTTTGAGCATACGTTAATTTGATAAAAATAACAGTGATGCTATATCCTTCAGCTTTGTTTGGCATTTGAGCTGGTGCAGTAGGACATTTTAATTAACAAACACCCAGAAAGATAAAAATCAGAATGTTGCACAGTAAGTTGACTGTGAATAATCAACAGGTCTCAAAAACCAGAAGAGGAACAACGAGCAAACACTTGTGGTTTGTGCGTGACTGATCCAGATCCTCTTGGGATCAGAATTGTTCATCTGCTATTCTTATGCTGCACCAAATTGTCACCAAGTCACAAAAGGAGGGGATGCAAGAATTGGCGGAGTGGAAAATAGTGAAAGCTAAAGTCACTTCCAGATTGACTCAGAGCTCTTGGTAAACAAGGTCCAGTTAGGAAGAAAAAACATCAATAAACAACAACAACAAATTAAAATACAAACAAACAACTCATTAAAACCAACCCTCTATTTATTAATATATTTTATTTATATATTAAATAACTATTTTACATATCTTTGTATTTATATATCTCAATATGGTTAAGTGCAATATTCTAACTGTGAACTAAAAAGTTAAAGCCATCCTTGCCTACAGCATGAACACCTTAATTCTGCAATAAATTACACTGCCTGAAAACTTACATGCAATTTAGCTTTGATAGGATTTTTTTTGAGTTTTTTGGTGTGCCACATACAAAGGGCTCAAGGTTTGAAAAGGTGCTGTTTAAGCAGAACTGAGGGACTCCCATCTCCAAAATCTGAAGTGAAAACTGTTGAGAGCTCACCTGAGTTCACCTGACAGGTACATGTATATATACATAGAATCATGGAATCAGAGCATTTGGGTTGGAAGAGATCATCTTGCTCCAACCCTCTGCCACGGACAGGGACACAGAATCACAGAATCAACCAGGTTGCAAAAGATCTCTGAGATCTTTGATTTCAGCCTGTGACAGAACACCATCATGCCAACTAGACCATAGCACTGATGGTGTTAAATTAAATTATTATGGTGTACAGCCAGTGTTAAATTAAATTATTATGGTGTACAGCCTTTCCTTAGACACCTCCAGGGATGGTGACTCCACCACCTCTCTGGGCAGTACAGTCCTACATCTAATCACCTCTTCTGTGAAGAAATGGTTCCTAATATTCATCCTGAACCTTCTTTGGCACAGCTTGAGGCTGCATCCTCTTGTCCTGTCGAGACAAGAGGCCAAACCACACCTACACCCTCCTTTCAGTGAGTTTGCAAAGAATGATAAGGCTCCCCTTGAGCCTCCTTTTCTCCAAACACCCCCAGCTCTCTCAGCTGCTCCTCATCAGCCGTGTGCTCCATACACTTCCCCAGCTCCTTGACCTTTCTCTAAACTCATGTGTCTTGTGAGGGCTCCAGGAGCACTCACTGGACATTCGAAGTGTGGCCTCACCAGTGTCGCACCCAAGGGTAGGGTCACTGCCCTGGTCCTGGGGCCATAGGCCTTCCACCAGCCCAGGCTGCCCAGCGCCACATCCACCCTCGAACGCTTTCCGTGTGGGGGAAAGGGGCTGGGGGGCCGCGGCAGCAGCCGGACATCGCTTTCTGGCTGAACTCGAATGGTCAGTCATTGAGCAGCTGCCCAGGGACGTGCTGGAGCCACCATCCCTGGGCGTCAAGAGCCGTCTGGATCCGGCGCCGGTGATGTGGAGTAGGGGTTACGGGGGTTACAGGACGGTTGTGCTGGATTGTCTCGAAGGTCTCTTCCAACTTTAATGATTGTATGAAAGCAAGCGGACTCGCGGCTGTGTAACCGGGGCACTAGTGGCAGCGCACCCCGATCCCGAAGGCAGCGCAGCGCCCGCCCCGGGTCACGGCCGCGCTCCCTCAGCCGCGGGTCCCTTTCCGGCGCCGCCCCGCCCGGCGCTGCCACATCCTCCGCTGACATCAGCCCGCGCCGCCATATTGAGCCGCTGCCACCGCCAGCGCGGTCGCCCGGGACCGGCCCGCTCTCCATGACTGCCCCCGGCCGGGGCGCGTAGGGCGGAGCGGCCCCAGCCCGTCCCGTCCCGTCCCGTCCCGTCCCGTCCCGTTCCCTGCCCGAGCCGCCGCCGAGCCCCGCTCTCTCCCCGCCGCCATGACTTCCCTGACCCAGCGCAGCTCCGGGCTGGTGCAGCGCCGGACCGAGGCCTCCCGCAGCGCCGCCGCCGCCGATAAGGAGCGGGGCGCCGGCGGCGGCCCCGAGGATGAAGGGCGCCGGGACGAGTCCGGCGACGACGAGAAGGGCGATTCCAAGGAAACGCGGCTCACCCTGATGGAGGAGGTGCTGCTGCTGGGCCTCAAGGACCGTGAGGTGCGGCCGTGGGCGCTGGGCTGGGGGTGGCCGAGGGGACACTGGCTTTTGGGAGGTGCTGTGGGGAAGAGGAGCCTGGTGGTGGGACGGGGTCAAGGGCGCTGCAGAGTGAGTGTGGCTGTGGGCTTGGGGGCACAGGGATGGGGAACGTGATGTGGCTGGAACAGGCTTGGTGTTTTGGAGGAGGTGGGGAAGAGGTGCACGGATTTTTGGGAGGGGGAGCCCGGCAGAGTTTGTAGCAATGCCCTTTGGTTGCGGGGTTCGAAGAGGGGCTGGCATATGAAAACACATGAGAGGGAATATAGAGGGCCGGGAGGGACCTGGAGATAGAGGCCAGGGCTTCAGGCCAGTGTTGAACTTGAGGGCCTTGGTGAACCTGGCATATTTGTCGTCCTTCAATTTATCCTCTAATATGGGAGATCCCTCTACTTCTGTGGGTTTTGTCAGTCAGAACTTTGGTACTTAGGAGGTCCTCAAGTGCTCTAGGATGTTAAGCAGTCCTTTTCTACTAAGACTTTGTAGAGTAATGTGTGTGAAAAATATCTTAAAATTAGGTGGAGGATTATATGACAGAAATGGGCTGTGAGTAATGAGAAGCATGTCAAAATGAAGAAATGGCATTATTATATAATTCTGTATTTTTGCTGATTTCATTGCTTAATAGTTTGCCATGATACTGTAAGTCATTGAGGAAGGTGTACTTCCACCAGTATGTTGGATTTTTTTTTTGTTTGAAAAATGCAGTCAGTATAGAAAGCACACACACTGTGGAGTGAGTGTTCTATCTATTAAGCAGTTTAATTTGATGTGGTACTGTATGATTAAAGGGTGATTCACTCTTATTTTAGATATGAGTTACAGTATGGATTTGATAAAGCAACCAGCTTTTTTTTCTTTTTTGTCAAGTAAGCTTGCCTTTATTTCTGTGACAAGTAAATAATTTGATCCAGTTCATTGATTTGAATGGAAGTCTCTTGAAACTCTACCTGTTCAGGAGGACAAGATAATATGGGAGGGAAGCTGATAAGTTATACTTTGACAGGGCATTGCATCTGCAATAAATTTACTGATTGACAGTGAATAAAGAGTGGTTTTCTTGATTAATGTTTGCTTTTTCACACATATCACAGCACCTAGCCTGAGTTCAAGCAGCGTTTGGACAATACTCTTGGGCACACGGTGTGACTCTTGGGGAGGATGTTGTGCAGGGCCAGGAGTTGGGCTCGGTGATCCTTGTGGATCCCATCCAACCCAGTTTATTCCGTGACTCTGTGATCTGTGTTTGTACCTGCTACAATAGCATAGTTATTTCTCTCTCAGACTGTGTGTTTCAGAGCATAATCTTGTAGTCCCATCATTTCAGGCGGACCTTGCCATGGTGTCCTGATAACCTTAGTAGATAGTGATCTCTGCTTCTACGTGTGAAATTGAAGGCTTGTTGAATTGCATGCATATGAGTATTTATCTCTCTACATGCCTGAATAGTTGAGGGGAAGTAAGTTAGGAGTGGCAGGACCAATTGCTGGCAGGATTGGTTTAGGGTACCTTACCGTGAGGACGGTGGTATAAACTGGGTGATCTTTCAAGCCTGTTTTTTGACCAGGATTATGTGCTAAATCTGCTGGTGAGCATTATGCTGTAAAGATCTCAAGGCAGGGAGCATTGTGTCTGCCAGGAGGAATACGTAGCACAAGTCTTCATGGAGTATCAAGAGGCAGTAGTTAACATTGGGTCTAAAAGTCTACCTTTGCAATGGTGTGCATTTTGCTAAGCACAGCAGTGACAAACATTGAAGATGATCTATTATTCCTTTGTATAGACAAAGGAACAGAATGGTAACAGTGGCATGGATATCCCCAAGTCCCTTGAGATTTTGCTGTGGAGGCATCAGACGAAAAGAATTGTAATGTCATCTCTACGGCAGGGGGCTTAAGTGCAGGAGCTGTAGCATACCCTCTTTGTGAGCTTTGTTACATGTGAAGCATTCAGATTTAGACTTTGGTTTTGTGCCTGCTTGTGCCCGTGTGTACAGGGTACATAGTTTAAACAAATTGTTATGTGTTTTCCTTCCAAAACTGGAAATAAAACTATAGGCTCATTTTCCAATATGAATAATTTTTGTTCTCTGTTGTTCTAATGATAAGTAAGCAGAACCAGCTTACTTTACACATCTGGAAATGTTTTTTACAAAGTCTTCACTTCTAGTAGAACTGATTTACTGTAGCATTTGAGTGAGACTTTCTCAAGAGAGCAAGCAAAGCAGAGCAATATAGAGTCTGTAAAGTGTAATTGTGAAACTGTATGAAGTCTAAGGGACAGACAAAGGCAAGTTTATGAGATACAAGCTTAATTGAAAATCTGTAAATTTAAGGCTGAGAATATCCTTCCTGTTTATTCCAACAGGATAAAACAATTTTATGTTTACTTTAACATAAGAAAAATAATTACAAGAAGTAGACTGGATTGGCCAAAGAACATGTAAATAAAAAATATAAAAACAAGGACTCTGTTTTGGCCAAAGAATATGTTTCCTTGAAAATAGGTGCTTTCTCAGAGCACTCACTGATACATGCATTGATAACATAGCTTTCAGATTTTTAGGTAATTTTAAACACTAGTGGATGTGGCTTAACTTCATATGAATTGGAAACAAATTACCTCACATGTACAGAGCTACCTTTATAATTTTTAAGTGTACATGGAAGAGTGTTTGCTATTAGGAAACAGTTTTTCAGGAAGATATTTAGTGATGCTTGCATAACATGACAGGTGCAGTTTACTTGGAGGAGAAGGTAAGGAACTGGAAGAAAATACATTACTAAGATTCTTCAGGGGGCCATCACAGTACCTGCATGTATTTGGAAATCCTTCAGAAACCTGTCTTGAAAAGAGAGTAGGTTCATCCATGTAGAGCAGAGCAATAGCCAGTGCCTATAGTAATGAAAAGCATCCACTGAAGTAAACCAGTGCTGTATTAGGTAAAAAAAACAGTATTGTGATAGGACAGCAAAAGGGAGTTACAGTGTAGAACTACTGAAGCAAAAGAAGGGAGTGATAAATATTGGAAGTTAGAATGTAACTTATTTAAAAATGGTAGCTAAGAGATGAGTACAGGGTAGCTGTTTCATTAAAGGTCCTCCTGGTGTCTTGTAATTCAGACCCATAAAAATGGAGAGGTTGTGCTATGTAATTTGTTCCAACAAACTTCATCCTTGAAGGGTTTCTTTTGGTTGAGGGTTTGGGATGTTTGTGTTTTTTCCCTCCGTTTTGAATTTTTCTTTGGTAGTTGTTGGAAATCTATTAAACTATAACAGTGCACTCAGCTGCTTTTATCCTCTATAAAATTGCCACAACTAAACAAAGTGAAGCAGCTACCGAGACCTGGCACCTACCAAGATAAAATATTTATTTGATCTGTAACTAATATCCCACTTGCTGAAAGAATACTCACCTTAAGTATGCTGAAAAATACCTGACTGCTGCGGTCTACTGCAACATTAAGTATTTCTTAGATTTTTTACCCTTTCTTAGCTGAAGACTAAAATGTCATCTGTGGGAGTGAAATAACTTTAAATCACTTCACTATGTACAGTTTATCTTGGATCTTTGTTGCTTATGTTTGGCCTTCAAAAAATTTGTTTATTGCTGAAAATTTGGTTTTGCAGCATAGCTTTGTGTCCAGATAGGTCACATGAAGGTCTCCAGTTATGATATTTTTCACTGTACTGAAATAAGCTTCTGGGGAAGTAGTGTGCCTGCTTCAGATGGGCTATTTTGTATAGACCAGATTAGTATTAAAATGTAGTTTCTTTATTATTCTTAAAAATATGAGTGTCTCAATTGGTTTCTGAATTTTGTATTTTAATCCTAAAGGTACTTGCATGAAAGCTGGCATAGGAATTTTGAAAACATTCAAAATGTGGGTGGTGTTTTTCCTGATTTTAAGGCTTAATTTAGTGAAATGGATACCATGATGCCGAAGTGTTGAGAGGATTTCCCTCCTTTAAATGTTTAAAACATTTAACATGTTTTAAAAAGTCTTCTTTGTATCCTTTTAGTATTTTTTTGTCTCATGAAAACAGTTTCAGTGAGAGGCTGAATGTCAACATAGAAGCACCCAAGTTTTGCTGGAAAATTTCTGAGACAAACAAGTGTAACTTGAAGAGGTGTCCCCTGGGAATTCATTCTCATTGCAGTTGAAGAGTGATGTATGAATGTGTTGAAACTTGGACAAAGGCATGCTTTTTCTCAAATGTTCAGGGCCTAATAACAAGAATGTGTGTAATGTCTGTGGTGAAAAATTCTTTCTTTCATAGTTGCCTCTTTTTTGATATTTTTTATTTTATAACTTCATATCTATAGGTAAATGACAGAGTAGGAGAAGATAGGAGGTGTGGGAGGAGGAGTGCCCCAATTCTCTTTGCTACAAGATGAGTAAAGTGCCTCTTTACCATGCTGCTGAGTAAATCCTGCATTTGAGTTCTTTTGAGGATATGCTGATTTTCAATCATTTGCATGCAGTTGGTGTGGTTATCCCTGCTTTCATAGCATGGTTAATGTGTGATTGATACTATTTTTCTATGGATAACTTTGAGTGTGGCAAGCTGTCTGGTGTAGGGCAAAGACAAAAACATTGTCAGAGCATTTTTAGTAGTGCTTTCCAGTTTTTTAAGTGCTCTTAAACAAAACTTTAAGTGCTCTTAAAAACATGCCATAACTATTCTTCCTCTCCGTTTAGCAAACTGCTTTTATTAAACACTTTGAATGAAGTATCTATATAAGAAAGTTTTGCTCTTTGCTGCTAGAAGAGAAATAATCATGAAACTGAAAATAATCTTTTATGTTAAAAAGTAGTGTATTTTTTCAGGTATTCTTTAATCCTAATGTAGATAACATTTAGTGCTATATAAATAGTGTTTATTTCAGTTAGTCAAGGTCCATGTAATGGACTTCTTTGCAAGGGTAAATTGACCAGACTAAGGATTGCAGACAGTATATTTAAAAACTACTTTCTTACAGATGAAATAATTGCTACAGCACATACTCATCTTTGTGTTGCTTTACTGGGAAGAGGGGAAGCTAGTCTGGAGTAAATGGGCTTGGTTTCCACTCCACCACATTCTCAGTACATTTTATCATAAGTTTTAGTAAAAGATGAAAAGAATTAGTTGACTAGCCATGTGCCACTTTTAACTGTTTTTTTTTTCTGGCTTGCAAACAGGTCTTAGTTAAATTTCAGTAACTTGCTTTCTCTCAGAAATATTGGTAAAATATTACTGCAGAATGATTTCACATGCGCTTTTCAAACATAAGTTATGAGATTGCACATAAAATAATTCTCAACTGCTCTCTTCCTCCAAGTACACTGTATGTAAGCCTGGATAAGTAGGGGCACAGGTGAGTAGCAGCACAAAATCACTGTGCTGTTGGTCTGAGTGTGAACCAGCATTGTGCATGCCAAGTCTTTCCCAACACCCCCAGTAAAACCTGTACTAAACTACTGCATTTCACCTTTTTTTTTTTCCTTTTTTCTTCATGTGTTTGTGGTGGACTGTTGAGATAATATATGCTATAAGTGAGGTCTTTATAATGGAAGAGGTGTTATATTCAAAGCTCTCTTTTTATTTGTGGATGTTACAGGATTTGTTCATCACACTGGGAAATTAGTTGTCAGGCTTTTTGTATATCTTTCTGTTGCTGATACTCTTTTAAGCACTTGTAAGCTGCTTTTGGTATATACTTTCTAATCATCTGCCTTTATGGTCTTACTAAATAGGATGATATAGTTGTGTTATTTAGAGTCCTTATCTGCCAGAATGTCTTTTGTACATGGTTTATACTGGGAGGTTTGTATTTAGCTTGTCATTTTTGTACAGCACAGCACATTGCACTTCCATTTTTTTTGTTTCAATAGACACTCAATTTTACTGTGGCACTTCCACACTGGGCAGTCTCTACTATGAGAGGAGCATTCTGTATGTATTATGTTGTAATTTCAGTATTCTGTGTTTTGCAGTGCACAGTGACCAGGCAAGTATATGACACTCATTGTGTAGCTTGAGGTAAATGTCAGGTGGATGTTCTGTCTGTACTGATTATTCAGGGAGGGCTAACTGCAACTACATTGCTTGACCTGGATATTTAAATGGACCTCGTCCTTTATCAGCTTCTGCAAAGTATGCCTGAGAATCTTAGTTTACAGTTAGTATATGTTAAATACTAGAAGGGGCTTGTTCCTTTCAATGTGAGAACAGTGCAGTGGGTGGACTTTTTATTTAACCTAATAACAAAGATGTTGACATGGCATTATTTTGAGTTACTCTGTTTCTTGCAAATTGTTTGCGCCTGGACAAGTGAAACAAGTGAGGAGCTAGAAGCTTGTTCTGAAAAGAACTGAAAGGAAGATGGATGAGATTTAGACTAAGAACAGAGGAATCTCTCTCCATTATATGCATGTTTTTTTAAAGACCCAAAACACTAGTCTAGAATTCCATCCACATTAATGACCAGATGCCTATTAATCAAAATAAAGCATTTTGCAGCTCCCCAGTTTTAAATAATGTGGTGTTTACACAGTGTTTTTAATTGCGGCTGCTGTAAAAGAAAAGGTAGAAGAGAGGGAAGGCGTAGAGGTTTTATTTGGATGCAGATACACTATTTATAAACCTGGAGGACAGAATTATAATTTTAATCAATACGGCCTAGTTAGTCAAAGTTAGTGAAACCTCTACCTCTTATTTAGTCAGCCTATAAGGGGCCTGCTTTGTCTGTATCAGAAAGACATACTAGATTCAGGTTTTTCCTATTGTTTTTAAGAGAAGTGTACTGGACCTGTCTGCAGTAGAGTTAATTTTCATCATAGCAGCCAATATGGTGCCATGTTGGGTTTTTTTTTACCAAAATAATATTGATAATACAAAACACTGGTGATAACATGCATCCTGTGCTTTCTGTTGCTGAGCAGTGTTTGCACAGCATCAAGGCCACCTCTGTTTCTCACTCTGCCCACCCCTTCAGTGGGGGGTGCAATAGGCTGGGAGGGGGGACAGCCAGGACAGGAGACCCCAGCTGGCCAGAGGCTGTGCAGTGCCATGGTCAGCAATATAAAGAGAGTGGAGAGAGAGCAGGGTAGGTGGTCATAGCCAGAGGACCACCTGGGCATCAGTCTGCTTGTGGTAGGTGGTAGGCATTTGGCGACACTTAATTTTGTTTTTTTCCTTAAGGTCTTCCTTTTCTCTCCTCCCATGCCAAAGTGACTGAGGGAATAGTTTTACGGGACTTAGCTGCCACCCAGGCTCAGCCAGCACTAGGAGACACTAAATTCTAATTAAACGTTTCTTTCATATAAAAGTTAGATTTTATGTTCAGTGACAAGAGGAGATAGAGTAGAAATCAGTTTGTTGAAATCAAAGGTTATTGAACAAACTAAGTACATCTTAATTTTGCACCAATATGGAGAATAGAGATTGGACACTGATGGAAGGTGGCTTTGCACGAGTCATGCAAATATTTGAAGTCACTATCTGCTTTTGTATACAGTTAATCATAAAGTTAGGCTTCTAAATTTGTCTTTTCATTTCTAAATGAGCAGTCAGACTCTTAAATGTTGATTTAATCAGAAGTCTCATAAGGGTTCAGCAGTGTGTGCGCTAGTTGCCTCCTCTTTAGAAAATTTATGGTTTTTATTATCTTCATTTTAATGAGAGATGTGCCTGTGTAATGTGTGTATGTACGTGCTTGAAAACATGGGCAGCAACATCTGGCTTTAGTGCTTTCAGTGCCTGGCAGCAGCTGCTGTGTGTTACTTATTCCTAAATGCAGTGGCAGGCTAATCAAATACCTGACAAGTTCCTTGTCAAGAATACTGTGCTTTGTAGAATATGTAAGCATGCTTTCCTAAAGTATTTCTGTGTTTGACTGTCAGAACATTTCAGAGATTACCCCATTAACTTATCTTCTATTTATAACTAGAGTACAAGTTATGTTCCAGCTTTAAAAGAGGAAATGAAGAGGGACTGGAGTAAGGCATCAAAGTCCTTGCCTTGTAGTATTCCAGCAATAAACATTCCTGCACTGTGGCTTGACTTCTTAATTCTCAAAAGTTTCATAGGTTAAGATGTACCATTAGATGTTCCTGCAAGTTTCTGGATTGGGAAGGTGTGGTGGCTTACTTGAAAGGTCAGATTTGCAGGAAATGTGACCTAGTATAGATTGAAAAAGACCTAATGTAATGTGAAGAGGAAGCCAGTTTATTTAAATTGCACAGGATTGAAGTTTGAATATTTTTCCTTTGACACATGAGAAAATCCGAAGTATTCCTATAGCAGTGTTTTACTTGAATATTTTTTAGCATTTGCATGTTTTTTGCATCTTGTTTTTAGCTTTTTAGTGTTACTACTATGCTTCCTGATGGCCCCAACTTGAGAAGTCAGAAAGACAGAGAGAAGCTGTTGAACCCTGGAAGTCATAGAGGCCCAGCAGAGAGACCTTGACAAATCAGAGGGTTTGATATCACCAGCCTCGTGAAGTTTAATGAGGACAAGTGCCAGATTCTGTAGTGGAATGAGGCAACCCTGGATGTGGGGAGGAGTGAGGTTCTGGAGATGCTTCAGGCACGTGGCAGGCTTGTCCTGTGCAGGGCCAGGGGTTGGGCTTGATTCCGTTCCACCTAGGTTATGGATACAGGATATGATAGGTTATGATGCTGTGACTTCTGAGGGATGACTGTTAAAAGGGATTAATGTCTCCTAAAATTACTTTGTTTTCAGAATGTCTTCAAAATGTTTTTTCCAGCTATTTCTTTTACTGGATTTGAAATTCCTTCGTTACACATTTTAGAGGTATCTGAAAAATGAAACTCCCACTTTTGGTAATTAAATCTGTTGTTTGTCCATATAATACATAAGAAATAACCTTCTCTGAATGCACCCATATCAAGTGAAGCTAGGTTATGTATTTAATCAAATGTTTTAAAACAGGTTGGTCTGTAGAAGCAGTGAAAATCAACATATGACAAGCAGTAGGTGTGAAAACAATTTAGTAAGGAAAATGGAGGGTTAATCTTTTAGAATTTGCTAATAATTAAGATTTTATTGAAACATGGTGCTGTCTGAACCAAAATTCAGTTTTGTGTTTCAGGATTGATTAGTGTCTTGGAATCTAAGCATGGGGGGGAAAAAAAAAGTGTTCTCAGCTTAACTATCATTCTTCCACTACAGAATTATTTTGTCCGGGATGTTTTTTGTCTGTCTTGTTTGGTAAGTCCAGTGACAGGGGAAAAGATTGAAACTATTGTTAAAGAGTTGTTCACTCAAGACACCCTAACCCTGAACATTTTATTTTATTTTGGGCTAAGGCCACACAGTTCCTTCCCAAAATAAGTTGATTTGGGACTTGCCAAGTAATGCTGCCAGAGAAGCTGACTTGGTTTTAAAGCTGTCTGCCATTCTGCAGTACTGTAGTGTCATGGAGTATGAGATTTTCTTAGGGGTAATAAGTTGATAGCTATTAAGAGCTAATAAACTGAAATATATATGTTGAATGTATATTAGAAAGTAAGAATTGCTGAGTCGTTAAAGCATATGCATAATTTGACTATGTCAACTTGTATTGTTTGAGACTTATTTCCTGCGGCAGCTTCTGTGCTGTGAATGCATTCAGGTTGATATAAATTACAGTAAGCTGTATTGGAAAGAAAATAACAGATCTTTTTGGTTCCCTGAATATGAAAATGAATCAGTTCATATAAGATACCTGTGGTGAGAACAGTTTGCTTTTACCTGGAGAATTCAAATAATTTTGGACATTCCAGCCTGTGTTCAATGAATGTTCAATAGTTTTTCCTTTTCCTCATCTTCTGTAGTTGTTTTCTGTTACTTGCATTTTTCCCACGTTCCTATAAATATGTTTAGTTAGGCTGGCAGAAAGACTTTTAATTGGTTCTTGCTAGGTTTGGAGGTGCTTTGTATGTTCTTTCCGTCTAAGGCTTCCAAAGCTGAATTAAGAGGTTCACGGAAGTCTGTATAAGGACCTAGCTGAGGTGGAACAAATGGTGGCTGGCTGCAGAAGAGGAGTTCTAGTACTGACCAGCATATCTGTTTGTCATGGAAAATTCAGAAAAGTTTGTGGACTTTCTTGAATTTTGTGTTCTTGTGTTACAAGACCAGTTTGCCTGCTATTATGCTGTGAAGCTCCTTACAATAGTATGCTGGAAGGAAAGATTTTGTTTGTTTCTTTGTTTTTAAAGGGTTTTTTATTTCTAAGGGATAATCTAAAAAATGATGTAATTGAAGTTTTTGACTAAAAAAGTCAGGTGTCAGATTTGTTGGACAAGTACTTTATAAAACATGCTCAGTGTTAAGTTAAGCATTTATAGCATCAGTCTTGCTGACTCTGACCCCATTCAAGAGAGGCAAAACTTTATTAGTTGTTCCTTATAGAGCAATGACATTCCTAAATAAATTACTAACTTTTAACAGATTTTCAATCTAAAGAATCTATAAACTTATTGCTGTTTTATTGCCCAGTAACTCAGTTACTGACTTTGATTTGCCTGAGATTTCTGCTTGTGTTTGTGTTATTGCAAAGAAGTTTGCTTACCTGCAAGAGTGTCAGACCATTTATCTTTCTGCAATCAGCAGTTCCAGTCACCAGTTTCACCTTCAGCTAGAAAGGATAGGAACAGAATCATGTACAGGTGTTAGAAGACAATGCTCCATACAGTTCTTTGTCCTCTCCTAGTGCTGTCAGCTGGTATCTCCATTTAATCCAAGAGAACGTAGTATTTCTGTTATAGAAGAGTGCTGGTGATAGATGCATTTGGAATGCTTAAAATCAGGCTTTCGGGTCACCAGAATGAATTGAAATTCTACACTAAAACATTGTAAATAAATAAACCAAGTACTGTTGTTATCTTTTTTCTCTATGTTCTTCTTATATTTTGTACTTTGCCTATTTGGATTTGGGAGCAGCTTTAAGGAGATGTGTTGAGAAGTTCTTCAGGAGATGTAAGTTCTTTCGAAAATTCAAAGTAATATTAGTAATTGTAGAGAGACTATATAAGGGAAACAGTGTATTAAGATGGTCATTGTTTTTTTTGGGAATGATAACCCAGTACCTTTCACTCCACTTGTACTCTTCCATTAAAATACTTTTTTTTGTTTGTTTTGTGAACAGTCACAGCTGTGAAGCAGATTAAAGTTGTAAAGTTGCTTGAAACCAATTGTTATATTGGAGACAGGATGCAGGGAGAAGAAAGCAGACATCTCTGACATGAGAACTGTTGCAGACCAAAGTTCCTAATAACTTTTCACCTGCTGCAGAGCACCTGGACAATGCTGTTAATCCTTTCTCTCTGTTCTTCCCATCTGTCTTTCTGACGTCACAAAACTACTACTTCAGGGAGGAACTTGTTGACTAAAAATTGACAATTCTGTCACAATCGTTATTTAGTCCATTATGAAATACAACTTGCCACAGCCTCTATTTCAAGATAAATTGTCTCTGCTTGTCTTTTGCAGTAGGTTTCAAATGGGTGATAGATGATGATTTTATATAATTATGTTCTCTCTGTGCTTTGTGTTGGCTAATAATACTTCTGAAAGAACTTGCTGTTGCTTCAGAGAATCAGAAAGGGATGCTATTGCTGCTTTGTCAGATTTAATAATACAACTTCCAATTTATGATCATCAGGATAGTCATTGCTTAAGTCCAAAATGGGGAGCTGAAGGTTATGATGAATAGTACATGATACCTTAAGCTTTATGCTTTTTGTCTTTTCTGGGCATATTTTGGTCATGAGTGGCTTCAGCATAGGTGCCCCAATAATATACAGGTTTTTTTTTTCCTCTCTTCTTTGTCTCAAAGGCCAAGTTCTAGCTGAAACTATTTAGGTTATAAAAATTATTCAGGATTTGAATGTATCTATTGAAATGTGAGTTGTCATGGAACAGGATACTATTACATTTTGCTCTCTGTCCCAACCACATTCCTTCCCTTTTCCATGCTGTGTCTGAAATTTGTTCACCTGCATGGCGAATCAGGTGATGAAAATGTCCATTAACTCTCAGAAAGACCACTTGCTCATCTGGCTGACTACAGAAATGCTGGTGTGGGCTCAGGCAAGAGAATAGCAGTGTGCTTCCATGGAGTGAAGAAATGCTTTGTCTTCAGCAGCAGTTCAGGCTTTGGACTGCTTCCTTGGCTTAGTCCTCAAATGTCTAAAAATGAAGATGTCGGGAAGGATGTACCTTCTCCAGTTACATGCCAGGTTTTGTGCGAGGCTAAAATGAGATGTGGTGACTTTGGTTTGAAAGGTGAGTAAAACTGAAATTAATCTCCCCAAGGTAAAAAGTAGTGATTCACAAGGGTTGCTCATGGTCAGAAAGTAATTGACCTCTGGGCTATCATTTTGTCCCGTTTCTTTTCTTGCTGTTTTTTCCCTGATGTTTCTCCCTGCCACCCTTAGTACTACCAAGAAAAGAAATTGGAATACACACACACACACACACACACACACACACATATATATATATATACACACACATATAGAACATGAATCTTTCTCAGAATTATCAACACATAGTGAGCATGCAGGTACATTTTTCTTCCATGACACTGCTATGTAAATGCTAGATGTAAGTAGGCTTTTGCTAATTGTGCTATTAAAAATGAAAAGCAGCTCATATAAAATTTATTCCAGCAGATGACTCAATTTACTTTTTCCAGTCCTACAGGTGATCTGAACTGACTTTGAATTTTTTTTTTCCAAGTTCCACATTCACTTTAGTTAGGCCATCTCAGGCTTAGACTTCCTGACAACTGTTCCCTCTTATGCTCATCTGAACGGTAGAACTGAACATTGTGGTTTTATGTGTCCCCAAACTGTATATTTCTTACTCTGGAATGTGTATTTGGCAAGGGCTCCTAACTGGACCTGTAGATAATTGTCCTCAGTAACTTCCCCTGATGTCAGCAAGAATGGCAAATTTTCCAGTATGTTGTCATCTGTGATCTGTGAGAACATAAAAATAGTCTGCCACACACTGGAAAGAATAGATAGCAAGAAAGAAACACCTGTGTGGGAAAACTCGGCACTTGTTTGTATATAAATAAACCAGTAGGTTTTGGTCTCAGAGCTTTTATGTTGCTACCTCCAACAGAGTGTTTGAGTGCCATCTCTGCAGAAGTAAGGAAAGTAACAGCAAAGTCCAGCAAGTTTGGGAAGTCTATTTTTTATCTTTTATCATGTAGGTAGAGCTTTTTGCAATTTTTTTTTGCTGAAATACTATTCTAATAGAGAACAGGGTACCTGTAAAGTCAGAATTTACTGTTTACTAATGTGAAAGCTTTCTTTAACCTGGAGTGCACCTCCTAGCTGAGAAACCCAGAAGCTAACGATTTGATGTCTTCTAACAAGACCGTAAGGTGTATTACCTCAGAGCTGGGACTCCCAAACTCCTCAGGAGTTGTAATTGTTCACTTCTGCTTTCTGTTAGTTGGCCAACTTCCTTTCTGATTGAGCTGCCAAAGAGTTGTAATGAGTTTAACCAATATTTTATTTGTTTTGTCTGTACATGAAGTTTCAGAAATTGTATTATTTACCAAATTTCAGTCCTTTTGTTTGTGTCTTTCATAATAGAAAAATTTGTAGTTTTCTGAGAACAAGAATTCAGGGATTTGGGTAGCTGTAGTGATGTTTTGCCTTTAGAAGGTTTCCTTTGATTGTTTGGTTTATTTTGGTTGTTTATTATAGATGTTTTAGTTCTGTGTTTTGGTAGAGGGTGCTAGGTGAGGATCCAAGGAGTACTATTAAGTTTGAATTTAAAATTAAAAGTAAGAGAAGCATAGACTGAGCAGTATTATGTGCAATATCCCAGAGAAACTTCTGTTGAAACTTCTGTGGTGCCTCATAAATGTAAATTGAGTCTGAGTCAGGGCCGAAACTTCAAGTTAACACTGACCTGTGATAATAAATACGAGGCTGTGTGGATCTGGGGATGGGCCTGAGGGGCCTGTTATGTTCAAATAAAGAAATACTTAATTTTTTTGGCGAGTAGGCATCTATAACCCACCAGTTACCTTCACATACCCTTAAATGAGTTTATGATGCTTTTTTAAAAGATACTGATTTCCAATTGCAATGGCTCTGTGATCTGCAATGTAATCTGCAATAGCTTGAGACTCTCTGGATTAGAATACATTGGCAGCTGTAGTCTGTGGTCTGTAAACAGCTGTCATTAAACACATGAGTTAAACACATCATATTTATATTACCATGTGTGTATTTTGAAGTGTCAGAGTTGTAACTGTGAAAGCATTTTTCTTTCCTTTCTCTTGAATCTGAGGTATTGTCATGGATTTTTTTACTCTGCCCTTCTTCTTTCTGGTCTGTGCCAGGTATAGTAGAACTGCTGTTCACCTATTCTGAGTTGACTGAAGAAGTAGAGAGAGAATGTATTTTTATGTAGTGGGAAGAGATTTTTAGCAACTCTGATATATAAAACAAAGTATTGTCGAGTAAAAGATTACCCAGTCTTTTCTGAATCTTTTGTTCTATTGTTTTAATAAACATATTCTTGTGTTATTATTAAGAAAGTTTTTTTTTTTTTTTTTAATTTGTAATCCATTGGGGATTGCTTCTCTGCTGTATAAACGTAAGTGACATCTACAGCTTAATTTCATTTTTTGCACTATTACTGCTGGTAACTTCAAATGGCACTTGGGAAGCACAAAATAGGGATATTGATTCAGTAGGGTTGTTCTGTTCGGTTTTTTTAGTTATTTTTTGTTTGTTTCAAATACAGTTAGTGAGAGTCATTGATCTGTGAAAGCTGGCTGTTTTGTGAAATTAAGTGAAATGATTTTCAAGTTTTTTGCAAGTCTTAAAGCAACCATAATAAAGTAGAAATCACTGACATGGCGCTAAGTATCTTCAGGCACATCTGATAATATTTGTCTTCTCACTCTGATTTTTTTACATACTTACAAAATTATAGTGGTCATAGCTGCAGTAGTGTCCTGTTGGATCAGAGATAAGATGTTAGCAATCTTAATGAAGGAAAAAAAATTACAACCAACCTTATGAATTTTAAAATGTCGAGTAACTGAATGGCTCTAAAGAGACTAAGTAGAAGTAGGAAGCAGCAAGTAAGGTACTTTTGGTAACTGGCCTTTATTATACAATGGACTGTTTAATAGGTAGCAGTTTCAAGTGATTAATGAATAACTGAACAGGAATACCTGTATGAGCTGGAAGTGGGTAGAAGGCAAAGGAATAGGAGAAAGTGAATAAATGCCATAGGAGCTGTTGGGAAAGAAATGGTGAAAGAAATGGTGTAATGAACATGGATTTAAAATAACTTATTCTTAACGTGGAAAGAGGATCTTAGTCTCACCTCTGTGCTTTGCCATACCTGGGTGGAAAGTCTGAGCTTTCAAAGTTAATATGGAAATAAGTATTTGTTGTAAACTTTATTCTAATTTCCTTTTTTGCTTGTCTAGCAAATCTAGTTTTTAGCTGAAAGTTTCTAGGTCAGGTCTGATGAAAAAAGCTTTTGTGCTGTGTTTGTGTAAATAGACATGACAGCTGTAAGCAGTTTTTTGATCTTTGAGTCATTGTAGATTTAAAATTTTGTCTTGCAAGCTATTCATAGCTTAAAGTGCTATTCTAGTGTGATTGCTGTCAGATAAAAATAATCTCCTGCTTTGTAAGTCTTACCCCCTGCTGCATAGCAACTTTAATGAAATAAGTATTTCTTTGAGTTAGAAAGTTTATAAAGCTGTAAGACTTGCAGGAAGATGGATAAAGTAAAAATACTTGGTATTCTATTAATGAGAAAACTAGTGCTGTTTGAGAGAATGAAATAGTAGAATGAGTTGCATTTCTACATAGTGGTGTTTGATTTTCAAGTGTTTTGACACTGCTAGGAATTGTAATAAATTACAATATTGTCCCTGTCTTGTTCCATGTGCTGTAATGAACAGTGGACAGGTCACATTCAGGGAGAGGGTGGGACCAGGATGACAATTCCCCTGGTGATCATTGACTTCATCCTGGTCCATGTGTAGTTTACAGATTTGTTGCTGTCAAACTTCATTATTGATCTTATTTTTTAAAAGATTTTAAAAAAAACTTCTGCCTTTCTGTTAGAACAACTGGGTGGAAAAACAGAAAAGAAATTGGCTACTGACTGCTAACCTGTGAGCTACCTTGGTTTATCATCTCTTAGCCCTTGTTTCCTTTACAAATAGTGCATTATTCTCTTTTTCCATTCTACCTCTCCATAAATGATTAATCCCCACCCCTTTGTTTCTCTTTTGTACATCTTTTCTAGTTGTGCTATATACCAATTAAAGAGGGTGTTCGGTATATCACAGATAAGTGTCTCCCAATCAGTTCTAGTTACTCCAGGAAGATTGAGTTAATTTAAAGGATTACTTAGTTAGACTGTTGTGTGCTAGACTGATATTCTGTGGAAGTTCCTTCGATTGTCTGATGTCTTTGCATTAGGTGTCAAAACCAACCCATTCATCTACCACAACAATCTGGAAAGATCAGTTTAATGGATTGAAAATAATCCCTTTCCTAACTCTGTTAATAGTTGTACAATTTCTGTGTGTGGAAATACAATGTTCCTTCTCTAGAGGATCACCTGTGAACTCTGAGCCTAGAAGGCAGAAGGAGAATAAGAAGATTAATAAGAAGAAAAGAAGAAGAAGATAAGGATACATTCTCATGACTTCACTTCATCCAACCCACCAAAATAAGCAGCTCCATTTATGAAGGATGCAATCTTTTTGAACTGGCTTTCAGAACCAGTTGGTTAAAAACTTTTGAGTGGTGCAGTCTCCATCCTCAGAAGCTTTTGAGACATGCTTGAATACAAGCCTGAGCAACTTGACTTGACTTCATATCTGAACCTGCTTGCAGGGAGAGGTTGGACTAGAGACTCGTGGTCATTTTTGACCTGACTTATCTTACGAGTGAGCCTCTATTTCTCTGCAGCCCTCAGCCTATTGCCATCCATGTAAACTACTGGAACAGAGGAGTTTACATCTGGTAATTGGTGCCGAGGGTGGTGCAGTTAAAGTCACTTAATTGAAAAATAGGAATTTGAAAAATAAATGCAACTTTCGTGGCTAAAAAAAGTGAACAAGCATCAGCACTTTAATTGTTTGCATAATAATATGAAACTTTCCATGAATATAAAGAAGTGTAAATTTATTGTGCCTGTTTGTGCCTGTAGATTCTTTCTGTAAATTTCTTGTGCCTGTAGATTGTGCCTGTAGATTTTTGGTTTGCATATGTATTGTCTGACTTCAGAAATTATTATGTAAAGGGACTGATTTGAAATAGAATGTGGGAGTCGTATGTCTTCCTGCTCAAGCAAATACTGCACTCTATTGTGTGTGTTATTTGGCAAAAAATGTCTGGTGCCAAACAAAATCTTAATTACAGAATTGTATAATAGAAGTAGCTGATACCTGCAAAGTATCAGCTCTAGAGTAGAAGGCTGATTAGATAACTTCTCAAATGCCTTTCCAAACTAATATTTATGGTGTTTTAAATAAATATATGAGACCTATTTTGGTAATTACCCTAGAGATTTAGGGCTTTTGTAGACTTTTCGTAAGTATTGGTCATCTATATAATACAGCTCTTGGAAATAGCTAAGTGCAAAATTGAAACAAGTATTCTCACATTCCTGGAAATCTGTAATTGATGGCACTAGTTAGAGACTAGTTTGTAAATTTAGTGGATTTAAAATATGTGCCCCTTATACCTTTATATGTTGGCAGCTTTTGTCTGCAAAAATAATAGAATTGAATTGCTTTTGTTTTAAGCTAGTCTTGCTTATTGGTTAAGACAAATTTATGAAAAGCAGAGCAGTCTTCTCATTCTTCTGCTCTTCTCCCACCTTGTCTTGTGTGCAGCATCTTTCTCTAAAGTATCCCAAAGTTGTTATTTTCAGAAGTGCTTCACTAGAGGGCTTTGGAAAGATCTTTATGAATCATATCAAACATTTCTCAGAACATTTCTCAATGATTTTACTTTTGTCTTAGATACTCAAATATTATAGAAAATGCAAGAACATTGTTGGCTACTCCATATAAAATAATTCATTTTGTAAGATTTTTTTTTGGTCATAACTGTTGGAACAATGGAGTACAAAAGTCAATAGTTGTATTTCTAGATACTGATGAGTAAATGTATTGGGTCAAGCCATCTGTTCTGCCATTTAAGCAGTCAGCTGTCAAGGCAGAAGAAGAGAGAAATCACAGTAGGTGTAGTGTGTGCTTAGTGGAATAAATGTGGTTTGCAGTTTTGCAGTTTGTATAAGAACTATGCACATATTTTCAAAGGATTTAAATGACAAAATAGTAGCTGTTATAAATATTTCTTTGAAGTCTTTTTGCGTTTAGATTACTATGTTCAAGACAAAAGAATCTGTTCTGTGATTTGTGTTGAGTGCCATGTTTGTGTTTTCCAGTATACTCCATGGTTAACTTAATACCATTTTTAGTTTATTATTGCTTTCTCAGTGCCACATTGTTTATGCATGTAAAATCATATTAATGTTTCTCAGTCACTCATAAGGCCATGTGATGTCAGTAATGCCAAAAATATCGTAAGTTTATTTTGACTGTGTATAAAACTACACTTTATACTTAACAGTTCTTGGTATTGCCCTCTTTCATTCTTTATCATTTTCCTGAGGATTCCCATTTCTTCACAAGGCAGAGACTGAGTGTCAAAACTAACAGAGGATGAGACTGTTTCTCTTTCATGTTTTCAGGGCAGGAATGAGAGTGACTACTGGTGCTACTTCAAAAGTGTGAAAGCAGGAGAACTGCTTAGAGAACATAGCAAAGCCCTTTTTCTGTTCTCTTTCAGATGGAGAAGGAGATATCTTACTGTCTTTTGTTCTTCACAGGGTTACACATCCTTCTGGAATGATTGCATTTCCTCAGGATTGCGAGGCTGTATGTTAATTGAATTGGCATTGCGTGGACGTCTCCAGCTGGAGGCCTGTGGAATGAGGCGCAAAAGTCTACTAACAAGGAAGGTAAGTGCAGGAAAATGGTTACATTTACTTATCACACTCCACACAATACAGGGCCTATAAATTACAACGAGTTCTAAGAAAAAGCCTGGGTTTTTTTCTTTATGTGGATATGATGATTCTGAGTAATGATCTCAGGTAGATGTGCAAAATTAAGAAGTGTTTCGGTGATGAGATGAAGTGCCTTGGAACATCGCTGGTGCCTGTTCTGTGCCCATGTTTGCTTTCCGGATGTGTTGCTGATACTGGTACCAACCAGCCGTTGGCAGTGGCTCTGGCTGGGGTGTGGTGGCAGCAGTTACTGCCAGTAACACCAGCCGCAATCTGCTGAAGGAACTGGCTTTTGCAATGCAGTGGGATGTGGGCTGAGGCTGAAAGGAATGGATAACTGCCACATGCCAGATGTGTCCTGCAAGCCACCAGTTTATTAATGGTGTACACAATGCTGCAGTTTGTGCTTGCATTGCATGGGAAGGAAACCATCATTGTTATTGGGACCCCTGAGAACACAGCTATCTGGTTCAAGCGCAAGGCTGGTGTGTTAAATTGGTTGTGCTCTCTGACTTTCAAGATGGCCACATCTCTGTGGTCCTTTTTAGAATTGGGCTGAAGATTTGAGGCCTTTATTTTTTACTTTTACCACTGAATTTTCCCTTTGTATAAAATCTGCAATATCGTGCTCTTGGAAGAATTTTACTTCACCAGCATTAGAGGATACTTGTAAAATAACCTATTGAAAACCTGGTGAAATGTTGCCTGTCCACCACAGATAAATTCTCTTATGGCACATTTCCCTGTCAATATTATCTTTTGCTAAATTTTAAGGCAAGCTTGTGAATTCCCAGCTCTCTTCACTTCAGACAAATTGAACCTCTGTTCCAACAAACAGTCCCTACTTCTTTTAGCCTCGTTTAATCATATTCAGCATTGATTAGTTCACACATTTTTTTTTCCTCCAGAGAGCTTTTGGCTTCTTAGACATTCAATAATCTTCTTAGGCATTCAGTCAGGAGTTATTTTCATTCTGTGAAAACCTTGTCAGTTCTATCTACTTGAAATACTAACTGTGAGGTTGCTGGGTTCTTTAGGAAAATGGAAAAATAACCTGTATGTATATTCACTGAAGAATACAAGCAAAATTGTTGGTCTGAGTTGTGATTGGTTTTTGTTTGATTGTGGTTGCATGTTTTTTGTTAAATTTTATCATGTGGTTTTGGCATTGGGTAGATGTATTTGTTTAAAGTGACCTAAAATCTACACAGTTTAGAGGTTTTCTTATTCTGCTGTTGTAAAGTATTTGAGATACTTTTCAGTTTTCAGGCAGGAGGGTTCTATAAAAATAGGCATTAATTTAAGATTTAGGTGAAGGTTGTTTTCTGCTTAAGTACTTTCCTGCAAATAAAATCCCTAAATGCACCACCTCCATCAATTTAGCAGTCAAGCCTTGTGAATGACTTGTGTTGTTTTGCACCTTATTTGAAGTATTCCATTAACACTGAATTTCAGTTTTGTTTCTGTGTTGGCCAGACTTAAGTCTCTACTCTGTCAAGTGTTCTCCTTTTCCTGCTTCTGCAGGCTTTGCTCCCCATGCCCTTAGCTTTGGCTGTGAAATAAATACTGTGCCTAATAAGTAGAGAGAGCTGTCTAATAATACATCCAAGGTTGTAATTCAGGGGCAAAATAATTTACTTTGAGCAGTTTAGTTTTCACTGGAACCACTCTCTCAATCTTGTCATCAGGTGGGGCACAAGTGATAAGGTGAGGATGAGAAGAGGTTTGAACAAGTTTTTTGGGCAGTAGTATAGGTTATAAATAGCTAACTGTGGCTTTAATCATGGAATTAACTTGAAAGAATGATAGCTACAGTGATTTCCACTTAAAGCCTTAAATCGGGTTGATCTCTGCAGATAATATTTCATACTTCAGAATGGATCAAGATGCATTAAATCTATGATTGAATGCCACAGAGGGTCAAATGAAACTGAGAGAACAGTGGACTTGATGGACCTTATTGAAACTTTGTAAGTGGATATAAGCCTTGTAAATTTGGCTTAAGAGTATGTATTTGTCACACCATTTTGGAGTTGTCTACTGGGATCAGTATTAGAAACAAATAAATTAATGTTGAGGTTTGCAATTAGTTACTGAGTATAGAAGATGGTACTGTACATTGCCTTACAGGCTCAGAGAGCAAACCAAATTAAAAGAATTATGAAAAGCAAAAGGAATCCCAAAAAATCCTTGGCAGATTTTCTTCAGTATTTTATTGCTAACAATTCTGAGCAATTCATACAAGAGTGAATTTTTGTATTAAAACTAGAAAAAGAAATTTACTTTAAAATCTGTGCTTAATCTTTAGCTTTGCTTAATTGCAGAGCTGCAGTGTGAAAAATGCAAATTAAATACTCTGTATAATGGAAATTTCCTTAGTTGGTAAGTACCAGGCAAATCTAGTACCTGATTAATCACTGAAAAATTGGAATAAAGAATATTTTATTACAATCAGTCTGAGGACCAGCATCTCTGAAGAACCAGGATGTTCTCTGAGCTATGGAATCACCTTTCTGACTACTCTGAAGTGTTAAGAAAAATAAGAGCTTTTGCTTCCTGCTTTTCATATATATATATATATATATATATATGGATTTGTGTTGATGTATTCATTTTTCTCTCACTTGCCTGCTACCTTTTACCTGATGCTTATAAAGTGCTAGCTTGTAAACTGTTTAAATTACCAAATATAATAGTAACAACAACAATAATAAAACAAACAATAACAACAACTACTATTATTATTAACAACTGTAGCAATTCTTCTATAAATAAAGAAATAGTTTATTTAAACATATTGACTTGAGCTTATTTAATCTATAAGTTTTCATTTGGTTCTCTTGATTTTGTCTCCTGAAAAAAAATTGTATTTTGCGTAGTTTCTGTAATTGCTTATATTGGTAAACAAGCAGTTACTCACATTTTTGAATTTATTATGTTACTCTGTATCAATTTTTTGTTGTGCTTTCCTGAGTGAAATTCTAGAAGTTATTTAATAAGAGACTTATGTAGTACTGTATTTATTGTTGCATGTTAAGGGGTTTATAAGTACATGTGTATTTTCCTTAGTATGTGTGGTTTAGCTGTTATTAAATGAAACTGTTAGCTGGCAGTGTGTTCTTCAGAGCTGCAAAACTTGCAGATGTTATCATGAACCTATTTTTATCCATTCGTATATTGAAGAAAACTAGTTTTATACTTTTTTTTTTGTTATTTTCATGCAACCATATTGTTTAACTCAGTATTTGAATAAATTGAAGCAGTTAAATAGACTGTATTCAGAAACTAATTTAGTGCAGTGTACTTCATTTTTGGGAGGTAGCAAAGGACCTAGCTAGAGAAGTGTTTTCCTTCAAAATACAGCTTTTAAGTTTGTTATTAATCCTAAAATTTTAGGCAATTAAGGTTAATTAAAGTTACAGATAACCTCAGACAATATTTGAATTAAAGTGCAGATAGTTTTATTTTTTCAATAATAAAGGTTTGCGTTTTTCAAAGTTGCATATTCTTAAGAAAGAGTTTGTCATTAAAAAAAAAATTATTTTGGTTTTCCTAACAGGTAGGTTTTTTATTGAAGGATGTGTTTGTCATATATTTATGTCAAAATACTGACTGTGTTTTATTCATTTTTAGGTGATTTGCAAGTCAGATGCTCCTACAGGGGATGTTCTGCTTGATGAAGCTCTGAAACACATAAAAGAGACCCAGCCTCCTGAAACAGTACAAAATTGGATTGAACTGCTTAGTGGTAAGCCTTGCACATAACATATTTGCTTTTTTTACCCAAATAAAGCTAATTATCTGGCATCACTAGAGATTATATTACAAGGTTTTTTGAGAGAAAATATGCAAAAAAGATAATTAGTCTGTCCTCTAGGGTAGTCTCTTGCTGATTGTAGCCTTTAATCAAATATAAGTAAGTGTTGCTTTTGACTTAACTTGGTACAGAAAGGATCTGTATGGAAGTGTCAGAGGACATCTCAACTCAGTGGAAGAGGTGCGTTCCGCTGACTCTGAAGTAAATTAGGACTGCACCCTGGAGATATAACTGCCTTTCTCTGTGTTTGGAAATGATGGTTGGTGGAAGTTTGGAGCCTGAGTTGTGTGCACTGAGTATTCAGACCTTTCAATAAAGAAAGGAGGTGAAGAGGGCATGCACACAAAACTTGAGGGTGATTTTGCCATTAGTCTTAAAGAAACAATAAAACGTTAGGAGTTTTATTTTTTCATTAACTGAAGAAATGTAATATTTTAAAATGTTAGGTACTTCTTGTTGATCAAAACAAAGTCTTCAAGATGAGTACTTTGTACACAGCTTTCCCTGTAAAGCTAGTAAATAGTTTAGAAAAAATGAAATGTCAGTGATCATAGAATTATGAATAGATTTGGTTGGAAGGGACTTTTAGAGGCCATCTAGTCCAGGCCCTCTGCATCAGCAGGGACACCTTCCACTAGACCAGAGGACCATCCAACCTGACATGGGATGCTTCCAGGGATGAGGCATCCACCACCTCTCTGGGTGGCCCATTCTGGCATCTCATTGTGAAAAACTTCTTCCTTGTATCTAATCTCAACAAACTCTCCTTCACTTTGAAACCATTACTCGTGTCCCAGGTTCTGCTAAAATGTCTGACCCCATCTTTCTTGCAGTCCCCCTTTAAGCCCAGAAAGTCTGCAGCAAGATTTCCTTAGAGCCTTCTCCTCTCCAGGCTGAACTGCAGACAGAATTGATCACCAGCGTTTGTCTGTTTTCACAAAGCACATAAATGCAGCTTCTTTGGAGTAGATCAGAGCTGTACTTCAGTTGTGTAAACAGCGCAGGAAAAATCCCTGCACTGTTGACCCTCATTGTCAACAATGTGACTGTGAGGTTGGGGGTAATGAGATTTGGAAGTTGCCTGTGTAAAATCTGCTACTTCTTAAAACCTGCAGAATTATACAACCTGCAGATATGAGCAAAATCTCTTTGCCTTTCTCTTCTTTTCTGTGTTCTTCCCATTCATGCTGCACCACCTTAAACAGCCTTCCTTGCACACCAGTTCATTTTCAGGTCCTTGCCATCCCCCCTCTCCTGCTCCTTGGCTGTCAGGCAGGGGGGAGACTGGACTACTAAGCAGCCCATGTCAGGAGGGGCATGGCTGCTGCGGAGCTGTGCAGTTCAGTTCTCACTCAGCTCCCCTTCCCTCTTACAGCCAGCAAAAACAATTCATTTTTCTTGTCCCAAATATGTAATTTGTGGTGACATTTCACCTTCTCTCCCAGCACATCAAGTTAGGACTGGCTCAAAAAAGGTCAGCTAACGAATGAACTAGTGTTGCAGGTTCTCTTTGAGCTAAGCTAGGGTTTTGCTGACCCTGCTGAGCTTTGGATCTGGGAAGATAATCATCACCAATGCTGTGGCTAAGGCTTGAATCAATGATTTTTACTAACATATGTTAATTAATTGCTAATTATTGGATAGCATTAGTGTTCTTTGTATTTCCCATGGTTTAGAGATCTGTCCTTCTGAAGAAAAATATTTCAATGGGTCTGGGGGGCTGGGGTTTTTATTTTTATTAGTTGGTTGTTTTTGCTTTATTTTTCTTTATTTAATAAATTCATAAACTCCGTTAGAATTTTGCTTTGCAGACCAGGTCTATCCTGGAAAAAAAATCATCTCTATCCATGATTATTAGTGATGCAGAGTGCTGCTTGGAGTTAGAGTACATATGAGTTCAAAGCCATCATGTAAATAAGTATGTGGATGTGTAAGGTGATGTTTGCCAGGCTGATATTTATAAGGTAGCATCTAAAGAAAGCAAAGGTAGGGAATAAAGAAGTTTGGACCAAAATCTCTCTCCATGTCTGCAAAGTGTCTGTGTAATTGACGAGCTTGGACACAAGGTGTCACCACAGCACTTTCAGCCACCTGGCAACTGTAAAAAAAAAAAAAAAAAAAAAAAAAAAAAAATCTAGGAAATAGCCTTTTCCCTGTGAAAGTAAGGAAACTACTTTTTTGTGTTTGTGTGATAGTTCCATTTATGATCAAACTGGGGAATCATATTCAGTGATGTGTAGTTGAACTTGTGTAGTTCAGGCCTGGTTGGGTTTTCTGGCTTTCACTCTGCAGTTGGAGTCACCTCATTTATTTGCTTATCTTGGCTGTTATTTGGATACGGTGTGTGTCACCCTCCCTCATAGTGGGAGAAACCTCCAAGGCACATGTGGCTTACTATTGTTCTTGTTATTATTTTATGCTAACCAATACATTTTTCAGAAGTTTGGTACAGAAACTCTCATATTTATGGAAAACCTCCATCTTGTTTTTGTTTATTTTTCATATCTGTAATCAAGACATGGCTTAGTGATCATTTCATCTGAACTGTCAGTGTACCCCAGAGCTCCTCCAAGGAGGTTCTCCTGGTCTCTGCCTCCATGCCAGAGATCAGAGAAATGCTGACAGGAGCACAGTGTCTTGTAGTCTGCTATATGATTTTGACAGCTTATTCTGCACCACAGAGGGGAAAAAAAAAATCACTTCAGCAGTGCAGCTTAAGTTTGTCTGACTATTCTGTGGTTTTTCTTGCTGTTTTAGGTGAAACATGGAACCCTCTGAAGTTGCACTACCAGCTACGAAATGTCCGTGAGCGGTTAGCTAAAAATCTAGTAGAAAAAGGTGTACTGACAACAGAGAAACAGAACTTCCTTCTTTTTGACATGACTACACACCCTCTCACCAACAACAACATCAAACAGCGCCTCATCAAGAAGGTTCAGGAGGCAGTTCTTGACAAGTGGGTGAACGACCCCCACCGCATGGACAAGCGCTTGCTGGCGCTCGTGTACCTAGCCCACGCCTCAGATGTCCTGGAGAACGCTTTTGCCCCACTTCTGGATGAGCAGTATGATTTAGCCACAAAGAGAGTGCGGCAGCTCCTGGATTTAGACCCTGAGGTTGAATGTATGAAAACCAACACGAATGAGGTTCTGTGGGCTGTTGTAGCAGCTTTCACAAAGTAACTGCATTCAGACTGAAGTGTTCTCTCTTCTTTCATGTAAACCAGTCTTTTCCTCTTTTATTGACTATTCATGTTTTCTGTAATTTGTACCTTCTCACATGATGAATTGGCTTTTGTTTAATGGGAATTATTAAATTAAATTGTGTATTCCCTACTTCTCTATCTGTATACAGGATTCTGCTGGTACAAGAGACTTTCCTATTTAAAACAACAGAAGAAGGGCGAACTGCTATATTGGCAGTTGGAAATGGCATTCCATTTCCTCTTCAGTTTGAGTTACCTTAAATACTTTGTTTAATTTTTCACCTCATTGTTATTGAAATAGTTTGTCACCAAAGCTCCATGTTGAAGTGGCTGTCAGGACATTTTTACACAGATGTTTTCAATTACATATAACAAAATTACTTAAAAAGCATAAATGCCATTAAGCAGCTTTGTCAATAGTTCCTGTAAAATGCCCCATAAATTTTAATTTTCATGCAGGTCTCTTGTGTACTTATATTTTCATTAATACGGTAGCTGAGTCATAAGGCTAGTTTAGAAAGGTCCAATTGTTTCATAAACCAGTTTTGCAAGGGGATACATTCCATTATATTGTGTATATATAGTTCAAATTGTATATTAACAGCTGTCCCATCTTAGTATTTTGCAAGATATACTTACTTGTACACCTGGTGCCCCTTATTTGCTGTCAGCCATTGCCATCTGATGCAAAGAAAGGCCTCCTGCAGAGGTCCTGTGTGTGAAAGCTGTTTATTTCCAGAGTCTCTGGAGTTTGCCATCCAGGTATTCTCAGTCTATGCATTGCCTTTGAAAGTTAGTGAATGGAAAGAGACTGCTTTCTATCATTGGTACATTTTTCTTTCCCTCCACTTCTGTATGGAAAAGACTCATGACCAGTACAATTTTTGAGTGCAGTTTTTGGTTTTGTACACAAACTAATGTTTATCTTTTAAACCTTGAACTATTTTACACTTCAAAAAGTCAGTCCTAGCAGGTGTTGCATGTAAATGGTTAGCAAGTAACGGCAGCAGTTCAGAGACTTCAGATTTCTGTATGGGATGCTCTGCTATATTTTAATTTTTATATATACAATTATGCTGATTAGCACACTACTGTAAAAAAACCCAAAACCTATGTAAAACTCTGGCTTTTAAAAATTTATTGCCTCTTTGCTGCTGCTTGTTATTTCCCATTGGTTTCACTGTGTAAATATTATGCATTGAAAAAATTAAGCATTGATTTCTATACTTTTCTTCATCATACCAATACAGATTTATAGTGGGGCTTACAGGTGTTTAGAAACCTTTTGGTTAATATTCAGAACAAGAATACTAGATGGTGTATAACTGTAGAGTTGAAATTTAAGAGGTCCCTTAATCTGTATACTAGCTTTTTACCTACAGTAAATAAACTATGATCTTGAAAGTGCCTGAAATAGAGTAAGCATGTCACTTATACTTTTTTGTTGCTAATTAGAAAGGTTTTACTGCCTAACTGAAAGCTTTAGTTTATATCCTTCTTATTAGAAAGGGTGAATTTATATTAAGTAGTTCAAACTGACTTAATCAGTGGTGTTGCTTGGATCTGCAGGATCATGGCTGGGACAGGCCGAATTCATTTGGGGAGTCTGCAACTGTGCCTGCCCTAGGTAGACCTCTTCAGTCTTGAGCACGGCTCTACAGCCTCATCTGTGACTGGACTTCCAATTTTGCACTTCATTTTCAATCACTGAGATGCTTAAGTAGTTGACTTTAAAATACAACTTAAATTCATCATACCTCTATAACCTTTTTTAAGAAAGGTTTTTAAAAATATGGTCCTTAACATTTAATAGCATACTGTTCTTTCAGTTCTTAATGCTATTTCTTTAGACAAATGAAATTAAAAGTATATTGTAAAGTATTTCAAACTCTGGTTTACAAATAAAAAGACAAACAGTGTTCTCTCACTTGTAAGATGCTGTGTTGAAAACTTTGAGCGGCTTGGGCATAAACTTGGAACATTGTCTTTTAAACATTTCAAGCTGTGATTGCTTTTAAGTGGAAGGAAAATGCAAATTGCTGTGTTGTTCTTATATTTGACAGCTTATGGAATACTTTCTGTATACTTGGTAGTAGATGCAGCTCACAGCTTTCATTGTCTCTCTCATGTGATCTGTTATCTCATTTTCTGTTGCTCTTTGAGCAGGAGGAAAAAGTAACTAGGTGGAAAGGTCAGAAAAATGGTGGCATTTGCAGGACAAAGTTATGTGCACAAAACTTTTAAATGGCTTTGAAAATCTAAGCTGCTTGAAGCATGCTTCAGACTGGAAGTATTTTTCACAGTCCTTTTTCTGGCCTTCATTATGTGAGTATTTTCCATTTTCCTGCTGTTTTCATGTTTGGTTGTGGGGAATATTGGAGTTTTATCACTCTTACAGTCTACATGGTTTAGAAGAAGTCATCCTTGTTTTATGCCCGCCTTGAAAGATGATTTGGGTTGGTTTTTGTTTGGTTTTTTTTTCCCCCACACAGAAGATAACCGCACACAGTATTTATCAGCTTTATTTTGCTTAGATAAAACCTCTGACCATGATGTGGAGAGACTGTGCTGGACATGTCAAAGAAATTGGATGTAAGTGAGGAAGGGTTTGGGAAGAGCAACAGTGTCTTTTGCTGGACTACCTGTTGTAAACCTGGATGTGCAGGGGAAATAGATGAGCTTTTGGAGTCCTGAGTCCTGAAATTGTGCTTCAAAAAGCCCAAAACCTCCAGGAAGGTAAGTTTGGTAGGTTAAAAGGAACTGATTTGGCTGGCATTGTTGCCTTTTTTTTATTGCTATTTCAGGTTTTTAAAAAATGGTTAAACGTGAGAGACTTTTGGTGATATTCAGGTACCCTTCTTCCTGTGGGCTGCTACTGCATCTCACGGAGACCTACCTGACTTCCAGAGAGTTCTGTTGGCTCCAAACCCTCATCTCAGTAGGTGCTTCAAGTGAAGACTCTTACCCAAACCTGAACTTGAACACGTGCCTCAAGGAACAGCATGTATTATTCAGGGATGCATTCTTTTAAAACAAACTTTCAAGTCAAAACCAGGATTTTGGAAGTTAAATCACGAAGCAGTATATATATATATATATATATATATATATATATATATATATATATATATACATGCACGCATATATATTTATACACGCACACAAACACATTTTCACAATCCTTGAGATTGACATCATCCTCTCCTGTGTTTCTAGAGCTGGCGTTACAGTGCTGTTACATGGACTAGTGGTGAAATGTGTGTACCATAAATGATGCTTTTGAGGCAAAATTTGCATAAGTGGCGGTAAATGGCTGCTGACTGCGTGCTCGTGTGTTCATGCCCATTTCTCCTACAAGGTGAAGATACGTATTAACTGATGTGTTCTCTGTGAACTGGACTGAATCTGTACTGTAACAAAATAAAGCACTCTTTCATGCTGTCAGCTGCAGGTGGTTACTGCATATCACATGCATGCAATACCTAAAGGATATGTTTTTTTTCATTTGCTCAGTAATTTCCAGTTTTTCCTCAGGCTGCATTATTCACCAGTTTGAGAAACAACTTTTTTTTAAGGTTTTCATCAAAGCCACAGCTCTGCCTCAGCTGGGCTTCAGGCACGTCAGGCAGCCAAAGTCTGTTATGTCCCACTTATCCCTATTGTCCATCTTTCTCTGTGGAGGGGGAGTTTCCAGCTTCAGACAAGTATGAATTTTTCGATAAAGTAATTTATTTTTGAAAAGAAACTTTGAAAAAGTGAGTTTATTCTGTGGAAATGCTTAATGCATTTTACAATTTAATTACTTAGGAAATGAGATGCTGTGAGATGCTTTGTAATTGTTAAATATAGAGTGGGATTTCAGGTGTCTGTATGGGGTGACTGCCTTGGGGCAGTGGTTGGGGAAGAAGCCCTGTCAAAGCTGCTGTCCTGGTTAATCTCTGAATAAGATCTGGAGTTTCCTCACAGTGGGCCGTGCTTTCTCCTGCCCACAGAGCAGCAACATGAAGCCTGTGGAAAGTTGATGATGCCTTCTGACCCCAGAGAAAGCTGCTGTAGAAGCACAGGAAAATGTAGATCCCAGGACAGCAGATGAAAATAGGGAAAGAAATGCTGACAAAATAGGGAAAGAAAGCCAAAATAGTATTTGGCTTTCCCCCTATCCACCTTTCTGTACTTCCAGATAATTTGCTGTTTCAATTTTTTTCTCCCCTGACTTTGGGCTCTGGTCTTCTGTGTTTCTTGTCTTGTTGCTTGGTGATTTCAGCAATAGTGTGGCCAGAAGGACCAGGGCAGTGATTGTCCCCCTGTACTCGGCATTGGTGGGGCCACACCTGGAGTTCTATGTCCAGGGCCTCTGAACGCAGTGGGACATTTGAGGTGCTGGAGTGTGTCCAGAGGAGGAGAAGACTGGGGAAGTATCTGGAACATAAATTTTATGAGAAACAGCTGAGGGAGCTGGGGATGTTTATCCTGGAGAAAAGGAAGGTTGGGGGAACTTGTCACTCTACAACTCCCTGAAAGGAGGATATAGCCAGATGGGGGGGTCAGGCTCTTCTCCCAGTGAACAAGTGACAGGGGAAGGGGAAATGGCCTCAAGTTGTGCCACGGGAGGTTCAGGCTGGACATCGGGAAGAATTTTTTATTGAAAGGATGGTTAAGCACTGGAATGGGCTGCCCAGGGAGGTGGTGGAGTCACTGTTCCTGGAAGTGTTCAGGAAACAACTGGATGTGGCACTTAGGCCTGCGCTTTTAGGTGGTGTTTGATTAAAGCACTTCCCCCTCTGATTTTATTCCCCATCAAAGCCTCAAGGAGCCTCCTCTTTTTCAGCAAAAGGGTTTGTTAAAAATAGCTACCTTGATGGCTGAACTGAAGCATCTAGTGGCCTGCTTCAACTCATAACACCTGGTTTGTTAAGGTGAACACAACCTGATGCTAATTTACCTTGAAACTTCTCTTTGCCCACTTCTAAAGCAACTTATGCTCAATGCAGCAGGAAGAACTTGCAGCTGAAGGTGATGATTTAACTAGCTCTCTAATGTAAGTAGATCTTGTAAGCCAGTGCTTCAAGGACTTGCAATCTCTCACTCCAGCTTTTCCTACAGTGAGAGTATTCTATACAGCAGTAATTTTCTTATTTGGGCTCTCTGCTTGTTTAAGGAGTTGAGTTTGTGTTGCAGCTCAAAGAAGCAGCTCTGTTTGGGTATTTGTTTTTCCAAAGGCATAGACACACATTATTTACAAGGTTTCTTTACATGTATATTATGTGATTTAAAGGGATGAGTGAGGAAAGAAAAAGGTATAATTAGACTTACGGTGTGATGGAGTAAGAAATTTTTGTGGCACAATATACTAAAATGTTTTGATCTTTCATTTGTTTTCTTGATTAGCTGAATTCATCATTCAATTAATTCTCATCTAGTGTATCTGATGTCTGCTCACAAAGGAGTTGCTATCATCTAATGCACTAGCCCTTCAAGGTATGTATTCTGTTGCCCCTTTTATTTTTTACATTTACTCAGATCTTGGCATTTTTGTCTCTTTGACATGGGATTGATCTTGAAGGTAGATGTTAAAAAAGACTTTGGTAGTTGTAAAGTGCAATGACAGGCAGTTTATAAGCTTTCATTGCTACTGCCAAGGTGTCTTTATAGGTCCTTCTTTGTTTCCTGACTGTTAAATGAAACCAAATCATATCTCATCCAGCTTTTAGAATACTGCTTTAACTCCTTAAACTTCTCAGGACTTCAGACACTTCTGAAAAATACAATTTAAGTCATAAATAGGTTTTGCAGTGCTAAACAGAACAACGTCTACACACTATTAAAAATCTTAGACCCTGCATTTTCAGAGAACTTGCAGAAGAAATTTATCAAAGCCAGATAATTTTTCCAAGCAGGAATCTTATGGTAACCCACTCAGCAGTGGCAGTAAGCCAAGTCCTTGGCAGAGAAGTCACACTGTTGCCTGAACAAAAACCAAGGGAGATTCCTGTCCTGGAAGGATTTGGGATTCCTCAGGTCATTACCCTTTCTCAGTGTTCCTAAGATCTTGCATGGATACATGCTTCATTTATCTTCACTCCCAGTGCAATTGGCATTGGCTGTGGGCCAGAAGCTGGGAGCACTTTGTGCCTCTCGGGTGTAAGTGGGAGCCGATCTTCATCCATGCAAGCCATGAGCTTCGTATCCATGGCAGACCTGAGCATCCTTCCCTGGAGCCTACTCTCCCTGCAGTCCCACTCCGTATGCCCCAGAGACCTCTGTGACTAGGGATTTATCCCTGCAGCACAGCAGAGGAGTTGGGAGCTGTGGAATGAGTCTGGCTCGTGCCCACCAGTGAATGTGCTGCAGATGTGTCTGGGGCCGTGCCTGTGCCTGCGTGGGAGGGAGCAGCCGCTGCTCACAAAGGTCCCCAAAGGTCCCACTCAGCCCAGAAAGCGCCCTGTCATGCGGGCGAGCGGCTCTGCTTGAAACAAGGGAGTGCATGTGACCTTCCTCAAACTGGAATATGTACAAATAAAGCAGGCCTGAAATAAAATGCAATTATAAACACATAATAACAACTGGGGTCTGTTTGTTGGATACGTTGCAAACAGGAAATGGAGCTAAATTTGCTGCATTAGTAGATGTCTCGCTGCAAAGATGATGCCCGATGTTAGGCTCTAGCTATTGAGAGCTTCCTTCTGAGATCCAGCTGAAGATTTGCACACATTTTAATATACCAAAGTCTGAGATGCTCATCAAAAAACATCAGAAGGTACAAGCAGTACTGATATGCAAAGAAATTTGCACACAGCATATATATACATTTGAATCAGCTTCTAACATTATCTTTTAAGAGGAGACAAAGTTGTCTTTTGATTGTACTGAAGTATCCTTTTTTTAAATTTTAAATTATTTCTTTTGGACAGGACCTTCTGCCAAGATCACATATGGCTGACAGCACAAGGGTTAAGGAATTGTGAGCCACAAACAGCAGATATGTCTGGCACATTTTCAATTTCTCTGCACAGCAAAAGAGAGAAGCAGCAGCCTTAATTGAAGAATGTCCTCTGAAGGTAATTGCTTCGGAGATAACTAGAGGTACAAGCAGTTTGGTGACTATGCTGCTTCTAGTGTGTCTTGCAGGCTCTGTTCATCAGCAGCACAGAAAGGAGTTCAGAAACCCTGTGGGGTTGTAGTAATGAATGAGGTTTAGTTCTGCTTGGTCCTCAGCTCTTTGCTTATACAGTCAAATGAGTCCCAGCTCTCCCACATCAATGTCTCTGAGCTGCCCAGGGCTCTGCAGATTTGCCACTTGCCTGTTTCAGATCTGCAGCCAACTGTCAAGGCTGCTGTGGAAGCTGCTCTGCTTCCAGGCTCTTACCCTCTCCCAGGCTAGGAGCCTCATGTCCCTGGGCTTCCCTCTCTCAGCCCTGGGGATCTATCAAGTTCACAACACAACACTTAAGGTGTTCCCAGATGAGGCAACCCACAGTGAGGACTGTGAGTCTGAAAGTGAGGGAGACAATCAAGTGGCATGAGAGATGAGGAAACGCTGATATGTGCTCTTCTCTGCCTGCCCCAGAGTTCAGGGTGTGCCCCATCCATTGGGATGGAGGTGGGCAGCCAGCATCAGGGACTACTCAGGGAGGTTGCATGTACAGATCCATACAGCTGGATGGGATTTGCCCCAAGGAGCTGACAGTGATGGACAGATTCAGCTGGGAATAACCACAGTGACTCAAGAGAAGCCCTTGGGGACTGGGCCAGTGTTATGCCTGTCTTTGAGGTGGAGAGCAGGGTGCAATCAGCCTTGTCTCAAATCCTCCAGAGGCGCAGGAAGTGCAGTCTCTTGAGGCCACTCCAAACATGTAATAGGGCAGGAAGGCACTAAGGAATGGTTCAAGATTCATGAAGTCCAACTTGGCCTGATGAAATTGCCTTTTGTGATGAAATTCCTCCTGTGTGGACTAGGAGGGGAATAACAATTGATGCTTGGTTTCAGAGAGGCTTTCAGCACCATCTATGATGGTTTGACACTGGCGTAATGTCAGTGTCAAACCAATGCCAGGGTCTTAAGAACAGAGATCTTCTTGAAGACAAAGTGTACTACCACACTCTCCTCAACTTCCCTCTGTTCACATTATTCCTGTGCTCGTAGTTACTGAAGCAGGTCTCTTGGCTTACTATTGCATCCCTCTAAAAATGCAGTCTTTATTGCAGGAGGAACTGGTTCAGTCTATGGTTATACAAGAAAAGGCCAGCTAAAAGCTACTCTATCATCTCTTCCTACTTAGGATTCTTTTCCACATTTCTCAGGCCATCTCTCTCTCTCACAAATTAAAGAGGAGTAATATTTCACAAAGCTTTCATTATATAAGAAGAGGTTAAAAGTCTCAGACTCCTAAGAGCTGAAATCTCTGCCCAGAACTCCAACTCCTACGGCTAGGCACCTTCCCCCCCCCCCCACCCTTTTCCTTCTCCTCTACCAGCATACTGTGGCACAATCTCTGTCTCTTTCACTCTCTCTCTCTCCAGAGGAGAACGATATTTCAGATTTTCTCTAACCATCTGTCCTGTGGGAGCTAACCCGGTTCCAGTCCCTTCACACCCTGGCCCTACCTCTCCCAGGCTGCATGGCTTCCCCTCCCCCACCCAGCCTGTGCCTAGGCAGGGGAAAGTCTGCACTCTAAACTAACTGGAACTAAAAAGAAAGTTCCCCTTAGGAGTTCTTGCTTTTAACCCCCTGTATTCTCAAAAGCATGTCCATGCTTTCAGTAGTCACTCTAAATACCAATATCCAAACCTGACCACTAATTAGTTTGACCTCAACTTCCTGAGAAAATTCACTTCCCTGTCAGACCACAACACCATCTCATCATTTTTGGGAAATAAGTTGTGGAAGACCTTATCAACCTTAGCAATACCATGTGAGGTTTGGCTTGGGGTCCCCTGGTTCAGAAAGAATGTTGGAGAAATAAGGTCCAGCAAGGGGCAGTCAGGATGATCCTGGGCCTGGGGGACATGGTTACATGAAGAGATGGAAAGAGCTGGGATATTTTAATCTAGGGAAGAGAAGGCCTAGGGGTCCACAACTACTTTGTAGGGGAATTACAAAACTAGCAGAGATTAATTTATCTCAGTAGCAGAAGGTAGTACACCAAACTGCATTTTCAGAGTTTCAAATTGAACTTCAGGAAAATTTCTTCCCTGGGAGGAGGCTACAGCCTAGAAATAGACTAACCAGAGGCGCTGTGGTAGCTCTGTCCTTGGAGGTCTTGTATACTGGTCTAGACAAAGCCACAGCTGACCGGATCCAGTGTTGGCAAAAACCCTTCTCCAAGTGGGAGGCTGAGCTGGATGATCTCCAAAGGTCCTCCTTCTCAGCTAATGTTTCTGTAATCCTGTGATCAGTTTCATTGCTTGGACTGTGGCTGCTATGTTGCATACTCCAACAAGCTTCCTGCTCAGAAGATTGGTCAAATAGGGAAACAGGGTGGTCTGCTGCTTTTCTTCAACCAGCAGAAATTCTGTCCTCACAATATTATTCAGCTTTGTCCTGAATGCCCCAAATTTTCACATATGCCAGAAGCTTTGCTCAGTTCTTTCATGGGACTGGATTTAGATGCAGATTTTCAATGTCTAATTTGACAGATAAACTGCAGTTATTGCCAGCCAAACTCACACAATCGTCTTTTGCGAGATGGTGACAGCATCAGGCAGATAATGCACCAAGGGGTCTCATCCAGGCAGCAAACCCTAAGGAAGGCAACTGCCTGTAATTTGGTATTAAGTATGTGGGGAGAGACAGAAACTCTGCACCTCTGCCCACTACTGTCAGGATATCAGAGCTGAGATGTTTTTTGAGCTTTTGCAATGTCCTTCAAGTCCATGGGTGTTATTTATAGTTATTTTCTTCTTCATGAAGAAAACCTTTGTTGTGGATACTTCTGTTAAACAAAAGGAGGTGAGAAACTATTTTTCAAAACATGAATTTATGGGATATTTTCAGCCAACACATACACCTGTCACTTTCCTCAAAGACAGGATAGCATATCTGCACTGGTGAAATACTTGCATTTCCTAACTAATGCACATTAATTTCTATGAATGAATCTCAAGGAATTTAGTGGTGTAGCATGAACTTGTATTCCCTGCAGGAATCTTTCCTGCTGTACTGCTCTGCACAGTAAGAGACTCTCTAATTTACATCATAGTGTTCAGCATAGGTTCTTGTAGTCTCCTGTTTTTCAATTCAGCATCAATAAACAAATTGCCGCCTCTGTCCAGCCTGCCTCAGGAAGAGAAAAAGGCTACTGCCACTTCAGAAATTAGCAGTCAGAGCACCAACCCTAAGAAACTCTTTTTATTCCATAATAAGGAGAAACATCAACCAGGATCACTTACACACAATCAAAAACAACAACAAAAAGAAGAAAAAAAAAAAAAAGCAAACTCAGCTGCAATTCTGGTTTGCTAAAGAGTTGTACTCATATCATAAATTGTGGTAATTGTTTTTTAATTAAATTAAGTGTGCACATAGCTATGTAATTAAAAAGCATGTAGGCGTTCCAGAGTACTTTAGAAACTACCCACCACTTTCAGTCTTGCTTTAGGCCACAGGGCATGTGAACCAACCTTTCCAAATCTTTGGGAAAAGAAAGGGGAAGTTTTAAAACAGGTGCTCCAAGTTTTCAAAAAGAGTGTTTTACAACAACCACCAGAAACTGGATCCCTGGATACACAGTGGGATATGCCAGGGACAGGATGGAACAGAGAGGAAGGGGTAGAGCTTTGAACTTACTGAAAGCACAGACTTGACCCCAGTGTCCAGGGAAATCAGTGGCTTTGAAAGCAATTGTTGCCTTTGGAAGACAGTTTGTTCTGTGTGACTGTAAAAATGTTATATCATGACAATTATTTTTCTTGTTGGCTTTGTTTATAAGTGAACATAAAAAATGTTATATTGGTTCAATTCTTGTCCTTGTTGCCTCTGTTTATGTGGTTGTGAGGTCTCCAGCCTTTTTCACAGGACAGACCACGTGCGTGTTTCAGTAAGCATCCAGCATTTAAGTTTCTGTGTTCTCCAATTCATGAGCTGAACTTCCCAAGTTTTTACATGAGATGCACCTTACTTAGGTACCTCTTACTTCTAGGACTGAAGGGACAATTCTTAGTCTCTTCTCTGTGTTTTCTCTAAATGAGTCACTTTGCTTTCTTATTAACTTTCCTTCATGACCTGCTGTATTGCATGATTCCCAAAAAACTCAACCCAAACCAAAGTAAAATGCACAGTATTCCACACCAGTCAGGTACTCCAAGTAATAAAGAGTCACTATATATCTACGTCATCACTTGGCATGCTCTGAGATGGATAAGCTTCTCCTTGAAGCTGCAGGAGCTTGTGCCATGGCTGCTAAGAATGTTACTTTGAAGGTGAGGAGAGGCTGTCGGTAAATCAAGTACCATCTCCTGACCAAACCCTCTGTCTGTTACCCGTGTATCATGGGTATCATGGGTTTTGGCTAAATCAGATTTTCTGGTAAGACATCCTGCTATGATGTAAGGAGATGTCAGGAGACAGAGCCTTACACTTCTTTTCATGCTTCACTAACTTCATTTGGATGAGATTATTGTGGTGCTGATACTGTGCAAGGGCTCCACATTTCCAAGGCAAGTATCCTAACTGTAACTTTCAACGATTATATTGAGATATTTTCCATCTGAAGATGCACTGACATTGAAATTAAGTCAACTCAGAACTTCTTCAAAGACAGACTGAACTACTTAAACTCCATATGAACATGTCTGTACAGAAGAGCATGCACATCCTCCTGGTACCTGTAAAATAAAGTGCTAGGCACCAACACACCTATCTCCCCACAGGGGTACTGTTGTTTTGGGGTATAAATAGGTTTTCTTTTCCTTTTCTTTTAAACTCCTTCCAAAGGGATCTTGGAAGCTCTCCCAGTGCTCTTGTCTGCCTGGGGGAGAATTTGGAGAAGCACCTGAGCCTTTGCAGCGGCTTGACCCCAAATGCCACAAGTAAATCTGGAGATGCCCTGCATCCGTGATCCTCTTGGATGTGGGACATGAGTTTTTATAACAGCTAACAAAAAGCTCATGACAGTCCCTTCCACTAGTTACCATTCTGGAAAATGCACCCCAAGACCTGCTGGGACCCCACTTTGCCATCACAGCCCATGAGACACACAAGTTGAACACTTTTACAATCACTTGTAAAAGTGATTGTAAAATCACTCATAGAAGAGCCATTTCTGATTTATACCTCAAAGATAGTTGTCTCAGAGGTTGGTTTAAGTTGGTTTCTTGTTTTGTTGGGTTTTTTAATTTTTTTTTTTTTTTTTTTTGCGGGGGGGTAAGTTAAGAGCAACAGGAATATAAAGGCATGAAAGTTCACTAGAGCCTGTTTCAACCTGTAAGTGGGTCACAAGACACGAGTGCTGAGTGAAATAACACCCACACAAATCAAATAAAAGAGTACCTAACCTGTACTTAAAAAGAATAATCTTTCTGGATGCCTTAGTCATAGATGTCTTACCCATGAAAAATTCAACACACCAAGCACTTAGTGGAGAACCAGCCACAGAGTAAGCCTCCAAACCCAGGTACCAAATTATCAGACTGACATTAGTAGTTAAATCACCTCCTCCCAATGCTCCAGGGACCTGGGATGCATGCAGTTTCCATCAGAAATAATGAAATTCAAGAGTGTAAACCTTGGAAGTGGTGCCTAGTGAGAGCTTTAAGGGAGAAAATCTTACCAAAGTATCTTATTTGAAAGTTGACCTCAAGAGAAAACAAAAAGAAAAATTCAACAAACAAACAAAACACTTGAAGAATGAGTGAGCAGGTAGCGCTGCACAAAACCCCACACGGACACAAGCTGACTTTGCGGAAAGACGGGTGTTGCTGCAGAGAGCCCTGAGCTGAGCGGGGTTATCATCCAAACAGCTTTGAGAGCATGCACGGAGGTTTTTATCTTTGCTGCCGGCAATCACAGCGCACAGGCCCGACCGGCACCACGGTTTGCTGTAATTACCATGGAAGTTTTGCGCGTTCCGGTGGCTGTGTCTGGCTGCTGGGAGGTGCAGGCAGACACAGCCGCAGGTGTACGGGGCTGGGCAGTGCTGCAGGGACGGGGTTTGTCTCTGGAGCACGGCTGCTGCAGGAGCAGGGCACGAGTGAGGGAGGAGAGACACATTTTGGGAGCACCATCCCAGACGCCTGGAGGGGCTGGCTAGACCCTTCAGCCTTCTCCTTGCTGGGCTGGCAGCCGGGGAGCTCTACCGTGTGTGGCCCAGCCTCTGGCCCGTGCCGGGACCGCGCCCGCGGGCGGCTGCGCTCCCGTCGGTGCTTCCCAGCCGCACTGCCCAGGGCCAGGGCCGGCCTCGCCCTCCGGCTGCTCCGTGCGCGCTGGGCTGGAGCTCCAGGGCTGGGGTCCCGCGGTTACTGCGCTGGGTTTTACCCACAGAGACCAGAGCGAGGCACAATCTCTGGCTCCCACGCCATCCTGCGGTGAGCTCCCCTGCCGGATCAGTCTGGGCTTCGCTGGGTAGATCCGCCCAGCTCCCTTTGCCCGTGCGGCAGCGGCACGGCTGAAGGGCAGCGGCCGCGGGAGGTGAATCAGAGGCATGAGTCACTCGGTTTTAACTTACCTCTGCTTCTCTGCTGGGAATCGGAGATAACTGCAGATAATGTAGTTACTCTCCAGCTCTGGGCTTGCCTTGTCATCATCCTATGCTTTCACGGTGAAAGGGAAGAGAGCAGGGCATCTCTTCTCCTGCTCAATCACATGGTACATGGATTTGTGAAAAGACTTCTGTCCTCCCATCAGCAATACGTCTGGTTTATTTATTTTTATTTTTAATTTGACACTAAGGACCAGAATGGGATAATTTCACAGCAAAAATGTTAACAACTCACATTTAAGACAGCAGGAATGTAAGGCTGTTTGCAGCTATCATAATGATCTGTATGCGGTGTCCTGGCAGCAGCAGTGGACCTTCCTCAAACAGGTGGTTTCCCCCCACCTATTCAAGCCCGAGTTTCAATGTGCCCTCAGTAGCAGCCCATGAGCAAACCAAGGGCGAGGGCCTCTGTCCCTGCAGCATGTAGTCCAGAGTCCCCCACACTGATAGTATAAATGACCAGGGTACAGACTGCCTAAGTTGAGTATTCTTGGTAGCCAAATTCTGGGTCACCAGAGAGAAGTCCAACAGTACATCACAGAAATATTTTCTGTATTTGTTAAGATATCCTCATGTTTGTCAATGCTTTCATGGTCAATGCTGTCATTTTTGTCACTGCTTTCGTGTTTGTCAATGCTTTCATGGTCCCACAGTTCACAAATGATGGCTGACTCCGGAAGTGCAATTAGTGGGGCTTTTCTTATCAAGCTGTAGTTCAGCTGGTTTTGGATGATGATGAGAACAAAAAATATTTTTATTGCCCATAAATACCCTGAAATCTGTGTGAAGTTCCCTTCCAGTCGAAAACCCACTTTAGGAAGAAAACTAAAACTCTTGACCTTGAAATAGCTTCTTGATTCTAAAAGCAGCACATTTAGCTGCCTGTTACAGACATTAATCACTGCCGTATTTTTCACAGCATGTAAAATTTAAGTAATAGAATCACTGTCCCCATTGCCATTCTTGCAACTAAAAGCTGATAAATAGAAGCACTGACCTCAGCTGGTTGATTTAACCCGATGAGTCATGGTCTTGAAGCCACATATGCCTCCTCTGCTAATATTCTTGTTCCTATTTATTTTTTTAAAGTGTGCTGGCATGCCGAGTACCACAGAATAGCTTCTCTAATGGGCAATTCCAGAAATAGAAATATCCCACTGGTTCCCTCTCCTTTGTCAGGGCTTCACAGTCCCCACTTAGTCTACACAGAGCTGCAGCAGCTCAAAGAGATGCCAGCAGAAACAGAGGATAGGCAGAGCTTGGCTGTCAAGCAGTGAATTCCTCTTGAAGTTCTCTGTCCAAGAAGCAACCCGGCATATTCTTTTTGCATTACAGCTGTAGAGGAAAGGGAAGCCAATGTGGGCTCCTCCACTTCAGCTGCTCTGGGAAGCCTTCTACCTGCCACAGCGGGTGGGTTCTGCCCACAGCAATAGCTTTGATGTTGCTCTCAATTAAATTTTTCTCTGCAAAAGTCTCACTTTTTCATTACAGCTGAACAAGGGCTCTGAATCACAGTCGGGTCAGCATTTCAGCCAGGATGGTGGCCCACAGCAGGCTCCTCGCCTTGGACTAGCATTCTCCAGGCCTGGGCACCATGCAGAAATGCAGAGTGGAAAACCCTTCTTGATCTCCTAGACCAATGTGGTTTGCAGCTCAGTAACTTTGGAAGTTTACACTCACAGGTACAATATTTAAGGCTGGGTTGTGGCACTTGGTGCTGGAGTTTGGTTGGTATGATAGTGTTTGTCCAAGGCTGGCCCTGATGACACTGGCCCATTTCCAACACAAATGATTCTGTGGTGCTGTGAATGAATGCCAGCTGTCCTCATTGTTGTACCTGTGTTGACCTAAGCTGGTGAACCATGGTCCCGAGGCTCTGTGTGCTTTCTCTACCACCATCCAGATGAGTACAGTCAGGAGTGACTGCACAAGAGAGTGATGGGATGAGACTGGGCAGATAAGTGTGCTCAGTACCCCCAGTCACACAGGTGTCCCATAGCAGTCAGGATGCCAGGCCAGGAGGGGATGTGACCAACTTTATGTCTTGGGCTAGGGAGGAATGTGAAAGTGACTGATAGAAGTTGTCAGAAGTAGGTCTACCAGTATGTAATCTGGCACCTTCAGAAATGGCATTTGCTCAGTGACCTTCCACCAGCCGGGAACTACAACCTCAGAGTTGTATCTGTACACACAGTCCCACATTCCAGTGGCCTCCATGCAGACAGGAGAGTGTTTGGTCTGTAAGACAGAAACTTGGCAGAGCCCAGGCTGTCACACAAGACCTCAGAGCCCAAGGTTTTCACAGCCTTTAGGTGCTCCCAAGCAGGCCTGCCCCCTTGAAATAAAGACCTGATGGGGCTATTTCTCTGCTGGCCTCCAGATGGGAGGAGGCTCCTGTGCCTCTACCCCATTCCCAGCCTGCAGACTGGGTACGTGGGAGTTACCAACCCATTGCTGTGTTGCCTTTTCCTCCCCTGTGGGCAGATCTGTGGTGCTGCAGCTCCCTAAAGGAGTGGAGCAGGAGCAGCTGCTTGCTGAGCTGTGTTGTGCAGGTGAGGAGTGATGGGTTTGCACCGGGGTGTCCCTGGATCCCTTTGGCACCAGGTACTTGTTCAGACTGACATTGGCAAGGAAGTCTTGAAAAAAAAAAGAAATGAGCTTATGCAAAGGCCTTTGGTTGCCTGCATATCAGCCACTTGGATCACACAAGTGTCACTTAGACCCCTTTGATACTCACGGTGTTTATGGCACTTACGCTTCTTTACTCCAAGCAAATTTACTCAAAATCAGTCCAAGCTTTCCATTAAACCTGACAGATTCATGATAAGGAGCAGGCTCATTCTCAGAAAGAAATAGGCATATAAACATCTTTTGTGCTGATTCATTTCCATGTGGGAATTCACCAGGCTGGAGAACCTAACACGCTGCTGATTCTGGCCCACAGCTGGACCCGTCTCTCTTCAGGCATATCTTCACTCCTCCCTTCTCTAGATGGTAATTCTCTACCTTCTGACTCTTTAATATCACTGAAATGGGATTTGTATGGGGGATATTTAGCAATATTGCATTAGTATTTGACATTTCATCTCTTGGAAGTTTTTTGATGATGTTATTTGCAAGGACATTTTTCATCAATGTAAATTGCACTCCTTCAGGAGCAGTGTAGCAGTTTAATTTTCTAGGTCTGTCTTTTTGTCTCTTCCTCTCTGTCATGATTTCTGCAGATTTTTTTGATTCACAGGTCCTTTGGATTTCTTTTGCTTGTTAAAATGCACCTGTGTCTCAATAGCACAGAAAAGCATTTATTTGAAGTAACAGCTCTGGCTTGCAGAGCTTTGGGTACGATACAAAAATAGAACTGTGTAGAAAACATTTTTTATTAACTTTTTTCAGAATTCTAGACCCCAGGTAGTTCAGGCTGAATAACAACATGTTTCACCAAAAAAAAAAAAAAAAAAAAAAAAAAAAAAAGGCAAAGCAAATATTGGTTGCTAGAAATGACCACTGAGGGAAGATTTGGAAGCTCTGAGAGATTTTTGCTGCTTCACAGGTCTCTATAGCATATGCTCTGAGGACTACAGAATTCAAGCATGCAGATTTTTTCATTAACCAGTTAGTATTGTGCTAGTTTTGGAGCTCTCTTGTTTCCTCCTATGTTTATTTTTGGGGATTTTTTTTTTTGTTTGCTTGTTTGTTTTCAACAATGATGTAGAATAAATACAAAATCAAATGTTACAGTGCAAATGCCTCAATGAAAAGATATTCAGAAAGGTTGCTGTGGCTCTGCAATGGGAGTCTGATAAATACTAACTGCAGCCCATGAAGTTAGTGATATTATTGTTCTTCTGGATGTTTTTAGTTTTGTTTTTTTCCCCAGAAAAGTTTTGTGATGAAGGATTTCTAATTGTAACAAATTAAATTTGGGGAGAAATCTCTAGGAACAAAAAAATATAAACAAAAAAGGATTCTGCATATCCTATACTGTTAAAAACTGACAGATTAAAAAGTCTCTCATGAATATTGAACATCTATATGCAGTATTACAGAGACCTTCCAGATCCACTAAGACATTCTGACAATGCACCTAATTTCTGCTTTGCCCTCATTTAACAAGATGATTTTTCCTTTCTTCAGCACTTTACATCTGAGATTCCAAATGTCTTGGACAGGCATCTGCCATATGGACCCTGGGGATGAAAACGTAATTTTTTGTCCTTATTTGACATGGTAGAATATAAAGACATATAGTTATGGAGAACTCAAAAAAACCTGTTGAGTGAGAGCTGCCTTTGGAAATGGTAGATCCCTTTCAGAGCTGCTTGAATTTCCAGAAAAATCACTGCTGTTATGAGCAAAAGCTTTAAAATATCTCTTCCTTCCTTACTTTTTTCTAAGTTTAGAAAAATAGTTACTGGCAGATGGCCTGCAGTGCTCAGCACTCATTCAAACAACACTGAAATATTAGGAATTTCTATCCATGTGTCCAGGCACACAGAGACCCACATGCATAAGCAGAGACAATTCTAGGCTGGGTTTTAATGTGATTTTTCAAATCAAAGCATACTTGGAGGCAGATGTCAGACCAGATTCAAGCTAAATTTGTAGGCTGAGCTCATCAGAAGAATGGTACTATCTGACTGCAAAGGCTTATAATGATGAACATGTGTGACAAGCATTTTATTGAACAACGAGTAGACTGTTTAAGCGATTTGTCTGCAGCAAGTGCTTCCTGCAAGGAGGACACCAGACTGGTTATTTGTGTTATGAAATCAGGATGATCCCTTTGGTTCTGGTGGACTGTAGGCCGTGTTGGATAAAGCAGAGGGAAAGCAGGAGCAGTGCCAGTACCCAGGAGCAGGGGAGTGCTGGCAGCTGGGTAGCCTTGGGGCAGTGCTTCTCCAGAACGCCCTAATCTCTTAAAACACTTCTCTTTGCACAGCCCCTGATTAATGTGATACTGACTAGGCACTGCCTCTGCTATTTGTGCATTAAGGCTGTGGGCATTCCCTGCTGAGAGATTACTCTGGAAATGTTTAACCAAGGCTTAGTATCTATTGCAGTTATTTGATTACTCCTTGGTGCTGGCGCTATGCAGAAAGGCTTCAATCAGTGCTTTTCTTATCATCCTGTCGAGACAGCACACACTCAACTATTGTAAATAAAATATTCTGATTTCTCCTATAGGTATGAACAGATAAAGACTTTAGTACAAAGATGAAGTTCAAATCGAAGAAGGTGCTTTTCAAATGGTAAATGACTCTATATATGTGACCAAATACTTAACAATGAAATCTAATGAATTCTTAAGACACACAGAGGCATTTCTGTAGGCAAATGGAGGAATTGATTACCTAATAACAGAAATCAAAGAAAAACAAACACAGTGTCAGAGAAGACAGATAAACTCTGTACAATATAAAGAAGAGGATAACTAATTTGCTGAAATGATCAAATTAGCAAAATTAGACATTAGAAATTAACAAAAAAAATCTTACCTTGATGAGAAGCTCTAAGATCTCTAGTGGCTGATTTATTTTAACCTTAGGATTTATCTATCTATTTCTTTGGTCTCTTGTCTACAGTCAAGATCATCCAGTGAGTGAATTTGTCCTCTGAAACTGAAACACGTGTTGATCTTGGAATTCTATGCAAGAGTGTCTTTAGAGAACTGTGTCTTATATACACCAAAGTAATCTAAAGCTTTTACTCTCAGGGGCTTGGAAAAATAATATTTCTATGAAGAGTTGTAGCTGCATGTTTGAATCTGAGACTCTGACTAGTAATATTGACTTTGGTCTCTTAAATTATTTATATAAAGTACATATCATAGACTTTTGCAGAAAATGAAAATTTAATGTGTGAGTTCCACAAAAAATATAGAGCAAATGTACCTAATGTATATTTTTTTCATTTTAAAATTTAAATCTTGTTGATAATGGCCCTTTTGCTTCCTGCCTTTACCTCTCCACCCCATATGTTTGAGGCACTTATGCTTTTGTATCACGCTAATTAAAATTAAATACCTCTTAGGGGTTGACCACTTTTGTGCTCTGAGGGAAACCCATTGCATCTGAGGACCTTTACATCCTAGTTAAGGTTGTGGTTTGTCTATGAAAATCCAGGAGAGACTTTTAAATGGAGAGAAACCCCTCCTGATGGATCCACAGCTCTTAGCTTGTTTTTTCCCCTTGCCATAAAGATGTAGAGTTTCAGAAAGGAGTGAAAAAATATTGGATCAGAATCATTATTTTTCATTATTGCTGCTCCTGTTTGTGGTTGATGATCCAAACCAAAGCTGGAACAAAGTGGAGTGTCACTGCTACAGATGACACAAGACTGCTCAGAGCCAAATTGTGACTGTGGCTCCAAGCCTGGTGTGACTCTTCATTTTCTGTGCAAGGCTCTATCCAACTTCCAAGATTTCTCTTTTTCAGCCCTTTTAGTCTCATACTTATTGCGGCACATTATGGAGGAGACATATGTAATGTGTTCCCTCTCTTGGGCTTTGCTTATGCAAAGAAAATCATTGTCACTGCTGCTGCAGAGGAAGCAAGACAGATACATTCCTTCAAAGTAAGAGAGCATCCTGGAAAAATTGCTCTGCTTTTGAAGTAATTATTTCCAAATAAACTGGAACAGTGTGCCCACCTGAGGATCATGATAACTTTGCGTTATTACTATAATCATGCTGGTTAATTTTTCCATGTAGAATAGTTCATTTTAGCCTCCTTGTGAATGGAATTTACAATAGCACAGCCAGTGGTGGCTTGTCCTTGATCTATTTCATACTAGCTATGTCCATGGGGGAGTCTGTGCAAAGGGCAGATATAAGATGAGAGAGAAGATTATTATATCATAATAAAAATGAAAGGTACCAGTTTTGTTCCATAAACACAGCAAAGCACAAGTCTTGTCAGTGGAGCTCACAATGTGTCAGGACTCATGCTGCGGTTTTTAAACCACAGCCTGAAATTTGGAAGCTGCTAGGAGACAGTCATAATTCAGGTTGATCAGTCCCAGATATATATTGCCCCACTTCTTGCTGTCAGTGGTGGCAGCATTATGTGCACCCTACCTGGATATGATGATGCTGTGCTTTTTCCTTTACACCTTATTCTGTACCTACTTCTAGACAGTTTGTCCCCAAGCCACTAAAAAAGACCTATCAAGTCAGCTACAGGAAAACTTCAGAATAATGTAAACCCCCCCACATCTGGGGACTTCAGGGAGTGGTGAGGGCAGGTCAGCTGATCTGCCTGAATTGCTGGATGCTGTCCAGCTATCCCCAAAGCTCAGCAGAAGATGGACGCTGCCAGGATGGCATGGGTCAGGGCAGAAAATCCTGCTTGCTCTTGGAAAATGTAACAAAATTATAGATTGCTGAAGATGGCATTGAGATAAAATGTTGTTAGGATGACAAAATTCTTCTGTGTAGCAACTCTGAAAGTACTCCATGTTTCAGAAAATATGCTACTGAAGTTTAGTCCTGCTGATACAGTCACACAACATTGTATGATCTCAGGAGCATTTGGATCTCAAAAGCTGAATATTATTCCACTGGCCTAACCTGATCTTTCTCTCTGCTGTCTGGATTTTCACTTTTTCCTTGGGCTCCAGAATCTCTTTAAGGTTCCTATGGCTTCCAGTTAACTGTTTTAGTTTCAGCATTCTTCCTTTATCTAAAGCAATACAAAACTAGACTTTGGGCACTCCCTGGAAGGTGTAGTATTAAAGACATTGAGGGACATATTAAATCTCTACTCAGCTGCTGTCTGAGAAAAACACAGAATGCTACTGATGCTATCAACATCTGACCAGGTTGCAAAATACAAGTACTGCAATTCCTATGTATCAACATCAGGAGATCTATACTCCTGAAACCCCATTTAATTAGGATTTTGATGCTCATATTGCATAAGAGGTGCATAATCTTCAGTAAGAGCAGTAGGAAAAGCAGTGTTTCTCAGATGTATAACAGGAGAATGTAAAATATTGCTGTCAGCCTCCAGAATGACTGATTCTGGTGGTGGATAAAGCCGACCTTTCCATAGCAATTTGCAGAATAAACCTAACACATATAGCACAGTATCCTTTTCCACCTTTTGGCCTGAAATCAGAAGATGTAAGCAGTGATTGATTTACATCACAAAGCCAAAGGCCAACAGCTGCCCATGAAAGCTTAGTAAAAGACATTGTTTATGAGCATCAGCTTTGACTCTAGTGTGTAATCCTGCCAGAGGCCAAATGCTCTGCAGCAGGAGCACCTGGCCATGTGTGCTTTATATTGTCTTGCAATTGATGCAGAAAATGGGGAAAATGGACATGACTAATTTTAGAGATATTTAAATGATACTTTTATATGGGAGGAAAGAAAGATAAACCAGTCCTTTTCCATGACACTTCTCTGTTGGTGTAACCCCTGAAATGAACAGAATTCCTCTGAAATGAATAAGAATGATTCAGGCATAATCTGCTCTTCTGCCTTAGTGAGCCGTGCAAATAGGCTGGATTTGTGTACCTTAAAAAAATTAAGATAATGAGTCATCAGAAGTCAGTGCATGTATATATTGGTGATTCTTATCCATACACTGCTGCTAAAGTTAATAATAACATTTGCATGTCTATTGGATATTATTTCCCAGGAGAACTGATCACAAAGGGAAAGTTGTGCTCTGAAATAAGGAGTCAGCAATCTGGTTGCCAAGGGCCCTCTGGGAATTTTTCATGTCCCACTGGGATATAATCACAGTTTTGAACTGGAGAGTCAAAAGGTATTATTCTGAGAGTTATCCTGCTTCACTTTATCATCCATTTTGCTGTTGTGAGCCAGCACCATTTCCAGAGAGCTACCTGGCAGCACAGAGGAGTGATTTGCAAGCATGTCTGTTCTCATGGGGACAAATAATGAACTGAGCATCATTCAAAGGCAGGTTCCTAGAAACAGGGGGAAAAAGTAATGGAAAATGGTGGAAAAGTTTAATGTAGCAGTGCTTTTAGAGGCCTTTATATGCTGTGATGTTGTACTGGCAAGGGCACAGGGTAGCATTGGCCGCATGGGGTCTAGAGCAGTGGCAGAACATGTTGCACCCCCAAGTCCGTTGCCACTGACATTTCATTGAATTGTGGGCTGGATTAACCCTGGCTGCACAGGTAGCCACCTAACAGGCTCACACTTCAGAGTGAAGATGCAGGGGAAAACCAGGGTGGGACGAGGTCCTCCTGAATGCTGAGGGTTAATGGGGTCTGGCAAGGTGTCAGCCTGTTTGCCGGCATTGTTGGTGGAAAAACCTCTGTTCATTGGGAGCTGCTCTCCTGCCAATCCCAGCAGCTGTGGCTCACTCCATGTGCCTGGAATTCCCTTGCGGAAACAAGGTAACCAACAGGAACCAGACGCCTGTTTTTTTTGCACCTCATCCTGGACTTCATCAGTGTGAAAGGGGTTGGGTTTCTTCTCTCGTTGCATGCTATGGCATTGGCGACACCAGGCAAACCTCACTGCTCTGCATAGAGGGTGGTCGGGGCTGTGCTCTGCAGTACTGTTCTGTTTGCATGGAAGCTTTATGCATTCACAGAACAATTCAGCTCAGCTCACAGCATCCTTCCGTGCTGAAGAGTCCTAAGGCACTGCCTGGTATCTTGTGGCGAGCCTGTCACTGCAACAAGTGCCTGTAGACAACCCACTGCTCTAAATGCTGAGCTTGATTTAGTTATCAGCCCAGACATTGCCATCACGAGCAATCATCTTCAAAGAAGTGATAGGCAGAGCATTTGGGCCAAATTGTAACATGATTACCTGACAGAGTCTTTAATAAAGACAATACTTTAGAGACACTTTGGTTTATCTGATTTTTTTGTTTATTTCAAATTTAATTTTAGAACAGCAGTGGTGGAAACACACTCTTGGAGCCTTGTACAGGGCCATGAGTCAGGAAGGGATTCTGGCTTGAAAGAAAGCAGACACTGACCATTCCCTTTTGCAGTGCTGAAGGAAAGTGAACATGAAAAAACAACTGAACACATTAGAATGCAGTTTCATTTTGATAATCTTGAGGATTTTATTGAAGAATAAAAAGAACTTTATTAAAATATTAGAAAGGATCAGCTTAGATTAAAAAAAAAAAAGTATTTCACTGTTCATTTAAATCATCCTTGGAACTAGCAGTGCCTGCTGAGCGAGAACCGAAGAGAAAAGCGATACAAGGGAAACGTTTAAAGGACTTGAAACAATCCCGATGTGCCCTGAAACACTAAAACCCTGTCAGAGAACAACGCCGGCTCGGCGGGGGCCGCAGCTCCAGCAGCGCCCGCCGGCCCCGCGGCGCGGCCCGCGCCCGGCCTCAGGTGTCCCGCGGAGGGAAGCGGAGCCCCGCCCACCCCGCCGGGCCGCCCCTCGCGGCATCCCCGCGCTCCCGCCCGCCGGGGCCGCCCCCGCCGCTCCGCGGGCCGGGCCGGGCCGGGCCGGGCGCGCCAGCCGGCGAGGCAGCGGCGCCGGGCCGGGTGCGCCTGCCCCGGGCACGCCTGCCCCGGGCACGCCGGGCAGGTGTCGGGCGCGGAGCCGCCGTCCCGCCGAGGTGAGTGGGGGGCGCGGCGCGGGGCGGCGGGGCCGGGGCTGCCCCGCCGGCGGCTTCGCTCCCGCGGGGCTGGGCTGGGCTGGGCTGGGCTGGGCGCTCTCCCCGCGCTGCCGCAGCGGGACGCGGGGGCTGCATCGCCCGACGGTCACTGTGGTCATCCCGGTATCGGCACCGGGGGCTTCATGCGCCGGCGGACGGTGAGGGCAGCCCCCCTCGCCGCTACCGCCGGGGCTGCATCTGCCGGGGGTCGTGGGTGCCTCCCCCAGTTGCCTGGGGGCTCCGTCTCCTGCGAGAGGGCAGGGTGCATCTCCCCACCCCGGTACTGAGGCTCTTCATCTTACCCAGAGTTGTTCGTACGGGTTAACAGCCCCTCCTCCATGTGCCAGTGGGGTGACACTTCTCCCGTGATCCCTGGGGCTCCATGCCCATCGTTGCTGAGTGTCGCATCTCCTCTAGAGGGGCTCAGGGGAATGCGAACCCCATTATGTTGGGTCTCCGTCCTCAGGAGGCGGGTGATTTGCAGGAGTCCATGCCCAGGGACCAGTGGGGTCCATCGCTCTGTAGGTCAATGGGGCAGGTGTCGATAGGGTCCGTCCTGCCGGGATTGGTGGGGTTTCATTCCTCTGGGGGTGAGTGGCCCATATCCCCTGATCTGGGGGTGCTTGTAGGGTCTCTGACCAGCCCTCGCTTTGCTAATCCCGGCGTGCCTGCCTGCCTGGGGGGCGAGGGACAGCTCCATCACCTGCTGTGACACTTTGTCCTATCTCCCAGCGTGGATTAGGTCATGTTGTGACAGTGCCTGTTACTGTCTTGCAGTGCAGAGGACTCGGGGATGTGAGGAAGAGGGGCTGTCGTTGCAGAAAAAACAGCAACCACCTCCCACTTCCATGTAGGGTGCAGTTTAATAAAATCAGACAGCATGAAGCATTTGGCCGATTTTTCCCCCCTAATCATCAGAAGATAGTTCTCTGTGCCATTAAATTCTCCTGTTCGCACAAAGCAGGCTGTGATATAGGCAGTATTGTAAGCCGGGGAACAGTTGTGGATGAGCTATATATAAAAGGAGAGCATTAAGAGCTGACCTCAAACTCTTTAACTGTGCTGTCTCTCCTTCGGGTGGCCTGGGGCACTCTCTTAAACCTGTCTCAGTTTGTAACTATCTGACCATTCCACATGGTGGTAAAAAGCTCTGATGCCCCTTTGAAGGCGCCGTAAAGCTGTAAACGGGCTTAATATAGCCCATCCCGTTAACCTCAGTGCTTTCCATCGGTATCCTTTTAATGAACAGCAACGCTCGTGAATTTCTCTCAACGGGCTGTCAAATCTTCGCTGCTTCTCCCTGGGAAAGAGCGTTGTGAAGCCTTGGGAGACAAATCCTCCCAGAACTGCCTTCACTCCCTTGTCCCTGGGAGCTGTGGGAATTTGTGGGGGATTGACACAAGATGCAGGTGCGCTCTGGCCAGTGCAATGGGTTCAAGCCCTGTCCCTGCACCAGCCTCACCACCTTTAGTGGAGACATCAGGGTTTGGGCTTTGTTTTACTGCTGGCAGAGGGGCAACTGGAGTTGTTGTGAGCAGGGTGCTGTTACCAGAGTGCTCAGCAGCCTTGGTATAGGTTCTTCTGCCTTCATTTTGAGGCACACTGCAATGCCTGTACACCCTCTCCAATTCTCACGTTCATGTGCAGGATGCATGTCCTTGCAAATACTGTGCTAATCCCTTGGGATGACTCACAAACTTTTGTAGAGTGCCTTCTCCCTCTCTTCCATGGGTCTTTGCACTCAATGAATTATCTGGGTAGCCAAATCTCATGCCAAGTGGAAGAACAGCCTGTGATATTACCGATATTACTGAGTTAATAATTTTCGGAAAAACAAAATGCCTGAATGCAAATAGAATGGAAAATGTGTCTTTGAAGTCTTTTTTTCTTTAAAATTATTCAGTGCCTAGCCTGGAGGAAACCTATTTTTTAAAACTTTTATAAAACTCACGAACATTTTACAGAAGCAAGAAGGATTTCTTTTTCTTCCTTTTCTTTATTTTTAAAGTATTTTGGTTTTCATGACATGAGGTCTTTTCTATGTTCCCTTGCAAATGTTGACAGGGGAATGCTAGTCTAAAAATCTTGATATGTGAGTAGATGTTTAGTCTGGTGTACCAGCTCCTGAGCTGGCAAATGCATCTGCCAGCAGCTCTGCCAGCAGCACAGCAGAGCTGTGCCCAGGCTTCTCAGGGTAGAAATCAAGACACTGATTGTCTCAAATGAGTTGAAGTAGGGAGAGAAGGTCAGAGTCTAAGTGGTACTGCAAAGGATTTCCTAGGAATGCAGAGAGCTGCAGCTATCTTGCATGGCAGGTATCTACTGCAGGGGTTATTTGGCAATGCTGGTGACATCAAACCTTTATGTTGTAAGGGTCAAATTTAAAAGCTATTGCATATCTTCATGATATTGCCATGGGTATTTTACTAGCTTTTCAGTAGCTTTGTGAAATAGGGAACATCTCTGGGCAGGATTTTGGCTGGGTGCAAGAGTGCTTGTGTAGGGAGGTAGGGAAGGCTTTAATATAAGGTACATCTGTCTTAGCTCATCTGCACAAGCATTGGGAAATGCTTCCTGCCTTTAAAATCCAAGTCATGACATCTGTGGAAAAAAAACTCCTTTTTTTTTTTTTAATTATAATTCTTGCACATTGCACACTTTGTGTCCTGAAAGGACAGTTGAACTGCCCTAAATGAAAAGGTCTGGGTTTCACCACAGTAACAGGTCTTATAATGCAGACACATTTCTAAACTGTTCTGAATGTTGTTGTTAAAAGTAGGTTCTATACTATACTTGTACATATTTCTATACTAGCTAATATTTCTGTATATGATTATTGTCTCCAGTATAGAACTTGTTCTCTTGCTGGGTTTCCTGCAGGTGTTTGTGGGTGCTCGGTATAGCATTCTTACCTGAAATGAGTTCAAACCACTCATAAACTCCATTAGACGAATGTAGAATTAAAAAAAAAAAAAAATACAAGTAGTTTTAACTGGGCAATGTTAAGTCAGGAAATACAGAGGCTGAGGCTCCAACAGCAATATTAACTTGGCTGCGGTACACATCCTGTAAGCTCTTTTATGACATACACCTCATAATGTAAACAGGAATAAGCACGTAGATTTAACGTATGCAGAGAAGGAGTATAAAAGAGTGTTTTTATGGATTTGCCCCCCTTGTCTCTGTGACAGCTGGGTCTTGCACAGAGCCTGGGAAAGCCTGGCACTGCCTTACACCAGGCTGGACAGTGTGTCCAGTGCTGACTCAGGCATACCCGACTGCTGATGGGGTGAAAATAGCAGCAACACATGAGTAATTTGGGGTCTGTTTCTGTCAAAACAGTAGCAGGGTAATGAGCTGCATTTTGTTGTTTAAGGTCTGAGTTGTAGCATGTATTATGCTTGAGCGTTCCCTCTTGTGCCTCTCCCCACTGGCGTGTCTGGCCCTGCTGAGGCTGCTGTGCTTGTAATGAAGTGCAGTGGATTAGCTTTGGTGAGCCTCAGCTTTCTGCTTCTATTACCCATGTGCTATAGTAACAGTTCTCCCGGCTAATTTTAACTAGATCATGCACAAAAGTGATTAAATGAATATTGTACTTTAATACAGATCTGCAATGGACCAAGCAGAGTTGCTCTTTCTATGATGTTGTCTTAATTAAAAACTGTGTTATTAATATATTCCACTGACTTGATAAATTTAGCCTGAAGGTCAAATAGTCTAATATGACCTTCACCGTGTCACAAGACATTCTATGTTGTGCAGTTACCACTGCTCTGAGCTGGAGATTTGCATGTGATGTGGTTGGTGTCATCTCGGGCAGAGTCTGTGGTCCTTCAGCAGCAGCTTGCAGCAATGACAGAGGTGGTCTGGGTGAATAAAATTAATTTATGGGTCCTTTCCAGGAGAAAACAATTATCCTTTTCCTTGTCTAAAAAGGGCTCCTAATCAGTATCAGTGCACTGATATTGCTGCCTTGCTGTGACAGTGTAAAGCTCTGCAAGGGAGGTGGGAGCAGCTGTAATACTGCAATCCAATACTTCTCCTCTTACTTTGCCTCTTCAGTGCAGCCTCCCAAGGATGCTGCTGGAACATTGTCATAAGTCATGCTGTTGTGCTTTAATTTCATTATTGTTCGATTTGGCCAGCATTTTATTCACTTTCTTTGCAGTGTTAGACAGTTTGCAAAGGGAGTTAGTTGCTGGCTGGGTAACAGCACTTACTGTGCGCACTTAATCTAAATTTCTCTCTAACTGGAATTGTATTAATGTAGTTTGGTAAAACTTTGAAATTTCAGTAAAGCTGCTTTTGATAATTGACTCCCCCCTCCGCCCAACTAAGTGTGTTTATTAAAATTTCATGACCTCACACAGAATGGTTCAAATCAAACAGAGGGTCTGGATCTTGCTGGGTTTTGGTTCTGGCCATTTTTGCTGTGTGAGAAGTGAAGGTATGCACTGCTTTGGGGTTTCACCATGGTAAATGGCCAGCTGTCCCCTGTCAGCTCTCACAAGTGGAACAGTACCTGCCCCCATTTTTGCTGGGGACTTGTCAGAAATACAGCATTGAAAAATGAGAAAACCATGGAAAATTGTCTCTTAACTACATTAAAGACTTTTGAAACTTCTGTCATTCTGCAAAAAACCCTGTAATTTTTTCACAGTTCAGCTATCCTCCCTGACTCAGACTGGAAAAAGATCTATTCAATGTTACATTTTAATCATATACAACACAAAGTCTTTTGCTGTGCTGTTTAAAATCCAGCTTTCTTTCAGACTGTGTTCTGCTGGGATGTTTTCATCCAAAACGGACTGCTGAGGCTGACAGGAACAGTCTGAAAAAGCAGCCCTAACCTTCCTTCCTGACACTTCAATAGTGACACCCACTGTGGGAAACTAGGGCATAAATGCATTAACACTTGTCACTGAGAAGAAAATCCTCTACATGATGGGGACCAGAGGAGAGTGATTCCTAGATTCATGATACAAATTGGTTCATTATTTATTTCAATCAAAGTCTGTAGGTGCTGCTACAATGAAAAATTAAAGTGCACTTTACAGAATACATATGAGCTGACACCCTGCCAAACCCAAAGCCTTTCTGACCTACAAAACGAAGGAGAGCTTTGATGCTTGCTCCACTCTTTGCACATTCTCAGACAAACAGGCTTTGTCCAGAATTTTGACAGAGGTAGGACCTCCTGGAACAGATGCCAAACCCACGGTGTTCGCTGTTGCCTTCCAGGGAAAACATCCTGCTTTTGCCTCCTGGTATTACTGATCTGCATGAGAGGAGCCCAGCTGCTTGGTCTCCTGTAAATAGTTTGGACTTCACTAGGTATCCTCTCAGTGTGCCACTGTCCTGTTGCATGTTATCTGTAAGTTTACCAATGGGTAAAAGACAGCTTGTTTCCTGCTGGAGCAGGGTTTTTCCAGTCCTCCAGCTGTATGCAAATACAACACTTGTATACATCAGAAACTGTGATCTGACTGAAGGAACGCGCTCCTGCTTCCCTCTCTGCTTACAGGGCAAAAGCAGTTGCCTGGTGGTGGGGGGAAAGTCTAGCTTTAATACTGAGCTGTGTATTTTACTGGATGTGCTGGTCTTAGTATCATAGAATGGCCAGGACTCGAAGGAACCTTAAAGGTCATGGAATTCCAAGCTGCCTGCTGTGGACAGGGACATCTTTCACTAGATCACGTTGCTCCCAGTTCCATCCAACCTGGCCTTGAACACTGGGCAAACTGTTCTAGTGCCTTGGCAACCTCACAGCAAAGAATTTTTTTCCTAATACCTAATCTAAATCTGCTCTCTTTCAGTTTGATGCAATTCCCCCTTGTCCTGTCAGTACAGGACTACAAAGTCTCTCTCCATCTTTCTTGCAGGCTGCCTTCAGGTCCTGGAAGGCCACAACTAGGTCCTACGCCAAAGCCTTCTCTTTCCCAGGCTGAACAATTCTAACTTTTTCTGTCTTTTCTCATAGCAGATGTGCTCCAGCCCTCTGATCATCTTAGCAACCTCCCCTCTGGGCTGACTCCAGCAGGTCCCTGTCCCTCCCGTGCTGGGAGCCCAGGGCTGGATGCAGGGCTCCAGGTGGGTCTCAGCAGAGCAGAGCAGAGGGGCAGAATCCCCTCCCTCCCCTGCTGCCCACGGGGCTCTGGATGCAGCCCAGGACACCTTTGGCTCTCTGGGCTGTGAGTGCCATGGCCGGGCCATGTGCAGCCTCTCACCCACAGCACCCCCAAGCCCTTCTGGGCAGGGCTGCTCTGGGTCTGCTCATGCCCAGCCTGGGCTGGTGCCAGGGGTTGTTCCAGCCCAGGTGCAGCACCAGCACCTGGCCTTGTTAAACCTCATGATGCTCCCATGGGCCACTCCTTGGGCTTGTCTGGGTCCTTCTGGATGGCATCCTGTCCTTCAGGTGTGTCCAACCATCTCAGCTTGGTGTCACCTGCAAACTCTCTGAGGGTGAACTTGATCCGTTCATCTGTGTCATAAATAAAGATAATAAATCACAGTGGTCCCAGTACAGGCCACTGAGGGACTCCACTTGTCACTGATGTTCATCTGAGCCACTGACCACTGCTCTCTGGATGCAACCTTCTAACCAGCTTCTTATCCATCTAAGAGTCCACTCATCAAATCCATCTATCTTCAATTTAGACAGAAGGATGTTCTAGGGGATCATGTCAAAGACTTTACGAAAGGCCAGATAAAACACATCTGTATCCTTCCCTTGGCTGCTGATGTGGCCATTCCATCGTAGAAGGTCACTGGCAGGACTTACTCTTGGTGAAGCTGTGCTGGTTGTCCCAAATCATCTCCATGTCCTACAAGTGCCTCATCACAGTCTCCAGGAGAACCTGTTCCATGATCTTCCCAGGCACAGAGATAAGGGTGACAGGTGATTCCTGGAGTCCTCTTTTCTTCCCTTTTTAAAGATGGGTACAGTCTTTCCTCTTTTCTGGTCACCTGGGATTTCACCTGCCACAAATTTTCAAATATCATGGAGAGTGTCTTGCAAACCAATCAGCCAATTCCCTCGGGGCTCTGGGATGCACCTCACTGGGTCATGTGAATTTACATACACATATGGTAGTATGTTATTTACATTATGTATTTAGGTGGTCATAGATCTGATCTCTACATAGAGTGGAAGGGACTTCGGTCTCCCACAGTCTCCATCCTGCTGTCCATCCCTCGAGGGATGTGGGAAGATAGGTTGCCAGTGAAAACTGGTAACTGAGATCTGTTGGGTATGCATTTCTCAATACAAAGATCAAAGGGAGACTTAGAATCCATGGGTTTTGAGAAAGCTTCTGTCCAGAGTCTGCAGCAAAACAAACCCCAAAGGCTCTGCTTACTTAATGCCACCCTAACGCTCTGATGCACATGGTGCAGCTCCTTTGAGTCTTCTGTGCTGGGGAGGAGGGTGGATGGGACCCCTGGTAGCCGCCTCTGCTCACTGTAGTGCCTGGCTTTCAGCCCATCAACTTTAATCAAGGCTGGCAGGAGCTTCAATGGCAACTGACCTCATGTTAAAGACTAAAGTCCCTGTCTCATCTGAACTCAGTTCCCTTCATGAAGGATTTCAGATGACAAGTGGGACAGGTATTAAACTTTAACCAGATGTTCATCTTTAAAATATTAATCCTGTTCTTATGCTCTTACCTGTTTTCCCAGTGTGTCTGGGTTTGAAGGAGTTTCACAAGTGATGACTGCCTATCTCATGGTCATTCCAGATCTGCGGTGCCACTTTGCAGTTTTCAAGCCCTCCTCACAGGTGTTTCTGCTGGGAACATGTTCACCATGTTTATCTGGGAATACAAATATGCTGAATTCAGGCCAGCTTTCAGTTTTCTTCCCAGGCTCTCAGCAGCGCAGATTATATTCCCCTTCTCTTAATCATCTTCCCCACCCTTTATTCTTCTGTACCACAGAGGAACCTTCCTCCATATGGTTGTATTTCAGTCCTCGACTTCTTGGGATGAGAAGCTGAGCAGAGAAATGTTTTAATTGCTATGATGGGGCTTGGGCTGTACAGTGACATGTGACACATACTATTCTTGCAGGAATCCATCTCCCCTTCTTATGGAGTAGAAAATATCCTCCTGTTTATCTTCTGAATAAAGCTGTGAGCATTTCTGTATGGGAAATCTGTCCTGTAGCTCAGTTGGAAAGAAATAAATGCAGCAAACAAATGGGTGGCACCATTCCAAAATGCACAGTTAGTTGCATTACATTTCAGGTTGGTGCACTGTGGCTGCTGAGAGGTGTGGGGCTCTGGGGAGTGGGGTGTGATGGGCTTGGCTTGGCCTGCAGCCTTGTCTTTCAGGCCACGTCCGTGCAGTGAGTAGTCTGAAGTGTGGTGAATCACAGCTCCTGCAGTTAGCTGTGGAAAGGACCTGCTGGGTCACCTGTGCTTTACTTTTAGGAGGATCCTTCCTAATTAAAGCATGACTCGTGTTTTATTTGGGTGGTTGAATAAATTGCTGACCTCTCTGTGAGATGTGGAAGTGTATCTACTAATGTGCCTGTAAATGTCTCAGCTTTGAGGTTGTTATTTACTGCACTGTTGTAATGCAAATGTTTGTGGTTATGTTTGCATTGATCACACAGAGAGTGCACACAAATTTTATTTCTTGCGGTATTTAGGCTTGCTGGTTTTTATACTTCCTGCTGTATCTGTTCTGTTAGAACTATATAATAGAAATTGCTTGAAGTGTAATTGCCTGTCACTCAAGTGCCACTTTACAATATAGAGCTGTATCAATTAAAATATTCTTCCTCCTCCAATTAATTTTGATTCTTAGGGGTAGATAGCATTATTTGTCTGCAGAGCACTCCACTAAATCATTTGGTTCTTTGTACATTTATTTACATTTAAATGTATTCTATGTGAAAGGTAATGGCCTGTTGTTAGAGCTGCAGAAAAGAACATTGATTGTCAGAGTCTTCTGGCTGGCTGTGGTGCTCCCAGCATGGAGGCAGCCTGAGTGCTCCAATCTGATAGATATGAAATCACTGTGATCGCTGTGAAATCACAGCCAAAGAGAGGGCAGCTGTCCTCTTTTCATGTGCATCTAGGGCTGGGAGGTAGGTGTCACAGTTGCAAGTTTCCTAAATGAACTGTTTTTTCAAGTTTGTCAGTCTGAAGGGCAGTATGTCCTACATGACTTTTGTGGGCAAGCATCGAAAATGGTAGCCCAGCTTGAGAAACATTGGGAAACCATTTAGAATTGGTATTTCTTGTTTGGAGTGGTCCTCTAATGGAATAGCTTTTCCATACATAGAGACACCAGAAAAATGGAGCCTGTGAGTAGGAAGCCTTGACTGGAGACAGCCTGCTTTGAGATTAATGATTTTATCTGTGGCCTTTAGATAGGATGATAGCTCTGGAGTGATCTCTCTGATGGGAGGCAGGAAGTCCTGCTGTTTGGAAGGTATGATATGACATCTTCAGTGTCTCTCTTCGGTGTTCATAGGGAATAATCCTACCTTGGGGTAAGGGATGGCCTTAAATTTGATGAAGCTTGGATTAGGTGCCAACTGATTTAGGTATCTAATCTATAATAAGTAAAACTATTAGTCTAAGTCATGGAAGTATGCAAGGAAATGTATTTTGAACTTTATGTACTATTAGATAGGTAAGATAGTGGACATTACATTAGCTAATGGCAATGATACTGCCATGGGCTCATACTCACAGAGATCTCTGGATCCACTGTTTTTTGTTGTGGGTGGGAGGGAGGTGGCTGTTCCAATAACTCCTGTAAGCTGCTAAAACTGATGACATGATTATTTTTATATTTTTAACAAACTGTTAGTCTGTTAAAACTGAACTTGAGGTTTTCTGTGGAAGACCTGATACTTGCCTTAAAATCATCTGGTTTCATTTTGGTCTGTAATTGCCTGGAGTTCACCTGGCTGCACTGACTGCCAAAAATGGTTGGTATTTCAAGGCCATTGTGTGGGCTCTGAGTGTCAATGTGTGTGTAGGTTGTGTCAAAAGTCAACATCCCTTATTTTGGGGGTGGGAGGAAGTTCCATTGGGGCCCATTTCTTCTAAAGCCAGAGCAAAACCCCATGTCTTTTACAGTCATCCTTTTCTTTCAGCTCCTACTTCCATTTATTTCATTATGCTGTTGGCACTGCAGGGACAGTTCACTCTTCCTCAGCTGCGCTTGGAAACTTTCTGTTTGCTGGGAGGTGCCCTTGGCAGTTTGCATTGAGGAGCAAACTGTGATTTCAGTTTAGATGAACAATGCTTCTCTTAAATAAGAACTTGTTTAAATAAAAGGTTAAAAACCAACTAAGAGGCTTTATGGAAGAGCTTCCAGTTTAAACATGGCCTGGCAGGGATGTGTGCAAGCTTGCCAGCATTTCAGAGAGGTGACCCTTTACAGCAGCATCCCTGTCTCCTTGTTGAAGGTGCTCAGAAAAGAGCAGGTTCTCAGTTTCCCTTAAATATTGCCAGATTTTGAAGGGATAGTGAGAAAAGTGGCCTGTCTTGTGTTGAGAAAAAGTGAACGCGGATTTTTTCAGAAACCTGTTTGTTTCAGTGAAGAGTGTGTAGGAATAGTCATATCTGCTGTGTTGGGAAAGACTTATAAAGATATTCAGGACAATAAGCAGCTGCTTATTCTGGGTGCTGGCATGCTTTTTTTCTGGCTGCCTGGTTGTCAGGTAGAAACTGCTGCTCAGTCCAGGCACTGTCTGAAGCGGTGTCTCAGAGGAGTTGTGTGTCCACAGGTGACAAGCCTGGAATGGTAAACCCTCTCCCTGTGCTAGCAGTGCTCTTGCTACTTATTTCTCTGCATTGCAGGAGCCCAAACTGATATCCAAAATATGAATTCCACCTGCCTCTTAGTTTTCCTGACCATTTGTTTTGGGATTAGTCTAAAGTGGCACACTTTCATTTTTCTTCACCATTTAGGAGACAGAGCAGTACATCTTGCATCCTGAACCTGTAGGTAATAGCACTTCTACATATGCATAAGTCTACATATACAGGGCTTATTCCAGGATGAATAATATTTGTAATCCCCCCTTTATGCTCCTGTTGCTATGAAGAGAGACAAAACAGGCAGGAGACCCTAATAATGTGCTTGAGAAGCAAGTAAATGGTGTTGGAAATGCTGCCAAAAATGAAAAGCAAAGGGAAAGGACAAATCTGGGTAAAAAATTATTTTCTGTTTCTTGTATTGTGTGTATTATTAATAGATGGAAAATTATTTCAGACAAAGTTCTGAATTTTGTTTGCCCTTCCAAAAACACTCTAATTTTTTTAAAGTTTCCCTGTGAATATTATGGCCAACCTCATTTCACAGCTAGACATATATTCATCTCAGTTAAATGCAATGGACAAAATCTACAAAACCCAACTGCTTAATATTATAAGCAGCTTGAATAAACATGAATTATTAAGGTCACAAAAGCTTCTAGAAACCAGCTGAAATGAGTGCACTGTTGCATTTCTTTTTTTCAAAACATGCATTAATTAATAAGAGGCTTAGCGCCCCAGACTGTTTCTTCCCCTTGCACACCTCCATCAGATTTTGCTTTTATCGAGTGGAGGGGAAAGTGTTACTTCTCTCTCTTCCTCCTCCCTTTTGTTTGGCTGGAGCACAGGAAGGTGCCAGACTTCATCCTTCACAAGCCAATCATGCACAGCTGTGATAGGCTAAAATGTTCAGGCGGGTTGTCTTGGGGCTATTACAGCAGCAACCCACCCTCCAGAATGGCCAGGGGTTTTATTTCATGCCTTCTTGGACTGCCAGAATAGGAGCAGGAGTCTGGAGACAGGCTGTCAGGAGCTAGAGAGCAGTCACACCCACATGTTTGGGCAGTGCAGTGAGGGCAGGGTGCTCACAGGGGAAATGCGAAAGAGAAGAAGGCGATGAAGGGATGGTGCATTTTGTGCAGGTGTGGGCATTGTGTCATGTGCTGGACCCCTCCATCTGGTGTGGGCATGGGCAGCACATGATGGCCATGGAGGCATTGGAGCTGTAGGAGCAGCTCCTCTCCAGCCCTTCCCAGCACAGGAAATAATTTTAGTGGCTTGAGTGAGAAAAGGGCTGCTGTGACTGAGGGGCCAGGACCTCTGTGTGCAGAGTCAGTGTGCAGAGTCAAAGTTCAGCACTGTGAGAAACTTGCAGCAAGGAACTGAAGAAGAAAAAAAAAGCAGGGATAGAGTGGTGTTAATTTTTAAAAATTAATTAATTCAGTTGTGGTGCTGGCTGTAGAGGAGGCAAGTCAGATTAACTGTGTGGAGGGAAGAGGCTGCAGTGACCGATTGGGAGTTGAAGAGAACTTCAGTGGTGGTGTTGGTGGGGGGGAAGGCTGAATCTGATGGCTCTTCCACAGGAAGAAGCAGCTCAGATAAGAGAGCTTACTCATGGGACTCTGTGTTTAGCAGAGAGGATGGCTTCCAAGATGGTCCTAAAATGTCAAAATTACTACAAGCGAATATTGCAAGTAAAATTCTGTATAAGGTGGTTGAGCCTTGATATCCTGGAGTTAGCAAATGGCTTGAGACTTTTTTATGTGGTTTGTACAGCAAGTAAACTCCCTAAGGCAGACACCTCTCTGTGCTTGTCACAAGTCAGTGTGGAGAAGGTGGGGACAAAGACTAATGGTTGGCATCTCTGCTGTCTGTGGTCCTGGCATCTGCAGAAGAAACTCAGGTAGGCAGGGTTTGGATTACTGAACCCCAGAAAGATGAATAACTTTGGCCTTGCTGTGACTCCATTTTCCTTGGTGCCCTAATGAAATACAGCACAAATGCCAAGGCATCTCATGTGGTCTTCTGAAAATCTTCCCAGATAACATACCTGCGCTTTATCTGCGAGGAATCCAGTTTCTGTAGCCGCTAGAGAAACAGTTCAAGGAAACACAAATGTTAAAGCCATTGTTCAAATACTTCTGCTCTGGGGTGGGTACCTAGTTTTAACTTCTCAAACAGCAAAGAGGCTCTTTGGGATGAGTTATGGGGGAGGACCTGCCTCCACCATGCTGCAAAGTGGGACACAAAGGCTACAGTGCAAACATTTACCCCAAAGAATGATAGTTATTGGGCCTGCCTTGTTAAAAATCAAGAAAAATATTTGTGCCATGCTGTATTTTACCATGGTTTTTGAAAATTAGGCTCATCAGAGGCTGCTTTTGATATATAATAAAAAAACTCTAAGCAACAAAAGATCTTTAAAAGAAAGACTTGACATATTTGTTAACATTCAGGGTAGCAATGCATTGATTTTAAGGCTTTTTTTTTTTTTTATAAAATGAGGACACTAATTAAAATTAATCCATTTATAAATCTTTCCACATCCAATTTTAAAGCATAAATAAAACACTTGCCTTGTCTGTCCCTTTTCTCATACTGAGACAATATAGACCATGACACTTTTAATTCTTTATGGTAATGAGTAGATTAAACTATTTTAAGTGATTTGCTAAAAGATATAAAAATTGGTGGCACAATGGAGATAGCTTTTAAAGTGCAGGAAGGATGGCAGTGGAAATGTTGGGAGAGCTACAAAATGGGTTTAATGCTTGCCTTTGGGATCTGAAAACTTGAGCAGTTTCTTGCCCTGGCTGCCTCCCTGTCCTCCATTCCCACCCCTTTCACAAAAATGAGCTGTCTGTTGGCTGCCTTCCTTGAGGTGCATTTTTCAGTGTGATAATTTGAATTATAAAATACACAGGGATGAATTTACTCCATTTTTGCTCCCAAAGTTAGGCAGGATTTTAATGGGTGAGGTTGGAAAAAGTGAGGTATTGGACCAATCCACGAATATGCCATATTTGATTAATCTTTTGATTTAAAATTTAAAAAAAAAAAAAAAAGAGAGGAAAAAAAAGGGGGGGGGCAAAGAAATTTTGAAGTTTTATTTCTGTGACATGTGACATTGCAGTGTTGCCAATGCTGAAGATATTTTCCTGTGCCTTGTTTAGAGAGGAAGCTAAACACGACCTTGGGCCTGTGATTGTTGGTAGCTCCTCAATGTATGTTAATTAGCAAAGACTGTGAGAAAAGTAGTACAGTTGCTCAGGGAACTATATATTCTAATTTTTTAATGTGTTCCAGATATTATCAGTTGTGCCTACAGATCTTTGGTGCAATTGTGGCAGTGTGAAGGTTGCACGTGTCTGTGTACCACAGTAAGGCAATTGCATAGAGAGTGCTGATAAAACTGCTACCCCCTCCCACCCAAAAAAAATCCCAAACAACCAAAAACATCCTATGGGTGATACTTTAACATGAGCTGTGTGTCTCTGCTTTGTCTCAGGCCATGCCAAAGTGAAGAGACAGCACAAGGCAGATCTGTTGTGTGTGAAGATGCTCCCCTCTGCTTTCATATGCAGATTTTTAATAAAAGAAGTATGCATCTCTGCTTCTTGTCATTCCTGTCCCTGGGAAGTTTCATGTCCCTTGCTATCTTCTATCAGTTTTCTGCTCTTTGGCTTTGATGTCTGTTCTTTATAAATCTTCCAGCCTGAAATCTGGCGAGAACTGCCTCCACTCCTCCTTGGCAGGACTAAAGCTCAGCAGCTGCAGACAAAGTGAAGGTAAGAGGTGAAAAATTGCAAATCCTCAGAGAAGAATGTACAAACCAAAGTTATACTGCCTTGGAAGGGGCAGCTTGCTATGGTTCTCCTACAGCATAAGTGGGCAAGGAGTAGCTGCTTGGTGACTTAGTAGATGGAGAGTTTAGATATTTGTTTCCAGCAGTGTTTGCACTCTAAATATTTATCCACAGTGCACAAGAGCATTGTTCCACCTTTCCCAGAGAAGTTTTGCCCAGGTAGGAAGTTTGAGTCCCCCTTTCTCCCAAGGGTAATGGGATTTAGATTTGTGATAGCAAATTTATAGCTCTTAAACAAAGTTGCTCAGAAGGGCTGTTTTAAGCTGTGCTGCTGGTAATCAGTCTCCTTTTGTGAAAGCATAAAGAGACATATGTTGCAATGCAGGAGTTAAGGGTCCATTGGGTGTTTGCTTGAGGTGTTCTTTCTTCATGGGTGCTGCAATGGGAGGTGGGAGAGTTCAGAAGAACATGGCTGGACACTCGCCCTCCTCCAGAAAATGAGAGGATTTCTCCTTGCAGAAAGCAACTTCTGCATGGTGCCGTGGAGGGCTTTTTGTCCTATATGCCCAATTTTCAGTTTTGAAGTGCTGTGCAAAATTACTTCCTTGCTTCCAGATACAGATTCAGAACTGCAAACCACCCACCGTACAGCTGCTAATGCACAGATTATCTCCACAGCCAACAGCTTTAAGTAATCAAACAGAGATAATTTTACCTCTGTGACCCAACAAATAAACACCAGAATCAGGAAAAATCCTTTCGCCCACACAGTCCTATCCAGGCTTTCAAGGGCAGAATGAAGAGTTTCATCAGAGCCTGCAGAGGTGTCAAGGTCACCAGGTTTGTCCCATCCTGGATCAATGGTGAGCTGGCAGTGCAGTGGTGTGGGGTGCTCTCAGGAGGGCACGATGCTGTGTAACCTGAGACCATCCCTTGCTGCTGCTGCTGCAAAAGACATTAAATGAGTAGAGCATACTGTGGAAGTTGTGTTTGCAGTACTGCTTTCACAGGAAAAATTGTGGCTTGGATAGGCTTTTATTGATGACTTCAGCCTTTAACTTTCTGTTCTTTGGAAGAACACACATTTCTCACAGCTATCAGGGGTTTAGCGCCACTAAGGAAACACAACTGTTACATACTGTACCATCACATCTGTGTCTTCTTTCTCACTGACCCATCACCACCAGTGTTGAGAAAGACGAATTGTAGCCCAGAAGTCATATCAGAAAACATTTTTTACACTTTAAAATTCTGCTTCTTTTTGCTTTTATTTCCCAAATCAGCTAATTGTGACCATTTTCTTAGAAATGAAGTCTTGCTGGGTTTTTTTTTGTTTTAGTAAATTCTAGTTGCTCTGAGTTGCTCTCATGTTCCCTGCCCTTTCCCCCTTTGTTCTAGTAAACTAATTTCCTTATTCTGTTATTAAGGATAGTAACATATTGTCATTGGGAAACAGCACTCATTTCTTCATGGAAAGAAGCTGCTTAATGTTTCATGTGTTGCAGTGAATAATTAAATAAAGAAAAATATATTAGCCCATAAAACTAGTTGGCAGCTGAAAGGAAGAATGCATTTGCAGCCTGCTGGGGAAAAGTGACACTCCTGGCCTGGTGTTTTGAAGCACAAGGGTAAGGTTTAAAAGCGAATACGTCTGGCATGACATTTAAAAAATCTGGATTTTTTGACTTCCCATGCACTTACAACATTAATCTTTAATTGTCATATTCTTGAGCTACTGGCTGTGAGATTAGACCTGGAATTGGTGGGGCTAAGGAAAACCAGGCTGGTGAGTGGAATGAAATGCCAGCAGGGACCATGACCTTGTGAACTGTCAGGGATGGAAAGGCTGTCAGCACTCAGGCAGGCGGGGGGCCTGGCAGCCTGACAGTGTGTGGCACGAATGGGCTTTTACTAAATAAGGGGGTTTATTGCCCTTCACAGTCCTTTTCACCCTTTCTGAGCTTTACAGTCATTGCCCTTTTCCTTTTGGTTTTATAATGCATCTTGAAATGCAACTGTTGGGCTCTGCAAAAGTGGGATGAAGGACTGGGCAGATGGGACTTCTGTTCTGGGAGCTGGGAGAAGACTGACTGCTCCCAAATGATCTAAATGAACCATGGAATTTTTTTCTTTCCAAATGAAACCAGAACTGAGCTGTAATTTCGCAGTGATCTTTGCAGTTCTGCAATATGAGATCAGACACTTGCCATCCTCATGGCAGAGAGAGCCTTGTTCTAACAGTAATTCAGGGCCCAGTTACAAACTGGGATCTGCGCCGAGTGTCTTTTTCTTTACCTCCTCCCATCTAGTTTTTCCTCACACTGCACATATAATCTCAAATAGATAACATGCTTTAGCAGAATTTGCTGAGACCAGAGACAGAGTGTTGTGCGGAGCAGGAGCTGCCTGTGCCATTGCACATCCCTTTAGATTTGGTTAGTGCTGGTCTCATCAGCTCAGGTAGGAGCCTTTGTGTTCTTTTTCTAGCTCTGTGTGCTGACATTTGGAGGCTGAACTGCATAATTTCTATCTGTATCATGCAATTGCCTTTTGCATTTTCTGTGTGTGACCTGCAGCTCTGGCTGCAGGGGGGACACAGTGAGCAGGACTGCAGGGATGATGTGGGTCTGGTGTGCTTGATGCTCACCAGAGTGACTGCTCAATAACTAGAGAATGTCTCTCAGCCCTCCAGCCTTCACGTGCTCTGCTGCTCTGCCAGTGTGACTGGTCTGACCTCTGCTCAGAGTGAAAGACTGGGTCCAATTCAACTTGTAGCAATGTGGGGAGAGGTCTAGGGAGCTGTTGCAGCAACCTGGAGAGTCTCCAAAATGAGGAGAAAGGGGACTTTTCATTTCCAAAAAGACACTTATAAATTCTTGTCAAGGGTTGGGCTGTACCAATGCTGTTAACTCTTCTTCTGACTTATCTAAGTACTGCTGAAGTTGTGACCTTTTAGATCACAACTTCTCTTCTCTTTAGATTGACAGACTTGCACTGAATGGCTCATACTTGGTAAGACAGATACAGAAAAGATGAGAAGAACTTTGAGAGGAAATGTGGTTTTTAATTACAGTCTCCTGCACCTCATCTTCGGTAGCTCATCAGCTTGTGATGGGCTGTATGGCAGAAAGGACATAAAAGTGATGCTTATTTCACTGGCTTAGACCTTTCCTGTAGACTTGATTCAGCAAGGTAAATAACCACATGTCTACTTTGAATTGCATGAATACTACTACTGAAATTAGCGACACTCTTCCTGTGGTTCATTTAGGATGCATGGTTGCAGCTGACCCAATTTCTCCTGACATAAGTAGAAGAATTTCCCAGTATTCTATAAACCCAGGTCAGGTCCTAAATCCATTTAACCCTTTGAGTGCCTGCACTGCTGTCTACTTACCACAATGGCATGGTTTGAGAGTGGTACAAATGCTGGCATGCATTGCATTGACCCGAATTTTTTCCATAAGGTGCACCAAAAGAGGAGCTCTCCTTGGCCCCACTCACTCTGCAGTTCATCTTCTGATGCTGCTGTGTCACTATCTGATTCCTCCCCTACCTTCACCACTCTTGATTTCATTCAGCAGAATCTGCATTTGCCCTGTGCACGAGTAACAAGCAGGAGGAGTCACTGCACTCAAGAGTCAGTAGGAGGGCAATGGCAGACAGACCCAGTAACCCTGGTACCACTGACCTGAGGATTAAACCCTGCTCACTGAAACATGAGCCCAGGCTGCCAAATTGCCCGTGATAAGCTTTAAAGAACTGGGAATAAAACCATGTCTGCATCTATTTTATTTGCAGCAACTTTTTAGCTGGAGGCTCATAACTGGTTGCAGCAATGTGAATAGAGAGCCCCCACAAGAGACCTAGCAGCACTTAACTGTGCTCCAGGATCCCATTCTTGGGGTTTTGTTTGTTTGTCGTCTGGATTAAGGGGATTAAAGACTTAACCTTTGTACAGCCTTTCAAATAATAACTTGTTTGTGTTCATACTGCATGTCAGGGAAGGATTCTCTCCCCCTCCTCCTGATTTCATGATACCAGTGAAGATCTGAGAGCGGTCAGGCTCATGTAAAATTGTGTCTTGTGCTTTAACCCCCCCTAAATTCAGCTCAGTGCTCTGTTCTCTGTTTTGTGGTGTTGCTGGGACCAGGGCATGGTACCTGCTTCAGACCTCTATCCCAGGAGCTCAGAGCTCTCATGTTAGTGGGGGGTCACAGTCTGAGCTGCCAGATCCTTGTCCAGCTGCTGTGCCTCTGGGCTGTGTTTTTTGTAATCAGAAATAAAATTCATGCTGCCAGATGGGACCCTGCTGCATGTCAGTCTGTTGCTGGCTGGCTGTGGCAGTTCCTTACCTCCTGCTCTGGAGTGGCTTTTGTAAACAGGTTTCAGAGGTTTGTAATTCTCACTGCAGCCCTTTGATCAAGTGGCAGTCTTTTTTGAGACTCTTTTGGGATTTTTTTGGGGTTTATTCCAACAGTGAATAAAATTTTCAAAAGCATCTAAGTGATTTAACAAATTTATTGGCATGTGTGAAAACAAGACTAAGGAAGACTAGAGAGCTGTATTTAGCTTGAAAATTTTTCTTCTACTCCCTATTCCACATCTAATTAAGGGAAGACCCAAGGCCACCTTTGGAACCATCTGGTCCCACCTGCAGGTTTATCATCTGCAGGCATGGCCAAGAGTTGCTTTCCTCAATATGGTGCAACACCTGCATGGTGTCAGAGATGCCCAGGAGACAGTCAGGCAGACACAGAGATGTGGGTGGCCCTGGCTTTAAGATCTTGTCATTGGTGCTGCTTCCTTGCAAACAGCACTGAACCAAGAGACACTGTATGTGGGGATGGGAGTGTTGGGGATTGGATTTTTTTGGGATGAGAGGTCATGAGGATGGGAGTCCTTGGGTTGAAGTGTGTGAAGAGAAGGCATTCCTCTGGTAGTTCCCTCATGGGTAAAAGCAGCTCAGTCTTGTGAGCGCTGTTTCTGGAGATATGGCAGTGCCATAGGATTCCAGTAGAAGCAACTCTCAGCATAGCACTCTGCAGACACTTGGTGGGGAAAAGAAAAAATACATAATTTTGGCTCTTCCTGTTCTCAATGGACTGGATGTAACAAATATGAGACACCTTTATCAGCTGAATCAGGTCACAGCTTTACCATCTAGAGTGTCATCACGTTTGGTAACTGTTGCCGCCTCTAAACTACAGCTCTTCTCTAGATAGAGCAACCAATGTAAATAGTAATTTAAAAGCTACAAAAGCCATACCTAGAAAAGCCATGGATTTACAAGTCTGTATCCAAGAGTCTCTACTGCCCAGCCATGCTCAGAATTTGAGTGACTACTGCTTTTCCTCCAAAGACAGCACAATACTGTGTCAGGCTGTAACAAAGGTTTTTACCATCAAGGACTTTAGGGAAATAGCTTTTAAAAGAACTGCCTCAATATTGCCTAAAAATGTACTTTAAAGAGAATCCTTAATCAAAGTGATGTAACAACAGGAGTATTGCTTTTCTACTTGACCCTGGAACAGATAAGTCACAGAGTTAACAATTTTCTGCATTTTAGAGGGGATTTTATCTTGCAAGAAATTTGCTGTACCCTACTTAAATTTAGAAGATATGAGTCCCCTTGTGTCTTCTGCACCGCAAAGGGAATACAGACTGAGCTTGAGCAACACATGTTAAATTTACCAGCAGTTCTCCACTGCAATAAATACCTCTTGCAACATAACACTGAAATCTTGTGGATTGCAAGCCTGTGCTTTCTTGAGTATAATATACTTCATCTACTCCACCAAGTGCCCATAAGGAAATTGTAAGTGAAATTAAACCACAATATATGAGAATGAACTTGCACAGACAGTGGATTTAGGGCAAAAGCACCTCATTCTGGCTCTTGACTGTACAATTTTCAGAAGTAATTCACAGCAAGTATGTAATAGTCAAATAAGTTGGGCTGGACATTAAGCTATGTGGTGGGTAACATGAAGAAATAGATGGAAATGTGGTTACAAATTTGAAACTTTAATTTGGAAACTCTGTGTAGCATTTCTGAGAGCTCCACTTGACCTACAACTGCTGGGTAGAGGCAGTAAAAGTGATATAGAGGCAGTGAAAATTAATTAATTTAAAAAATCCAAGTGAATATTAACAGGACCTGCTATATTCAACAATTTGCAAGCATGTCTGGCATTTATAGATGAACTGTGCTGTTTGTTACATATTACATTAAAGAAGAATCCTGAACCAACATATCAAAATGTCAAACTAACACAGCATTTTTCTTTGATCTCCTTTTTTGTTAAAATGAATTATTGATAGCCTTTTCTGTGGCTGACAGGAGAGATTTCTGATTTTTATTTGCGTACTAGATCAAATCTCCTATTCCTTCTGTAGACAGAGGTCTTTACAACAATATCTAGATATGATATGTGCAACTGCAGAGCTCAGATGCTTTCGAGCAGGGAATGTTCTCCCCACCCAAGCTGTGCTGCTGTGATTTCTTAAGCTGATATTTTCATTGGATGTCTTTAAGCAAATACATAGCCCACCCTGGAGCCAGCGGTCAGGACGAGGGTGCGATGGTTTTGTGTGGGCCCACAGACCACAGTGGTGGTGGGTGTGAAGCTCCACAGAGGGATCTGGAGCTGGTTTCCCAGGATCTGTGGAGAAAAACCTGTTTGTCTTTTCAGCGATGTGGCTTGGAGAAGGTGTTTTCCAGAGCGAGGTTAGATTTATGTTAGGTTTCAGGGAGATGGGGTATATTGTTCTGGAGGTTGTGGTGGTACCATGGGATAACAACATCTCTATTATCCACCAGCACTTGGTTTGGACATCAGTAAAGCCTTGGTCCATGCAAGAGCTCTCAGCTGCTCTACGTTCTGTGGTTTGCAAAACTCTCTTTCCAAATGTCACCCAAATTATAGTTCCAGCAGTCATGTGTTTCTTAAGGATCCACCTTGCTCCTGGAACTTGGTAGCCCCCAAAACCCTTTTGCTGCAGATGCAGAGGTGGTTTTGGCTTGTTTTATTTTAAGGTCCGAAGTCTTTGTCACAGAAACAAAGAGTCCTCCTCATGGCCTCTTGTTTATCCTGTTTAGCATTTTTAATTGCATCCAAAAGATGCTGCTTGAGTTTGGCAGCTGTTGGGGCCCTTCCTCCAACATCTCTGGGTTTATTCAGGCACAAGAAAGGATTGTGCAAATTGTAGCCATAAGGCTCATGAAAGATTTTAGATTTGCATGGATTTAAATTGTTTCACTTGGTTCAAGTCAGAATAAATTGACTGGGAATGTGGGTGAGGGTGGCCCTAGGCAGAATGCTGCACAGAGGACAGTGGGACACACTTATCTACTTATGCTCTCCCATCCCCAAATGTATTTCTGTTGCCTGCATCCCATTACACATTTGAGAAACACATTTCCCTCCCTGCAGCTGTGGAATGGGGGACCAGCAGCCCATGTCTTTCTGTGCCTCCAAGGAGATGCAGAGCCCGTGAGTGCCTTTCCCTGCCTTCTGCTGTCTCTCAGCCAGCAGGTCTGCTAGCTTTCTTCATGCTTTAATCAGGTTTTTTCTCTCCATTCTGCTGACCCAGTTTAGGCTCTTTGAAGGCACGGCAGAGCTCCCCGGCGGCTGCAGCTCTGCCTTCAGGGGACGTGGATGGGCGGTGGAGATGAGCAGACGAAATGGCAGCAGCAGCACTCAGCCCAGGGGAGGAGGGTGGTTTTGGAGCTGTAGGTCTCCTTGGTTTGCTCCCCTGGGCACATTTGGGTGCATGTTTTTCTCTCTTAACTGCTGCATATGGCATGCTGTTGTTTTCTGTTTGGTTGTTGGTGTTTTCTTGGATTTTTTCGTAAATATTTTTTTTAAAGGAGGTTTCATTTCAAGGCTGCTGGAGCAGTCTGCAGTGGGGTTTCAGGCACTCATGCTCACACCTCATGCCTTAATAGCACCTGACATAACCTGGTCACAGACACGAGCCAGGAGGATTATCCATCCCCCACTCTGTCCCCTCTCCTGTTCCCTTTATGTAGGGCATCCTGTATCTCAGGCAGCATCCCCTGCCTGAATCCCTTGAGGAGCCTGAGGGATTCTGCTTGCCTCCCCTTTTTATCCTGGGGTCTCAATTTCGTGTTGAGGTGTTGAATTTGGGGCAAGTGTGGCTCTTTTCTTTGTGTGTGGGTGGGAAGCCGGCTTTGCTCCGACAGTGCAGGGATGATTGCAGCTGTGCAGTAATAATTATATGAGCCAGGCTGAGGAGTGATGGTAGGGGAGAGGATCTGTGTGGTGGGATGACTCAGGGGTGGGATGATGCAAGCCTGAGGCTTGACTTTCTCCTTGCAGGCTGCAGAAACTTCTCTCCAAAAAGTTGGCGTCTAGGTCGGGAGTGATTTACCACACGGCTGTCAGTATCCATTATCGCTGCTTGGCACTGGCCCCACTTGTTACTGCAAAGGCCTACAGGAAAACCACGAGACCATTTGTTTTCATGGTTTTTGTTCGTATTTGGTGGTTTCCGGTCTGGGTGAAGGATCTCAGGTGGTGTAGGAGGAAACTAAGGACCTGTCCTCATGAGATGCTGTTCGTTATGAATTCCCTGACAGTTTACTTTTTGGAACTTTTATTACAAAATGATTTTATTTCATCCCGTACCCCATTAACGAAGAAGAGTAATTTCTGCTTGCATCTGGATTTACTTAATTTGGGAATCCACTTGTGTAGACATGCTTTGGGGTATTAGAGGGTCTTCAATGTAAATCTGGTCTGGTGCTGTGGCAGCCTTTGGCTGACCCTTGCTGACCCTTCAGTGCAGGAGACACCACCTTTTGTTTCCTTTGCCATACTTTTTCATGGCTGATAGGTTCAGTCATGGGCAGGAGGTCACCCAGATGGGGACTCCTTATAGCTGCCCTTCTGGTAGCACTTGTGGCCTCAGCCTTCTGCACACTGTTGCTTGGTTTGTGGCCACACTGCAGAGACTGTTCATAGCCCATCCTTCCTTCCCCTAAATGCTTCTTTAGGTCCAATCACTCAACCTTGTAGGAAATGGCACAGAAAGATAGACTTCTGGGTCTGCCTCATGTTTGGCTGGTAGAAACCAGCTTGTTCTAACCTAGGGCATTTCCCATATGAGTGCTTTGCTGTTCAGGCTCTCTGTATGGACAGTTGTGTACAGGTTCTGCTGTGCTGGAGATACCATCCATGTGTAGTAAAGCACAAAGTGCGTTTGTTCTACAGATAATGTTCTTGTTTTGCAATCTCTCTTTTTGCCTGTCCTTTGTCTCCTCATACATCTTCAGGGAGGCTAATTTTAAACAGGACCTCTTTCTTTTAAATTCCATCGCTGGTTTTCTCATGCGTATTCATTAGCTCATGTGAGTAAAACAGGGAACTTCTGAAAATTAATGTGAGTTGTATTTGTTAAAGTGGGTAGGTAGTGGCTCTGGAAGTTTTCCCATGGGTTATTTTGGTCCTGGCCCTCAGCTGCTGGCAGGGATGGGCTGTACCAGGGCACCTGGTGGTTTGTGGTACACACACAGACTCTGCAGCAGACCCCTGGCTTCATTTTTCACTCGAGATTGTGCCAGGATTTAAGCTCTGCAATGAAAGAAAGTGCAAAAACCCTTCTCCACACACATGGTAGTAATATTTTAAGTATATTTATAGAAGGGGCTGGTATTTTTTCCTTTTGGTGTTAAGTTATTGTAAGAAGGATAGAAGTGTTACTACAATACAGTTCTTCATCTCCTCCGAGCATTTATTCTGTGCTGTCTAATGACTCTGTGTGATACTGATGTTGTGTGGTCATTTTTGGATCACTGCTCTCCTGTGGTCTAGGCACAGGTCTAGGAAACTCCTCTGTACCACCACATTGCTCCACCTGAGGGATTATCAGTGGGCTTTGTGTGTTTGTCGGACACAGTTTTGAGAGTTGTGTGAGGCCAAGGCTGATCATCAGAGGGAAGACGTGGCATTGATTTTGGACTGATCCTGCATGGACTTGAGCAGAGCCAAGCCTTGAGACGAGGTGCTTTGCACTGCCTCCATAGCAGAAGAGAATAGCAGGAGCAGCTCAGCTTTTCTGCCAATGTGTTAATGCTTTAATTTTTAGTAATTTCTCCTAGAGTCAGCTGTTCATATTTTTTCCCCCTGTGCAATAGCTGTCTTCTTAAAAGCAGAGGCTTGATTTCTTGCAGGCTCTGTTGTCTGGGGTTTTATTAATTTAATCAATATACAGGTGTGTATATATGGGTGGTTGTCTGATCAAAAATAAATGCTGTCAGAGCTTTTGTGCCTGCATTCAGGGGATTAAAACTGGCAGTGCTTTGGGCAGCTCAGGTAACCTTCACACTCATTAATAGAAAAATCCAATAAATTGTTCCTTCTAAAGGCCACCTTTCTTTTTGAGCAGCTCAGACATGTACTCAGATGTATAATACAGGTAGTAGAACTGAGCTGAAATTAATCCAGTCTGTAGTTCTTACAGTGACAAAATGTCTGGAAAACTGCGTACCAGGTTGCCCCAAGATGGCACTCTGTGTGTATGTCATGTTAAAATAATCTTATGGTTCTGAAAGACCATCCTTATGCACTCCAAATAGCTCTTCCTGGGGAGGCAAGGTGCAATCCAGAGGTGACAGGCATGCAACAAGTACTGTCACACAGCCCTTGAGTGATGGTCAGTGAGGGCATCAGGAGCATTGTCAGAGGTGATGCAGGCAAAGATAGGAGGATCACTGTGGAAAGGGAAGTAGTGGTTTGTGGCCAGAACATGACCTAATATATTTTTATCCTTTTACATGTTTTTGTGGTTTTTTTTTTTTAATTGATAAGGTGGTGTAATTCCCAGATCTACATAATACCTCATGCAATTGTTTTGCTATTCCTTTATCTCCTCCTATGCAGGGTACAATCCTTTAACTGGGAAGGGAGTCATGCCCTAAGCAAAATCTGGCTGCTGAGGAAGAAGTGTTTCCAAGGGGTAGGTCCAAAATAATAAAGTAACTTCCTCTTCTTTTGTTAGTAGAAAAAGTGCTAAATTAGTTTAAAAAAAGCAACAGGATAGAGGGGAAAAGATGGTACTCTAACTTTAGGTTAGAGATCATAGGATCATAGATTGTCTTGAGTTGGAATGTACCTTAAAAATCATCTCATTCCAACCTCTCTGCCATAGGTAGGGATACCTTTCCTAAGACCACTTGCTCAAGGCCCCTTCCAGCCTGCTCTTGGACACTTCCAGGGATGGCACACCCACAGCTTCTGTGGGCAACCTGTGCCAGGTGCCTCACCACTCTCACTGTACTATTTTTTCCTGGTACCTAATTTAAACAAAATTTTCTCTTTCAGTTTGAACCCATTTCCATTTGTGCTGTCATTCCAGGCTGTTGTAAATAGTCCCTCTGTCTTTCTTGCTGGCTCCCTTCAGGTACTGGAAAGCCACAATTAGGTCACCCTGAAATGTTCTCCTTTCCAGGCTGATAAACCTCAATTCTTTCAGCCTTTCCTCACAGCAGAGGTGCTCCCTCCCTCTGATCATCTTGGTGGCCTCCTCTGGGCTGACTCCAGCAGGTCCCTGTCCCTCCCGTGCTGGGAGCCCAGGGCTGGATGCAGTGTTCCAGGTGGGTCTCAGCAGAGCAGAGGGGCAGTATCCCCTCCCTCCCCTGCTGCCCACGGGGCTCTGGATGCTGCCCAGGACACATTAGCCTAAATTTGGGAAATTCTTAAGCCCAAGGGGATTAGCCAAATGTATATATTTTAATGAATGGAAGATTGTCAGATATGTTGAACTTTGTTTGGTGTCTTAGGTAGCATGTGAGTGACCTTTTCGTTTCTCCTTGCAGAGTAATCTTTATGATTCTGCTTTAATGCTTTTTCTTGTCTATGCAAAAAACTGGAAAAGAGAATTTTAAAATAATTAAAGTTTTCTCCTCATTCAGTTCCTCTGTAGCTATCATTTATAATTCATTAATGATGTACATGCTTTGAATAAACCATGTATCTCAAAATGGTTTGTTGAAGGAAAAAATCCTTTCATACGTTCACATTGTATATTTTATAATAACTTTTATCAACCTATGATTGAAAATCTATCTCCATTTTGAAACTTTCTGTAATGGATTGAGATAAAATCTAATTCTGCACGTCACATACTCCATGGGCCAAACAGATCCTTCATTTAATTCCATTAAGCGGGTTTTGCAGAGAAAGGAGTAATTTACAGGAAGCTCTTGGCCCCGAACCCCCTTCAAAGCAACTGGCAAATTAGGTATGGCGCAGGCATGTGGCAGTGGGTGAAGCCTCCTTCGTGTGGGTGGAAGATGAAACCTTGAGGGGCAGGATGTTTTCTGGAGCACAGGGTTGTTACCCAGCGGTGCTGCTGCCCTCTGAGCCTGCTCAGGTGCTCACCCACCACTGCCTTCGCATGTCACCCGTAGGACGCTGCCTGCGCTGATGCAGACACTGATTGTGCTGCTCCACGGCCTTGACAGCGCTCACTAACCTGGATTTGATGTGGCATGACAAGACACCAACTTCTGCTCTGGCAGCGAGGCTGTTCACGTGCAGTGCAGGATGCCAGGGTCTCTCAGGACGTTCGAGCTGTATCCATGCGTAATGGCCTTGTGCAGTTAAGTGGAGCACGCTGTCTGAGATGAAAGTCAAATTTCAGAGCAGGCTTGTTTCCCTCTCCTCCCTCTCCCTCCACCAGTGCCCCTTTCACCAGCACAACGGGATGTCTTCCTGCTTCCCCGTCGCTCCCCAAAACACACAAGCCCTCTTTCCTGTGTGGTGTAACTAATCTGGTTTGCTGACTGAGATCTGCTGGGGCCTTTAAAGTGATGCCAGCTACTATGTACTCAGTGTAGCATGGCAGCATTTCAGAATGAAGCTAAAAATCCAAATCCAATAAGCAAGAAAATAACCATAAAGAAGAATCCCTGGTTTCCATTCTGTCCATCAGCTTGCTGTCTGATGGGGCAGCTTTGCACTAGAAGTTGGCCATGGACCATATGTTAGAAGTATGAAGACCTCTTTTTTTCCTACTTTTTTTCCTCTTTAAGCTCAAATTTATGAAGAGATGTATTTATAAAAATCCTAAAAGAAAATCACATTATTTTCAGATATGAGCTCTCAGGCAGTTTGGATTCCTTCTTCTCTCTGTTTGGATTAGCAAACAGCAGCAAAACTCACACTTCTCTTCCTAAATCCCCATTCAAAATGGAAGGAAGGTTTCTCAAGCTCAGGTTTTATTCTTTTGAGATTTACTGAAAGACAGTTTCAGTGAGGGGGTTGTGATCCTGTGAGGTGCTGGCTTTCATGAAAATTAGCAGAACAATTTTGTGAAAAATATTTGCATTTCAAGCAAATACAGATTAGTAAGACTTTTATGGTGAAAAAGGCTTTTATGGTTTTGTGAAGAAAACAGGTTAAATGATTTCTTGTTTGTAAAGTTTGTGGAGAGAAGATGACTTTTCAAAAAAGCCCTAAAGAATCCCCAAAACTACACAACATCTTGGGGGAAACAGGATATGACAAAAACAGAGTAATGGGGGAAACCATCCATAGTGCCAGAATGGGTCCTGGAACCAGGGGGATGCTTTTGTAGAAGAATGGAATGGGTGTTGGAAACTCTCTGGCTCTCTAAAATGGCAGAGTGATGTTCTCTTCTACCAGAGCATTCAAAGAGAAAACTGTTCTTATATGGTTTCATCAGGCCAATTTTAACTTTTATTTTATTTTTATTGTACAAAACAAATAGAGAAATTTGCCAGTGTAGGGAGGGTTAAGAGTGGATAATTCACTTTTTTGACTCATTCTGATAAGAAAAGAGCTCATCAACTTCCTGTAGCCTTGCATCTGAAGACAGTTGCTGACAGATTGCACAAAATATGTCCCTGCATTTTTAGGACCCCGAGACAGCATCTTGCAAGCAGATAAAACCAAATAAAACCTGACAAACCGGTTTTGTACTGGAGAGATGAGAGGAAAAATGCAAATACTTTATGTTAGAGGATTTGAATGTGAAGCTGTGAAGAAGGGCATTGAGTTATAACTTAAACTCCTTAAATGTTCTCTTGATCATGAAGGATCTTAGTTAATTAAAAGCTATTGCATAACTGCTGCTGGGGAGTGAAAAGTTTATTTTTAATTATACTGCCTTACATAATGGTTATACGAAGACAGAGGCAGAGAAAGTGATTTAAGTATATTTTTTAAATACAGTTAAATTAAAAAGTGAGGTGTTGATGCATTAATTCATCCTTGACTTGTCCCTGGATCTGTTTCATGATCTCTGCTTCAGCACGCAGTTTTTGAGGACAGTGTCTGTTTGTTCTGTACTTGTACAGCCCACGGCTATGATGACGACTTCTTGGGCATGGTATTCATCACAATAATAAATAATCTTGTCCACTTTCAGCTTCTCCTTTGATCTTAGAATGTTTTGGCCAGCAGACTGGTACACATGCATCTGTAACTTATATGCCAACAAATCATGTCTATAATTTATTGTAATCATGGAAAACGTATTTCAGCTGGATGATTTCTTAAGTAATGTAGTAACTCTGGCTATAAGACTGTATTTTCTGCCTTGATACAAAAAAATGTTGGCTTTAAAGGCTGAGCATGCAACAGTACAATTATTACAATGTTTTTTTAACCAGAGACAGCATCTACAGAAAGGGAAAGTAAGGGGAACTGAATATTTGTGTGTAACGTAAATAAAGGAGAAAATTGTTTTCTGTCTTAACTTAAAAATATCTCCTATGAAATACTCCCTTACCTCTTTGAAGTCTGTGTGTGCCTCGTCAGTGTTTGCCAGCAGTGGAGAGGTATCACTGTGGGGCTTTGGGTCATTAGGAGAACTTGCCTTGCTTCTGCATGCTCAGGGAAGGGGCTGCTGGAGGCAGCCAGACTCTGCTCCAGCCAATTCTCCATCGTTCAGCCCCTGAGTGAGATCTTGAGCTGCAATGTTGTGTCCTGCAGTGTAATGTTCAATTTATCTAAGCAAAATACTCGTCTGGAGGAGCCACCACTAGCTGATCAGGCTGGACAAAGAAACAGACAGGAAAACCTCAGCTTGCAGAGTGATCCTGGGCTCACTCTTGTTAGACTTTAAAGGGCTTGTTTCTAGCCATGAACAAACTATTGTCCATTTACTTCTGCTTTGACAATCACCTTTCCTACAAAAGGACTGATGGTGATGATGATTATGATTGTTGTTGAGCAGGCCTATATTGTGTAGGGTTTTAAAGCAAAATTATGGTAGACACCATAATAGCTCCAAGGAAGTCTGCTGGGAGAGTTCTCTGCTTTGTGGCCTTGGCCTGCCCTTCCCCCTCTTCAAATTCTGTAATTTCTGAAAGTACCTGCGACTTTTTTGAGTTACAGAGGAAAAGCTGGAATTGATTTACGGCCTGACTTAGTGGGGCTTTGAACAGAAACTTATGGCTATTGAGTATTTCTGACAAAGTCTTGTCAGAGGTTTAGAGCTTGCTTTGTAAATGCGTTTATTAATTAATGTCTGCCTCTCTCATGGCTTTGACTATTATTTTTTTTTAATGAAAGCCATACAAAGGGCTTAATTTCAGTGATTTTTAAATTATTTTTGTCTTGAAGTATTTGTCAGGGAAAAAGCATATGAAATTGAATAGATGTAAAAATTAATAACATCAGATCCTTTCAATAAAAGGGAATTAATGCAATGAAGCTATGCAATATCAAGTTGTATCTATGGGGTCAGATATGCAGAGATCCCTGTCTGAGGTACACGAAATCGTGAATTTAGAGGGAATGACAATATTGTCTGTTGTTGATGTTACAGTATATTTTCATCCTGTTGTTTGGTGGGGTGGTTAACACTCAGGGGTACCATGTGCCTCGTGTTCTCATGCATGTGTATGAACAGCAGGCTTGTGCACTTCCCTTCCCTTTCATGCTTGTCCAAGTATCTTCAATTGTCATCTAAGTATAAAGCCCAAAACTCAGTAATTTGATTGTTCATTTTTAAGCTTCTTACGTAAGTATGTGTTTCTTATGTCCTTTAGAAGGGCTTAATTAAACTCTTTTCAGATAGCTGGAAAAAGTAGGACAAGAAGGCAGGATGTCAAGTAGCTCTCCAAACCAGTCTGATCTCCCATGACCGGGGTAGGTCCTGGAAACCCTGGACTGGGATTAAGATGCCTGCATGATTTTGAATGCTGGAATCCTACATCTTTGTTTTGGCAAATATCAGCAATATATTGCATATTGTTTATCATAATTTTTCTTAAATATTAATGGGGAATGTCTGCCAATTGTGAAACTGAAAGAAGAGGCTTAATGGAGAGGCACAGAGGCCAGAGATGGTGTTGGGGGTGGGATTTGATGGGGGGAATGGTTCAGCTCCACATCCTCAGACTCTAGAAATATGCAGCCTGGAAGGTGTACAAAGGACCTGCAGCAAGCTGCAGATAACCCCATCTATACCCTGGGAATACGTAATGGTGTGCATTAGGGTATATGGTGTTAGATGCAACATTTAGACATTATAGGATGGGGTGGCAATAAAAGATGGCAGAGAGCAAATGCTGCTGAGCCCTGACAAACCTCATCAGTTTGCCAGCACACCAGAACCATCACCTCCTCACAGACACTTTGCCTTTTCTTTCCTCTTTGCTAATTAGAGGAAAGAAAAGGGTAGGTCTCTGCCTTAAACACTGGCTTACTGAGCTCAGCCTTGAAAACTGAAATCTGTCTGCAACTGGGAGTTGTTTGCTTCTGCTCTGTGGTTTTCTGCTGCTCACTCTTACAGCTGGTTTCCCTGGGGTTTGGCTGAAAATCCCCTGCTGCTGCCTCCTTGTGCCTGTGTGTATCCCAGGGGGAGGCTGTTGGTGTCCTGCTTCCTTTCTGGCGTTTTCACATGGGAGGCTTATAAGTTTTAGATCAACTAGAAACCAAGACTGAATAGTAGAAACCAAGGTAGAACTTAGATTCAATTGAGAGGGGTTTTCTTTTGTTTTTTTTTCTGCTTTTTTGTTGGGGTTTTTTGTTTGAGTTTTCTTTTTTTGTGGGGTTTTTTTGGCAGGGGGAGGGCAGTGGCCAGTGATTTACTAATTTGTTTTTCTAACTTGTGAACTTCCACCCTTCCCCCCAAATGTAACCAGAAAGGAGCCGGCATCACTTGGCAAAGGAACATTTAGGTTAAGTTTCATTTTGCCGGAAATGTTTTTCCTTAGTTGTTAAAAACAGATTGAGGTTTTTGACAGCACAATGTGGTGTCCAGCCCAAGTGTGGGTGGCAGGGAACACTATGTAGGGGGGTGCCAGATGTTTTTCTCTGCCTCAGGGGAATATCTTTGAAAATACTCACTCTTCTGGTGAGATCTGCTGCTGCACAAACTGCCAAAACCTTATAGGGATCTCAAACGTTTGTGCTGCCTGTGGACACTGAACTGGTGCTCTTATACGTGCAGAGCTCAGTGGGAAGCCAGGGAATCTTCTGTCTTGATTCGAAGCTCCGTGACCAGATGCATCTCTGACTCATCATCTCCAGTGCACTGCTACTGCAAATTATTTGAATTTCCTGTGAGCCTGTAACCAAGGTAATGGCACTCATCACTGGTGAAGGTGGCTGTCCTGTTTCACTCATGGATTTTCTTTCTGATGGTACTTTGGGAATGGTTGACACGATCTCTGTTTTGCTTGGGGATTGAAAGTGTCTGCTTTGCTCTTGAAATCAGAGCTGAAACTTTTCTCCCACTGATGTTTGCTTTAACCATGCCTAGCTGCTGTTAGATGGGTATTGACTTCAACTCCATGAATATCTGTTTTTCTTCACTGTGCTTTGGGATCAGTATAGAAAAAATGTCTGTGTTCTTAGAGAGAGCACAGCATTCTGTGGGAGTGCTCTTAGCCTTGTAGGGATTTGTGTCTGTCTTCTGATGGGTGTCTGTTTTTGTTTTGAGGAGATTTCTGGACCAAAAAGTCAACAAAATGTAGGTCCAGAGGGATACTGGGAGTTGTGGAATCCAGATGCCCATCTTAGAGCAGAACAATATGCTTAGGCCATCGCTGATGGATGGGTCCTAGCTTATTTAGCCTATTCTTTGAAAAACCTAAGGCAAAATAATCTTCTACTGGCTTGCTCCATTGCTCTGTCCTTGCGTTTTTGGTTTTTTTTTTTTTTTTTAATATGTCGTCTAGATATTTCTTATTGGGAATTAAGCTGATTAATTTTTGGTTTACTCTCAATGGATGTATAGTACAATTCACTGCTGTCCTTTTTGCAGCCTTACACGGCTTTGAAGACTTACTGTGTTCAGATGTCTCTTTTTCAGCACACATACATTCCTTTCTTTGAGCCTTTCCACAGAGGGACACCCACCCTGAAGTAAAATATCCAAAATCTGGAATATTCCTCCTGGTCACCTAAAAGGTTGTCTGGGAATCTTTATTACTGCATGCAGTGGAGATGATTCATGGAAAAATGCTGGTTATAATCTGTCATGACTATCTTTATTTCTAAGAAGTTTTTATTTTTTTAACCTCTTTATAAAGTACTCCCCAGATATGAGTACATGCAAGCAAAAAAAAATCTTCTTTAACACAAAATATTATTGAAGTTCCTTTTTATACAGCAACAATTTAAATGCTTCTTTCTTCCTTTCAAAATATAGGATGGAAAGATTTAAGGAATCATGGGTATTTTTTCTTCCTTTTTACCTCAAAGCCCTGCTGCAAAAATTGTGCATCTTCCAGAATACCACAGGGCAATTTTGTAAATGTGGGGGCAACCAGACCTTGAGTTGCTTTGTGGATTTGAATTACTTCAAACTATTTTCATGCAGCTGAATATTTGACTGTGTGGGAGTGTTTTCTCTTAAAAGCAATGAAAAAACAGGGGCGAAGAAAACAAAAAGTAAATTATAGTTCCAAATTTATTAAACAGATCACAGTTTCCATACCATGGATACAGATTATAATCACTAATATTTTGCACAAAGAAAGAAGATAATGGCACAGACCTGCAATTAATATTTCACTTCAGCAAAATATTGTGATGTAGCTGTCCTGATTCTCAATATGTACAAAATCAGTGTGTTCCAAGTATTATTTTGCACTCTGCTTTAGTTTCTTGGGAGAAATGTTGCAGCAGAAACTGGTACTTAGTTTATAAAAAGCACACTCGGTATCACCTGGAGGGATTTTTGTGCCATGTGATGTGGTGTGGTGTGTCCTCTCCTCAGATTACAGACAGCCAAATTTAATTGCCAGTGTGATGCCAGGCTGCAGCCAGCTCCATGGCTGGCTGGCCTGGCCTTTTGGGCAGTTTCCCATGCTACACACTCCAAAGTTTGGACTACTATGAAAAATATGGTGTGAGCATCTGCCTGCCTGGGCTGCTGCTGCTCACTGTGGAAAGAGCTGGGCACTGGTGTGGAAGGATGTGCCCGTCCCTTTTGGGTGCCTGTGTCAACAGGCTGGAAACACTGAGCAGCCATACAAGGAACAGCCTCTGGCTCTGGCCATCACAAAAGTGTGCAGGCTGGAGTTACTCCTCCAGCTAAGACAGGTTTTAATGTTTTGGGTATAACAAAGCAAAGCCTAACCAAAGATGTGCTTCTGCAGAAGACAAGGGGTTTTCTTTTTCCTTTTACAACCACTTTTCTGCAAAACATTCTAAGTGTTTTGTTGCAGACAATATCTATGTTGTTGAAGGAGGTTGACAGGCACTGTCTGGGCTTGACACAAGTGCCTGTGAGAGCAACACACATGGTATAATGATTTTTATGCAAAGAACAAGATATCTGTATCCAAGACAAAGTGCTTTGTATGCTGGGATTTCTGCAGCCCACAGATGCTGGGAGAATTCTTCATAACAGCTGGGGTGCTCACAGTTTGGGTGATGGCTTCTGTTATCTGAAAGGGGTGAACTCTGAAGACTAAAACTAAAAAACTCACAATATTTACCAAGGGGCACTTGGCGCCTTTACTTAGCTTTGCATTGTTATCTCTTTAGAAATGTGAAATTCTACTTTATAAATCAGGGTGGGTTTTTTTTTATTTCTACCTCTACATTTTTCCATCACCATATTATGGATGCTACCAGGTGCAGATGGTCATCAAATCACCATCATATTCCTGCCTGTGCAGCAGTGCACCTTCCTCTGTGTCAGGATCTCATGGGGGATGTTTTGCATGCATGCAGCTCATTTAGGGAAGTATTTGGAACTTGCAGACACACTGGGAATTGAATTTTATTTTCTCTCCCATGGTAACTACCAGTTTTTGCTCAGCACAAATGGCTGTCTTTCATCAGAAGACACATTTTTAATAGAGAAATAACTTTTAAAGAAAAAAAGCAGAACTGCTGTGCATTTAGAGACAAGAGATGCCTTAGCTAAATCATTGCTTCTAGAAAAGTTGTTTAGCCAAGCTGGCACCCATCTGCCTTTACCCTGACCAGCACCAGTCTCCCACCAAACCACAGGACTCTGCCTGGAATTTTTCTTATGAAGTAGTCCTTACAAATCCTCATCTCAAAATGCAATTTTCTCTTTCCCCAGTTCCCTGATTTTGCTAAATCCAGGTATCCTTGATATCCCCTGCCTGCTGTATCTTCGCTGTGCCTCAGCCAATTCCCTACACTCTAATCTTTAATTCTTAGGTTGTTTTTTTTTTTCTTTAGCCTGTGGTTTTGCATTAATTAATCTGGGTTTTGCACATGCCTGGTTTATCTTGCAACACAGTGGGTTGCCCACTGATGTTCACCTTCACCAGTGTAGAGCCACCTCTGCAGCTCTTCTTGTTGGCACAGGAAACGTGCTATTAGAAGTGCAGCAGTGACTGTGGGGATTGTAGACTGGCACAATTTAGGGCAGGTCAGAAATTCTCCCAGAACTGAGTTGGGCAATTGACTGGATTGAAGTTGGCACAGAAAAGCAGACAGCCTTTGAGCAGGAGCTCTTCCCAGTGCAGCTGAGTAATCCTTAAGATGTTTCCTTCATTTCTGTGTTGATATATAATAATTTCAGCTAGTGTCCAGGCAGCCCACCAAATTCTATTAACAGTCTGATCCTAAGGGGATTAGCTAATGACTTTCCATACTGATTGGGTAATGACTTTTTTGCAAAGTGAGAACTCAGCAGAAAACAATCCTGGCAATTACAGTCTGCTCATGTTAGTACTGCAAGTGTTGCAGAGCAGTTCCATGAATAAAATGGCTTAACTTCTCAAATTAAGTCTGTGTCTGTCTCACCAATCTCCCTACAGTCTCCTATTCTTGTCTGATAGAGCACCTTTTGTGCTTCAGATTCTTTGCGGGTGAGAGTGGTTGTAATCTCCCTGAACAGACTCTTGTCTGTTTTGGTGGAATGCCCTGGATCCTGTTGGCATTTCAGGTGCAGCCCAGCCCTGTGGGCTGCTGGCAAACTCATGTGCTCCCCAGGCTGTCCCCTCCTTTACTCCAGGAGAGGTACTCAGTATGCTACGGAAAACAGCCAAAAAGCTTTCCTGACTTTGGGGGAGAAGACAGGATTTCAGACATCCAAATCTAGTACAGGCATCACTGGGGACATAAATGCTCTTTTGAAATGTATGGTTAAAAGGGGAAGTCTCTAAGCAGATCCCTTAATGAAGGTCTGGAAACAAGGGGAGAAATAGTTGCATATGTAAACACTCAGTTCAGAACAGATCAAAAAGAGGGCAAGTTTGCAACCAGCATTCTGATAGCTCTTCCAGAAAAGTGGAGCATTACCTCACATTGACCCTTAGGGTATGCAAAGGAGAATTATGGTATAAGAGCAACTCAAAAGAGAAACAAAATACACCCAAGAAGGGTCTTCAACCATACCAACACTTGAGTCTTTGTTCCCTCTGGAGACAAGAAAGGGTGTGCAGCACAGTCTTACAGTCTCTTCTTACAGTAATTTTTACTTTTTCTAAGTACTCATTTTGCCAACAAAACAATAGTTTAAAGATGTGTTAGCAGCTGCATCTGCAACTGCATCCTTCAGCCATTGTTATGCATAATTACTCACTGTTTTATTAATTATTTTGTGCTCCCAGTAGTCTGGTTTGAGAGCAAAAGCTCATCACTGAGATGTCTGCTTGGGTCCCATCAGAGGCACTGAAGCTTGGCTGACTAGCTACTTTGCTGTTTGTTTTACCCTCGCTGCTTGATGCTTGATGTAAAAATCAAATAAACCCCTCCAGCCTGTAAATGGGATGGCACAGTTCATAGGTAACAACAGTGGCCTGCATGCCACAGTTTGCTTTCTGATATACGGCGTTTATAAAATACATTTTTAGCAAATAGTTAGGAAGAGGAAAAACTGCAGATAAGCAGTTTATTGGAACTAAATGTGGCTGCTCCATTCTCTTTCCAGCTACTGTTAGACAGTCTTATGCAGTGTTGGTAGCTTAGTTGTAAAGATCAGCTTAATAGCTGAAGTGTTGGTACATCCTGATGTTGAGCACAGAGAAATCTTATGCTTGTTTTCACTGTTACATACTACTTTTGAGATTTTTTTTTGGTGCCATATTCAGCTCATCTCTCCCATAGATGCTTGCCTTCTCCTTCTCCACTGTCACTGACTTGCTTCCCTGAGAAAAATAATGCCTATGCCAGGTTTAAAAGGAAATTTGTTCAGTGAAATGCAGTTACATTTCTTCTTTATTTTTGTAACCAGGCTTTTTCCACTCATCTTCGCTGTAGTGCAAAAACCAGTAGTTTTTAATGAAAAATAATTTTTCCTCCTTCTCCTCCACAAAAAAATTGAGAAATGCAATGACAGATATTTTTATGGAAACCAAATATTATATGATTTGAGCATGCAAACCCTGGAGATTATAATGCAAACTGATTTGCTGTCTTTGAGTTTAGTGGCCATTGCCAGCTGTTGGCCACAACAGAGTGCTGTTGTGTGCCCTCGTTGTCGTTGTCACTGTTGTCTCCAGTGATGCTATGATTGGTGCCAAGTGCATCCCTCACACCCTGCCTCGGAGCTGGGGGGGGGGGGGGGGGGGTAGGGGGGGGCACCCCTCATAGCTGTCCCCAAGAACAAATCTCCACCACTGCCACTCATATTCCTGTGGCACTGCTGGAGCAGAGATACCTCCCAGGCTGCCCCTTTCCCTGTGCTCCTTGTCACTCAGCTGCTTTTGTCCTTCTCTGGTTCAGGGCAGGCCCTGCTGCCTCTTGGCTTTCAGTGCTGTGTGCATTTCTCCAGCTGTTGCAGTTGTGTGCCTCTCTGCTTCTCGAATTTTTTCATGGGCTGAGTCATCACCACTGCTCCTGAGCATTCCTGCACCTTCAGCATCTTGAATCTTGGTCTGAATCTTACTGCTTGGGCCAATTTCTGGTATTTTTTTTCATTGTCCTGATTTTGCAGATTATAAATTTAAATGAAGAGAGTTCTGATTTTCCACTCTCTGCTGCTCCCGGGCCCTTGTTGCATAGTAAGCGACCAGCTGACAAACACGGCATGTAACATCATGCATATTCCTGCTGACATTGTTGACAGCAGAGCTCATGCATAAAAAAAAATATGCCATAAAGCATAGGTAGCTCTGCAGACTTCTGCTCTATTTAATGCCCAAGTCAGAATATTGGTCAAAGCTTCTATAAGAATGAGAGATGACATTTCCCCATCTGCTCATGTGAGGGGAGGAGTTTGTTCTTTGAAAAGCAGAATAATGGTTAGAAGACAAATGAGCAGGCTAAACTGCAATATGCTTCAGGAGTAATTGCTCCTGAGTTGCAGATGTGTTCAGTGAACAGGGGCTATGTAGCAATGCTGTTTGGAACAGGTTTGAAAGCTTTTTAATGCTGCTGGCAAAGCAAAATGGTGCTTCTTTTTGACCATGAAGTAAAATAAGAGAAGGATTTCATAATAATTTTTAAATAACGATTAAAAGAAAAGTTTTTGTGCTCCTTATCTAACCTGTTTTCTGAACTATGCACATTTATTAAACCAGACACCAAAGGATGGGGTCTACAGACATCATTTCTTTCTGCTGGTTTTTGGCAAATAATATAATTGTAAGATAGGCTGGATTCTCTAAAGAGAATCTAGTTCCAACCCACCTGCCATGGGCAGAGTCACCTTTAACTGGATTAGGTTGCTCACAGCCCCAGTCTGACTTTCAGTGTTTCCAGGGAGGTGACATCTACCACTTCTCTGGGCAACCTGTGCCACTATCATCATAAAAAAAATTTTTTTCTTACATCTGGTTTGAATCTACGCTTGTTTAGCTTAAAATCTCTTATCACTTGTCCTGTCACAACAGGCCCTACTAAAAAGTCTGTCCCCATCTTTTTAACAAGTCTCCACTTACTGAAAAGCCACAATAAGGTTTCCCTGGAGTCGTGTCTTCTCCAGGCTGAACGGTCCCATTTCCCTCAGTCTGTCCTCACAGCAGAGGCGCTCCCTCCCTCTGATCATCTTGGTGGCCTCCTCTGGGCTGACTCCAGCAGGTCCCTCTCCCTCCCGTGCTGGGAGCCCAGGGCTGGATGCAGTGCTCCAGATGGGTCTCAGCAGAGCAGAGCACAGGGGCAGAATCCCCTCCCTCCCCTGCTGCCCACGGGGCTCTGGATGCAGCCCAGGACACGTTTGGCTCTCTGGGCTGTGAGTGCCATGGCCGGGCCATGTGCAGCCTCTCACCCACAGCACCCCCAAGCCCTTCTGGGCAGGGCTGCTCTGGCTCTGTTCATGCCCAGCCTGGGCTGGTACCAGGGGTTGTTCCAGCCCTTCGCCTTGTTAAACCTCATGATGCTCCCATGGGCCGCTCCTTGGGCTTGTCTGGGTCCTTCTGGATGGCATCCTGTCTTCATGTGTGTCAAACCACCTCAGTTTGGTGTCACCTGCAAACTTGGTGAGGGTGCGCTTGATCTCACTGTCCATGCTGTCAATGATGATACTAAATAGTCCTGGTCCCAGTACAGGCCCCTGAGGGTCACCACTCATCACTGATCTCCATTTCGACAGTGAGCTGTTTATCCATTACAAGATGTGACTTTGTGGCAAGAGATGTCTATAAGTTTGCTAAATGACCCTCCTGCACTCATGGTGCAGGATCACAGGCACGTCAGCATCAGCACCAGCACTTCCTGACACTGATCCCATGGTGAGACTTCCATTCCAAGAAAGGCCTCTCCCACTCTGAGGTCACCATCACCCAAGGGGACTGAATTGTGATGGTTCATTCAGTGTTGAAGATTTTCTTCTCTACTGTGCCTCAGTGTTTGGTGCAGCAGGGAGCTGTAGCCCAGGTCTTGTCCTCACCTGCCTTGGAGAGCCATCTGTGGCAAACATCACAGGTACCTGACATGAAATAGAAAATGTTAATGGAAACAATTCAAAAGGCAGGTAGCCAGGATATAATCCCCTCCCTGCGAGCGATTTGAAAACAGTGTAACAAGTATGTCAATTGACTCTCTGGATGCCCTTTCACTATGTTTCCAGGAGAAAGACTGTCAATTTTCTTGCTGATTTTGTGAGCTCAGTTTAAACTAAGTTTCCCATTGCTCCACTTACGCTACAAACATTCCCAGATAGAACAATATAGGAGGGTTGGGTCACACACTTATTTACTCATGAATGAAAAGCCATACGCACAAACATTTAGCATTTTATTTTTGTAAAGACAGGCAAAACTCCTTTTCTTTCCCTTTTTAAAAATTCAAATCTGCCCTTGAGTTTTCATGCATTTGTTACAAATTTCTGGATTAGTGGTGTAAGTTAGAAATGCTTTGTTTCTCTACCTTTGCTGTCACTTGTCTAGTTTGAATTGGTACGGCATGATGAAAGGCTTGTGGGTAATCTGGGTGTTGCAGCTGCCTTAGAGCCCATGCAGTGTCAGTCCTATGCTGCCTCATCTGAAGAATCTTAATCTTTCTACCTGAAGGTGCTGAACATGATGTAGTGTGAAGGTGTGGACTGCACATCCTGTATCCCTGTCCACTTCTGCAGGCTTGTGTGTTTTATGGCAGCACAGAGGAGCTGTCACTCAACCATCCATGAGCACGCCTTTCCATCCAGAGCAGATTCTTTCCAGAGGTTTGTTCAATGAGAGACACATGCTTGAAGGTGGTGGTAACACTAGTATTTAGTATTTCCTGGTATCTAAAGGCACTTTGTGCCAAGCTGTTTCAAAGGTACTCATGAAGACAATGGATCACAACCTGTTAGATCTGCAGAAGGGCTGTGCTGGTGAGTTGGGCTTAGTGGGTCCTCTGGGTGTGCAGGCACCTGGCAGTGGTGTGTTTGCAGTAAATGTTCAAAGCAGGAATTTAAAGCATTACAGTGCAGTGTTTCCTTCTGGGCAGAAGATATTTGTGCCGACCTGCCTCTGTGCGTCTGTGGACTGCTGTTTGTTCTGTTGAAATGCCAGCTGGCTCCGGGCATCTGCGCTCAGTCCTGCGCCACAAAGGCACAGGCGCCATTTGGTTTGGCTCCATAAATAGCTTTTGTTCATTCATTGAAAATGCAGTAATTATAAAGATGCTAGTTTAATAACTGTGTTTAATTAATGCTGGGTTAGTAAACGACGTGTAGAGAGGAGGTTAAAATTTGCTAAAGGCTATTGCTGTATAGCTCTTAATTGAATTAAGTGTGTATAAAACTGGGCCTCTTTCCTGTCCCTGGAGAAACAAGTTGGATGCACTGGAGCGTATGGATGCTATTGATTTCAGAAAGCTCTGGTTAAAGGCAGTACAAAAATGCTTTATGGCCAAAGTCCAGATCCTTCTGCATGTATAATAAGGCCAAGGCAGTGTTAGCACAAAACGATAGTAAGCATGATGTTTACTTAAGGAATTCATATACCTGTTATTATTATCACAAGTCATTTCCCAAGAAGGCCTAGCGAAAAAAAAAATCCCTACAGTCACAATTTGAGCCTTATTTTGGAATTGTTAGCTCTTTTAATAGTTTTTATATAGGAGAGTAGGTTGACCTGTGTCTTGTTTTTCTGTGTATATGTAAAAGTATATTAAACACTCAAACACAGTGTCAAAAATCTTAAGGAAAATATCAACAGTTTTTTATTTTGTTTTTTTTCCAGCCGTCTGTGTGCAGCAGATGTTTATAGCATAAGTAGTCCTCCAGGAAAGAGGACTATAGCATAAGTAGTTTATAGCATAAGTGGTCCTCCAGTAAGGACTACTTGAAGTTGTCCTCCAGGAAGGTTTGTAACACAGATAATGAAGGCAAGATCTTCATGTGTTAGACACAGCATCCTTGTGCCCTGTCTCTTTTATGGAAACTCGTATCATACTTGAAATGAGTCTGTATAAAAAAACTTGTATTCTTAGTACAGGAAAGTTGCATGTGGAATAAAGGTTGTCTCTTTGCAAAGGGAAGAATAAAGGAGAAGTTGCAATTGAGTTTGCTGGGAGATTTGGACAAACACTACAGTTCCATTCAAGGGAATAATTTTTTTTAAAACTTTTGGATTAAAAGCTTCTAATGGACCTTTTAATGTAGTTTGAAGGTCAAGCATTATATATTGCAAATTAATCTTTTCATGTTTTATGAGTATAAGTTCTCACTGTATTCGTTTGCCTTCTTCTAGCAGAGTCTTCTGGATGTTGCTTTGGCTTTACAAGTAGTTCTGCTGGAGCCAGCTAGAATTTTAGCCACATGGAAAACCAGGAGTTGGCTTTGGATTTTATTTTTTTTCCCCTCAAGATGAGCAACTTGTATACTCAGGAAAAAGCAGCTTGCATGAACTCAATGGGTCAATATCCCAAATAAAAATGTTGCAGAGAAAGAACATGCTGGTATTTTCTTCACAGATCCACAGGATGAGGGCACAAAGTCTTATCAGAGCTGTTGGATAACTGATTCAGAAAATGCAGACAGCTTGTATTTGACTGGTTTTTGTCTCCTATTGCACAGGCTGCAGAATCAAAAATAATATAAAGTGACCTTTAGGATAAAACTGGGAAGGTCTCACTGACCATTTGACAAGCCCTCAGTTACAGCATTTTTTCCAGAAAAATTATGTTTTCCCTCAAGTCCTTTGAAAATTCTGTTTGAACTTTAAAAGGCAGATATTGTGCAGTATTTCTCTCCCATGTTTGTTAAAAACATCTTTTCTAGTTTTATAGAAAAGTAGGTCACACTAGGGTGCACTGTTTCTTTTTGTGTCTTACAGACAAAAGTGTAATCACAGAAGGATGTTCTAATGAGGCAATTAACAGGGAGATTTGTAAAATATTTGAGGAAATGTCAGTTTTCCAGGAAGTCAGGCAGTTTGGGAAAGGACAGACTTTTAAGAGTATCTGAAATACTTGAACTGTCAACAAGAAAAAGCAAAGTAACTCAAAAAGTGATTTACAAAAACATGTAAAGAAATTCAGTAGGTTTGGAGGTCTGACAAAATTCAGGAAGCAGTGAAAGAAGTATTTAGTGACAATTTCTGAAGAAGGGCAAGACAATGGAATATAGAGATCATTGGTTTGGGTGATGTTTGTGCCTCAAAGTTTCCACCCAAGTGAAGACTCTGTGAGTTTCTGAAGCTTTGCATGCCCGGATCTTAGGATAACACCTGTGCAAGGAGATCTCTTGTTCTCTGGACAGCTCTGTGCAGCACCCACATACTGGTTTTGTTCGAAAGAGATGCTTTAAATATCAGTACTGAGGTTTGTGACACTGTGGCACAGTAACACACTTTTTTTTGGGTTTGTGTTGTGAGTATTATGCCTCTGGTGTTTTCGTGAGAGAAATGTGCGTGGTGAGAACTAGAGCAAGCCAAAACTGCTAAAGCTTGCTTGAGTGGTAATGTTATCTCTTTCATGGGCTATTGCTCTTCCACAATATAATTTAGTTGAGTATAAGTTGCTTCAAAGAAATCCTGCTGGTGTTGCTGCTTGTTACTCTACAGTATCTGGGTTAAAATAGCAGGGAAAAAAGGGTGGCTTAGCTTTGATGTCTGATACTGTTAGGAGTGAGTTGCTCTTTCCTGCTTCAGAGAGCTTCTCACAGCTGTTGAGAGAAGTACTTAGCCCCAAAATATAAGACTTGTATCCCCCAGGGCTGTTGGAGAAGAGGTTGTGAATAATTTGACTTGAAGTCAAGGTGGTGCTCGGTGGAGCAGGAAATTAGGAGTGCTATTTTTAAATGCTGAAGAACTTATTAAAAAGCAGTAATAGTTTTCATTAGACAAAGAGTTTTGAGTTTGGGAGTCTCATGATTTGAGGTAGCATCATTCATCAAGTAAGTGTTTTTTAAAGAGTGCCAAGTAAATCTGTCTTCCTGGAAGGGTTGGTGACTATCAGGAGAATTAAGTAAGGGATGTGAAGCTTTTTGACATAAATCTTGGCATGCCAAGTATGTCTCTCTAAATTGGCAGCTGGTGTTGCCACACATTAGCATTTAGAATAAAATAAAAATGACAAATTTGTCTAATGTGAGAATAAAACTAACACAGAAATTCTGCTCAGTCTGTATCATTTTGTCCTCTCACTCCTTTGCTCTGTGCCTGTGATTTTCCAAGAATTTTAAAGATGAGAAAAACACAAATTTTCATACCCCCTCCCCTTCTAACACCAGATGGAAAATGGCCCATGGACATAAGCTTGCAGCAAAAGGAGGGATAATTCAGATATTAGAGAAGAAAATTCTGACCGTAAGGGTTGAGGTCACTTAGCCAGACAGGATGGGGAATCCACACCAGTGGAGATTGTTGTGCAGGAATTTGCAGGGATGTGCCATGTCTGTCGAACACTATTTCAAGCAGGGAAGTTGAGCAAAGGCCCACTGAGGTACTTTGCAAACTAGGTTAGTGTGCTTTCTGTGACAGAAAAAGGGCAGTCAGCCTTTGAAGATGCTTATACTAGGTTAAAATCAAGAAAGCAGAAGTCTTACCTTCCTTTGTCCTTGCCCAAGACAGAAAAGTGTGTTAATGCAAAGAATTTTTGACATTAAAAAATTATGTACAACCAGAGCAGAATAAGATCCAGATCTCCATAGCTGCAAAAAGTCGCTTTGATTTTTTTCCAGACCTTTGGGTTTCTTAGCAGCAAGTTCTCTGCCTAAGGGCTCTTCAGAAAATGGGTAGTCTGAAGTTGGCAGGTCTTGAGATTAATTTTATATTTTTCGGCTGAATGTAAGTCCAAGAAGACATGTAGTAATTGTAATAACACATTTACAGCTGCACTGGAATGCCCTGACCCTAAGCAGGTCATAAGCTTCAAAAAGTAACTGTTTGCTGTGATGTAAAAACAGCATTTATTCTTTGGCTTTGTAAGACTTTCTAGTTCAGTACAGTGTGAACAAATGTGCTATTTGGTACTTCAGGAAGATTTTTCTATTTAATCCTGCCCAAGAGATCTCCAAAACAGAGATGACTTTTGGGGTCTCATACTCTTCAGCACCTGGTTGTACACATTTGCACAGACCTGTAAATGAGATATTTCCTTCCACTGTTGAGTCATTCTTGTCCAACAAGTGGTATGTATGTAAGTAAAACCAAAGATTTTTTTAAAACTCATTATTCAATGGAAAGCTGATTAACAAGACCTTGAAACCTAATATCCCCAAGAGACAGTTCACTGAATGCAACCTGGTTCATAGCAGGCAATAAAAATTAGAGGTGACTTGAGAGTGAGCCATTATATTGTGCTTGGAGGGAAATTCAGGCTCAGGCACACAGTGGAGTTTGCACTGGGTAACAATTCATAGAGGTCAGCAGACCTGTGGTAACTGGGGCTCAGTGATTGCCTCTGACAGTCAACAAGAGGTCAAAACCAGGCCATTGTGGGGCTCCTGCCCTGCTCGCTGCCAGGGCATGGTCCTACACCTTCCCTTTCACAAGCACTAATGCCTCTCCAGCCTGACTTCTTCTCTGGGGCAGTGGCAAGGGTTCTGCCCCAGACCAGCTACCCTCTGAATCCTTGGGTGAGAGAGCATATGAGGACTGTGCATTCCCAAATATGCAGCAAGGAGCTTGCTCAGCCATTATGACTGGCTTGGGCTCTGAACTTTTTTTCTAGATAGATTGTCAGATTTTAAATTTCTACTTTCTCACCACTCTCATGACAATAAATGTTTTGTGTAGCTTCCAAGACACAAAAACTCTTGGTTCTGCTTCTTGGTGCCAGATGAGGTTTGCTTCTATCTTGTGACTCACAAAGTAAGTCTGAAGTTTGCTGAGGCTGCTTATGGTTTTTAGAAACCATTGCTTTTAGCATAACGAGTTTGGTTTCTAAAAGCCCTTTGAGGGGGTTGAAAATTCTGCCTTCAGCCTCTCAAACCACTCCTGTGGTTCAGACTGGTGAGGCTGTTCAGTCATGGAAAGTGGAGCAGGATAAGTTTTGATAGCATCATCCCAGAGTAATGATGGTAGGAAGGGAGGGTGGAAGAGGGCAGAGGAGGGAGAAGATGTGTGGAAAGACAGTGTCTGGTTTGTGTGTGTGTGTGTGTGAGAGAGAGAGAAAGAGAAGAAAGACTGGGTCTTCTTTGCTGGAGGAGGAGAGCAAAATCCCTTCACAGGGCATGGTCCTGCTCTTGACTGACTGCATGCCAGTTGAGAAGGGCAGCCTGGCTGGATTTCTGCCTGCTGTCTTAAAGAAATCCCTGCTCTCCAAAGTCTTTACTGCCTTAAATGTAAAGATTAGCATCACAGCTCACACTCCTGAGATGTCTGAAGCAGAGGCAGACTGGTGACCACTCGCTTGATCTTCATTAAGGTGCATTTCAGTGTTTGTACCTGTGTACTGGGGCTGTTCTGGGTTGTGACCAAGCTGTAGTCCCTTATTTGTTGTCCTGCACTCCCAAGTTGAGGTCTGAGGGAAGGAGTTTCCACTCTTGCAAGTCCCTGCTGCCCTAAGGGGCTGGTTAAGGCCTGTAGGGTGAGCTGGTACCCTAATGAGCTGTGGTCACATGGATAATGATGCAGAAACTAAATCTTCCCACAACTCTACCCATCTTAAAATTATGAAGTGCAATGGAATTTATCTGAGCAACCTTATTTTCAGCATTTTCTTCCCTCTTCCTGTCCAAATGTTGTACTTCTGCTTTGGAAACTGCTCTGCTTTATATTTATCCCTCTCATATGACAGTCCAGAAAGCTTGTATGCATCCTCCTTTTTTTTTTTTTTTTTTTTTTTTTTTTCCCTTAAATACAATTAATTCCCAACTAAAGATTAGCAGTTTCAAAATGTAAATGTAAGAATACAGTGTTCTAATGGGAGAAGAGAAGTTGTGAGCAACCTGCCTATCCCCAGGAGAACTGCAAGGCTGGAAACCCCAGGGATGAATAGCTGAGATGGGTTAAACAAGTTCTTGATTTTTTCTTTGAAAAGTACTATTACCTGGTGTGTCAAGTCTATTCAAAATAATCCAAAATATCTCTCGGCATATTATGGTTTTAAGAAATCCCATTTAATTCTGCTTCTTTCCTCAATGGATTCCTGTTATGGTTTGCACTTTTAGGCTTTCTGTAGAAGCAGGGCAGATTTTCCCTCTGTGTGTTTTGTCTGTGGGGAATAGAGAGTCCATAAATTAGCTGTTCCTTATGGGAAAGCCTGCAGTGGCAATTCCTGTGGGACATTCTTCCTCTCAAGGGGAAACATTTCCTCTTCAGGCTTTGCCCCTGCAATGCACATCAGGCTTTCTACATTGGATTGAGGACAGGTAGGATGAGGATGTGTGATCATCAGCCTCATCTGTAAGAACAGAATCAGACACCTAAACTCTCCAGATTTTTAAGACTGAAGGTAGGGGAAAGGGCAAAAGAAAAGAAATTATTTGGGGATTTCTTAGTGTAGTTCTTTGGAACTTTCACAGGAATTTAAATATGATATTCCAGTGAATATGTCTCTTTAAAATAGTGGGTTTTCCCAGTGGATGAGAATTCCAATTTTTTACTAACTCTGTTTTATTGTATTTTTAAGGTTTTCCATCTTGAGGCTGGGCATCTGGGTTAATTTTTTGTTTTATGAAAAAAGCACTGGGACATTTAAATAATTCAAGGGAGAAATTATATGCACTCAGCAAACAGATGTCAAAAAAATTGAAAGAAGCTTAAAATCTAGGCCTCCAAAGTCACTTCCATACATTTCATTTTTAAAGAATGCATTTTTAATCAGCTTTTAGAAACAAAATGCTGTACTGACATACATGTACTTACCCAGTGTTTCATCATGGGACAGAACAAAGAAAGTGAAACCAAAGTTACAAACCGGTGTATTATAATATGTTAAATAAATGCTGTGATACCAAATTGGCTCACCTGACAAAGCCCAGAGTTACAAAACTGTTGTGTTGCTTTCCAGATGATTTGAAGATAATTGAATGAGTTTCTATGCTTTGTAACAACAGGAGTTCATACAAGGGCTCTGGTGGCTCTGGTAAAATCAAAAGGGAATTAAAGAAGGATACCCTTTTCCAGGAAATATGATCGATGTTCTAATTGTAATTTGTAATTATAATTTCTGATTTGTCTTTCATAGTCTCATTCAGCACATTTTCCTATGAAATAATTTCAGAGTTTGGATTGTGGTGTGTCTCTGCCTCTGCACACAGCACAGCTGTAGGATGGCTCCTGGGTATCATCTAGACTGTCAGCCAAAATATGAAGAAATGCAGAAATCTGAAGGGAGCCTTGCATGTTTTAGAATAATTGAAGAAAAGTAGGTGAAGACAGACAGAAGAGGACCTTGCCCTTCTGAGGTTGATGTTGGAGGGGTCAGCCCAGTTGCTTTTGAGGCTGCTGATAAAGCTGCTGTTGCCACACAGTTTCTCAGAGCTGCCACGTCATTAGTTTGCATTTGAGTTTGAGGTGTTTCAGTCCTGGTTTAGCACCTGGGTGGAGCTCTGGACAGTCTGATCTCCAGAGGCTGCAGGTTTTCCCAGGCTGTCTGGGAGAGCAAGGACAGTGCAGGGTGTCCACTGTGCTCTTGGTTTTCCCCTTAAGGAAATGCCTCCATATATCGTAGTTTCCACTGGGCTTTGAGCCAGCTAAGGAAGATCTTCAAAGATGACTGAATAATCCAGTGAGGGACAGAGGCTGCTGCGACACGTTTCACTGGCACCTCTAAGGGTGAATTAGGTTCAGTGGAGCAAATCTTCTCCTGCCACTCACTGCCATCAGTGTGAAGGTGTTTTCTGGGTTTGTCACCTCTCTGTTTTCATTTTGGTGGAGGGGGTTGCTCAGGTTTTATGGGGTCTTTTTAAAGTTGTGTGTGACACCCTGCTCCTCCTCTCTTTATCCACCCTGCCCAAATTGGACCATGCTAACAGCTATTGCAAAAGAGATGCTATTTAATCAGGTCCATGCTTGCTTGTTGCTAGAGCAGGAGAATGTTGGACCAGCAAAGCAGAGAAGGTTGTACCTGCTTTCTCTGGCGCTGGGTGGAAAGAATTACATTTTGTCATGCTTTGGCTTTCCTGGCTACTGGGTTGTAAATGCTTGCTGGCAACTTTTAATGAACTTTCCTGCTTGGGAAGAGTGGTTCTTTCTGCAATTTCAGGGTATTTCTTTTCCTCAATTGTTTTTCTTGTTGGCTCCGAGTCTTCCCTGCCTGCAGGTTGCTCATAGTAAAACATTAGTCACCAGTAAGACTGATTTTTTTTTGTGGATATATAGTGCAGTGATATGGCTATCAAATACCTCTCTTTGATGGTATCTTAATATGTTGCTTCGGATGCTGTGATGACTTTGAAGCTGAAAGTGTTTAAGAAAATTATTGTCAAATACTAAGAGTTGGATTGAATTTTCTATTGCTGAAATATATGCTGAACATTGATATATGTAATATAGTCTTTGGGAATACTCTGGTGACAACATATACATATTTCAGCTCCTGATCTCAAGCATGTTTCTAAGCACATGATAAAACAGATACATTGTAAGTCTGCTGATATGAGAAATATTACATAGTTCCTTAAGTGTTTGAAGGATTAATACTTTAGTTTTTGATAACTGGACTTTTGCCTATGCTGCACTTGCTTTTTTCTATAAAAATATCCCCAAATGTGTATTTAATTTATAATATTTGAGTCCAATATTATAGTAGTACTATATTTAGTTTTAAAATGTCTGTTTGATTTAAATAAGGCTCACTTTGAAGCTTGAGCTTAATGGTAAATTTGGGGGAAAAACGGGGGTGTGTGGTAGTTCTGTTTTGTGTCTTTTCTTTTAGTGGTTATATCCTGTTACAGAGAATGATTATGATGAGAGCTTATGTGGGGGAGTCAGCTTGTTGCATGTTCTTAGTCTTTGGCATGTCTCTGAAAGCCTGCCTAGCTTCTTTTAGATATGATCTGCAGTTACACCCATCTGAACAACATGAAACTGCATATGATGTGTCTTTAAGTCAGTGTGTGATTAAAACACCAATACTGTTTGGATAGTAAAGATTATTGTGTATGTTTGTTCTGATTGGATTCCCTCTTTTGTTTCTTCAGCCCAGTAAGAACATTGACTCAGAAACTTGAATATTTAAAATGCCTGAAGGTAAGACTTTGCACTCCAGGCTTTGCTCCTTGTCTTTGCAGAGATGATGACTGCATAAAAGCATATGATTAGGTAAAGCATTGAATAATTATTTATAGAGCATAACATTTATTGATGTATTTTTAACTGGGGCTCCATTCAGCATTGAAGTCTTCCAAAGCAGCAAAGAGATACAAAAGAACTACTATGACAGCAACTTCTGTGTGAAACCTTTGTCCTGGACCTTGTGCAGCTTTAGTGAGCTGGTATGTGGGGAAAATTTGTAGAAAATTAGTGTCCTGAACAATACATGGTGGTGACAGCATTCCTGAAGACTGAAGTTGATGAAGACTCTGCGTGTCTGGGTTGCAGTATCTGGACTCTGATGAGCTCTGTGTGCAGACTTCCTAGAAGGCAAGCATCTTCTGAATTTCCCCTGAGATCACAGGCTCTGCTGGCTGGGGGTAGGTCCTACATTTTTGGCAGCAAATACTTCACAATTACCAAAGCTAGGTAAAATCCCCCTTACATTTTAAGAAGCTTGCTCTATCTCTAGCTGCACTCTCTCCTCCTTTTTCTTGACAGATAATTTTCATTTAGGCAAAGAATTCTGTTTGAAAGGCACTAGACCAAAGACTTCAGTGATTACTTCATCTAGTTATTTCTGGAACCAGAAGATCATCCTGGGTTTCCTTGTGTGGAACTTCAGAAACAGCCATAAAATTCAGCTGCCTCCAAAACCACAATCACACATTGCCTGAGAAAGGTCAGAAGAGGCTTGGGAGGCTTCCAGATCCATGTTCCAAGATGTATGGCTAGAAAGATACTGTTGCTGTGGTCAGTATTTGGGCATGTCCTGTGTGAAATTTTGGACAAGAGGAATCAAGAGCACCCTCAGCCAGTTTGCAGATGGCACCAAGCTGGGTGTGAGTGCTGATCTGCTGGAGGGCAGGAAGGCTCTGCAGAGGGATCTGCACAGGCTGGACCCACGGGTCAGGGCCAGTTGTGTGAGGTTCAGCCAGGCCAAGTGCTGGGTCCTGCCCTTGGGTCACAGCAACCCCCTGCAGCTCCAGGCTGGGACAGTGTGGCTGGAAAACTGCTGAATGGGAAAGGACCTGGGGGTGCTGGTCAGCAGTGGCTGAACATGAACTGGAATGTGCCCAGGTGGCCAGAAAGGCCAAGGACATCCTGAATGTATCAGCAATGGTGTGGCCAGCAGGACCAGGGCAGTGACTACCCCTCTGTACTGAGCAGTGCTGGGATTGCACCTCAAATCCTGCTCAGTTTTGAGTCCCTCAGTGCAGGAGAGACACTGAGGTGCTGAAGCTGGAGGTCTTTTCTAACCTAAATGATTCTATGATTCTATGAAAGAAATGGATGCTGTGGTCAGTATCATCAACATCTCTTCTCTGAGAGGAGATAGCTCTTGCTTCCAGTGAGTTTCTACCAGCAGGGTTAACCTTCAGTTTGGGAAAGAAAAGTTCAATCTGGTATGCATGCTTTGGGCGGCTGCTGTAGTTCAGCTGGAGGCTAAGAGGACAGAGACAGCAATGACTCTGACAATGACAGCAATGACATAGCAGTGCTATGGTTTAGTGGTCTATGTCCCTCAGAGGTAACAGATGACCCCTTTGTGCCTCAGTATCTTCTGCATTGATCTGAGAGCAGGAATGGGAACTAAATTAAAACTGCAGAGACTGACCCTCCATCTGTGGAAATCCTGCTGTTGGTTGTGGTCGAAGCCATATCCTGGTTTTGGAGATGCTTTCCCTAAGGAGGTCATGACCAGTCAGCTTCATGTGTGCTCTTGCCTGTCAGGGCTGTATGGAGCAAAGCTGAGCTCTGCTAATGTGCCAGAATGCTTCACACACCTGGACCTACCCTTCATGGAGAAGGAGTGAAGTGTAACTAGGCAGTGTTGAAGGGAAATGTAGATATTGCCTCCAGGTAGATATTGGTGGTAGAGATGTAAACTGTTATCTAAAAGTCCTTTGGTTTTTCACCTCCCGGCTGAGTGGGAAGTGAAAGAACATTGGTGATGAAGAGTAAGTGAGCAGCGTTGTGGGATCTGCCTGTCATTATTTAGGGTAAATTTCAGGAGGAAACTTTTGAAATGGTCTCTAGAAAGCAAATTCAAGCTGCCCCTCTTCAAGAAAAGTGTAAAAAATGTTTATTTAACAAGCAAAGTACTCAGAAACATGAAAAAATGAACACTGTTAAACAATGGAACCTCTCACTGCTCTGAAGAGATGGCAGATTCAGAGAGAGTCCTTGTCATGGGCTGTAGCTGGGCTGGCTCAGTCCCTCACCCGTCCCTCCTGGGCTGGAATGCCATGTCCTGGCTCTCGTGGGCCACAGGCTGAGCTCCCGGTGCTCTTCTGGGTTTTCAGTCCAGAGCAGGGCTGAGCAGTTCCAAGAAAAAGGAGAATCACAGTCTGGGGAACTTCTCTGTCCCAGGCAGCTAAAAACGAACTGAAAGCAAAGGAGAGCTCTGTCCCACTGTCTGTCTGTGCTGCAGACACTGCGATCTGTGAGCAGGAGTGCAGGGAAGCGAGTGCAGTCTGTGCAGACAAACTGGACACTTCTTATCTCCCCTTCACACTTGGAACCTGTCTTAGAGGTGCAGAAGTTATTTCTGGGCCAAACAGGTGAATGGGGATACAATTATTCATCGTGAAATCACCCCAGGACACTGCCAAAGCCAAGATGGAAAGGATCTTCTCTGAAAGTCCTTTCCTAAGTTCTGCTTCGCATACTTGCTTGGGAGCACTCACAGCAGGCTGTTAATTATTTCCAGTGCTCAGGTCATCAGATTAGAGATGATGGATGGATTTTGGGAATAGCGATGTGGAAATATGTAATGTTATATCTGGTGGTATTATTATTATTATTATTATTATTATTATTATTATTATTATTATTATTATTATTATTATTATTGTTGTTGTTGTTGTTGTTGTTGTTGTTGTTATTATTATTGTTATTATTATTGTTACTATTATTATTATGTTTGTCTTAATTTAGACTTATGGGAAAATATAAAACTATTTATTTATTTATTTAAAATTTTAGCCTTTCCAGTAACACAGTGAAATCCCTTCAGTCCACCTTCCAACTGTATTCATTTTGCAGTGTTGTAAGTTGTTTTCTTGGTGCTTATCAACATTTAATTTTAACAGTTTGTTGGGGACATTTGTTTGTTTAATATAGAATCACAGTGTTGGAACATGAGAAGTTTGTGGTTTGTTTGTAATACTAGATGACTCCTGCAGACAATGCAGTCCAAATTTAAAAATAATTACAGATCTACTTTTGTCCCTATTTTAATATATGTGTTCTTTTCAGAGAGAACTGCAGTGTACAGTAAATTTCTATAGAGTGTTCAAAACATTATATGGAAGCCCAGTCCCTCAGGAAGCTTTGCAATTTAGAAATTTGGGGTTTTGGTATAAAGGTATAGGTAACTAAGGGCTTGTTTCAAAGTCATACAGGAGTAGCTGACATTAGCAAGGGCCTTTAAAAACTGTGTGACTTCTTTAGGTACCTAAATCTAAATTTGAAGTCTAACTCTGTTACTTACATACTTATGCCTGTAGTTGTAATTAGTTTTCTGTGTGAAAATATGTGAGTGTGTGTGTGTGTGAGTGTGTGCTATTTTCAAAATTGGAAAAGGGATGTTTCTTGGAATCTGCATACTTAAAATTAGATTTCCTTTGTGGTTACACAAGTGTATAGTAAATCCAGAAAAGCATCACTGACTGATTATGTTACTGCAGACTTTTACTTCTATAAATTATATCAGAAATGAATTCTGAGTACTCTGAAAATTCATAATGGTGCTTCCCAGCATCAGCTCTGAACTGTTCAGCAAGTGGAAGAGATCCAAAGTATGATTAGGCATGTTGATGTACAAAGGAGGCTAAATAATTGCAGAACTGCAAAAATACCATTCTTCAAGAAACTCTTTCAATACAGTTCTTTCATCACTGAACAAGCTTGCAATAACTTGGTTCCTTAAACGTGCTTTTTTTGGTTTTTTCTGCTATCAAACTGAATAGTCTGTAAGGGCTTAGAGGTAGATAAGTAGTTTTCATGTTCTGACAACTAAAAAAGTTTTCTTTGATATAGTCTGAGACACTAGATCATATGAGAATAAGGTGATTTTTAGTCTTGTCTGAAGTAAGTTGTTTCATTCTGGTTTAAATGAATGCAAAAAGGCAAGCCTATCTTACTTCAGTACTCAAAATTGCATTGAGGATAAGCATACTGGAAAGATTTAGAAAATTGCGTAGAAATTGTGAAGCTTCTTCATTTTCCCACCTGACCTGGACTTGGAGAAGAGGCCCCTGGAGACAGTTTGTGTATAAAGAGCATGAGGACGAAAGAGAATAATTTGATTGTACTAAAGGGCTTCTGTATCAGTATCAGAAGGAGTTTTAGATTTGATCCTCTTGTTAATAACGGGTGGCCAGATGGATGCTTCATCCTCTGCTGTCTCTTTTTAATTCATCTGAATGATGGTGGAAAATGCAGCCCAGTGGTTTGAGCCCAGCTCTCTCCAGTTTAAAAGCCCACTGTGTCTGTCTCTGAATCTCTTCTTGCAGCACAGCAGTTTTGGTATGCTGAAAAGTGCACTTGGGAGATTTCCTTACCAAACCAAGCAGGTCAGACAACCTATTATTGTGTTATTTAATACACAAAAGACCTAAAACTGTGAAGCTGTATCATCACAGCCCTGGCTCAGCATTTTATTACCATCTGCAACCTAACTGGTTTTGGTTTTCCCTGCTTTCAGAGCAGGGCTACCTGCATGGCTGCTCACCATCCCAAAATACATCATATTTGTTGTCCCCAGAGGACACCAGCCTCTTAAACACAGGCAAGACTGCAAGGACATGCAGTGAGGGAAGGGCTTATGCTGCCTGACCTGGAATGGCAGTTAGAGCTTTTGGTCAATACCACAGTTCAGAGCTTTGCTGTTAACTGCTGACATATAGTGGGTGTTTTCTTCAGCTTTCACCTATTAATGTTATTTTATTAATATCATTAAAACCCACGATGTTCCTGGTCCAGTGGGAAATGCTTTCTGGGGTATTCTGATCCCTGATTTTTGGTATAGTTTTACTCAATACGGCTTGGAAATGCGTCTCTTTTTATGAGCTTGCTTATGTTTTATGGACATAAAAGAGGAAAGAGGAAGTGGATGGCTTCAGAGCTCTAGAAGGAATAAGCAGCTTCTACCAAGAGTCACTGGTTGGTGTTATGAGAACAGAGGCAGCTCCTCCTGAGCAGTGCTGCTGACAAGGACTTACGCTATGGCCTTTGAGGTAGTACTGGTGGTTGAAGCTGCTGTGGATTTCACAGTGTCCCTGGACTGAGAGTGATCTAGTCCTGCAGTGCACTCAGATGATCTGGAGCAAGGGTAGAAGGAACGGGGAGAACCTTGCTCTCTTCCCATTCCCTGGTAGGCCATAGGGCTCCACGTGATGCCTAGTAGTGGAGGCACATATGATCCTTATGAAATTTTCCAGTGGCCCTGTGCCTACAGGAGAGCTTCAGATGGGTCGGTATGGCATGCCTACTTTCTTGTAGCTCCATTCCCTCTTTATAGAAATGGGCACAATCTCATTTCCTTACAGAAAGATTTTACTAATTGCTAGTGTTTTGGGTATTGTGAGAGCACCTGGAAGTAAATAACTCCTGTAGAGAACTTTTTGGTGGCGAGGATTTCAAAACAAATCCCAGTATGTGATTCTGTTTTTACCTAGCTGTTGTGTCCCACTTTAGAGTGTAATGTTTCCTGCAAGAATTTCACATTTCCATGCTTGGCTGTTTTAGTGTCCTCTTGGTGAACTGTTCTTTGTTCTCAGGGCTTGCTTGGGCTGATACTGTAAATGTCCTGGCAATTACTAGGTTTGATTTAGTAAGTCTAGATGTTTGCACATGTCTTTTGATCTTTAATAAATAAATATTGTGGACATAAATACTTGAAAATTGAAGCAGTTAAGAAAGCTTTGCAGAGAACTTGTCTGCAAGAATTGATACAGTTTCACCACCCATCTTATTTAGCTATGCTATATTAGATTTTTTTCTGTGTCCAGTTTGCCTGTTAACTCATTTAAGCAGGTTTCATCTGATCATATTCAGATACCTCTATTTTACTTACACACATTTTTTAGTCAATGGAGCAGAAAGTGCACTTGAAAGATGTCAAGTCTGAAAATAAAGATCTACAAGAGGCCAGATAACTATTTTCTCTGTAGAGTACCCCTTCTTCTCCTTTGACCAGAAATGGAGCCCACGGCAACAAGCTCAGATGAAGATTCAGCTGATGTTAGAGAACAAAAATCCCAGCTTTAATATTCCTGTATTCCTGTTGGTTACTTGTGTGGAGGTCAAACCTGAGGCTGTGGTTTGACTGTGCAGAAAACCCAGCTTTAGGGCTCCTACAGCTGTACTAAAAGCACTGAGACCATGAAATATAAAATGCTGACTGCTATAAAACTTCCTGTCAATTCAAATTTGTTCAAAATCTCTCAAAGCCTCCCAGCTTAAGATTTAAATTTTTATTGCTAGGAGTCTTCCTATGGCTGGCATAAAGCTGACCTGTAAATGTGCACTCTGGCTAATTCAGCAGAAACATAACCATGTACCTGGATCTGATTTGTACCACTGGGTAATCCAGAATAAAACAGATTTGCTGCTGTCCTGAAGGATTTCAGACCTCAGACCATCACAGCAAAACCATCTAAACACAGCAAAAGTGTGTCTTTGAGTGAAAAACCTCCTTGATTCAGTTCCGAAGTAGTTTTTTTGCTATTGTTTCTTTCTTTTTTTTTTTTTTTTTTTTTGCTATTTGTTTCTAACTAATAAGTAAAAGCTACACTTGAATAGAAATTAGTACACTAATGTCTTTTGCTGGTAGTAGATTTATTTCTCTGGTGCTGAAATGCCCAGATGACTTTAGGAAAACAAGTACAATGCCTTCATCTATATATATATAAAGATTTACGGTACATGTCAAACATAACCTTTAAAGCAATTATAAAGTCATCTCACTCGGGATGAAGGCAATTTTTTGAATAACTGTATGTATGTTTTTCTGGAAGTTTAGGCCAGGATGGAAATGCCAAAGGGGTTATCTTAGAGGATTGGGTCTTGGCCATTTGCGCAAACCACCTTTTAAAAACTGTTAATGGGACATTTTAATGACCCTTTACATTTCTGTTTCCCCCTATGAGACAGTGATCATTGGAACTCTTTACATCATTCCTTTAAGGACAACATAGGAAGAAAAAGCTCAATTTGTCAGAAGAGAAAAAAAATCTTATTGTTTATGCATTGAATATCCACATATGCTTTTTGACAGTTCCAGCCCCAACTTATTTAAAGAAAATATTCTTATTTTTCCATAAGCAGTCATTTAAGACAGCTTTTTTGCTACCTTAAGAAAGCCTCATAGAAGCAGCCTCTCTTCACCTGCATACCATATGTTTAACTTGGTATTTTGAACTAAAAGGCTGGAAGGAAGAAAGTGTGTTACTACCTGAGCCATAACTAAAAACTTTCACTGAGGACTGGAGAAGGAGATAGCCAGTTTATTTACGTGGCTGGTATTTCAGCCTTTGAGAGCACATCTTATGTGGACGTGCTGAGTGGAACAAGGGCAGGTAAAAGCTGATTTTTCTGGCTGTAAATACTCCAGGGATGAAGGTGAGAAGAGCTGATAAACACTAAGAAGAGGAGAGAGCTGTAGAAGCTGCATGTCTGTGGGTATAAACTGATTATGAATACATTTAAGCCAGAATACAGACCATTTCCAGCTATGCAAAGTGTTGGGGCAGCTCTCCAGCAAAATATTAGAGATGTAAGTGTTCTTTACTTCTATTTGAAATTCAGTGAGTTTTATTGCTTAGAGCATGAAAAAGTTGCTGTGATAGCTGAGGTCTGGATTTGATGATGCCCAGGAGTATCTTTGTGGCTGGTGGCACAAAGAAGGGGATCAGGCAGCTCTGCTCACTAGATGCTGGGGGCACAGCTTTGGGAAGAGGCATGCACCCAGGCTGCAGCCATGCAAAGTGGCTGGCTTGTGGCTGGATGGAAAGGAGTAGGACTTGGCTGTTTGCACTGCTGAGTGAGAGGGGACCATGCTTCTGTCAAGATTTTTGCAGCATCTTTTTGATCCTCAGAAAGCATCTGGCACAAAAGCTTCTTTTCTTGCAAAGGAGAGCGCCTGTCTTGTGCTGTGGGTTGGCTTTGGGTTCAGTCTGTGGGCTGCCACAGCAGTGGGGTGTAAGCCTGAGCCCTAAAACCAGTACTTAGCATGGTTAGAGTATTTTTAAGATGAAATCCCATGAAAGGCTAATCCCCTTTGTGGGTCCTCCTCAAAGTGAGTGGTCATGTAGTCTCTGCACCATCATGATCCTTCTATCTGAACAGGATTAATATTGTTTCCATATGACATGCAGTATATTAATTGACATTTGCCACCCCAGTACTTTCCCAGTGGAGATGTTCTGTGCTTGCAAACATACTATCTGCAAATTCTTAGTGCACTTTATCCTTGAAAGTGCTAATGAAAATCTCAACAGACCACACTACTGAGATGTAGGTAAAATGGGAGATTTAATTACCAGAGAGTGTGAATCAGTAGCCTCAGAGGGATTCAGAGCAACCAGGACAAAATCTCTTGGGTGGAAAGTTGTCCCCAGGAACAGGGATTCCTTTTCACAAGACGGGGCTTTGGGCCCAGGGGGCTGCCTGTTCCCAGTTCTGGCTTGTTTTACTCCAGACAAGTCTAGGCAATTCCAGTGTGGGCATAATCTAGAGTATTTTGTGTATAGGTCTGTACTCAATGCAAGGCAGGTGGGATGGTCTGGCAGATCTGTCACCTACAGCAAGTAAGCAAGGTGGTGGTGACTCCATGGAATTTTCTCACATGGGTCTTGAGTCTATTTTGTGGAAGTCAAGAGTAAAAATAAATTTCTTCCTAGCATTGAGATTTCCATTTTTATCAGGCAGGTCTATTTTTTCCCTTGATGAACAGCTTACCACCTTTCTATTTTTTGCTTCCATTGGCACTAGACACCTGAGCCATTCTTCTCACCAACACAAAGCCGTTCAGCTCAGTGCTGTGCTGTCTGTTACATCTGGAAGGAGTATTTCCTATTTATGCTTGTCTGGAGTAATTTTTCCAAAGCCAGAAGGTTTTGTTTGAGAATATCAAATCCCTTGAAAGTACCGTATAATTATCTACATGATTAATTTAAGTGTCTGCCGTGGATCTGCAGTGAACTCAGGGGCGTAGACAAGCAACCCGCAGCGTATTGATGCCCACAGCTTTTCCTGTGGGGAGAAGGAATGGGGTTTTGAAGGTTGCCTGCCTCTGGCAGCGTGGAGGGGGCCATCATCCTCTATCTCTGGAGGGATGTGTGTGCATGGAAGGGGAGAGCCCTCCAGCAATGCTGCTAAATGAATGATGGATGAGTTTTGCGTGGAATGCAGATGCCTTTGAATGCTCTGACAGCTAACTGCAGGATTGAAGCTGAAGTCATCGTCAGTGCCCTTTGCCAATGCAGAGGAGATTTGGAGATTTGAGCTACAATTCTGAGCTGCTTTCAAGGAGCCCTGAGATCTCCAGGGACCCTGGCAGTGCTTTTGATCTGGGAATAGCTGGCAAAAGACGCTCCATAATATGTCTACCCAATGTCAAACCTGAGAAACAGCTGAGAACAAAACTTCTTAAATTATTAGGCAAAAAGAGCCTCAAAGTATGATCTGGTCCAATCTTCTCTAGAGCTTGAATGGTTTTGAACTGTATGTGGTCACTGAAAGCTGTACCAAAGTTTGCTGTTAAAGCAAAGGGTGTAATTGTCACAAGGGTGTCATTGTCATAACTCATAGATGTTATCCATTAAATGACCTCTTACTGTACTCTCACTAGGACAGAAAATTATGTTGAAGGAAGTAAAAGTAAGAGGGATTGAAATGGAGAAATCTTAACGCCTCCCACAACCCAAGAGATATTTGCTCCAACCATTGTTCATGGCAGATCTCTGACCTTCTGCAGAGACCATGAGTGTTGGAGACTCCAGCAGGTGAGATAGTGTTCCCCAGTGTCTTGATATTCTTCATCCTTCTGAGTGTTACGTAACCACTACCTGGATGTGATTCACATGCATTACTCCATCATAGACAAGAGGAACAGACTGCTTTTCTCCTCATGGTCACTGTGGGGCATTTTAAAGTACGTGAGGACCTTTAACTTGTGCTCTCAAATCCTACCTGCAATACTTTCTTCTTTTTAGCAGGCCCTAATTTTTTGAATATTTCCTAGTAATTCACACTTTCAAGACTGCCAAGTCATGTCAGAACTCTTCCAATTGGGAAGTTTTGCTGCTGAGACCTTCCCAGCCCTGTGTGAAGCAACAGAAATACTTCATATGCCTTGTTACCTTTGTCCCTGCTGACACATCCTGAGACTATGACCCTTTTTTTTCTCCAACAGCAGGATATTGACAAGAATGATTCCCTATAAACCTTTGAAAATGTTCAAAACCAAGCTGGGTGGGGCTCCTGTCTGGAGCAAGGTGTCCCTATCCATGGCAGGGGGGTTTGGGACCGCATTCCTTCTTAACCCAATCCATTCTGTAATTCTGTGAAAATGCTGCATCTCTGGCCAAAGATTTGCCACATAGCCAATCCCTTCTAAGTGAGATATTTCTTTTACAGTACTCTGCATTTGTCCTTGATGAACTTTACCCTAATTTTTAGAGTATATTTTTCTGATTTTTGCCAAAATATTTTAGATGCTAATCCTGTCCTCCAGTATGTCTGCAGACACGCCCATCTTTGTGGTAATCTGCAGATTTAATATGCTTTCATTGTCCAGGTCACTAATGAGTGTGCTGAGCAAAACTAGACTATACAGATCCAGCAGAGCTCCACTTTCAGTGTCCTTCTTTTTCACAGAATGTCATTAATAACTACTCCCTGGGTATGGACTTACAGTAGTCTCATTTAATCATATTTCCCAAGTATATTTATGAGAAAGTTGTTTGAGACAGTAACAAAAGCTATAATAAAGCCCAGATGAACTATATTCGACAAATTCTCCGTTATGAAAAGAAATGAAGTTGATTTCGCATGATTTTATTCTTGCCTCTTCTGTGTCTGCTGCTGCTTATATTTTTGTTCTCTTCCACATAAATGCAAACTATTTCTCTGTTTGATTTGGAGTTTTTTGATGATTGATGCTAGATTGACCGATATCACATTTTTCTGCTGCTTCTCCTTCTACCCTTGAAGACAGCACTGCATTTGCTGTTGTCCTTAATTCTGACCCCTTACCTGTTTGAATTCTCACAAGTGACCAGCCATCTGAGATGATTTTAGCTGGTTTGTAGGAGATTTAAATGGTGTTTTTCCTGACTCTGCTGGACTGGAAATGACTGAATTGAACTAATCTCTTACTCTGGAACAGGCAGAGAAGAGGGTAGTATGCCTCTGTACTGATACTGTATCACACTGTGTACTAATCCCCCATGCATAGTTGGTAATTTTAACAAGGACTAAAGGAAAACTCAAACCAGTGTTGCCTCTTTCCTGTCATTTCTCAATAACTTTCTCTCTGAGCAATGTTTTTAAGGATTGCCTTCTTCATATTAATATGCATATAAAGGGTAACTTTTTTTTTATCTTCTGCAAGTTTCATTTCATTTTTATACCCTGATGTTTCTATTATTTTTGCCTATGTGTTCATGCTGTTTTTTTAAACTTGTGCTCAGTAACCTTTTAGTGTTCTTTCTTCTTGTCTTTGAGGAAAATAAAAAGCTCGTGATGCTGCCAAGTCTTCTGATCCTTCTTCATTGAGATGCTATTGTGCCTATGCCTTTTAAGCACAAAATATTGTTTCTTCAAGAAAATATAGCTCACCTTGATTTCTTTTTCCTTTAAACTTTTCTCCATGAATTCTCTCCTAGCAGTTTCTTTTTTTTTTTTTTTTTTTTTTAATGTACTGAAGCCAGTCATTTCTGTTTTGCTGTTCCAAATCCCTTGATTTTACAGGCATTCTTACATGAGTTCTTTCCACCTTCTTATCCCCTACACATCTCTCTCGAGGCACTTCCTTGCTGATTACGTGATCCCATCCATTATGTGAGAATGTTGCTCTGAAGGCACCAGGACTTTCTATCTCCTACTACTTTCTTTTTCTAGCAGATATCTCATGCTTCTACTTTCCCATTATCATTGAGTCAGCTGTTATCAGGTTCTTGGTTTAGGGTTTGTTGTGCCCTCCCCTGTATTTTGTTTTGTGCTTTCTGCCTTTATTATTAACTAGATAATTTAGCAGTTCTTACTCCTCCTGTCTTCTGGATCTCAGAGCAAATATACACATCATTCTCAGTATGCCAAGAGATTCTGCCTCTACTTTTTCTTTTTTGTCCACATATAAGCTATGCATTTTTAGATCAATATTCCAGATATAGGTCTTACAACAGTAAGTTCCAGTTATGTCAGTTAAATCATTGCTTTTGTCTTAAATATGAGACCTTAAATAAGACTTAAATTCTGTGTTAAAAAACCCCACATACTCACCAGTGTTGCATTAGGTATCTAAAATGCTCAGAAGATTTAACCTTATCTCCTGATCAGTCTGTGTCTGTATTATCACCTCTTGTTTTAGACATGTGCCTAGGCAGTTTCTGTCTTTATTCTTCCCCTTTTCTTCCCTTTTTTCCTGCCCTGAGCCTATCTCAGAAGTCTCTCTTACTGAGCAAGGGGCCAGTTCCTCCTTTCCCAAGCTGATGTCTATCCCTGTTGAGCCACTGGTGTAACATCAGCCTCTTGGTTAAGATGCTGGCGTCCTCCTGTAGAAGCATCACGTGGCCCTGAGCTGTTGATGTCCTTGAGCTTTGTCCTTGCCTTTTGAGCTTGTTGTTGACCCTGAGCATTCTTGGGGTCACTTCTGTCCATCTAAGTTTTGCCCCACAGCCAAGGAGGTGGCAGAACTTAGTATACAGTTTTTGGGTAGCAGCATTTTGGAAGAGCCTCCCTCTACACTAATTCTTTTGGGGTTATAAACTCTTCCTACAGCTTTTCTAGCTAACACAAGCCTTTCATGCACATCTGCAAGAGCAGACCTGCAGACTGCAAGCTCGAAGCTGCTGCTTTCTTCGGTTTTCCTGGTGCACAGCTCACTGAGCAGCATCCACTGCTAGAAAATAAAGCCCTGAAAGAATCCGGTCAACCAGACCTGACTGGAGTCAGGGTTTTTTCTTGTTTCGTAGATCCTAATGATCCTGGCAAAAAAACCCTGTCTCATCCTGTTGCCTGCTAACCTCTGGCTCCCACTGGCTCCTGGCTGTCTGTGTGCCTCCCTCTCCAAAATGCAGGCAATTGGGGGATTCACCTGCCCTACTCTTTTCCCAGGAAACTGGATGGTCACTTCTCTTAGACGTCTTACCCACAAGGTGGCTGTGAACCACTGTTGCCATGAAGAGAGGGACCCCATTGGCATATTTGCCTTTCTGTTTGCTGCTGCCCATCTCTCGTGCAGCTTGGCGGGGAGCTAAGTCCGGGAAGAGACCGGTTTAAGCCTATCCAGCCCAAAATCACCGGCATGGACGGCGGAGCTGTCAGTCAGGACAGCAGGGCCGCCAGCTTCAGTCGCCGGTGAGGCCGGTGCCCCTCCAGCGGCCCTTTGAGCAGGAGTGTCTCCCCCGCTCGGGTCAGAGCCCCGGAGCTGCGGCAGGAGCATCCCCTGGGCTCTGTAATCCGCATTTCACCGCCAAGGTCAGGAGCTAATGGTGACCTTTTATTCCCTTGCTGAGGAGAGCAGCTGGTGCCCTCAAGTGGTAAATGGCAGGAGGAGAGCGGCCGGCCCGTGCGAGCCGGCCTTGGGCCGCGGGCGGGGGCTGCGGCTCTGCGGCGGCTCGGGCACTTCTAACCGCGCTGTTTTGCCCTCGCAGGACGAGACGCCGTGGTGCTCGTGGTGGGAAGGACGCTTTGTACCCGACAGAGCGGGGACACCGGCGGCAGGCAGACCTGGACGGCCACAGACGCTGGCAAACTTGACCCACCAGCCTGTTCGTAGGGACGGCTGTAGCGCTGTGACACCAAACATCCTTCCTTGACTGTGCTCTTGGAGAGCTGGAACCCCCCACAAAATCTCCGTGAGACTAGATGGAGCTTGCTTTGGACGTGCAGTCCCTCTCCAGCATGTCCGACTGGGGCCGGGGCTGAGGCCGTGAGGGGATGCCCAGGTACAGCGATGCCCATCACACAGGACAACGCGGGGGTCTTCCTGCCCCTCCTGTGCCAGTGGCTGCAGAACAGCTGGCGGGAGGGGGCCGAGGGAGCCGAGCAGCAGCTCTGCCGCTCGGCCGTCCAGAAGCTGAGCGAGTACATCCAGCTCAACTTCTCTGTGGACGAGAGCAACCTGCAGCCAGGGAGCTGTGGGACTTTGGATACGGAGATCTGCACCATGTACCTGGCCCAAGAGATGCGGAAAAATGAAGTCCTGGGCTTGAGCTTTGGGAATATCCCTGCTCTGGGGGACTATGGGGAGAAGCGCCGGGGAGGAAAGAAGAGGAAGGCGCATAAGGGGCCTGTGCTCGATGTTGGGTGCATCTGGGTGACAGACTTGAAGAAGAACAGCCCGGCTGGGAAGTGTGGGAGAGTGCGCCTGAAAGACGAGATCCTTTCTCTGAACGGGCAGCTGATGGTCGGTGTGGATGTCACCGGAGCAAGGTAAGGGTGGTAGAGCCGCCAGCAGCAGCTGCCTCTGGTGCCACGTGGTGCAAATCACAGTTGATACTGTTGGAAGGCCAGGAGCAGAGGTTTTGACCTTTGCAAGAGAGAGTCTTGGATTCGTTCTTAAGGCCTTGTAGAAAATAAGTAAGAAAAGCAAATTGATAATTAGCCTGCGTGTGCTACTAACACTTCCGCTGAAAAATTTCAGGAGTCACTGGGTCAAAAAATTACACATCATAATCGCCAGAGGGGCTCTACTAAAATAGGAGCCTTCCTGGTTTTGTATAAAATGGTTTTCTTAAGCAAAAATGAACACAGATGCAGCAGCACTGGAAGATATTTTTACAGGTGCTCATATTTTTTGTTGAATTATTTCAGTTGAGAAAAGTGTATTTGACAGCTAAGTGTTGTCTGAGACTTTATCAAAGCGAGACATTTTTGTATTTTCCAGTTTCGAACAACTTCATTTTAATAAATTCCCTTTGATTTTAATACATTTGCTCTCTTCTTATGTCTCCTGATCCAGAAAACTTGAAATCTTTAAGAGTTCAAATCAAAAATTAGGATTCTTGTAATGGTACAGATTATTCTTGTGGTGGTTTTTTTTTAATTCAGCTATTCTGTGCTGTAAAATCAGTTATTGTCCCAGTATTGCTCTTTGTGGGCTGGTAGACTTTCTCACATTACCCTTTGCAAAGGCAAAACCCTTTCTCTGCTGTAGATGAGGATGTAAACATTCACTCATACCTGAGGTTACAATGTACGTGAGGGCATGAAATTCTCCCCCTCTTGCCAAAAGGGAATTTATTTTGGGGGTGGACATTTTTGGAAACCAAATCCTAGTGAAGTGACCCCAACAGACAGGATCACTTCACTTCAATGTGGCAGGAGTTTGGGCTGACCATCACTCCCAATTCTGACATGTGGCAGAATAAAAGCAGTGACTCCTCAATCTGTGGGTGTTGGACAGCTCAACCTTCTATGGTTTTACAGGTAGGAAGATAACCTTCTGTAATTCCTAGCTTGTAATTCAGTAAGTGTATACATATTGGTACTGTGGCAGTATCAATCAGTGGTACCTCCAAATTTGAGAGTGTTTATGGCAAAAGGCACTTAGTTTGCTGTTTCCCCTTTGTCAGATGTCACTTTTTCTAAATACAAGGGAATTGCTTGCAGTGGGCAGCAATAATGTTATCTTATTAAAAATGCAAAATGAGAGTTAATAGCCAATGAAGCTGAGAATATTGGGCTATCTGTCCTTTTTGGCTTGTCTCTGAGGGCTTAATATGGGGCTTGTTCCTTTTGGAAAGCTCTGTTATTAAACCGGCAAGCTGTGACTGCAGCTAATGGGAACTAAGTGCTCCATTTTCCTTACTTTTTTTTTTTTTTTTGCCATTACAAAGACACAGTTTTAGTAGTGTGGAGCCACTGTTCTTAAAATCTTGGTTTAGAATATTCAGCATCCAATTTAGGATAAAATTTAGGACATTTTGTAGTCAAAACCCATTTTATTTTCAACATCCAAAGCATCCTTGTCTAACTTACTGTTGACTGCTGTTTGACAAGGGTGATGTTGATGGATGGCAGTTTAGGACCTTGAGGATGCTCCCAGTTTGGAGAGCTGGCTTTTTCCTATGTGAGAGCTGGCTGGCAGCTCCAACCCCATGTTCCCACATTGTGCATCTGGAGTGCTTGAGGATGCTGTGAGAATCTTTCAGTAGCTTTCTCCACTGGGGTGCTCAGAAGGGACATAATTCTGTCTAGCTTTATAATAGTATGAAAGGCAACATCAACTTGCCTTCTGGGAAGACTGCTTCCAAGAAGAAGCTTTCCTAGAGAATTCCATATTGCTGCTATGGTGGAAGTAGCAAAGCCCTTTTCCCCTTAGTTTTTCAAGGTGTTGTTGGGGCAGGACAGCACACTGTCTGACTAGCACATTGTCTGACAGCACACTAGTACTGATTCAATTTCTGACTGCCTAGTTATTCCCTGGCTGAGTGAGAAACATTTCCAGGTCGATACAAGGGGATGTGGGTGCTCTGATTTGTGGTGTGATTTACTTAGTGGGGCCTGCACATGATCAGTGAAGGTAAAATATTGCCTTAGTTCCTGCAGCACCAGGTTAGACTCAGCAAGCAAAATCACTGTTTGTGTGTTTATTCCACGCCTGCCAAGTGTTCCAGGGCAGCCCTATCTTGCCTGATGAAGGAATTTTTCACACTGATGCTATGGAGAATCTTCTGATTTATTCCCTTTACAATGGAGGAATTGGCATGGGGGTCTCACAGCTCTGCCACTTCCCACATTGCAGCAGGGCTTGCAGAAATGTTCTCACATACCCTGGGCTTCATGTAACCTCAGCTTTAGTTCCAGCCTGCCATCCAAACCCTCCCTGTTCCAAGGGGCTAAACTAATGCACCAGAAAACAAGAGAGAAGAGGTGAGGGTACACAGTCCTTTCTGCTATCTTATGGATGTGGTCAGCCTCTAGAGGATGCAGGGACAGGTAACAGGAGCTGGAACCAATTGGGCAGCCCTGGATAGACAGGGCTGTTTTGGCCCTTGCCTGGTGGGCCTACAGGTCATCATGTCTCAGAGTGGTGATGGAGTCAGACACAGTAAGAGCAGCACAACACTTCCTGGAGGAGCCAGCTGTGAGTACCACTCATCTGTCTCTCCTTGCTAAAAAAGCTGAATATGACTTCTTTAAAGAAAAGTTATTTATTTAAATTCCACATGATTTCCATGTAAACAGCAGAGATGGGTTGATTATTGCTGAACTTGTTTCTTTTAATTTTTTTTCCTTTCTTTTAATTTAAAAAAAACATTATGCAGTAATAAAATAATCAAAGCTTTTTGCTTAACAGGGTATTATTACATTAGAGAGGAATAATGTAGGTGGTGTCATTTTTGGTGATGTTAGTGATTGAAGGAAAATTATTGCTCTCTTTAGAGTTAGCAAATTGTGTGTCTATCAAACACAATTGCAGGGAAATTAGCTGTATTGGAATACTGAACAAAGGTTAGTCAAAACTCTGCAGATTTATTTATCTATCTTCTGTCTATACAACCATATCTCCAAAATGCATGGGTTATGTTCCCTGCGACAACACCTTCCTATGTATTTTGGATCTACTCTACTCATTTTGGGCTATTACTCACTTGCTGAAGGGATGCTGTTAGTATTTCTAGAGATGACAGATGAATCCTTCATTTCTTGAACATAACTGAGTGGGGCTTCTTTGAGAAATTCCTTGGAGCACTGCAAAAAAAAATTTTTTTCATTCATATAATTCAGTTTGAAATATTTGATTATGAATTTCATCAAGCATAGCTGCGGTGCTTGGACACAGCTACCATATACATTTAATCTTTAAAATCAGTGCTAAGTAGATTTTCACATTCATTTTTGTAAAAAGCAGAGTAAGATACATCACCAGTGTTGACAGTGTGGTAGAAACATGGTATTATAATTTTGTCATTGACAAAACCCAACCACTCCTTCAAGATATCTTTCTCATTGCCAAAAATCACCAAACATTGCCATATGTGGGAATACAGTCAGAGAAGTGGCTGGCTTCTTTTTAACCCACAAACCGAAGTTGCTTCCAAAAAAACCAAAGAGAGATATTTTGACAGCCATACCTTTGCACAGTACTTTTTTAGTCTCTCCTCTTCAGTCAGTGTCCTGGGGAAGTTGCTAAGACTCCTCCTCAGAATAGGTAAGGCATGCCAAATTTCAGGGAATTCAGTTTCCTTTCAGAGATGTTGAGAAAGACCTTTAGGAATCAGGTCTGCAATGGAGAGGGAGCTTCAAGTGCCACTACTAAAGGCAAATCTTTTACTTTAGCTGAAGCTGAGGGTTTCCAGTAGAGCCAAGGTCTTTCATGAATGCTTGCTGCTACTGCACATCTTATGTTCATGCCTCCGGGATAGCTGGAACTATGAAGGTAAAGTCCTGCTCCTCCTCACACATCAATGCCATTAGTAGTTGTCTGATATATGGACATTCTAAGCACTGTCCTGCCTCTCTGCAAGTGCTAGCAGCTGATTACAAAGGACATTTCAAAATGTCCAACAAAATTACAGGTCTCAAAATGTGCATAGCACTTTGTGCTGCCTGCTGTGGCATTAATTAACAGTCCTAGGCTCTGCTGGGTGAAATCTTGATGTTCTTTGTGAAAAAATGAGTTCTTGCTGGTGCTGGAAACAAATCATGCAGTTTTTGGCTGTAATTAGAGACAGATTCTGCTCTGAACAGGGGTCTTCACGAGGGCAATCTTCTTTGTTCCTGTGCTGTGAGCCCTGCAGACAAGGAGCAGACCTATACCTGCAGAGCAGTGCATGTGCTGTGGGGCTGGGAGCAGTGAAGTATTTTCTGTGTCTGAGAAGAGCTGCTTAAAAATCTGGATGTGATTTAAAAACTGTTTTTTCTGAAGACAAACACTTTCAAGGCACTTTTTTATTGAGATCCCCTTTCCTCAGAAGTTTGAATGGGATTATTATTTATTTTTAATAAACTGCTTTGCTCCTGCAATAAAAATATTTTCTTGCTGGGAGAAACATCCTTCCCCTCCAAATGTGGTCACTCTTTGATATTCAAGTGCTCCAGTTTTACATTTTCCATGGGGCACTGCTTCCTACCATGCTGTGTTGAGGCACTGTCACTGCTTCAGGAGGATGGCTGTCTTTGCCATGACTACTTTGTCCCTGACCTGGCAGCTGCAGTTGTCTTTGGAGGATCTGCAAGATTTTGTCTAACTCTGTTACTCAGAGTTTATTCAAAATGCATCCATGTGCCCCTGCTGATATGTGGGGATGGGATACTGTGGGAACTCCCTCAGCACATCAGCTGCAGCCCTCAGGCTACGTTTTGGGTAACAAATCCATTCCTTAGTAGGATTGTGTGTTGAGGTGTATGAATGCCTGTGATATGGTGGAAGGGGGTAGTTCAAGTCTCTCTGCCTATGCTGGGATTGTGTTTCATTGGAGTTTTTTGGGGGTTTATCTTCCTGGCAGTGCAATCTCCTTTATACATCCTTTTTATTACAGAAAAATCACCCCAAGAAAACCATCATTGGTCATCAGAGAAAGCTTTGTCTAACAGCACCCCCACCTCCCAGGCACATCAGGTTGCATGGATCGATTGCTCTGCCTTTACTGTGTTTCCTCACCTCCTTCCTATAATAAAAGTGCTGCCAACACAAAGTGCTGCTCAGTATAAGCAGCTGCTTTTCCTGGTGTTAGTAGGGCCTTCTCTTGGTTATGTCCACAAGAAAATGTTTTTGTTTTAGTAGGAAAAATAATGGAAATTTATCCTGTCCCTTTGCCTTTGGCCAAGGGGCAAACATTTCTGTGTAAGCTCCTTGTTAAAATATTAACAGCACTGACTACACAGTGAAAAACAAATACAGTGGTCCTGGAGACTGCAGCCTCCAAATGCAGTCTCAGGGAATAAAGTTCTCATAACTGACCTAAAAAATGCCCCCAACCTGTTGTGGAATTGAATTAGTTTCCTTTTTTATATTATATTACCAATCTTCCTGCTGCTAAGTGATGGATCAGGGCACAGAGGTTGAAATGTGGGGCTTGTTATCATGGGCAAGGATGAGAAGCCTTTGCTGATGTGCCCTCCAAGCTTCCTGGTGCACAAGTCCCGAGGATGGAAAATAAGCAGCACATAGGGAATTTGGTTGAGTGTTTCCTCATCCTGTTGAGCTGCTGTGAGCTGGGATACAGTAAATGTGTGCTAAACCTGCACAAAATGAGAGAAAGCCTATGGGTGTCTAACATTTGCAAGGCGCAGCCTAAGTCTCATTGTGCTCCTGAGATCTGGAGCATGCAGTCCCCTCTGAAGCATGGCTGCTGTATTTTACACTGATAGTGGATATAAATCCCCTGCTTGATAGTGGATATTAATTCCCCCTTCTCCCCTCTCTTAAAATATAGCAGAACTGGGAAACTAAGAAAGAGATGTTTTTCTTCCCTTCTTTTATATTTCCTGGAGGGTATGAGCAGACTTAGCCACACATGTTGAGAAATAAATTGCTCTGAAGAAATGAGCTTTATTCCAAATCCTCTCTTAAGAGCCAAAGTCTTATATAGAAGGTCACTAATCCCCAGACTCAGCAGAGATCATTTACCTGGTTTGTCATCTTTTCTTTATTAATCTGAGTGTGTCTTCACTCAGTTTCCCCTCCTCACCTCACCCTCTGGTTCCTCGCGTCCTGCTCAATGTTCCCATGCCAAGCTGCTGTAGAGGCACAACTCATTCCCTTGTAGCAATGGCCACCAGCAACATCCCATCACCACAACTGCCTCCTCAACAGACATTCTGAACCCCTCATCTGCCTCAAATTTGCATCTTATCTTTTTGCTCAGACAAGTTTTATCTAAAGCCCATAAAAAGTGATGGAAAGACTTCCACTGATTTAAATAGCTCACATCCTCTACGTGTTTGCATGTTTGTCCAAAAATGTAGGGATCAATATGCTCATCATCGCCATAGTGTCAGCACTGAACAACACAGCTGTCCTCTCTCTAGAAATTGTGATTCCCCAGGAGCATACGTGTATAACTAGGCAACATCCTCAGGGTCATCTGCCAAAATTGCTCCCAGCCTTGCCCCTGCACACTTGCTTTTCAGAAGCATTGCATCAAGCTTGGAAAGACTTGGACAGTGGTTGGTGGTGTTGCCTTAGGAGGTGTAAAAACTTCAGAGGTTATAGAGAGGGTTTTTTTCTGTGCTTTGTTTTTGTTTTAATGTGCTGTGAAAGTTCTGATTAGAAATCTGTACCTTGCTGCCCAGTGTATGGCTATGCCTCTCCATTTAATTTGCTGGTTTGACCATGCTGTAATTACAAGAGAACAAGCCCAGTGTTTGGGAGGGAGCTTTGTCCTCCCTGCTCTTCCCTCCCTGCTCATCCTCTGTGGGAACAACCTGTTTTGGTGAATCAGCCTTGTGCCTTGTCATTTACTTTGATACCAAAGTGCTAGCAGGATCCCTTTTACATCCTGAGTGGGATTTTCAGCCTGACACACAGCAAGCATTTCGTGCTCTCAGGTCATCTGAAGTACAGTCAGGGTGCAGGAGAACGTAGCTAATTGGCAAACTGCTGGAATGTGCAAAATAAGAGTTGCTTTTTTCCACTGCTCAGCCAAGTAACAGGTGAGGCCTTCAGCCACAGTGTCATTTATTTTCACAACCTCTCCAGCAGTGCATTTGCTAGCACAGAACAGTGTTTGAGCCATCAATAATTAAAAATACAGATGTTCAAAGACACAAGCAAGGAACATTCCATGCCCATTATTCCTACTCTTTCTATAATGCTCGTGCCCAAACACACCAGTTTGCCATGTGCAGTAATTCACAGCATCTTCTAAACTGTAAATATGACTTTCTCTTCGTATTCTGGGAGTCCAGAATTTTGTACAAAGCAGGCTGTGGGCTAAAGATTGATTTTCTTGAGACAGATGCTCTGAGCTGCTACAAAACGAAGAGGTGACTGGAGCAAGATTACTGAGTGGCAGTGAGAATCCTAGGAAGTTGCCCTTTTCCACCTGTACTGACTCATGTGTCATGAGCCCTGGAAAGGAACAGCTTCTCCAGTCCTCGTTCAAATAGTTTTTCTTACAGCATAGTCTAAGTGAGTAGCATTCTCATTCTTAGTTGTGTTTTGCGGCTGCTCTGCAAGCTGGACGTGATCATACCTTCTTGGCAAACTCTGGGTGTGACAATTGCTTTCCTGGAAGATGTACTAGAACTAAACTGTGACTCTCCAGAGCTAAAAGTATTAACAGTGATGGCAGCTTAAAACCCACTTATCCCCTGTCACTGGAAATCTGGCCTGACTGGAAAGGGCAGGAGCAGGGAGGGTTGGAAAATGGTAAACAAGGAGTCAGAAGCTCAACATCAGCCTCAGAGACAGTTTGTCAACATGGACCTGCCATCTATGGACATAAGTGAGAGGATAACTACAATAAACACAGATGAGATCAGCAAAGAGACAGGTATATAATCACAGAGAAAGCTGTTGCAGTGGATGGCTTTTGGGATGGGATTTTTTAATATGGAAAACTCATTGCTTTTTTTAGCTCATGTGATACTTGCATCCAGCTCCAAGCAGTATCACATGCTCCTTGAAACTCACTTTTCTGTCTCCTTTTTATCAGATGTTGACTAAGATGGGAAGGGCATATGTATCAACTGCAGACTCTGCAGTATCACTCACTGTTCCTGCTTCTTTCTCTGGGTAAAATGTATGATGTTCAGCAAGATCACCTGAACCTCCGAAGGAAAACATGTTTAACAGATCTGTAACAGGGAAAAGATAAGTTGGCAGGCACTGTGACAAGGTTTGGGGCAGTTCAAGAATACTTGTACCTTCCAAAACAGGACAAGAGTAAGGCAAATGGTGACTTAGCAGCAAACTTCACCCTAGAGCATCCAAGACTCAGGAATCCCAACTGAAGCCTCTCTAACAAGAATGTGAGAAACTAGAGGCAGATGGAAAATGGATTCAGGCTTTTTCAAAATAAAACAGAATTGTCAAAACATGACTGAAAGAGGTTACTTTTTCAGCTGATGCCTAAGACTTATTTCTATTGTTTAAAAAGGTGTCAAGGTCTGGTTTTAACCCTTCTCTATAGTCGGTACCAGATGATCTTCAAAAAAACAAACAACTTGCAAAATAAATATTTGAATATAGTAATAACTTTGACCTGTGTTTCCTAGGTCATTACTTGATCACTGAAATAGGTTCAGGCTAGCAGGGTAAGAATTCAATGAAACAAAAGTCAGGGAAGTCTTCCTTCCCATCTTCCTGCACTTTGACCAGTGTCTTTTTTTTGCCATCATAACTAAAGAATTACTAACTGCTTACCAATTTTTCATAGCCTGGGCTATTTTTATTCTGGTAGCAAAGAGAAAAATACAGATATGTGATAGCCAGTAAACTTTGTGGTACCATCTATGTGAATACAGAGCCCTAGGCTAGAGGTTGGGGAATTCTGTCTTGAAAACTCGTGGATGACAAATGGAGCCAAACCAATGTGTGATGTTCTCACTGAAAATGGTTTCTAACGAAAACTAATTGTTCTGCTGAAAACAACATTTCATGTTTTCATCTGTGGAAGAGTTCTACTAAAACAGATTTTTCTCAGTTTCCTCTAGAGGGCAATGTCATATAAATATTTTAAGCAATTTCTGGGTTCTGTCAACCGGGAATTTTAGCCTGTCTTATCTAGGAATTTGCAAGACAACAGTGAAAATTGTTTCTTTACATGCTTTTAAGATGTGTATATACATAATATAATCTGATTGCTGGGCTTGTAGAGTGCAGTAGCTAATCCCTTTAAGAAGCAAGAAATATGTTGTGCATTTTGGGTAGATTTGGCTATTTTGTAATGCAAAGAAGGAACTGCTGATGAAGACCTGACTCTCTTCTCTACCTGTGCAGCTGCAAGTGTTTCCAGGAACTGCCCTTTATGTGACAACTGTAAAAAAGATTAAATCCAGTGCTCCAAGAATGAAGTTACCAGTTGTAGTTTATGTTGGTAGCTGGAACTTCAGAGCAGAGGATAAATCTAAATACCAGGTCTAAGTGGTTCATAAGATCTAGGAAACACAAAGGTATTGTGCTGTTTATTTCCATAAGAATTTATGCATATATTCCTGGGTTTAGTAACGGTATTGCCTGTTTGATGGATGTTAGTAACAGCACAATTTTCAAATTATTTGTCCACATAAACAGCTGCTAAAATCAGTATGACTCAAAGGTGGTCACTCTGGACCTCAGTAATTTAATTTAAGGAACATTTTTAGTCACTGTAGTATAAAAATGGTAAAAATATATATATTACTATAAAATATAAAAATATCTATATTACTATATAGATAAAGGCTATTTTGTTTTCCTTAAAGCTCATGTGTAGGATTTGAAATATATTTCCATGGGCATAAATTTCTTTTTTGTTACCTGTATCATTATCTTCCTTCCTTCTCCCAAACTGACATTTGTAAAAGAAAAATTTGCTCCTGACATTGCAACATAAAAATGGCTTTAGGGAAATCCTTTCACAGTTTTGTCTCCTTTCCTCTCCTGATGGCTACTAGTCCTTTGGAGATTCACCATAATGGCCTTATTGGATTATCTTGCAAATCCCATGCATTTACTGAATTTGTGGGTTAACATTCATGATAAAATATTTTTTTTTCCAAAAAAGTAGCAGGCAATCTGTAGTTGTGAAGTTCTCTAAATGAATAAACCTGTTAGTTTGTTTTTCCCCAAACAGGAAACACAATTATTTGAAGTAAAACACTTATTCCCCAAAGTGCTCTACTTTGAAAACAATGGCCTGTGAATAAAAAACCAGTATTTGTATTGGCTTCAAAACCAGCAGGCATTAGGTAGCAAAGCAAGATTTGCCATGTACTTTTGAGTAATAGCAACTCCAAGAAAAATGTGAGGTCTTCTGTAGGTTTTAAAAGCTTAAATGGGTGAGAATTGCTTTTTATGTATTGCTGCTGGCCAGACTTTTTCCTAAACTCTGCCTTAAGAGAAGTATGATAAGCAGTTTGCAAGTGTTAAGTTCCTGAGAAAAATTTTTAGAGATCTCAGAGGAAAGTAACTATTCTTAGTTTCATTTCTCCTGCTGCATGAGAAGCTTCGTCTTTGAACCTTATATTCATCAGCACCTTCATTTAGGGCTTGTGTTTAGATCTCACTGTCTCTAAATTAGCTGTCAGCTTAATGCTTAATCACTGGGGGATTATTCCTTGCCTGGCTGAAAGGAGCTATGTTTGGGGCTGTGGGTGGTGGGGAGGTTGTGCACCCTCGGCTGGGATCTCTGTTCGTGGGTAGCCCAGGGAATGTCACGCCTGCATGGCTGCAGCTACTGAGGGCGCGACGAAGGCTCACAGCTTTGCCTTCTCCTCGCCTCCTCTGCCTGCCTTGCTGGTGAGTGCTCTGCAGTGCAGCTCTCTTGCTGCTGTGCCTGACAATTCCATAGCACCACGGACTTTGCTGGAATGCCTTCCAATTTGCCTTCCAAATTTTCTCCTGTCACTGCATATCTGTCCCAGCTATACACTAAGTAGTCTAATCCCTGATCTGGTTTTCTGTTGTGGCCTGCATTTGGAAAGTAAGTGGTGTATACAGCAGAGCAGAAAATTATATAGTAATCCAGTTTCATCAGGATGAACTACATGGTTAAAATAAATCGGATTTCAATAGTTCACCAGTTATGCTGTGGAGAAAGAAATAATACTTTAAAAAGGTGTACAGATGCCAAATGGATTAGAAGTTAATGGCTGGTGTATGGAATTCTAAATCAACAAGGGTTTACTACAGGGTTCTGCCTTTAAAAGGACTCTATATTATATAGTGGATGAGAAAGGCGGAATATCAGTGCTTTATAAGAATGATTTTGTGGCTTAAATGCTTTCTCTGATGACCTGAGAAACAAATTATGAACTGTGGAAATGAATTTAGGGATCATCATCACTTAGAAAAAAATCATGCAAGTTAGAGAAGCAAACATCTCTCTTCAGACAGGTATATTTCAGATGAGCTTCAAAACAAAAGAGATAAATGATGAGAAGGTAGAAAAAATTTAGGATGGAAGGAGGACTTAGAAATTCATTAATCCTGGCTGGATGAATAATATTCAGAAGTGTTTTGTCTAATGTGTAATCAAATTAGATATCATTATCTGTTAAAACCATTCAGCCAGCTCTAATAACCAAGGAAACCAGTCCTGAGTCCAGGTGTTAGCTCCCACATTCCCTGAGGTTTTCCCAGCCTCAGGGATATTCTCTCATTTAATGATAGTATCAGTAATAGTATTAAAGAATATCAAAAGTAATAGTCTCCCTTTTTATATAATCTTCTACATGCAGAGCAGCACACCTGGGACATCCTGTCCATGTCCTACATCAGGGGAATCATGAGTGACTTTGTGAAGCCAAGTGAAGATCTCCTCTAGATTAAAAAATGTCATAGACTGTGCTATATATAAGTCGTAAGCTGGTGAATTAATCCAGCATGAACCCAGTGTAAAGAACTAGTTTAAATTCCATATAAAGTTTTGACTTCTTCGCATATTAGTGGCATTTGCTGTTTGCTTGTAGCTCATGCTGCTGTCTACAGTAGGCCCATGCTGGTTTCATCTTCACCTTCCATTTCTCTTCCACATGCTTCTATTTTAAATCATTGACTTGTAATTTATGCTTTCATAAACTGTATATGACTTAGAGCTATGTATCTACCTCCTGTCAAGGTCTTACAGCCTAATCGTTAGCATGTGTGGGCTTAAGAAGTGTTGGGTTCTGGTCAAGCTTTTTCCCCATGCTGTGAACAAGTCATGGCCTCAGTGACAGGGAGGTGATGACAGCAGCTCACTTTCTGCAGGTGCTTGAGCTCTCGGGGGGGGGAAAGCACTTTATTAAAAGCTGGGTTTTATGGCAGAGTGTTTCTTTCCAGGTACTTGCTTGTTTGGCGCAGGGTTATAAAGTCAGAGTACCTTCACAAGGGTTAAAATTCTTTGAAATTCCTTTTCCTGCAGAAGTACATTTGAGCAATACCAGTAAGCTCTAGCTTAGGAAATACCTTCCTGGTTATGAATTCAGCTATTTTTCAGTCTTCCCAAGTATCTCCAAGAGGTGTCGGGGTACAAGAGCGAGATTTTTTAATGTGTAGAGTTTCCTAGAGTAATGACAGAATGGAAAAACTGAATTCTGTTTTTCCAAGGCCTTGAAGCCAAAACCTTGTCCCTTCCTGTGCCTACTGCTTGCTATGTGGGGAAATAAAAATCCAAAAACAAAACCAAAAAAATCCCCTCAGCCTTCTTTTTGTTGTGGTGATCTAGCCAACACACAGCTGAAGTCTGATTTCCATTTACAGTATTTGAGATTTGTGGCAAACTGAGAAGGTCTGAAGCCAATCCTAATGGAGCTGCCAGTTATCTGGTTGGAGTGCTTGCTCCAGTTTATAAACCTTTGCATATTATACCTTATTGCGTTATCTTTTAGAGCTGAAACAGTGAAAAAGTCTCACAAGGCTGAAGACTTTGGATGTGGGTTTATTAAGGAAAAAGGGGCCACTTTATGGCTTTATTGGGGAAAATGTGATTAAGTAGTTTCCTGTTTAACACAACTATTATTTTGAGAGAACTTCCTTGCAAGTATGAACAGGCTAATTGGGAAGCTGAGGAGGAACTGGTATCAAAGGTAAGCATGTGAGAAAAACAGGATTAAATATAATTCATTGCATGGCAGATACACACTGGGAGCAGCCTGGTAATGCAGGGGCCCCAGCTTCCATTCCGCTGCCCCAGCTCCCAAACTTTACCCTCTCTCATGGTCACTTCATACATCCCCCTTGCGTTGTGGTCCCTACTTGGCCAGTCAGGAGCCCATGGGCTATGTGCAGCAGTGATGTGGGGGTTTCAGGTGCAGACACAGACAGAAAGTTTGTATGTAGTCCATGGAATACTGTTTCTGGGGTTCCCCAGCCTCCTTCTCTGACGGCTAACTTGGTGCATGGAATGGGACAAAAAAGTGAATGTGAGATTGGGCTGAGAATTTCCTGTTTTGTCACATTTTGCTGCACGCTCTTTCAGCAGCATTCATCAAAGTAACCTGGACATTGTCTCCTGGAGAAAGAGCTTGATTGAATATATAAGTTTTAAACTTAGCATTGCTCTTATTTTTCCCCAGGTTGCCTGCATTTGGAACTTTTAACCTCTAGATTGTGGCAATTGATCAAAATGTTCCTGTGTTTTTACTAAAGCTTGATTTTTATTTTTCTTCTCTTAAAATTGATGGCAAAATCTGCTCCTGACTTATGAGGAAGGCTTGGAGCCTTACCAAATGAAAACCTGAAGCCAAGGAAGAGCATTTGTTGTTTGGAATACCCCTTTTTTCTTAGTACAATCAAAAGGCAAACTATTTTTCATCCCTTGTAAAATGGTTATATATTCATTCAGGGGGAAGGAAGTGAATCCCAAGTATAGGAAATGGAGGAGCAGTTCCTGATTTTCATATGTGTAAGCATTATGGCAAGGCAGATTGATCAACTAAAGAGGTGACTCTTGGTTTATGACCATGTAAAGGGAGAATTGAACCTGCAGGATACGTTCTCAGATATGGTCGGCTACCACAGATTAGCCCAAAAGAAAACATCACACCTCAAAAAACCAAAAAAGCTAGGGACCAGTCATAATCCAACAAAATTAAGAGATAGCCTAGGGAAAAATCCAAAAGGGATCAGAAATCCGAGAAGGATCCTGCCCATGGAGCCCATAGGTACAGTGTCTGAGATCTACAATCAGTACCAGATGCTGCTGATACGTGGTCTGGATCCTATAATAAAGAAATGTTGGACTCATTCAGCCCAAGCAGGAAGCCTTGCAGATTAAATTTGTATTAGTTGGAGCCTGTAGATTGCTTTTGCAAGCAAAATTGAGCCTGGGTGTTAAGATGATCTGGATCAAGAAACCCAAATTAGGTTTCCTCCTTAAAGAGGAATGAGCGCATTTTGGCACAAGTTTTCATAATGGTTTTAGAAAGAAAATATTTGGAAACAGATACAGTATGTTTCTGTATATTAAATCCAGTCTGTGAAATAAAGTTACTCTCTCTCTGACTTCACAGAATGATCAGAAGGCTCCTGGAACGAGATCCCCCCTAAATTTTATGTGTGTTTTAAGGAAGACTCTTGAAACATTAATAAGTGGTGAGTGGATGGCATATTCTAATACGTGCTGGGAAGTACGCACCGATGAAATGCAGGATAGTTTGCAATGTTTAAAAAGCAAACAAGACCTGGGCTTCCACTTGGAATATTGTAAGGATCACAGCATATTACATTAATGGAGGCTATTCTAGCATAAAACGAAAGCCACAATCTCTGCAGCCCTGGTCTAGGACACTGGGGTAATATAAAGTGACTCCAGGGTGGAGTACAGGTTGCTGGAGGGGACAGCCTCTGTTGTAACCTACATTATTTTCATAGTTAAAGAGAAGGGAAAAGTGTTGCTTTCACAGGAAATCCTAGTGAGCAACCACATATGGGCAATGAATTGGGAACTTGGGAAAGTTAATTCCTGAACTGGAGCTCGTGTAGCCCTACCTGCTACACAAGTTCTGCTAGCTCTGGTGCTGGCAGTGCAAGCAGAGCCTAAGCATCCTGCTGGGTGTTTGCAAAGGGGTAAAACACTCTGTTCCCTGGTGTGCTCTGAAAACACACAGTGTCAGAACTTGTGTTACTCACCTTGAGATGTGTTTGAGGGTTGGTGCACTCCTGGCATCCTTCTTTAGCAGAGTGGCTGGCCTTGGTGCCCATGGCCCAGCATTATTCTTGCAGTCAAGGTAGTGACAGGGGCTGGGAACTGGCACCAGCCCTCCTCTCCAAGGCCCTTCCCTCTCTTGTCTTTGTCTTTTGCTTAATTTCCCTTACGCTTTCTCTGGGATATGTGGTCATGTTCCATTTTGTGTCATGGCTAAGTCACTAGCAACACTGCAAGTGAGGGAAAGCAGGGTGAGCACCTGGAAGCACAATCCTGGAGCAGTTTGCCAGCAAAAACTTGATGGGCTGGTTGATCTCATGCCCAAATCAATTTCCTCTGGTAGTTTTAGAAATCCCAGTGTGAGACCTGAACAGTCATAGGTGTGCAGAACCCTTCCAACCTGTAGCAGCACCTTGCTACCTCTAGATTGGGGTTGGTGGATCTGGTACATTTTCCCCCTCTCTATTGACACTTTGGGATTATAATGAGATGTACATTGTGTTCTGTGTGTACAGAAAATATTCAGATTGCTGTTCTTGTGCGAAGGAAACAAGCCCCTTTGATAGCTGCATTCCCCTAGGCTGCTGAGCACCCCATGCAACATTTTACACTCAGCAGAGCTTAGTGGAGTTAAAAATAGTTCTTGTTGTCAAAATATTTCTTGGTAGTAAAAATGTCCTTAGGATACTTTGTGAAGTGGTAACCTTTGGACATAACAGGGTAAGGACAAATCAGTCTTTAATGCCGAAAAAAAAAAAAAGATTTGCCTTAATTGCACAATATGGCAGAAAGTTTAGGAGCAGAGAAAAGTGCCATCACCTTGGGGAGGGAAAGAATGGAATTTAAATGGAGATCTAAGGGTGAGTCTGTAATGTAGGATACTAGATCTTTGTTAAGTATTTTTTTCTTTGGTGCTTGAAAGTTTATCTGGAAGAAAATTTCTGACTATGTGCAGTGGATGAACGTCTTGCTGGGAGTCTTTGAATTCAATGCACGGTAAAGCCTGGCTTTTCACTTTTTGTTTGATTTTAGAATGCAATTCTAAATTTGGCCTGCAAGTTATAATTTCTAAAAACAAGCTTAGATATGTGTTTCCACTCTGGAAAAAAACACTTTTAGTGATAACAGATTGTTTTGAGCAAATGCATGTTCCTGTGTAGAGTCTCAGAACTGGGCCATACACTGTAAAGAAGTGAATGTATTAAGTGAACAGAAATTTAAATTAAAACAGAAGACATTACTGAGAAAAATGCATATGGTAAATAGGGATTCCGATGTGACAGCTTGATGACTTTTTTCATTCTAATAACTGTAGCTGGAGTTAAACGTAGCAGATAAGGTAAATTGCTTAAAGGCTATATGATTTCTGGCTTATTGCTCTCTGTTTTACTTCAGCAATACCAGTACATTCCTTATATCTGTTTTCTGCTCTCCAATCTGAGCTATTGCTTTGTATGTTGAAATTAAATACAGTATACTTAATGCCATGTAAATGACCACTGTTGTGAACTATGTGATATCGCATTGCTCTGGCACTACAAATTCACCTGAATTAGAGAACTGCTGTGTGAGAAGGCTTTATCCCAATTTATAGAAGCCACTAAATAAATTCTGCAAGCACATAGGGAATATAATTAAAAAGTGAGGTCAGAGCTATATAGTCTAGGTACATTGCATCATGGCTTGGAGTTTCATGGAATATTCTCTAAAAATGAGTATTTTTCAAATTTGCATAATTGATTTTTAAAAATACCAGCTTATAAATAAACTGCAAATGCATAAAATCAACTCTAATATAATTGCTTACTAAATATAAACATTTCCACAAACAGCTCTCTGCCCTCAGAGCTCAACCTCTGGCTAATGGAGCATATTTTGAAGCAGAAAGGGGCTTGTGGGGAGCAGTGGGAGGGTGTTATCAATACAGTCACCTTACATCACTGCAAGGAAACTAGCAAGCAGAAAAAAAAAGAAAAGAAAAAGAGTATACTGGAGACTAGTGATCTTAAATAACATTTTAAATAACAATTAGCCTTAACATAGGAAGTCACAGTGTCGGCCCTCTGGGACAAAGACCCTATGTCTGTGTTTTCATTACAAACTACTGACTGTATTTTGAGTGCTATAAAAATAATAATTATGGACAAGTGAGTAAAAAAATAAAATCGAGAGGTTCAATTTCTTGACAGCTCTCAATACAGTTTCCCATGGATTGCTTTCCATATTTTACCTTAAAATCCCTGCCTTCTGTTGTAGAAAACATCTCTGACTGTAGCCCATGTAAGTAAGAAGCACAGATGAAAAACTTGCTGACACACAGAGACAAGGCATCCGAATGTCTCCCAAAAATCCGTGAAAAAGCATCTAATTTCCTACTATTTGTATGGTGGCAGAAATAAGTGAGTGTTTACCAGTAATTCTAGTTTAGGTCTTGTAAAGGCCTGTCTGCCTGCAATTTGCACATAAAACCTAAGGGCTGGGTTGTTTTCAGCCAAATCTGGAGCTACTTGAAATTTTTTTTGGTCGTTGGAATTGTTCTGCACACCCCATGAACTTGCAGCCAGCACAAAAAGACCAGGGTGTAACTCCCAGCTGAGCTGTGGGTCGCTCTAGGGGCACGCTGCTGTGGGCTGTGGTATTCAGCTCTACAGGGCTGTTTATAGTAGCTATGTGTTGGAGCTTTTAAACTTGCATTTTATAAAAAACACAAACTACTTTTGTTTGTGTGCAGAAGAAATGGAGAGGGAAAGGTTTTCTCTGCGGCAGTCCTTTCATGGTATAAGAACATGTGGTGCAGAAATGGGGCTTTCTGGAGGTAGTGGTTTCAGAGGCTCGGGAAACTCAGTGGCCTGAATGCCACAGATTGGCCGAGTGAACTGTGAGAAGAGCCACGCAGAGGTCAGGGAAGGGATTTTTGTGTTTACACTGTCACACCTGGGAGCAGATCATGGCTTTTGCAGTCCTTGACTCCACCCTGGCATGCTGGTTGCCCATGCAGTTTTAACCCTCTTTTGTGTAATTTTTGTGGTTTATGGCTGAGTCCTGAAGTTTGTTGTTTTGTTTTAGGAAAAAAATGGAACATCATGTTGTTGTCCGGGTTTATATGTGGTCCTGGCAATGCTTATTGTGTTTTTAAAGGAATTTATTTTAAATATGCACGTTCATTTAGATGCCTATTAGATCCACAAAGCCTTGGATCCTGGGAAGATGCTGTATAATTAACTTTATCTTTTTGTGTTGTATGTCAGGAATGGCAGACATCTGCTGCCCAGGACACAGCATTGTTGAGAGAATGCAAATGTCTGTGACTGTTGTAAAGAACAAATGTTTCTGGTGCTTCCAGCTTCTGCAGATAATGCTTGAGATAAGGCAAGGCTTAAAAATGGTGCAGTTTAAGGTACTTAAGAACAGAGCTAATACTTAAGAACTTTCCTCAGTTGTTTCCTCAAAATGTTAACTTCTCATACTCAGACATTAGTGAAACTGATTTTAGTGACATGTAGTTTGTACGAATGTGGCCTGTGGTGATTTGTCTGATTTGTTGTTTTTTTGAATGTGAATCAAGAATTTATTTGTACAGAGACAATCATAAGGAAAGAACCAAAATTAATGGCAGTCCCAGAAATACTATGCAACATTACCCCTGTGGTGTGGCATGGGATCCAACTGCACCTTTACTAGCTAAGCACTGAAGTGGCTTTTTCTGTAGGTTTCTTTTGACTGCCTTGAGAACTGGTTTCATCAGTCCACCATCCTTAATTTTCTTAATTTTTAGTTTTTGTACTCCTGAAATTCAAGCTAGAAATTAATATGACACCCAGCTCTGTGGGGCAGAAGAGAATGATCTGTGCTAAGTAGTTCTTCTTGCATATGCATGAAGCCAATTTTCTTTAGACAGATTTCTTTAGATAAATCAATGCTTTATCTTTATAGAACCCTATGACTCAAATCCTGTTTTGGCTTATAGCACAACAGATTACTTTGAAATGCACAGCTGCGTGTATGTGTGTAAAATATGTAAATGCTATCAATATTCTTTAAAATAAAAGCTGAGAAGATTTAGGGCCATATCCCCCAAGTTTCACTGGCATGTTGGCTCCTAAACAGACCTGGAAAAGCCCTGCACAGCTGTCATCAAGCTGGGAGGTGTCTAATAGATCTAGACTTTCCTGATGCCCAAGAGGCAGTTTCTGTGCTCTCTTCCAGGGTGCTTCAGTCATGCCTGAGCCTGAGCAGCTCATCTGTCTCCTTGTGCCTTGGGGACCCTGTATGCCATTTCCCTCTCCGCTGTGCCTCCTCAGGCCAGTCAGTGTGAGAAACCACCTTCTCACTCCCTAGGCTGCTTCTGCCAAGGTTTTACCAGGCAGGACTTTGTGTTTTACTTTGCATTTGAATAGGAAATTTGGGTCATATTTTGTGGCCCATAGGATAAACATTTGCTGGATCCTTCTGGACTTCCAAGTACGATAGGAGATTGTGCAGAATAACTGCTGTGGTCTCTTTTCTGTTTATAATTATAGCATAAATAGTGACACCAAAGGAGACATCTCTGGGTGTGATTCCTACTCCAAAACTCTTTTGTATTATTATAATAACCAGGCCATGGGCAAAACACAAACAGTTTTTGGGTGAGGACTCAGAACAACCTCTCCTCCCACATTAACATCCTGAATTTTGGATTCTGTTTTGCACAGAGGAATACATGTAAAGAAGAGGTGATGGGGAGGCCTTGGGCAGGAATCGTTCCTAGGAAAATAATGCTGGTGAGCATTTCTCTCCTCTTGAACAGAGGCTATGCAGTTTGCTATCCATATCCTGGATGAACTTCCCAGCCCCTCTGCTGCTCGGAGGACGCACGCAGCCATCACAGCCTTTTCTCACTGTGCTCAAAATTTGGTCTCTGCTTTTTAAATGAAGGGGCTTATGAGTTTGTGTATTTTTTTTTTCCTCAGAAGATGTCAGGCCATGAATCATGGTGGGAAGGGAGGCATTTCGTGGTTAGCAGTCTTGAGCTCCAGAAAGTCGCACATCCCAGGGATTGAAAGCTTCCCTTCTGGTTAGCTCTAGGTATGTTAACTATTGGTGTGTTTCGTTTTGGCACCTAATTAACTGCCTGTGCTCCCCGGAAGCTGAGGCACTGACATCAGGTCATGCATTTCGCTCCAAGAAACACTGGTTAGAGGCTCTTCTGTCTCCTCTGGAACTCTTGTCTCACTCTAAGCTCCTAGAAGGCTGAAAATCACGCTGAAAATCCTGAAAAACAGGAGGGACAGTTATTTCTGTGCAGGGTAGTACTTGTGGGAGCCAGAACTGCTGTGAGCAAAGCTACGCTGTTAAAAGATGGCTTGAGTACAGCATGTGACTCAGTAGAAGAATTTAATCCCTGTCCATCTTGATTACAGTTGTGATCTGCTCACTCCCTGGCCAAATATCGGTATACCTTTCTGCTCCGCCCCCCCCCCCCCCCCCCCGCAGTTATAGCAATGTGTTTTCTACCTGTCTATGGCCAAAACTTCTGTATCAGGAGATGGCCATTCCACAGCTGTATATTTTAGATGGCAGAAGTAGAAAATATAATACTAGCTGCTGTTAGGTCTGCCGGGAATCGGCTGCCACACACCTGGAAAATGGCCGTGAGATGTTAATGACAGCTTGTGATAAAGACACTTGGCTTTGGCACAACAGGCCAGGCTCTGGGGAAGGAAACAGCTCCTGGCAGTTTTGTGGAGGCAGCAGTGGGGATTTTAATTTGGAATTCGCGAGTGAGAAATATTTCTAACGGGGGGGGGGGGGGGGGAGGCCGGGGGCGCATACACAGGACACCTCTCGACAGGAGCCTGCTTTGGGTGGAGCAAGTGTGAGAAGCACCGTCTAGAGCAGGTGCCGCTGGAAAGCGACCTGTGAAGGTGCCCGAAGGCAGCGAAAGCACATCCCCCCGGTGGGGGGGTGTCCCCGTGCGCCGGGGTCACCGCTCCCACCTGCGCGGCGGGGCGGGGCGGGGCGGGGCGGCGGCTCGGGGCCGTGCGTGGCCGCCTGCAGCCGCGCCCCGCGCCCGGGAGGCGGCGGCGCCGTGGACGAAGGTGCCTCCCCGCCGGCGGCAGCGGGAGCGGCGGCAGCACTGCCAGCAGCAGCACTGCCAGCAGCAGCAGCAGCAGTAGCAGCAGCAGGCACCATCACGGGCACAGGCACAGGCACCATCACGGGCACCAGCACAGGCACCAGCACAGCCGCCACCGCCGCCGGCGCGCTCCGGCTCCGCGGCTCGGCGCCGGCAGGTGATGGAGCGGATGAGCGGGCTGGGGGGGCGGGCTGCGGGGACCAGCCGTGTCGCCCGCGGTAGCGGGGAGGCTGCGCCCGGCGGAAGGACGCGAGGCCGGGCGGACAGCAGCGTGGAGCCGCGAGTTGTGCCGCGGCCGTAGCGGGGCGGGTGTGCGGCGGCCCGGGGGGACCCGGCTGCGGCTGCCGGTGTCCGGAGGGTCCGTGCGGACGGCGGGAGCCACGGTGACTCGCGGGCTGCGGGACTCTCCCCACCCAGTGCTAGGGGCCTCGGGCTCGGGGCTGGGCAGAAACTTCATTGGGATCTGGCAGGAAGGGTACGCGTTCTCGTGGGGACAGGACTCGGTGCAAAACCACTAAACAGTTCGTTTGGAGAAAATCTTTACAACTCCAGGCACAAAATGCTTTCCTTTAGGACATACGAACACCAGATTTTTAAAATGAAAGCGCTGCTGAAAGCTTTGCAGAGGAGCTTCTCTTGGCAAGCCAGCGTACTGAAGGCTTTTAATAAGGAAAATATAGAGCTGAATGCAAAAAATAGAGCTGAATTATGATTTCCTAAATCTATCACGATTCCTGGCTTTTAGTTAGGAAAGCTTTTGGTGGCGTTCAAGTGCCACAGCCATCATGTTCCTTAAATATCTCCTAATCCCCGAGCAAACAAAAATCTGTTGGTGTTTAATGTGTTTGGTACATGTAGATCAGGGCTGTACTTCATTCTTATTTCATAGTTACTTTGTGGTGATACAAATCCAGTGCTTCTGCTCAGCTAAGTTTTGGCAGGGTCCTTTCTTGCAGCGGAACCGGGGGACCTTCTAAATGAAGCTAACAAACAAAATATGCTTTGAAATGGAGTGCAGATGGGAAGCCTCTTAAGTATTGTGTTGCACAACAGTGCACTGTGTGTGCATTTGGCTCACAGAACTGGGGTTTATGAATGCATCCACAATATGAACTAGACCCTGTGCTGTTCAAAAATATCATGCATTAGTGTCTGAAACAGCAGCAGTTCTGATGATGAAGGTTAATTCATCTCTCTCCTGAAAGTACTTTTGGTGCCTGACACCTCTGGTCAGCATGTTTCTTAGAAACTTGTATATGTCCTAATTTTCTAATTCTGAGATAGCCTTAAATTGTGATTAAGAGGAATTACTGGTGTTTGCTAGCTCAGGTGGGTGGTGTCTCAACTTCTTTAGAGCTATCTTGTGAGTGATGCAGCTGTCCCTGGTATTGTACAGCACCCGTGAATTGCCGTTTTATGCTGACTGATACCAATAGACTGATAGCAACACCCTCAACAATAGAAATTGAGTTTTTCTATCCCAATTTCTTTATCCCTGCATAGCACCCTTTCTTCGCAGTAGGGAGTGTCCCTTTGGCTCCATCTCCTGGCTCAAAAAGAGGCTCCCCCTTCATTGAGAAGCCTCTGGGTGGTACTGGTAAAAAGTGAGTGAAAAGGGTGATGAAGGCTTTTTCTTCATCTTGAACTGTGTGGTCTTGGGATCTCTTATACCAAGGTCCCTCCACTCTATGGGAAAATGGAAATTACGTTCTCACTTTTATTTCCTGAAAAGAGAGCATGTCTCTTATGCTACTTCTTATGTCTTGGAAAGATTTTTCACTTAGTGACTAAATATTATCATGGTATTTAGAAAATCATAATTTAGAATTTCTTTCCTCTCATGGATCTGCTCTCAACAGAAGGGTTAGTCATCTCTCCTGATACATCTCTCTGTGTGATCTTTTAGTGGAAATGTGTTAATGATACATCCTTTATGTCATGATTTTTCTGCATGGTCAGGAAAGTATCTTGCCTGCAAATTATTAATCCACTTGAAATAGAAAACCTGTGGTGCTGTGGAAGGATCTTGCTGTGATTTAGCAGATGTATGACTATGATTGACTTTGCGTATGAGCAGAAGGAATCCTATTCTGCAAGTACAGTGAGATGGCAGGAACTTTCCTTTGTGGAGCATCTTTTGTATGCCCTCTCTCTGGTGCAGAACAACTTCCTTCAAGTGCCATAGACAAGGGGGAAAGAGCCTTAGTCAGACCATACAACCAGAGTGCTTGTCCTGCTTGTGACAGCCAGAGTTACGTATCCATCCACTGTGCCCCAGACTGAAAGGGGAAGGTGTTGGGCTATTCTGTCACTGAACAGAGATGCTCATGGGGGTAGCAAAGCAATAAAGTGTTACTTCTTAGAGCTGGTCAGCTATGTGAAATTGGGAGGATAGCTTTTGTTTCTGTATAGTTGACCTCTGTATTTCAGCAAGTGCCCAACAGTATGTTAGTTCTATGTAGTGCTTTGTTGTTATTGCCTAAAGTATGATAAATCATGTAGGTTTAGAGTAAGAATTTACAAAAGCAGCATGGTGTGGTCTGGGTGCTGCTTCTGCTTTTTCCTTCGTGGGGCACTCTCAGTAGAGGTGTTTCTAACCATACCAATGGACAGCAGTTTTCTCTGCCACGGTGCAGCGTGTCCCCTCTTTGCGTGCAGAGACATTCCTTCTAACACATGCAGTCTGGCAGCAGGAGGACTCGGGGAAGGGGACAGATAGCTCCCATGAGCTGTGGTGGCCCACAGAACCCTTCCCTTGAGGCTGAACATTGGTGACTCTCTGAAATAATTTTTTGTCTGCAGAGTGCACTGTGAGGGTGGTGGGGGGAAAGGTGATTCTTAGCAGATTAGCTCTATCTTTTAATGCCTGTGCTTAGCTTTTCACCAACCTTTGTGCTTGATAGGATCACATAGCCGCTAACACCAGCCCTCCAAGGCTGAGCTGAATTATTTTCTTACTTATGTATCATGAAGAGATAGATGCATCAGCTCAAGAGATTCCAGCTGCAGAATGTGTGTGTGTGCAGCATGCCTTGTTCAGATGTTATTTCCTTAATAAAATTGCTCATTTGGCATGAAGGGTTGTTGGCTGGTTGGGTGTTAGTTTTTTTCTCCTCTCTCCTAGCCCTGGGATACAACAGTCAAGTTTTCTTCTCTGTGGCTGGTTCTGTAAGGTAATTTAAGGTCCACAGACTTGGTGATTTCAGGGAACTTGAGGTGGTAGCCTGTTTGACATGTGTGGGTAGAAATGGATGTTGCTGTGGGTATTGCATGTTTGCTAGGGACTGCAGAAAGGCAGCAGCCCCTAAGGAATGGTGGCTGAAGATGCTGGCTGCAAGCATCCTAGTTAGGTTTGAGTTACCTGAATATGCCCTGCCTTCATACACAGGCTTAAGCAAACATGCACTTTCATTCAATGTAGGGCTGAGATTTCTTCAGAGTCTTGTAATTTTTCTTCTTCCCTCTTCCTCTTTCTCCTTTCCTCAACCTTGCCCTGTGGTAGCTGTAGCTTTAGTGCAGAGGCTGGGTTTGCAGCGCAGTCTGCACTGCCTGTGAGATGGTTCACAACTTGTGGAGCTAGATTTGGTACCTCCGCTCTACCTGATGAGCAAGAAACATTTTGCTCATCATGGGAGTGTTATCACTTATAGAGTAGTTGCACTCAGTGTTTTGCTAGGCTAAAGACTTGTAACAGCCTGAGACTGCTAATGAGGAATAATATATTCAGTTAAAATACACAGTGGAATTCTATTATTGTAGGCCGAAATGTAGTAAGTGACTAAGAGCTTAGTGCAGGATTCAGGGAAAATGTTGTCTTTTCAGCAGAGTGCTTTATGAATGCTGATAGTGATCAGGGGTTGAAGTCACATGAGCCAAAACCTGGCACAGGTCTTGGTCTATTTTTCAGTGTTATAGAGAACTGGGGTGTGTAGAAACACTCTGACTTAAGGATACAACCTCAGTCTATCTAATGTCTTAGAGGCTGATCTGCAGAACAAGTAGTTGTGGGAAGGAGATCACAGCACTCTGTTATCTCAGCTCAGGTCCAGTAGATCCCTAAAGCCTTAGGAGAAGACCGGCATGGAATGCAGTGTGGCTATGTTTACTTAGCCCTGCACTGGAGTGAGCTGGCCCAGGTGTGCTGGATTTGGGGCATGTCATACCTATGTCATGTTTTATTTTTTCATATACAAATCTCCTCCTGACAGTAAGTGATTGACTAAAACTAATGTTATGTAAATCCAATGTAAATCTGAGACATAAGTTGAGCACTGCAAGGGGAAGGCTGTTGATGTGGCTGCCAGCATTGCTTTCTGAAAATTTAGATCCACAGTGCTGTAGTTCACTTGTCCCACAACATCTTGGTTTGTCCCACATGTCCCAAGAGCATGAAGAAGCTCTTGACTGCAGATGAATTCTGCCAGAGCTGAAATTTGCAGTAATTTACAGAATTTGACCTTTTGTCACAAGAAACCATGTTGTGGCTCCCAAGTACTACTGTGAGTATATACAAAATAGACAGGGAATGTATCTGCAAATCCCTGCAGCTGCTGGTGGACTGGGAAATCAGCAAGGGCAGTGTTGATATTGCTGACACAGGAATTGTAGAGAGGAACAGGAATCTTGTCCTACTGAACAGGAAGGAAACTTATTTTTCAAGTTCTTGTCCGTAAGGATGGTCAAGAATGCTTTGTTGGGGTCAGACTTACGTGCTGTTTGTTCACAGATTATCTTGCAGTCAGCTAATGATACCGGGCAAAAGACCTTTGTCCTTTGTCTTTGAACACTGACCTTCCTCTTTTGGGGCAGGATATTTTGCGATGTGGTTGATCCAGTTATAGCTCTGGTGCTCCTTTAGGTCATAGCTGAATGGGGGGGATGCAGCAAGGAAAGCAAAAAGTTACTGAGATCCTTAAACACTGACATGTAGGAAACAGCTTTTAAAAGACCTTTTTAAAATATGAATGAGCGTGAGATGTAAATGACTTGCTAAGAGGCCGGTTGCCAGAGACAGGTTAACCATAGGGAACTGCTTGGCTTTACTATATATTCATCTGATTGGCTGCAGTTCCTGGCTTTTTCCCAGATCCTTAATGTGAAAATATTTATTGAAATTGATGTCTTGATTCTGTAATCTTGACCAGTGACCAAGGGAGAAGTGTGACATGCTGAGCTGATACTCAGGCTTTTTGTGGTTGAGTACAAAACAGATTTGTTTATTGACTGAGTGGCATTCTCCACTGCTTGGTTGATGTTGAGCCAACTGGTAAGAAACTGGGGAAAATTGCTTTCTTCAGCAAAGGGAAGTTATTTCCTGTATCTCTTCTGGGAAGAAGGCTGTGAAGGATGTAGAAATGCTTTATGCATGAAATAATTTCAGCTTTTTCATGTTGTTCATGAAATATAGGTGAAAAAAAGTAAAATGCTTTTGGTAGGCACCACCTGCTTAACAAGACCAAACAGTGATGCAAGACCTAAAACTGTGCTGCCCTGCTGAATTTCTAGTGCTGATGTCAGAACCATGGAGTAAAGAGTGAAAAAGAGCTTGGGAATGGAACATTCCTCTAGGGTGGTGGACACATCTGTGAGAGAAAGCCAAGAAGAAGCTCTGAAAAGTGCCTGCTAGAAGTGCAAATAAACTGAGACAGTAGGATGTGTCTTGTAGACAGGGCAGAAAATGCAGCAGCATTTCCTCCAGCGATGAAACTTGTAAAGAAACCGCGACTCAGCCATGATACCTGAGCAGCCTTCCAGAAAGAGCTGCTGGTGATGTAGAAAGCTGAACTTTTGATGGCTGAAAAATTAGTTTTGCCATTAAAACTAAAATTTAAGAGAGTGCAGGTGCCTGCAAAGTACAGCAGCTGGCTTGAGCAGCCAGGGCACTTCTGGAGGAACAGGGAAAAATAATTTTATATTGTCTTGCAGGAGTTCATCTGCTGTGTAAAAACAGTGCAGAATTGGCCAAAGGCAGTTACTTGTGTTTCAGGTGAATTGTAACAGAGGGTTCAGGGGACATGGGAACACACACTGCTAATCACTGATTATCATTTAATTTGGAACTCAAAAGTTACAATATACAGATAGTTTCCACTCCGTGTTCTCATTGCTTAGCAAAAGTTCCTGCCAGTTCTTGGTTAAGAGTAGGAAATTGTCTTTGGTGTTGCAATGACGACTTTCAGAATAGTGTTTAATGAAGGGGATGTCAGATTTGCCAGTCCCAAAGATGCAGAATGGTGAAAATACCAGATTGTGATCCAAAGAATAGAGGGAAATCAGTAATTTCTGTTTGTATAAACTATGTAATTGACTAATGACTCACTTTCTTCTCATGAATAGGGAGTTCAGGTGACCTAAAAATACCCTATGTTTTATTGTAAGGTTTGAAGCTTGAGTAGAATACAAAAAGGAACTGCAAATATACATATACATGAAGCCCCTCTGTGGGCAAAGTATTTGGCTGTAGGAAAAAAAAAGGCTGAAATGAGCTAGTTGTTCTGTTTGTGTCTTCTCTAAATCTAAGGTGGCATTCTGTGGTAAATTCACAGAAGAAAAGCTAGCTTTTAGGGGTAGTTCTCCTTCCTTGCACATCTCCTGTGGCAGAGGCAGTAGTTAATGGAAGTTATGTGGAGTCTGATTTCTATCCTGCAACAGAGGCATTTTGAGCCTTTGAGATGCAACAGAGATGCCTTCTGTAGAGATGCTACAGAAGGCATAAGCATCCACAGGTCTCTATACTGCAACATATGGAAAGGTTATTTTTATATAAATATTAGAGAAAGATGTTTTTGTGTTATGTGGATTTTCCAGGCACCTCCTGCCTAATCCCACTTCTGATGCAGTACTCTCGCACTCGCCTCACGCTCACTTGAGTGTCTGCAAGAACACTGTCTGGAAGGGTAATGTCAAAAGCATCAGTCATGGGTCTTCATATTGATTGACATTAATTAGCCTCTATGTTTTCCTTCTCTCACCCTTGTCCCCTTTTTAACTTCATGTTTTTCCTTTGAAACAGATTAATTTGGAGTAGCAAGATGGTCAACTGCACTTATTTGAGCCTGCCTGCACTCCTAATTTTGTTGGGCAGTGTTGAGGAATAGTGAGGAAGCTCAGCCATGAGGGTGAATCATTTGCTATCACAGTGATGGTTTCTAAAACCCTCAGCCACCAACAACCTCCTTTCCTTTAGAACTGTGTGTCTTCTAACTAATTTTGAGTGACCTGCTGTGCTTTCCACAACCCTCCCTTTGTTGTCTTTTTTTGACATGATTTGGGCATAGCCTCAAGTTTTCTGCAAAGAAGTTACCCCCTTTTCAACTGTGTAGAGATTTGGGAAGCCAAAGAAGCTTCTACTGTGTCTGTGTCATGAGTGTGAACTCTCCATACACTTAAACACCATGTCTCTGGGGTGACAGCACAACACCTGGTGGCAGGTGGGGGAAGGTCTGGGAAGTTCTAGGGTAACAAAGCAGCTCCTGAACCTTGTTTGGTGGGCTCACTGGGCTGTAGATGGTAAGGATGTATATTATCAGGACCAACTTTGCATTTCTTGTTGACAGCCATGTTTTTGGCTGTCTTCAGCAACCATCCTGTAGAGTTTCAGGTACTGAACAGTCGGTCTCCTGCCTGCCTAAGAGGTTTTTTTTCTTTTTTTGCAAGCCTTTTCTCAAGTTCTGGCCTAAGCATCTTAGGTGGTTCATACTGCTGTATCTTTCTTTTTTAATCCCTCAAAGAGGGACTTGTTTTGTTCTAGTAGCAAAGCCATTGCCTTTTTGTCTCATGGGAGAGGTCATCCTGCTGGACCTTTCCTTACACTATTCCAGTGTCACATAACCTTTCTTGAACTCTGTAACCTGAAATTACAACACTGTTCCAGCTGAGACCGTACTAGTGTTTTGCATATTTTCCCATTCCTTACTGAGAACTAGAACAACATCTGTCTTTTTTACACTCTTGCCATGAGTCACTAAACCATCCAAATCTTTCCCTTTCTATATCACTTCCAACTGTTGAGCTTTCAAACTGCAGAACATATTTCCTTAATCCTGAAGTGCATGACTGCACTTGGCTTTATTACAAGCTGTACCTCCTGTCAGTTGTTTTAGTCCTCAAATGTTCTGAATACACTTCTGCCCATCCTCTGGGTTGACAGACTTTCTCAGCTATATGTTGTCTGCAGATTTCATTCACAGTCCCCTACTTTTCCTATCAAGGGAATTAGTGGAATTGCTAGATAAGACTGTCCCAAGGCAGATCTTTTAGGAAATCTGTTTATAGTTTGTCTTTCTCACCAGAATTTCAACATCTGCACAAGCTGCCCTTCTTCTGCCTTTTGGGAGGTGGAGCTTGGTTTGGCTTTAACCCTGGTCCTAAATAGTAAACAGGATGCATTCTGGAGCTGCTGGTGGGTGATCCACATGCAGACAGGAGTGCGGAGTGTTGGCAACAAGGGTACATGTGTCAGGGTTGTGATGGTAAATATTTCCTCTTGGACAGAGAAAAATGGCTTTGTGTTCTATTTATGTGTTCTAGTTATTATCAACACTTAGCAGTTCCTGGAGAAGCTTTATTTTCATCTTAAAAAAAAAAAAAAAACCAAGAAAAAAAACCAAACTCAGAAGAGTAATAGATACATGTAACCAATGATTTTAATGTAAAGTGGGAATGGCACTTTTAATTTATATTCTTACTAACAGAGCTGAAAATACCACTTGTATCATCTCTGAGCATTGAAGGCATAACTGAAATAGAATTGTCACTGTATCACTTGTTTATTTGAGTGTGTCTCTGGCAGAAATGGTCTCGAAAACCTTGATGTATGTCTTTCTTTATGGTTAGTGCCAAAAGACCAGAATAGATCATCTCTGTGAGCCTCATTGAAGTCCAGTTCAAACTGGGAGAGGATTACTGTGGTCTCCCAGAGCTTTGAGCAAGCAGCACAGCCATTTCTAAAAACATCAAACACATCAAGTGGGTCATTATAGAATGGGAAAAAAAAAAAAAAGTGCTATATTTTGAAGCACGTGTTGTGTATGCCTAAAATGGCTAATAATCAAAATTATTAATGGAGGACACAACAGATCTAGTGCATTAGCTTTATACATTTTGTGAATACAAGTGTCAGAGAGAGAAGTCTGTACTTATATGATATTCACTAAAATCATTGTTTGAAGATGGTGAAGTACTACAAACCCACTCTTAACTGCTATGTTTCCTTTGTTCAGTGGCTTTAAAGCACACTTGGAGAATTCTAGCACATAAAAGGAGCAAGCAGGCCATTCCTGGGCCCAGAGGGGGATTAGGAACTCTGTGGCATCTGTGAGATGTTCAGCTGATGCAGTGAGAGTATGGACTACACTAGTTTGAAAATGAACCGCATTTGCCATCCAGACACAAAAATCCATGTGTGACAACTTACTCTCTGTGTGTGTATTTGAAGAGACAATTTAGAGTTCTGTCCTTGTATTATTATCTGGAGGAGGACAGATCACATCCCAAACAGATCTTTTTTTCTTGAAGAATCATCTAAAGGTAGGATTTAAAAATTTATATTTTTTCAGTGCCTGACATATGTTCCCTGCTGCTGTTCTGTACATATTTGCTCATCAGAATGCCAGCCTTGGGTTCGCAAAATCTCTGTTAAAGTAATGGAAATGTCATGTAATTGGTTGTTAGTATTTAGTCAGTTATGTGTCAGTGTATGGTTTCCTTTTCTTTTTTTTTTTAAATGGCTCCTGAAGCCTTTATGGGGGCTGATCTCTTTAAATTGCATGACAGAGGGTTTTTATCACTTCGTTCAAATATTTTCTGCTTGAAGTGCAATTACTTTCCACAAGGTGTCGAAAGCCCCAATTCTCTACAGCTGTTATTTAAGTGAATGTTTGTACTTTGGGTGGCCAGTATAAGAGGCTTTGATCCTTAGATCTGCTGAACTGTGAAACTTGTGCAAAAAGTACTTTCCAAACATGAGCCAGTTTTTGTCCTACCATCTGGATTCACCTGGTTTGTTAGAGGTAATGGAAGAGGAAGGGCTGCATGGGGATGATTGCAGCTGTCTGTCTGAAACTTTTGGCACTGTCCTAACCTTTGGTTCTGGTGTTTTCTCTTGTCGGAACAGATTTTTGAGACCTTGCTACCACAGCTGTGGTGTTGCGTGGGCTACAGAGCTGCATACCAGCCCAGGAATGCTAAACAGAGTTATAATAGAATCTTATTTTCACCTCGTGATTTAAAACAAACTCTCCAACATGTGGTTGTGGCTTGTGTGTTGTCACTTTACAGCACTTGCAGTTTCAAAACAGATGACTGGAATCGCAGTGGTTTTTAAAAGCACTCTTGCTTTTTCCCCAGGGTTTTCTCCCAGTGGCAAAGTTCCCTTCTTGCTACCTCCAGTCCAGTAGGGGCCCAGGCAGTCTGTCTGGGCATGCGGTGCTTCTGTTCCCCAAAGTCTCCACTACAGAGATGCTGCTCAAGAATTAACTACTTCAGGTACTTATAGTGCTGCAGATGAGTTTCCTGTGCTGCCAGCTCAGTGAAGTTTCTGGTTCTGTGGCAGCCCATGGGGAGGAGGCAGCAAAGCTGAAGATGAGCAGCAGAAATGTCGGGTTTGTCTTATTGTGCAGAGATTTACAATGCTTGCTGTTGTGTATCTTCTTTAAAGATACTTTAAAGTACGCACTTAGGCATGGCTTGTTGATGTAAAGCATGCCAAATCTCCCATCACTGAATTTACAGGGGAGACACGGGACCAAAGTCCTGTTTTAGCTACCATATAGGATTTTCCTTTAATGAGGATAGTGAAGTAATTGCTTATTGGGACTTTGGGACCAGATCCTCTCCTAGAATAAATAAAGCTAAGCTCATTTAAAGCAATTGAGCATTAATCTCTATAAGACTTTTCCAAAGATATATTGCAGTGAACATAACAAGGAAGAGAGCTCATTATTTTCCAAGAGAAGTGACAGATGAGAGTGCATTTCCACTCCACAGTTATCATCGCTTCCTTTTTAATCACATCACTGAAAACATCTAGTGGCCACTGCAATGGTAGTATTTGTGAATGGAGGCTGGATGTATTCAAAACAGCATGAGTGCAGCAATTTTTCTTTCTTACAGTGTATCTTGCCAAATACCTAATTTTCAAAGATTAGAGTCTTGGAGTGCGGAGCTGAGGGTCTGATTGGCTGGAGGACATTCACGGCTCAGTAATGAAACACTGATGTATAAAATGGTAATTGATCCCTGGAGCACCGTGAGCACTGAGCCAGATGACATTATGTGCAGATTCCAGCACGGCAACAAAACTGTGCAAATGTTGGCACAGAGGGTTAAATGTGAGATTAACTAACCATGTTCTGCAGAGATGGGGCTAAAATGAAATACACTGTTCAAAAGATTTGGGGTGGTTTGTCAGAGAAGCAGTTTTCCATGCAGTTCTAATCTCTGTATGTTTGTTTCACAGATGCAGTCAGAGGTGATTTCTTCTTTAGAAAGGACTGCTGCAATTTACTGCTAAGTCCAAGCCTGACCAGTCACAAAAAAGTCACTTTGGAAGCTATTGGTATTTTTGAATGCACCTGTATCTGTTATATGTTACTTCTGCAGACCCTTTTAAGAATATTGCTGCTGAGGAAATATTTTTTTTTTTTTTTTTTTTTTAGTGAGAGAAAGGCTGCTGCAGCACTTCAGTTCCAAAATAATTAAAAATATAATCTCCACCCTGCTGCTGTTTTTAGACATTTGTGTTTGGCCTGAATGACTCGTCCCTCCATGCAGTCCTAACAGAACTGGTTCTGTGTGGGTAGTTAAGCAAGCAAGACATTGCAGCTGTGGCAGTGGATTTTGTGCCCCTGGGTACACTGGGAGGCTGAGCTGGAACTCCTCTGTGGTTTCTGTCTTCCTAGAGTAATGGTGCTTCTGTTGTCCCCATGGGCTGCTGTAATTGCAGGTTCAGTGCTTGCCATGTTTGTTGCTGTGCTTAAGGACTATCCAGACTTCTTTCTGCTGTGCTGAGGGAATAAGGGTCACTTGAATAAACTCCTTTCTTTTGTGTGTGGGTGGGGATAGCACCTGTGTGGTTTATGCAGAGGCATCTAAACTCTGGATGTCTGAATCATAGTGCAGAGGCAGTTTGAGAACGTGCTCACTGAAGGCTGGACCCCAACATACCTCTGCCATACTCCTCATCTGGTGTGTGAGATCACTGATGCATACAAAACATTTCTACAGCTCTTCCAAGGTAATAAAAGTCATCAGTGTGGGTGGAACAAATATCCTTCCTTCATCAAAAGTTTGGAGAGGTTGAAGGTAGGATAGTAGCCAGACCCTGGTGCAGGAGAAAAAATTGTGCTTGGGGCAATGAGCTAATCTTCACCAATTCTCTGCACTACTTTGGACAAACTTTCTTAGCTTGTAGAGTATTTGACTGAAAGCAGTCTCCTTGTACTGGTAATTTTGGAAAATGTGAAGGTAAATTGTATGTGTTTAGAAAGGTGTCAAACTATTTGATTCCCAGAATCCTAGAGACATCAGTCCAGCTCCCTGCCAGCCAGGGTGACATTTGTAGCCAGTTGGGTGGTAGAAATTCCTGATGGATGAAGTGACAGTCCACTTTCCAAACTATTGGACAGTCTCCATGGTGGATTGCAGGATCTTCTCTTGATTTCTTTCATCAATTGCCTGTTGTGTCTGATAACAATTGCTCAGTTCTTCATTTTAACCAGGGCAAGACTGTAAATTATGTTGCTTGTTTCTTTTCTTTTTGAGTTTTTTGTTTTTTTTTTTTTGTTCCCTGGTTTGTTGGGGATCTTCTGGTTGGTTGGTGATTTTTTGTTGTTGTTGTTTTATTTGGTTTTTTTTCTTCTTTTATTTTCCCCCTTTTCTTTTTTCCTGCATTGTTGAGTCATAAAGCTGGTGAGAGTTGGTAACTCTGTCTCCCTGGCTGATCTCTGGAGCAGGCACCCCAGGGAAGTGGTCGTGCCACCATGTCTCTCAGAGTCCAAGGACCTGCTAGGCTTAGTTAAAACTAAGGCAATTCTGTGAGGAGCAGGAATTGGTGACCTGTATGGGCCTCTTCCAGGTTGAAATGTACTGTGATTCTTTGTGCACTTTTACTTATGCTTGCTAGGATTTGCATGTACTTGTAGATACAGGGTGGTACTTCTGGTGACTTCCTGTCTATTCAGCATGACCCATAAACACAGCATCCTGAGCTCAAGCCATTTCACGTAGTTACAGTTAAGTGCTGCTACATGAGTTTCACTGTGATCTTGAGTGTTGCTTACATAATTTTGGCCTAATTTTGTGGGGAAATGGGGTTTAAGCATGCTCCAAGTAGTGCTGATGTCCTGTTAGGCTGTTGAATCATTCCTGTTGATGAGCCCAGTAGAAGGTCCAAGTGGAACTTGTTGAGATGGGTGCAGTGGATCTTCAGTTAACTGGTGAGCCTTCTATGAGCATAAAAACCCTTGTGCAGACCAGGCTGTATGATGCCACAACTTAAAACCACACTTTTGCAGGCAGGTGAAAATGCAGAAAAGTACTTGGGTAGGTTGGTAGAGCTCTCCGTTTTCCAAGCTGCTGGAGTTGCAAGAGGATTGCCACCTCTACAAAAAAGTGCAAATGGCAAGAAATGCTTGTTTCTGTTGGATTTGCAATCCCCTTGTATTCTACACTACAGATGTTGCTGTGGGGTTTTGAATTACTTGGTTTGGACAAAAGTTGACCACATGAGTGTCTGCGTCACCAACTCTCCCTTTGCTTCACTGTGTTGTGCTGCTGGCGTTATGAACATCCCAGGATGATGCTTAAATCCAAATAAACACTGTTGCCATGGCAATTAAGAGAAAACTGGAGAAGCGCTTTTGTCGTTCTTGTATAATGCCTTGTCTGATGCCATGTTCATAGAAACTTCAGCTCTGAATAGGATAACATAATTTTTTTAGGAGAAATAGTGAAATTAGAATCTGATGGATAACCACCTAATAGTGATGGAGTTGTTGCACTTCACATTTGCAGCCTTTTGGTGCCTCACAGCCTCCCAGAGCTCTGGGTACACTGGTCAGGGCAGATTTTCTTTGGTTTCCTTGAACATTTGTTTTAGGTAATTTTCCCCTCCAGACTGTGCCACTTGCTGTGATTTGTGGTGGGTCACTTCTAGTCTGCTCAGTTAAATGAGCAAAATGTCTCTGTTTTCTTCTCTTGACAGCACCATGGCCATCACCAGCTGACAGATGCTCATGAAGTTAGGTCAGTTGTGCTCCACTGCCAGATGATTGTAGTTAAAAAAATATTTGTAAGTGGCTAGAATTTTTTTTTATTCTTTGCATATTGATTGATAGACTTTTAGCTGAAGCCAGTACGTATTTTAGACAGATGAAAACCAGATTTTTTGTGAGCATTCTTCTTGTGTCTGTTTGCTTTAAGAATGCTTTTAATACTTGGCTCAAAGGAATTTAATATCTTTTTCTTCAGAAAATGATCATTTTATAGCATGATGGACATTAAAGTTAATACAGGTATTCAGAGTGTATGAAAGGTTTTTTTTTACGTACATTTTTTACACAAAAATACCTTGCATGCCTGCAATACCATCAGCTTATTCTCTCCCTTTACCTTGTTCTCAGACCATTTCAGTTCTTTAATCTTTTACAGATGTACCTCCTTACAAGGAGAATTGTAAGTCTGTAATTTGTAATAAAGTTCTGTTTTCTTTATATATCTTATCTTGGCAAAAGAACATTAAATATAAACTGGGAAAATGAAAAGTATAATAAGTAATTAATGACAGTGGTTTTAGTGCAGACATCATAGAAGTAACGTACATGTGTATTTTAGAATGTTTCCTAAAATTTGACCATGGGCTAATTGCTGAAAATATTGGAAAGATTTGAGTATGAAGGAGAGAAACAGTGACTATGTAACAAAATTGGTGAAAATGTAAAATAAAAAATGGTGTGGTGATCATCATCTGTTAGTAGCATGCCTCTATGTGGACTGTCAGGGGCTTAATGCAGAAGTCACTTGATGAAATTTGTTGTGTGGTGGGCCAGAGCTCTGTCTCGATGATTACAATGATCTCTTCTGGCTTTGAAAGCCTTGAATTGTGTAGCTCCAGTCATGTTTCCAGCAGTATAGGACAGAAAATATGGAAAGTCCTTATTCTGAGGAGTTTGCAATGCAAACAAGGGAGATATGGAATAAACAGGATGCGCCAAAGAACTCCAGAGAGGAAATAACTGGGATGTCATTGTTTATGAAAGTGTCATCTGTGAGAAAGCACTGTAGATTTATAACTTTGGGGCATCATGTAAGAAATGAGCAGAGAGGAGGGCTTGGAATGGATGGAATAATGCATAGGAGGAAAAATGGTGAAAAGCATTTTATACTTTGAGAGAGGAGGAGGAGAATGGAAAAAAACCCTGCCAGTCGCAGTCTTTGGCTGACATATGTAAGAAAAATGAACAAAGACTGCTTGGACCTTAAATTGGGCTGACTCAGTTGGGACTTTCAAGGCAAGGCTGCTGAGTGACAGCTTTTTGCGCCAGAAAGTGTGTGTGATCCTGTGGTGTCTGGTACCCAGGCTGGTGATAATACTGAGCTTTGGTCTGCTCCTTCATTTAACTCAAATTCTGCTGGCAGGACTGAGTTCAGACTAGGCAGGTACAGCAGTCCTCTTACCTGTTAGCAAGTGGAAAAGATCAAAGTGGTGACTGTGTGCCCTGGTGATAGAAGTGGGTGAGGGACTGGGTTTTTACCCGCCTGAGCATCTGAGATTGTGTCCTCAAACCTGGGCTGTGGCAACCAACTCTAGGATTCCCCATTCAAAATAGTTACATCTTAATCAATTTTAATATTAAACTGAGGAAAATATGTGGCCTCTTCTAGGTGTTTAAAGATCTACTATGACAGCTGCCAAGTACAAGCAGTGCATTTAGTGTGGCATGGCTTCTGTTTCTTGACAGCATGTGCTGCTTCAGGTATGCATGGATATGTACCTGCTTTGTAAATAAAGCCACAGGTTTGTGTGCAAAGATCAGACCCATATGCGTGCCAGGTGTGAACTTGGCAGGGATCATCACTTGCCTTGCTGGGACCACTGGGCAGAATTACTCTTTATAATTATAATGGCAGTTGCAGTCTATAGTGTTCTGTTTAATATATCTTTTAAATGGCAGGGATCCCACATGATAGATTCTTCTTTCTGTGTGACCTGAAAGCATTTTAAAAACTGTTTAAATATAATCCATATTAATTTGACAGTATGGATGCCTTTTTAAAAAGCACTGAGAACAGAGAGAGGAGACTTTGGGAGCGTGCCATGTGCTGCCTCCCATCAGATGCCAAAATTTGTTAGCAGATGAGTCCTTTGGATATTTTCTTGGCGGTCAGGGGGTTCAGAGCAGTTTTGGCGCAGGATATGATACTCCTGTGGGTGCTATAAATCCTTTATATTTGCAGCAGGATGTATTGCTCTGACTGGAAGAGATGTGCAGTAACACAGGCATGTCTCTCCCTCACCGCTTTCTCCTGTGGGTGCTGGAAGACCTGCATGCTGTGGGTGACTTGCAGGGATGGCCAACATTTGGTGTGTGTAAGCTTGGTGATTATTATGGGAAGCTGAAGAGAGCTTGGTGGGTGATGGCCAGAACAAAATTTTCAGACGCAGCAATAGTGAAGATGCTGGGCCACTTAGCAAATACACATGAGAAAGGAGTAAAAAAATGTGTGTGTGACAGGCAAGGTTTGGGTGGATATCTCCTGAAAGTGGACTCCAAAATCTGCTTAACAGTTGCTGGTTGGGGTGAGTCATTGTGATCAAAAAGGATTCAATCTGTGCTATGACAATTTGGCTGCTACTCTGCTCTCTTGCTGCAGCATTTCTGAAGAAGGGCAGTGGGGCTGGTGAAGGCTTTGGAGCACAAGTCTGATAAGAAGTGGCTGAGGGAGCTGGGGGTGTTTAACCTGTAGGAAGGGAGGCCTCAGGGAGGAATCTGATTCCTCTCTGTAACTACCTGAGAGGAGGGTGTAGCCAGGTGGGGGTCGATCTCTTTATCTCAAGTAACAAGTGACAGGACAAGAGGAAACAGCCTCAGGTTGTTCCAGAAGAGGTTTAGATTGGCTATTAGGAAAAAAGTTGTTCACCAAAAGAGTTGTCAAACACAGGCTCCTGAGGGAAGTGGTGGAGTCACCATCCTGGAGGTGTTTGAAAGAAATGCAGATGCTACACTCAGGCCTGTGGTTGAGCAGTGGGCTTGGCAGTCCTGGGTTAATGGTTGGACTCAGAGGGCTTTTGCAACCTAATTAATTCCATGATTCTTTATTGGCCCTGTGAGAAGAGCCCTATTCATGTAGCATTTATTTGCTTCCTGGCCTATAGCAAAATTGGTTAAAATTGATGCATTATTGATCATAAGTACTAAATTATTTTCCTGGATCTTTTTGTCATCCATGCAGAAAAATGAAGCACTGCATTATTAATTTTTTCCCCTGCATTACATTGTTGCCTAGTATCTCTTGATCTTTTGAAGTCCTGCTCTCTGAAAACCTCACAGCTGAAGTGCTAGCTTGGCCTTAATCCAGGATTTGAATCAAAGTCCAATTACTTTGCTTCTTTGTTGAAGGGATGAAACCTGTGTTTCTGTGGGACCTGGACTGGGCACACCATGTGGATGCTGCTGCCAGCGATAGCAGGGTGGAGGGATCCCCTTCTCCCCCCAGCTGCTTGGCAGAAGAAGCAGAAGTCAAGGAGTAAGCTAAAGTGGAGCCTGAAATGTCCTCAAAGCGCTGGAGAGGACTTTTGGCCTGGTTATGGTTTTTTGGCTAAAGGGAGAGTGTCTTTTTTTGGCAAGGCAAAAGCCTCATGAAACAGGTCAGATCAATCCATCTGTTTCTTTCTAGAAAAGCAAAATTCAAATGAGGCTCGTTATCTGCACAGTTTATATATTTAGGAGTTGTGTTAATTATCCTCATTAGCTTAGTTTCTTGAGAGAAATGCTCTTGATCTTACCCCTTGTGCCAGAAATACAATCTGGAGCGAGTCTGTGAAAATAAATAACACATTGATACGGTTCATGCAATGACTTCTGAGTAGCCTGCTTGGGCAGCATCTGTCATTGTGATCATTCCACTCTCGCCTTGTTGGGACTCTTCAGATTATCTTTCTTGGACTTCAGCTGGTAGGAGCTGCCATTTAGCAAATAAGTCCACTTGGTTAAGAGGTACTGCTCTCTGATAATACTCTGTGCAGCTTACACTTGTCAGACACTGAAATCTATTTACTGAATTCTTTTCAGACAAGTCATTTTTGGCACTTTGCAAAGTTTCTTTCCATGTGTCCTCACTGGCTGAATGCTAATTTATTCAGAAAGGCTCAGCTCCAAATGCACGAGACAGTATTTTCAATGTTTCCTACTGTCTGGACAGCACTGCATTTGGAGAATTCACGCCTCCTCTCTCCTTTGTGTCCTTAATTTCTTTTGCTAAATGTGTGATGATGTGACACAGACACTTCATATACTTACATTAAATGGCATTGTATTATAATGGGAAAATCAATCTCCACTTGTAGCCTCTCCATTGGGAAACACCTGATAAGCTCTTTGTATCTATACAATAAGTTCACTTGAAATGCCTTTGACAAATGACATCTCTGAATTTTCTAGTCTTTAGTGATTCCTCTAGCCTGGAGGATAAAATGAATTAGCTGATCTAAGCTGAATTGTCATAAATATCCTGATTATTTCTACTGAGCCACTAGTGGAAACAGAGGAAAATTGTAAGGAGAAAGGGACAGAAATTAAAGGGTATGCAAAAAGAGAGATTGTCAGGTCTGAAGGGCAGTTGTTTCCATTTAGTCTGACCTTGTGTATAAGAAATATCTCTAGACCTTCTTGAGTGACGTTTGAAACATATAATCACTCAGTCCAAGCTTTGGAATGGGATTTTGCTCTCAGTTCCAATTCCATAAGCAGCTCAGATATTTATCTGCATGGCTCTCAACATCGCAGCTCCCGATTATTCATGGTGGATTAATGAGACGCAGAAATTAAACCAAGGAAGTGCTTTTGATCTCCTTTGCAATTTAGGATATAAGGTGCAGTGTCCCCTTCTCCCCTTCCCCTGGGAACTGCTTAGTTTAAGTGAGAGTCACATTAAAACGTGTGTAAGCACCGAGAAGTGTTTATGTGCTATGCCAGCACAGAGCTCTGTCCTTCCCTGGCACCGGGCGTGCTCCACATTGTGACTTACCCACATGGCCTGGATTCAGGGTGTGTTTTCCAGGGCGTCTCAGCTGCTTTGCAGCAGCACGTGCTCGATGCCACTAACCTCGTGGCTGGGTCAGGAAGCTCATGCCTGGACATGCTGCAGTGACTTGTGAACTGCATGTTCTTAGACCTAATTCCCTGCAGGTCTGATCAGCAAGGTGATCTCTAGGTGTGCCAACCAGTCATGTACATATGCACAACAGGCACAGTGTGCAGGTGAGCTCTTGTGGCCACTCTTTAATTATGAAAAAATAGTTTAAAAGTGGTTAGAGGAGGCCACGCCTGGCTTTGTTGATTGGGGCGCTCGCTCATGGGCAATTGCATGGCAGGACCTTGTTAAAACCTTAATCCAAATGTTTTCTCTTTCATGGTGTAGAGTTTGCTTTTTTGTTGAATTTTTTTTTTTTTTTTAATGAGAGGAAAGCTAGATGCAGCCTATTAATTAGCTGTGGATGTTTCATTGCATCTGATCTGACTCATGCTTCCTCAACCCAAATTTCAGACCTTTGGTGAAGAGAACATCTTATTTCTTGGGAATCGGGTCATTGGGATCAATTAGGAAAGGAAGCAAAACAGGCTTTTACATTTAAGGAACTCCTCCAGCAGTGCCTTGTTCTTAACTGAGCAGTGTTTTAGCAAGGCAAGGTGTTACTAAATCTGTGTCTTGAGTTTGGAAATCTTTGTGAGATGCTACTAGCCAACCAGGTTTGAGTTTGAAGAAAAACAGGCAATTAAGTGGGGAGGCTTCAGTTTCCCTTGCCTACCACAAAGGGCCGGCTGATGTCCCAGTAAATTACAGCTGTCGGGAGGCGGTGGTTGATATCTGCAAGCAGCACAAGTGGGAGAGCAGTTGTTTGGTGAAAGCAATGTTCAGGTCTCTTAGGACACTTACTATTTTCCTCTAGAAACTTGGGTATGGATTAGCACATGGTGTTCTTCCTGGAGCCTCCTGAGAAGTCTTTCAGAGGGAAACAGGAATATCATGTTTTTCCTCCCTTTACCTTGATCATGGTCATGCTTTCTCACCCTGCCCTTGTGCTGATGCCACTCTTGGCATGGGTGGTTGGTCAAACAGGTCAAGGGACTAGTGCTGTTGAAAACAAGCCCCTTGTGCTACACTCCCAGATTAGTTTTTCATACATCATCCCAGTCTGGAAGTGAACTTTAGACATCATCTAGTCAAACATTTCATGGGAATAGGAGACTGGATGAGCTTTTCTATGTAGCACCCTGTGTGTTCACATCCTGAAAACCTCCAGCAATATGGACTCTCCCACATCCCTGGGAGGCTGCTTTTTTAAATTGGATCATATTCCTGATTTGCTGATTGAGCAGCTGCATGGCCATGGCACATGGATGGGAGTGCAAAAGCATACAGGCACAGCACCATGATGGCATTGATTCTGCTTGTCCTAATCTTGCTTCTGCTCTCAGCTCTGTGGTGGGTTTGCTGAGTGGCCTCAGGCAGTCGATGTAATCCTGTCACAGGTTTCTCCACAGCAAGGCTAATGCTAGTGACCTGTGTGGAGCAGAGGGATGCATCCAGCTTTAGGTAATCCAGTTTAGCATGTGGACTAATAAGGGCTGAGAGCTGAGCGCAGTTTGTTGGTGAAATACTTGCTTGTTTCTTATCTCCTCATGGCTCTGGGGCCATGGGCAAGTCCACATCTGTGTGGGACATACATTTACATTACATCCCAGTGCGGGGACTGGTGAAAGCTGAAAGAATTGTCAGTTATGTCCCTGTAGGGGCCCATGGGCATGGGTTTGTTTGAATGGTGTGCAATGATGAGAAGGACATCATGGGAGCCCTCCCTGACTGTGAAAGTAAGTGTGGCTGCTGTGAAAAGAGACACAACAAATTGGATTACACTTAAAAGGAAAGTACTCTTTTTCACTGCTGAGTGATGAGCAAAGTGAATTTTGGGCTATGAATATCATGGTGTGATTTATTAGTAATCACTTCCATAGTGGTTTTCATCTACAGATCTAAAGTGGCAATTAGTATGAAGGCACAAAAATATTGCTCTTACTTTATTGAGGCACAAACCCCTCAAATGACCTGCTGCAGGGCATTTCATGAGTCAGTGGGGTTGGGCATGATGTCTGCTTTGGGGAGGATAGTTTTCCAATGATTGGTTTGTGTCTGCCGATGTGATTTGATTAATAATTGTGAATGTGACTTGAAATTTTATGGAGTTGTTTGCTGATGGTGGGCTGGAGTGTTGCCAGGATTTGTTGACAGTAGAGGCTAATTCATGCTAATCTGTAGTCTTGGTATGGTTTAATCCAATTCATCTTGGGTAATATGTTTCTCCTTTTAAATCCTAGTGTTCCTTTCTATTGCTTTAGTTAACAAATAGATACCTGGATGTTTTTATGGGAAATACGAAAAACCCTTCAAGCCTTGAGAGCTCTGTAGGTGTCCTAGCTGCTCTTATTTTGCTGCTTTCTTGACACTGGAGCTGGTTTTCCTCCTTATCCAATTAAGTCAGATAATTAAATCTCCCTTTTTTAGTCATAGCCAGCATTTTTAATCCTGTAGCTCAGCCTGCCAGATTAAGTCCTCTACATTTCTCAGTGCAGCAGATCCCTAGTAAACATGGCATTAAATCCAATCCCATGCTGCTTCTCTCCATTCATCTGTCTTTTCTTTACCTGGTGCTTTTATGCTGTGTGTTTCCTGTGCTAATGGTTATTTTACTTAAATGCCAGATGCATTGTGATTATACTTCTAGCTCAGAGTATAGGGATGATTTTTTAAGTGTTAGATTTAGTTACATGTACTTGATATTTAGAGTACAAGCACAAAGATGTTTTGACTAAAGCTGCCTAGACCCCATTTGACAATCAAATAAAAAGCTGGAAGTTTCAACATGTCTTCAGCAATATTAATTGCTTCCCCACTTTTGTATTCATTGCATGTCCTTTGTTTGATGGTGAAAGCTTTTAAATCAGCTATTGCATCTTACCTGAAGCGTAAGATGCTTTGCAGTTGCTAAGTGTAAGGTGCAGGGGATGATGATGTGACAAGGAGCTGAGATGAAGAATTGGAAGTTTTGTGGGACTTTATGATGCTTGATGACTTCGATGTACCAAACAAAATTTGAAGGCACTACAAATAATGCTTCACTTCATGGATAAAGAAATACAGACATCTCTTCCCACTTGGGTACTGATCTTGTTCAGGATTTCTGAATTGTTTCCTTTTTCCATACCTGCTTATGGAAGCTGTTTTTGGAACTAGATTCTAATAGTTGTTTACTAGCTTCATTTTCAATTAAATTTGAATTTGTCATGTAAAAGACATGAAAATGTACACAAGAGACTAGTTAAATAGAGATGTGCAAGAAAACCCAGTGCAATATTTGGATTACTTTATGACACTTGAAAATGAAGACTTGGGTTCTGTAGCTGCAGTAACTTGGCCCTTTGCATAGAGTGGTTGGCACAATTTTATGCTTATTTTATAGGACTCAGGACTAGATTTACTTTCTTGCTAAGCTATGGCTTGAGGCAGCAGAATAAGTGATGCTGTGGGCAAGTCCATACACTTGTGGTTGGAGTGTATAAAGCCAGCTTGGACACTCGAGCTTGTACACAAGTGCAGTCTGTATCATGATGTTCCCAGCTCCTGTTTGTGTCATTGGGGTGCCTTTTTGACACATCACAAAAGGTTGTGATGTACAGGGTTTGTGTAGGTTTATTACATCTCATTGATTACTGTCTGTTCTGAAAACAGATTAATAATTAGCAAAACAAATTTCTGGGGAGGGGGTGTGTTTATGGGGTGGTGCTGGTGCTGTCTGTTGAGATGCCTGGAAGAGATCCAACAAGGCGTGCAGCTGTCTGCCATATAGTTAGAGTGAGGTTGGGTCAGCAATGCAGAATGAGACTACCTTCTTGTCTAGGAAAGGAAAAAAATAAGAGTTTAGAACAAGGAAAGAAGTAAAAATAAGAAAGCAAAAGAATTCCCCATTTTTTGGTCATTTTTCCAAATGGGCAGTACTGTGAAAGTAAGAGTTGGCTTCTGTGTTATGTGTATTGGGAGAGAACTTTCAAACAACTGTGTCAGTATCTCATGCTCTTCCTTTCCAGAATTTTACTTCTTTTTTCAAAGGAATGTTTTCCCTCTTTGCTTAATTACTGTTTTCTGTGAGGAAAAACCTCAGTGCAAATCAGTAGCTCAATTAAAAAAAAAAAAGTATTTGGAAAACTGTAATTTTAAGGGTTTGGATGGTGGGGATTAACTTTAGTTTGTCACTTATTGTGATTTCAGGGCTTTTGCAGGTTGGGTGTATAGCTTGGAGCTACCATGCTTTTCCAGTCCGGGGAAGCCCTGATTCCTGGTGGATGCAGGGAAGAACACACCTAGGAGAGCCTTGCCTGTGCCGGGTGCTTCTAGAAATGACACTGCACTGATGGGGGATTATTTGTGCTATAGAAGCGAAAATTTCTGGGCCTGGAATGTACTGTGAAGCAGGGAATAGACAGAGAACTCCATAGGGGCTTTTTTCTGCCCTGTATTTTCTACAAGAGAAAAGCAGACCTGAAGCGTAGCTGCGACTAATGGGATCCTGAGCTGAACTCTGCAGCTTTCTCCTGTGATCATGGCAGACTGACCGAAGCTCTCCTCTTGGAACTGGTTGATTTCAGGGTGTGTCATTGATTTGTTCTGGATGGCAGCAATTCCTCTGACTTTACTGCAGTTTTTAAAAAAGGAGGGGTTTGTGTTTTTCATCCAAAACAAAGCAAATCCACAGCAAAATTGTACTGACTGCATTGTGCCTGAAATACAAATAATTTATGCCCCTAATTTTTGTTGAGGAGAAAATCAGTCTGCTTTTAGTTCAGGCACTGCTAGCTTACCATCTTTTTATTCCCCACAAAAAAAACCAACAAACTATTCAGTTCTGATTTCACAGAATTGGAGGTAAAATTTAGTTATAATTTTAGAGCTAAAATTCTACCATTTTAGTTACACAGACACTGTTCAGATCATGTTGCAGAGAAAATGTAAGAACTTGAGTATGCCTCTGTAGTTATTAAACATTTGCCATTGGGGATAAAATTGGAAGGAGGAGGAAAAGGCAGGCTGAGACAGAGGGTGATCAAAAGTCCAAAAGATCTCAGAAGCCAGTGTGCCTGGGAGAGTTTAAAAATGGGACATTGATGTCAAAGCCATTTTGGTGCTTTAAGATGGCCCATCCTCAGAGTTCAAGAATCTTGGAGCCAAAATGAATGATGAGAGTTGGGAGGAGTTTATAACTTCAAATTGTCACTTAATTTTCTTGTTGTTATTGTCGTGCAATTAATGTCATGGCCATTGATCTAAAAGATGAGGGGTTTTGATTGGATTTTTGGATCTGTAATTGCTGCTGTGATGTGGCTGCCTGGAGGCAAGGACTTGCAAACTGATCTTTCCAATAGGAGGATTATAGCTGAGGAGGGAGTGCTGGGTTTAAAGAAAGAAAAGTTTAAAGCTGTCGTATAGTGGTTTCCACTCAGATGAAAAAGATGAGGATTATAAAGCTTTTGTAAAAAAATAAAAAAAGTTAGTATTTTTAAAGGACTGACAATGGAAAAATTGCTCTTAGGGAAAAAAAAATCAAACCCTCTTGGGACTTGCATTTTGAAAGCATTATTCCCTACAAGCAGAGGGTGAAGTCCCAAAAGGCATTACAGGCAGCTCTCGGGGCTGTGCATCTCCAAAATTCTGCTCCTGAGATAATTTTTCTCATCTAAATTGGTGGCTGAGTTGCTGTTTGCAGGAATACTCTCAGCAATGTAGCCCCTCTCATCTGAGTCTGTGACTGAAGGCTTCAAATATTTTGTTGGTTATCTTTTCTGTTACTGCATTTTAGACCCTCACATTCTGTGTAAAAAGGTCTCTTCTTCTCTCCTTGTTGAGGCTTGAAGGTACTTTTTGCAGATAGAGGAGAGTTCAGGCTGCCTCTGGGAGGTTGCTGGGCATGGAGGACTCATGGAGAAGGGAGAAGGGAGAAAACAAGATGGAGAATATGAAAACACAGATCCATTTGACAAATGAGGGGAAATACTTCTTTCCATATTCCCTTGGTGCTGCCTTAAGCCATTAGGTCAGGAAAGGATTCAAATGTTCATTTTAGACCCTTGATGTGATGTCAAGTTAGCCCAAGTAGACAGGCCACTCAGGTACCTGAGATGTGTAAACTGGATTTGTTTATGTGCTCTTTTTGTGTGATTTACCCAGGATTATTTGTATTATTTACCCAACTTTCTAAAGATCAGTGGTATTGCAGCATCTGAAGATTTTTCACTATTGTGTTCTATTGGGTCTCTGAATAGCCTGTGTTTGACTTGGATCAAAACATGAAGCAGTGTCACAGGCTTCAATACTCCCTAGTAAAGGCCAGTGTATTTAGTCATGGCAAGTGTAAAACATCTCCATTCTGTGGTTAACTTTCTTTTCTGTTCATGGTAATATTTTAAAATACCATCTTCATGATAACAGCTTCTTTTTGGAGCATACCTGCATCAGCTGGAAGGGTAATGGCTATAATATTAATTGTTACAGAAAGAAATTTTTTTCACTTATTAGCAGAAATGAGTTAAATGAGGTAAAGCCGGGTCGCACTACTGCACAGCATGTGCAAGCCCATGCTATAACCCCTTGGCTAAAGCTCGCACATCCACATTTGGTTTTAAGATTCAAAACTAGAAGATGAATGCCTTTCTAATTGCTAGTGCTAATTGAATTACTGGGGCATTGTGAAAACCTGTGGAAAGACTACATAGAATGAAAGCAGCTTAGCTTGAGGACCTAAGCTGACTGGCATTGCTGCGGGTTGGTGCTTCTGGAGAGGCTGGATCTGACAAAAGTTTGCAGACACTATGCTAAACACGGCTAAGGGACCAGGTTAGCATGGGAGTCCTGCCTGGCTAACAGCCACAGGGCTATGCAGGATGCTCCTTGAGGTAATGTTGGCCATGTAATGGAGAAGGCTGCTAAAATCCTTGAGGGTGCAGGAATGGTCAAGTCCATCCCTGCCTTCCTAATGATGGCGAGGAAGCAGAAACACTGACCCACGCAAACCAAACCCTCAGTTTGCTTCACACCAGGGATCAGTGCTGTACAGCTGGCTGTGGTTCTGTCTCTTTGTACTTGGCTTTTAAAATTCAAATGCTTTGGCCAGAAACGTTATAGCACAAGTCTGTGTCTCAGAGGACATTAGTCTGTAGAGACACTTGGCAGGACCACAGAATATCTGCATGTGGAGTAACTTGCTTTTTCATTTTGTAAACCCTTATGTAAACACATTGTTTGGGTCACTGGGAGTTGATTGTTTAACTTTTCTTGCTACAGTTTGAAAAGAAACAACAACAAAGTCCAAAAGGAAAAAGAAACAAAACACTACTTATTTTCCTCTTGTGCCCATGTAACACTTTCCAAATGTAAAAGCCTCTTAGGATATGGAAAAGCAGCAACACTATTTATACTGCCTTTATGAAAAGACTGATCAAAGGAGCACAACTGTGCTTAGCTTTATTTAGTGTTGATGACCGCATTAAGGTCAGGGTGCATATTATTTTATTGAATTCAAAAGTTGTGGGCTCTGCAAAGCATAAAGCTGGCTGAGGCTCTGATGTGTGCTCGATTTATATCATATTATGTGCCATGCTATCACAACATGTTTTGTGCTCTGATGGCTGCATTTCTTTGTCAGTCATTTGAAGAGTGTACCTTGTGTTTGGGGCTTGTCTGTCTCACTCTCTCCCTCTCTCTTTTTTTTCTTTTTTCTCTTAAACCTTGCTGAAGGGTATTGAGAATTAGGAAAGTTTGACCTTGCTGTGGGATCACATGAGTTTTCCTCCATGGGAGAGGACTAATCCCAGCTGTGTTCAGCTGAGCAGCCAATACTCTCAGTGCACAGGTGCAGAGGGGTTAAAAGACATTCATGTGCCCTGACTCATCCTGCTCAGCTGCTGTGGTCAAGCAGCTTTCTTGGCCACTAGCAAGGCTCTGAAGAGATCTGTGGAGTAAAAATAGGCATACAGAAAAGCCTAAAGAGATGAGGGCAGTTTCTGCTGATTTCCAATACAGACATGATACCTTGTACCAAAATGTCTTCATGTGTTGTACAGATGACAGTGTGGGGTTAGTATCCTTTTTCCTGGGGTTAGCGGAGAGTGCTCAGATAGATAATTAAAAGGGTTAATACTAAAATGGTGGTGTGCCAACTGACTGCACAGCTGATTAAAGCTTTAAGGGGTGGATCAGATTAGATCCTAGACCAGAAGTCTCACTAAAAAGCTTTGCATAGCTCTTTATGGGAGCTATTGTCTCTTCTTCTGCATACAGGGTAGTGACACAGCTTTTGTTCTGTCCTGCAGACAGTGGCTGTGAGTGGGCAACATGGTCTAGCTCTGAATATTGCTGGCGTGGGACAGCAGCCTTTTGACATGGCATAGTTCAGCATTTTATTGTTGAGATTTCTCCTTTTGTAACTGCTGGTCACATTGGTGATGAAAGCAGTGCAGCATTTAATGCAGACAAAAGCAATTCTTATGTGCTAGGCAAGTCTGAAATAGTCGGGTTTTCCTCCGTTCTCTGGACTTCACAGGTTGTCTGTGACTACTGGTCCCCGACTCCTCCTCCAGTGGCCCCATTTCTCACTTCATGTATGAGTTACTGTTTTTATTACCTTCATTTAGTTATGAGGGAGAGTCTGTATCCTTTTTTTTGCTTTCCTTTAATTGCATTTTCCCTAGTTGTAGTTTGACCTTTCCACCTGTTTGGCAGTAAAGATAATGTGTGACCCTGAAAATGGAAGGTGAATAATTCTTTCCTAGTTTGCTCTTGTACCACAGGCACATTTATGTGACAGTAGCCGTGGTGGGTCTCCTACCAGCAGTCCTTGTTGGCTGCCTGGCAGAGCTCTCCTGCTGCTGGATTTGGTGAGGACAGAGCCCAGCTGACCCAAAGACTACCTGCATTAGCCCTGGTCAGGTGAGCTGGAGGTGCTTAAGAGCTTCTCATTTTCCAAACACTGAAGACTTTGGTCAGACTAAGACTGGCAAGTACTCCAGTAACAACACTTCACATAGCATGTGGGATCTGGGAGTTTTCCCCTTGATCACTTGGAAGGAGGGCTGGCAGTCAGGACCCTGGCAGAGCTGCAGATGTCCCTTTGTTTTTTCTGTCACATCTTTGCGTCAGTTCATCTCTGCATGTGTTTGAGACAAGAGCTGTTCACAGGCCTGTGTTCACACCTTGCCTGCCCTCCTGTGAGAAGATTAAAGATCAGCCCTGGGTGCTGGGAGCTGCAGGTCTGCTTCTGGTGCTCCTCTCATGGATGGAAGATGGAGCTGAGTTTCAGGGATGCAACCTGTGTGTGGTCCTGGCTGCTGCAAGGTGGAGGGCATCCAAAAGATGGGTTTGCCCTCAGTGTCTGTAGGGGGGGATTCACAGCAAGTGCCTGTAGAGCTCCAGTCTTGCAGCTGTATCCTTGCATGGCTTTGGTGTAAGAGATTAATGCACTGTCGATGCTGTGAGGTCATAATTTGATTTAATTTATTTCACATTGAACTCATTAATTGCTCTCTGTCATGAATATTTTTGACCAGCAGTGAGCAAACTGTGATGTGGGTGCCAAAGATGTTAGCAGACATTGAGTAGTGTGTAAAAGGGTGCAGCGGGATGGGTGGGGAGACACTTGCCAGCTCCTGACTTCACTCAGTTTGCACTGCAGGCTTCACTGCTCATCTTGGGATGAAATGCAGGGTCTGACACTCGAGTCTTCAGGGGTGCTTGACCCATCTTGGAGGTGTCATTAATGATATAAGGCAAGTGTTCAGCTGCAGTCATAATTTCCTTAGGTTAAGAAGCTCCGATTTGAATTCTTTGTGACAGGATCTGTAAAGGTACAAAAGAAAGTAATAAGCTGAGTAAATCAATAGGTCAGTAAATCTAATAAGGATTTAAGGTCTGCCCTCCCTTCACTGAATTTGAGTAATGATGATTATATATGAGTTAAACTGCCAAGTTTGGACTTGAATCCAGACTGCTACTTCAAGCCTTATTGTCCTGGCTTTTAGCTTCTGGTCCAGATCCAATACATTAGGATTAATATATGTATATTGGCAAGTGCAAATAGACCTTAAAATATGGTAGATACCGGTGTGCGCTGTTCACAGCTCTGTTTCATATATATGCATCAAAGTCTTGATTTTTCAGATAAAACTGAATAAACTGGAGGAGGTGACAGGCTTTTATGTGCAGCAAATGGCTTTTGTGACCCATTTGGGAGAGAGCTGGAAGTTTTACACTGGTGGCTGTTGGGCAATACTGGCCTCCTATCCAAAGAACTGACTTAGGAAGGTACAGAAGGAAGATAAGTAGAATATATTAAATAAGTTGAAAAATGAAAGTGGAATGGCACAAAATATATAAGTAAGTTCAGTGTGATAGCTCTTTTCTTTATAGGAGTTCAACTATTAAGTCAGTCAGATGATTGTTGCTTTGCTGAAGGCAAGTCTCTCTAGGTGGTAAATTGTCCTCAGTACCTCCAAGGTTTAGATCTTTTTTTATGAAAGAAATCCCTCATGCAAACTGAATTTTGCCTGTAGCACTCCTCTAAGGCATCAACTTTAAGCCTGGTCCAAAGCTAATTAAATCAAAGAGTATTGATGAAATAGTTGGCCTCCTGCTTTGGCTTTGCGTTCTCCTTGCTTGAGCAAGGGGCTGTCTTGAAACCCTGACATCTGCTGATTTATTCAGAACTAGAGAGAGAAAAAAGAACTTATGCCTCTCTTCTCTTGCAGAAAAAAGTGAAAATGCTGTGAGGGATTGAGGAGAAAAACATTTGGAGAGGAGGGCTAACCTCTAAACTGGGAGGTAGGCTGGCATTTTCAAGAGCTAGGGGCATGTGGAGAGCTGACAGCATCTTCTTCTGCTGTTAGCCAGCACATTTCCATAGAGTCCTTGCCAAAAACTTCCCCAAAGTGAGGGACTTTAGTCATAGCCACTACAAGAAGGGCTTTGTGAGTACAGTACTGTCCTTGTCCCCTCTTGCTTTCTATGTCACAGGCAGCTTAGGCCAGCTCTGGTTTTGGGAACATGTAGCGTCTTACATGAAAAATGCAGTAACAGCTATAGCAGGGCGATGCTGCTAGGTCAAATGAAACAGGAGTTTGGAAACAGAAAACAGCATGATGAGAAGACAGAGGTAGTACTGTCTCAGTGTCTTCAAGGTAGTCAAAAGCTTTCTATTTACCTGCATGGAGTATGTGTATTTTATGTGTGTACAACAAAAGTGAAAAATCCAGTAGAATACATCAGATTTCATCAAATTATTGGAGTTTGATAATAATTTTGAAAACTGTAGTGGTTAGGATAACCATTTTGTTATATTTTAAAAGATCCTATAACTTTTATTAATATCTATATCATTGTCCTGCATTTAATGCCAAGCTTTATGTCCTGTAGTACTTTAGATTAAACATGTATTGTGCTAATCATCCAGGCCCCAGACTGTGAGCTGGCAACCAAATCAATTGCCCATCACACTGCAGAATTTTTGTGTGGGTATGTGTTTCTGTATTTGATCAGTGTGAGAGAACATATCCCAGACAAAGGAAAATTGTTCTTGGGAGAGCAACTGCCACAATTTCAGAGTAAAGGCTGAAGCAGCCTAATTTTAAGATTTTGCATATAACAGATGAAGCTGTTAATAGCATCTTGGCATCAAGATAGCACCAAAGAAGAAGGAGATAATCAACAGGTACCCATCCTTTGGTTTTGGCATTTTCCTGTTTTTGTTTTTAATACCTCATTCCTTATGCATAATGGAGGTGGTGCCATTATTGTCATGGATACAGGGCACAATGGCAATTAAAATGGATGTGGGTCTTTTGTTTCTGGGACCATGTGGTGGCTGAAGTGTCTCTTCTTGTGATCAGTAGCAATTTGCTGAGATTATCTGATGTGTGTGACTTCCATGAGCACAGCCAGTGGAGAGCATGTGTTTTGGTGCTTCTCATCTGAGTAAACACCAACCAATGGGACCCACAAATTGACTTTATCATTGATCACAATGGCCTTGGGGAAATGATAGTGGTGTTGGATATTTCTATCTTCAAAGAAGCTGGTATTACGCTGAATTGCTTTAATTTTGGCTGGTAGGGAAGGGGTGGACCCAAAGCCTTGGTGCAGAAGGTTGGTATTAAGTGAGAAGAATGTGGAAGCTGGAAGTCCCTGGGGCAGTTGTTGCTGTGCTGGGTCAGGGCTAAGGGCTTCTGTCCTGGCTGGCAGGAAGGAGAATCTTGTGCCACCCGATGAACGGGGACATGTCTCTAAAAAATGACACTGTGCTCTTCTTGCCAAAGCTTTTCAAAAGGCTGTGAAGGAGCAGCAATGGCTCTGAGCCATTACTGTGCTCCCGGAAGGAAATCCTGGTTGCAGAGGGCAGGTGGCAAAATGCCAACTGACTTTTGGGGTGGGTGAGGGTTTGTCAGGGTTTTACTGCTAGCGATGGGGGTGGATGAGGACAGAGGGCAGCCTTAGGGCTGCTGTAGGGTTGCAGTGGCCGAGGAGGATTGAAAATACCACTGTATTGAGGTGCCCATGGCAGAGTTACTTGGCATAGACATGTACAGTCTCTGCTTTGCATGTGGGCTGTCTTAATGCCCTTCTGTGTTGCTAAAGGAGCAGAAATGTCCTGCTACAAAGATGTGATCCAGCCCCCTGCTTGTCCAACAAAGAAATTCTTGTTGCTAAACAAAAGGCTTACTTAAGAAGTATATAGATGCCCAGAGTTTGAATTTATGCTTTTCCCTGTGGGATGAGTCATTGCACTGGTTTTTAATAGAGCCCCTCTGGATTTATGCGGCTGCTGCTCAGATTAAACTCTGATCCAGTGTGTGAAATAAGACTCAGTATTTGTTGTGCTCTGCTGCTGTCCTGACACTTGCAGAGAATTGCTGGTTAAAGTCTGCTTCTGTTTTTTTCTGTGCAGATGGCAGTTACTAAACACATTACAGAGCATCCTCCTTTCAGGTGACACTGGCTGTCTGCACGTGTTGCTACTTGATTTTTTTTTAAGCAAACATCGAATACCTGCTGGCTTGTTGGTTGTATTTCATTTAATTGAATTCAGTCTTATGTGAGAACATGCTGACAAGTCCAATCAATACAGTCAGTGAAAGTGTAGGAAGAGGAGGGGAAGAAAATCAGCGATATGACATGTTATAAACTAATAACAAAGTTGTTGTGATGATTTGTAATGGTAATTTTTAGTTCCCCCTTTCCCCTGTCAGAACTTTTTTTTTTTTTCCCCTCCCTATAGTTGCTGCCAGGTTCTGCCTTGAAATTTAGAATTACGATTTGTCACACTTTTGGACCAAGCAGTGTTGATTCCCCTGGGGAGGGGAAGTGAGCTGGAAGAGCTGGGTGCTTTGGGTGGGGCAGCGAGCGGAGGAGGAGCAGGAGAAGAAGGGAGATCGGGGTTGTAGGGCGTGCCAGTGGTGCTGAGCCCTCGGATGCATCCCTGCTGGTCTCTGCTGTAAGTAAACCTGCATGTAAAGCAGATAAATGGAAGTCAGAAAAAAGGGAAATTTCTTTTCCTGTGATGTTGTTGCCTTTGACTTTCTTTACTTTTTTGAATTTTTTTAAGAAGCAACGGCTTATCTGCCAAGTAAACCCGCTCTTTAAGAAGCAGGGGTGGGCAGGAACTCTTGGAATTAAAATTTGTGAGCCTTGCAGTCTGCTTCTCTGCCCTTTGCATATCTTGTGGGGGTTTGTAAACTTTGTTTTGCTTGACAGCTTATCTGCATCTATGAGGGAGGGTTTGCCTCTGGGTAGTATGCCCTTTGTGTTAAATTAAGCAATCCCCATTTCTCTGTCCTGCAAAATTTGAGCTGGAGCAGCTGTATAGCTCATCTGTAGTGCAGCAACTATTTTTTTACCCTCCTTTACTTTTTTACTGCAGTTTTTGTTTTCTGTGTTTTCTCTTGTGTGTCTGTCTTCCTTCCCCTCATGCTGTCACTGTTGAATATTCAAACTCTTGATCTGCACATGGGCTAAAAATCATTATTGCTTTGAACTTACAAATGAATTAAGTGAATTCCCACATCCACTGCAGGAAAGGAAAATATTCAGTTTGAAATATAATTTGGAGCCTGTAGGAAAATGCATCTGATGAAGTTTGTGCTAATTCTATAGCTTCAGTACCAAAGCACCAGCTCTGTTATCATCAAGAGTATTGAGTGCAAGCTCTGTATTTTCATAGTAACTCAGTTATCATGGCTAATTAGTTTGAAGGCTCTTTGAAGAAGCCGATGTATTGACTAAATAAGCTCTTATTTTTCAAACCAACTAAAGGCATTCTTAATTTACAGAGCAGATAGTTGTAAAACTGCCTTCAGTTTGCATACTAGGAGCCAGTGTGAAGCCTGAGTGTGCTTGGATTCAGGCTTACTCCTGCACTGTCTGCCATGGTTGGTGTCAATGTGCTCGAGGGAGGTTTCTGGGTCTTTGGCACAGTAGTGCAGCATAAATGTGTGCCACTGGGCTTGATGTGCCCAGGAGGGGGATGTCACATAATGACGGCCTCTGCATCATTGAAATCAGGGGCAGTATTACCAGTCTGTTCCCTGTTTGCAGGCAGGATAGATCCAATAATGAAGAGCAGCTTTGAGCTTCTAAGCAGATGACATGGCTAATCCTAAGGCATGTATAAAGCGGCCGTAGTTATTAGGAGATTTGTGGCTTTGAAAGTTCGGATTCCCTTAGTGCAGTTTGTTAATGGCAAGGATTTGCAGTAAGTGAATAATAGATGAAAGTCATTGAAAGGCTTACAGGGGATTTCTTGTGACGTGGTGCTGGTCTGTCTCATGGCAGAGCTGCAGATTTCTGGGGGGGGGGGTGGGTTGTAAAATCTAAAAAAAGATAAAAAAAAGGGAAAAGAAAAAAAAAAGAGGGCAGTCATTCCTGTTTTGTGTCACTTTGGATGATCAAGTTGATGGTATGATGCATTGGGAAGTACAGCCACAGTGTGCAGAGTGCTTTGTGCTTAATTCCCTTGGCTCTGGGGCTGGCAATGCCCCAGTAGCAAAAAAGACCCTTCATAGCCCCAGGGTCTGGCAGCTGGGGGGAAGAGATACCCTTGGTCATCTTCCCTTCTGCACTGTGCAAGGTGAGCAGGGCTGGTGCTGCACCTACTCACCATCTGGCACAACTCTTCACTGAGCTCCTAGGAGTATTTCCGCCTGTAATGCTTCTGGTACCACAGCACCAAGCATTACCTACAAGCCAGGATCTGCTGGGCAGCAACCCCAGTGGGGTCTGCAGTTCTGTGTGGTGCCTCTCCTATGGGACTGTCTCCCCAGCTTAGGCAGAAGGGTGTCCCAGTGCTTGTGCCAGGGACTTTGCTCGTCTGGAGTGGTGTGCAGCGACTCATGCCCTTACCTGCTTCTGTGGTCATAGATTTCATCCTAGGTCACTGGGCTGGCACACCTGCGGACACCCTTTTGGATCAGCCCCTGCTCAGAGCCCAGGTTACGGCTGCAGACAGTTCCTCCTGAGTCCATGGGGAGCACAAATCAATGAGCAACTCTCTCTGTTGTCATGGTTTGATAGAGATGTGGGTCAGAAAAATATTGGGCAGAAAAGCTGTAGGTTGGTATCCTGACATGGGATGGAGTGTGAGAGCTTGCTGTCTCCAATTGTTTTAATTAAAAAGAAAAAAAAAAAAAAGCATTTAACTCTGCTGTCATGTTCCAAGTTGAATTGCACCTGTGTTGTATTTGGCAGCACCTGATGAAGCTACAAGTGGGGCAAATCCTGATGAGTTTTGGCTGCAGAAGCAGCTGGGGAAGATTGATTTGATGCTGGGATGTTATATGAATAGCTGCAGAAAGCAGAGTCTTGTTCACCCTTCTATCAAAATAATCTTCACTTCCAGGAGTGTTGGTGAGGACTGTCTCAAGGCACTTTCTGTGATTTTAGTCACCATCGTGGCCTGCCAATGGGATGCTTGTGTGTTTTGTAGTTGGAAGTGTAGTTACAACAGCCTGCAAAATCTGTATTAAATCCAGAAACTCCACTGTGTGCAAAGCATTCATTGGGAAGTTGAAGTCATCTGCAAGCTCCAGTCCATGGACTCTGTGACGAGGGCATGTCTGTCTTGGTCATGTCGCAAAACCAAGTGAAAGTTGGGAAATGTTTATGGCTACTGCCATATGTGTTCCTTAATTCTTCTCCCTTTTGGCTTTGTTCAAACTCACTGTGGTAAAAACAGAAAGTGAGGATGTAGTTAGAAGCTGGTTTATGTGAGGATCCATGGAAAGAGGCAAATTCCCTACAGGCAGATAGGTGCATATATATCTGGCATAGTTCAATTCCTGCCTTGCAGGCTGTTGTGTTGCAGAGACCTGCTGTAGTTTCCAAAATTTACTTGAGCATTCGATTTTAAGGATGTGCAGTATTGGTGGAGGTGTAATCCTGGGGGGCACTTGTCACCTGAGCAGGTGTGACATCTGGGTTAGTGACAGTCTCAGCAGCTTGGTAGATGCTGCTCTTTTGTTGATGATCTGCTTCCGGCTGGGGATCCTGAGCATCCATTGGTAAAGTGCCTGAATGCAAAGCAGTGCACTTGCCTGGGCAGAAGTAACCTCAGCCCCGTCACTGGGCAGCTCACTGGGAAATGTTTGTTCTCATGGGGAATTATAAAACTGAATGAGTGTCAGCGTGGTTTGCTTGTTTTAGAGAGGGTGAGTCCTTTATTCTGGCCAAACAGCAGGAATATCAAAGATGTGTTTAGGCAGTGGGAGAGAGAAAAGGATTGGTGTGACTGACAGAAACTGTTGAGCAAGAGATGGTGTTTTATGCAGGGTTATTATGGTTGGAAACCTGTCCCAGCATGCAGGGGAAGCACGGTTCAGCAAGCCCATAGTCAGAGCCGAAAGCAGTTCATCCCCAGGATTTATTGTGTGTGCAACTAGTCCCCACCACAAAGAGCAAAACAGTGAAGTTAAATAGCTTAATAAACCTCCTGTCCCTGCAGGCAATGGCCATCAAAAGGCAAAATTATTGTTTGCAATAGTGGGTGCAAGCGAAAGGAGATGCTGACAGGCTAGTAGGGAGGGCTGAGTCTGGGCAGCCTGTAAGCATTGTGACTGTGGGTGATGGCATTGCTGGGCGTGTTGAGAGTCTCACCACTTGTGGAAAATTCACTCCTTTTCTTCCTTGGGCCTAGCTGTCCTAAGTCACAAAAAGTAATGTATGTAGGGGTACATTTGTATGAGTTCAGGCTCTTTCCCACCTGTTAAGGTTTCTTCCAGTATTGTCAGATCATACTTTCCAGCTTTTCCTCTGCTCTGATAGAGTGCTCGGTTTTCCATTTTACTGTTAGTGAAGAGCTGTATTTCTCATCTCAAATACGTGTTTCTGGCTTTGTGGTCAAATTGCAAGATCTTGGGATGCTGAATAACAGGAAAGAAGAAGCAGTTGATTTAAGTAGCTACCATTTTCAATATTAGGAAGAATCCTGGAAAATGCTCAAAGCCAAGCAGTCTTGTGAAGCCGAGTAGCTCTTGCTGGTAGAATTGGCCCCCTCAACTAAATCTGAGAGCTGTGAATTTGTTCCTTCCCTATCTGCCCCGCAGCAGTTACAGGGTTATTTGAAGCCTGGCCTCTCTCTGTTAATAGGGCTCCTCTCAGGAGCTCAAGTGAGCCTGCAATAGCGTTGGAAATAAGTCTCTTCTAACCCAGCATACTGCTTCCTGCTGTAAAATAGACTTGATTAAATTTTCTGGCTCTCATTTTCATTGCTTGCAGACATCCAAACCTTCACTTCTCAGTGGAAAGAGGTACGCTGGGAATTACAACTAATGTTAAAACCTAAATAATGTGATTTGCCAAAACAGTGTTGCAGAGATTGTTATTTTGTTTTGTTTATTTCTCCCCCAATTTGAGATACGATTGTAAAACTTTGCTGCTGGAATAAAGGTGTTTCAGTGAGATGTGTTTGTTCTCTTAGCTTTTGGGCATTTGTGATAATTTCTGCATGGGAAAAAATAGGCAGTTTTATTCCAAAGGGGTGAGCTCACCTCCCAGAAACAGCCTGTGCCTGCCACTAGCGCTTCCCTGTTCTGCTGTAGCAGTGCTGGCTGGGGGCAGATTCAGACCCCATGGTCTTGCAGCCCTCCCACCACTAAGTTTGGCATCAAGGAGTTGTCAAAGTCACACATGGAATGTTTCATGGCATCCTCCCTGGCAGCTCTCTCTGTGCAAAATTCCTGGATTATGGTAAAGAATATCATCTGTGCTGAACTTCTCATTCAGTTTTGAGTACAAACCATTTCTCTCTAGTTAAATCTATTCCTGGCTGTCACTGCTTCCTGGTGTGATTTGAAACTGGGGGCAGAATTAGATAAAAGATTTGCAGGGAGGAAGAGGGAAGGATGTGAGCTGGATGCTTAGAAAGCAGTTGTTTTAGAAGGGTGATCCTAAAATAGCATGGAGGAAAGGCAGGAAGCCCTGGAAATAGGGTGGTGAGGTGTAAACACAGTGACAAGATTTGAGAATTCAGGGTGATGTGGCAGCAGCATCACACACTGGAGATACTTTATACATGGATCACACATGGATGGCTTTTGATCCTCTTCCTTCTTCCTTCATGTGAGGCATGTGTGTTTTCCAGCTGGGTGGTTTATTTTGGACACTGCTCTCAGGCACACGGTGTGATTCATGGGATTGTGTCCTATGCAGGACCAGGAATTGCGCTTGAGGATCCATGTTGGATCCTTTCCAACTCAAAAAGTTGGAAGCTTCCAGCTCAGAGTGTTCTATGATTCTGCTCTATGTTTTGTAAATGAAAACTTGTTTGGGATTCCAGTATGGAGCAAGTCTTATACCTTGGTAGGAGCAATATGTCATGCAGAAAAGAGCTCATCTACTTCTGGGCTTACAGAGGAAGGGAAATTAGTGCCTTCTTTGTAAAAGCATAGAAAAGGTGTAAAACTCAACCTGCCTCTTAAGTGCTCAATGAAACATCAGTTGTACAGAGGGCCATTGGAGACTGGGAGCATTGGCACAGGACAACGACTGGAGCTTCCAGGATCTTGTATTCTGTAGTCATTGTGACGGGAGAGACTGTGTCTGAACAGCAGTACCACAGCATGGGTTACTCAGAAAATGCAGGTGATAATGCTCACGTGAAATTTGTTATCATTTTGGCCTGATACAGCCAAGGTTTTTGTAGTTTTTAAATTGATAACTTTTAGCCACTTTAAATTGTTAAGTATATTGTAACTGGAAGTTATATTTGTGAACGTGACTGTGTATCCAGCTGAATGTGTGTTTGCAGCAGAGCTATAAACTAACAAATTGGGAGCCAGGATGGTTTTTGGATTAGCCCACTTCCGTTTATACACTCTGCCACTAACCAAGGAACAAAGAGAATTTGACTCCTTAACACCCATTAGTCTGTCTCAAGCATCCAAACCCAAAAAGCACCATGTGTTTCTGTCCACTGTGACTTGTGAATGCAGGTGTGTAAAGCTTGAGTCCAGAATCTCTGCAGTCGGAATGCAGTGTCACTGCTCTGCCCTGCTAGCACAGCCATACATCAGCAAATCTCAAAGGATTTTATGATGCCCGCAGTTGCAAAATCTGCTAGGTTTAGGCTGTCCATCAGACCTTTGGGGTTCTTCAGGTGTGGAGAATTTATAAAGCTCCTCAAGTCATCCTATTCAGCTGTTTGTTCTGGGAGGAGAGAGGGATCAGTGTGGCCATTCACATCCTTTTTCCATGTGCATTGTAATTTGAGGGTCCCTGCTCTGCTTGTTGTTCTCCCAAAGCTGTGCATATACTTTTGAAGCATCTCAACAACATGCAGGGCAGACCTATGTGAGTTTTGTGCTGTGCCAATGTAAATTAAATGATCCAGCCTATATTCTCTCCATACCTGTGGTGCAGATGCAATTCAGCTAGGCTTCCTTGTGTGTGGAGAGGGTGGCTATCCTTTGGGTTTTAGAAATGGGAAGTGTGAATGCCATGCAGCCAAAGCCAGATACTGCGCCTGCCTGCACGGTTTGTGCAACTCCCTTGCCCTGGGCTGTGGCCACACACGTCTCTCAGTTCTATGTAGGTGAGGGCCATTTGTGGGAGTGGAAGTGTGGTCCCCTGCCACTGCCATTCTTCTCCTGTCCCTGCCTCTGTGCCACTGGGACCAGATCAGAGTGTTGTCTGTGTTTAAAATCCTCATTTTAAGTTCTGAATTTTTAAAACAAGCTGTATCGTTTCCCTCCTTGGGTTCATTTGTTCTTTGCCCATATGACTGTGCCAGCACCTGAGCAGGCAGGATATAGGGTGGGTGGAAATCTGTGGTGCTATTTGGTGTAGGCTGATCCCAGATATGAGCTGATTGTGAAACTGCAATATTTAAATCCAGTGGCTTCACCACCTCAGACCTTACAGTAACTGTGTGGGATGCCATGTTGTTGGCCCTATCCTTCCGTGGAAAGACTTGCCTGGGGTGCTGTCAGGGATGTAGAGTTCAACAAGAGGAAAGGAATTCAGTCTTTCCAAATTCAAAGCCACATCATTGTGTCGATACCAGATGGAGTGAGTTGTCTTACCAGGCTTTATCTTGGTCCTGTGTCACAATTCCCTCTTCCAGAAAAAGCTATAGGCAGGCATGGAGTCCATGAAAGTGCAGCAGAAATCCTCCCTCCACTCCCTTTCCACCCCTGCTGAGAGATCAGGATTTCACAGTGTGCAGGGAGGTCTTGCCTAAGGCCTTCTGCCTGCCTTACTAAATGTACCTTGAAGTGTAACTTCCAAAGTTGTTTTTTTCTTCAAGAATTTGCTAAATCTAGTTACATTCTGTGCTGTAATTTTAATTGTGGAAACAAAAACACGGGATTCAGAGTTTTGTTTTTCAGAAAGCGGCCAATTTGACTATCCTGAGAAAAACGCAGTGTGCCATAGAGAGTCACAGATGCTGTGAGACTTAAAGTTGTTGCAGCTTAACCTTGGTGACAACCTGAGGGCTGAGGATTGCTCATCCTGAAAAGGGAGATGAGAGCACCTTCTGTGTTCCCTGCACTATTTGAATGCTCTCCTTGGGTATGATTAGTAGCTGAGCTCCATGACTGACTTCTCCTTTGCCCTTTCTACCTTTCCTCAAGTTTATTAAGGGAGGCAGGGAACATTGTGTCACTTGTATGTTCCATTGCCTGGGGCAGGAAAGGGCTTGTTGGTGATGAGATGTTGGATCAAGCTCATTTCCTCGTGTGCTTCAGTTCTGTGTGCTTCTGCTGAGATAAATTGTGGCTGGAGAGCTTAATCCTCCAAGGAGGTGGATGAGAGGGCTGGTCATCAGGTATCCTTGCAACTCTCAGGTGGTGGAACTCTCGCAGGCTTGGATGTGGCAAGGTTTGTCCTGGTCTTTTTGACTGCAGACATTAAGGCAGGCTTGACTCCTTGCTGAAGACGTGTCAATCTGTGGAAAAATTCCCATTGGTGCTTGCCAAAACCAGTCCTTAGTGGGATAGATGTTCTTGCACAGTGACAGCAGTGAGGTGAGGGTTTCATCAAGAACATCAGTCATTATCTGTTAGTCATTAATTTGCCTTACCTGAAAAGCAAGTTAACTCCTTTGCAGATGCCATGGAGAAATATTAAGTTTGGCTTTTAAAATCCCTCTTGGGGCTGGAGGTTTCAGTTCTGCGAGTATCTGCACTGCCCTTCATCTTTCCAGACTGAATAATACTGAGTTTCAAGGCATTTTACACTGCCAAAAGTCCTTTAGAGAAGAGGATAAAAATTAGTAGTCTGTCTGTCCTGCAAAGGATGTTATAGGTCCTGGGAGGGCTAGGCAGGGGCTCTGAAAGTGGTCGTCTCAACCGAGATCTCTGCTCAGTTTCTGCCTCACTTTCTGTCTTGGTGAGCTGCATGATGGGCTCACTGGCAAGATGTCAGTGATGCTCTGTGTGTATTATTTCCAAAGCACTTTCTGATCTGTCAGGATGAAGGTTTCTGGAAAAATGCTAAATAGTATTATTAGTGTAAAATAAACATACTTCAATATTTCTGGCCCTAAAGTAGATCCAGATGCTTTCTTATGGCTGCTGGATCTGCGTTGGTTTTTCCATGGCTCAGTGTGACTGTCTGTATTTGTTAAAGTGAGATAGGATGTGACAGAGAGCTTGTCACAGCATGCTCTTGTCAAGTCAGAAAACCTTTATATTTATACATGCATACACTCAAAGATATATGTGTGTGTGTGTGTGTGTGTAAAAAAGGACAAAATTACTGTCTTAGTCTAAGACACTATTTCTGAGTTTGACACTTCACATGTGTGCCAGGGAGGTTGGAATAAACTCAATGAGTTTATCAGGTTTTATGATCACAGCAGTCAGTTCAGCTGTGTAGGGGAGAAATGGGATTTGGCTGAATAACTCAAAATAGTCTCCCAGGGAAGTGAAGGTGTGTCTCTGTCTTTATAGCTCTGATACAAAAAGGGTATTAAATGTCCCTTGATACCAGCTACAGTTGCATTTTCCAGCCTGTGGTTGAGCTCTGTGAGAGGTAACTTTCCAGCTCTGTTTCAAATGTAAAACATTTTTCCTCTGGTTTTAAGGATTATTAACATTATCATGGTTTCTCTACTACAGAGAAGAACAAGTCTTTCCCATTGCTTAAGGGTTACATTTTATATGGGTTGGGGTTTTACCAGCACTGGTGCCAGGGTGAGATCAAAGAAGCAGGAGCAGCTGGGTGGTCCTTCCTTCTGAGCATGCCAGTGGGAAACGTTTCCAAGTGAGTATTTCAGTGATTTTTTTTTTTTTTTAGATCCTGTTTGTGGAGATGATGCTGCAGTGTCTGAGGGGACTCCCAGCTGTGCCAGGGAGATTTGACACTACCTTGCAAAGACTGGAAAATACAGAAAGTGTGGATAGGTGTTCTGCTGGTGAAATGTTTTTGTTTGGTAACTGATATTGACAGATGTATGATCAGCTAGTAAAATGTCTTGCATTCTTAAAATCAGTGATAATAGGATTTGTTATGTGTTGTGATTTGGTGGCAGCTGGAGTATCTGCTCAAGGTTTCTTGGCTGGAGTATGAGATCCAAAGCTTTCACCACAACCTATTCCATGCTCTGTAAACCAAAGTGAGAAACAGAGAGTCCCATTTTCCAATAAATTTAGATAAATCAAAGCTGAATTAGGGATGTTTTTTGTCCACACACCTTCTCCATCCAAGCTGAGGTCTGTGTTCAAACTGAGTGACAATTGGGAGGTTGCTGCTGATTCCCAACATCTGTGCTGAGAGCTGCTGCATATGCTCATCAGCTCTGATCCTGCCCTGCCTGAGACACTGTTGGTGTATTGATCGCTAAAATCTCTGCAAGTGCTCTACAGGGACTAAATCTTAAAAGAAAGGCTTTTCTGCATTGCACACTTTAAACCACTTGAGAAGGGGGATTTGAGGTACTTTCTGTATTTTTGCAGTTTTCTGCTGTCCAGAGACTGTATAATTACATTGTATTGAGTTTATGCCACTACTCCCTTCTGGCATAGGATGCTCCTGGATTGATAGAAAACAATTTAAAGTATGAAGGTTCTCACTCATTTAATACAACCTTACCTGTTCTTTGTAAAGAACAGTGTTGCAAGCCTACTATGCTTCCCTGGTCAGTTTTTTTGTTGTTGTTGTTTTTGGTTGGTTTTTGTTTGTTTGTTTGTTTGTTTTTCTTTTTTACTTAAACAGGAAAGAAATGGTAAAGGAAAAGGAAGCCAGCTAAGTAGTTGGAATGTACTTAGCAGAAATTGCAGGTGGATCAACCTCCTTGGTTATCATCCCTATCTTGGAAGGGCAATACAATAAATTTACCACAATTTTTTAGTATATTGTTTTCAACTTGTCTCCTGTCCTGTGGTATGAGTTTAGTGTTCTATCACTGCTAGTTTTCCTAGTCTTTGGTTTGAAACAAACTCTTGAGATAATGATACCACTTACTGCATCCCTGGTCACAGCAGGACTTAGCCTGTCTGGAAATACCTGACATGATCCAGTGGATGCAGTGACTTGCTGCCACGCAAAAGTAACTGCTCACTGACCCAAAGAACACCTTTTTTCTATTTTTTTGGAAACTTACTGTGTTCTTTGAACTGCTGAGAAGTACTCAAGACATAAGTCCAAGAGTTACTACAGGCTGCATACCTGGAACATGCAGGCCATCTCAACATATGGAGTAAATCAACGCTGCTCTGCTGACTTCAGTGCAGCTGCATCTATAACCACTTGCTGTAACCCTGCTCCAGACTGCAGGGATGATTGTGTATGAAGAGTGGATAGGAATAAACCCTCCCTTTTTTCTTACAGCTGTACACTTTATGAACAGAATAAATGGGCCACGAGTGGAGGTGAAATAGTAAATTATTTTTGCCTCTCTAGAATGACTTTATTTGGACATATGCGAAGTTCCCTCTTGTTCCCCATACTTCCTCAATCAAGTAGTTGATATGCATGCACTTGGTTGCTGACATTAAAAAATACATCAGTAACTAGTTCAGAGATGGGTGTTTCAAAAAGCCCCATATACATGCACCTGCACAGAAACAAATCGGGCAGAGCTGACACTGTGTAAAGACAGGGTGGGTAGCACCCATGTAAGCCACGTGACTATAGGAAAAGGAGCTGCTTTTCTGTTTCTATGTTCCCAGAGAAACAGTGCTATTAGGCTTATGTGTGATGGATCAGAGTGCACTGGTATTGCTGCAAGCAAAACTCATGAATTTTAATCAACTTTACTGGCTGCCTTGAAATTTGAGTTGAAAGATAAATGTGAAAAACAGGCAGCCCATACTGTTTCTGGAACAGAACTGCCCCTTTTCAGTTGATTAAAATAATTCTTCTTTTAACTTGATAATCAAAAATACTTCCATGTTAGCTCAGGAATTTTTTTCCTACGCTAACTTTTCAGGTCCTGCCAGCGTCATGTGTTTCCCAGAGCCAAGTGTCACCTTGTGGCCACCCAGACAGTTGACCTTTGCTGCAGAGATTTCCCAACTGGCAGGGCTTGTTGGCTGTCTGCTTTCAGCCATTTGGAAAAAGATGGGTTTAGGGCTTTATTTAAATATTCTTTATGTCTGGGGAAGGGGAGGAAAAAAGGATTGCTTGGTGAAAACTGAAAGGACTGTCCAGGGAGTTGGAGTTCAATTTATATTCATTGGGAACTTTGGCACAGCAAGCATACTTGTCCTTCCCGTCTGTGACTCCAGGGCTGCTTTTAAGGTTATTTAGTTGTGGTATTTATTTGAACATCAGTCTTTCTAATTAAATATAAGTGATTTGAATGCCAATGTTGTCTGTGGGGGACATTGAAGCTTTGCAAAGAAGTGGAGTGAAAATACCAGCCCTTGTCCCTGGACAGAAATACACACCAATCATGTTACTTCGAGCCACTGCCAGGCTGGTCTGGCTTATTTTGCGTAGCTGAGAGTGTTTTCCTCACTCCTTTGCTTCAGGGGTTATCATAGCTGCTTTTCCTGTTTTGCCATTAAGTCACCTCTGTGCAGGATTAAGTTTGAAGGATTTATTTTACGTCCAAACAACTTTTAAGAAGGGGAAATGGAAAATTAGCTCACAAGCAGCAGGGAGGGGAAAGACTTGGTGGCAGACTCCTGAGTGGTTCCTCTGCTCTCAAACACAAGTGCAGTGCTATTTTCTCTTATGTTCTGTGGTTCAACTCCAGAGACGAGAAACCTAGTTTCTCATCTCCTCTAAAAACTGTAGGTTCAGCAACTGCTCTGTATTAGTGAATTCATTTCATTGCAGCTGCAGGAGAGGCTTATTTAATGCTCTGGGAAATTCATGCTACATTCACTAGTGAGAAAGGCAATATAGTTATGAGGCCTAAATGAGTGTGAAAGGGCACATACAAACCTGCTACATACAAATTCCAGCTTGTTTGTACTTTCAGTTGGTTACACCCTTGGCTCAGAACCCAAATATTTCAAGAATTTGGGTTGAGGTATATCCTTTCCTAAAAGAAGTATGAAGTTAGATTACCCTTTTGCATCAGTGGGCACAGTTTCTGTAAGGTCACAGAGGGCTTGTTTGAAGCAGAAATGTTAATTCTTCCAAGGCATGTCCAGAGACTTTGGGAGGGGAAGTGATGCTTTGGTAGGAACTCTGGTAGGAGAACCTGGGGGCTCTGGTAAGAGAACGTGAGGGCTGCTCCTTGCACAATTGAGATGTCTTGGCCCCTTTTTTGTTCAGAATATGCTTGCTATGAAGGAAACCCACCTGATTTCCACTTCGGTATAAAGCATCTGGGACGCCTTGTAGTGCTGTGCTTTGCTGTACTGGAGCCATTGGTGCTGTGCCTGCTTACCCTACTGGCTGATTTTTTTTTTAGTTTCTCAGTGGCCTTCAAAGCATGCACATATGCTGAAGCAAAAGATTAGTTTCACTAAGAAGGCTCATTTCAGATGCAGATGCTCTAAGGGCCTCTGCACAAATGAATCCTGCCTGATTTTCAATTTTTTTTAGAAAATATTTATTTATTTTAATACTCTGCTGGAAACATTCTCTGCTCTCCTTTCCTTACTTCAATTTAACGTGTTGTTGCGCTGCAGATATGGAGGTCAGGGTGTGTGAACTTGTGGCATTTATTAGCTGTCATGTTATGGTGTGGTGGGATCAGCCTGGGTGGCTGGTAGGGCTGTTAATTATTCCCGGTATTTTCTTCTGATACTGAGGAAAGAGCATTTGCTAATTCCTTGAGTTATCCTAACATGTCCTTATACCAGGTAATCAGCTGGCTGAGACAGTGCCTGAACATCACAGGATGCAGTGAGTTGGGATGCTGGGGTGGGATGTGGACACTGCAGGTCTTGGTGCTTGGTGATCCTCACGCATCCCTTTCCTTGCAGTTACCTGGCCGAGCAGTGCTGGAATGGGGGCTTTGTCTACCTGATCATGTTGCGCCGCATCAAGCGCAAAGCGCCTCTGCCTCCCTCCAACGGCAACAACAGCAACAGCTGCGACCCCAAAGCCAAGCCCAGCCCTGAGCCTGGAGACAGAGCTGCTCAAAATGGGAAAAGGACCAGGAAGTTCGGGGTCATTACCAGGACACCGGGTGGCAAGGACAGCAAGGACAAGCTGGGCTCAGAACATGGGAACGGGCACTGCACCCCAATGGAGGTGGAGGTTGCTCAGCCAGAGACCTCTGAAGCAGAGAGCAATGGGGAAGAGCAGCATCAGGGCACCGGGGCACCGTACCGGGGCCACCTATCGGATGATGGCATGCCAGACATTGGGGACCATGCTGCCCAGGTATGTTTGATTTGATTCTCCTAGAGAAGAAAGCAGCAAGTGTGCAAGAAAATGAGGTTGATTTCTCAAACAATTCTGTGGTTTCAATGCTCTGACCTTGGGCTGAGCCTGTAGGTGACAAGATGAGCTGTCAGGGCACCCGGCATCTAAAAAGGGGACAGGAGGATTGGAGAGTTAAAGAGTAATTGGTGGAAACCTCTGTCATACTCCATCTCCGATGGAGGGTAGGTCCTTCTATCTCTCGACCTGTCAGGGTTGGCCTCAGGATTTTTTGTTGAGACAACTGATGACCCTACGACACTGGAGCAGTACGTGTCAGTAGAAGATGGTAATTTTTGTCCATTGGAGCTTCATGTTTAGCTCTGCCTGGACTTGATGTCACCTTACAATTCATGTTAACATTGGGATTGAAACTTCCCTTTTTGATGCACCAGACCACATTGCATGTGTTTGTACTACAAAATTTTTTGGCCCGTGTCTGGGAACCACATGGAAGTAATTGTGGATTTTGCTCAGAGTTGATGAGATAGACAATTTATTAATGTTTGGGAAGACAGTGGGATCGGGGCTTTCATTGCTTCTCTCTTCGTCCTAATGGAGATTTTGGGGTTTGTTGCCTGTCTGGAATTGCAGCATTGCTGGATGGAGGAAAATAACCCAAGCCTTGATCAGGTTTCAGTATGCATCTATCACCAGAGGCACTGTCTGCCAATCTTTCCAGAGGCACTGATAGCATAAACAGATGAAGGCTGCTTTGTTGGGCTTGGGGCTGGCTGCAGCAGCTGGTTTTGGTTTTAAGACTTCAAAGCTGGTAAGAAAGCACTGTGAGTGGACATCTCATCACTAAATTCTGTTGAGAAAAGCAGGGGATTAAACGTGCCCTCTGAATTAGTGCTCCTCAGCACTACTCCAGGGTAGTCGTGATCATGGTTGTAAAGTTACAGTAATTTAATTTAAAGTACTTTGTAAGAGCTAAAAGCAATTAAGGAAGCCTCTGTTTTTTAAAGCGTAATTGCAAAAACTTGCTCATTGCATCAGTGAGACATGTTGGATTTTATGGTGCAACAGAAAGGGAAGGGTGTTTGTGTGTGTGTCCTTGCAAACCTCATAACTGTAGTCATTCTGAAAGAAAACATTAAAAGCTTAAAAATAAATAAATTAATTATTTGATATTTTGAAAGTTCTGGTACATATAAAGGCTTCTTGAGTCTGTTCTGAAGATGTCTAAACACATGTTGTAAATGAAATTGATCAGACTTTTTTTGAAGTGGAAAGCCAAAAATATATATGTTAAAAAAAAGAAACTTTTGATCCAGAGCCATCTCGTGCTAGTGCTACCTTGATGTTTTGAATCATTATGTTCTGAGGAGTAACTTGTTAAGTTCAGAACATATATGTATCAATGTGAGCAATAAATAATTCTTTAATTCAAAGCACATACAGGATGGCTTTGTAAAACATAAAAACATACTGAGGCACTGGAAAAATTCAAGAGCTGTAATCTGTTCAGTTGTGGTACAGTGTCATTTAGTAAAATTGCTTCTCTATTTTTTTTTTTTATTTCCTTCCCCCCTAATATTTTGCTCAAAAATATGACCTTCGTCTGTGTCACTACTAATTACATTTTCCTGACATTTGAATGAGGAGAAATTTGAATAGCTGGAGCCTTAATAGCATGCCTAGCTCATCCTTGCTTTTTAATGACCAGGGGGCCTTATAGAGGCCCATCACTTACAGCATCTGTGGGGTAGCTGCTATCAGAGTAATGAGTAGCTTAATTCAGTTTCTTAAGTATTGAATACAGACAGTGAATAAAATTTTCAAAATTATTTGTTTCCTGTTAAAATAAAGAAAAAAGGGGAGGAATAAATACACTTGTGAGCCTCAGATCTCACTTCCAGCTCTGTTTTCAAAGCGTGACCCAGCACACAGGCATGTGAGATCCAGTTGTGTCAGGAGCCTTTTGAGAACAGCATCCAGGATGTCCTGTCAGAAGTTGCAGCCTCGTTCCAGGCTTCAAAGTGTGAGCCAAACCTCCTATAGCGTCAGGATGAGTTATCTCCTCCCGAGCAGGGACAGGGTGCATTGGCAGGGCACTCTCTCCATGGGGAAAGAAGCGCCGTCCCTGCTGCCTGCCCCATGCTCACCGTCTCCTCCTCATGTTGGCTAATTGAATGGCCAGAACTGTCAGCCCTGTGCCCTTGGGGAGCACTATATTTGCTTTCAGGGGGAGACCCAGCCTGCAGTAGATTAGATGGCTGCAGATGGGAGGAGAGGCTTTGAAAAGCTGCTCAGGGACCAGCATGGACGTGGATGTGGGAGGACCTTGCTGGTCCTCTCTATTGCTCTTTTCCCACCCCAAGAGGCAGATTGGAGCTTCACTGAAACTGAAATGTGGAGTCCGGGAAAATTATTTTTTTTTTCCTCTCTGGGGGAAATTAGTTAGAAGTTGTAACCAAAACAGGGGAGAAGAGGTTGGGTTATCTGCATGTGTTCAGCCACTACTGTGCTGATCCCAGTGGCCAGCTCATGGTCAGTGCCTAAGGGCTGTTGTGCTGGGAGAGCTTTTGAGGCATCTATATGCCATTTCAGTGCCTTTTGCTTTCAGGGTGCTTCTCCCACAAGCATGGGGTTGTTCTGCCATTTTCCCTCCCATTTTCTCTGTGCATGCTGCTCATAACAGCAATGCTGGATCATGAAACGACAGGCGAGATAAATGCTGTTTGTTGAGTGAACCTGCCAGGAGATTCCTGTGTTACTGGTTTGTGTGCAAGTGCCAGTCCCCTTCTTCAGGCTTGCTTTCATCTCTCAGATCTTGATCTGTCTCTCCTTGCATTTGGCATTGCTATCACTGTGTATAAACAAATCTGGTAGGCTGTCTGCTGGTATGTAACCCTCAGTAAATATTGTACCTGTCAATTAGTAGGCAGCATTTAATGTTTACAGGTGGTTAAATTATGCTGCAATATTTTTAGGCTGAACTTAAATGACTTTTAAAAATGTGGGGGCTCAAAGTAGCAAAGCTGTGTATCTGCCTGACAGGAAGATCTCTAAGATCTGGAAAGTAGACCTGACCTTGGAGAGGACCCAGGCTGGCAGCAGTGGGTGGGAGTCACGGGCAGTGATTTAAGATTAGGCAGTCTCTGAGCTGGAGTAATGACCCATCATATCCTGTGAAGACTGGGAGCTTAAACACAGATATCAAAGTTTACTTCTTCTATTCCGTGGCCTGAAACAGGGTGTAGTTTCACAGGGCAATTATACAGGAAGAGAAGTATGGGAAGGGGCTGTTGGAGTCCACTAAAAATTATAAAGAAAAGGAAATGGTGAGCTTTCCTCACAATATATCAGTCCTGTGATTTAACTGTGTTGACTGGTAGGACAGAATCCCTCAGTTTTGTTCTCAGTTTCTCTGTCCTGGTATTTTTGGAAGATCTGTGGACTCCCTTTCGTTGTTGTTCAACCCCTAAGGAGTGCGCAGAGATGGCCAGATACAGCTGGCATGTGCAGGGATCAGAAGTAGGACTGGGGTTTGCAAAGACCAGATTAGGAGTGTAAGGGGCTGGAGTCTGGTTGTCAGAGGGGACTTAAACTGATCCAGGTTTTTCTGGCATGATGAGAAGTTTGGCTTTCAGGTTTGGCCAGGTTTGGCTTTCACTGATGAAGCCAGAGGATGCTTGGACAACGATGAGTTATACCAGAAGAGGTTAACCACTTTGGCTTCCTCCATCCTCAGCAGGATGCTCTGAAAGCCCTTAAAAACCCAGCTGTTAAAAGCAAAAACAAGACATCCTGAGAATGGCCTTGAATTCTCTTACTTCTTTATAAGCATCCAAATTACTAAGTTCTTGAAATCCAGATCCAAATTTATCAGTGACTGGTGGAAGCTGTGTAAAGGACATTAGGCTGAGTGAAAACACTTCAATAGTTAAGGGAGGCAGGTGAGAGGGGCTGAGGCTTTGCATTTCAGTATTTCTCCAGTGGCAAAGATACATGGCATGGGAGGAGTTCAGGGTGTCCTGGGTGGTGATGGCACTGTGGGGTGGGGTTGTGGTGGGATGCATGGCATGGGAGGAGTTCAGGGTGTCCTGGGTGGTGATGGCACTGTGGGGTGGGGTTGTGGTGGGATGCCGTTCCAGGATGGAAACAGATTAGCATCTGGTGGTTCTGCAAATTGTGTGTGATGCGTTTCTGAAGTCAGTGTGCCATCTGTTAACGAAAGGAGAGAAAGGGGAAGGCAAGGGAATGTTAATCCCTTGCCCCCTACAGGTTTTTGGGCAGGTCTGGGTTATAGCAGTGGTTCAGACTCTTGGCTCCATGCTGTTAACCACATTACTCTGGTCTCAGTCCCCAGAGCAGTGTTCCTGCCTAGCCAGCTTTGCTCTTACTGCCCAACTGAGCCCAGCTTGCATGGAGCAGAACCCTCTCCAGATGTGTGAGCCTGTGTGCAGGTGCACACAGACATGTCTGTATGTAGAGAACCAGCCAGGACTTGCTTTTGTGCTGCATGGTACATTTTATCAGCAGCTCTTTTCATTCTTCGGGCCCATTATTGCTTTCTTACTGACGTGGCTCATCTCAGGTAGGGATGAATGCTTTTGAATTGCATTTTACTTTGCAGTTAAGGAAGGCTGACAGCCATTCTACAGCGGTACTTGCCAATTAATGTTGGTAAATGCCAGCATTACCTTGACTTTTGGTTAGTGGAAAATGTTCCTTATCTTGCCAAGCAGAAGAGGAAGGCTAATAGCGCGTTACAGGAATCAAAGCATGAGGCTTCAGATAATGTAATGGCTTTAATAATTTTGCTATTTCGTTAAACTTGATGGGGAAAAAAAAATTCTCACCCTTTTGCTGTACCAAAATGTATAACTTGCTGTGAGCAAGGTAGTCCAGGGAAGCTATTGAAGCTAAGTCACTTTACATCAATTTTTTTTGGCAGCCTAAGCAGTAATTACTGTTTCATCAAGGCTTTTATGGGATTCTTGTGATGCATGGTTTAGACATAAATAACACTGGTTTTAGGTGTTAATGTAGATACTTTTAGTCATGTAAAGGCCTTCCTCAGAATCTGATTCAGTTCTTAACATCTTTTTATCTGTTGTGTTTTCTTCCAACTTTCATTAACATGGATCCTGGGGCTATCTACTGTCTTGAAGTTTTGATGTGCACTGTGATAAACATGTCTTCCCTCTTTGTTGCCTGTTTTGTGTTGTAAACTCTCTTAGGGACAAGGGCTGTCTTTTAATTGCTGCTGTACAGCACTGACAAAACTTGGCCTTATTTTTGCTTGGGGTTTTAGGAAATGCTTTGATGTAACTAGCAGTGCAATTGCAGTTAATATTTTTCGCTGCTGGTTATGTTCCACCTTGCCATAAAACAACAAGCATCACAATTTTCTGGGGTTAAGTCGCTTGCTGCCAAATTTTTTCAAATTACTTAAGATTCTGCTTGCCTTTGCTGTGATTTAAGTGATGGCTGCAGTTGTGGTGCTGTAGACTTAAATTTTGAGTAGCAACCTGTCCTTTTATCTTGTCTTTGTACTGGATTTTCCAAGGGTGCTTGCATGTAGAGATAGTCCGGTAATGGACAAATTACAATGTGTTGGTTTTATTGTGTCACCTTGAAACAAGGTCTTCACTCTTGGAAATGAGCTATCCCCAAAGGCAGTGCAGGAATGTTCAAGGCTCTGTTGCAGGAGGCCTCAGCCATACTCATCATAAACCACAGGTGAAAGCACTCCTATGAAAGCATTTCCCACCTACACAGGAAGTGAGTGTTCCAGCCTTTTCTCTTAATATTTTGTGTGCCATATTAAAGATACAGAAAACCCACAATGTAAATGAAATGCAAAATGACTAGCTTTAGCTGAAATTCAAGTTCATACCATTTTATGTTTTAATCATTAAGTGCGAATAGTTAAAACAAGTGGACATGCCTAAAAATAGAGTATGTTGCTGCTTAGGTGCTGTAATGTTTCAGGCCTTTGTTGGAATTAAAAAGCTACATACACCTTAATTTTTGAGGCAGAGTGCTAAAAGCACTGAGCAAACCCTAAAGATTCCTGCTGTGGACAGATGTAATACTAGTCCCCGTGAGACACCCCTCTTTAGCTGACATCAGTTTGTGGTGACCTACTCTAGGCTGGGCTTTAATGTGCTGCAGGCTGCAAGGGTGTTTTCTGAGAAACTTCAGACTAAGCAACCAGCCATTCCCAAAGGCCCACCAAGAGCATGATACTGGCTGAAGTACTCAGTAGAGTGCAAACACCTGTAGGCCATAAAAGCCCGAGCCTCCTCAGGGGCTATTGCCAGGCAGAAATCCCTGAGGGTCAGAGACAGAGGAGAAAATCCTTTGTCTGATCTCACAATAATGATTCAGCTGATGGCAAGAGTGGAACAAATCAGAGGGGTGCAATACAGATGGTGATGGTTCAGGATGACAAATAATTCCAGCAGGTTTTTTTGAGGGGTGATGGTATAGTTCAGGTGCTTGCACTGACTGATAAAATGTTTAAAGTCCTTGCCAAGGAAATTATGTCAACAGTCTGTCTCGGTAGATGGGTCCCTGGGCGACAGTCTTGGTTAAAGTTGTGGAATTTTCATCCACTCTGCTGTGCTGCCTGTTTTGTGTATTTTAATTATGTGTTTGTGTTTGGGAGAGGGTGTGTTTTTGTTTTTTACTGTTCCCCAGGCTTCATCCCCTAGGACACTTCTCTTTTCATGGGGAAAGTACTCACATTTTAGTGAAAGATGCCAAATGTCTGGCGGCTGTTTGTCCAAACAAGGGGACTTGTGAGATCAGAAACCAACACTTGAATACAATCACAGTTGTGTCTGTGCTTCTGGCTCCTACTTTGAGGACGTGGTGAATTTATATCATCAATATTGTGTGATTCCTGTTGTGTTTGGGGATTTTCCCCTTCTTTTAAGTAGCGTAGGAGACACACTGTATGGCTTACATTGTCCAGAGGCAGAAGCCAAAAGCTTCAGTTGTTCAGCATTAAGAAACTTTCATAGGCAGCAAGGATGGACAAAGAACTCCTGTCTTGGAATAATTTATTGATAAAGAAATTTGAGTTTATTTTCCTCCCATGCTTTTGATTTATCTTGGAGTTGTTTAGCTTGCTTGTGCAACAGTGAAAACAAAACCCAGGATAGTAGATGAAAGCAGGAGTCCTGCTTTCAGATCAGCCTTAAAAATAACTTGGCTAAGATCAGATAAAAAATACACTCATTATCCACTAATGAAATAATTGCTTTGTTATGAATCTGCAAAAGTCAGATTTTGGCATGATTTTCTGGTGCTAAGTCATTCACATTAATACCTGAGATGTGAAGAGTGATTGCTTTTGATTGTATCTTAAGACTGATGTGTTCAAGCTGCTCACCTGGTATGTGGTGGTGCAAGTTAATTCCCCAGCTACTGATCTGTCTGTCCCAGCTGTCTGCTGGGGAATGGGAAATAGTGGGAAGGAGGCATGATGTGATCCAAGGTGGGGCGGGGACCTGGGAGGAGTGTTCTTAATTGATCTCACATCAGTGAAGGATGCTGGGCAGTGGTTTGTGCCAGGACCATCCCAATGTTCTCCCTGTTCATGTTGAGAAGGTTTGTTGCACTACAGGTCTAATGGCATGCGTTTCTGTTCAGGGCATTTTGTGCTGTTTTTCAGCTGTGTGTGATCAGCATACTGGTTGCCAGCTGCTGTGAAGCTTGTCAAAGTTAAGTTTTATAATGCATGGAACTTGGAACTTTCTGTTAAGTGTTGTGTTTCTAGAACAGCTTCATGGCTGGTGAGGAAGATCTCACTGCTTGCTTCTGCTGCTCCTAATGTGAGACCCTGAGAAGTTTGTAAGAGGGAACTGGTCCCTGCAGACAGACAGTAAAAATCCACGTTGAATCACACAGGGAGGAAGACATCCTGTGGGCTGCATTCAGGTCCAAGTCAGTCAGCCGGTGTGTGCATACAGACTTTGCATGGTTATTGATATTCTTATCAGGGCTTATCTCTGTTTTTGTTTTAAAATTGTTACATATTTACATCAGCTTCATCTGAATTGCTGCTGTGACAGAAAGTGCTTTTTTGTAGACAACTATTTTACGTTTTCCATTTTACTGTCTGGCTTTTTAACTACTTACGGTGTTTCTGTTTTCCATTTGTTTACACCTTGCTCCTGCCAAGCTTGTCTTTTATGAAGTATTTCAAAGCAATTTTTTTTCTTTTGTATATACAGAATTTGCAGCTTCTTGAACATGGCACAGTCAAAATAAGTCAAACCCCTTTTAGATCCATTGCAATTAGCTAGTGAAGGGGAAGCAGGGGAAAGAATGGTTCCAGTGGTTTTTTTTTCTCATTTATTTATTTATTTATTTTCCTCAACTCTCAGAGGGAAAACATTCCTTTTTGTTTTATTAATGATGTGCTTATGAAATGGAGTGTTTGATGGTGTGCACTCGGAGCAGGCGGAAGGCGAGCTTCCCCATGTCGCACTGGCAGCATGCTCCCTTTCTGATCTGCAGCACCCTTAGTTTATTCCAGATGTAGGCTCGCTCTCAGCAGAGGCTGCCTGATGTACAATGGCATCACAGTGGAGAAAAAACGGCCTCTGGGGACCCACTGGAAGCTGACTGTTGTATTCTCTATTCTCACTTGTGGTCTGTTACATAAAATGACCCTTCCCCTGTGGGCCCCCCACTTTGCAGTTAATCCAAGTAGAATATTCATACTGTCTTTTAAAACATTTTAATTATTTGTAACCTAGGCACTTTGAAGTTGATCAGATTCAAGTGGGAAAATCTGGTCCAAAGGGCTGCCTGCTTGAAAGAGCCAAGTTGGGAGGAAAGTTGAGTCACTGGGAGTGATGTAACTGCGGAGAACAGAAATTAGCCATTAGTCCAGCTGCAGCCTGACTTGACCATTTGTGTTTCTACTTGCTGTGTGAGGGAAGTCAAAAAATGCAAGTCTGGAAGGGATTTCAAGAGATGAGCCAATCTCATCTCATCTCATCCTCTGAGACTGACTTTGACAAATGTTGGTTCATCATGTGCATGAAATCCTTTGCTGGGAGGAATCCATGTAGGCAGGGCTGCTGCTTCTTGGGGTTATAGGCAAAGTCTTTGGGGTGCATCTGGGCAGAGCTAAGATTTGTTCAAGTCCCTAACAAGGAATTTTTGCTTCTTGTGGCTTAGAAACTCTCAAAGCAAGTGTGTCTTTCTGAGTGTCTATCTTGGCCAAGTCTCAGGTGAATTGCTTGGTATTTTTTAGATTGTCATATACAAGTATTCATCTCATTGTGAGAAACAAAGCCCGCGCCTCAAAATTTGAAGTGTTTAATAAAGGATAATAAGAGACAGATCAATAAAGCAAAAATAATAGCACTGGGTGTGTGGCAGCAGCCAGAGGCTTGCCCAATTTTTTAGCAAGTAGTCCTTTCATACTGTTGCAGTTGCTTTACTTTCTCAAGTGACTTTGCACCTTTTCGGAGCCGTTTTACCGCAACAATGCTTTAGGTTGCCACAGCATTCCAGAAGTCCACAACTACAGTTTCCAAGGATCTATCAGGGGGACAGTCCGGGGTGGCCTTCTGATGCCACTAAAGTAGTATTTTTATGGTATTTTGTTCTCTGCCTGTGCTATCTTGGTTATACATTTTTCAAGTGTGGTGTTATCTTATGATACATTTTCTGCAAGCACTCTTACATCCTGTAGTAGCCTTGATTTATGCACAATTTTAGTAATACTGTCCAAAAAAGCAAATACAATTTGCACTTTATCTACAGAAGTAGCTACAATTTATAATAATTTGCAAAAATGTATACATAGTAGCAAAAGCCAACTGTTGCATAGCCGATTGTAACATCCTGTTATGTCATGAGCCTGTCCTGTCCTCAAGCGCTGCAGAGGGTGCTTGTGACCTGCATTTGGCTAAGGAATATAGTGCAGTCTCTTAAGGAGTAAGCAAGGCTGGATATCACGTGCTCCCTGGCTGCGGTAGGGGCTGGTAGTGCCTCGCACTCTGTCCTAATGAGGATTTCTGGAGTTTGAGACTGAGCTGGCATCAGCACATCTGTGCTTTGTGCTTGAAGTGCTTTTGCACCAGGAGCTGTGAGCGCACACATACAGATTTCTTGTGTCACTGGTGAACAAAGCTGAGGGTTATTCTGAAGTGAAGCTGTGAGAATTATTCTGAGAGAATGGGAAAATTCAGATGTTAATAGAAATGTGGAACTGACAGCAGCTGAGCATCGTTCAGTTGAATCAAAGAAGAGCGGTCAGCATTTAAACTCATCCTCTGGGCAGGGATTAAGCAGGCTCCAAGGGCAGTGACATCAGGCCTGCAAAATACCAAAATTAACTACACTTGGAGTTTCCTTTGGGTATTGCAAGTCTCTGGAGTGGAGTGAATGCACCAGAATCCTAGCTTTCATTTACAGACTAAGTAAGCTTGTAGTCTTTTTTGTTCGTGAAGGAAAGCTTGAAAATAGGATACTTCAGCAATTTTCAGAAATAAACACATTCATTGCTACTAGATTTTTTTTCTTATTTTTTAAAGCATTTAAAATCTGTGTGGTTGAACCTGGGAGTCCCAAATAACTCAGCAAAACCAGCTTTAAGTAAAATTTGAATGCATTTACAAATCCTTGGAATTGGAACAGAGCTTTACTATTAAAGCTTTCCTGTGGTGGACTCACTTAAGATGCACATTCAAAGCAGCACCATTTTTAGTCAGCTGTGAAGTATCCCATGCTGCTCTGTACAAAAGACACAGCAGGTTCATGGGGAGGGAAAGGGGGTTCTGCTGGACACCCCCTTTCTGCAGAGGCCTCAAGGAAAGGCTGGCAGTCTGCTCTTCAATACATAGCTTTCAAAATCTGGAAGTGTCATCCCTCAGAGATACATGTGTGTTCGTGGGGGGGTTTTTGCTTTCAGTTCATGGTTAAGTGAAGAGCTATGAATGTTTTATGAAGGAAAGAGAAAGAACAGTGAGGGGTTCTGATTTCCAGCTGACGACACTGAGTTGTTTATTCCCAGTGAAATCCCTGCAGCTGACCAAGGACTGAAGGGACAGCGTTTTCTTACACAGGACTTGGTGACAGTGGCATTTGAAAATGAGTGAAAGAAATACATGTTTGGGCATGTGCGAGATGGTTTTGTTGTCTTTGTGGATGTTTTTATCTGCCCATGTTTGGACTGAGTAGTGCTTTACTTCGAAATGCTTTTGATTACTTCACAACAGCTTTTGATTTTAGTGGGCATTCAAAGGGAATGAGATTGGTACTTGTGTCAAGAGCAGTAAAGTTGTCATTTGCTCTTTTCAAGTGCTCTGTATATGAATATTTAAGAGTTGATTACTTAAGAATAAATTTGAGAATTTTTGCAATAAAATGTGCGATAGAGAAGAGCACTAAGGAGTGCAGGCCAGGCACATTGTGGGCCTTGGTGTAACTTATGTTCTAAAAAGCTTTTCCAAGTCATTAAAGGCAATTTTATGACTGCATTGTTAAATTTTATTGGAAAGTCTGCTTCCAAACTGGGTTTTACAAAGGGACGTTTAAAGTCCTCATAAGGCATCTTACGAGGAGAATGGATGATCATCCTTTCAGCCTGGGCTTTGTTGGGGAGATAGAGAGATTGTATTTCTCTGCTCTACTGTCTTCATTATGTGTCCGAGGTACTTCACAGCAATAAAACTTCTCTGGAGCATTTTCATGCTGTAGTTCAGTTCTGTTTTTTAACTAGATAAATATAGTCGACTCTTGCTCCTGCATTTAACACAGTGTCTCTTGTGTCACTCTAATTTATTTTAAAGCACCCTCTGTCCTGATATGTCCTGTTATTCAGCAGGAGACTGGGCTTTTATAAAGGCATTGAAGATCCCAGTTGGATTCTGCTGGGATATTGCCCATCTGCAAGGCTTTCAAGTTAACAAATTACCCACAGGTATATATTTTCAGGCTCAACTTTTGTGTCACCTGTTAAGGAACCTGGTTTGGTTTTCTGTTTCTCCTACCTGTGGTCTAAGGGCTGTGATTCATTAATATCATAGTTGTTATTATTAATATTCGTGTTAATATTAGTAATGTTAGTATTGATAATAATAATTTTTGTTATTTTTCATTTTATTCTTAAGCTATTGTAGTAGATACTGAACTCTTTGTTCCTTTATCTGAAAAAGTTGTATTTTAAAAGTTTCAGGGATCAAGTGGGAAAAAACCCCCACATTTTCTTCACTTAATACCCTGATAAACAACAGTGGCCTAAAATCTGCAGGTTGCTGCCACAGCCCTTGGGTTTGCTGATATATTTGGCAGTTCTCCTTCTCAGAAACAAGCAGGAATTTGTGCATGCTCTTCACAGTTTGCTATGAAATTTTAATAATCTTTTCTGCTTGGGCGTTTGGGTAGTGCGAGAATGTTACTTGTGTGCATAACACACCCAGTCAGAAATAGCTGACCTGATGTCTCATGACTACAACACATGGCTTAAAAATTGCTTCTGAATTGTGCATTTTGCTGTCTTACAAGCCTGAAAACTTCCGAGGGTTTTTCATAATTCTGTAGTCCTGGTTCTTCCTCTCTCTGACAGCATCCTGGCAACTGCCTTACTTGTCTTGCTTGCTTGTTTTTCTCTTTCCTTTTTTGCTCTGCTGATACTGTCACACTTGTGTTTCCTGCCAGTAGGACTCACAGGAGCTAGTTTCTGTTTTGCATTTCATATTGCTCTGGAGTTTGTAAACCACTTTTTGGTTAAATCTTTACAGCAATTAAAAATAATCAAAACCAACGAAGGTGTCCTGAATATTGCCTATTACCTTGCTTATGCTGAAAATTATTCTCCACAGTGGGTAAACTTATTATTTACAATCTGTGCCACAGCTGCCCAGTAAGAAATACTTGATTGGCAACTGATAATTTGAAGTTGGTGGTTTTTTTTCCTGTATCTCAAATCCTGCAAACCCCTCTGGAGAGGGAAGCACTGCCATGTCATGCAAGTCTGGTCTCTGCTTCAACAGCAGTTGCACTATCTGATGTTCAAGGTCCCCCTTGAGCCGCATCTGTGCAGCCCTGCACGGCTCATCCTTGAGTTTTGGTGAAGGGGTTTGAGGCCACTGTTTGCTCCAGGAAGGATCAGGGCATGGAGAGCTGCGCCTCTGTGTGCCTCATAAAAGCTGCAAATACCCCTGCAAGGAAACTTCTACGTGCTGACCCTGCTCTGTGCTGCCTCCTCCTTTCTGCCTCCTTCGCTTGGACCACGGCTAACATAGCAAAGCTCAGCAGAAGCACCAGTATAGCTTGGGCTATACAGGTGTGTGGTGATGGACAGCAAGGTGCTAAATAGCTCCTTCCCATACCCTCCCATACCCTCCCAGCCTTCTCCAAATCCAAGTTGAAGGACTTTCTGCACGTTTTCTCTCAGCGAGAAGGTTGCCGCATATGGAAGATGCACATCCGGAAGGGAACGGACGGGCTGGGAATCCAGATAATGGGAGGCAGAGGGTCAAAGCGGTCCCCTCACAGCATCATCGTCACCCATGTGGAGGAAGGCGGCTCTGCACACAGGTGAGGTGACAGTGGTGCCTTCATGGTGGTGGGTGTGATGGAGTAACCATGGCCATCGCTGTTACCTGGGTTCATGAGAGGAGTTCAGGGGTTTTGCCCTCCCATGGTGTGAGGCTGAAAATATAGGCCTTGTCAGACTAAAAATTTTTTTTTGTGTTTGATCACTGAAGCTTCTTCTAGAAGGTTTTGTCCAAACTGTAGACAGAGCAAACACTTGCTTGGTGGTGGAGGGAAAACCAAGGAGCCTGATGGCTTGTTGGACTTTTCCCCCAACTCCATTTTGGGAAGATGTACCTTTCCCATGGGATCAGTTGTGCAGCCCCAGGATGCTTACTGACTGCCCTGCTGTTCCTGATGGGGTGGAGATGGGGCTTGCTGCTGTTCCCTTAACTAATCCAGTGGGTCACAAAGAAGACTTGTGGAGTCTCAGCCCTGCAAAGAGGGTGGAATTCCCCTGGTTATAACAATGACTTCCTGTGGGCACTTTTCTGAGACCCTTTTTCTAGAAAGTGGTACTGCACTGATCAGGTGCAAGCTTAGCGTAGTGAGATCAGACATTGTCCATGCCTCCACACCCCACCACGTTCCAGTGTAGCCCAGCACTGTGGTAGAACCACCCTGCAGCTCCATGTTCCCACTCTGTTTCTGCAGGGATGGCAGGCTGATGGCTGGCGATGAGCTCCTCACGATCAACGGGCAGTCGTTGGTGGGGCTCTCCCACCAGGATGCCGTAGCCCTCCTCCGCTCGGCCACTGGCCTGGTGCAGCTGGTGGTCTCTAGCAAGGTACAGACATCTTCTGGGTGGTCTCACAAATGTACATCCACAAGTATTTGAGCAAGTGCTGCGTGAAAAGGGCGTATTTTCCATAGGGAATCATGTGTGCACTTTTGCTGCTCTGAATTTAATGCATAGCAAGGAGAAATATATCAGAAGCTGCCATAAATCTGTGGCAAATTAGCACAGTATAGACCAAATTAATGATTTGCTTGTACTGTCACTGTCACTCAGTGTGCAGATGAGTATTTATTCATGCAGACATTACCTAAGTTTTGGCCAAAACCATTTTCTTAAAATTACATGCTAAATAAAACAGGCTTTTCTGAGCCTCTTCTGCTTCCTGCCTGCACAACCTGTGTACCTCTCATCTGTGTCCTATCTGTGTGCCTGAGATTTCTTGAAAATTATCTCTTGGCTTGAGTTCCTTATTTTGTCCTTGTTAATAGCATGGAATGGAGCTCTTACAGATAAAGGAACATGAAACTTCAGGGAAATGAGACTGGAACTCATTTATCAGTTGGACTCTTTGTTCTGCCTTTATCACCAAAGAGGTTGAGGGAATATTACATAATATTTTGCTTCTTTGTTTAAGAAAATCCCACTCACCTCTATTTCCTCTTCTCCATGGAGCATATCCTGTTGCCCCTGGACCTGGATTGCTGCAGGTGTTTGGTGGGTGGCCAGCCAACTCCCAAAAGCACCCAGGGATCTCAAATTAGGACCTGCCTGCAATGTGGATGTCACCAGGGCCTTTGAGGTGGTGACAGGAGCATCTTGGCCCAAACAGTGCACTCACATACCTGCATTTCCAGGGTGGCAGCAAGCCACCGTGTCAGAATTTTAAATTTTCTTCTTAGCTTCACCTTCAGATTTCCCCTGCCATTGAAAAGCAGGTTTCTGTGGTTTAATGTCTGGATGCTTTTAGGGCTTCCCTGGATGCTGCATACACATGTTTTTTAAGAAGAGGCTCTATTCCACTATATCCAAAGTGAAGGGCCTGTGACTTCTGTAGCATTTCTGTTAGACATTGAAGTTCATTGCAGACCTTCTTCAGAGCCACAGTCAGGCATTAACCCCACAAGTGTTTGTTCTGGAAACACCACGCTTTGTCCTGAAGTGGTACATTTTGTGTTTCCTTTAGACAGCTGGACTCTGACAAAGCACAAGGCAGTAGACTGCATTTATTTCTCCTTAAAATTAAGTTCTTGTTCCTATGGTGACCTCATTAAAATAATCATCATGCATAAGCTTAGGGCATAAAACTTCACTTTCCTGATCAGGCTGTGAATCTGCTTGTCCCCTGCTCTGTGCACTTGGACAGTTTTCATGTCCCTGGAAGGGAGACTTTGAAAGGCAAGCAGGAGGGGATACAGCCTGTGCCATTTTTCTGGCAGCCCCAGAAAATGTGTAGATAGGTGCAGTGTTCCGTTGTAGCTCCCTCTGGGCATTATTTGTTAGTATAGGCATGCAGCTTTGGCTTTTGGTCTGGTGATCAGTAACACAGAATTTCTTCTGAAAGCAGTGAGTCTGTCTGGCACTGCTTTTGGCTGAGGCACATGTTTGCCTGCCAGAAAACATGGCAAAGACTGGAAGCAGATGCTTGAGCATCGGAAATGAGTTGGTAGAGGATTGGTGGGTCAGCTTTCATTGTATTGTCCTAAGTAGCATTGTCAGGGTATTACTCTTATGTCTGTAGGTAGATAAAAATGTAAAGGGAACATCCATAGCGAGGGAACAGGAGCACAGGGTGCGATTTGGGTTGCAATGGAATGAGTAATGAAGTCGGACAACTCTCAGTTCACTCTCAGTGACATTTACTAAATTCAAAGTGGAGAGGAACAGGCTGCCTAAGAAACATTTATTTTAAATTCTTCATTATGAATTCTAAATGTTTTAAACGTGTATTGACCTATGTTTACTATATATACACTTTAAAACCAAGCCTGCTTTTTATAACCAGACCATTAAAAGTTTGAGCATGTGGAAGTGTGTAACACAGGGAGGATTACCAGGGAGTTCACACTCGGCAGGTGAGATGGGGCAGTTTTACTGTGACACTGGTGTTTTTCTGCATGTGATGTAATATGTTGTGTTGTCTCTCGGGTAGGAATCTTCTGAAGGGGATCTTCTGAAATATCCATCTACCAGTTTGCCAGACTTGCTTAGCACTTGTTCAGTCCAAGACTCTGTCTCTTGCACTGACAATAAGGAAAATGAAGAGCCGGAAGAAGAAGATGGGAAAAGAGTGAATGTATCTCCTGAAAAACTGGTTGCTGTAAGTGTGTTTTGGTGTGACATTTTTACTCTCTCTCAAAGCCCATTTGCATCTGTCACATTCTTCTACACCCTGACACAGAGCACGTCCTCAGGACCAGGCAATCCCATCCCACCCAGCCCTCCTCTGCGCGGGATGTGGGGGAGAAGCTGGAAAAGCAATGGCATTTACCACAGCCCCTGCCATCTCTGGGCTGCAAGGCAGCAGCACAGGGAACAGGAGCTCTCGAGGCCTCCAGCCTATGTTGCAATCATGGTTTTGTTTTTCTCTTCGATTGTTTTCCACCCACTTCCACTGCTTTTGTTGGATCTGATGCAAAGTCTATTACCATGCTTACGCAGTTGCATGCTCTTCTTTCGCCTCCTTTTCTAACAAAACTTCTTTAACAGTTTATGATCCAAGTCTTGAAGTTTGTATTTGCTCTGTCAAAGCCAGCAGACACTTTGGAGGAGGGACAGGAATTTCTGGCTGTGAACTATAGTTGAAGTTCTGAATAAATGCTGCCGGTTGATAATCTCACTTGCATTCCCTTCAGGATTGCATTAAGAAGTTATTGTTATTGTTATTTATTTGTAATGTAGCAGCTCTATGAAACTTCATAGGTCTTCTGGGCCTTTCTTGTATGGTGCAGACAAAAAAATAAAATTACGTTTCTAATCTACAGAGCTTGTGGACTTGTTTTCCAGCAAGGGAAGACAGGTGGATTCACTTGAAGGTTTTATCTATTTCTTATTTTCCCTTCTGGTCTCCCCCTCACACACTTTTCTACAAAAATAAATAAAAATTTAAAAAAAATCAGTTAAACTAAACAGTTTTAACTGTTTAGTTAAAATCTATTTAAATCAATTAAAATAAATCAGTTAAACCTTTGGATGGCTCGGATATGATACTGGTTTGGTGATTTGTTTTTTTTTTTAAAAATTTTTACACTTACACCTGAGCAAAAAGACTGTTCGACAGGATGAGTCTCATGATGCTGGTGTTTATTTCCTACCTGCCTGTCATCTCTGACTTACTTTGAGTCAATGTTTGTAACACTCTCATGCATCTTAATACTCTGACAAATTTTGTTATTTCTTCACTGTCTTCTCTTCTATGTGCCAGGATGCCTTTTTAGGGGGATGAAGAGAAAAACAAATAAATGTGGGACACTTAGCATGCTGATGTTGGTGTAGTGTTTGTGTGCAAACTTGAGTGGGCATGTAAGCATTCTTTTGACTATAAAAATACTTTGAATTCTTCTACATATCATGCTTTCCATTCTGGTAATTTATAATAAGGCTATGGCTCAGCAGCACTTAAATATAAAAATCAGTTTTGACAAAATATAATTTTGTGTGGCTTCAGGATTAAGCTCCCTGGCATTCCACTGACTCTTTCAGCACACACTGGGAGTTATTTGTCACTTCGTTTCCTCATGTCTATTCCAACAAGGCTCTGCCTGGTTGCCAGTGATGGCTTTTTCAAGTGTTTCCTTTCCAGATAAATGTAGTGCTCAGGGAAGCTCAAGGTGGTTGAGGTGTTCATGACCATGAGGACACAGCTGCATGAGCCTCCCAGAGCCCTTCTGCTTGGACTTGAATTTAGAGCCTGCCTTGATGTCCATCGCAGTGCCACTGCAGCTGGCAGTGGTGGTGGCCACTAACTCAGAGCCAGCTGGATTTGCCTGCCTGTCGGGCGCTCTCACCCCGATGGCAATAGCTCTTTGCTTTCAAAATACATCATTCAAAGGATGAGGGGAAATCACAGAAATCTGGGTACAGTAAGCACTTTAGAAGAGTATCAGCAGGGTTTTTTTTCTCATTGTCTTTTCTGCTTCTAGTAATTTCTTTTGTTGAAAGGATGTAATTTAAAGACATGTAATAAGTTACTGGTGATATACTTTCAGGACCTCTTCTGTTTTATCTTGATCTGCAGATTAAATCATTGCTTTTCTGATCCAAAGCACAGAATGTGTTTGTGTTTCCCTTGCAATTGCTGTGCCAGCCTTGGAGTGCAGACATGTCTCTCTGAAGCCCGGGGTGGGCAGTCTGTTCTGTGCAAACCTTTCAGCTTTACCTTCATATCCTCCTCCATCCTACTCAGGGCTGGGCAGCCTGAGCTGGGCTGAGCTGTGCAAGTACTGCATACCACAGAGGAAGGTTAATGTGTGGAAAAGATAAAATTCATGTGGCTTTTTTCCACCTGGCAAGACTGCGGGGATTTTTCATAGCAAAGCTTAAAAGCTGATTTCAAGGCCAGTATGAAATCAAAGCATCACAAGATTTTATTTTTAAATGTATATAAATGTATAGTCCAATTCATTATTGCAAAATTGCTTTGGAAATCACTGCTCTGTGCTGCTCTCATGCTTTTGATGATATTCACGTGTCTTTTCTTTCTCTTGCGTATATTCCATTATATCTGTACTCTAGATAAGGAATGACAGTGTAGCTGAGGATTAAAGCAGGAACTAAGCTGGACTATTTTTAATCAGTGCAAATGTAATTTTATTGGACTTTCGGGATGGGTGATACTCAAGGTCTGCACCAGGTAACTGAGACTGTGATCTCAGTCTGAGTCAGACGTCTTAGATTTGAAGCTGACTCAAAACTCAGCTCTGTTCAGGGGTTACCTTTCTCACCTCTGACAAGAGGTTAATGGATTTTCGTGTTTACTCTGCGGGGCTTTGGAGGAACTTAAAAGAGATGCTGTGAGGTGCTCGGTGGTTATGTTATAATGAGTAATTCAGAATGTTTTATTGTCAGCTGAGGCTTCATTGTCCCTTTTCTGATCCAGAACAATGTCTATCTAATTCTTCAACAAGTCTAGAAGATAGTAAAAAACGTGCAGGAGCTTCTAAGTTTGTCAGAGGTATTGTGTCATTAACTACTCTGTGAATATAATTCACTGCTGAGTGTTCCGAACCATAATTAATAGACCTGATGGACTTGCTGCTTTAGCACCTGATTGCCTAAAGGCTGAACTAGTTAGAAAAAACAATCACGTGGAATGAAGGTATGTATAGCTACTTAGAACTCAGCTGGACCAGGCTCTTAAGGAAAGTGATATAAGTTTTCACTGTTTTGAAATGGGGCGCCCCCACAAGGTCCCTTCCAACCTGGCTTATTTTAAAATCTGTGAAAAAAATACTAAAAATGAAAATTATCTTTTCTAGATGCTGGTCATTAAAAATTTTTCCCATGAGCAGTTGTTTTCAACTCTTTTAAGTTCTGCTACAGTGTTTTCAGACAGGGAAATAGAGTCTGAGCTAGTCAGCCTCTGCAGGACACAGCAGAAGAGTTTAGTGATACTTGAAAACTGTAATTTAGGAGAAGTATCACTTTAAGTCTTACTTGAAAGTCCACTTGTTAAGTTTCATTAATAAAGATCACATATTACAATTTAAATGGAGTTCTGCTTTTACAGTCTTCTTATGTAAAACCCTGTTTAACATGAAACGTGCCTTAAAGTTTTAACTTTGTTAAGACTTGTGCTGCCAGGCAGAAAAAGGATTACATTAATATCCTTAAAGTGCATTTCTTTCAGGAGCAGTTTGTCCAAAACATTGCTTGACTTCAGACACGAAGCACTGGTCAGAGAGTTGTGTTATCCTGAATGGTCCTGAGACATTTCGGGGATTTTAAACTTCTCTACCCCAATCCATATTTTGCCATGTGAAGTTGACACTGCTATTCTAAAATATCACTATTTATGTCCAAGTGTGAAATAGGATAATATGAGAGTATTTGCCTTGGATGATTTATTTTTAATTCTAATTCTCTTTTACTAGTGTTTCTGTTGCTTGAAATTGAATCTGTCATTGCATTGCTGGCTGGTGGAGCAACCTGGGAAGTGAACTCTAAAGAGAAGGCTCATCTACCAAGAATTTGCAGAGTGTCCAATGAATTTGGGGGATTTTTGGTCCCTAGACAGAAGCATGTGCCATTCTTAGTTCCTTCAGAAGTTACTTGCCTTCGTGTGGTTCAATATCTGATAGTCTGAATATTTTTTAAATGTTCAGCTTCAGTGACCAGCTTTGTATTAATGGCTTGAAATTTCTGCAGGTTAGTAAAACACAACAAGATGATGTCTGCCTCAAAAAGTTTGGATCTGTAGTTGCTGGAGGCACGGATGGAAGGCTGGGAGCTGCTCCTCTGTACTTAAATCCTGTGTTCTGCACAGATTGTTAAATCTGCCATTCCTGATGCTGGAGGCAGGACTTTGAGCTTAGTTTGTTCCATGCAGAGTAGAACTATACAAAAGAGAAAAGGAGGTCACCCTCATATCTTCCTTTAGAGGGGGCACTGGGGAATTTGCCTCCCTGTGCCCAAGCTCACCGTGCAGGCCCAACACTGCCTCTGGCGGCACTCCCAGCTGTGTGACCCCCTGCTGTGCGCTATCAGGGCCTTTCTACTCATATTTACTCATGTTGAGATGACCTGAAGTGTGGGATGTGTGCCTTCTCATCAGTGCTGAGCGTGTTGCATGCAGAGACATCTGTGACCCTGCAAGGTCTTCACCGTCCTATCAGCAACAGAAAGAGGATGTCTGCTGTTAAAGGTTCCCTGTGTGATCTGGGTTACCTGATCCCTGCCAAAGCCCACTTGTGGTTTTCATGCAAGACATGTAGCTGAAAGGGGATAAATAAACCTGTTCAGTGAATGTGAAGAATTGCATTTGTTTAACTCCTCTCCCTCTCAGTTTATACTTTTTTTCTGTGCTGTATAACTGACTAGTTGTTTTCTGCCATGACCCTTTCTGTCTTACCAGGGAATCCACGCAAAACTGGATAACAATGCTGTAACTTTAAAAGCAGTCTTGGGGTCAAAAGTTCTCCTGGAAACACTGAGAGAGAATTTTAGAGAAAGCATTAGCATTGAGAAGGAACAGGAAGCATAACTCAACAATTAAATGTGTGCAGGGCGTGGAGAGGGGCCTCTTTACTTGGAGTACTGGAGTGTTCCCATTAGGGCACTGCAGTCTCAACACAGGCTGCAGAAACACAGCTCACTCCTCAAACAGTGTGAATGGCTGGGAGAAAAGCAAGAAAAATACTTTCCTGGCAGAAATCTGCTTAGCAGTGGAAGGCTTTAGTTGGGGGTGGATGAGAAGGGGAAGAAATTGATGGGCCTGGTATGGGGTTTTTTTATGTACTGGGAAGAGTTCAACATCTCTTTTCCACTTTGTGGTGATGACTGGCAATGTTTGCAGATTCTGCCCTCTGCCCCATCACTTTTGGAAGGGGCAGACAAGGGCAGAGTCCAGCTGATCCTTGGCATGGCTCACAGCTGCTGCTCAGCTGTAAATGCTGAATTTGTTGAAAGTCTGGCTGTACTGTACCTTTCTGAGGTACAGTCTTGTCCAGCATATTGATGGGTCTGTGCCCATGCAGTGCCCTTCCATCATGCTATGGCTGATGAGATACTTTGTGTGCTACTGTGACTCCAGATGCAAGATTGTAGAGTAAATATAGTTAGGAATTTGGGCAAGAGAAAATGACAAAATGCTTGGAGACCAAATCTTGTTCACACAGTGTGTGTTGTTTCTACAAGCCCTATCACATTAAAATAAGCAGTTGCAGTTGGACTTGTTGCGGGGGAGTTGCTCAGCGATGGGCTGGTTGTGGTGCTGTGACACTGGTCAGGGCTGGAGGAAGAGGAAGAGTGCTGAAAAACCTCCAGGGGTGCAGTGTCACTGGATTACTGTTTTTTCACACATTGTAAAATTCACCTGTCAAGGACACATTAACATGAGTGGGTTCTTCATGTCAGGAGGGAGCTCCTCAGAGTACTCCTATTGTTCCATGTGCCTGGCTCCGTGCCCTTCTGGGCCTTTTCCTACTGCTTCCATCTAAAAGGCAAAGACCAGAGAAAACTCTTTTCACCTAGGATCCAGTACTTGAAGGGTTTTCTGTAGACACAATGCTGTCTACAAATCATGAATACCTCCTGTTGCTTGGGATGGTGGGACATAACCTTTCATACATGACCATAAAGAACAGTGTGGACAAATGCCCAGAGTTACAATTTTAGCTCTTCCCATATGATGTATTTGAAAGCCAAGTCAGCAGAGTAATAGAAACACAAGTTTACCTACAGTACAGGTTCGTCATGGTCCTTGTTTTTGTGAATGAGGGCTTTTCCCATAAAGCATCAGATACAGTATAGCCTCTCTCTAGTTTGGCTGTTTGGATAGATGCCCAGTTTTGAAGGAGATGAACTGCCTTTAACAAGCTAAAAATAACACCCTCATGGCAGTGGAACAAGAGAAATGCTGTCACAGCCATGCAGTTCACATATATTAGCAGAAGGATGATACACACTCTAGAATTTTTGAGTTAGTATGAATGTCTCAGTACCACATCTGCAAATTTTTGACCGTGTGCACTGTCCTGTCTTGGCTGGAATTAGGTAAAAATAATTTGAGATGTGCTGTGCAGCATCCATAATGCATGAGGCTTCAGTTCCTTGAAGATGCAGGTATGAAAGACACTTCATTAAAGTATGAAAGACATTTAATTCTTACATATTCCGTATTTTCTTGTATACTTAGGATGGTATAAAATGCCAGTTTGGAACTGAAATCCAAAGCTCCCACCAGTGGTGTCATGGGAACACTCTCTGCAGCTGTTGGTTGACGTTGGTATTGTTTCATTCACAGGAAAGCTGTTTATTTTGTGGACTGATTATTACACATTATGTCCTTCACTGGGAATTAAGATTATCATAAGAAGAAAAAAAAAAAGAAAGAAAGAAAAAAAGATAAGCAATTTATTGTTTCTTATGATGTAAAGGTTCCAGAAACCTTGAACTGAGCATGTATTAAACAAAATAATGGAGTAGCTGAACCAGCTTTCACACTGCTTGAGTTCCATGTTTGTCATACATTCATGGAATCCCATAGGTCTCTGCTGTTTACTAAGACTAGTCTTCTGGGATCTCTCTGCAGCACATAGAGACATCTCGTGGGCAGTGACTAAACTGCATGGAAAGCATGTATCCTGCTTTTTTTCATGTTTGGGAGGAAAAAGGATAAAGCATAAAAAAGAGAACAGCAGGGATCTGTTTGCGTGCATTTGATTTCCTTTAGCTCAAAAGCTGTTTCTAGTGGAAAATCATAATATACTGCAGAAGAAGAGTAATTTTGTCCAAAAAGGACTGGGAACTGTTTTGCTGTGAGCATCTTACTGTTTCCAAGGCATGTGTTGTCTGTGATATGTGTTTCTTGGAAAACGTTGCTGCATTAGCCATTTCCTGCATTTCTTCCTATTTAAAAGGGTATTTTTTAGAAGTTTTTTCTCTTCAAAACATTATGAATAATTTTAGTGACTCTTTGGATATCTGAAAATGGAGTGTGCTTTGCTTAGCTGTAGCTCTGACCAATGAGTCATTGGAGCCAGCACAGCTGGGACCCTGCTTCATCAAGAACCTGCCAGCATCCTCTGAACAGTGGTATTTCAAACACATTCAAGAAGGTTTTGGAGAGTCTTGTAGAAAATAAATATAACATTACCAAAGATGAGAATATCTTAGCTCTGCCACAGTGCATTTCTAGTCTGTTTACAGAGCGGTCACGGGTAGATACTGCTGCTCTCTTTGTGCTGGTGAATGCCAGGTTTTGTTTCTTGTGCAGGTTTGTGTATGACTACTCTGTAGAATTTAAGGAGACATAAAAATAACTGTTAGGGGTTTGTGCCTCCTGAAGTGAATAGTAATTCCCTGTCTAGCAATTACTGCATTGTACTGAAGTCTTAGGGTTGCTTTTGAGTGCAGGCATTTGGTGAAAGTGGCAGACTAGACACCACTTTAAAAGCTTTTGTTTTGTTTATTTGGCATTTCCTCCTATTCAGAGAGCTGGGCAGCTCCAGTTCTTGACTGTTTATCAGATTTCCTGATCTCTTGCTACACATGAACCATGAGTTTTCCAACACTTTGTTTAAGTAAAGGAGGGCCTGGGTTCCCATTCCTTTGTCTGGGCAGGAGGAAGTATGGACTGCTTCTGGTGGTACCAGCATGTGTATTTCCAAGGTGAGCTTCTGGGGAAGTTGGTGGAAGCTTTGTTTCACCAGTGCTGCCAAACGCAGCCCAAATTTGAGCCCTTCCAAGGCCTCCCTGGTGAGTATGCAGAACTGCTGTCTGGCTTGTCAGCTTTGCACCAGGGGAGCAAACCCCTGGTTTTTATAGAAGTGCCAGTTCAAGACACTGAATTGATGCTGGAGTGAAGGTGATGTTCCTTCTCATTCCTCCATCCCTGCTTCCAAGTGGTTCTCTGGTTTTGTGTTATGAAAGAGAGGAGAAGCAATGCAAGTGCCCTTTGAAAACAGGGAGTCCTCTAGCTTGCACCAGAAATTGCTAAGTTGGATTTAATTTGGCCTTCTTCTGAGCCCCGTGGTTCAGTTTAGGGAGCTCCCTGGCCTTTGGGATGTCCTGTGTTTTGGAAAAATGTCCCTGGTTACTGCAGCTCCTGATGCAGTGTGTTCCCACTTATCAACCTCCTTCTAGATCTGTGCAGCTTTGTACATGCCATAAAACAGAGCAGTAAGGCATGGAAAACTCAGTGCTGTCCAAGATTAGAAAATCCATGTCCTCTGCATCACTTGCAGTGTTAATTCTTGTAAATTATAGTACTGCTGTTTGTAATTTATCTGTGAGATGGATTCAATTAAAGTGAAAAAGAGCTAATTTAAAAGTGAAGGTATTTTACTTTCTGTGTAAGGAAAAAGGGGCATGTGGAGTTCCCTGCCTAGCAGATACATTTAAGGCTTAATGCATGCTGTGCCCCATAAAGCAATAAGTAATTGCACAAATAACTGAAACAGCTAGAATTACACCAGATTGTGGAAAAAAAAATCTTGAAAAATTTTTTGAAGGTTAAAGTCTTCAAGGCATCAGCTTGTCTCAAGGGACTAGGAAGAAAGACTTTGTGCAGGGAGCAGATGAAGATTTACATTGGGTGTTTGGGGCATTGCTCTGAAGAGTCTGTGCTGGCTCCTTGTGGAGGTTTATTGGGTTCCTCCTGATGGCTGGTGTTGGGGCAATTCATGGTTAAATGTTTGGGGTAGTGCTGCTTAAGGAAAAGTTGTCATGGCTGGAGACCAGGACAGAGTGTGAACGGGACTAGAGAAGATGTGGAATTTTCCCGTTGAGTTTGTGCACAGCCATTCCTCTTTCACATGGCTGTTCTGAAGAAGGGCAGTAGTCTTGCTGGTGGACTTGCTTTGCCAGTGCAGGTAGGACAGAATTTGTTAATGCTGTAGACTTCACAGCCTGATTCTCACTTCTTCATACAAATCACCAGGATAAAAAGGTCTGCATGCTGCTAGCACTGGCTGTGCTGTGGGGAATTGGGTGGGCTCGCTGATGGGAAAGGCCGCAGCTGAGGAGCTCTTCGAGAAAAGCAGTTTGCTTATTAAATTGTATCAACCTCTGTATGCTGTCTTTGTTTTTGTAGATCGGCAAGGGTTTGCTAAGATGTTTGGGCTTAAACAGTGCAGACTGCCATAATCCTGCTCCTCATCTCGCCTAATTAAGAGCCTGGTCACGCTGGAGCTTTGCCAAGGCAAGGAGTCCGAGGACAGTTGTTCGTTCTGGTGCAGTGCCAGGACCGCGTGTCCCTGATAGCGCTGTTTCCTTTGAAATCAATTGAGATGTCACCGTCACTTGATCCCAGAGCTACTTAATGAACTGGCAAAATGGGCTCTATTTTTAGATCTTCCTTCAAACTACTGTGTGTGTTAAAGCTCCCCTTGTCCTTAACGCTGGGACAGCATTGGGAGGGATTTATTGGTTAGTTTAATAAGGGACCTACAGGACTGAAATAATAAGCTTCATTTCCTTGAAAGTGAGGAAAATTAAAATGGCATGGTTAAATCTGGGCAGCCACCTTGAGACAGTAAAGCGATATGTTCACTGCCAGAAGGATACAGTGGAGCTAGGTTTTTCTTCTTGTCTAGGTTATGAGAGAGCCAAAGATGACAGACACATGCCTTTGGGGAGTTCCTGCAAGCTTTGCAGATCAGATTTCTAAGCGTTTTCTGGATACAATGAAATTCCTGGTGGTTTATTAGGCAAGCTCAACAACTTAAGGAATATCTACTTCATTGCAAATGTTGGTGTCTTCCCCTATGTGTTTATAATTAGTGTCAGAAAAATACTTTTGCTAAAATAAAAAAAAATAAAAACAAACACAGATAATGTAAATGTTTTTAATTAAACAGATAAGTTACGTGATTTTACTTTCTAATTATAGTCTGAAGCCTAGTTGGATCAACTATAATTTCAGGAAGCTGTTAAGACTGTCTTGAGGCTTTCCCTAGCATTGGTGTTTGCACACATGTGACCTTCTGTGGATCATACATGGGGTTTGGGTATTTGCTATCTGTAGGTTCACAGGCTCCAGGATTGCCATGAGGGGAATGTAGCTTGGGGTGCACAGTTTTAAAACAAGTGGCAATTGTGTCCTTCTTCCCACCCCACTAGATGTGTGTTTTTCTTCCGACCCCTCTAACTGAAAATGTATGTGGTTGCAGAATGCACTGGTACTTTTCTTACTTTGACTGTGGCACAGTCAAAATAAAAATCAGCAAAACCCCAACGTATTAGCAACAAACCTAACTCAAATCCCATGGAGCAGAAGCATAAGATGTACTGAATAGGTCACCCTAAAAACTGGCTGCTTTATGGAGACATTCGTCTTGTTTTTCTTCATCTCTGTGTTTCATATATTTCCCCACCACAGAGTTAGCACTGGCTCTGTGCACCAGTTGATTTGTACACCTGTAAAACCACAGTGTGATTTTTGTGTGTGTGAAAGTCATTTCTACCTCTTGCCTGAGGGGAGTCACCCTCACTTCATAAAGCGTATTCCCACTTGTATGGTAAATTTCAGTGTATCTTTGTGAGATCCATGAGGCCCTGTCCTCATTTCCATGTGCTTCTGCTGTCTTCTGGGTATCCCAGAAGTCTCTTGGAAGGAGGGCTTGGGATACTTTGGCTGTGGCCTAATTGCTGATGTTTAGGTTTCTTAGGTAGGATTTTGAATCCGACGTCTTACATATTTTCTGGAACGAGGCCCATATCAGGATGACCAAATCACAGGTGCTAGGTTTTTTTCAGACTGACGAATGAATTGGATAGTTCTAAGTTTACATGGATCTGTGAGCTGCAAAGCATTTGATGCTGGAAGTGGACTCTAAAGTAGTTGTTGCAATGCCTTGAAAAATCAACAGCTACTAGCTAGGATGTACAATCTATGCATAAATTAAGTGTAGCTGTTCGTGTTGAAGGGGAAGGAATAAAAAGCAGTTTCCATTCCAGCTTCCTGTTTCTGCCAGTTTTATGTTTTCCTGAAGTTTCTACTGTTCAAACTAAAATCATGAAGTCTAGACTCTGCACAAAAGATAAACTTTGGCTTTGTTGGCTTGGGTATAAGAGGGACTGGGGGATGGGAAGCAGATTATGGGAAAGACTGATGTTTTTAAGATTGAATAGTAGAAGCATAAATTATTTTTACAGGAAAGTGTTTGGCTACTTGGGTGGGGTTTTTGAAAACTGACTTCCAGCAGTTCACCAGCACCTTCCAAAATGCAGGGACTGGGCGGGACTCTGCTTGTCCCTGAGCACAGGAGAGCAGGAGGCAGAGGACATGTGGCCGTGCTGCTTGCCTTGTTACTTGGCATCTGGGCAAACACAGTCGGTAAACAGACTCCTCCTGTCCTGGGGTATTTACTCAGGGTTGTGGGGTTGTAATTCCACCTGTAAACTTTAATTGCTCTTTTCCAGGCTTTTAAAGTGCTTAGCTGTCATAACTTTCTGTTAATTAAGCTTTTCATCATCAAGCTTTGCATTGGTACTCAGCAGACACTAACAGTAACATAATGCTTTTTAAAAGTAGTTTTCTCTATAAAGATGTGATGTCTCTGGAAACCTGCAGAGCAGCACAAATGGGAATAAAAGCTAGAATTTTGTTCAAATACGTGCAGAAGCATTTAAGTGAGATGCCATGGAGTGCTGAATGCGTTTTGGGGGCATTAGTGTGGTGTCTTGCAGAGGATGCATGACCATAATGTCCAAAGGCATTACTAAAAATTATTTACAGAAAATATTTAATACATTTACGTGTTTTGAAAACAAAGATGACATGCAATGGAATTTTCTGTCCCATAATGACAATGAGAAAAATGTCATCAACGTCTCTGGTTTACAAGAACTTGGTTTTGTTTTTTTTTTTTAATTTATTTTAGGTGATGGAAACTGAGAAGTCTCAAGATCCAGTTTGTGCAGAAGTGTCCAAAGGAAACAATCAGAGTTCAACTCTGGCAAGTGGCATACTTAAATACAGAAGTCGATCTCAAGGTAAAGCTGGACTGATAGGAAATAGCAATTGTAGATTTTTTACTGGAGTGTATTTATTTTAACTCTCTAAAAGTGAGATAGGATTTCTTTGAAATCGTATTAGTTTATTTTGGAAGGAAGATCCCATCTGTAGGATAATTGTATTCAGCCTCCCGAGCTGAGCTAGTGGAGGAACAGAAATATTACGCAAATTTTAGAAGTGTTTGTTCATTTCTTTCTTTTTTTTTTTTTTTGACTATTTGTGTTGTTTGTATATTTCAGTGGGCTCTGCTCAAAATGCCAGTTATGGTGACTAATCCCCAGATTTTCTGTTGGTTTGTTCCCAGGTCTTAACAGTAACCTGTGTGCAGAGCTTGATCAGGTTCTCAACCCTGATGCTTTCTGAGGCTCCCTCCCTCCTCTGTTCACCCTAATTTCCAATTACTAAGGTATTTTTAGGATACTCCAGGGGGCTCCTCTGCCTGTAGTCCCTGAGGCTGTGAGCTGGTGGTCGTTGGGGATCCAGACCCTGTTGCTGTGAGTGCTGGTTTCCTTGGGCTGTGGGTGAGCCTGGAGCATCTGCCAGCCTGGACTGCAGCATGAGATTGGGAGATGGGCATTTGGAGATGGGCAGAAAACACAGAATTAACAACTGTTCTCCTGAAGAGAGGGAGAACTGATGGGAAAGGATTAGTTGTAGGTGCCAGGGAATGAAAGAATGCCAGGATGCCAGTCCTGCCAAGATTGCATTCCTGTCTGTGTGCAGCAGCAGCCTGTGTGCCAGGGGAAGGGGAGTTGAAAAGAAGAGATCCCAATTTCAGATCCCAAAGCAGGGAGCAGGTTTAAATTGCACTCTGGACAGTGGGTGCAAATTCTGCCTATGGATGTGTCAGCAGAACTGCTTTCATGCTGAGTGAAAAGAAGCAGCTGGCCCTGGTCTGTGCTCCATCGTTCCCTGGACTGGCAGCAATGCTTACACAGCCTCCAGGAGGAGGTGGCAGAAAATGTGTTTGGGGATCTCCTGGGCAAATTTTCAGTGCATCTACCTCAGCCCATGACTCCCTGTTCCTGGGGTACAGACATTGAGGATGAAAGGAAATCAAAGCTGTTGCTCTCTGTGGCAGCTCCAACATAAAGCTGGTTTAAAGTAATCTGAAATCCAGCTTGTGCAAATTTGACGTGTGTCTTGGGTTTTCATATGTAAAATAGGGGTTAATGGCCCTTCCCTGTGTGGTGTGAAAATGACAAGGATAAATGTGCGGGACTGCTGTGACTGGTAATTCTGCAGGGACCTTGGAGAAAATGAGACTTGGAGGAGCCCTGGTGCAAGGATAGGATACTCTGTGGCTAATTACAGGATGTCCTTCAAGACAAATAATTCTGTTTCTTATATGAATTCTGCACTCCTCTCTTTAAGACAACTAGAATTGTTGCCAAAAGGAAAGAAAATATCAATTTTTTGGCACATTCTTACTTTTTCCATTCCAGAAAAAATTCCCTCAGAGTGACATGACACCTACAGAAATGAATACTGCTGCAGTGTCAGGTCTTTTAATTTTAAATACATGAAGCTTGAGAGCTTACTGCACTGGCAAGTGCCATTGGGTGTGAACAGATGAATTTCTTTCCTGTCCTTGAGCTACCAACTCAATTATTTTCTGCTTTTCGTTAATACCATGAGTTCAGTATCAATGAAAGATTGCATAAAACCTATGACAGCAGGAAAAGTTCTTGGTTGAGTATGATCAAAACTGGTTCCCAACTGCCTGGCTGGGAACTGTGTAGTATTGTTTTAAGGCACTTTAATTTGGGACTTGCTGTAGGTGGTTATTGCATGCTGGTGAGAGAGGTGAAAGCAGCTCTCAGATGTTGCAGGATGTGTTTCTATGTTTTTTCTTAGGTGCTGGATCCCGCTTGGAGTCTGTGGGAGAAGATGATGAGCTGATGGTGGAAAATGGTGAATCAAATTATGAAATAGCGGTGAAATATTCCCGGGGTGGAAGAAAGCACTCTCTGCCCCAGCAGCTGGAGTCAGCAGGAGCCAGACAGGTGAGCGGGAAGGCAGAGCTGGCTGTGAGCGCCTCATGGTGCTCAGTTCTATGGCATCTGCCTGAAGCTCATAGAAGTGGGCAAGGGTCATGAAACAGGATCACATAGATACAGCATGGGACTGAAAACAGGCCTGGACACCAAACTGGGATGTATTGTCCACCTGTGGACAACTTCTTTGAGTGTTGTGAAAGAGAGTATTGCTTGCTTGTGGCCATGAGGTCCTAAGGCTGTTCATTTTAAGAGTTGCAGTTCTAGAGATCTGAGGACTTAAAAAAAAATCCTAATGCTCTTTATTTTAATTATTTTGAAATGTAGACCTTTCCCTTCTCCTTTTCTTTCTCATTTTTTTAAGCAAATAAGGACTTAAGTATATCATGAGGTTATCCTTAATCCTTTTAATTTAAATTGTGACTGATATATTTCAAAATTATTCTACTGTGCAAAATGTGGGAAAAATTACTGTGGCAAGATTCACTTTGATTGTAGTGAGCTGGGGTTTCATCCCTTGAACATTTCTCCGAATATATCTCTAAACATACTGCATCCCTCTTCCCTGACACATACAATTTTCCCAGTATGACATCTGCAGTATCTGAGCCAAGCAATCAGAGCAATTATCCTTGTTTGTTGATGTTAGGACTACCATATTGTGAAGAAATCCACCCGTTCCTTCAGTGCTGCCCAAGTGGAATCTCCATGGAGACTGACCCAGCCGTCCATCATTTCCAACATTGTCCTGATGAAAGGGCAAGGCAAGGTGAGGATTTCTGCATGTTTCTCATATGTAGCAAGAGCTGGCATTTAAGAGGTGTCTCCTGTACTTCCAGCTGCTGGTAATAGTGCTAATGATAAACAAATCCCATTTCCAAACATAAATGGCGAAGTTTCACCTAACAAATACAGGGGATGTGATGTTAATGTCATCCCTTGTCATGGGGTGGCTTTCATTTTGGTTTGGTGCATCTTGCCACTACTGAGATATCAAATATTTGTAACGGATCTCTAAATATGTATATTTATGCAAAGTCAGTGCAACTACAGAACAGTACCTGTTCGCAAGTATATTTATGGACAAGTATATTTTCCCTCTGTGGAATCTAGATGCATTAAAAAAATTACTGCAAATTAAGCATTAAACCTGAAGAGAGGTTACTGGCTGATTGCTTCTCTGAGAGCACTGAATTCCATGGGTCAAAGAGTCGTTTTCTCTCCCCCAGTAATGTGTTTACAGACTTGCTAGATACCAGCTGCCTGAATGCTAAGAAAAAATAGATAAGCATTAACCTAGGTATACATGGTTTTCCCTAATCAAATCCACACTAGTATTGGAGTTGTCATTTAAATATGCTAAAGATATGCATGTCCTTTTGTGAAATAGTCTTTAAAGTCATCAGATGGATTTGTTTTGGACTAAAAAAATTTGTTCTGACTTTCAAGCTCAAATGCAAAACTAATTCCTTGTTGTGCTTTGTGTTAGAAAAAGAGTTAGAAATGGTTACTCCTATGGGTAGACTGGCTTATAGTTGCTTTAACTTTCCTTGGTTTAGGAGCTGTGAGTCTTTTATGATGAGCAAATATTTTTTCATTTCTCATGTACTTATTTTATTACTCTGTTTTTCTCATGAAATTAGATTATTTCTCCCCCTGGTATAAGCCAACCTCTCCTGCCTTTCTGCATTTAGCTGCAAGGTTTTAGAAAGCAGCTGGGAGAATGCAGACCCTAGTGATCATGAACCGCCTAAAGCAGCTGCCATTCTGTGTGCCTTCCACCCTCTTCTTGGGCAATGTCCTCTGTTAGAGATTGCACCTTGTACAGTTTGTGCAGTACCGCTCCGTTTATTATCCCTGTGCAAACCTGGGACTTGAAACATTTCTCCTTAGAGTTGCAGTGTTGGTGGTGGAGAGCCAAGGGTTTGCCTTTAGGTTTGCATCCAGATATGCAAGGGGTGGTTTCCTGCTGTGGAGTGGCAGCACTTTTCTGAGAAAGTGGGCTGGTGTAGGAACTGCTGCACTTCGCAGGCTATTTCTCCCAACCCTGCCGTGGAGCCGTGGGGAGACCTCCTGTGTCCAGGCAGGGGAGTGCCAGGAGCCGCCTGCCTTCTGTAGGTTGATGTGCAGTTGATAATTACACAGGGTTGAACAGTTACCGGAGTTACTTTGTTCTGCACAAGGGAGATAAGTTGCTTCCTGTCCAGAAATCAGTACTTTCTTACCAAGTTACTAGAAGCTTATAACTGTGGTGGCATGCTCTGTATTCACGTAGTGAAACAAAAGATCTGATTGTTGTGTTGGACTGTAAACTCAGTGCTTGCCCTGGCAGCATCCCTCAGCTGGAGAGCACTGCCCAAGGGAATAATAATGTCCATGGGTTCAGATCACTAAAGAGCAACAGTTCTCACATCCTTTGTCCACCTGGTCTGTGACTTTTCCCTGTATTCTATAAAATGCATGAACAGCAGTGACAATAGGGGAAATATGGGAAAGGGTTGTAGACCAAGGAGGTGCTTTGTCTAGGAAATAACTCAGCAGAAGAGGGAGAGGTTCATTCTGCTGTGTTTGTCAGTTCTCAGGTCAATTTTGCGAGATCGTCCCATAGCCTGTTGGGGTAGTGCAGGGGTAAGAGCTAATGGATGGAGCCCTGGGGAATCTATTGATCTAGATTTATTTAAATACAATGTGATATATGTCTCCAGAATAATTAAAAATGTACATGTGAGTTGTAGCCCCCACATGCCATTCTCCTTTGAGCTACATTCCTGACATTGCAGCATTGACCTTATGTTATGTTCTGAAGCTTTTCTTCTTCTTGAGAAAATGTAGGATCTGTGACATAAAAGAAACCTATAGTTAATCCTGGATATAGATCTCAGGGGTAGGAATTGACTGTCTGTTAATTCAGACTGAATGTGTTACTGTTTTTAAAATGGGAAATCTATTGACCCCATGTTTTGAAAAAAACCAAAATATTCTCAGAGTTTTTGCTATATCAGCTTAGGATGCCTCCTGCTATATTTTGGGCTGATGAGTGTGTTGATAATGGAGTGAAAGTAAATGAGGAAATGGAATAAGGGAGTAGGTTGGCCAAACAATTCATCAGAAGATTTTAGGTTTTCATCTTTCCCTTTTCTTGTATGTTACTGGCAGTCTTTCTCACACAGATGATAAGTAAGGGTAAGGTGCCAGCTGTGTGTCTTCTCCTCTCTTTTCTGTAGGAAAAGAGAATATTTCTTAAAATCTATTCTTTCTGTAGGGCCTTGGATTCAGCATTGTGGGAGGTCAAGATTCTGCTCGTGGACGCATGGGGATATTTGTGAAGACTATATTCCCAAATGGAGCAGCAGCTGCTGATGGAAGGCTTAAAGAAGGTATGGTAGAGAGAATCCAACTTCACATAAACGATCACAGTGGGATATTATTTCAGTCCAGGCGGAAAATTCAAGTACAGCTATGTTTAGGCACCTGGCCAGCAGCAAAAGGCTGTGGAAAATATAAAATGCCCTGTTTGTTCGTCCTGTGGAAGATCATTGGTAGCAATTAACCTGATTGTATTTCATATTGAGCAGGGGGAGCTACAGAACAGCGGTGACTGCTTTGTTTTCCCCTTTCTCTTTCATGAACTCCTATTTGTCCAAACAGCAAGTTGCAATTCTTCAGTTGGAGTGGGTCAGTGACAGCAGGAAAATACAAATAGCAAACAACATGTGGCTTAAAGATGCTGGACTGAGAAGGCATTATATATGGGGACATGTCTGGGAGAGGCTCTTTTGAGCCCTCGTACTCTCTAAGCCTCCTGGTATGATTTTAACAGGACAAAAATCATAGCCAAAAAAAGAAAAAAAAGGAAAAAAAAAAAAAAAGATGTGATTGGCAGTAATATCACCCTGGTTAGAGAAGGAGATATAGCCAGATTCTGTTACTGCTTTTCCAATCTTGGTGTTTGAGCTGATTGCACAGCATGCTGCATGTGTGCTGCACCATGGTCTGAATGCTGCAACACATCATTCTGACAGACAGACAGACTCTTAGTGTTGAAAATACAAAGTGACCATGAATTTAGAGTGGTGGTTTACAGCCCTTCTACAGGGGTTGTGTTACTTTGCTTCCATGGAAGGCTGCTTCTCTGTTACTTCTCTCAAGCTGCTCCTGTGTTACTTCTCTCCTCATATCCTCATTCCTCTTTTTCTGCCTTATCACACTTGTATTTGAGGCTGCTTTTGGTGCCAACTCTCACACTTGCTGCCAGAGGGAAGCTTGCATCCCTGCATCATAGGTTGTGCACTTGCCATGGGAAGCCAATAAGTAACAGCTGTCCCATAAACCCAGCAATCATTTGCAGGCTATTCATAGCTTGAAAATTCTCTTTTTTTCTTTACTGAAGCTAGGAAAGGAGAGGAGGAGTAGACTTAGCTGGCGATATTGCCCCATGTAATTTTGCACAGATACAAATAAAATTTCAGGAAGTGGATCTGGATCTGCTGACCCTCTTATTAATAAAATTAAGGTAGATAGCTCAGCTGGGTGTAAGTAGTAAGACCCAGAGCCTGACAGCTGGTAGAAATCTGACAGGATATGTTCCTTGAGGTGAAAAAGACATTTGTTGTCACAGCGTGTGGGCTACTACATGCTTCACTTTCCGCAGGCATTTAGTAAGGGAACACATTTGCTTTTTGCACGTGGATGGAAGGTTCTTTTTCTCTGAACAGGCTTTGAAGTAATGTACTGTAATATTTCACTTTGTTCCTCGTTTCTCCTGTTAATGCTTACAAAAGAAAGGCAGTATATAGTACCTTTGGACTTCATGTCATAATAATTTTCAGACTTTATTTAAAATCATTAGAATTTTCAGCTTGTTTTTGGGAATGGGAATGACAAGTTAAGGATCTCTCCTGAAGAACAATTTTTTATTTGGTTTTCCATCACTAGTAACTTGCAGAGACATTAGTACAAGTGAAAATAAATTGAGAACAATAAAAGGCTTTTTATTGGATAGTTAACTGAAATCCTTACAGTAGTGGATCACCTAAGGTTCAGGAAAGATGTTTTAAATCTTTATAGTCTCTATATTGCTGACTTCATTTTTTGTATCTATTTACCAGGGGATGAAATCCTGGAAGTTAATGGAGAGTCTCTGCAAGGACTGACCCATCAGGAGGCCATCCAGAGGTTTAAGGTAACATGGATCTAGCACTGAAGAGATTCAAGTTCATCTTCACTCATTGTCATCTCCTACCTTCAGCTTGACACTCTTGCGCTGCCAAAAGTTACTGTGTGCATATTTAGTGACAAGTGTTGGTAGCCTCACGATGGTTCTGTGCTGTCTCTGCAGCAACTCAAGAAGGGCGTGGTGACCCTGACGGTGCGCACGCGGCTGCGCAGCCCCAGCCTCACGCCCTGCGTGACCCCCACCCTGCTGAGCCGCTCCAGCTCCCCCAGCACCAGCAGCAGTGTGCCTGTCCCCGGCCTTGAGGAGCCCGAGGGCTCCTCCTCCAGCCGCAAAGGACCTGGCCCCAAGGACAGGATCGTCATGGATGTGACACTCAATAAAGGTGAGGGTCCATCGAAACGGTCTGGGAGAACAAATCTCTGCTTCTTAGGGGATTTATTTGGAATAGGGTAGAGACTCTTGTACCCAGTACACCCAAGTATGCCTATTTGACATGGAACCACAGGATGACTGGGGAAATTACCTTCTAATGCAAAAACTTCTGAAGAGTTCCCTTTTCTGCATTTTGCTTTTCCAGAATCAGAAGCCTCTTACGGGTAGCAGTCAGTGTCTGTGCTGCTGAAAGAAGGAGGCTGTGAGATACCAGGCAAAATGTAAATCAACCTCGTGGTAGCCCAGGAGGCTGTGCCCTTCTCATAAAGGGCATCTCCAGGGAACGCAAAGTTGCGCAGTGTTGAAGAATTCCCCGATAACCTGTTTGAACTCCTCCATGAGGGTTGCTCTCATTATTAATAATTGCTCATTATAAACTTAAAGCATATGTTATACGTGGTAGACAAATAGGCCTATTTTTAAGACTTATAATATAGTGATTTTAAAGGTTGGATTCAAAATTTTGAGAGAGAATGTAAGATGTCCAGTGATCACTACAACAGGGATGTTGTTACCTGAAGGAAAGCAGACGTGAAAGTGGACAGAGGTGACCACTGAACCAGAGATAATGCCTCACCTTCCTTTGTGCTTCTTTGCTGAGGAATGCCATACAGATATTTAACAAAAGAGAGCAATACATTTGGCAGCATCTTCTGTGCTTGTGTTTTCTGCAGTAATTTTAAATGACATCTTGATTGGACTGCTGCCTCTACTCCTTTGTGTCTTGGACCAGGTCAGACCTTGTGTGACATTTCCAGGAGGTTTCCAAGGTGCACAGAGTATTTTCTGAGATACAGCAATCTCAGAAAACAGTCAGGATCAGCTATTTTCAATCCTGATTTCCACTTGTTGGTCTTAGCTTCCTGACGACTGCACCTAAGGCCAGCCCTGAAACAATGACATGAGTACTGAACTCAGATGGGATGTGGAAACACAAACACTTGTGTGACCTGTGCGATTACAGTCTGCCACATTTCTTTGTACTCCTTGTTTTTCACAGAGCCAGGGGTTGGGCTCGGCATTGGTGCCTGTTGTCTCACGCTGGAAAACAGTTCGCCCGGGATATACATTCACAGCCTGGCCCCAGGATCGGTGGCTAAAATGGATGGCAGATTAAGGTTGGTTAAAGCAGAAACGTGCTGTAGTGGTTTTATGATAAAATCAATTGAGATTTTTTTGTCTTCACCAATTGGTTGATGTGCAGGGAGGGAATTTATACTTAAGAGTTCACCAAAAAGAAAGCATTTAAGTAAAGACATTCCAAAGTAGTATCGAATACCCAGGAAACATTATTCTTTGTTCTGGAAACAACATGATCATTAAGGTCTGGGTTGTTCGGTTGTTTTTTTTAAAAAATTCTCTATACAGAAAGCTGAGCCTAATAGCACCCTTTGAAAAAGGGGAGCAGCAAGAAGTGCAGCCTCATGCTTTTTTTGTGAGAGCTGCAGCCAGAGACCCCAGACTGGGAGGAAATTTACAGAGCTCTGCTAAACGCTCAGTCACCTGAGAGTCTCCTAAAAAGAGCTGGGGTAGATATTCCTGCAGCTGCCTTTGCCCGTGGCTGCAGCAGTATATTTCTGGCCTTACTCTCAGTCTGGCAGGATTGCTGCAGACTGACCAGCAGCACTCTGTCATGGAGTTGGGATGTCTTTAGGAAGCAATTATTCCCAGGGTTCCCTTGTGCCTTACATTGGATTAAGTGACAGAAACTTACTTGCTTTTCCTCTTGTGGAGGCTTCATTTTTGAAAACCATTGCAGGAAACCTTTCCACTTTCTGCATTCCTCCATAAGTGCTGGTGGGTGCTGGGAGCGTGGCTCCAGAGGGGAGACTATACTGAAGAGGTGCTGGGACTGTGATCCACTTTGAGTGTGTGATGTGAGCACTGGTGCAGAGAAGCTGAGCAAATGCCTTGCTTTCACATGGCTAGAGAGTGCCTTCTGTTTCCTGGCTCACCAGGAAAACTGTGATAGAAATTTCAATTTTTGGAATAAGGGAAGAAGATAATTTTATAGTGGCATTGCTGCCAAAACCCTTGAAAGTTCCTATAATACAGAAATGTCTACAGAAGACAGCATTTAAGGGTAACTTGCTTGAATGCAGGCCCCTTTGGAAAACATTGCAGTGCTGGTTATGTCTGTATGTAACAGCTGCGATGTTTATTAGGTTTACGTGATTGATTATATCCAGGCAGGCTTCCCAGAGTTTTAGCTTGCTTCTTTGAGACATTGCTTCTGTTGTCCCATTCGCGATTTATGGCTTTACAGGCCAAGACTTACAGGATGGTTTTGATTTTTGGAAAACGTTGTTAATCAAATGTTGGCTTTGCAATGGCAGGGGAGGTTTGAATCCAGCTCTTCTGTATCTGAGCTCCCTCTCTCAGTCATGTGGCTGTGTAAGTGACTCCATTTGTGCAAGTCTAAGGGATAGGCAGAGCAGTGGGATGATTGCACAACTGATAAATCACCCTTTACTTTCCTGAGTCTGTACCAGAAGTACAGGTGACTGAATTGCAGTTGTTACTTTGCCTTTGGTGTGTGTACTCATAGTGTCACACACGACAGTGTCATTGTCACATGTAGCCCAACATAAGCCAGCAGCAGTAGATTCTTTGAGAGTGTCTATTCAAAGCAAATGTTTCAGGAATTATGGAGAATGCTTTAATGATATCCCTAGTTGATGATATTTTCTTTAATAGCTCCAGATGTCTGAGCACCATAAGCAGGAGTTACAAAGCTGAGAAAAAAGAGCTAAACAATCATAGAATCATGGAATGGTTTGGGTTGGAAGAGACATTTAAGTCAATCATCTTGTTTTAAATCCCCTGCCATGGGCAGGGAATCTTCCACTAGGTCAGGTTACTCAAAGCTCCATCTGTCCTGGTCTCAAACACTTCGAGAGCTTCTCTGAGCAACTTGTTCCCATGCCTCACCACCCTGACAGTAAAGAATTTCTACCTAACACCTGATTTAATTCCTGTTTTCTTTCAGTTTGAAGCCATACTCCCTTGTTGTATCACTATATGCACTTCTAAATCACACGGTGTGTTTTCCTTTCAGGAGAGTTTTGTTTTTTCTTTTTCCTTTTTAATGAGTTCTATATGATAATTTTTAACACATAAAGGCTTACCAGGCTCAATCCTTTCCTGGAGTAATTTCATAAAGGTATATCTAAATGATTAATTTCTTATCAGTATTTCTGCTAAGCAATTCAGTGTGGTGTGAAGGAACAACCCATCTGAATCCCATTTTTTTGTCTTCTGTGCTCAATAAGCTTTCACCCTGGCCCAAATGCAGACAGTTTTCTTGGTTGATTTAATAGAGATTTTTCACTGACAGTAAATGCAGAAGGGATCTCTGAGCCTCCTTTGTGAACTCAAGAGGACTTAAACCATTCACATCACTGGTAGCAGCACCTTCTTTGAAAGTCACATCTTTTCCAGAACACTTATGTCTTTGAAAAATCTTGGCCATCAGTTGAAAGTACAGTTTTTTTTGCATGGAAGGTTGTTGTGATTGAGTGACTCTGTGTCTCTGTGCAGCCGGGGTGACCAGATTCTGGAGGCGGATTCTGTGAGCCTGCGTCATGCAGCATTAAGCGAAGCCTACGCAATCCTCAGTGAGTGCGGACCAGGCCCAGTCAGCCTAATCATTAGTCGTCATCCTAACCCAAAGGTGAGGAGAAAATGAGTGAGTGTATCTGGATTGTTTTCATCTGGCACTGTAATTTGAGTCTTGCTGTCAGAAAAGCAGAAAATGAAGAAAATGGCTTTTTCTCACTATGGCATATATTGTGCAAGATGTCAGGATTGTAATGATGCTTCCCAGGTTTGTAAATCATAGCAATGCTGGACTGTCCCTTGTGCTTTTCACTTAGTCACCTACTGATCAACTGCATTTTCCTGGAACTGCTTGAATGAAGTGTTCCCATCTTTCTTGGTACTTGGATGAAGTAGCAATGCAAATACACTACAAGGCCTCTTCCTCCTAAAGTTACTTTGTCTTTGAGTAGAATACGATTTAGGGGCCACGAATATATGTATCAACAGCTTGAATTGATCAACTGTAGTAAAGTAAAATCTATCCAAAGATCAAAGTTTTCCTTCAGGAATTAAAACATGAGAATATGGAGTGCACTGCTACTGAATCCATGCACAGTCAGTTTGGAAATAAGGCTGTATTTACAAAGTAAGTATTCTCAAGCATTTTTTAAAAATTGGTGATAGAAGATGAAAGCCTATTAGGCAAGCTATAGGGAATAACAGCTTCTTTTATTTCAGTATTTCAAAGAATTTCATGAGTGTACGAAACCTTCCTGTTTAAACAGGAATGAAGCTGTAAAAATATTTGCATTAGTGGGTCCAGAAAGCTCTGACTTTTGAACTCATAACTACAAATGCAAGCCTTAATAATGCCATATCTAGGAGAACTCAGGGTTCTTATTTTGTAATTAATAGTGTATTTTCTGCTAAGTCAAATATACAGTCAACAAATAGGGGCCTATGTGCCAGAGTTTATTATCCTTGTTGGAAGGCTGTGTGCTGCTAGAAAGAAAGAGGCTGTGGTTCTATTAAAGGTAAGCACGGCGAGGGTAAGAATTGGGCATATATATAGCCTAAGATAGCAGTATTTCTGATGAGTCTCTGTACTGTGCTGAACCAAAACAATGGTTCAATGTGATTGCGTTATTAAGGCTTACAGACCTTTTGGAGTGTCTGTAAGAAGCATGAAATAAAAATGCCATGCCATAGAGCCTGCCCTTTCTCATCTGTCCCTCTTGTTGCTGTGATGGGGTCTTGAAAGCTGATGAGTGACCTAACCTGGTGTCTGCTGGAAGGATGAACTGAGTTAAGCTAATTGCTTGGTGTTACTCAGTAACAGAGGGAAACTATTAAGTGGCTCCTATTACAGTTTTCCATAAGTGATATTTAAGATGACAACAAATCCTTTGCCAAGAAATCTATGAAAAGAGACCCTAAAGCATTTTTCCATTTTTCCAGTACTGAATACATAATCCTAGCAGTACTGAATCCATAATCTCTCATGGCTGGATCCCTGGAGGAGTGTCCATATAGGAACCCATATTTATTTTTATGTTACTGTCACCCATGTTCTGAAAGCACTGGTAGATCGATAAACAGGTGTGGGTATTTTATCATTTCATTTCATTTCATTTCATTTCATTTCATTTCATTTCATTTCATTTCATTTCATTTCATTTTTATTTCATTTTCTTATAATAATACCCCAGCATGCAGATTTGAGTTAGGAATTAGCTTGTCCCTTTCCATTTTGAACTGCCTGAGCATAAAGGATATTAAACATTAAAGCTGGCAGAGTCTGCAGAAGCATGGTTTTTTAGTTAACTTTGAAAATGTACTGCAGTGTGTCTGGGACCTGTTCTAATTCTTGGGATATGTTTTACCAAAAGGTTTGTGTTAAGGCCATGGATCATAGTCTAAGGATCTGGTTCATGTTCTGCAGGAACTCCCTGTGCCCCAGGAGCCCAGGGACTTTTGGTTTGCTGTAAGGTCATGGCACAGGCTGAAAACAGAGATGTGTTTTTACAAAGGTTCATGTTGTTTTGAACATTCTTATACTTAATTTCTTATTTTATAGCACAAAAGTACATTTTGCTGCTGAATATGTTTACTTTGGTGTTTTCATGTATTTTCAAAAGAAATACCACAAAATTTTCTTTCTGCTTGTTATTGTGACTGAATATGGCATTTATGCTGTGTTTAAACTGCTGAGTTTGCTTCAGAATCTTTCAAATCTTCATGGTTCAGGAAGACTCAAGTTTGTAGTCTCTATTTATGCTGAATTTTAATTCATATAAAGCTATATGTATAGAAAGTATTTTTGTCAGAATTAATTGTTTTCTGATCTTAATGCAGACTCATTTTTCCTGTATAAAATCATACATTTTCCAATGATAAGAATTAAATGTATGGCAGTAATTATGGGCTAAATTAGCAAATATGGTAAACCCGTATTTATTTTCAAACCAGAAAAACATTAATTTCCAATTACTGATTTAGTTTACTTTTTAAGAAAGAGAGAAAGGAGAAAAGAAAATTTAAAAGATAGCTAATATTATAGGAAGTCTGGTATTCTTCCAGTTGGTTAAGTGTAGAATAGCTTAAGTTTCTGATGTATGCTTGCACAAAGCAGTCTTTGTCTATTTTAAAGTCATATTTTCTCAAGAAATCAATACACAGCTTTTAATTTAGTTAAAACCAGGCTCTAATAGCTTCATTTGATTACTTTTAAGTCTGGGGCCGTTTTATTTGTTTATATTGGGTGTCACTTGGATGCAGTCTTCATGCAGCTGGCAGGCTTCTGCTTCCTGGTTTTTGGGGAAAGTGGCATCTAGTGAGTCTTTGTCAGGGGACAAGGGCTTAGGAGCGCTCAACTACGTCTTTATTGCATCTTTAAAAATAGTGGCTGATATGAAATGGATCATGTACTTGTGGTAAGTGGTAAGATTCTTGTAATTTCTTGTATTCTGTTTGAGCTTTGTTTTCCACTCCACTTCAGGTTTCAGAGCAGGAGATGGATGAAGCAATCGCACGTACTACCCACCGAGAGAGCAAGGACTCCAGCTCCTCTCACGTCACAGGTAGCAACATGTTCCCTTCTCTAGTGTGTGTTCTCTCACAGATGCAGGAGCATTAAGGGCGTGCTCTGAAGTTCCCCAGCCCTCAAGAGCCCTCAAGACAGCAGAACGGTGTAGGGGGTATCATCACTCTGTCCACTGCAGAAATTTTAGCACAAACATCCAGTTAAAATAGATCAGCTCTGCAGCTTGTGTAACTTGCTTTTGTTCACTAGGCTGCCATGAACTGAAAGTAGGGTTGTCAAGAGGTGGTTTTTCTGAACTTTTTTCAAGATGAGGGGAAACACAATGTTCCAGTAGGGAAAGAACAGGAGGGGTCTACTTCATCTATGTATGTTTGCCCTTAATGGCAAAAAAACCCCCCAAAAATATTGTGACCATTTGAAAACGTCCAGGTGTTGCATACTGGACTATGTTTTAACACCATTTTGATCCTTAAAGTCATGTCAAAATATGTACTCTGGAATCTCTGTGATGTGTTTGAACTCCAGCATTTCCCAAAGTCTGGCAGATGAAAGCAAATTTTTGTCAATGGCAGAGTGACCAGTAAGGTGATGTTCAGACAGAAATGTTAGATTTGTTATGATCCCTTTTTTATGTGTGTCAGATAAGATCTGCTTTGAAGTCCTTGCCAGGGCTGCTAATTTGTCTTCTGAGGTTGTCCCTAGTCAGCAGCATGCTCCAACAGATGGGGAAGACCATCTCCTGCTCCTCTCTTGTTCACAGCACTGGGCCTGGCTGGTGTAACGTGTCTTGGTGGTAACATTCCATCTGATCTGAGGGAGAGCTTTTTAAATGTTGAATAAATCTCACTTTAGGAAAGCAATTCAGATAATAAATAAGTGTGATTAAATGTGACCACCAGCTCAGAAGACAAATGAGAAGCCTGTTTGATTATATGGACCACAAGTTTAATTTTTGGCATCTAACTAATCTGTGTTTAACAGGAGTTGTGCAGAAAAGTCCATCTCCTTGTGTGAAGGCCAAACAAGGAGAGACCTCATCTCCCCTCAGCTGGACTATGAAACGCTTCTTGGAGCCAGCAAGCCGGGTAAAAGGATTAGATGAAATAAAAATAGAGCCTGCTTCAAATTTAGCTGTTACTAAAGCTCTTACTTGGACAAGGGGTTCAAAACCAAACCTGCATGCTCCTTCCCTGTCACATGAGCTCCATAAAAGAGTTTTTCTCTTGTGTCACACATTTAAATTGTGACAGCAGCAAGTTCATGTTTGTCTGTGTGACAGTAGCCTTTGGGAGTGATGTGCAGAGCATGGCAGAGAAGGATGTGGGGTCCCACCTCCTGCCACCTCCAAGGCACTGCTGCTTTGTGGGACACACTCAAAGTTAGCAGGAAGGACCTGAGCCTGTGGGCAGAAGGCTGAGACTAAGTCCTTCTATGTAGCCATTGCAGTGAAAAATCAGTTTTTCCTGGTAAAGCCGAGGAAGCCGTAGACATTGTGTCTAGAGGTACAAAGCCTTCCCTTCTCTCAGTGTAGAACATGTATAAAGGGAACTGCAAACGTGAATAGTTTAATCCCTTGTTTCTGCACTGAACCACACCTGTAAAGCAGTGGGATTTAGAATCCTTTTTTATTTATTGTATTGGCAAAAAATGTGTTGATGTGCAGTGTTTCAGACATCCAGTTTCAACAGTTTGGCTCTCAATATACAAGTCCTCTATTTTAAAAATAGGGTTTAAATGTACTTTATTGACACAGCAATACAAGTGGTCTGTGTGGGGCTCACATGCGGCCAAGAATTTAGGCATCAAGGACAGCTGGTCACCAGGGTCACTTCTCTTCAGCAGGGATCCGTCAGCTCCGAGGCAGAGCTTTCCCAATACTTCTCCCACGATGGTATGAACCCTCTCCCCTTCTCTCATGCTGTACCTGGCCCTTGTGATGAAGAGCAGCTCCGTCAGAAGAACAGGAACAGCTGGTTGGATGATGGCTCTCTTCTCCCTGGCAGCCTGAGTAAGTGTTGCAAATTTGTCTGGTCATTGGGCTAGTGGGAGGAGAGTCACTGAGTGCTGGGTTCCTGTACAGGAGAGTTGTGGTGGTCTCTGTGCTGGTAAGAAATGCCAGGCAGTGTATTGCAAGCCATTGTTGATTGCATGAAGTTCTGGAAAATTGAAAGAATTTGCAACCATCCACAGAAATGCCTGTTTCCATGTCCTTTTGTTCAAAATGCTGTTCTGATAATGTGAAAATTACTCTGATTGGTTTGGATGAAACTAGATTGACAATACTGCAGAGTTAGGGTTTTTTTTCAAATGACTGATCATCTTATTTATTACATTTATGGAAAGTGTTCATAGCTGCCTCAGAAACTTTGAAAGGGTCAATATATGAGTTAGAACAACTGTGCAATTTTACATCCGATACTTTGCATGTATCTTTCTCCACATAGTAACTGACTTAAAGAACCTTGTTTGTCCTTATGGATGTGCACCTGATGACAAATTCAAAGGATGTATTTGTTCTCCCTTTCCTGTCTTTCTCCAGTAATTTCTTTGTGTACATCTTATTTTCTGTGGAAATTATTTAATGTTTAAAAGCATTTTTACATTTCTAACTAGCCACCAAAAAAAGCAAAACAAAGTAACTTCCCAAAAAGTGAGATGCAGTTCCTTGTCTTAGGTTTGTTACTTGTTAGTTTGAAATTGCTTGTTGTGTGCTTCAGTCTATGTTGAAGAAAGCAATTTTTACTGTCTGTGAGTTAATGCAGGAGTCTTGAGCTTAGATATAAGGAAAATGTGAAAGAAAATCTATTGCTTAAACTAAAATACACATTTGAATTTGTATCCCTTTCTTCTTTGAGTCGTAGTCATAATTTAGAAATAAACTAAAAATAGAACTCGACATGCCAATTAACTGATTTTGGAAATTACCCATAAATTGTAGTACTATCTGCCGTCGTCTTGATGTTTATGGTAGTTAAAAGTGGGGACATGAAAAGCCTGCTTTTTGCTTTGTGAAGAAAAGTTAAGTTTCCTGTGCAAACAGAGCCACATGTATTCCGCCGTAGTGAGATGCATGGTGTTAAAAATCATCCATAAGTCTAACTTTTTTTTTTTTTCCCTAGCTGCTAGAGATGTGGGAGTGACAAAAGCAAATGATTTGACTTCTCCAGCTAGCGGGAGGTTGTCTGGCCATCACAACAAGCATGTGGAGTCTGTCCGACCTGGCATCCTCAGTGACAGCCCAAAATCTGCCCGCAGCCCCTTTCACCGACAGAGGCGGGTTGTTTTCTATGATGGTGACGCCAGTGATGATGATGAAAGTTCCCACTTGCACAGAAGCCAGAGGGCCAAGAGCCAGGAGGATGCTGGCATTGTCATTACAACCTCATCTGTAGGAATTGATGATGAGAGCCAGGACAGTGAGTCATCAAGATACAGCAGCATGGAGACATCTTCCCCTGTCTTCAGCAACTCTTTGGAGTCTGCAGACAGCACGCTGGAGCAAGCTGAATCTCCTTTTTTCCCCATCATAGCTTTTGATTATTCAAGTGTGCCCGAAGTTCGTCTTGGAAGCCTGAGTTTGAGGGAGCTCCGGGAAGCACAGCTTGAATCCAAGAGATCACCAAAACTTGAGCACAGAGCAGTCACCAGAGTGAAAAGCATGATGAGCACTGAGTGCCGAAGCCTTCAGAGACACAGGACAGAGGAGCATGGCTCTTACAGCAAACCTGTTGCTAGGATGCTCCCTCACAGCAAGAAGTCTGAAGCACCTGAGGTGGCTGGACAGGGCCAGGTTGAAGTTGTCACTCTGGTTCGCAATGAGCACGAGTCATTTGGCCTGGATTTGGAAATCCAAGCCATGCCCTTAAAGGTTGTCATCACAGGGATGCGGCCAGGTGGACCAGCAGAAATGGTAATTTGTAATTTGGGTGCATTATAGTGATGTGCTTTCCCATTGTGGGGCTGATTATTATTTTCATGGTTATTACTGAGCAAGTGGTCTGTTGAGAGAAAACACAACTGAGGTGTTTGTCCTTGCTGAGCAAAATGTCTCACTCCATGTTTTTTTGGAGCTGCTGCTAAATAAAATGTTTCTGATTCAGAGGTGCACCCAGGCTAATTCAAAACTAAGAGAGGCAGGACACAGATCCACTGAGATGGTCTTATCCCCCTTGCAATTTTCAGGGAATGCAATTTTTGTATTTATTTTCTAACTATGGGCAAAGACAAAATAAGTAAATCCTAGTGGCAGAAAATGGTAGTAGTAAACTTATACATGCTTTACTATTTTATATGTGCATGTCCCTGTATTAAAGGGGTCTGGAACCAAGAGACTTTAGGTGCTGGCCAGGTTTGCCAAGAGCTACAGTAGTACCAATAATATGTTTCTCTTCTGCATCTCGTACGTGCCCATACCAGTATGGATATGTGCTTCACGCTGGTTGTAGAATTGCTAGATGCAGAAGTACAGAAAGAAGAATAATACTGTGGTGTGCAAACCTGGCTGTAGCATTTTTAATCTCATTAGCAGCCACTAGAGTAAGAGGGGATATGGCATAGCAGTTTGAATAGGGCTGTGGGATATGGGAATTTCGGTATTGTTCCTGCCTTTTTCTCGGACTTATTTTACAGTACTTAGAAACAAACCCTTACCTTAAGAGCTCAGTTCATGTCTGTTCACTGGTTTAAGAGAGTTCCACTTGAGAAGTAGTTCATGCATGGAATTAAAAAAACTACACACAGCATTCGGGTCCTGAAGAAGTTAGGGCTGATCCATCCCATTCCATTTAACTAAGAGGGATACATCCTCCATCATGGTACTCATCTCCCAGAGAAAATAGCAGATCTTCTGACCTTCCTGTTTCAGATTAATCTTTAATTCTCCTCCTGGCAGAAACACAGTCTGTTCTTTATTTATGTGCTGGCAAACTGACAGCCATGGTTCATGTGCTCTGCAGTGACGTGAAATAGAGGATGTTGCTTGTAAGCTATTAATTGCTTCCGTGCAATCTCTGCAGGGTTTCTGATGTGTATTTATAATTTCCTTGAATCTCTCTTTGCATCAGGGATCAATGGGCAAGATGGCTGTAGGAGATGAGATTACCACTATCAACAGCATCCCCGTCAGCAAGATGATGTATGAGGAAATCTGCTTGCTTATGCAGTGTCTTCCCACATCTGTAACCCTGGAGATCCAGAAGGCAGCATCAGGTGAGAAAGCAGTTTTGCTTTTGAACCATGTATTCTGGGTACAAGTGAACAAAATGTCCTTGGATTAGCTGGGCCTGACCTTTTGCTATCCTGGCTTTCCACATGGATTCAGAGAAGAGGATGGGGAGACATTGGTGAGCCAAGCAAAGCACTTCATCACCAAGTCAAGCTTCAGGGTCCTCTATAGCATCATGATAAGGGGAGAAAACCTACTCCTGTGTGAGGTATTCAAAGTTCCCACATAGAGTAGGTCCCTCCTGCCAGTGTTTGCAGAGATCTGAGTCATTTGATGCAGTCCTCAAACTAAAATGGCAGTGACTCTTGTCCTGACAACTCGTTTCATTGCTGTTCCTGTTCATAAAATATATAGGCTACTTATAATCAAATCTATCTCTCATAAATCTGAAGTTCTAGTAATGTTTTTATTGGACAATAAGACACTAAAAACCTCTTTTCTTTCTTCTTTTTCTTTCCCTCCCTTTTATTATATCAGAATTCTCTAAAATGCAGGAAGATGAAACAGAAAACTAAAATCTTATAAAAATGTTTATTTTTCATTACAAAAAGTTTTCTAGTGTGACCTGAAATACTTGATACCTTCTTGCTTTATGCAGGCTGATTTATTATGAAGGCTGATTTATGCTTCTCCAGCAATATATTAATCCCCACAGACTGTACAAATTATGTGGTGTGGAAATGAGTGTTTGAAAAAGAAAAGCATACTTTTCAAATTCAGGGAGAACATAATATTTTGCTTTGTTCTAGCTTATGATCTTCTTTGTATACCTATTAATACCTGGGAACCTAAAGTGCTTCCAGATGCTTGACTTCCAGTTGTTCTTTAAGGAATTCCAGGCTTGGCTGGATCTTGTTCTTCTTTCCCTAGAATGCTGTGTCTTTTCAAACCAATAACATTGGGGTAAGGACACATTGTCAGTACTTTGTAAGGCACTTTAGCCTTCCCCTTTTCCTATCCCACTGGCAAAAAAGGCAGTCTCTTCAGCATGCTGTAGCAGGGGAGTACTTCAAATTCTAATGTGGCTGCTTCTGATTGCCTTCCTGAGTTGTTTTTCCCTTGTTGATTCCAGGAGGAATCAGCACTTCTTAACATGGATTCCTAAGTAAAGTGATGTGGACAATGCTGCAGATTTGTGTGAGAAGTACAGAGATGCTCAGGCACCTTTAAAAGAGCAGGAAAGGATTCTGACACTGAATAACCTCTTCATCTCCACACAGTTTCTGAGCCCCATGTCATAGTAACTGGCCTCTGGAAGGCAGCTTGAATGGGGATGCATGTCTCAGAAGCAGGGTAGAGAAGTAGAGTGCAGAATCTGATAGGGTGAAGTGCTGGAAGCTAAAGAGGTGGAAAAATGGGTGAGGGAGAATGTGTCAGTGCAGCAGTGACAGGAAGCTCAGTGTGCTGCCCAGGAACAGGTTAAATATGTACTGGAAACTAGGAGAGGTCTGTGCCAGAAATGCAGTAAAGCTCATGTGCTTAATGTGTGCATAACGTCACCCATGCATGTCACATTGAACACCTGCAGAAGTGCTGAGGGTTCAGGGCCAAGTTATTTATGCACATACTTTCACTGTGTTATCTGGTCACCTTTGCTATGTCAGGACTTTCTGTGCTCCCTGGGGTTTCTACTGGAGACATCAGAGATGAAACAAGTGATGAGAAGCAGTGCTGCTCAGCGTGACTTACTGCATGCTGATGCTTTGGTAGTTAGCTGCTTGACTGCTGCAATTTCAAAGATGAGAGTTAAACAGATCATGACTACTCACCTTGGATAAGTGGATTGCTCCCTTCGGTGCAGTACTCAAATACACATGGTTATGATTAATTTGAGTTGTTGTAAACATCATTACAGAAGAGGAGGAGTGCAGATCAAAATGAAAACGTAGTCTATGTGGGTGTCTATTTTTGTAATAAAACCTGGGGTTTTCTATATCACTTCTTATATTTGACTTCTTATATTTTATTTTTTTGTTTTTTAATCGTGATGCAGCTGTCAGCAGATTTACAAACCTCATCCTGTCTCCGGGGGTAGACACTCAAAATCAAGCCAATGTTAACAGCATCCTCACAGCGGAGGAAGAACAGAGTTCTGGGAAGCGAGAAAGAGCAGGTCTGCAGGCTGCTGTCGGCGGCTGCGCGGCAGAGAGAGCAGCACTGCCGCCTGATGCCACAAACAGAGACGTGCACAGAGGTAGCCCAAAGGGCAGCCGTGACGAGGACTGTGTGGCCGTCCCCGTCACTGACATCGATGACCTGCTCAGCCAGATGGGTGCCCCTGAGGGCAGGGCCTCGCGCACCCCGTCGCGCGCAGAAAGTCCCCTCCGTGACGAGTACACCACGATGTGCTGCTGTGGCACTGACGAAGGCTGCCCTGGGTCTGAGCCACGAGCACCCAAGGAGGAGCTGCTGGAAAAAAGTGTGAATTGTGGAGCTAATGCACAAGGGGTTTGGGGGCTGTCTGTGTTGGACTCCATCAACACAGGCAAACTTTTTACTGTGAATAAAAACTCTTTAAATAACTATTCTAGGAATTTTAGCAGTTTAAATGAGGATGAGTTGCCTGCAGCAAACTCTCTGGAAGGTAAGAGGAGTGACCCATTTCCAAAGTCGATGTATGGGGCTGCGGAGGATTCTCACTCGGATACAGAGTCTGTCACAGAAGCCTTTGACAGTGCTAGTGAGGTTGGGCAGTGTGCTGCTGCTAATGCTTCCACAGGCTGTACTGTAACAGAGTCAGATGAGGAGCAAATTGAGATTTGTTGCATGAACGACGAGCCGCAGAAGCCTGCACGGGAGCAGCATCATACTTCTGGAACAAGCTCATCCTCACTGTCCCCACTGCACCCTTACAGTGGCAAAGTTTTGCAGAATGAGGGCTGTGCAATGTGTGGGTCGCTGGAGACAAGCATCAACAAATTAGGTTTGGATGATCATGGTGGTCCCACTCCATGTCCTTCACAGTGTCCAGATGTGTCCTCTGCATCCTTGTGTTCTTCTTCCTCAGTTCTCCTGCCAGAAGATGACATCCTAGAGAATTCAGTCAGTATCCCCCAAGTTTACTCTTTCTGTAACAATGGTGCCTTACGTACAGAAGAACAGATGGATTTGGGGAACAGTAATGAACATAAGAAATGCTGTGAATCCATTGAAGAAAAAGGGTCTCTGCACTGCAAAAAGACAAGCTTTTGCCCTGCTAGAAATGTCAGTGTCTTGGAGAACAGCTTGTTTGAGAAAGAAGGATGTCATGATAAGCAGAGATCCAAATCTGAAAGTGAAATGGCAGTTGATGACTGTAATCATGCTGTTAATTATTGCTTGGTGAAGAAAGAAACCAACAGTTTGTCCACCTTGTCTAAAACAGACAGCAATCACGTGAATGCATCGTCAACAAGAGGAATATCACTCAGGTCACCCTTTCCCACTAGATCTAAAGATCCAAAGGCTAGTGCAACTCATGAATTGCCAGGAAAAAATGAGAAAAATAACTCTGTGACTTCAGGAAGGACCTCAAATGGAAAAGTCCAAAGCTCAGGCACAAATCACTGCAAAGGAGCTGCAGTACCGCACAGCCTATCCTCACAGAAAAAATCCTGTCAGGAGTCTAAGGCAATGGCACAAAAAAGTATAATGGACACCCTTTTAAATAATCAGAAATCTAAAGCAGGACCAAAGCTAAAAGGGTTCACCATCAAAAGCAAAGCAAAGACAAATTCAGATTCTTCTGGCATTACTCCTACCAAAGTCAATGGGGCTGATCAGAAAAGGGCTTCTGTTTCTCCACAACTGTCCCCCAAACTCCTGGGAAAGAAAACACCATTGTCCCGTAACTCACCTACAAACACAGATCCTGGAAAGAGCATTTCAGCAGCTTCAAAGACTCTGAAATCAGAGCTAGAAAATAAACCATCTCTGGTAATTTCTGAAGATCCACTTCTGCCTCTCCTGAATGGCAGCAGCAGTCCAACCACGAGTGGTGAAATGAAATGTGGCTGTGGGGAGCTATCATGGGGAAAGCCAAAAGAGAAGCAAGTTTCCATGCAGACTGTGGTGTGTCAGGGTAAAGTTGCTAAGGTGGATGATTTCAGAGCCACAGACAGACAGTCCATAGTCACTTCACCTCCTCAGGGGATACCCAAAGCTGAATATGTAAAAGGGAAGACTGATAACCCTGGAAGAGACCTGAACACAACCAAAAGCATCTATAGTGCAAATGACCTTAGGCAATTAGATCTGCAAGATGTAGGAACGTCTGCTGGAGCCTGCTCTTCTTCATTGGGGTCCCCCGCAGTTCAGCAGGAGCAGCTGGAAGGGCAGGAGATCCAACGCACTTTCATTGAGGTGAAGCTCTCCTCTTCATCATCCCCTTCTTCTTCTTCCTCTGCCTCATCCTCACCAGCGTCGTTTTTGCGACTGCCATTGCTGGAGAAAACAGAAGAGGTGAACGCAGAAGTGCCTCGGCTGACTGATGAGATGGGGACCATGCAGTATTTCTCAAGAGGAGATACTGCTGGAGATAGACATCTCTGTGTCTTGTCAAAACCAGTGATGAGGACCTACTCAATGCCATCCCAGTTATCAGGTCACTTGAGGGAGGACTGCCATGTTGCAGAGGTTCACCCTGTGCAAGGCCCTCAGGGCCAGACTGTAGAGGAGAAATACCCACAGGCAGCAACGGGGATGTTAAAGATGGTTCACCTGAATCTGCCTAACAGCCAGAGTGGAAAGGAGCAGGCTTACACCTCCAGAAATGCCCAGAAGGTCCATGACATGTCCCCTTCAGCCAGTGACATTAGCTATCCCACTGCTGATAAACTGAGAAGCTTCAGGCGGAATTACTATTACTATGAGCTGAACTGGCCACATGAGCCAATTTCATCCTTCTCTGTCAAACAGAGAATCAAATCCTTTGAAAACCTGGCCAATTTCGATCGTTCCATTGTGAAGGCCATTGATATATGCTCGGCTGCAAGGTTGCCCCTTGCCAGGAAGTCATGTGGTGGGTTGGCCGCCACATCCAGGTCCCCTGAGGCACCGTGTGCGCTGCGGCGCAGCTTGAGCTCCTACGGTGGCAGTCCCAGCCCAGCCAATGCCATGGACAAGCCTTCCCTTGGCACAGAGCCTGTGTGTGTGACTGAGGGTGGCAAAGGCGATGGAAAGCCCCAGAGGAGCAAGGAGGGTGGTGCTGGGGCAGGCATGGCTGCCTTCCCCACCTCGGCCTCGCAGGTGCGCCGCAGCCGGGGCCTGGGGCGGCCGCCTCTGTCCCGCTCCAGGCTGCGGGAGCTGAGAGCCCTCAGCATGCCTGACCTGGATAAGCTGTGTGGAGAGGGCTTCTCGGAGCCCCCACAGCCTGCCTGCTTCAAGACAGAGCTGGAAATCACACCCCACAGAGTCCTTGGCATGACTGCCCAGAGCAGGCCAGCTCCAGCAGCCCACTGCAGCCCCGCAGAGCTGGGTGGGATGGGAATGCAAGCTTGCAGCCCCCGGGACAGCAGCTCAGGGACACCGGGTTCTGCCTCAGATGATGACATACCCCATGGCAGCTCTCTGGATGGGGGAAACAGCTGGTCTATCAGGTTGGTATCAGCTTTGCTGTTATTGCTTTGTCCCAGCCCAAGGCAAAGCTGCCACTGTGCCTCAGGTCTGCCCCAAAGCACGTTTCAGATGTGACCTCAGCCTGCTGTCCCCTCACGGTCGGGGGTTCATGACCTTGATGCCTTGGAGCTGCCATGCTGCTGTGTCTTGGCTTCACTACAGAATTAAACATTTTATCCTGGAATGGCTGGGCTCTTTTTCTGTGGCCCCTCTAGCTGGTTTTGGTCAGTTTTTGGCCATGTTACAGCACAGCAGCAGTGTTTGAGAAGAGGCTGCACAGCACTGGCTGCCAGCACAGCCTGTGGTGACAAATGAACTTATTGTCCTGCCAGAAGTAGTTTTCAGATGTAGCTGTCTCCTGTTAATGTCTGTTGCTAAAACCATTAGGGAAGAATGAGGGGAACAGAACAGGGACTGACTTTCAGAGTTATTCTTAAATAATCTTCTCTGCCCCTTCCCATTCTCCCAGCATACACCATTTCTTACCGGTTTTTTGAGATTCTTTCTTTGTCATTTATCCTAATACAGCCTACAGTGTATACATGAAATGTATCTCTACAAAGCTGGGAAATATAGAACTCTTCTGCCTTTTTACATTTATTTTAGCTTGGATCAGCTGCTCATCTCAACCCTGGACCAGCAAAAACTGCAATCTGTTTTGTCAGTGGTAGTACCAAAATGTGATGTTGCTGCTATGCTCCAAGAAGTCAAAGCACAAGTAAAGGTAAAAAACACAAGATAAAACTGGGTTATTGGTGGATTTTTGTGGGTTTTCTTAAGGGTAGATAAAATCTTTCCCAAACTGTTTCAGGGCTTCTCCAGTAGTCCCATGACAGGCTATTACTATCAACTGCAGTTGATGTTAATTTTACTAATGCTGGTTTTAAATGCCTGCTATAAACCTGTGATGATTTTAATGGCTTTTTGTGTAAGGAAATTCAAAAGCATTTATGAGTCACAATAAATAGACCTATTTTTAGTGGAAAACTATTCCTCCATCTAGGCTCCTCAGCAACTGCACATGAGAATTTAGCTTTCCACCAGCTGTCTGAGTCAAACTCAGTTTCCCCACTGAGGGGAAGCTCTGCTCCTCTTTGTGCGTGGTGTCTTTTGCTAGAAGCTGCAATCACAGAAATTGAATTTATTTTGTTCAGTGCTGAACTTGAACACCAGAATGCAGCTGCTGAAGGGTTTATGAGAGACTCCTGTGACCTTTCTGTTCCCTCCTGTGGAAACTGGTCTTTGTGTCAAGATAACCTGCTTCATTATGTAGGTGTTTGAGGAAGGCTTCCAAAGTCAAGTGCTTGCCAGAACATTAATTCCCTGCTTTTGGTGTTTCTGTTTGTGGGATACATCCACATCCTTTTTAAATCAGAACAGAAGTTGATAAAATAATGACAGTGCTGGAAGGGAAACTGCCATCTGGTCTGCATAACTGCTGGCTGAGCTGCATCTAGAGTGTTCTTGAGTTTTGTTCACAAAGATTGCAATTTCAAACATAGAACAGGCTGGGGGGAAAAGACCTCCCCAAAATATCCAGCTTTATCTCCTTCCAGGGGACAGCATAGCTAAAGAATGCAAGCCTGAAAAGTTTGGTGAGCCAAGAGGGCTAGTTAGGTTTACTGATAAAGTTAGGATTGGATTGCACAACTGGACAGAGGTAATTAAGTGTCCTCTAAAGTGTTTTGTATGTGGTTTTGGATAGGTTATTTATTTATGCCACTTTTCAAAGCCTGAGAACTCAAATATTTATAAAGCTGAATGCTTTTTGGAATGCACTCCTTGTCTGCATAGTTTCTTATCCATATTTAAGCCCAGTGTGGCACATATTCTGGAAAATTTTATGCTATTCAAATGGTGGATTTTGAATGTACAATAGAACAGTTCTTCATAGTTATCCAGTTCCTGAAAAAATGAGACGGACTGCCTGATTTGAACTGAGAGCTTCCTTGGGAAGAGTTTGTCACCATCCTTTGAATTAAACAGTGCTGAATTTACTGCTAACATTTAATAAATGCTACTGGTATTAATTTAAAAAATTAATTCTTTTATATAGGTAATTTTATTTAGGTCTCTGTGACTGGTATCTTTGGCTAAGAGTCTAAACAGAGGTGATCACTGGAGGCCTGGTGTGTCCTTTGTGTGTCCAAGTAAAGCAGTAAGCATCTACAGCCAGGTCTCTGCCCAATATTATGTGTGCTGGCAAGGAGCAGCTTTGAGGGCTGAGGAGGGAGGGAATGCACCTTGGGAATGGGAAACCAGTATCCAGACTGTGTTGTTGACTGGCCCAACACATATGATTCTTAGATAACTCTTAACATCTGAACTTTTTTTTTTTCCTCCTGATTTTTTTTCCCTTCCTTCACCAGTGTAAGCAAATTAAGTTGAGATATTACGGGTTGGAAATCTCTTGAAGAAAAAGGGTTGCTACAGTACTTAACAGTCAAAGATATGTGTATGTTTCCATTGCAGATTTGCTAGTTACTTAACTGATTTTATTATTTCTAGCCAGGTGTAAAGTTTGTTCTCACTTGGGTACAGGTGAGCCAGGTCTTAGCATTTACAAAACATTGAGAATAAAGATATTCTGCCCTCACTGCTCCTCTCTCCTTGGGAGCTGATTGATCAGTGATGTGGAGCAGGGTGACATCAGTTTTTGACATTGCAGGAATGCCTCTAGTGTAGAAAATCTTCCACTGACACTGTGTAGCAGAGAAACATGTCATGAGACCAAGAATTTGACTGTTGTTTCATAATAAAAGCTAATGATTTGTGGCTCCCTGTGCCATCTGAAACAAAAGGCAAATGCTGCATTAATATGTTGAGTTTAGTGGACTAAATATATAATTTAACACTAAATAGATTCAGAGATTGGTTTCTAATGATTTGCTGTTACTTTGAGTATTGGCAGTTTCTGGAAGTATCTGGTGTTAGATGGGATCCTGGAGAAAAGCTGAGAAACTTGCTTTGTACTCCCCACATCTGATGCTCTGCCCCACAGATAGGTAACTGTGTTCCACCAAATTCCTTTCTGTAGGACCCCTTGCACCAAAAAATGTGGTCTCTGTGACAGTGTCAGACTGGATGCAAACCTGCACCAATCCTTTTCCTGTGCAGGATGCTCCTATTTCTACAAGAGCATTGTAGTCTTGTTTAGGTCCTTACAGGCTCCTTACTTTCATCTCCCAAGTGAAATAGATTGTTCTGTTGTCCCATCTGACCTTCCCAAGCTTCAGTAATGTAGCCACTGCCCCTTGCAGGATTGTGCAGCCTGCTGAGAAGAGGGTGATGCAACTGCACTGCATTACATCCATGTTACTCTTTCGAAGAAGAAGAAATTGGATAACAGAACTGTTAGTAATTCACTGAAGAATACATTGACTGCAAAATGTTGAACAATGCAAAACTGTCTATAGCCTGTAAAAATTAGGCTGCCCAAGGTTTTAATGCCATGTCATTGACTTAAGTTTGACTTTGTTTGCTAGCCTTGGACTGACTGAAGAAACTTTTCTTATCACCCGAGTCCTGGATGGCTGCTTCATTCTGTAACACGAAGTGCATTTAATATCTCAGTTTTAATTCCTTGACTTGTCTTTTTTCACCTGGTATAATTTGTGGGTACTGGGAATTTGTCATTTATGTGGGTACTTGGTCTTAATCTTTGGTATTGTGTTTCTTCTTCCCCTTCCTGTGCACCTCCATTTTTCTGCTAGAGCAAAGAAGACACGTACTTTGTAGTCTTGCACAAAGAAGAAGGAGCTGGCCTTGGATTTAGTGTCGCTGGGGGAATAGACTTGGAACAGAAATCAGTCACAGTAAGTGATGGCTGCAAGTCATGTTTCTACAAAGCTCACTTTAAAGTAGGTGATTAGATCAAATGTTCGTTTATCAAGACTCAGTGCAAGTCATTCACAGTGTCTCTCAGAAGCAGCAGCTTACCATCTGCTACTGAAATCAGAGTGTCTGGGAAGTAGTTTTTATTATTGGAGATGGATAACAATTATACTTTCAGGCTTTAAAAATCTGTTACTGGATGGGGTGGGCTAGATCTAAATCCTATGCATGTAAATAAAATTATGCATGCAGCTGCAGTGCACACAGCCTTTTAGAGGAGACTTTCATTTCCAGCCCTTGAAAGGAAACTCTGTGCAGCAAAGTTTTTGAAGAATTTTTCAGATCATGAGACTGATTGTTGCAGACCTCAGCAAACATTATGGATTTCATGTCATGAGTTTGTTTTGAGTTACTAAGACCTGTGGGTGGTCAGTAAATGAGGGTTGTTGTCTGGTTAGCGTTTTTTTAAGTCTTAAGCAGCATTCTGAACCAAAGATAGTGTCCTGTTAGGATGCTGGTACTTAAAAAGAGACTGTTTAGAAGCAGATCAGTGAGACAGAAAAATCCAAGAAAACTCATATCCTGTGTGATGGTTTTTTTAACACAAAATATGCATTTAAATTCTGCCCTAAAAAAGAGAGATCCATTAAATGCTGAGGTTAGAAGAAGGATGTGTCCTCAGTTTTGGGGCCTGCAGAAGCCCTTGCAGGAATCTTCTGGGTTTCAGACAAGACAATATAAATAAATGTATTTTATGTTGAAGTGTCATTACGTTAGAATATGGTTAAAGTCTAGAATGCAGGCTTCTACTTCTCTCACTATAGAAGTTGTTCCCTGTCTCTGGCCCAAACAGTGGCAGCTCTGAACAAGAGGAAAGCTTAACAGTGTCTGTCCCCCCACAAAGAGTTCTTAGAGAATTCCTTACCTAGAGATTGTGATTCTACCTAAAATATAAGATCTTGAGCTCCCTCAGACTGAGGAACTGATGATGTCCTTTTCCTGAATTCTGTTAGCCATGAGACCAAATGAGTCTCATGGCTAACAGAATGAACAAATGAGTTCCTGCTCTATCCTAATGCTTTTTGTTCGGAGGATGTAAAGGGATCTTAATCATGTTCTTGACCTACTGGAATTCTGGGTCCCAACTAGATTTAATGTTGCCACTGTGGTGCTTAGATGGGCTGTTACATCCACACTTGGGTGAAGAAATGGAAATGCCTAGTGAGCTTCAAGGTACTGAGGAGGTGAGCAACTGAGGGAAGGCGGCAGGTTTTTTGGGCATGACCCCTGTATTCCACTTGCATTTGCATGCCTTCATCTGTTATTGGGGCTGTTATTCCAGCTTTGAATGCTGGCTTAGACTGGCTGGAAATTTATCTTACTGGATCTCTGGGGTTGTAGCAGGTGTCCATCTCAGCATGGCCCTACAATAAGATGGAATAGGAGCCAAAAGGCTTCTGATGCCTTGCTGCTGGTCTGGGTATTAGGATAAATTCCTAAAGATACTGCCATGCAGAACTGTGTCCACAGATTTGCTGCCTTGAACATTTGCTTGGCAGACCTAGTACTGTCTCCATGGAAAACCATATTCTGGCTGCTAAAATTAGAGTGCCTAATAGGCAAGTCCTTAAATACTGGGTCTTGAGTCTTTTAGTCAGTTCCTTTTTGTAAATGATACACATCTAAACTTGCTGGAAGTTTTCTCAAAGTTTAATCCACCCTGAATAGAGTATTTTTTTTTCTAGGAAAATGCATTTCAAGCTGCTAAGTCATCCCATTCCATCTATTTGCATGATATTTGATCAGTCGTATTGAGGCAAACAATTAAATACTTGTACAGCTGCAGTAAGTCAGAGCCTTTCTGTGCACAGATGTTTAGAAATGTGCATTTGAAAACAGCACAGGATGCATGTCCCAGTCAGTGGGAACTGGGGGAGTGGGTGTTAGTCACCACAGTGTTCTTGGTGGCTGCTACAACACGAAGTGGACTTAACCTCTGTGTCACCTGCAATATGTTAATTGAAGGCCTTTGAAGACTTTAATGAAAGCATAACGGATTTGTGATATTACATTCCCTTACTAGTTTTGGTCATCTTTGGCTTAGAAATGACTGTGCAATAACAGCATCTTTTCCTCTGAATTCCCCCATCCCCAAATGGAGCTCTGTCTAGTCACTTTGAGGGTGTTCACTGGAGCAAATGCTGTGTGCTTGATAGCCAGTGTGCTTGCACTGGCTGCAAATTTTGGTAGAGTGTTTCTGTTCAGTGTGGCGTGTAGAACACTGTGTGTGGTCATGTTAAAATTGTGGTCTGTGTTAAAATTACCTTTCTTGTAGGTCCACAGAGTGTTTTCAAAGGGAGTGGCATCTCAAGAAGGGACTATCCATCGAGGTGATCTTGTTCTGTCAATCAATGGCAAGTCTTTGGCAAGCTCAGTCCATGGGGATGTCCTGAATACTCTTCATCAGGCAAAGCTGTACAAATATGCAGTCATTGTCATCCAGAAGGAAAAAGACAAAATAAACAGTTCTTCCAGACTCCAGATATCAGCTACTGGCAGAAAATGTGTGGGGTCTGGAAAGGATGTTTCCATGGAAATAGGAACAGGTATGATCTTTGTCCAAGAATAGTTGGAAGGATTCCTTTGCAGAGCAGACTGAAGGGAAAAATGTCCATGTGTTTTAGATTAAAAGTGTCCTATGTGTGCCTTATGTGATTGAAGGGAGAAAATTAAATTACCTTTAAATTTTATTTGTTCTCTTTGGAACCTAAATACAGTTTGGGGTTTGGTTTGTTTGTGGGGTTTTTTTTGTTTTGTTTTTAGTTGGGTTATTTTTTTGTTTGTTTTGTTTTTTTTTTTTTAATTATTGTAACTAGGCACAAACTTAGAAGACCTAATTTAGGGCTGAATCCAATTTCTACTTAGGTAAGTGGTTCCTCATATTCTTCCAATCCAGGATAAACTCCTTCTGAGTAATAACAGTAGTCAAAGCAAGACAGAAAACAATCAGAAATAATTTTTAAAAATGTTAAAAGAGGAAGTCCCATGGCCTGCCATTTATTAAGCGTAGGGACTGAGCTTGTTCTTTGTAAAAGCAGATTTCATACTGTTTCTACTGGAAATATAGAAAAATTTATTTTTATGTTGTAGTAAATGGAAGTAAGCCTACTGAAGTCAGCCATTCCCTTGGAAAGTAGGGATATAGGGTTTAAGTGGAAAGGTATTAGTGGACTATTAGGTTCCTGTTCAGAAACAAGACAACATTTTGGTATAAAGTCTGCACCTGGGGTGTTAGGAAGAGACGTCTGAAATTTTTTTTGAGATTTAAGACCCAAACCCCTTCAGCACCTATCTGAATGGTGCTGTTTAGGAGCAGAGGATGACCAGGGGCTTCCCCCTTCACCCTCCAGGGCAACACCAGGCACTCAGCTCTGACCACTCCAAAACAAGGACATGGAGCTGCCACTCAATTCTTTTTAATCTGTTGGATGTAATAATTACTGTTCTCACAGGGATTTTTTTTTTCAGTTTCTTTTGTTTATGCTTACACTGGGTTTTATGATACGACTTTGTAACACAGCTTAAAAAAAAAAAAAAAAAAGCACTCTGTTAATTAATGGATCAGCCTTCCTGGAATTGTTCCCATGGATATAATCTGTGTAATACTTCAGAATTCCTCTCTGTCCTAAACTCCCTACATCCTGCACCCTGACAAATGCAGAATATCTGCTGGGTCCAGGCAGTAGGGGGCAACACTATCTCACAAACAAAACAGTGTTGAGTCATTCAGAACATTTTTCCACCCTTCCAGGCAGAGGACATCGCCAGACGTTTAGATAACGTTTAAGGTTGTCCAAGATAACAGTAGCAGTAATTTGTGATAATGTAGACTACATAATTATTACATTCACACAAGGCAAAGAGGATCCTGTTTTCCAAAACTGCAGATTTATTTCCTCCTAAACAAAATAATGTTTTAAGTCAGCTACAGCAATACTGCACTTCAGAAATATCTGCTATGTAGGACTGCTACGTACAACTACAGTTAATTATAATTAAATACATAGATAGGAGACCAGAAACTATTTTTCGCTCTAGTAAGTGATTACAGATTTTTGCTTAAGAGATTGGAACATGTTTGCTTAATTAAACATTTCATTCAGTCCTGTTACTTAAAAAGATACAGTTCATTGAATAAGCAAAGGGAGCAAATGAAAGAAAAATAAATGTTCTCCACTCCCTGTTTTTGTAACTTTTCAGATATTTTGTTGATATTTAGAGTATTTGCTAAATTTGCTAGCTATAATTTTGCCCAAAAAAGATGCCTTGGCAGGTGTTTGTTGAACGTGTAAAACAAAAATGTCCTTGTGTGTAAACGTGTTTTGTACTGTCTCCAATTCACAGCTAAAATAGAGTACATTCCCTTTAGAGAAACTTGGTGGCATCTCCTAGTCTGAGTAACTGAATTGTCTGAATTGTCCTGTCAGTGCACCGAAAGCAAAAGCCAACCAAACACAACTTGCTGTTTACTGTTACCTGCATAACAAGGTGCTGTGCATGTTCAATTGCAGATCCAAACTTGGACATGAATGATGTCATCTGCGTTGAATTATTGAAAACCTCTGCTGGTTTGGGATTCAGTCTTGATGGTGGAAAAGCTTCCATTGCTGGAGATCAGCCCTTGCTTGTAAAAAGGATATTTAAAGGTACTACATGCACGCAGTGGATGTTATTCCAGTTTTCCTTTTGTCTGTGCATTGTACAGACATTTCAGTTACTGTACTCAGCATTTTTTTGAAGCAAGGGTGGGTTTTGTGGCTCTCATTTATTGCCACTTACTAGGCCAAAGTGGTCATTAAAAGAAAAACTCTCCTGGGAATGGCTAGGAATTGCATCTGCTAGTAAATGTGGAGCAATCTGCTTTACTAAGTATGGGTCTGTCCACTATTCTTGACATTAGACTACAGCAGCAATCATCTGTATAGGGGTCTGAGGCATTCATGCCTTATCCAGTTCTCTTTTCTAAGAAATGCACAGTGCATATAATCAACATGGTACTGAAGCACCATCCTGCATTATGCTCAATTATGAATTTTACCATATTTTTGTCATATTGTTTTATTTTTAAATGTTAATATTAGGTTTTCCTAAGAATATGGAATATTTGTAGTCAGAAACTGCCAGTCATGGGTGCTTTGTTTGTCAGCAGGTAGTTAAACTTATATGAACCATACATAGAAAGAAAACAAGTCCCCAAACTATGCTGTGACTTTCATATGTCACGTGTCAGTTTCGTGAAAAATAAGGCCCTTTCTGAAGGCAACTGAAACTCTGAATGAATCTACATGTGCACAGCATTTTTACAGAATTACTTTTCAGTGATTTATTCCCTCATCAAGCTAAAAAATCAAACACATATTTACTGAATTGCTTGTCAGTTTGTCTGTGTGTGTGTGTTTTTTTTCCCTCTCTAGAAAGGGCTTCTTAGGATAAAGGGCATGTTTAGTTTTTAAACTCATTCATTTACATCCTTACACAAAGTCCTTTTCCCCTTCCTGTGATGGCTCATGCTAGTTTAATTATCATTACAGAAATCATACTTTCATCAGCAGTGAAGGGTATGCCTCTTTGTAGAAGCTTTCTATGAGTCGTGTTTGTCCAAAGTTTGCTTGCTATCAGTTTTTGATTCAGTGTTTGATCAGTGTTTATCCCAGGTTTTACAGTCTGCTGCATTATCTGCCTATTACCCTGTTGAAGTTGAGAAAGTACATCTATGCCACATACAACCTTCATGGTTATTTTATCAATCGGGGTTTCTTACAGCTACAGAGGTAAATTCAGCATATTTCATACACTTATATTGTTTCCTTCAAAACCAGGCATCTTTTCTGAGAACAAGGCTTTATCTTGGTTAAAATAACCTTTTCTGTGAGATGTGGCATGGGGTAGCTTGCTAGAGCTGAGGTGAACATTAGCGACTTGTATTGAAATTGGATGAAGTTGGAAAAAATTATTTATTTCATCCCAGTGGAAAGCAGATTTTTGTGGGTTTCTTTTTCTTTTAACACCGACTTTCCCTCACTTTTGCTTCTAGGTGGTGCTGCGGAGCAGTCTGGAAACATAGAAACTGGAGATGAAATTCTTGCTGTTAGTGGGAAGTCATTAATTGGGCTCATGCATTACGATGCCTGGAACATCATTAAATCTGTACCAGAGGGGCCTGTTCAATTGCTAATCAGAAAACACAGAACTGCAGTATGATGGAAGCACTACATTTAATCATACTTGCTAAGACAAACCATTTATAACTGTCTAAAAGCTGTCTTTGTTTATAAAGCCACACAGAAGTGTCTTAATGCTTTACAGAGAGGTGCTAAGAGCCTTGGAGAACCACTGAGCAAGCGTGTGATGAGCTTCAAAGATCTCACCTAATGACTGGGGATGAAGGAATACAAAAGTTAGAGACAATTTTGTATTATGTGGCAGTTTTATTGGAACTTCAAGACTTCTCCTGGGTTTGATTTAAAGTATTTTGACTGAGATAAATAACACTGTGCCTGTCCCTGATATTTTTAGTATCTTGCAGAGTGTTGGTTGTAGAACTTGTTGGTTGCCATCCTGTTGACAAGGGTGGGTTTTAGACTATACTATATCACTTATCTGTAATAAGACTTAAGGACACTTCCTTAGGGTTTGGTCCTTTTTTTTTGTTGTAATAGGAGAATGTCTGGAACAATCTCACTTTATTCTTCTAAGTGCAGTTTTGCTAAAAGTGCATGACAAAAGAGTATAATTTTGCACAACTTGTATGGCTAAAATACAAGAATTCTATTGCAAAGCTGAAAAATCCTCTTAAAACTAATAAACTAACTCAGCATCCACCACAACTGAATCTAATTCTAGGTGCAACTTGTATCTGAAAGCACTTGGTTTTAATGTGGTAGAAATCTGTAAGAAAATAATTTCCCAGTAATAGGTGATTGTCCATCAAGGTGTATACTGAGTTGTTAGTTATGATTAAAATGGGGGTGATAAAAAACTGGGGTCTGAATTTTCAAATTTAGGCTTCTAATGTTAGGCACCTTTAAAATATATATATTTTTTAAAGGGGGATAATTTTAGGTGCTGAGCACTTACAGATCCCACAGACTTCAGTGACCACTAAGAACATCTGCAAGTTGGGCTGCTTTTATTTATCTTCAAGAGGTTTAAGGCTGCCCAACTTGAAAGACTCAAGCTGAAAAGTGGTGATCTAAAAATGGGGATTATAACAGATTAAATCTGAGCTGGCCATATTTGTGGTGGCTTTTAATCGGTCTTCTTTGTTTTCTCCTGTCCAGTATTTATTTTTCCTTGTGTGAGAGTGGGTTGAGGATGTGTGTGGATGATGCAAGTAACCCAACTGTGTCAGGACCGGGCTGATACTGAGGGTTCTAGGTGGTGAAACTGAAAACTGTGTAGATGGGAGAAACCATGGTGCTGGGTACAGCAAAAGAGAAAGGGTTGCAGTGCCACAGGAGCTTAGTTTAGATTTTGTCACCTCTATTCACAGAAGAGGTATCAGTAGTGAGCCATGCTGCTTAGTCTGCTGTGCTGGGAGGAGAGTGTATGGGTGCAAGAGATTAGACTCTGTTATTTCTCTTCCTACATCTGGGATAGCTAAACAACATAAAATGCATATAGATGGAAATGGGCCAGTGTCCTTATCAGCTGAGAACAAGTTGTTTGTTCCACAGTGCTCAGGTTGTACATCACATTTAGGCTGGAGACTGCTTGCAGCCAACATGCCCAGGGTGAAGAGTCCTCGGCCTGGAACCAGTCCAAGTCTGAAGTGCTGCCTCTGTTTTCAGTGAACCAAGACACTGCGTAGCTGTTACAAAAAGGTCTGGGCTTGTCACTTGGCCCTTCCCCAAGATCATACTGTAGTTCAGTTTATTTACATTTATTCAACAGTGCTTGAAGCAATTGCTTCCAGGTTAGTGGAGCACTCACTTGGGTTCATCTCTATGACAGCTTCATTAGACTGCAGCTCATGATGAGCAGAAGAAAATTCAGTTCTGCAAGGCAACCTGAGACCAGATGAATAGAAAAGCTGTGCAATGTTTGCCTAAAAATTAATAAATATGTTTAATTCTTTTTCAGTGATGTATTAGCATGTGAATCCAGGGAGAGATGCAGCTTTTGGTTACAGGAAAGGCAATACTGTATGTATGTAGTCCTACAGCTCCTTTGCCTGCAGGATTTCTACTGAAACTAAATCAGGTTCAATGTTGTGAGATGACTGTGGAGTTGGGTCCACTGTGAACCCAAAGCTCAGCCACTCTGTTGGGATGGTCCATGCCTCCGGTCACCTCCATGGTGGGAGAGGCTTCAGGAGGATGCAGCTCTTAGGGCTGGAGGACCACACTGATTCCAGGCCTGTGGTGGGATAGAAGAGGTTACCCCTGCATATTTGCTGAAAAACAGGGAGAAATAATTCAGCAGGGACAGCTGAATGGTGAGGCCTTGTTCAGGAATGACCAAAATCCAACTGTAATAGAGTGTATAATAGATACATAAAATGCATGAGGAATTTAATGCAGCGTAGTGAATGCATACCTGTATACGTATAATACGTGCAGTGCAGTACTGACTTTTTGCTACTTTAATGTGGTAAATCACAGTTGTGTTTTAGGCAATGACATTTTTTTCAGTCCACAGTCTAGAATTCTGAAGGTTCCATTGCAGGGGGGCATATGTCTCCCTCACTTCTAAACCGGTGTGAGCTCAAAGGTAAAGTCTTAGTTTTGTAAATTAAAGTTAATTTGAGGTGTCTTAAGATGATACGTGGTGGTATTTTCAGATGCTTATTTGGAGGTACTGTTCATTGTGAGTGATTTAGAAGGCTTTTTTTCAGTAATCAGATACTGTTCAGTATTTTATTTTACATGCACGTAGATAAGTGTTGGCTGAGTAACAGCAAACAGAAATGGGGATTTTTGTGTGTGATTCAGTAGTGGCTATAATTTAAAAGATAGGTTTAATGTTTTAAATCTGATAATTGTTACTATGGGTAGAAATATAACACTTCTCTACTAGCATTAGAGCAAGCAGAAGAATTGTATTTAGCCCTGGTTGTTTCTGCTCCTGAAAATACCTTTTTTTTTTTCCTTATGAAAGAACAGCATCTTCACTGATGTTGGTATGATTACAGTAGCATTTCCTGACATCTCTCTTGGGGTGACATGCCCTGAAAAAGCTCCAGGATTTATGCAGTATGGGTGTCTGCTTTATTACAGACAAGATGGTTAGACCAAAGAGATGTAGTAAATTTTTGGTTATACACACCTGGCGAAGTAAATATTATTTTTCTGAGAGCCTGGTCGCACTAAAATGATGGAGGACGTTGCATTAGTTCATTAGTGTTCAATAGGATCACAACCATTTTTGGCCTTGTTGTTTGCATATGGTGATTCTTCACCCTGCTGGAGTGTTGGCCAAATTCTAGGAGAGCAGAGACTTGGCAGCTGCATCCTAGAAGACCAAAAAATCAAGATGAAATTATGCACTTCTTCACCAGGGAACTGAAGGCTTTCCAGACAAGGGGAGTTTGCTCCTAGATGGAGAAGATTTAGAGCTTTGGTGTATCCAGGCCTGGGGCAGCTGAAGGCGCACATCATGGATATGAGAGCAGTGAGATGCTGCCATTGCATATTCTGCAACCTTTTGTACCTGGAAGCTCTTTCCAGCTTCTCGAGGGTCTGCATTTGTATTGTAAACCCTGAGATTAGGGAGGGAAAAACATTTGATTAATTTCTCGCAAAAAAAAATAAAAACAGAAGAACAGATAAATATTAAGAAACTGTTAAGTGATTCATATTTCCTAATGACCCTCACTTAAAATTAACCCTGATAAATGTTCTGCAGTGGTTCTTGTCAAATTCTGAAGGAAGTGTTCCCAGATGGGAATGTTTACCTGTTTCTATGTTTAGGTTATGTAAATGTACAAGTGAAAATATTGATGAAGAGTAGACTAGCTCATGAGAAAAATGGGGATCCCACTGTAGGTAGATTTTGTGTGTTAGTCTGATACACTTATTGTATGATATTGTATATTTACACTTTTATTTATATAAATAAAACTTCTTTTAATTAAAACTGTTTAATATGCCTTGTATATTATAAAAAAGTCAGTGCAATAACATGAAATAGATTGTACATTTTTTTATTTCTGTCTCTTCTATGTCAATCTGTATTGCCATAAACTGTTTTGCTTGGGGTTTTTTAGTGATTTTGAAAATAAATTGTATCCTTAGTACTCTTCTAGATATTTGATTTGTTATGCCAGTCTGTCTGGTCCACAGCTGGAACTGGCATCACAGGGACAAGGATGTCAGGAAGAGCAGTCAAAGACTGTAAATGTTATCCGGGAGAGCATCTAAGCTAGAACTAAAATAGTGCCCTCTTATAAGGCTAGGCCTAACCTGGTATTTGTTCTAGTTTCCCACCTACTCTGGGGATAAAATTCCCTCCTAAGCCACAGTTTGCTGGTGGAATAGGCTGCGCTGGAAACTCTGTGGATGCAGAGGAGCTGAAGTAGAGCTCGTAGTGGGAGGTGGAGACCACAGCCTCCAGTCTGGGGAGGTTTGCATCAAGTGGGCCACTCTTTTAGACACAAGTCACTTCACAGTCACTACACAGCAGACCAAAGGAAGCTTTCCTCATGGAAAGATGAGCCAGCCCAGAAAGCTCTCCTCTCAGCTGCTCTGATGTGTGGAATGCCAGAGGTGCCCAAAATGGTATACGTGGCAGCACACGGACACATCAGCTGGTCACTGCAGGGAAGCCTGGGCTGGAGGCAGGGCCTGGTGAGTTGGAGTGTTTATATCTGCACTACAGGCTTGTGTGCATTGCTCTTTGTTTGCCTGGTGGGTTAGGCACTTGAAGCAGCACTCCCACATGGCACAGGGCAGTCCTGACCTTTCCCTGGTGTACCCATGGCACTCGCCAGCATCTTGTGCCATGCCTGGCAAGCTTCATTTTTTCCTCCTGTGCACTGTGCTGCCCAAAAGGGCCAGGTGGGGTTTTGTGTGAGGGGAAGGAAGGCATTTACTCTCCTACGCCAGTGGTGCAGAGGGCATTTCCCTCACCACCAGGTTTGTGCCCCAGAAGCTGCTGTGTTTGCTTCCGGTTTCCTTCTCCAGGTGCCATGCTGCGAGGGTGCAAGCAAGCAAGCCACGTGAGGAGGGATAAGCCCACAGCTCCTGCTGACTCATCCTGTGGGAAAGGCCAGTGTGGCTGGCTCCCAGCCTGCCCTATGGGCACGTGGACTCTTTCCTGGGCTGGAGGGGAAGAGGAGGAGCTTTGTGGTATAACAGTTTTCCATTTGCCTTGGGACCCTTTTCTCCCCATCCCTCTCTCTTGCACACAGCCATGATGATGAGGGATGCTGCAGAGTTTACGCTGTTGTGTAGTGAGACTGTGCAAGGCACAAAACAAGCAGATTGGGAAGGAGATGGATGGGAAGCTGTGGGATGGTGTGTGCAGTCCCGTCAAGCTTGGTTCAGCACATCTGTCCCCAACTGGAGCCTAGCTTGTCCCTCCAGGGCCACATGGGGAAAAAGAAGATAATTTCAGTCTTTATTTCCTTTGCCTTTCTGCACCCCTCTGCTGTCACCAGTGCTGGGCCAACCGAGCTCCTCTCCTCTCTTTCACTCATTCTGCCTTATCCTATCCTCCTGTCTGTCCTGATTTCTCCAACACATGGCCTCAGGTGGGGTTAGCAGGGCTCAAACCTCCAAGCAGCCTGCCTCTTGTAAGATTAGTCTTTAGTATCTTTAATTGAAATCTTAACTGCCGCAGTCAGTAGCTAAGTAAAGAGGAATACAAAAGCAAGAAGACACAATGAACTTACCTGTAAATGGATTAGTACACGTGACTTCATTTAGCCACCAAGACATTTGAAGTACTAGAAAATTTTTACTTCTCTCAGTTGTGAAAGCCTTAGGGTGTGGGAAAATGAGGAACTTAAAACATGATTTTACCTAAAAAGTCCCATTTCATTTCTCATTTTTTTGCAGCTTTGCTGCTCTCCTGCTCCCTGTTGGCATCACTGAATGCAATTTGAATAGTGTCTGTGATTCTGGTATGTCTCTTTCTTCATCTCTGATTCCAGGAATGTATCAAAAATGCCACTTTACCACATTCGACTAGAAGCTAATGATCACTGTCCTCAAGCAGGGATGCTATGAAGGAGGACCCTTGAGGAGAAGGTTCCCACAGGCCACCCTGGAGTCTGTGGCTGGCCAGGAGAAGGGCAGGTGGTGGCTGGGTATAGCACCCATGAACACAGGAGTGATGCCACAGGGCAGCACATCACTGCAATTACAAGAAGTAAAACTTCCCAGACCATGGCCCTGGGCTATACTTTGGTGCCCATGGCCATGCAGGGTCAGCCACAGAGCCAGCCATGGCTGCACAGGTGGCATGTCCACCCTGATGCCTCTATGCTGCCAGTCCCTGGCCCATGCTTTCTTGCCTGGTGCTGGGAGATTTTTGGTCTGGTATTTGCATGCTGGATTTTTTCCTTTCTATGCAATACGGGGTTGTGTAACTGCTTTTGCAGCCCCTTCTTCCTGTGTCCAACAGCCTCATACCGATAGATGCCTGAGGAACGAATGATCTGCATTATCTAGGACTGATTCCCTACCACTTCTATTAAATGAGGTGTTTCTTCTTCTCAGGAGCATGGCTGAAACCAGACAGTCTCCATCAGCCTTTAGTAAAAGCCTGTTTGGACTCTGTTTATAGGGAAAGCCAGTCATGACTTCCTCTTTTATGTGTCTGTGTTTATTAAAGCATTTAGCACAGCTAAAACACTTCACAAATTAATAATGATTGCAATAATTAAGTTGTTTTCCTATAAAAAACACTCACTTTTAATGATGATAGAAATGAACATTTCATGCAAATAAACATCATGCCCTAAAACAAGAAGTTGCCCTTCCATCCCACAGAGTGTAAAGCTGTGCCTAGAAGGAAATTTTGTGTCAGTCAGGGTATTTTATGATGTTAGTCAATATTAAATGCAGAATTTCCTGCATTTCCACTGATAGTTGCATATGTGCTGGCCTCACCCCTCTGTGGCTGAATCAGTCTGATACCGTTGCACTGAACAAACAAGTTACCTGGTGCTGAGATTCCTTGGATTTTTCCCTACATACCAAAGCAATGTCCTTCATGTGCTACAGTGGTGCTGGGTAATGTCCAGTATCCACCTGCTCTTGTCAAAAATTGCCTCCCTAATTCCTGATCCCAAGTAGGGCAGACATGACTGTGGCCTCCAGCCTTTGTTGCAGCTTTATCACATCCCTGTCAGGAGCACAAAGGGGAAGGTGGAAGCAGAATGCTGCCCTTAAAATCTCCCATGCAGTGATCCCAGCTTGGACCCAGGAGCTGAGGGAGGAAGTGCCAGCATCCTATTACTGGCCTTATTTGGGGGTGCTGCTGAAAGTAATTTCTTTTTCTGAGATTTGCAAGCTGGCCTGTCCACTACAAAAAGGTTCCTTGCTCCTTCAAGTGATGACCATGTCATTGAGGAGCTGAGCCCCTGAACCTCGTGGCGCTCCCACTGTACTTCCATGGGGATGAGGGAATGACACCAAGGCCACCAAAGATGAAACGGCTGAAGATGAATGGCTGAAACTGTTTTATTTGTGGTCACTGCCATTTCATGGGATATCTCCTGTTGCTGAAGAAGTGACACCAACACCAACCTCCATGCTTTCAGAGGGCTGGTGAGAATTGCGTTGCAAAGAGCTCATGCGTGAGAAGGCAGGGCGGCCTTGGTGTGGCCCATTTATTACATGGGCCAGACAGTGTCCTGACGTGCTTGGGTGAGGACCCTTGTTTACCGCTGTAACAGCTTTTGGGACTATTGCTCACTGACAGTCCCACCATCAGACAGTCACCTGCTTCAGGGGAAACCCTGCCAGAATGAAAGGCAACATTATATCACCAACTCTTCCTGTCCAGCTTCCTTATGCCTTCATGGATGCACATTGTGCCCTCACACCCTCCTGTGTTGATGGAAGGAAAGTGATTAAACTTAATCCCATCCAGCAGTGTCTACTAAAAATAATGAGCAGTGTATGAGACATTGTTTTTCAGCTGATTTACAAAAACATCACGTGAGGGGAAGAGGAAGTATCTCCTTGTCTGGCACTTTGTTTGGGAAATACCACTTGTGCATCCAGCGTCAGGTATGAAGGCATGAGCTGGCTGAGGGGACCAGGCTGGTTTTCACCTAGGGGACCACGGTGCAAACACGACCCAGGGCTGCACTTGTCCAGCCAGGTTCTTTGGTAAATGGAGAGTGTTTTAGGGTGGCAGCTCTGTCAGTTTGCTTCACCAGGTGGGTTTGTTTTGCTTTTTTATTATCAGATGCTTGTGGGTGAGTCAAGTGCATTTAGATTGCAATGCCATGCCCCAGTGATAGCATTTTTTTTCCCCTGTCCTTTAGGGAGGAGCAGGTCACAAGCATCATGCTATGTAGGTGACTGGACACTGCTCTGGAGGGCTGGAGAGGAGCCAACCTCCAGTGGGAAGCAGGTGAGAGTGTCTGAATGTTTTCACAAGTCTGATGAGTCACACAAGAATGATTTGCTGGTGAAACTTTGCAAAACCAGACCACTGTACAGCACCTACAATAGCATCCTGAAGGACCTTCTCAGGACCACTACACTGATGCCCTCTAAAGTAAAAATCTTCCAGGCTTCTGCGGGTGACTAAGTGGGAAAGAACAGGGAGTTGCATCTCTTTGTTTGCTTGATTGTTTTTTTTTTCCTGGATTTTAGAAACAAGAGCCTTTGGCCCAGAAGTTCTTAATCCCCTTTGCATTGGGATTATGAGCTACAGGGATGGTGTTCCTTGCCTGTGAAGCTGGAAAAAAGCAGTACAGTGCGTGAGCAGGGAGCCTGCTGATGTGCTTGGCATAACAGGGGAGGACCTCAGGCTCTCCTCTGCACGGACACATCTTTGGGTCCCAGCATTAGGGAAGAAGAATGTGCTCTGCACTATTCCTCTGCTGTTCCCTTGTGATAAGCAGCTTCATTTCCCAGTCTTCCTAAACTCCAGCTTTGAACTGTGGAGAAAGTAAAACTTTGCCTGACAAAATGCTGTATTCCTTTCTGTCTGGATCTTAGACAAAACCCTTAATTTGGATGTCTATCCTTTACAAAGAGTACTCCTTTACAAAGCTGCAGCTACTCTGGTAGAAGTGATGGGCCCCCAATACCACCCAAATATTCTGCAGCCAGTAGTTAACAAAAAATACTAGAATAGGTGTATCATTTTGAAGTTCAGGGTCATGGTTGTGGTTATTTTCCTCTTGAAGGCAGAAGGCAAAGCATACCTGCTGGCACTCTGCTCTTGCTCTCCTGCTTTTGCCCTGCTGACATGGAAGCATTGAAGGAATTTGCATAATACAATCATGTTTTCACAATCCACAAAATAAAACCCAAGTGATAGCAACCTTTGTGACTCATTTTTCTTGTAAACACTTCATATTTATTATCTTAGTAAGAATTCAAGACATACATGCATGAGGCATACAGCAACACATCTGGCACACATCCAGAACAAGGCTTACGGAAAACAAATTCATGTTGATAAAGTCATAAAGCAGATCCTTTGCAGAAGTAACAAAAGAAATCTAGGATGGACATCAGCAAGCACTTGGTCATATACTGGCACTGATGTCTTGCATCTGTGCCTTTTTCCTGAGTTCCTGTTGAACACTGCCGTTCTTAACAATGCACAGAAACACCTAAAACATTTCAAAAAAGCAAATAGTCTTTGCATAACTAGGCAGACAAATACTGTGCTAACAGTAAACTTTGATATCCCCATGACAATTCATGTAAGAGCATACTTTCTATTGTAATATTTATATGTACTACAGCCTGAAGAACAGGGTGGGTTCTACAAATCCACACCTCGTTTCCTGTTGACCTTGCAAGCAGCATTCATTGAACAGAAGTTTTATTCAGATACTTTTCAGCTGTGAATGTTAATGCTGAATTCTTCTCAGAGTTCCAGACAGTCATGGTCATTGTTCAGTGTCCTTGATGAAGATTCCAAGACTCCACCAAATGCAGGATGTACAACAGCAACCCTTCTTATGAAGCTGAAGCTGTCTTTGATGAAGTTTTGCCCAGCTGGATGCAGTGCTAGCTTGGGAGCTGGTATTCTGCTGGTCTGAAACTCTTTGCCTTTACTTTTTGTTACCTGAAAACCTGACCTATGTACACGTCAGTAAAATGCACTGTTTTGCAGTATAAGATAAATAACAACTATTTTTGAAATATTGTGTTCTCCCTGAAAATGTACTGGCTAGCTTAGAGGGGAAGGGAACCATGCATGTGGCTCAAGCCAAGAGCAAATCTCCCTGTAACACCACTGGGATGGATGGAGTTAAGTCTTCCATTTGGAAAGAAGGCAAAGTCAGTCAGCTTCTGCTCAGTGACAGAAGTCAGTGTCAATATATGACAGCTCCTGCACAGTTGCTTGTGAGAGTGGCCAGAGTTACATAATGACAATTTTGCAAAGGCAGATTAAGAAGATATAACAGAAAAATAAATTATAAATACAAACAAGAATTCACCACAAGACAGGAGAAGATACATAATTTGAATAGACACAAATAACAAAGTGTAACTATACAGCCTTATAAAATGCAAATGTGCTCACATACAAGGGTAGTTAAGAGAAGTAACTCACTAGTGACCTTAGAGGTAGCTATGAAACAGCTTCAGCCTTTTTCTTGGTATCTTGGACCCATGAAAAACACTGTTTAGGATGGAGCCTGACAAGAATTGACTAGCAAAGTTACTGTTTGTTTTGACAGCAACCAACATGTTTAATTCAGCTCCTCCGAAGCCGGCTAAAGGTAATATCCCCTCAGTGAGATGGGTCATTTCCATGTAACCATCCACTGGATATGCTGCCACAGCTCCACCATTCTGGAACTGAGATGAGAAGGCCATGAAATGAAGTGGAAATAAAGTACAAGGAAGAACCTTTGTCCATAAATATAATTAAACATTGAAAAATCTAAGGTTACTTTCTTGTACCACTCAAACGCTCAATTCTATTGATATTGTTTCTTCAAAGAGAAGGTAGTTACCTTCTTTGAATAAATAACATTCTCAGCAAAACTTGCAATTCAACTTTAGGATCTACTTCTGTTGAAGCTATTTTGTTACTTACAAAGACACAACAGAATTGTACTGTTATCAAGAAATTCTTTTTAATATTGAAAGAACCCTTCCACAATTACCTATGTATCTGTGTTTGCGTTATATATATTCAGATACATATATTATGCCAAAATATGATTCCCTCTCTGAAGCATGATTTATTTCCTTTATCATCAGAAACTATTATCCATTTTTTATTTATATAATACCTTTTTATATTGAGTTCTGTCATGTTTTGAACATTTTTTCATACTGTGTTTTGAGATTAAACAAACAGCTTTTGATTAATAGTTCTATTAAATACTCATGACATGCACTAGCAGTGCACACATTTATATTTTATGTATACATACTATATATATAAACTTATACTATATATTTATACTATAGACTAGAATTATGCAGCACTGTTGATTCATAGAATTACAACTTTTAGTCTGCAAAACAACATCCTGTAACAAAAAACCTTTCAATAAAGATAGCGATTGTCTTCAATAAATTTTAATAATTTTAATAAATTTTAACACCACTTGATCCCTGTCCAGCAGGATCCACACTTTAGAGAAGAGGACCAGTCAAAGATCCAGCAACTGGCTTTTCCTGTGTGTTATATGATCCCAAGTTCCAACAGACTGTCACTTTTTTTGGTTTCACCTTGGAGGTGGGCTGAACTCCTTGGTGAAACATGGCTATGGGACATGAGGACCAGAGGGTGACTGGGGAAACTGGGTTCCTGAAGGTGTTCTCAGACCATGGTGAAGGGCAAGTTCAGTCTTGTCCCAAATCTCCCCATGTCACCAGCTTGCCCGAAGTCACCACAGCACAGTTTAGAGGCTCTGCCCATTGTTATCTTTTTCTTCCCACCTGGCATTCATATGCCAGTATTGCTGTAACATTCTTCAGAGAAAACACGTGATAGCCATCCTCCAGCAGCTGCAGTCACCTAAATACAAGGCAGCGAGATTCGACGTTTCTTCATCTCCCAGTGTCTGTGGAGCCTCTTCTTCCAAACCCACAAAGCCAAGGTCCTCCTCCGTTCCGCTCGCCGTGTCCGCGGGCAGCCCACGTTCCGGGGCAGAAGAGCTTGGCGAGCAGGTTCAGGAGCCTCTGCCGCAAGTCCCACCTGTCGCCGATGCGGGTCAGCTCCAGGGCGCACTCCACCGCCGCCTCGCGCCCTGCGGAAACGCGCGTGGTTACCGCTTCAAAGGGATCCCCACAGTACGCTACTTTTTGTCCAATTTTTTACCTTTTACTCATCATGAAGTGCACCCCATCCCGCACCCTCTCTGCCCCCCACTCACGGGGGGCAGCAGCTGTATCCCTCTCTCCTCCAAACGGGCGCCCGCAGCCGCGCCGGGCGCTGGCCGCCCAGCCGGTGCTGGAGCCGGGCAGCAGCGCCCGGGAGCAGGACTGCTGTGTCTCAGTCCCGTCCGTTCCTGTCCCTGTCCCACCCCATGCCGTCCCCTCCCCCGCCTTTCCCTTTCCCCTCCGGTACCTGCAGGAGCGGCTGGCGGCGCGGTTTTGCGCAGGGTCCGGCCAGGCATCATCGCGTCGGCGGGACGAGGATCGGCGGGGCACGGAGCGCCGGGGCTCGGCGACACTCGTCACAGGGAGTCTAGGCTCGATTCGGCGGGGCACGGGGCGCCCAGGCCCGGCGGGACACGGAGAGCTCAGGCTCGATTCGGCGAGGCACGGAGCGCACAGGTTGCTCTCAGGCCGGTGGCAGCAGCGTTCTGCTGGCACGGGGGCGGAGCGCGGCGCTAAAAGCGCGGTGCGACTCCAGCGGGGATTTCCCTCCGTCCTGACGTAGCGAAAAGGCGCGGGGATCCCGCCCCCCGCGCCCGGCGGGCAGGCGGTGGCGTGCCCGGGCGGCGCGGGGCCGCGGCCGGGACACCGCCTACGCTGCCGGCCCGGAGAGGGCTGGAGGAGTGCGGTGTGCGGAGCAGGAGGAGATGGGAGGATGGGCTGTGCGCGGGGCAGAGGTGGAGGGATGGGGAGTGCTAAGGGAAAAGGGGATGGAGGAGTGGGGTGGGTTTGTGGTGTGTCAGAAGAGATGAACGGTGCGGTTTGCATCATCAGGGCAAGAAGAGGCAGAAGGGCGAGGTGGGCTTTCTCTAGGCAAAGAGAGATGGGAGGGTGGGCTGTGCTTGTAATGGTGGTGGTCCAGGAAAGGTGGACAGGGTTGCAATGATGATGCTGAGGAAGAAGAGGTGGAGAGATGGAGAGTGCTTGGACAAGCAGAAGAAACAGATAGAGTGTGTTATTATCATAGAAGCATAGAACAGTTTGATTTGGAAGAGACTTCTTAAAGGTTTTCTAGATCAGCCCCCCCCTGTATTTTGCTGCTTGTAGCCACAAAGGCAGAAAGATTGTCAGCTAGATCAGGTTGCTCTAAGCCCCATTCAACCTGACCTTGGATGTTTCCCAGGATGGAAAATCCACCACTTCTCTGGGCAACCTTCACCATACAAATAAAAAAACTTCCTTATAGTTAACCTAATCAATGCACCCCTAGTTTAAATCATGACTCTTTGTCCTATTGCAAAAGGTCCTTCTGAAATCTCTGTCCCAGTTTTTCTTATAGGCCCCCTCCGGATGCTGGAAGGCTGCAATAAAGCATTCCCAGAGCCTCCTTTTCACCAAGCTGAGTAACCCAAATTCTCTAAACCTTATTTTTATTCGAAGTGATAGTGACCTTGCCCTCAAACCAGCCATGGAGAAACAATCTAGGCCATACTCATGTACCACTTGCAACAGCTTGGGGCCAACCCCCGGCACTGCTGGGTATTTCCTGTCGCAGTGCAGGGTCTGCATGGCATGGCTCTGGCTGACACATGGCAGTCTACACTTACCTGCGCCTGCTGTAATTTTAGATGGTGCGTTTTGCAGGAAGCAAGTGCTGGAACAAAGTCACGCTCATGTCTTTGCGATTGTTGCAGAATGTTGGGAGAGCTGCCAGTGATACGTGGATCACTCATCTGCCTCCTGTCTCTGAAAGAGTGGATATTTCATGTTGTGACACATGCCATGGACTTCTGCTTTTAGGGGAAAATGAAAACTGCTTGATGTAAAGAAAGCACAGATGGGTCAGACATAACAAAGAACTGATTTATGGCTGTAAGTCAGTAAATTTCTACCTCTCCCATCAAAACACAACTTAAAATGTCACAGTGTAGTACAGGATGTTAAGAGGCTCCATTCTATGGGGTAGAAACCTCTGAAGTCAAGTGTCTAGAAATGCTGGTGACTTTGAAGTTCCATTAAAAGGGGAAGCATTCACCAGCACAGTGCAGACAGCCTTTTCCCTGCTATTTCCCAGAATGATGGGAAAACATCTTGAAACACGGCTGATTTCTCTCCCTGTGTAGGAAACCTCAGCCCCTTGGTGCCGACAGGAGGCAGCTGGCACAGTGGTGCTGCAGGGCTGGCGTGTGGGGGGGGCAGTGGTACGAGCTCACAGACAGAGCATTTCCCAGGGTGAGATATCTAAATGAAAGCTATAGCTGGATGAAGCTTTTGCAAGGCCCTTCACAAAGCAGTAAACCGGCTCTGTCAGCACCACACAGTGCACCCTGCCAGATCGTGACCTGGTGTCAGAGCAGCTTAGGTTGGCCACAGAGAAGTTTCTAATGTTTTTGAGGATGTATTGCCTTTGTCTCTCAGCTGGTATATAATCTGTAAGGCATGTGGGCTAATTTCCTTGACCCGATGTGTTTGGGGTCCCTTCAGCTGTTAGTAACTCAGCCCTGTTCAGGCAGAACTGGCCTTTTTCATTCATTCCTGTTACATAAGAAACTATGCCTTCAAAACAAGTTTGTTGGGTTTTAGGAGATGGCAAGGCGGGTAAACAGGTCAGGAGGATGTTTGCATGATGCATCATACCTCATGAAGGAGGTGTGGTGGTCTGCAGCATGTGATGCCTAGGGCTGCATCTCAAAGCCGCGGTCCAAGAGCAGCTCCACAAATCATGGAAGCCTCTCCAGAATGACATCACAAGGGGCTAGGGCCTTACTGAGACTCCCATCTTACTAAGGGGCACCCCACGTGCCCCTCCTGCCCTACTCAGTGCTCAGTAGTGCCCAGTGCAGGCAAAACACCCACAAACTCAAGCCATGAGGTCATACTGGTCTCTTGGGCGGCTGGCATGTGTGTGTGACTTTGCACATTTATTTTGCATGTTTAGACAGAGCCAGTTATGACCTGCGGCTTGTTCTTCTTTGTGAATCTGGAGACAGATTACATCCTTGGCAAATTACTTAAATTACTCTTCATCTAGTAAAGCCAAAACCAAATTAACCTCAATCAATCCTGTCCTGCTCAGCAACACTTCCTCACCCTGAAGGCAGATAACCTTAAAGGGCAGCTTGCGTCTATACCCCTGCAGCCACACAAAGAGATGGGCGCTCCTTTTGAGTCTATGGGGGAGAGATTCTTTCCTATCAGTGCATAAACTAGTGGGATAGTCGAGTTGAGAGCATTAATTTATTTTCTTTATTTTAAAGTAGTGAAAAAGATAAATAAAAACAGGATAATAGGTAATAAAGGATACATGGTAATACAGAACGATAAAAGGTAAAAAAAAGGGCACACTTCGGTGTGCAAAATAGGTTATTAAACTATCCTGTGAGCCCAAGTACCTGAAGTGCTTGTTTCCCTATTGCTACAGTCAGAGCCATGTATCTGAGTACAGTGGTGTAATGTAGGGAGACTCACTACTGCTTAGAGGGGAATTGCCTCAAGTTCCAGATCTGGCCCACATCCTCGCAGAGTTTTACTGGTGTGTGAGGGAGTTACTGATGTGTAAATCACAGCCCATTTTGGCGGGAACACCACATGTTGGGGCCGCTGCTGATTATAGGATTGTGCAACAGGCTAAGCGAAAATAAGTTGATTGTGGTTTCAAAAGCCATTGGCAAGCTCTGACGTTTTCTTGTTTCAATTCCCCTAAACAAAGAAGTATATCTGTGGGAAGCACAGACCCCGGGGAATCTGGTCTACCAGAGCAGCCACAAAAGTTTTTTCTTGCTGTGGCCACACTGAGCAGGACCACAGGTCGCCAGGTGGGCTTAGCCATGGCAAAGAGCAAAGCAGCAGCCCAAGGAGCACTGCCCAGCTGGAGCTGCTGTTCAGTTTATTTCTGCTTAGTACCATTTAAAGTTATTGCAATTACACAGCTGAGGAGAAAATCATCTTTAGATAATGTGCCCCAGGCTTCACTGGTGTGGGTGATGTGGTTTTATCAGGAACATGTCCATAAAAGACAGCATGTGACATACTCTCACCACACATAACAACAGTGGGTAGGCTTGCTGAAAGGAAATTGAATGTTGCAGAAACGAAATCAAGAGTGGGAGAAAAAGGAAACTAGCTGGTTTTTTTTTTTCTCTGAACTCAGTTATTTGTGCTGAATCATTTTCAAGCAGTTTCTGAGCCTTCCTCTAAGATCTTAAATAAATCTCTGATACTGTTTCATCACTGGAGTTTATCTTCTCATCTTCCCAAGACTGGTGTTGACAGCTCTTGTGTTAACTGAGAAGTTGTTTGTTTTTCTGTCTGCCTTTTCCCGTTTCTGCAGACTGCAGAGTTGACAGTTCCTGTTGATCCATGTGTGTCTCTGCACCCGATCAGGAAACTTGGCTCTATTGTCAGGAGTACAAACCAAGGTCATTTCAGGAAAGTGCACTGGCATGTGGCCATGGGCTATGCCGAGAGAGTGTGATGAGAGCCATGGATAAGATTTTGTTTGTTTTTGTGGTGTTTTGGATTGGGGGTTTTTAATTGTTGTGTTTTTGTTGGTGTTGTTTTGTTTTGTTTTGTTTTGTTTTGTTTTGCTTTGCTTTGTTTTGTTTTGTTTTGTTTTGTTTTGTTTTCTGGAGTTTTTTTCATAAATCAGTCTAATTCTCTGGTTTGCTCTTCTCAGACATCTTTCCTCCAAGGATCTCTCTCACGTAAAGCTTTACGAGTAAAAAACTTTACGAGTAAAGCTTCCTAAGTCCTCCAGCCTTAGTCATTAATCTCAACCTTGTTTTTCAGGGCAATAGCCTTTTTCTGTGTTAATAATATTCTGATGGCAACTGCAGTAAAACTTTGGCCTCCAGTAGCTACTGCTGCTGACACCTCCACTGTGGTGGGAGAAAAGGTTAATGTAGCTTTCAGTAGTTAAGTAAAATACTCCAGCTAATTTTACTTTGACTTGACAATGTGATCCCACACCATCCAGGAAAGAAACTAAGAAGAACTGCACATCCATTGCTGGGATATAACCCCATTTGCACAGAGCTCATGTGCTGTTTAAATGTTACTTAATGCCCCACAATTAATTCTTAGACTTTCCCTCCTATGTTGTTCTCTCTTGCCTGCTTCCTTTGAAAGCTTAAATGCATAATTTTCTTAGTAAAAATGAACTGCATGGTTGCTCATATATTACAGTGCTCTGTCACTGCCAGAGGGTTAAACACATAATTTTTTCTCTGTGACTGCCTCTTTGTGAAGCAGGCAGCACTAATTCATTACTTGTAAAATGCTACTGAAAAATGACTCACATGTGTCTGATCTGGTGCCCACCAAAGCCAGAATGGGCCAGCCAGTATTCCTGCTGAGAGCAGTAAAATTTGGTTGAGAATGGGGTTGAATAGCAGAGACTCCTTGATATAATTGGAGTGTAAAAAAGTTTATATTTTATATTTTTTAATCAGGGAGTATTTTTAAGGAACTTTTGTTGACATCATTTCCTTAGTCTTAGGCTAAGATCAGTTTTAAATTAGGTGGGGCAGATTATCTGGTGAGCTGAATTTTCTGCGAAAGCAGAAAGAAGAGCTCCTGCAGGTGGCTCCTTGTAAAGTCATTCCAAATTCATCCTCTTAGTAGTCACCAAAAAGGTTTCTAAACTTTCTAAAAAGGGTTGTAAGAGATGGAAAGATTCACTAGGTACTTTGTTAAGTGTGTTTTGGCACCTGAGAAGTTGACAACACCCTCAAAAAAGCCAGTCTTTTCGACTGCTATCTAGTGGTAGGGGTTAGTAAAGTAAATATTGGTGATGATTGCTGTTTATGAGGCTGGTATTTGCTGAAGAGCTCTCCTCCATGTGTGTAGGTGTCAGTGCAAACGCCAGGCATAGTGTTAGCACAGCTGTGCCATTACTGCTGGGTTTTCGCATAGGTCCTCTCTTGGACGGTGACTGCGGCTGTTTTCTGTCTTGCTATCTTTGCTGAGAATGTGAATGTGCTCCATTTCTGAAATTCTTCATTGCTTCCTGCTCTGCCAGATCTTTTTCAGGTTCTGACTCCCTTGTTCTTCTGGTTCCCTTCTTTCCTGCACCTCCCCCGCATTTTGTCATAATTTTTGTGTATAGTCAATGCAGCAGGCATGGGGTTGAAAAAAGAAGGGAAATCCCATTTGTGAGACAGTTGCTACTTTGCTGGCATGCCACTGCCTTGCAGCTGAGGCAGCAACCCATTAACCCCCACAGGGTTCATTATTGGTGACTTGCTGTGAATCAGTGAAGCCTAACAGGAGAAGTAGAAAATCCAAGCAAGCTTTCCTGGACACCAGCATGGTGATCTGGGATTCCCAGTGTAGCACAGAGACAGTGCCTCAGTGCTGCAGTGTCCCTCCTGTACCTTCCCAATGCTCTCCAGATGGGGCAGGTGCTATTTTGCATTGGCAGGAAATTTTCAGACTATTGTGAACAATGATTTCATTGAGCTGGGTTTTGGAAGTGCCTCTTTTGAACAATCTCTGCTTTGATAAAGAATTCCTTAGTGTCCCTAAATCCCACAAAACAGACATGAAGTGGAAAAGGTTTCAAATGGAGCACCTCTCCTATGAGGAAAGGCTGAGAGAGATGGAATTGTTCAGTCTGGAGCAGAGGAGGCTTAGGAGTGACCTAACTTTGAACTTCTGGTAGCTGAAGGGAGCTGACAAGAACAACGGAGAGGGACTTTTTATAAGGGCATGTAGTGACAGGACAAAGAGGAATGGCTTCAAACTGAGAGAGAGTGGGTTTAGATGAGATATCAGGAAGAAATTCTGTGGGAATCCAGGGCATCCCTCTGGCTGCCCTGGAAGGTCTTGGACCCTGGCAGGGCGTCAGGAACCCCCCGTACAGGGTTCCAAGAGACACTGTCTCTGATCTCTGTCCATGGAAAAGAGTTTTCAATCTTACAGGATGATTTACAAGCTCTGAGTATTTGATATAAGTAATTATTAGTGTGGCACGGGTGCAAAAGTAGAATTTTAGGATTCTAGATAAGGGGTTCAAAGGAGGCACGATGGAGGAAATTGGGTGTGCCTTGTTCTTTTCTTCTTCTTCATGCCCTCCATGTTTCACTGTAGTGTTGGTATTTTTCTATTGGTTTAGGCTGGGGGCACACTGTTCAATGTAGGAGATAGATATTGGCACATTATTGTAAATATAGCACAGGTAGTTTCTGGTATATAATGTTTGTAACATCCCACTGAAGGGCAGAGCCCCGCACACTGCCCTGCAGGACAGACCTGCAGCAGGGCAGCAGAACATGTTAGAGATAAGCAAGAATAGACAACATTGAAAACCAGCACCACAAATTATGGCTTCTTCTTTGGCAATGGGGCAGAAAGACAGAGACTTTCTACAATCTTGGGGTCATTTAAATATCTTTACTGTAAGGGTGGTGAGGCACTGGAACACACTGCCCAGAGAAGCTGTGGATGCCCCATTCCTGGAAGTGTTCAGTATCAGCTTGAATAGGGTTCTGAGCAACCTGGTCTGGTGGGAGGTGTCCCTGTCCATAGCAGAAGGGTTGGAACAAGATCTTTAGGATCCCATTCAACCCAAGCCTTTTTATGATTCTGTGAACTTAGAGCAAAAGAGAAAAAGATTTAACAAGACAATGCAGGGACTGAACCAAGGTGGAATATATTATCTTTTGTAAAACATTCTTCCTTAAAATATTTAGGGCTTTGAAAAGTGTTTTGGTATTTCATTCACTCTAAAGATCAGAATTATACATTTGAGTAAGGTAGATGGTATGTTCAATGTAATCAGTATAGGATCTCCTCTACCATTTAAATTGCCTGTGATTTATGTGAATAAGCCACTAGGTGTGTTTGGTGCATCTTGGAGCCCTATCTTTGCTATAGTAAAGTAAAAAAAAAAAAAAAAAAAAAAAAAAAAAAAGAGAGAATATGATTTAGGTTTCACTTCAAAATGTCTATTTAGGAAAAAAAAAAGGCACGATGAAAAGTATGATACTTTATTGTGAGTAGATCACAGTCTGGACCTCAGGATTTGGCAGAACCATAGGAGCAGGTTGTTCCCCTACTCCAAACATGCACACATAAACACACACACATATGCTGTGATTATGTATCTATTTTAGGGGGTTGCAGTGAATTCTAGCAGCTTCCTGCCACCAGAACATTGATGGGGGAAGCTGGACCATTCCCATTTCAGGATCTGCATGCTGCATTGTGGCAGTGTGAAACCTCTACATGAGACGTCCCTCTGTGGGCTGCGCTGGCAGAGAAGTGGTACAGACTGAAACTGTGTCTTGGTGAAAGCTGTCAGGGTGGCAACAAACTGTGAAGGCAGAGGGACCACTTGAATCATCACTAGTCTGACAACAGATTTAGCTATGTGAGTGCTGACAACATCCCATGTTGTGAGGTAGTTTCACTTTTAAACTTCATGACTGATAGCACTGAAACAAGCTCATTTCCGTTTCTATTTTTTATTTGCAGACACACGCAGCAGAGAAGGGGATGACTTTTGCTGCCTTTTCCGAACGGGAGACAAAAGCCTCCCAGGAGATGGGAAGTCCCCCACAGCTGCTCTGCAGACAAGCCTTAGGAACCTTAGGCATGAAGGGCTGCAATAAAAAATGTGTTGGTGGCAATGACCTTGCACAGAAATGGCAGGAAACGTGCCCCTTCCTGTCAAAAATGAGTCCCTTTGGGCTCCCAGTGCTTTTTCTGTGAGTGGGAGCAGCCCCCAGAGAAGAGAGAGAGACGCTGGAAGTCATTGAACAAGGTGGTCAGACACAGAGAGGAGTCCTGTCCTCCCTGAGTTCCTGTTACCATGCTGACCTAGTTGTTGGATCCACCCACATCTTGGCTTCATAGCCCTGCTATGGGGAGCAGCTCCATGTAGCACCATCAGCTGCAGGTCATAATCCTCTCTGTAGATTATGAAAATCCCCTCTTTGCTAAATGAACCCCACATTTGAGATCTTACTTGGTGTTTTTTCCAGGTAACATCAGGGAATGCAAAATCAGCACAGAGCTGATTTTTCATATTCATGCTGGCTCTGAACATGGCGGCGGACTTCTGTCATGCATCCATAACTTTGTGTTCAGGGAGATGTGTCTTCCCACAGCACACACAGTTGAGGCTGCTGAGGGGTGTTGGTTACTGGTGTGAGAGGGAAAGCTGTGGGGGTGACCTTTGACATTAAGAGTGCAAACAAAGAAGTGAGAAATAACAAGTGTCCCTTCAAGGGTAAGGACACCGTGTTCTTCCTCACCAGAGACCTCTCTGCAAATGCACTGGCTGACTCCAAAGAGAATAAAGGAGAAGTAAATAGGGGAAACAGCAAAAAGAGGGCTGCACTTAACTACAATTTTTTGTACTTTACAACCTGTTTCTATTCTCTGAATGCTATGTGCTATGGGAAAGACCCATGTCAACTGCTCCATGCCTCCCTTTTGGGTGTGGGTGCTGTGTGTGTGCACTAATGCCCCTCAGCAGGGCTGTCACCATTCCCACCTTCTCCATGTGTACAGGTGAGGAGTGGAGGAGTGTGGATGCCCAGAAGGAGAAAACTGAAGGAAGACAGTCTAACCAAGAGTGGGGGTTGTGTCCCACAGACACAGGTGTAGGAGCTGACTTCATGTGACAGCATCTTGGGTTGCATCCTGTTTTGTGGTCATGATGCCATCTGCCCTGCCTATTTCATCATCTTGTGGTGGGTTATGGTCTGCAACTGCAGAAAAGTGCACACAGGCTGTGAATTTCAAAGGAGTTCTCAATCTGCAAAGACATAGGAAGTCAGGGTTTGTTTTGTTGTTTCTCTTTTGTTTGGTTGTTTTAAGGCTTTCTGCTCAATTTTTAAATTTTTTTTTGAGGGTTGTGGGGTTTTTTTTTCTTTTATTTTTTTTCTTTATTCTGTGTACTATTTTGGTTTTAACACATAGCAATTTCATTGTCAGGTGTTTTCAGGTGTCCAGCAAGGGAGAGGTTGTTGTGACCAGGCTTACCTGTGGTTATAACAGAGCATGGTGATGGAAAGGGAAAGGTGTGGAGAATTCTGTGCTGAGGAAGAGACAGAGTACCTTGAGGAAGGGGTGAGAAGTAAAGAAGCCTACCTGAAGTCCCAGGGTGTGGGACCAGTTGGCCTCAGGACTAGCAATGTAATCATTGCACCATGAGCTGCATGTTCCTGCTGCCCAGCAGAGGCCACATGAAGCAGAAGTCGCAGTATATGTAATAATGATGGCATCTGGGTCTCCACCCAGGATTTCACAGGCTTACAGAACTGCAGATCTGGCCAATAAAATTGGCAGTGATGGCGTCAAGTCTAGAAACCCAGGAGGCTCAGATGAGAAATACCACAGGAGTCTGGATGCTCAGTTGCCTTAAATAATGTGAACTTTCAGTTTTGGCTAAGGGCTGACTCACTATGAAAACCACCTTCTTTGTGGTATCTCAGTGATTGTCAAAAGTTGGAAAATGACATCATCCATCAAAACAACAAGTAAAATACCTTGTCAGGCTTTTAAAAGCCTCAGTTAAAAATGTCTTTGCATTGTACATGTGAAAACAGACTCACAAGAGCCATCAGTCAATGACCCACTGCAGTTCTGGGTAGCACAGAGAATCTCTAGAAGCCATCTTTGTGAATTTATCCCCCAAATGATGAAGCATGTACAATAAGCAATGCACTGAATCTAGTATTGGCATCTCTAAAAATCATTGCATCTATCCATGGTATTCTTCACAGTGCCTGTTTCTGATTGCCTTACTTCAGTTCTGTCTTTTCTTTTTTTAAATATATTTTTGAATTGTAACGCATTTTGAGCAGCAGTTCTGGGTTTTGAACAGCAGTTTGTCTCTTCCTTCTGAATGATATCCTACAACCAACTGCATTCAAAAATTAAAGCAAAAAGTTGTATTTAAGCACATCTGGTAAACAGCAACCATACTGATCTTCAATTTTTTTTGTTGTTATTTTTGGTCTAGCTATCCTAGGTTGCAAGATATTTGAGGTGAGGGTTATTAGTTCAGGGCACCGAATTGACATTATTATCCTTATCCTTATCCTTATCCTTATCCTTATCCTTATCCTTATCCTTGTCCTTATCATTATCATTATCATGATTATTTTTATTATTAACTTCATTAAAGTGTGAAAAAATGCACTTCTTATTTACAGGTAATTTATAACATAATGTTTGGAAATGTGAGGTATACATGTAGTTGGAGCAATCATCAAAATTATGCATTTCACCAGATACTTATAAGAGCTTAAAGGAAGATTGCATTTTTTCATAGATGCATAGGCAAAGTGACCTGCAAGACCTCTAAGGCACAACTGAAAACCTCTAAGGCACAGCTTTCCCCCTAAAACCAGAGCAACTGTATTACTTCTCTTTCAGTAGTACAGGGTTCATTACTAGAGACAGATCGCAAACATACTTAACTGCAATTTCCTATATTCATTCTAATGTGACCCCACCTGGAGTATTGCATCCAGCTTTGGGACCCCCACCACAATAAGGACATGGACCTGTTGGAACAGTCCAGAGGAGATCAGGAAGATGACCCTGTAAAAACAGCTTGAGAGAGTTGGGGTTTTTCACCCTGGATAAAAGAGGTCACTGGGGAGATCTTCTAGCACCTTCCAGAATCGAAAGGGGCTACAAGAGAGCTGAACAGGGACTTTTTACAAAGGCATGTAGTCGTAAGACAAGGGATATTGCTTTTAAACTGAAAGAAAATAGGTTGGAGAAGATATTAGAAAGAAATTCTAATTTCTTAGAGGGTGAGGGTGGTGAGGCATTGGCAGAGGTTGCTGACAGAAGCTGTGTGTGCACCATCCCTGACAGTGCTCAAGGCCAGGCTGGATGGGGCTCTGAGCAACCTGATGAAAGGTGTCCCTGCCAATGGCAGGGGGTTTGGAATAAGATGATCTTTAAAGTCCCTTGCAACCCAAACCATTATATGATTCTATGATTTCATTTTTCAATTTTTTTTTTTATATCCCCCAATAGAACAGGACCCTATAAATTCAAGAGTTTGTAAACCTAGCGCATGGAAAAAATGTGAACTGAGAAATGGAGCCATTGGCAGCCTGGAAATAGAGCCTGTTCAGTGACCTCCCATGATACCAAGGCCTTGGTAGTTACAGACTTCTCCCAGGAGCAGAACATGCTATCCTGACTATACAGTAAGAAAATGGGCAAGTTTCATAAAAGCAGACCCTCTAGGCATTGCAGTTGTCATACAAAAAGGTATTTTCTAACTGCTATATTCTTTCTGTCTACTTAGCTCTTGTCCACAGTCCCAGGGGTTTGGTGCTAAGGTATGTTTCAGAGCAGAGTTTTTTGGAGAGAGTGTTCAAGGCTGGCTGTTGCTGAAACGCTGTGCTCTCAGCCATGAAGAGAGATTTTCTTGTGCCCTCCTCTTAATAGCTAAGGTAATTTCAGCTGGATGCATCTGGCTGCTCTTCCATCCCCACCAACAGCCAGTGTATGGTCACACCCAGCAGCAAGCCTTCAGCACTGTGTCCCACACCATCCTTGTAGGCAAACTCAGGCAGTGTGGGCTGGATGAGTAGGCAATAACACAGATTGAGAACTGGCTGAGTATTAGATCCCAAAGGGTCGTAATCAGTGGCACAGGGTCTAGTTGGAGGCCTGTCACTAGTGGTGTCACCCAAGGTTCAGTACTGGGCCCAGTATTATTTATTTTACTCCTCAGTGACTTGGACGAAGGGGCAGAGGCCTCCTCAGGGCGCTCACTGATGACACAAAGCTGAGGAGTGGCCGATACCCCAGGGAGCTCTGCAGCCCTTCAGAGGGCCCTGGACAGGCTGGGGGGTGGGCAGGGAAGAATTGTCTGAAGCTCAACAGAGGCAAGCGCTGGGGAGGAGCAGCCCCTGGCACCGGTACAGCTGGGCCCGACCTGCTGGAAAGCAGAAGGACAAGGACCTGGGGGTCCTGGTGGACAACAAGCCAGCAGTGCCCCTGTGGCCAGGAGGCCAACGGTGTCCTGGATGCATCAGGAAGAGCATTGGCAGCTGGTCAAGGGAGGAGATCCTGCCCCTCTGCTCAGCCCAGGCCTCGTCTGGAGTGCTGTGCCCAGTTCTGGGCTCCTCAGTAAAAAAAACATGGAGCTCCCAGAGTGGGTCCAGCAGGGAGCTACAAAGGTGATCAAGGGACTGGAACTTCTCTCTTATGAAGAAAGGCTGAGCAAGCTGGACATGTTCAGCCTCTAAAAGAGATGATTGAGAGGGCACCTCATCAATGTCTGTCTGTGTCTGCAGGGAGAGGATGGACCAGGCTCTGCTCAGTGGTGCTGAGCAATAGGACAAGAGACAAAGGGCAGGAATTGATGCATGGAAAGTTCCACCTGAACATGAAGAAGAACCACTGTGGGGTTACTGCACTTTGGAACAGATGCCCGGAGAGGCTGTGGAGTCTCCCTCACTGGAGATATTGAAGAACTTTCTGGATGCAATCCTTGGCAATATGTCCTAGAATGGCCCTGCTTGAGCAGGGAAATTGGACTACATGGGCCTGTGTGGTCCTTTCCAACCTGACTCATTCTGTCAAATGTGATGGAAGAAAATTCTCAATGTGAATCGAGGAGCATTTGACAATAATGTTACTGGAATGGAGGGTCAAAATCACTGTGTTCTCTGGAATAGCTGGGTCAGAACGTTTTCCTGTGGTTGCAAAGTATTCAACCACGTGCTGTGGTCTTGAGGGAGAATTAGCACAGCACATTAAGCATTGCCAGGCAGAGGCAGCTCAAGCATGCTGGTAGTGGTGGCTATGGGACGTCTGAGAAAGATGTTTGGACCACTGAAAGCAAAATGGGCATGAAGTAATATTTCTCTTTTTTTATTCTACCAGTTTCTTGTAATTTAGAAAAAATAATGACTCCTTTATTCAGACAATACATTTAAGAGCTACCAATTAAATAAATGCAATTCTTTTGAATCCTACAAGTCTAAACCTGTTTGCACTTTTGACTTGGACTCTAATGTTTGGCAGTGTAGCTAAATTCTGCACAGGAGTCAGTGAATTGCAACCTGGTTACCCTAGCTTTGATTTATCACCTAATTGTTTTTCTCTAGCTCTGCCAGTATTACTCATTTGTAATTTGCAAGACACGTGAGCTGGATAACTATAGTAAACTTTCAGAAATCCAGAAATTATGAGACATATTCACAAAAGCTAGGCTGAGCCTGCTCTGTCTCTGAGGATGTTTGGTTAGTCTGTTTCATTTATATACATTGGCATAAAAAATCAGCTGATGGGAGGGCCTCTTCAAGAATAAAACTGAGAAAAACTGTTTTGAGAAGGAGGAAAACAGTCATCAAAACTTGTCTATGTAATTATGGACTATACACATCTTATATTTACTGAAACAGAGGAAATGGAGCAACTTTAAACTACATGTTTAAAACATGCTTCAGCCAATACCCAACACAATTAAAATCTATCTTCATTTCTCTTTGCTTTGGCCTTAATTTATATTTCCACACTTCAGTAACCTTTGGTAGAGAGAAAAGGGTGAGAGGCGTCTCCACAATCCCCTTTTATAGTGATTCTCTGATTGTTTAGCACTGAATTATCAGGAATTTTTACTTCTGTGTGTAGACTAGCTGAAGACAATGTTAGTGATGGGGAAAAGGATCATTTTAAATGAATAAAATGTAGAAGTTTTAGAGGGAGGACAATCTTTACATATTTACAGTTGGTGAAGCATACATATGAACAGAACTGTGGGGAAAGCTGCACTTAATTAAGACCATTAACTTATGTTCTCAGAGAGTCTTGAAATGTAAAACCTGGGGGGAAAAAAAGGAAAGAAGAAAAGGCGTCCAAGGAGTCTTTATGGGAATGATTATATTTGCCTCTCTCCCTCCTACACACACCAGAGGAGTAGCAACTTCTTGTTGTGTGGGGTCAGAAGCTCTGCTCATTCCTCATTACTAAATTGGTAGATAGTATGCTGGGAGGTTAGTCTTTGTTTTAATGTTGATACATTCTACTCTCCATTGTGTCATGGAGCTTTAGCTAACCACAGCCACTCAGTGGAAATCCCCAACAGGTAATATTTTCCCTTTCCTTTGTTCATTTGGCACTTATTTTACAAAATAGATATGGGAGGTTTTTTGTTTGTTTGTTTGATTGTTTGTTTGTATGTTTCCCCAAGTCATTGGTGCAGAAGACAAAAATTGAAGGAGAGGCCACTCCAGGGAAGGACATAATCATCAGATAAATAATTGTACCCCTTCTCTAAGTTCTTATCTTTGGCCCACAGAGCTGGTAACTGAGCCAGGCTCATGGCATTGTGACAAGAATGCATGAGCAGGGGATGGGAAAAATTATCTTCTCCTTTGTTGCCTCAGTATAACAAACCCAATTACCCAGTTTAACACTTGCATCAATTGCTTGCTATCCTTTCCCTCAGTGCTCTCCCCTGGACTTAAAATACTGCTGTGTATCCTCAAAGAGCTGCTCCAGTGGGTCACCTGAGTGGCCAGAGTAATTTGGCCCTCTTGCAACATCTGGCTTGCATATTCCTCGAATCCCCATCCGAATTTCTAGGATAACAGGCACTGGAGTAAAGTTGCATTGAGAGATCCCACCCCTCTGTGTGTGTGTGTGCCCAGAGGGGTGGGGTGATAAACATTGTCGCTTGCTCAGAAAAGTGGATTCCCGTCTGCAGTGGCTTCTGCCACCCGCTGCAGGAAAGTGAAATAATCACAGGAACTCTCAGTGGTGTTGCAACTCTCTGTGTTGCAGTTTCATGAACTCCACTACACAGCCAGTTTGATTTCTTCTGTTCTTCATTTTTTTCCTCCTTTCTCCCTTCCTTACTTTTTTCTTTTTTTCTTTTTCCCTTTCTCTTTGTTTTCTGCTTTTGGGAGATGACATATTTGTATACTGCCTTTTAAAACCTCATCATTTTGCATTGTAGGACTGCTCAGATACCTGCAAAAAACGTTTGTACTGTGCCTCAGAATGGGGGAGCTGCAGATGACAGCTTTTGGCAAAATTTCATTTATTTGCTCACTGAAGTGGCCTGAAAAGCCTGATATTCAGGTTTACTCAAAGAGGACCTGAAATGACTCATGGTCCATATTTGACCCCATGTTTGAGGAAGATACCCTCATGACTGTGAACAACCTGTTCAACAGGGCAGCAAAGGCACTGTAAGTAAGGAGCACTTTGAGAAAGGCTTTAAAATTCTGTGTTTTGGCCTCTGCATGGTAAAACTAGTTCGATCAGTTTTCTTCCTTGTATTAGCCAGACCATAATAATTACAAAGAATTTATTTTTAAAAAAGGGAAATTAACAAGAGGCAGAAAGCAGCTTGATTTTCAGAGGAACGTGAGCAGATTTTGCATACACAAGTGCTGATGCAGTGGTGCTGTTGCAACAAGTTTCCAAGTAGCCTTTGTTTAGACACCTTTATATAGTTTCCAGATGAAGGAAAGGAGACAAGTGGTCTCTATTTAACTTGAGCATAGTCCCTTAAAATGCCTTTCCACCCCTCAAAAGCGATGGAGAATGGGTGCTTATTGAGGATGTTTTTCAGTTCAATCCTGAGAAACCCGTGAATATGCCATGTAGCACCTGCATTGTTATGCTGCCTGCATAGGTTTTCCGGGCACTTAAGAGACAAAGATGCCATGGGGAAGGGTGCAGGTAGGGTAGAGTGGTGGTGGTGGAAGTTTAGAAGTTCCCAGAGCCTTTCAAGCTGCTTCGGGATGAAGGAGGAAAAAGCAATGAGTGAAAGGGAAAAGTACAAGAGATGATAAAGGATAAAAGTGTGAGCTAAAAAGGTAAAGGATAAAAGTGTTTACACGTGTTGTGGTCAATGCCCATGGAAGCAGTAACAGAAACATGAAAACCTGAATGGTCTATTATTCTCTAACAGCTGGTAAAGCAAAACCTGTAGGAGATGCACAGAGCTCAGTGCAACAGCAGGAAGATGTTACCAAAGATTTTCCCAGGCTAGCTCCTAGGAAAGGGCTGTTCTGTGTTCTTGGAGAGGAAATACAGACCTGTTCTGCAGAAAGGAAAAATAATATAAACAAAAACCCAAGCATTACAAAATCCTGTGAAAATGCAGGCTTTGCAGGAGATAATTCAGATGGAGACTGTAAAACCTCGAGAACAGGTGTTGCATCATTTCAGCAGGGGGTTAATTTATTATTCCGCATGAGTGGGCACATCACTGCCAGCCAGAAGTCACCCAGCAGAGCTGTGAGTCATTCCCTGAAGCAGCCCTCAGCACGGTAAAATTCATGTCCATTTGCCAGCTTTGCTTGAGTTGTGTATCCAGTTGCCCTCATTTTACAAACCAAACCCTAAGTTACTGATTCAAAACTAACAAAAAAAGCGCACACTCTTTCAAGTCTGGGCAAAAATAAATATTGAAATTCTTGACTATGTGACGAGCCTTTCAGACATTACTTTCTGGTTGAAAGGCTTAATCCTGAAAAGCTTTAAACCTCAGTGAAATGGGTCACCCTGGCTATGTCATGCTTCTGTAAATACATATATTGAAAGGTCCCCAAAGCCCAGTACATTAATCTTTTCTATTTATAACTTTGTGAAAAACCTCAGCCCTCACCTTGAAGCCTTCCCATAGTAGGTATCTTTTTGAATTAAACATGGTTGCTGATGTCTGAGGTTTTCTTCACCTTGTAGTTCAGCCCTGTCTGACTGGTGATAAAGCTGTTTTCTCTGACCAGCTACAGTAACAGATCCCTCTGGGTACAGTGGGCTGAGCAGCTCCTCTGCGCAGTTCCTTTCCATAGGTACTATGTGCTGTAATCAAAGATCGCTGTAGTCTGATTAGGAAGGTGTTTGCTGTCAGGAGTTTATGTGACTGAATGAGCTGCTGAAAAGAAGGACTGTCCTTTTCTGGGACACCTCCAGATGTCTTTTATCTTGCTTTATCATTGCTGGTGGGTTGAAAAAGCAATGATCAACTGTAGGTGAGTTTTGCCTGCCTCAGGACCCAGGCTTTTACTTAATGGCAGCTACTGAGAAAAAAAAAAGAGTGCTCTGAAGAAGTGGCTCCGAGCCAGTTATGAGAAAGCAGCAGGTTCCTTCAGAAGCTAAGCACCTTTCTTGGGGTCTGGGCAACATGACTTGAGGGGCTGGATCCCACCTCAGAAAACTGAGTTCCAGTGTGACTGTGTGAGGTCTTCAGATTCAGCTTGCCCCTTCACAAAAGTATTTTCTGATTGATAATTGCTATTATATTTTTGAAACTCACACTGCAGCACAAATTCCTTCAGTTTGGAGGCAGGCACAACACCCTGTTATTAGACATGCAAACAAAAATTCCAGTCAGCAGTTTGCAAACAGCTGCATGGTATCTCTGTAAGAGAAAAAAGGAGCAACAGCAGCCTTTAATTGTTTGAATTTTAAAAACTGATTTTAGTGTAGAATTTGTATTTAGGGGTACTTCTTGACCAGAGAAACTGGTTAAGTCTATCAAAATTACATTTTCTGGCTGCTTCCCTGTTGTCTAGCCTAAAATGATGGCTCGTGGCTAGTGTGTGTTCATTGAAGAGGGCACTAATTTTAGTAAGATATTCTTTAGTAAGAGAAACAATTTGAATTATTGGAGAATAACAAATGAAGTTTTTGCTTTTGATGCCATATCTTTGTAGAGAAGCTGAGGACAGTTGTGGGGAGCTGGAGACAACTGGTTTCATCTTGCATAATAGCAACACTGCTGCAAGTTCTGCTTCAACATCAGGAAGGTGCCTATGTGGAAATTTCAGATGTATGGTTGTAGTTTGCATCTACTTAAGGATGAATTTTCTGACTTCACCAGAAAGGACAGTAGATGCAAAATGATCTTTTTAGGGGAGTAATTTGCCCTCACTTTAGTCATTCACAGCATTGAGGTGAAGTTTTCACAGCTGTGGTGCTCCAAGCAGTCCAGTGACTGAGAGGAGGAACATGACTGGCACCTGTGTGTTGGCACAGTCCCTGGTGCAACCAAGCCAAGTCCCTCTGGCCCCAGCTGCCCACAAGAAACAGATGGGTTCAGCTCTCCTGGCCCCACACAGCTGCAGCTCTGTGGCTGCTGCCGATTTAATCTTGTATCTGGGCTTCATGCCATCTGCAAGCCTCGTGGGAGGCAGCAAGGGGTTCTCCTGCATGTGGGTGTTGATTCCCACATGTCTCTGTGCGTTCTGCCTTGGGATCAGGGAACAGCAATGGCTGCTGTGTCCCTTTGGCAGAGGTTACCATTGTGTCAGCCAAAAGGGCAAAGGTAGATCATGTCTGTCTGGAACTCCAGCATCTCCAACCAGTGCTGAGACTCCTAGTCTAGAAGGTTTCAATGGCAGTCAGTGCCAGACTTGGCTCTAAAGTGTCCCTGGGGAAGCATATGTTTCCTTAACTCACTGTCCTGTGGGATAGAAGTTTCCTGAATGGGGACAAAGGGAATAATTAATAGAAGTTACGAAAAAATTTATGAAATTAATAAAATGCTTTATGCTTGCCCACAGTGAGCCATGCCAGATTTTGCATGTCAAGGCTGTTGACCTGATGCTGGGTGATGATAGACGTTGGTGCTTGATGTCCTGTTCCAGATGTTTGTGCAATACAGAAATGCATATCTGACAGACAGGAAGCCATTTTTGGCTGGTTCATTCCAATCCTGACAGCCATGGCCTAACTTCTGTGTGCAGAAGTTTATCTTTCAGTGCTTTATGGTTATGTTTGTAGCAAGGGAAAGAGGTAAGACATTTTACCAGAAGTACCTGTGTATCTCTGGTATCTCTGTATCTCTGGTCTTTGTATCTCATATCCCAGCAGTACAGGGAAAGGTACCAAGAGGGTTTGCTGTGGCTTACCATGGCTGAGGATATATGGAAAGGACAGGGTCATAGTAATTTTAGAATGCCAAAGCCTGCAGAACTGGACTTCAGGCAAAATCTGGACCTGCCTGTCCAGGTTTTAGTGCAATCCAGAAATAATTTGGCATCAAACCGTTTCTGAGCATTCTTGTTCAGCCTGGAGGTCAAACACATCATTTCTGCACATGCCATAGTTTTCTCCCGAAAACCAGAAAACAATGATACCTCTTACTGCCATGAACCTTTAGTAAAGCAAGCAAGAGTAGACAGTAATGACACCTACTGGACACATTTGGGTATCACCTACAACAGATGTACAAATCTGAAAACAGGTCTTTTAAGGCAAATGACTGCAATGACTGTGCTATTTTGGGGACTTGAGAGCCCAAGTACTTCTGTCCTCTAATAGGAACTGTGGGGCATTGTTGTAGTATTTATAGCAAAATGAGTTGAAACTCAGGACATCTAAGGGCAAGACTAACATTTCACAAGAAAATGTTGCACTGTTTCTGTGATTCAGTTCCCTTGACCATAAATTGTGGCAGTCCTGTGGTTTCTTCTCTGCTGCATCAAGACCGCATTGTTTAGTACTTGAATTGTGTTTTGTAGCTGAAGAATTATTAAAACTACTTACTGTTTAAAATTCCTTATTACAGCCTTACGGCAAGCATTTTTAAAAGGGTAGAAAGGAGCAACTTGTTAACTATGACTCAGTCAGCCTCACCTCTGTGCTTGGGAATATCATGAAACAGATCCTCCTAGAAGCTCTGCTAAGGCAGAGGCACAAAGAGGTGATTTGAAACAACCAGCAAGGCCTCAACAAGGGCAAGTCTGGCTTGATCAACCCAGAGGCCTTCTACAACAGAGTGACCACATCAGTGGACAAAGGAAGGGCTGCAGATTTCACTTGTCTGGACTTCCGTGAAGCCTTTGACATGGTCCCTGATAACATCCTTGTCTTTAAATTTGAGAGACATGGATTTGATGGATGGACTATTTGCTGGATAAGAAATTGGCTGGATGATTGCATCCAGAATGTTTTGGTCAATGGCTTAATGTCCAGATGGAGGTCAGTGACAGGTGGTCCCTCATCGCTCATCACCCTTAGGGGTCTGTACTGGGACCAGGACTATTCATCAATGACACAGTCAGTGGGATCAAGTGCACCCTCACCAAGTTTGCAGATGACACCAAACTGAGTGATGTGTTTGCCACACTGGAAGGACGGGATGCCATCCAGGGGGACCCAGACAAGTTTGAGGAGAGGACCATGAGAAAAATCATGAGTTTGAAGGCCAAGTGCTGGTGCTGCACCTGGGCTGGGACAACCCCTGGTACCAGCCCAGGCTGGGCATGAACAGACACAGAGCAGCCCTGCCCAGAGGGACTTGGGGGTGCTGTGGGTGAGAGGCTGCACATGGCCCGGCCATGGCACTCACAGCCCAGAGAGCCAAACGTGTCCTGGGCTGCATCCAGAGCCCCGTGGGCAGCAGGGGAGGGAGGGGATTCTGCCCCTCTGCTCTGCTGAGACCCACCTGGAGCACTGCATCCAGCCCTGGGCTCCCAGCACGGGAGGGACAGGGATCTGCTGGAGTCAGCCCAGAGGAGGCCACCAAGATGATCAGAGGGATGGAGGACCTCTGCTGTGACTGGAGGAGCTGGGATTTTTCATCCTGGGAAAGAGAAAGCTCTAGGGAGAACTTACTGTGGCCTTTCAATTATTAATATTTAATAAAAAACACAGGAACAGATTTTTTTTATTGTGACCTGTTGTAATAGAACAAGGGGTAATGGTTTTAAACTAAAAGAGAGTAGATTCACATTATTAAAAGTAGGAAAAGTTTTTTAACGAGGGTAGTGAAACACTAGATAGAACAGGTCACTCAGGGAGTTGGTAAATGCTCATCCCTGGAAACACTCAAGGTCAGGATGGGGCTCTGTCCCACCGCATGGAGTTGAAGATGGCTCATAACCTTTAAAGTTTCCTTTCACTCCAAACTTTTTCAAGATTCTGTGATTCTGTTATCCTTTGTGGATTAAAACTTAAGAGGTGGAGGTGGAAAAGGCAGGATCTTTATACTATACTAGCAAAAATTCATAATCCCAAACTATTCTGATACAAAAACAACTTGATCTGACATAGGGTACATAAATGTTAATTTTTTATCCTGACAGGTGTTGGTTCTGGGGCCCAAACTAACAAGGCACAAAGGTGCTATCCTGCTGTAGGTGACTTCTGGGCTGGAGGTCCTTATACAGGTATGTCAAGGCCAACACCACTTGGGCTATGCAGGGTGTGCAAGAGCCTTTAATACAGCATGTGGCTCTTCAAGTTGATTTGCTGGGTTTACAGCCTCTTTTTGGTCTTCACAGCTGACTCCTGGTGGAGATGTTCAGCCAGACTCAGATAGGAATGACTCTGCTCACCTACTGAAGAGTGGTGGATTTGCTGGTGTCTAGAGAGGGTGCTGACAGAAAAGGGTTATACCTTTTGTGTTTTCGTAGTTCTCATGGGGCTCTTAGGCTGAAACTGAAGGCATATTCACCATTTAAGGGAACTTGGCTTTTCTTGAAAGTACTGTGTAGGGTCAAAGAGGGGATAATATTCTGGGGAACTGGTTTGGCCATCTGAGAGAGATGCTGAATCTTTTCTTAGGGGATTCTTTCCCCCCTTGCACTCTATGTCTACTCTTTTATAGTTGCCTGTCTTTGAATTAAATCTGCCATGTCATTGCTTTCCAGTGCTGCAGGATTATCCAGCAGTTTCTTGAAACACAGTGTAGTGGTAAAAAGGCTGTTCCACAAATCATCCTGCCCTGTGAGTACCAGTGATTGTGAGTTTATAACATGATATTCCCATCTCTGAGAGGTGTGACCAGGGCTAGGATAGGGTTAAGGTCAGCACCACATGAGAACAGGTTCACGGGAGAGTTCTTGCTGCCAGATGAAGGGAATCTGGAGCTGGATTAGAGTGACCACAGAAAGGAAAATTTTAAATGTTGCTGCAGTGCCTTAAAGTACTGGGATTTATATACAACACCTAGAACAAAACATGCTGAAAGGAAAAAATTCCTTAAAAAGAAAATCTGAAAAATAAAAAATCCTAAAAATAAAACAATGCCTGAAAAAAGGGAAGAATCATAGAATTGCAGTCAGAAGCACTGAGTATGTACTGCTGATTATCAGCTGTATATTCAAAGGGTGATTGGGTTGGAAGTGAGGACCTCACCACACTGGAACTTCTACAGTGAATAACTGAAGATTTAGGTCAGTGAGCTGACCATGGGATACACCATTTCTCAGCCATGAGACATTTTCTAGTAGCTTGGCTCCTTCTGCTATGTGTATGAGCTGGTCTGAGACAGGAGGATTTGGATGGCATTTTCAGGGTAATCAAAGGGGGCTCTCAATTAATAAAAATTACAAGAGCTCTTGCATCACAATATGCCCGGCTTTTATTTATTTGTTCTATTTCTGCTGGTGGTGTCTCCAAGCCCCCAGCAACTTCACCAGCACAGGTCACGCAAGGCAGGGGTCAGAGAGACCACTGCCAGCATTCACAGTAACTCAGTTTCTTCACTGGGAAATTGACACTACCAGTTTCTTATGGGACAATCTTAATTTTCTTCCCACTGCTTAAACAGCAGTGTGATATAAAATTAAAGAACAATGTAAATTTGCACTTCTTATTGCTAGGGGAGTTGTTTGCTTTAATGGATAGTTAGCCTATATATTAATATTTTCTTTCTAGTTTCCTTACCAGCCTTGCTGGTTTTATGTTTTCATTCAGCGATGGCTTTCCCTTCTCATGATCACATCATACTTCCCACTGCAGGCTGAAAACAAACTACTGATGACTGTGTGCCAGTCATCTTATCAAAGGTACCTCCAGGGAAGTGAATTGGCTTATTAGCCTCACTTCTGCTGTGGATGAATTGGAACAATTGGTATTTCAGAGCTGCTTTAAGTTAACTCTGTTCATTAAGTTAAGATAACAAAATACATTAAACTACTTTGGGGCTGGATGGTCTCTGCCAGCTCCAGCTGGAACAACCAGGAGGTCAGTCAGCACAAGAGGTTGTCAAGCTGCTGGTTGCTGGCAAAAGCAAGCTATCAGCAGAAAAATCTTCAAATTCTGTTGGGTTTGACATTCAGGTGTATTTTGCAGGTACTTTCAGGTTGTAATGTAATAAAATTAAAAATTACTGAGAACTTCCCCTGCTCCAGAACAAGACCAGCTGGTCTGAGGTCCAACACAGATTATGTTTGTCAGAGAAGCTGTGGATGCTCCATCCCTGGGGCCAGATTCGATGAGCCTCTGAGCAACCTGGTCTGCTGAAAGTTGTCCCTGTCCATAGCAGTGGGGCTGGAACCAGATATCTTTGAGTCCCTTTTAACCATTCTGTGATTCTATGATCAAGACTCAAATCTTTTATCAGCTGCCTAAATGTAGGAATCCAGGGCATCTCTCTGGCTGCCCTGGAAGTCCTGGGACCCTGGCAAGGGGGTCAGGAACCCCCCTGTACAGAGCCCCGAGAGACACTGTGTCTGATCTCTGTCCATGGAAAAGAGTTTTCAATCTTACAGGATGAATTACAAGCTCTAAGTATCTAAGTAATAATTAGTGTAGCATGAGTACAGAAGTAAAATTTTAAAATTCTAGATAAGGGGTCCAAAGAAGACAAGATAGAAAAAATTAGGTGTGTCTTGTCCTTTTTCTTCTTCATGCCCTCCATGTTTCACTGTAATGTTAACATTTTTCTATTGGTTTAAGCTAAAACACACTGTTCAACGTAAGTTGTAGATATTAGCACATTATTATAAATATAACACACATAATTTCTAATAACATCCCACTGAGAGGCAGAACCCCATACGCTGCCCTACAAAACAAACCTACAAGACAACAGAACATGTTATAAATAAGCAAAAATAAACAACCTTAAAAACAACACAAACAATTTACAACTTATTCTTTAATTGCAAGACTCAAAACCAGAAACTTTCTACAATCTCAAAATCATTTAAATACCACAAATTCCGTCACCTAAATAAAAGACGAATTTATTTTCTCTCCTTTTTTTAATAGCAGCCCCACTAGAAAAGCAGGACTTGCATCCATATGAAAGCCTAAAGTAGCTAATGTGACTCTTTCTATAAGCTCAAGGAGTTTGGGATCAGGGTGTAAGTGAAGCAAAAGAAAAACTTTTCACAAGAATTAGCAATTGCATTTGCAAAAGTTCTGTTTTTTTCCTTCAGGAGCTACTGTTTAGCAGTGCAGGATATTTAGAAATTTCCTGTCCAGGTACAGTTATGAAGGTGGGAGAGACCATGAAAAAAACTGCCAAATTTATTGTGTATATTTGAACTCTTTGCTATTTCATTCCTATGTTGCAGTCATCTAGATTGTTTTGACAAACATTGTTCCAGTCTTTGAATATTTGTTTTTCAATTGATGTAGATTAGATACACTCACAAGAAGGCTAACATACTCATTTCAACCAAATTTTCATTCCAGAGATGGCTGTTGATTAGCCAGACTATGACCCTGAAAAAACACCAAGAGATGCATTGGAACAGATGAATTGGGAATGATAAAAGTGTACAAGACATTTTATCTACTTTTATACCAGTTTTGTTGAAACTGTTAGCATTTGAGCTCAGGCAATATACATATCAAGTTTATGATGGTGTCTGCATTCCCTGACACTTTATCTTTAATGTTACTCCTGTGAAATCAGAATCATCAGCTTAATAAGGAAAAAGTAAACCAACATAATGCATATTAGAATCATTAATAGGTGAATGAGAAGTAGTTAAGGAAAGTTACTGGATAGTTATGCTTTGATTTTTAAAAGTCTTGCAAATGAATATTAATTTGATTTAAAATACTAAACGTAAATCACAGATACTGGAACACATTATAAGTTAGAATGTAAATAGTTGTGAGTATATCTTTAAATATGCCTGATTACTTCCCTTTCTACTACTGCAGGGACCAAGACACACAGTCACAGTCTAAGAAAACATGAGTCAACCTATATTGTTTTTGAGTCAACCAAAACTGTTTTTCATCTCAAGAGTTCAGGGACAGCAGTAACCTGGTCTGCATCATCAGACAGCTGCAGTTGCATTTATTTATTGATCTTTAAGAAGTTCTGGTGTCACAGGCATTCCCAAATTTAAAAGAGAGTGTAAAGGAAAGGTTAATCCCTGATAAAGCAGATTCTGCTGAATTCTGAGCAAAACACTTTCCTTTCTGGGACTGGTTTGAGTTTACACTGTTAAAGAGGTGCATCTGTTTTGCTTTGCCCCTGATTAGGAGAGCCTCACCTCTGCTGCTGTTGCTAGCCCTGAAGGCAAACAGGAGGATCAGAGCCAAGCTGGTGGGAATCAGTAAAGTCAGATTGATTTATCAGTGCTGGAAGAGAAAGGGGAATTAGGTGTGTGACTGAAGACTGTGTTAGAGCAGTTATTTAAGCCATGGCAATTTTTGTGTTGTAAATGTAGGACTGATGTCGCCACTAAAGGAAGGGAACACCCAGGGTTTCAGGCCCTTCTTCAATGAACATTGAATGAACATTGACAGAACATTGAATTTGAGCCTTTACTTTAAATACTTATGTGTTGTCATTTCCCTTCTAGCGCATCAGATTCTTACTGCCTTGCCCCCCTGAAAACTCCCCAGTATTTATTCCTCTCCAAGGTGCACCGCCAGCCCCAGACAGGCAATTATGTCTTAATTTTTTTCCAAGAGATGGGTTTATAAGCACTATTCTTTTGCTTTTGAGTACTTCATGTTTGGAGGCCAGTTTGGGAAGGGTAAAGGATTGGTATGTTTATCGATGTTCAGAGCTGGAAAAGCTGAAAAGGTCTGTGCGCTGTGAGCCGTCTTACTACCTGCTTTGTTGAGATCAGAGCTGGGTGGAGATTGAATTCCCTGCTAACCAGTTATCTTATCTAGAAGCCATTGAGTTAGGAGAAATACTCAGCTGGTGTGTGGTTGGATGAGGGGATGACTCCTCACTCCAGTGGTTTGTGGGATTCTCTCTTCCCCAGGCAATGGTTGCTACAGATGAAATGTGAGAACAGTTAAGGCGGACAAGGTTTTTTTTTGAGGGGATAGGTCAGCATTCTGCAGAGGCATCGCTGCACTGCTGACGTGAAATCACAACATTGCGCCGGGAACCAAAAGGTGGTGCTGTTACTGCAAGAAAGAAGAGAAGAAAGTGCATGCCGATCTCTTCAGGGCTGCTGTTGATCAGCTGGGAAGCAGGGGCAGACCTAAGGGCTCTCTGTTTTTTGCAGGGAATGCAGTACTCCTGGGCTTTCTTAACGTATAGGACAACTGGTGCTGGTGGGTAGAGTCCGGGAAAGCAATAAAACGCAACATAAAAATGCACCTGGAGGGAGGAGAAGGAAGAAAAAAAACGTGAAGCAAGTCACAGGACTTCGCCTTGTGAGGTATCAGACGGGAAGCGAGACTGGAGAGGGGTGGCAGTTGATACTGGGCTGGGTTCCGCATGGCACACAGCCCATCATGCGTTCTGCCAGGAGGCAGCACAGAGCAGCTGCTTGAGTTAGACATAAATCAGGAAATAGAAGCATTGAAGATCCTCAGAAGTAAAGGGAAAAGCAGTGGGAGAGTGTGGGAGATGTGTAACAGATGTAACAGAAACGCTCCTAAGATAATGTTTGTCTCTGTCTTGGTCTCTGGAAAGGTATATGTTGAATGGGATATTGAGCTAGTCAAACCCAGACAAATGACATTTAGACTAACACAGGAATAGTATATAGGTGTTGTGCAGGTGGATTAGGGAACTGGTGGTCCTGCAGGAAAAAATGTTGTTCCATGACATCTCCCTGTGAGTCTCTGTCTTCCCATGACAATCGTCACATCATGTCAGCAAAGAGGTCCATGTCCCGTTTCTGCTTCTCAAAATGTCTTAATGTTGTGGTGCAGCCTAAGAGACACTTATTATGTACCAGATTCTGTCTTTTGGGGCTGAAATTGTCCCTAGTCACTGTGGGGAGATTGAGATTTATATAAACAAGAGATTTCAAATTCAGCCCTGGAGGGGTCTCTCAGGGTCCACTTCGTACAACAGGATGAAGTTAAATTGCACAGCCTTGGCTGATGGGATGTTGCCATATCAAATAATTTGAGGAAGCATCAAGACAGCCAAACTGTAAAACCATTGTTCTCTGGCCATGACATGCAGCAGTGACCATCTGAGGTATAGGGCATGGCATTCTGCATCCTCTTCCCCCTCGCTCTTCCAGGTCACAGCCACAGCCCCACTTTGAAAACCTGCAAAGGGGCATCTGAACTGATGTTTCTCCTCTTTCCCTGTGACTATCAGCCTTACTGAATGACTTCAATTTTTAAAATGAATGGAAAATATTGCTTGGGAGTGGGCTGAGCTATGCAAGACACCACTCACACCTAATTTTTGTGGTTGCAGATCAATGGCAGCAGGTGTAAATGCCTGCTGTGTTGTTCAACTCATGCGCATGTTTTGGAGCAGAAAGGTCCCTTATTCTTGCAGCCTTGCCTGGCTCATCCTTCAGGACCTATTTCCTACTCGGAAATAAAGGAAAATAACTCTGTAAGTTATATGACTGTATGACAAAGGAAAAACAGAAGTGGGTTAAAAATGAATAACCAGAAGGCTTAATGGGGACCTCCAGCACCCAGGTCTCCCTGGAAATGCTCTGTCTTAGCTCTGCCATTAATCTCTGCTTTGTGTTCCTCTGTCCTGGTGCCTCTCTGGGACTGTGTCCATTCAGAGCCTGAACTCTGGACACTGCTGTATGATCTCAACTGTTAGACCTACTAGAAAGCAGCTGCTGTGAAAACTTTTATATCTCCCAGGAGATAAAAATTGGAAATGCACTGTATTTGGTCTCTACTTGAGGATGTTCAGAACTGATTAATACTAAGAGGAGTTAATGAGAGGCCTTGACTAGAGTGCAGCAGTGTAGATCTGTAATCAAAGTCTTTGTATAATCAAATACTAAATGTATGTGTCAGACTATCCCTATGACATAAGTGTATTGTACCTGAACATGAGATAAGTGGGAATAAACAGAAAATATTTTGAAGAATAGTTGCTGTGTTTCTGAGTGCTGGGGAGCTGTGTACATGTAGCTCAGGGGTTTGCTGTGCAGGGATATTCATGTTTGTACTGGATGTTTTCACTTCTTATCACCAACGTCTTAAAGCTTGTTTATTGAACTCTGGGTCAGTTTATTCAGGTTTAATGACTCTTCCACTGCATGTTTTCATTTCAAGCACATTTTTGCATGGGGAACATTTTGTGTGCTGTTGTGTGGATATTTCAGAAGGTTGATCTTGGGTCATTCATTGAGCTAGTAGATGGATGATAGGAATGACTGTTATGGTCTCCTTTTCCTTATATTTTTTTAACATGTGTTCTTCATTTGTGTCTTATATTCCTTTTTCTACTTCTGTAGAGGCTTGTTGGTGAGGACAAAAAAGAATGTGGTTTCTAGAGGATAGTCTTAGCCTACATCAGAGCTTGTGTCCTAGAAAGAAAGATGTTCTTGTGGTTTGTGAATAAATGTTTGGAATTTTTTGATGCATGTTTTTTTCTTGGTCTTGCTATAATCTTTTCAAGAAATCATGACAGGGAATTCAATTATAGGATACATTTGTGGTAACACAAAAAGATTGTGACTTCATTAGAAAGCAGGTTGGGATGCCCTGCCTTAATTTCTACTCATGTAGGAGGCCTTGGTGAATGCAAGAGGGGAACATATGTGTTTTCTAGAGGATACTGTCTGACTGGGGGATATCAAGTTGTAATAAATCTGAGTTTCTGAGTAGTTCCCACACTGTCTTCTCATGCTTTCACAAGCACAGTGAACAGTTTCCAAAAGCCTCTGTATCAGACACTTACAGAGCCTGGGCTGGCAGGTCGGGCTGTGTTTCTAAATGTACATCTGGAACGCAGAGGCACTGACCTCCTAGTTAACCAGCAGCTTACAGATGTGTCTGTTCACCAGTGAAAGGGAGAGCTGTGGAAGCTGTCATGTAAGCTGCTTCCTGTGTCCCAGGACGTGGTGACAAATCATCCAGACTTCAGAAAGACAGGGAGAGCTTCACTGCAAAAAGTTTGAAGTTTCTCACTGAGAGACAGACACTGGTAATTTTCTCATCCACCTTATGGATATTCTAAATTTTCATCTGAATTATTTTAATGGATGTTGTCTTAGTGAGATGTGTTGCAGACACACGTGTCCAAACCCATGGCTTATTTTGCATAACATCCAAAGGTATTTTTGCTATTTCATAGATAGGAGGTGACTGAAAGTGAACCATTGCCTTTAAGATATCGTGGGTGCTCCTTGAAGATGCCCTGTCCTGTACTCTTGCTCACAATGGGGAATCTGAATTTGAGATATAAGTCCCCTGAGTGGGAGAACTGGAGATGCCAGAGACATAAAGTTCCCACTTTGTCTTTCACAAGGCCTTTCACCACTTTGTAATTAAAAAGCATGACTGTATAATTCTGATAAATTTTTTTTCCAATTAAGAAGTAAACAAAAAGGCTAGTGTCTGATTTAAACCTGAATTACCATGAAAAACATACAGGAAAAGAAAAGAAAACACAAAACAATGGATGGGGAGAGTGAGATGCCTTTTTGTTATATGATGTAACATTTTAAGCCCTCTGCAATGTGGCTTTTCTGTGAAAAGGTGTAACTTTTTTCTGTTCAATGCCTATAGATAACTCCCTTTGTGCTAAATATCTCTGCTCTTCAACACCTTCTACAAGTAGCATCTTAGACCTTGGAAGTAGCAAAAGCAAACCAACTCTACAAAGAATAATCTTAAGAATTCTTAAGAATTTTTCTGATATTAAAAGCTTATGAAAAGCCCAGTGAGAGGTTTTGAGTCTTGATAATGTTGCTACTTATCCTGAAATAATTTTATGGCCTTGCAAATGGGCTGAAAAGATATTCAGTACCTGAATCTGCCAAAGAGTCTTTGTGTGGCACTGGTTGGGTCATTTAATCCTTTTTTCTAATTTGCACCTCTGAAGAAGAATACCAATAAATAATTTCCTCATCACGTTTTCACGGTGATAAATTATATACCTGCAGCTGTAGGAGGGATTAATTCTACACTGCCAAATCCAGACTTTGCTATTCACTCCTCCAATAATTTTTGGGTCTTTTAAAATATCAATGCTATTAATTTCTGTCAGGATATAAGAGTCAAAGACTGACTTGCAGTCACTGATGAGCACTTTGATGTTGATTTGATGGTCATTACAAGCACAACCAATTGTAGATGGAGAGTTCTTGGAGAGATTTGATCCAGCTAGGTCAAGGTTAAAGTAGTTGTTCATAATGTAACTTCTTAAATTATCTCTGCACCTTTCTTAAACTCAAGGGGAGAGAGTTAGTTTTGGTTCCATCATTTGGGACTGCTCCATAGCTCGGGCATGGATGAAGCTTAGTGCCTCAAATAAGTACAAAGCCAGGGCAGTGAGAAGGAAAAATTTTAGTGGAGTTGTATTGAGAAATCTTTCCCATATGGAATAGCAGTTCTAGCCTAGGGGTTATTTTTGTTCTGATGTTAAAGATCTATATAATGAGATAATATTCAATAACAAATTTTTCCCAGTTTTTGTGCATGGGCAAACCACATTGACTGAGAAATGTTGCCAAACTTGTCTGCAGCATACAAAGCAATAATGCAGTTCTATAAAAGGAAGTGTGTTTAATGAGTGACATCTGTCTCCTTCACAATATCTGTCATCTCCATGGCAGTAATTGCCACATTTATGTGAGCAAAATGTTTTATTCTAATGTCTGATTTATCGGTGACAAGATGCATAGCGTATGTTACAGATTAACATAGCTGATGCTGAAAGATTTTATAATAACTTGAAAAAGCACAGTAGCTGTTCTACTATATGAGTACAGAATAAATTTGTTTAAAACAAGAAATCAATATGAAACTGTTTGGAGTTCTGAATGCATATGTGCAAAAGCTATTTTCATGTAAAAATCAAATTCATGAGAATGAAATGAGATCACTCTTGCTTGCTTGCAAGAGCACTCCCATAGCAGCTGTGTGCCTTTGACTGTCTCGGGGGTTTAATGCCTTATTTTTAAGTAGTCTGGTTTATACTAGCTGCGTTGGATTTAAAATGCTGGTATGACTGCATGGTTGCAGCTATAAGTGTATTGTGTGCTTGAAGTCCGTTCAGTGAATAAAGATCTTCTGGAGATCTGCATGCCAGTATGCAGAAAATACTCCTTTTTAGGGGCAGAGAAGAACACTTTCTGTACTGATTTCATAAAACTGTGACTGCATGTCTATTTTAATTTTGGCCATCTTCTTTCCACTTCCACAAGGATTCCTAAGACTTTCTGCAGCCAAGTATTCCTGGTCGTATCTGACCAATTCCTTTGTACCAGCTCTTGCTATTCTCTGAGGCTTTCTCATGACTGTTCAGCCCAAATATGACATTATTACTTATTTCAGCTGGCCAAAAAGGCATAACTGTACACTAAGAGATGATGAACTCCTGAGAACCACCTTTGTGTGTGTGTGTGTGTGTGTCCTGACCCTTTCAGCGCACACACACACACACGCACACACGCACACACACACACACACACACACACACACACACACACACACACAAAAAGGTAATTCTTATTTTCTTGATGCCAATTTGATTACCTGCCGAAATTTCAAATTTCAGTCTATGTCCTGGTCATTACATCATGTGTTTTACGTGGGTTTTCTAAGCAATATTTGACAGGATAATGATGCTGATGCCATTTAAATTGATGCCAGACCTCATGTGTCTTGTAAGTGGTCTGGACACTAGAGTTATAAAAATGCTGACTGCTCCTGCTGACATCATAGTGGGAGTGTGTGTGTGCTCCCAGTGGTGCTTATATGTAGTGCACATATAAGCACCCAGTGGTGCTTATATGTAGGTTTCGGCTGAGAACTTATTTGGCAAGCTGGGACTTAAAAGGGAAGTTTTTCACCAAAATGACCTGTACTCCAATCTTTTCCTAATTTTCTGGCTTGGCCAGGCTGTATGTCTTAAATGTTGGAAGGTGACTCATTTCTTTGAAGTGCTTTGTTTCCTTTCTCTTTTTTAATTTCTCCCCCACTTTTTCAGTGACCTTTATCCTGACAGAGAAAGCCAGGACATACATTTTCATAGAGGCAAAAACTAGCTAAAGAAAGAGGCCTAGATCAAGTGGTAGTCATCTATATTGAAACAGCCAGAAGAATTCAAAATGGAACACAACTGGTGTGTCAACAAGTTTGCCTGGAAAACACTTTGACACTTGTCAGAAATAAGAAATTTTGGCAATGGGTGAACTTTAGAGGAAGTCAAGGAGGGAAATGAGAGAAGTGAGCTATTTTAAAGTGAAACTAGTTATGCAAACGTGCCCATGATCACTTTGTTGTTCTGTTGAGTTCCAGCCACAGCCTCAGTGTGTTAGGTATTGCTCAAAAACAAACATTATCTGCTAGCCTCAGGCCAAAGCCTGATATGGAAAAAATAGCTCCAGCCCAGAAAGATGAATGGGCTAGAGTTCTTCTTTTGCTTTTTTTATGAACTCAAGTAAGTTACATGTGCTGATGGGTCTCGGTCTTATAGGTTGTGTAAACTTGTACTACTAGATGTGTGCCTCAAAGCAATTTTTCCAAACTACTTGCTTCTGGAATCCCTTTTATCTGATGACCAATGATTCAAACGTGGATCTGAGAACTTTTGTCATAACTGTTAGAGTTTTGTGATGGGTTTAAATTTTAACAAGTCAGCATTTCCTAAGGAAAAAAAAAAAAAAAAACACCTTTTTGAGAGAGTTCCCATCTGGTAAAGCTCAGATCACAATATCTTGTGTCTCTCTGAAATTAAAACAGATGGAAATCTTAGAGCATTTAATCCTGTTCTTCTCATTTCATATAATTTGCCTTCAGGAGGTGGGACTTTGAGAAACACTAAATCTGATAAGCTGAGTAAGAAACTGTGAAAGTTGGAAGCACTGAGGGAGACCATTCTGGGAAGTTCCTTAAGTTTCATACCTTAGATCTATAGCTGATTAATCTGCAGCCTTCAGTTTAACAGTTTGACTGCAATGGTTCCTCATATGATCAACTCATAAACAGTTACAATGTCACTTTTGTTGTTCTTCCTTGTTTTTTTCTTCTTAGTTGTTTGGGTTTTTTGTTTTGTTTTGGTCTTATTTTATTTTCTTTCTTTGTTTTTTGTGGGTTATTTTCTTCTTGTTTGGCAAAATTCATTTGCATCTGTAAAGGAGGCTACAGTAGCTGGTGAGTGTCTCTGTTGTCCACATAGTGAAGAACAAGGTGGAAGTACCTACTCCTTCACATCTTCATTCCCCACAGAAAGGGAATGGACAGAAGATACTACATTGATCAGATTGCAGAAGAGGCCACTGTTAGTGTATCTGTACCACATCAAGTAAAGAGTCTTAACTTATCCAGGACTTCTGACTCTGTGTGTTGCTAATTCTAGACAAGGCAAGGCTCCCTGGTGCAGTGGGAGTTGGGGAAAGGGTGGGGGAATTTTGCCTTCCACTTCAGTCTCTGATTTAAGTTTTTTTCCAAGAAAAGAGTTGTTTTCTGAGAACCTTGCATTGATATTGGGCTGAGATCTCTAGGCAGTGACTTCCCCTTTCTTAGTCAGTTCTGTTCCAGGATTGACACATGTGCAAAGAAAATGTTACATTTACAACATGAAGCTTTGTCAGAGGACATTTAGGTTGTTAATTCTAGGTCTGTCTTGGCCCTGCACAGGACACCTCAAGGGTCTCACCATGGGCCTGAGAGCATTGTCCAAACACTTCTTGAACTCTGCTGGGCTGGTAGCATGACCACCTCCCTGGGGAGCCTGTTCCAGTGCCCAGCCACCCCCTGGGGGAGAAACCTTTTGCTGATACCCAACCTAAACCTCCCCTGACACAACTTGAGGCTGTTCCCTTGGGTCCTGTCACTGTCAGCACAGAGAAAAGATCAGTGTCTGCCCCTTTGCTTCCACTTGTGAGGATGTTGAAGGCCACAGTGAGGTCTCCCTCAGTCCTGGCTGAACAGACCAAATGAGCTCAGCCGCTCCTCACATGGCTTCCCCTCCAGGCTCTTCAACATCCTTATAGCCCTCCTGTGGACACTGTCTTACAGGTTAATAAACTGCCCCCAGCACTCAAGGAGAGGCTACCCCAGTGCAGAGCAGCATGGGACAATCCCCTGCCTTGCCCGGCTGGTGATGTGCCCCCAGGACACTGCTGACTCAGTAGTGCTAGACATGCATGCAAAGTGTAATCCCAATTTACAGTAAAAACAGCACACTGGTGGGCTATAACACAGCTCTGATTGTAATTCAGATGCCTAAGTAACCCTGCTTTTTATCCTTCTTTCTCTTCCCACTCCAAACTAGCCCAGCCAGTTGGTTCAGAGCAAGTGGAATATCATATGTTTCCCGAAGGAAAGGAGCTGCTCAGAAATCAACGTGTCAATCTGCTTCAGAGAGGGCTAGTCCCAAGATGTGTGAGCATAAGTGCCTCCAGACCACTTGGCAGAGCCTGTGATTCTTCACTTGCTTACAGAGCTGTGCAAAGAGAGAGTTGTCAAACAGTGCTGAGCATAGGAGTGTAAGTGGGTTGCTCTCTTGGAGTTGCTCTCTTTACAACTGTTCTGCAAAAATTAAAGTATTCTGACTTCATCCTTGGACCAGGTGAAGTTGGAAGGTACTGCAAGAGTTGATGCTGTCAGAAGGTCAGGTCTATAGGCAGGCATAGGACATGTTTTCTTTGAATTATCTCAGACTCAGTAAAATGTGGAAGTCACTTTCTGGAAAATGAAGCCCAGCCAATTTTTATAAACTTGGGTTTTGTGCAACAATGGCTGAACCAGCCCTTGCCTTCTGTTGCCTTCTCAGTTCTGGCATCTGATGTGCTCAGCTATGCTGTATTTTGCTACACCAGGAGCTGCATGTGGTGATGTGTTTGACCTGGTGTTCATGCAAGGAACTCTTAAACAGCAACAACAAGGCAGGGTGGTTTGGGAGTGAAGGAAAAGGTTTTGTCTTACAATGTCATTGTTGCCAGAAGAAATATATGTCTAACTACCAAACTATATATCAGGTAGCTCTATTTCTTGGCGCATTTGTCTTTAACCCTATGTCCTCACAAATGTTATGGCACAAATCCAAACTGCAGGTCATCATATTCTTATCTTTAAGTTCATTCCTTCAATGTGTTAGCAAAAAATCTGCTTACAGCCCAGTATATTTCCATAACATCAATAACTAAATTCAAGAATAAATCTGTGCTCCAAAGACTGTGCTGCTTTAAACCCCTCTTCTTCCAGTCTCATAAGTCCCTTCTCCCTGGAAATTGGGCAAGGGTTTCTTTGTGCTGGCAGTTGCAAGGAGGCAGATCTCCAGGTCAATGCCAGCACATGAGTGAGGAGAAAGCAGGGACAAGATTCACTCCTCCAAGTCCAGAGGTCTTGACTTTATTTCCCTTCACTTTTGAGCTGTGCACAGCACTGGAAAGTTTTTTTTTATATAAGAATGTAAAACATAATAAGGCACTGTATTTGGGAATCTGTTTTCATATAGAAATCTGGCATACAGAAGTTCTTTTCTTTGACAGGACTTTACTTCTGTGAGGCTTCCACATGCAATATTTAAGAGATTAGGCAGTACAAAATGCCAAGTCATCAGCATTTTCCTTCAGTACTCATGGTCTCTACAGCCTTGATGTAGCTTGATGTTTTCCAAGCAGAAGCAGTGTTGTCTTTGTGAATATTTACCCATGCTACTTGCTGGGCAAATGCTGAGAGCATTTTGCAAAAAGGGTTTGCTTAGAAAGGAGGTTCTGATTAAAGAGTTTCATAAAGCACAGTTTGCATCAATAGACTATCAAAATAGCATCATTTACATGTCACCTAATGTTAGAAGATTTGTTTATTGTGTAAGCTGAAAACAATAAACTCAAGATATGAAGATCTCTTTAGAAAGAGCAAATAATGAATCAATTAAATGGGGGTTAATTTCTCCAGCAGAAAAGCTGAGTCCATAAGAACTTACCATTTCCACCAGCCTCACAGAAGATGGTATTCCTGAGAAGACGACTCACTTCTTCTGAATTTCTACTGACTATTTCAGCTCAAACTTGTTTGTTAAAAAAATGAAATAAATGCACAATGTGGAGCGACTCATCAGCTGGGGAAAGCTTTGACAACAGTGCTTGAGACTGCACATTTAAGCCATCAGTAACATCTTCCAGTTATGATGGTGGGAGAAAGAAGGGAGTATTAATTCTTATTTGTTTATGCTAGTTTGGGCTGTTTTGGATTATTGATATGTCCCTTGAAACTATCTCTGATAATTTCCCATGGAGCATAGAGGCATGTGGTGGTAAGCAGAGACCTGGCCTAGCTGCTGGACTTTCTCCTGCTGAACTCAGCATCCGAGCTGCTCATTACAGCAACAGATGTTTCTGCTTTTTGAGGTCTGTGGGAATCTCACTTAGCATTTTTTTTCTCCCTTCCTCCTTGCAGGAACAAATGCCAATACAGCCGAGATCCAAAAATCTTGACCTCAGCTTTATGTTATTATTGGATGTTATTGTGACTGGATATCCTATTATCCATTCTCAAGTAATAAACTGATAGCTTTTAATGCTGTATTTGCTTTTTCATGCATACTTTCTATGTGTTTGTTATTCAGAAGCTTCCTGGCAATAAGTGAGGGAACACATAATCACTGTTGCCTTCAATGCAAATGGGTCTGCAAGATTCATCTTGTTTCAAAAGCGCTAGGCAAGCTCAGGAACAAACCCACCAGCAACTAAAACAAATCATTCCCTCTTCCTTCTTAGTGCTCTAAGCAGTCACCTGGTGCATTATATAGTAGGGATCCATGTCAACACTGTTCATAAGGCCTGACTCAGTCCTGAATACCCAGACAGATATCTTAGAGTCCTGGGTGGTGTGTGTTAAGCTTAAAATTTCCCAAATGAGTGCATATACTTAAAATATTATTACTATTACTTATTAAAAAAAAAAAAAAAGGAGGGGAAAAAACCCACTTAAATCCAAGCCTGGCTTAATTTCCTGTATGTCAACAATATCTGCTTTTGCCAAGGAGCCTTGCTAGGCAGGAGATTTGCTTTCAACAAAAGATGGGTTTTATGCCATATTTCCACAGGTATCTCCTTTGTGTGAATTAACAGCTTCAATTGCCAGCAGGAAGACCTTAGAAGCATTCTTGGCAGTACTTGATCAGGGGATGTGTCAAATTCAAGCATCCCTTGGCCTTCCTACCTGTACCAACATTTTCAAGATGTCGAGACTCTGCGGAGGGTCTCAGCACTGCCTTTTCTCTGGAAGAGAGCTGGACCTTGGTGTGTGGCTGGACATGAGCCATAGGGCAAAGCTGTGGCTAAGCAGTGTAGGAAGCATGTCCTTGCTTTTTTAGCATAGGCTCTGCCTTCCATCTTCTCTGGAGTTGCCATCAGAAGCTCAGAAAATGAGCCAACTGGCTACATCTCTTGCACAGGACTGGGAAATGGGAATGACATCCTGGGATTTTATTGTGCAGTTCCTGGAGGGCAAGAGTGACAAGGAGGCAGTTTTCCACGGAATTCCTTAGAATGGACTTCTGAAATAACTGAGCCCAACCTTTGACTGGACAGCACATTGTCAAGTAGACCATGGCACTGACTGCCTCATCCAGTGGTTTCTTGAATGCCCCAGGAATGGTGACTCCACTACCTCCCTGGGCAGCCCATTCCGACATTTAACAACCCTTGCTGTGAAGAAATTCTTCCTGATGTCCAACTTCAAGGTCTAGTGGGTCACCACCCCAGGTAGGCTCACTTACCAGCAGCTGTGTTAGGAAGTTCTCTTTCATGCTCTCCAGGAATTTCCTAGACCCTCTCCTGTTCCGTGTAAGTTTCCTGCAGATATCTGGCAAGTCCAAGCCTCCCACAAGAAGGAGAGCTGTCAATGGTGAAACATCAGCCAGGCACTTAAAATAGTTCATCTTCCTTTTCACCCTGTGTAGAAATTCCATAACAACTCCCCACCATCGTATCTGCCTTGCCGGCCTTTCCTTTGATTTCACTATCCTTGAGTGCTCTACAGCCAAAACACTCCCTGAAATACAGAGCCGCCCCCCTGCCTGTCCTTGCTCCCCTGTCCCTTCTGAAGTGCTTGTAGCCACCTACTGTATCTCACCAGCCATGAGAGCCATCTCGCCATGTTTCCATGACTATATTATGTCTTTCCTGCTGCTCAGTGGCCTGCAGCTCCTATTAGTTACACACATGGTATAGGGCAACAAGCAGGAGGAGGGCAAGCAGGATCTACCTGCTGTGGTGCCCAGCAAAAGAAAAACAATTATTTCTCCCACAAGCAGTTTTGCTGCTTTTCCTGTTTCATCAGCTGCTGTCACCAGCCCAAGCATGAATATGCTTCTTGGTGATGGTCTTACAAGGAAACTGTGATGGTATGGTGAGTTTATCATTGATACAATAATGGTTTAAGGTTACATAGGCTGCAGGCAGAGTGACAAATTGCTCAGCCAATCTGGGCGATCTCAGAATTAAGTGTTTTCCTGTTTGGGAGAAAAAGAAAAGGTGATTCTTTGTTTCTGTGCACGGGGCTCCCAGCTTTCTGGCCAGTGCCATTTCAGCTGATTTGGATGCTTCATACTCTGCTATGGAAATGTGTACTCATGTTGCTCTTCCACCCAGGGCTGGTACACGGGTTAAGGTCTGTCATCCCCACATGTAAAATACTGTGCTGGAAGGAGAGGAGAGAACCGAGAGAACCTAGCATGGGAAATGCAAATCCCCCTAGCTTCCTGCTATTGCTGTTTGTTTGGAGATGGCTTAAGATGTAAAAATAAGTCTGATCTCTCAGTGTTTGCTTTACTGATTTTTTTACATGCTGGTCTGGTATTGTGCAGTTCCTGTGCATGCTGCCTGGCACACAGCACCCATGGGGCAGCAGATCACCCCTGTGACTCAGCAGCAGCAGGGCATACAATATAAAACCCTCCTCTGTCCTGGCCATGCTGGGAGTGTAACATAAAGTCAAGTGCTGGGACGATTCCTCTCAACTTCCTCTGGAGCTAATCCTTCTGCAGAACGAAACTCAGCATGGAACTGCTGGCTGCAATGCTGTCAGCATCTCTTAGGGGCCTATTGCAGTGGATTCTGTTCCCCTCCTTGTCTGGTACTAGACAATGCAGCTCTCCTTGCACGAGCTCAAAGGAGAACTCTCAGCTCTCTACAGCCCAGAAACAATGTCACAAAAATTGCATTGAATTTCAAAGGTTTCACAGAATTCAGAAAATCCCTTTCATCAGCTGTTCTTTCCAAACCTCACCCTTTTAAATTTTAAAAAATCTATTTATCTTTTTATAAATTCTTTTTCATGCCCAGATCTTGTCCAGCATCTCTGACACAGTCTCTGCTCAAATCCCTGCCTTCTTGCTTAGCCCCTGAGAGTTTTCACCCTTCCAAGGTTAATTAATGAGGTTAAGTTTAAAATAAGGCACAGTTCCAAGTATGAAAAGATCAAAGAATAAGCAGATGCCTTGTTTCTATGAAATCTGACTTTCAGTGCATCTACCCCTGGAAGCCAGCTCAAGATGGAGACTTCACTGGCCTTTGCATTGCATTTCAAGATGCTTGTCACATAGCTTTTGCTCAGAGATTCCTGATTTAAAAATGGCAAGGAAAAGTTGAATAAAAGGACACAGCAATAAAGTCCCAACTTACATGAATGAATGTGGTTCTGTATGTCATAGTTTTGGAATGACACCAAGTAGATGAGCTTTCCAAAGCCTTACTGAAGTAGTAGCAAGGGAGTACATTATTAAATGCCTCCTGTATTTTATAGGGGTGACACCTTTACAGTAATAGAGATCTTAATACATATGATATGTTGTTTACTAATGCGTTTTTAGATATAGTCTCAAATGCAAACACTCCCTACATTCTTCTAGCAATTAATGCAATAATAAACGACATGGACCTTGTGATTTAGCATATCAATGAAATATTCACACTGATTTTTTTGTTAATGTGTGTGAAAGCACATCTGTCTACTGTGCACCTGGGGAAGAAGAACCAAAAGGAGCAGCTTGTACCAAAAATTTTGCCTTCACACAGTAGCAGTGACTTGGGTCAAGTCCTGTTGCTGGTGGCTGGTTGTGCTGATAAGACACCACTTTGTCAGTTGCCATAAGGAGGTTTTTCAGTCTCCCTTCAGATTAATATAAGTAGAGATATGATAAACAATTGGTAGTCTATAAGAAGATTTAGAAGTGAATAGCTGCTCAGTCTGAATCTAGGATATGGGTGAAGGAAGGCATTTTCAATAAAAGCAGGGATGAGGTTTTCAAGAACTAGGACTCCAGTCTCCCACTGAGAAGTATTCTTTCTCTAGCTCAGTGAATTTCAGTAGCTTGTGTTTTCACTATTGATACCTAAAGTATAACTTTTTTTTTTTCTTTCTTCTTTATGTCTGTACATAGGTATTTTCTGGCTCAACTGTGAAGTGAAAAATTTAGCTTAAACTTAGGAATAATTTCAGATGAATTAAAACTACAGTTTTCAGGGACAAAATGGCTCATCAAGTGTGTATCCTGTTGGAAAGTTGGAGAAAGACCCTGTCCTCTCTTCCACGTCCTTTCCTTCTCTGACATTAGTAGATTTTCAATTGACCCCAGAGTCAGTGGCACTGGGAGCAGACCAAGGGTCTCTTTCTTCTGGATTCTGGGTATCCTAAACCAAATCTACCTTTTGCAGTGACTTTTCATAGCCTGGCAGGATGAGAACATTTTTATCATGATTAGTAACTCCTTAGGGGATTTTTATGGACATCAAATGTGATGAACACCACTGTACATTTTGTAAGGGTAGGTTAAGAGGGCAGACTGCTTAACTTGTGGTGACCACCCACAGAATTATGTACTGTGGTACAAATCTGCCGGTCAAATGTTTCCTCCATGCAATGCAATAAACATCCTTATAATTTACATTGGTAAATTATAGCTGGTGATGAAATGTGCCTGAAGCACAGATATGTGCAAGGCAATGGTCCTGAGGGTTCCCATGGGAGTGGTGCTGGGATGCTGTCTGCACAGAGACTGGCTCTACCTGTGGGGCAGGACTTGCTCCTGTTTTCTGGCCCCTTCATCCTGTGCTAGAAAATTCCTTCATGCAATAGGTGTCCTGATATAAGATTGGTTCTCAAAGACTCTGTGGCAACACTAGTAAATATCTCTGACAAGTGCACTATTCTGTATTAGTTTGGCTTTACTGTGGGGTTTTTGTTAGTTGGGGTTTTTTTGAGCATGGATGTTTTCTACATTTCATTTGCAGACTGAAGGGCACAGTTCCTATCATAAACCCGCTTCTGATCAAATCCTTCTTTTTTGCTTTTTCCTTTATTATGTTTTCTTTTTATTTGTTTGTTTTGTTTTTTTTAACATTCACATTCTATTTGCTGTTATCTGGACAAATGGTTTCTGTGAATCATGCTAAATGTTTGTGATGTTCAAATGACACCATCAACAGATGGTAAATGTATTGTAGCACCACCAAAATACTATGGCATGGCTACAAATAATTTGGGATGTACTGCCATCTAATGGCTTTGCTGACAGTAAAGGAAATCAAGAGTAAGCTTGGCTCCCATTAGATTCAGAGAGAAGGTAAAAGGTTTTGAGCTACCATGTGGAAAAGTGTATTTAAATTACAATGCTGAAGAGAATGTGTGCAGACTTGGCCATCTTTTGACTATTTGAGGTGGTGCAGTGTTTCATATCCCTGCTCTGGTCTTCCACAGGAGTCAGTAAGTAAGTAGAGGGACATATTTGTATTTTACTGGCATATAACTTGAAACATTCTTGAGTCTGTGTCATTAAACTTAATGGTACTTCTTAAAACAGAAGTTCAACAATTTTGCATTCCAGTTTCAGAGAGGTCTTCCTTTAGCTGTAGCTTGACCTCTCATAGTGGTAAAAGAGAATAAATAAATGCAGCCTGTGACTCTGAAAAAAAGGAGTTTGTTTGCATGATCTCTCACCTCGTCTGCTGAGAATCCCCTCCTAAACACTTTTCCTGATGCATTTTGCCATGATTTCTTCTGAGTGCAGAAAAAATACATGCTCCAACCAAGCCTTCAAATATTTCTACTGGGCAAAGAGATTTCTTTTTGCTGCCAATCATGTAGCCATGTTGAAGCCTAAGCCTCAAGAGCCATGAGCTACTGGCCAGAGTCAGAAAAACTGCTGGTGTTCAAGGTAGTCCTCTGGGATCCTGCCTGGGAAATCCCACAGAAAGGGAGCCAGGGTTCGGCCTTTGTACAAGAAAGTGATTGTTACTTCTGTAGCTGATCAGGAAAAATGGTAAATGGTTAACAATTAGAAGTGTCTTCCCTTGCCTCTGCAGCCCCAGCCCTGGCTCTGTTTCTGCACCATCCAGCACTTTGTGGAGATGCCCTGAACACACCTGCACACCCTGTTTCTCTCTTTGGACCTATATTCAGTTCCCCTGACCTCTGTCTCCCTGTCCATGTGTCCCTGGCTCAAGCCATGCTCTGTCTGCATCTTGTTGGTGCCCCACTATCCCAGGACTACGCACAAGGCACAGGGGCTGGTGTATGTGTTGTTGGCCTTGCACAAAGGGAGATTTTGGTAGAAAAACTCTGCAGCTGAAATGTTATTACAATGGGCTTTTTCATCCACTCTGGACGACCCAGGAAGTGGACTCACTTTTTGAATTGTTCCTTGATCAATTTAAAGTGATGTTTATTTGCTAGCCCCTCTCCTTGGAGCATCACTCAGCAGCCCTGTGGAGTATGAAGTGCATGGCACGCTGTCCTGCTGTGCAGTCACTTTCTGCAGCTTCTTAATCCTCTTGTCTTCCCCTTGATGACCTCGGGAGAAATAAGGAATAGTGACTTCTCTTTCCTGCTGCATCTTGTCAGTGGCAGTCATGTGTGCATGTCTGATATCCAGAAAGCATAAATTGAAGATGCTTTTTAAAATACTGTGTGTATCTCTTCTACTACAGTTCACATCTCAAGCTTAAGTAAAAGGGTGTGGGAATGGTATGACTGCATAAAAATGCAATAGTTACAGAAAAAGGCATGTTTGAAATGGCCCAACTGGGTAAATGGTCTAGCTATGAGATTAAGTTTCTTAATTCCTTCAAGATTTGAAAACTTAAATTCATGTTCAAACTCTCTGACATAAACAGTTCACATATTTATTCAAATCCTTTTCTTTAAAGAAAACAGACGACATTGTGCTAAAATTAACTATGCACAGGATGGCCTCTGTGAGTGCAAATTATTCTAATGAAACAAGGGAAACTCTCAAAGTATTTGAAGAACACTCTGTCAGTGTTCAATAGACTGCATCCCTGATTAGTGCTACAGACTCAGGACTGATCAGTGCTGTGGACTTGTTCCTCTGGGGAAACAGAACCCTGCACAGCCTTCAAATAAATAACTGCTGGCAGTAAAAAAGTCACTCTGGAAATACGCACAGGGAAGTTATATATAGTAAAGAAAACTCTTCTCTGGGGAAAGGATGTAAAAAAGGGTTATGGGTCAAAGGGAGAGTTTTCTTTGCAGTAAGAGGACTATTGAACAAGAAGCACAGACAGAAGTTTGTCAGTGTGTGCAATGTTTCCAGTAAAGAGTGAGCTGAGACAACTACTCAGGCATGACTTCTTCCTACCAGCCTGCTTGCCTAAACCCTAGGCTGAACCCTAGGACAGGAGGCTTCTGGCAATATTGCACATAGATGTTTCTTTCCAGCTTCTTCAAGCTTGCAGTTGGGTAATCCTGGCCAAGGATCACCCCTGGTTCTAATTGATTTGCACCCAAGGTCACTTTGGCTTAGGCTCTGCATGCCCAATGGTCACAGTGTTGTTTTAGGAATGATTTATCCTCCTACACCCAAATGATCTCTCTGTCCCTGTGTCAGATGGCACATGCACAATTGGGAAATTCAGTTTTTCACTTGACACTGAAATTCCACTAGCGACGACATTCACTTAAATCTCATGTAACTTTGATCATTTTGAATGAAATGTCAGTTGCCAACAGGAGGTCAGAGGAAGTAATTTAAACTGATTGTTTGTAAAGGAAGCTGTCAGTTAGGGTTTAATGCATTTGGCCCAAGATGGACTTTAAAGCAGGATCTTAAATTGCTTTTGGGTTGGTCTTCCTCTGAGCTGATTCCAGTAAGAACGGTGTTTCTGTTTAAATGCAGTGACTGTTTTAGTAATTACGCTTTTTAAGTCTGTCCTAAAGGACTTGTACAGTACAACAGCAGTCAGTTCAGGAGGAAGAGCAAGGGGATTTTTCCAGTACAGAAGGGACAACAAAAGATGGGAAGAATAGCTTTTCTGCATGCATTGCAGTGGTAAGTCAGCAGAAATTATTATAAAAGCCTTCACCGCAACTAAATAAAATGTGATGTTACCTACCTGCCTGCCCCTTTTCACAGTTTAGCAACTCATTTGTACCCAGCTTTGGATTGATGGATTTGAACTCAAGTGCAAATTACTGCAATGGAGTTGGGAACTCTACATTTTCCTACCTGTGAATGCTGTTACTCCCTTGGTGTAATTTCCTTGCTCTTTGTACCCAACTCTGTCTTTCCTGAGGTGATACAAAAACCTCTCCTGCAATCAGGCTTATTGCTCCCATCTGCATAAATCCATTTTTTTCACTCAACAGATGTATGATGTATAAGTCACTGCAGACAACAGCAAAATCTCCATTCAGCAAAAGTTATCAAAACTTCTTCTTACAACCCAAAAGGTTCAGTTCTCAACAGACTCTTCTGGATTCATACACAGCTGCTGGCTCTTACCACAGCCTGTGTGCTTGGTGCTCGCCCACACACTGCAAAAGTGCCAGCAAATCTGTGGGTGCTTGCTAAATCTTACAGTACTGATGTCCTGAATTGATTAACGAATTATTTGTAATTGTTTTAGTGGGTTGGTGCCCCAAGCATAGCCCTTTGCTGTTCTTGGCATGGAAGGGTGTCCTTGCTCAGGCAGCTAGGCTAAAGCTAAGCTCACATCATTTTAACTTCTGGAAAGAAATTTGTTCATCTATTTGGGCTCATCTTACCTTGGTCATGTTTTTCACATTACCTGAACTACTCCTGCTTTTCGGACTTGAGTGCCTGTAATGGGGTCTTCATGTCTCTTTTCCATGCTCTCCCTTACCATTGCATTTAGAGGCTGGAATGCTGTTAAAATCCACGTGTGATGAAATTAGGTCATTGTCTTCCTCTCAGCTGCTTGTTTCTGGCAGCTGCTCCTCCACAGCAATGCACCAATGGGGCAGGTCGGTAAAAAGCTTTGAGTGTCAGGAAAAGATGAGGAGAACTCCAAAACCTGAGATGTCTCTGGGGGTAAGAAAGGTCCTTTGAGAAAGATCTTGTGGTTTTTGTCATTGGAGCCTTTCTGAAGTAGAGCCAGCCACATCTCACAGCCAGAAAGCAAGCTGGGTCAGAAAGTTGGCAGAGCTTTTGGTTCTGTTTTGGTCTTTGTCTGAAGCTGACTGGCTGTGAACACTGAAAGCAGAACTCTCCTTCCCACTGCTGCATTTGGAGGATTGAAGTGTTTATGGTGATGGGTGTGGGAGTGAAAAGGGGTTTGGGTGGAAAGATCTGCTACTGGGATACACTGGTGTGGGATGAGCTGTGAGGACAGGAGGTCATCTCTCCTTCCTAGTCACAAGCAACTGCTTTGAAGCAGGGGAAAAGGTCCTCTAGAGGAGATGATTTTCCATGTGGTGTTTTCCTCACCACAGGGATGCAGATGCTCCCTTCCCTTGGGGCACCACCTGTATGTAAGGCCAGATGCCACTGGCAGCTCATTTGCAACCCCCAGTGGCTGAAGGGGCAAAGAAAGTATTGCCATAGTCAAAAAGTATTGCCATAGAGATTTTCATACTTAGAATTCTACAGAAGTGGGCAGAATGCTGGGAGAATGTAGCTTAAGAATTCACAGTTGTTAAACTAATAATTTTATGGAGCTGTGGAGGGGGAAAATATCCTTCTTGTATTCAGTAATTTATTGCTTTTGTCACTTATTCCCATTTTTGTTTGCTGGGGTTACAGAAGACACTTTGAAGACATATTTCCCTTAATTTACTTGGCTTGTTGTCCTCAAAAACACTGGAATGCAATGAGCAGTTTTCCACTGCCAGTGTGCCCAGTTAAGTCTGCATGTGTCATCCTCATGCAGTAATTTTGTCATGCACACGGTTTCTGGTATTTCCCTTTCTCTCCTCTGCTCTGGCTTTGCTCTCTGCAGCTCAAACAGATATGTATATCCCAGACACCTGCATGGATCCAAAATGCTTTGAATAAGAAAGCTTTGGGTTACACGTTCTTGCAATTTGCTCACAAATGAACACTTAGAAAACTCTGCTGTGATGTCAGTCTGGTTGTTCTTGCAAAGCAGTCCTCACACAAGGGCCATTCTTATACTCCACATTATTACATAGTTGAACAGGTGTCTTGGAAGTCCTCCTTTTGTCTTAGCCCTCCCTTCTGCCTTCTGGGTTTGGCTGTGACCAGGGAGGAGTTTGAGCTCTCACTGTTGTGCTGAGCCCCTGACCCACATCCATGAGAGCAGGCAGCTTCCCAGAGCCTCTGGCAGGCAGATGATACTACTGAAAATTGTCTTTTTCTTCTTTTCCCTTCCCCTACTCACTTACAGCTTAGAACTTATTTTTCAAAGCAACATAATCCTTAAAATTCAACTGGACATTTCCTGTATATGTTCCCCCCCCCCCCCCCTTATTTTGACCTTATTCAGCCTTAATGCTTTTCTTTGAAAACAGAAATACAGAGGGAGAAAAAGTGGTGTTGAATCAAGTCTAGTTTAGTGATCCTTAGGAATATTTGTTGCCATACTGCACTAATGATGGCTCTTTAGTATGAGAGATGATGTATTTCTGTGACATCCACACAACCTTTTCGTCTGAAGGTTAGCCTGAACCTTTTACTAAATACCAGCTTGTAGGTAACTGTAGTGCAAAGAAAGACCCAGTTCTCATGAAAACTCCGGTATGAGACATTCTGGAACATTCAGAGCAGTGACTGTGACTGAGCCAAGAGAGTAGATAGTGATTGATAGATAGACAGATAGAAAGATAATTCATCACCAGTGTCATGTTTCATTAATATCAGGAAAGGCATACTTGCTTCTCTGTATTTCAGTTGTGAAGGGCTCACCAGGGCTTTGGCAGCATCTGAGTGTCAAATACACCAGGGGCTTTCTCAGCACAAGCTAGGATTGCCCAACACAAGCTGAATGCCACATTATTTTACTGAAATTGGTAAAGGCTGCAGTAAATCAGGAGTGACTGAAGAGTAACCACATATGAACTATGCCAGTGCATTGTGCTACTAATGATTACCCACCCTTGGTTAGAGAACAGGACACAAGTAGCACAGCTGGTGTATCTAACCATTAGCCAGCGGATGTTTTCCCTTCTGTTCTGAGTAAACTGCTGAGGCGGGGAAGGGGCTGTTAGGGTTACACATTAGTCATATCCACTGTGGAGTGGCTGATGCCATCAGTCCCTGGAGTGGGAGCTTGACACCTCAGGGGAATTGTCAGCCCAGCTCCAAACCAGTGCTGCTGGGGGCAAGGAGTCACACATGCCAACTCAGGGAGGGAGTTGGAATTCTGGGATGGATGGGTGTGTGGCAAGACAGAGAAGAAAAATGCTTAGAGAAGGCAGGAAGCCAGCAATGAATGGCATAGAGACCAGGGTTGTCCTGTCTAAGCCACACATGGGAGTCTTCAGACAGACACTCCTCCAACATTTCTTCTCCTCTGCAGAGGGGCTTGGCTGGTGATGGGGCTGACTTCAGCCGATGGACACACTGACTAAAATCAGGGCAGGTACTGAATAAACAGGAGCTCTCCTGAGCTGCTCCTTGGCTACTCCTTAGTGCTGGACTGAAACCCAGGACAGGACCTGGAGGGTTGCCTCAGAAAGAGTGGCAGAATGCAAGAGTGGGGTGAGGTCATGCTGACACATCCCTCAGCCAGTTTCTGTGCTGTGCCTGCTCTGACACCATGTCTGACAGCCTGATTGCTTGTACAGGCTGCTCAGCTTGGAAAGGTAATATCCCAAGGGTAGTATTTCATACACATTCTTGCAATTCATTGAAACCCCCCTTTGCTCTCATGGCAACTAGCCACCTACATGTATTTAATCCAAAAATAAGTGTTGTAGATTATAAATAGCTCCTGCACACACCAGAAACTCATTTCAAGGAAATATTTTGACAGGATGCCTGAAAGAAGAGTCAGTTAGGAAAAGCAGCTTGGTTCAGCTAAGTGCCAAGGTATGCATTGCTAATTTCCCCTGTTGTTCAGTGGAAATGAGTTACTATCATTATTGTTCCTTTGCTTGCTTTTTTTTTTTTTTTCTGGCCATTATTTTTCAGACAGAAAAATAGATTACCTAACTTTGGTAAGCAATAGCTGCCAGAAGTATAATACAGAAACATAATTTTCTGAAGTATTGGGATCCTCCTCACCTCTTTAAGAAATCTAACTAAATTAAATATCATTCCACAGAACTTTTTTTTTTCCTCTGTATGTCTGTCTTTTTTGCATTTTGGGGTTTGGTTTCTGGTGTTTTTTTTTTTTTGGACTGAAATACAGATCTGGAAAAAGCTATTGTTTGACATATGGCAAAAAAAGAGAAACACAATTTTGAAATAGAGTATTCTGGCTGCAAAAGAACATGTGGAATTACAAGAAAAGTGTAACTTAATTCTCCAGTGTTTTGGTCCTTCCAGACTGCTGCTGAGAGATGCTGAATATTATAAAGCACATTCATAGAGTTGATCGATTTATTTTTTCTTTCACAAGAACTTGGATCACTGTTATCACAGTGCCCCAAGGCCTTAGAGACCTCACTGTGTATTTCCTTGAGGACACCTGGAACTTGCACATCATGAATCACAGGGCACTGCCAGACATTTTGAGTGATTTTCTTGCAAGATGCAGGAGATCAAGCCCTGCCTACTTGTATTATTAAAGGACCTGCAAAGGGGTAAATGTAGAAAAACCTCAGATTCATTGGTATAAAGCATGCACAATTTTTCCTTGTGGCAAATCAGCCAGCCAGTGACAGGCAAGGACTCTTTTAGCCTGAAGTCAAACCAGATGTAAATTGCTTGTTTTGGAGAGAAAGGTCCTTCTCAAGGCAAAATTCTGTATTTATCCTAACAATTAACACCTCAATAAATGGATATCTGAATGTGGATTTTCCCCTCTGCTGGCAAGAAAATTATCTTTCCCAACATGCTCAGTTTGCTTCTCACCTATTCTTGACAGACTCTGAAATCTCCTACCTCCATCACTGAAAACAGAAATTCAGCACTTTACAAGCTTGAAATAATAGATTTTTACAATTCTTTTTCATCATTGATTTTCTTCCCTGCAAGTGTTCCACACCACTGCCTTAAACTTCTTAATCTTTGGCCATCCACTGTAGGGATCAAGCCAGATGCAGTACCATTAATCATGAAATAAACACTGAAATATTTAGATAATTTCATGTACATTTCACACAGCCATCCATAAAATTAAGAAGCATTCACTGTTACTCATGGAAGGTGCCTGGAGATTAATTTTCCCGCAATGAATGTGCCAGAGCCTATTTCTGAGTAATTACTGTTGATTTGTCAGAGTGGTCAGTCCTCATAGAAAACAGTCTTTTCTCTCTGACACAACCAGCACAGCTTTAATGGGAAGAGACTCTTTGACCGAGACAGTTTAAAAACACTTGCCTTTTGACCCCTTTCTTTGAGATGTGATTGAATGTGTGGAGTGTTTTTGCAAGGAGTGCAGAATAAATAAGCAATGAGTGAGCTGTCACAAGCTGTGGAGTGAAGGTCGTATTCTTTTTTTTTTTTTTTTTTTTGCTTGTGTTTTGCCAGATTAACTTCAATGAGATGGGTGACTGGTCTGAATCAAGCCCATTTCTGTGATGAGTTACATGTGTTGCTCTTTAGGGCAGAATGAAACTCCACAGTAGAAGCTGCCTTATTTAGAAGGAAATCAGATGGAAAAAAAATGTATCAGAACTAATAAGGCAACAAAACCATCATGCAGGAGATGAAAAGCATGAAACATACAACCATTTCCATGTCAGGGAAAACTGCAATGTTTAGTGCAAAACTGTTGCTTCCACTTCGTGTCAGGAAGTGGAATAAAAACCTGCCTGAGTCTGTGAGTGTGAGGGGGTTATATTTGTGTAAAGTTCATTTGCCCACTTATAAATTACATACAAGTGAAAACATTCCTTCCTTGGTAGATTTAAAGGTAAGAGTTGAGGGGTTGTGCTTGCATGAGTGTGTGACCCAGCTTTTCCAAGGAGGGCAGGTGCAGCCAGCACCCCAGGAGAGGCAGATTTCAATTAGTAGCATACCAATCTTCTCTCAAGCCTCCCTGCACCTGGCTTTGCCCGTAGCTAAAAGAACTATGATTCTGTAGCCACATGAACAAAGAATTTTTTCTCCACAAGAGCACTGAAAAACATCGGGATTTTTCTCCAGTTGCACTCTGGAGAGTGCCCATGGCTCTACAGGAGCTTGGGCCAAAGAAAACACATCTGGGGTGAGATGCCACAGCAGGGACACGTGTACAGAGTCTCCAGGCTGCATTTGCTTTGGCACAGGCTCCAAGGATTGCCATGAGCAGAGCAGCATGAGGGTGCTTTGCTTTCCCCTGTGTCACAGGACTTCCTCAGCTCCCCTGCATAGCTCCAAGCATGGGAGCACTCTGAAGGAATACTGCGGTGAGCTATGGAGAAGCAGCTTTCTCACAGATGTAGCTAGATATACCTGAGCTGCCTGGAGCTGTGTCTGGCCATAGCTGCAAAACAGTTGCACAGTCCATGAGATAATATTTCCTGCTCTACAGGTGGGATGGAAAATCTGTAGGAGGCTCCATCTACATGGACCAGATACCTGAGCTGCCCACAACTTCCTGTGGATGGGCTTACAATGGAAAAATGTTGATTTAGCAGCTAGGAAGGACAGTGTGCAACACTTCTTGAGGAAATATACATTGGGAGCAATTTAGGAAACTATTGCTACATATTCTAATATTCTACAGTGTGAAACATAACTACTATAAATATCCAGTATTTTTTCACTTTTAAGGGTGTCTATTTTATTAACTTGATACTGCCATCAGAACAAATAAATACTTGAGACTTAACATAAGCCACAGGTGTGGCTGTGTTCACACAGGGATTGATGCCTTAGTCACTGGAACACTTTTCCTAACATTTGCAAACCATTGCAAGAAGCTATTTTCTTCTAGGAGCAGTATTCCATATTACAAAATAAAGGTTTGTCAGTTAATGTTATATAATTAAAAACAAACGAAATACCCCAGCCTTTATTTGTAAATTTTCAGTTGCCATGGATTTTTCACTAAGTTCTCCTCTTGCTCATGCTTCTGTGTCTGGTCTCTGCATGATTTGGCATAGAGTTTGCAAAATAAACCCCAACACCTTGCTGGGGATCCATTATAATCCTAAATGGGTTGATGGCATTAGAGATTGGCCATTTATGGGCTGTTTCCATGGCATGCACACACAGCAGTCTTGAGTATTGCACTTCCTTTGCCAAAAGCTTGCATGCTAGAACAAGGCCCCCATAGCTTCTTTTAGTCAAAGGACATTTTTGGCTTGTTGAAAAGAAGGAATACTTCCTGGGACTATCTTCCTTCATGCTGTCACCACAATGTGCCTCTACAAATAAAAGAACAAGTGCTCAAATTTTAGTTCAGTTTGTATCATCAGATCTAGCTTCCCACCTACTTGGTTTCTTCTACATAGATGTGGGAAATGCCTGTTGTTAAAAAGTGATTTCTGGGTCAGTGACCTTCCTCCTCAACATCCAGGGCTTCTAGAACATGACACGGCCATGGGATGCTCATCAAAGGAGCAATTTAGGTGGATAATCTTGTAAACTTCAGAAGCACAGTGCCTTCATTTTGACTCTTACAAAGACTGGGTAGAAGGGGTGTGTTTATCTTGCTGTCCATGCACTTAGAGCGGTATGCCAAGCCTTTCAAAGCAGCCCAGACTGAAAAGGAGCGCATATGATCTGCAGAGGTTGATGGTGTTTGATAGCTGGGATGCCATAGAAGATTTCACATTCTTCAGTTCTAATCTCTTATAACAAAATGGAATTCAAACCTAACCCCCCCAAAAATATAAGTCAGGTCTGGCTAGTGTGATGTGGCCCATATATCCACCAGGATTTGTTTTTGGTGGATTACTGCTCTCATTTACGTGTTTTCTTCTTGGTCAGCAGTGTTATTGTTTTAGCTGATACTTTCAAAAGGTGTTTATTTTTGCTGCTAATCTAAGATGAGCCCTGTAATTATCTGTGAAACAGAAGCAATTCCTTTCTGTAGCTGTGATGCTCTCTGGAGGCTGTGCCTGATGGTCAGCATTTCATGTTTTCTGACATGCCTTTTTCCATGGCTATTTTCAAAACAGTTGCATCACATTTCAACTGCCTTGGTCCTTTGTTGATGTGTTTAACCAAAAATATCTCTGACAAAAAGCCAAGACTTTTTGTCTCCTAGATGGATTAAGTGCCATTCTACTGTTTGTGATGAGAAGTATCTTTCTCTGCATCAATATTTTTATTTAATGCAAGTTTTGTTGGGTATTTTACATGTTGGGTTGTATCAGAGAGTAAGACAGCCCCTTGAACTTACTATGCCAAATAAAGAAAATATTTTAACTTCCACAGTTTCACACCTTTTCAAGTGGCAAAAGGATGGCTGGAACAAAGATGTAAGAAGAATAACAGCCTTTCTCCATTTTTTTAGCCATTCTTCATCTTGACCTCTGGTCTTTGCCTCCCAAATATAACTTGGAGCTGCTGTGGTTATGCCACTGATTTCTCACCTGTTTCTACCTTTCCCCTGCTCTGATAGATGCTTTGCCAGGTGCTCTACCATCATCTTTCAGGATGTAATACCTGTTTACCCTGGGCAGACCTTATGGTTCCCTGACATTTCTTCAGCCTTTTTTCTTCCCTATATTTCCTCTTCTCCCTCTCCTTTTCTTCACCTTTTCTCTCTTCCTTTCTGTCCCGGACCTGCTTCTGGGGGATCATTTCTGAGAGCTTTTGCATTCACTCCTAGCCTTTGCTCTGCCTGTTTATTCCTTGCTTCATGCAGCGTTTTACAGACTGGGTAATTCTGTTGATCACATAGAGGTTAGAAATTTCACATGGAGGAAGAAGTTTCACCTCTATCTATCTGTCTAGAGAGAGATATAATAATTCAGGACCTTTTTTTCCCTCTCTGTTATCTGATTCTGGATTTTTTCTGAGATGGAGCAGTGCTCTAGGTGCCTCCTGGAGTTCCAATGGTGTGGGAAATCTTTATGCTGCCCAAGCCTGGATGAGTGTGTAGCAGCTGAGTTTGGATTGTGCAATATTCCTTGAAAGTGGAAGTCTGGATCTGGATTTCCAGGTTCAGTTTGGGCATTAATCTGGAAGGGAGCCTAATCCATGAATGACCAACATGAGGCCTTTCAAAGTATCTACTCAAGATGTTCTTGAAAATCTCTGTTTTCTGTCTGTTTACACCTTCAGCCTTGCTGTGATGTCCCAAGACTTGTCAATGCTGACTGCTGGAGACCTGGCACTTGATGCAAACACAACGTTGTAGTAGTAGGATTAAGACTATTTACTATTTACTATTTACTGTAACTGTTTTATGTTTGAAGAAGATGGAAAATACACCAATGAAAATGTCATTTGTAAATGGATCAAGAATAATCACAGTGCATACTTCTGAAGACTGCAGTGAAACAAAAAACCAGCCAACTAACCAAAAAATCCCTGTGCTCCCCTATCCCTATACCCTTCCTCCCCAAACATCATAGTCACAGCTCGTTTAAAAATTGGAGTAGAAATCTTCTCTTTAGCATCACTATCAAAGCTTCAAACCTTTTCAATGTGTTAGTATTGAGCCTAATACAATTGCCCTGGTGGACATCATGAGTAGTAGATAATTAATAACTGCTCAAGATCTTCATGCATGCAAACAAAGCTTGTATTTCTAAGGAGTCAGGGGTGCTCTGAACACCCTTCTCCTCATGTTCAGAGGCTCTGCTTTTCCACTACAGAAAAAGCCACTTTGGAGGAAGTGATCAAGGTTTGCTTCTAAGCTATTCCAGTTGCCAGCAATATCCAGAAAGGAACTTGAATTTGTATTATTAATTCAACAACATCATTATGAATGAACTACAGGAAACAATGCATCTTCTTCCTATGTAAACAGTGTAAATAAAACTTCTGATAAGCACTTTACTGCATTGAATTCCTCATTCCTTCCTTTGAGAGCATTCCAAAGTTTAGCGTGCAACTTAATCAACTTCATACGTGCTTGAGTTGGGCAAGTCAAAACTAACATGACCCTGCACAAAAAAAAAGCATCCCTTGCACGAGAAATCCCATTCTGCTTATTTACTATATGTGAAAACAGCCCCAGCCGTTCCTTCCCTGAGGCAACAGAAACTTTTCCATGTTTCCTTAACCACCATCACCCTTCAACACTTTTCAGGACGAAAGCCTTGTTCGCAGGATGACCCTGGCTGCGTGATCATTAAAGCTGAGATGGAGCTGATGAAGCAAAATTACCAAATCTCCAACTTTAATGTACTCAGTTGCAATACAGTTACCAACTGCAAAGTATGGTGCTGTTTAATCTCTCTTTCCTGTCAACTATTGATCACACTGAAATTCTTTTGAATGTAAAACTTTGGGCCCTGCTTTGGCAGAGTCAAGTACAGGATTAACTTCACCTGCAGGTTACCATCTTTAAATTAGCAAGGCTGTTAGTATGGGTTAAATAAATACATATGTAAGTTAATATAATATTTTTTAATTAAAAAGATAGCAGTGCTATGTGGGTGGCAAGGATTAAATAAAGGGCAGGGAGACAAGTTAAGTAGTTTAGGTGGTGAATCAATCCTTCACTGAGTAGCAAAAGTTCTGGGAAAAAAACCCACCTTTTTGGAATATACTTATGCCGGGCTTGTATTCAGGCCTTTTAAAATCAAACTCCTTTGGCATTCATGACACTTGGGTCTGGGCTGGAAATCATCCAGAGGGCTTCGGCTCTGTGCTCTGGGATTCAATCTCTTTAAAAAAAGGAGTGTTTTGGGAGGGTTGGTGACCATTTCTGGAATGTGTTAAATTAAATCCTTTGTTATCTATAGACAGACATCACAGGGGTTACAGCAGTGCAAGCCCTTCTTCATTTCCAACCTTGTCACTGGTTACTTTCTGCTTGGAGCGGGAGGGTAAGGAACACAATTTGGAGACAGGTGTCTCCTGAGCTCTGGGGTCCAAGCACCCAGGTCCTGCTTTTGTTCCAGTTATCTCCAAATCAGGACAGGCTGACTGTGAGCAGTGAGAGCTTAGCCCTGTGAGAAAGACCCACAGCTTTCTCTGGCTTCAAGACAGCAAGTCCCGTCTTTGCTTACTCATTATTTGTATAAAGGAAAAAAAAGTAATTGTGAGAGAATAAACATCTGAAACATCCTCTTGAGAGCAAAAGCCAAAACGAGTGGGGGAAAAAAGTTTGCCAGGCAACACTCCTTTGCTTAACTGGGCACAGGAGTAGAGACAATGTGCAGTGCTGCCTAGAGGAGGGAAATACCTTGAAGCTGGCAGTTCACATGCCATGATGACAGTGGATGATGTGCAAGTCAGGAAAAACTGAAAAATCCCGTAATTTCCCAGTTCATCTATAGTTTTTTTCCCAGGTACTGGACAACATACCAGAGAGATTAACAGCTTAATCATAGCTGATTCATATATGGGGATCTGCACTGTTTATTTATTTATTTTGTTATCAGGAACTTCCTCTTAGAGACACGGGAAACTGAGGCATGGAATGGTGAAATTGTTTAAATGGTGCCTGTGGCAGGGGAAAAAAGAGAAGCGTGTTGCTCAAATCTTACACCCCTTTATTACTCCTATGCTGGTTTAATAAAGGAATTACAGTTCCTTTCATAACCCTGACTTTTCTGGCTGTAATGATATATGAGTACAATCTGTTGTTCACACTTCCCTGATTTTTCTGACTGCAAAATGAAGTCTTTTATACTGCAGGTGAAAGTACTAGAAAGGCTGATTTGCACCCTGTCACGTCCCCAGAGCTTTTGTACTTGTAGGAAGCTACGTGGTGATCAAAGCCAAGGAGTCTGCCCAACGCTTTGCAAAGGCACGGTCGTTTTGCAGGTTCACTCCCCTGATCCCAAGCAGTTTGACCGTGAAAACAGGATATGGTAAAACGGGCCGGACCTCATGCGCTGCTTTATCGGAGTCTGCTGTCATTAATCTCCGTCTTTATGAATGGTGGGGAAGCGGCAGCTCTACACAAGGATAAACAGACGTCGCAGCAGAGATGCTTTGAACTGCTCTGCTCCTTCGGGGCAGAGATTTGAGATAAACCCGAATCTGGAAAGCATCAGTGATGGTGCATCGAGAGCCGCTGGTCACCCCCGCCGCTCCGGACCTTTCCGCCACTTTCCGTCGCCCTTACCCTGGGGTGGGCACCCTTCTACCCCGCTTCCGCGTGCTGCCCGCAGCCGGGGGGTCGGGAGTGCAGCGTGGCTTTGCGGGGCTGTCTGTTGATGTCCCCGCACTCCCACCGCACATCTGCCGCAACCCTGTCGCATCTGGCCGCCGCCCCGCCGCGGGGCAGCATCTGCCGGCACATCTGGGCGCGCGCGGCCCCTCCCCGCGGGCACATCTGTCGGCGGCGGGGGGCGGCCCCGCGGCGGGCGGGAGGAGCGCGGGTCGGCGCAGCCCCGCCGCCGGCCGGGGCGGGCAGAGCCGGCGCGGCGCGGAGGGGAGCGACGGCCCGATGGGGCGGCCGGCCGGCAGCCTGGCCCCACTCCGGCTGCTGCTGCTCCTGGCGCTGGGACACGCCTGGACCTACCGGGAGGAGCCGCAGGACGGCGACAGGTGGGTGTTGTGATAGCGAGGCTGCTTCTGCGCGTGTCCGCCCCATCTACCACCTTCTTTTTCTTTTTCCTACCTTTTGGAGTTTTTTAAAAATACTCCGACTCCCCGCCTTGCAGGGAGGTTTGCTCCGAGAACAAAATCGCCACCACCCGGTACCCCTGCCTGAAATCCACGGGAGAGCTCACCACCTGCTTCAGGTGAGCGCCGCAGCCGCGGGGATCGGGGGGCCAGAGGGGGCGCGGAGCTCATGCGTGTCCGTGGCTTGGGACTCGCTGTCCACGGGGAAGGCGGGGGTGGGGGGGGGACACACGCGTGTAGGTGTCAGGCGCAGGCAGGGCAGCTGTGCCAGCTGCTTTTCTCCCCCCTGCTCTGTACTAGCCCACCCGGGATAGTGGACCGCGGAGCAGGTAACTTGGTCACATCCCTCTCGCGTTCCGCATCTCCCCTGGCAAGTCCTGCAGCTGTCCCAGGGAAGGGTTTCGGTAACTCGCTGCAAACGTCACCTCCAAGACATCGCTGGAGAGGGCGCGTGTGGTTCTCATTGCTGTACCGAAGACACCGACAGTTTTTGATATGGTGAGAGAGGCTTCCTCTGACCTGGATGTCTGGGACCACATTGGAGTTATAGCTACATCAGTTACAGTGTAATCAGCAAGATCATCTGGATTTGTACTATGCCAATTATATCTCAAGTTAGGTAGAACTGGTAACTTTCAGAATTGATAACTTCTTCAGCAACCAGCTTGGGGGGAGAAATTTGGCAGAGGCCTCTCAAATTAAGTAAGATGAATCTAATAATGAATTTTTCATTTTTCAGCTGTGTGTTTGAGAAACATCATCTGTTTTAATGACGACAGCTGTCAAAAGCTGTCAGTGATGTGGCTGTGCTTTTATGAAGGGCTGTACACAAAGTATGAGCACACACATATCCCTTTGCTGATGCCCTCAGGTTAGACTCGTCCCCACAGACAAGATGTTTAATGTATGAAAGCTGCTTCTTATGATAGGCTGCTTTGTGGAGGCAACTGTGCTCTACCTGTGTGTGTACGCTTGCACGTGGCAAAGAGCCACTTCTGTATACCAAAAATACAGTAACACATGTAGAAAGTGTTTCAGAGAGTGTCCACTCTTCTGTTTAGTTCCAAGGAGCTGTAAACACACGCAGCAGCGTTGTCCCTCTCCCATGCTCTCAGGCTTGTTCATGCCCTCTGGCAGCCACAGTCACTTGGGACAGTGTCCTGCCATTGCCCAGTTCTTAGGAGCATTAGCTTCCTCCCAGACCCTGGGAAGGGCTCTGCAGAGAATACAGACCACCCTGCACTGCTTCCCATTTTTTCTCTCTCTCCTCTCTCTGTGAAGGTGAGGCAGAGCCCTCTTACAAGCAGCTCTTGAGGACTCAGTGGCAACACATTTTGGAGAGGTGTGAAGGTTTTGCAGGGAGGGTTTTGCAGGTTCTTGGTTGAACCTGCAGCATTTCTCTGGTTTGGGAGCAGAACACTGGTGTGGAGAAGACTGTTCTGAGTGGGGAGCTACCGAATGAAGCAGCTAGAGTGGGAGTTGCATAAGGCAGCACACACATGATCATTCTGCTCCTTTGTGTGTGTCCCAAAATCCATCTGAGGAAAGTGATTCTGCTTTGTGTGTGACAGAGGAGGACTACACAGGCTCCACGGGCTGCTATAGCACACTGTGCAAAGAAAGCAGAACTCTGTCCAGCTGCCAAGTTCCACTTGTGCCTTCTTTCATCCTCCCTGAGGTATTTCCGACCTTTGGGCTCTGGTTGCAACGAGACTCCCTCCCCACCTCTCCCTCTTCACAATTCCAAGCGATAGTCACTGTCTCAAATCAGCACAGTCTGTGTGGGTGAGAATTTGAAAATTGCTACATTGACCTCTTGGTTGTTTTAGTTCAAACATTTTCTGTATCTATGACTTACAAGTCTCCCTCGCTTTAAAAAAGAAAAAAAATAAATTTCTGTGTAAACATTTATTTTTAAGGTTTAACCTTTAGGCTTGGGTGAGGGCTCCGTTCCTCACCCTGCAAGGTCCCTTTCATGATGTCCATGCACAAAGGGAGGACAGCAACTCTGAGAGGGAGCAACTCTGCTCAGCAGAGTACCTCTGCACTGAGCCCCTACCTGAGCTGCAGTGTGCTGGCAGTCCTGCCCCTCAGAGCTGTGACACACTCTGGCAAGGACCTGCAGCATCATCCTGGTGAATCCCACGGGTAGAACAGCACCCCCATTGCTCCTAGTAGCAAGATGTGCTCTAAGCAGGCACGTGGGATTACCCTTGGCAGAAGACATTTTAATGTAAGATTCATTAACATTTTGAGGTTGAGGCTGTTAACAAGATGACAGGAAACTTGTGAGTGTTGACTAATCCTGTGGTGCCTCAAGGTGGATTTTGTTTCATAGGACATTCAGGAGCTTAAGGATTCAGTTTTCATCTCTGGAATGACAACCAACTCTTAAAGAACTACAGCTTGGTAGGAACTCAGCTGTGGCTTTTAGGAGCTTTCGCTCCAGGTTTCAGATAAACTTGGTTTTGCTGTTCTACAGTTTATTCTTACAACACTTAATTTTTTATCTTCCTACACATCTTTATCACAGTATTTCATAGTGACAATAGTTATGTAATTTATATACATTGTTTGAGCTAGATAATGGGATAGTTAATGTCAGTTTCTATTTACTATTAGCAGACACCTAACTTCTTTTTTAGGTCAAAGTACCATTTCTGTAGGAATTATACAAACTGACACAAAATTTATCGTAACACATCAGGCATAAGGCAATCTGCACCACTACTGATGGTCTGTTGTGAAATTAGTTAAATAAAATAAGAAATGCATGTGAAGTTATATGTCAGAATTCCTCACCAAAATGCTTGGTAAAAAGTAATATCATCCTTCATCTTTTTATTCCTCCTGCTGAAATTTATCATGAAAATCAGCATGTTTTTAGAGAACTTCAATAAAAATAGCATCTTTTCATCACAAAAATTATTTCTTGATTTTTTTTTTTAACCAGATTTACTCATGATTAAAGATGATCCAAGTGGAGGACCAAGCCAGAAGTGAGGCCAAGCACTGAGAATATACTGGCATATTTCCCTGTGGTCATAGCAACCACGTACACAATCAGACATATTTTTTCTTTTGAATGTGTGCAGTCTGGCCCTTGGTTTAGTTTGATTTGTATTTTTTTATATGTCCTGTGTATTTGTTTTCATAAGAGTACAGAGGAACAGATGCAAAAACCAGAGGGAGCTTATACAAAATTTTTTCTGCAGAAATCCCATTTAAACTTTTGTATGTAGTGTACAAAGTACCCAGAACTAATGCCCCCATCAGGTAGGTATGGAGAAGAATTTCTGCAGATTTGTTGATAGTGGTATGGTCCCATAAGACTTTGAATTCTTACTGTATGCCAAAATTCATTAAATTTTAGGAAATTTTGGCAGCATGAGAATATGAAGACCCAGTCTCTTGTTACTGTCTTCTCCAGTTGCTTGGATGTGTTGTTAGCCTGTTTCAATCTCATACAGATTTCCAAACACTTTGTTGGCATGAAAAATTACACAAATGTTGCATTTTTCTCCAGTGCCAGTGCCAATTCAGTTTGTGCATCCTTGCAGCAGTCTTTTTCATTACAGTCCTTCCTTCATTTCCATTTTAAACAGTTCTCCTGTATGTTGTTGCTCTGGTCCAGAAAGAAAAGCAGCATCTGGGACAGGTATCCCCTTGCTTCATCTTGACTCTGGAGCTGCATTCCCATAAGGGAGTGGTAGTGGTTATGTCACTTCTGAGTTCAGGAGGATCAATGTCTCATCTGGTACAGTTTATTAATTGAAGTTTCTTCCTTTTTAAAAACCAACAAGCTTGATTGCCACAGAAACTGTTGTATATTAGGAGCACTAAATACTTTACTCAGTTACAATTCAGAGGTGTAGTGAATTATTCAGAATTATTCAATATGCATACTTACGCATATTTGCTAATGGGAAGCTGTTAGAAGTTATAGGAAGATTCAAGCATGAAATATGGGAAAACAATAATATTTTTATTGCCTGACTGTGCCCACGTCTTTGCCTAATAGACACTTAAATATTGTTCTAAATTGACATGAAAGAAATAGTCTTTGTCCTCCTCAGAAAATTTTTGTAAAATGTTTAATTAAGGAAACTGGCAAGCATAGATCAGGCAGATGAAAATTTAAACCTGGATCTGCACAGCTAGGAAGAACATTTTAGCCATTACCTTCATAGGCGAAGGAAAGATTTGGGGTTTTTGTCTTTTATTCAGATGAAACTTTTAGTCTAAATTAGTTGACAAAACTGATTATTTTTAAAACAAATGGACTATTGACACGGTAAGAGAAATTATCCATCTTTCTCTGGCATCACCATAAGTAGTCTTCTGCATTTTTTGCTAAAAATGATGTGCGCAAGGACATGTTATACCCTAACTTTGTGTGTATAGTGGTGGAGACTTCTGGTCCTTCCTTCTGCAGGACCAGCAAGGAGCAAACATTTTAGAGTGCTGGGCACAAAAATTCTAGCTAATGATGGTGAAATCTTTGTAAAGATGAGCCATGTCTTTTCATATATCTCCAGACAAGCTCCATGTTGTGGAACAAGAACTTAATCTGTAACTTTTTTTTCTTTAGTATTTAGCAACCAAGATCTTTTAAATAGGACAAACATATTTCAGTGTAGGTTGTCAGCTTCTTCATCTGATAGTTAGCAGCTATTTTGCATAAGTCCTCCCAGCACTTCAGGTTTCAAATTATGCTTTAAAAAATTGTTCTACACTTCATAACAAAAAGACAATTCAAATGTATTGTGAAAGAGAATGCATACATATTTATGCCCCACTTTGTTTTGATGCTAAACAGAGATCACAAGCATTTCTTTTTATCCTCTTCAATACTGATACTGCTGGTGAGGCCTACTATTTTTTAAAGACTGTATAATTTTTTCACATTCTTAAAAGATAAAGGTAATTGCAAATAAGTTGGATTGTAGCTGTTTCACAAAGAGCAGAACTTTCACTAATATGCCCTTGGGGACTGTATGCAATTCCTGGTTCCCAGATACTCAGCAAGCATGTAGCAGAGCTTTCCAACATGAGAAAAAATTGCTGTATATAGTTTTGGAGTTTTCAACTGGAGTAAGCAGAGATAATCTTTGGTCATCTTATCTTCTGACTTTACTTTTCATAAATTTCTTTTTTATAGTTGCTGTTACATTTTCTCTCTGAAGTTTTGCTGACTATTCCATACCATTTAAAGAGCCCCAACTGATATAATATAACAGTTAAACAAGAAACTAACTTGATTAGAGCAATCCACCATCTAATCTCCAGTTATCTTGAAGGGAAATGCAATTCATAGTAGAATTTAGCTGAAAATGTAGAGAGAATATGATTTCAAACTTTGTATTGGTTTCAGAAAACTAAAAATACAGAATATACATATATATACACACTTAAAAAAAATCTTCCAGGGAATTGCCACCACAGTAGAACTTTGTACATACCTATGAATAAAATTTTCTTCAATACAGTATTTTTTTACAAAACAGTGTATGCTACAATGGTGCCAAGAGATTCTTCCTAGCTTTCCTAGATTTTTTTTTTTTCTCACTATTGCTTTGGAAGTAGCACCTTCATGTTCTATGATTCTGACTGCATTCAGTCCTGAGTTTCATTCATTTTTCTTTGCTGTGATTGCCAAAGGAATAGATTGCTCATAGCTACTGAGACACATTGTGAATATCTGCTGATTAAGGTTAACACCAATGCCACACAGTTGTCTTTAGGCTTCCATACTACACTTGAGTGGCTGTGACTTTCTGTGTCACTTTTCTGTCTCAGGTGCTAAGAATAAGAAACCTAACTATTTCTGGTTTTTGGTGACATTAGGGACACCTGAGAACTCAGCAGATGTGGATGATACTGGCTGCAGCAGAGACTCCTGCAGCAAAACATGATGCTCCTGTAGGTTTCCTGTGCAGTGTTTCTTCTGTACAGCCAATTCACTACAAAAGGAAACAATTTATTTAATGGTCTTAAAGAACCTTATGTAATTACTGTGAGTGGTGCTCTCAGGTATAATGTGCTAATTAAAGGATGAGGTCAGGTAAGTGATCATTCGCATAGTTCAGGAGTTTTTGATGTTCACATCAAAGCAGTTTGGAGAATTTTAGAACTGGCAAGCTGAAAGCTTTATGATAAGTGCCCTGCTTGGTGGTTTGATTGATAATGAAACCCAGGTGCTTTGCATTGTGGTTTTCATCTACAGAATATGGGGTTAAATATGAACTGACTTTCCTGGCCATGTCGTCTAGCTCAGAGACTCCAGACAAACAAAATAGTAGCCCCAGGGTCTCCTATGCCTGATACAAAATAGGTAATAAAAATAGGCCGCCAAAGGGAGCATGACGTTTGCAATTATTTTAAGTATTGTATATGTCCCTAAGGTCAGGCTGTTTTGTCCTTAAAAAAGTGATTGTAGTCTCTCCTGCTAACAGCAGGATGTTATTAATATGTGTATTACTGCTCCCATTGTGGTAGACACCCATTGAGCTGTGTTGTGCTATACTGATTGAAGACAAAACAGGCAAGACAGAAAAGGCAGGAATGGAAGGATAAAGATATGGAGCAGCAGTGAAAAGAAAGGACAAAATGCCCAGGGGCATGAAGCAAGCAGAAAAAAAAAAATGATACACCCATAAAAAGACAAAAATTCTGTCTTTGTGGTGGTTTGTGCGACAGATACGTATGTGGCAGAAGGGAGGCAATCACTCCACAAAGAAGTATAATTTAAATGCTTCCAGGCTTCTATTTAAGTTGAATCCATAAGAACAAAACATCACCCAAAATCAGACAAAAACCCACATGCATGCACCCCTGGGAGGAATCCTGTTAGCCTGTAGCTAAGCTACAGGCCCTGATGCATCTTCCCTTGACAGCCTCTCCCCTTCCTTCCTTCCTCAGTCTGGAAAATCTCTCTCCCTCTCTGTCCCTCTCTGTAAAGTGTGTGTCTGTTTAGGGGCAGGAGGGACAACTTACAGGCATATATTTCAATTTCCTTTTCAGTCCTTGCTCTGTTCAGATTGCCTGTGTTCCTTGTCATAGCAAAGAGTTTTTGGGATGTTAAGCATGAAATATTTAAACTACGTGTGGAAAAGTAGATCAGGCTTGCTAAAGATCCCAGATAAGACACGACTGCCCATATTCTGCTGTGAAAGCCGTTGCCCAGCACAAAGAACATGTGAACAACAGACTTTTTGAGACCTCTGCTGTGCAGGCCTGTTATTCTGTCATGTGTGGAAGGGAAATTTACTGTATGTGGAGAGTAAGGTCACACGAAGGAGGTATGAGGGAGATGCCTGATGTTGATGTACACATAAAAAGTTGTCCTGTATCTGGGATAAATCTCATTTCAGATTGCACTCATTCTTGTGCAGTACTGGTCATTTGGAGCATGTATTATTTTGAATTTCATTGGGATTGTGGTGAATTCTCACAATCCTGAGTTTAGTATTTTGGTCTTGCCTCCACCTCAGTGCCCTGAGTACTGAGATGACTTTTGTCTCAAAATGTGAGTCACTGCTGAGTGCTCAGTACCCATGTCACTCCAGATGGAGCTGTTGGGGATGGCACAGGGCTTTTTCATAAGTCAATGACAGGGAGATGGGTCTCTCTTCTCTGGAGACCTTGTGTTGCTTACCTTTCATACAGACCACATGGATCACTCCAAGGTTCCTCTTTTTAATTGTGCCCACTGCCCCAAACAACCAGAGCTGACTGTGATTTGCAGTAAAATAAAGCTTTCCCCAAAGTCTACTCAGATTTTTTTTTCTCTGTGTTGTCCATTTTCTGTTTGCTCTGTTTCGGTTTTCAAACTAATAGGAGCTTCTTTTGTAAACTAACAGTAGCAAATGTCACTATGCTGCTCAACTTTGCCAGTTCTTCTATGCGATTCCAATTGTAAGCAGAAACAATGGAAAGCAGAATCCATACTGTGCTGACTTGATTTCTTCTTGGGGTAGTAAAAGAAAGCAAGTTGTTTGCATCTCTGTGAGAGTAGCTCTGTTTAACAGTTGAGGAGAAAAACAATTTCAGTTTTAGACAGTAATCTCAGAGCTTAGTGTTTAGAAAATCCTTCTCCCTTAAAGAGTGTTTTCCATTGTGATGTGTTGATTTTTATTGCTGATCCTCGTTCAAAAAATGAAGTACAAGACCATCAAGCATTTAGCATACATCCAGTTATTGTAATTAATTTCTTCTGGGTTTCTTTGTCAGTTTCAAGTTCTAACCACATGCATTTTAATTGACAATCTGTGCTGTAATTGAAATGAGCTGAAATACACAGTGTTTGTATTAACTGTATTAATTTTAGCAGCCACTCAGTAGTAAACACACATTAAATAGAATTCTCCTCCTTCCTTTTCAAATGGACTGGGAGATAAAATGGTGCAGACACAGTGTTTTAAGTACGAAAGAGAGGCAAAATCTAAGCTATGATCCAAGTTTTTAAGTGGATCATTTTTGGAAAAATGAATAAGAATATTATAGGTCAATGGCAAGTTGTTGTAGAGTGTGAGTTTGGAGAAATATGAAACAGTATTCATCTGGGCTAGAAAACATTTCTCTTTCTATGGAAAAATTATTGGTGCATCACTTCCAGTGTAAAGTAGCAGTGTTCATGTTGGCTTCATTATCTCATTATAACCCTTAAGGAGGAAGGCTGACCACCTAATTCTCTGTAACAAAGTGAGCATGTCCAGAAAGTTGTACTGGACAGTCTTCAAAATGGATGAAGAAATACATATAGTATTATCATAATATCTCATGAGAAGTGGATGAATGCTGAAAATATAGAAATTTATGAAAGTACACCCAGAAAAAAAGTGCGGTCCGAACTCTGTATAAGAGAGAGAAAATAACTTTATTGGATGCATTTTTTCTTTGTAAATAACTTCCTGCCCAGAGCTCCAGTGTCTCTGTGGAATGTTAATATTTCTGTAATCTCATTCAATATGTTTAATATATGTTGTAAAATGGACATATTGCCTACTCAATAAGATCATACTCAATTTTCACTAAAGAGTTTATTATCATAGCTGCACCAAACTAGTGGTGTCATTTCCTAAACACTTCTCTCTGGAATTCTGACAAAACCCCTTCGTTTAGAGATTATTGCCTTGGAGAGTTGAAACAAAAATAGCCAAAGGGAAAATTATTTAATCTTTAAAACAGCATCTGTGGGAAGAGGAAAAAAACAGGTGAAAATAGGTGTTTTGGTAGTTTTTTGGTAGGTCTTAGTGGCTGAGAAGTGAAGAGTGTGAAAGAGACTTGAGGGACTAGGACTAGAGCTACTGTTTGGTAAATGCTTAATCCTACTGGGAATATATGCTTTTAACTGCTTCTTCCTGAGATGGGAGTAAGGAGCAGTGGCAGACAGACAATGTTGGCAGTCTGGGCCCATCTTTGGAATTCTGTAGCATGATGAACCCAGCTCTTGGTCTGCACAGTGGCCTGGACGGTCTAAGGGCAAGTGGTACCTCAGACTGTGACTCTTGTGGTGCCTCGGACATTGATTTCTTGATGCATTACTTAATGGACTGCTTGTATGCAAAATATTATGTTTGCTTAGGCAGTTGTATGAAGGTTATTTTGATGTATATTTGGATTTTAAAAGCTTATCAGGGTTTTTTTGTTTGTTTTGTTTTCCCTGAGGAAAGTGTATGTCTACTCTACTGGACTTGCCTGGAGGCCTGGAGAGATAAGGAGCCTATTGCAAATAGGTCACTGGGAGGCTTTGTGGGTTTTTTGTTGTTCAGTTTGGGACTTTTTGGTTCTTTGTTTTATTTACTTATTTGTTTTGTTTGTTAGCTTGTTCTTTAGTTTGTGGGGGTTTGCTTGTTTTTAATTTAATGGCATTTGGGGTTTTTTGGGTTTTTTTAGAGTTTTCATGCAAAAGTATTCATTTCAAGCTCTTCTCATGTTAAAATTAAGAAACATAAAATGGAACAGGGGATGTAATTAGAAATAGATAATGTGGGATTCATTTTTATTCTACCTTATCCTTCTCGCCTTCTAGCTTGCATAGTAGCAGACTACAAGATCCTGAACATGCTACTTCAAAGACTGTTGCTCTGCTCAGTGTCACACTTTAGTTCCCTACATTTCTAACTTCCATCAATGCACAGTAAATTAGGAATGACAGAGGGAATTGGGACAATCTGACCCTTCCCAGTTTTCAGACATTTCTGTTCAGAGTTTGTTTTAGGAGTCCAGGCTTCAGTTCTTGTCGCTGTATACGGTCAATGAGGAGAAAGGAAAAGCTGCTTCACAGCAAGCTAACATGATATTTCCTCTTAGTTTTAAAACTTAAGGAGAAATGGAAATTTTGCTGTCATACAACTTCAACAAAGAGCTTTATCCACAGGGTTTTATAGAGACAGACCTGCATTCCTGAATCTCCACTGGGTTTGAAGTAAATTCAAAGTGCAATCAAACCTTCTCCTTGTGTTTGATCTTAAATCAGGCCCTTTTCCTGCAGAAATTTCTCTGTGTGGCACAGGAGCTTAAGAATATTTTATGATTCTGTCTGCAGGACTGGCCACTTTTCGATTTTCTTTAGAAGCTCACCTCTGTTAAAAGATGTCTGTCTTGGTCCCTGCATTGGTACTATAAAGGTCATATGAATAGATTTGCAGACGTTTGCATTTCCATAGCTCTACTGACTTCCCTGGACCAACACCAAAGTGCGTCAGTTGGGGAATTCTTCATAATTATTCTTAGCATTCCATGAAAAAAAAAAAAAAAAAAGAATGCAGAAAGATGTTAAAGCAGATTGAATGCATCTTACCAATAAAGTAAATTCTCTGCCTGGTTTTCCAAGCTGAGATTCTTGGCCAGAGTCTTGTTTTTGCTGTTTGATGTCCTTGCACTGACCCATACTTCAATTTGTAGTTTTATTGACTGTGCCTGGAAGGGTCCTGGACGGTGCCATTCCAGATTTACATTGGTGGAAGCACTGTGATCCAGGGAGGCTGTGGGGTTTAACCTTAGGAGGGGCTTGCCAGCCATCCAGTTCTAGGTCCTGGCTTCATTTCTCTGCTCCTCAAGGAGCTGTATCATGCCAAATTCTGCTTTCAGTTATCCACTGAAGTTTTCTATAGGATGTCAGTACTACCTATTCTCCAGCTATAATATGGAGGGGAAAGCCTAATTTATGCCTCACAGGGAAGAAAGAGAACCTGAAAGCTTGAAAGCTTACGCTTAAGATGTAGTACTCCTGTTACAGCAAAGAAGATTGCCATAAATCAAATGTTCAAATAACTTTCTAGTTACTTTACTTTGGTGATTTTCTGTGATTCCAGTTCAACAAAATACTACAGCTTGAGATGAGAAGAAAAAAATGCACATTTTTAAAAGTATATTTTTTCATATCCACCAAAAGACAAATTAGATTTTTGAGATCTTTTCTTATGTTTCAAAAGTATCCGGAGTATTTCCACAGTGAGAGTAAGCTAATGGTACATCACTGGAACATCTCCAGTGAAAATAACTGGAGTGGCAGAGTGAAAAGAGCAGTAGAAAACAAGTAGTCAGGAACAACAATGGCAAAAATACACATATATTTATTTATACATCCTTGTTTGCAGTATAGACCTCTGGATATTTTTAAATACCAGTAAAAGTAGACTTCAAACATTTTCATTGACCTTACAGTCATTACAGTTATAAGTAGTTCCAATGAAAAGAAAACTCTTCCAAGAAATTTTCCTCAAGGACTTGACAAAGATTTAATACAGGACAAATATATATTCAGGATGGAATTAGAGGGGGAACTTTTCTGTTCAGATTCCTCTTAATTGTGTATTAGGTCTGAAGTCCCTGGCTGTATTCCATATTATTCCATTTGTTGCTTGCCTCTGTAAGGCTTCTCTTTTGGAAGAAAGAACCAAACAAATCTAGCAACCCTTTTATTAAATGCCATCTTGACCTCGCTTCCTGAAAATATAATTGGCCCAAAGGATGAAAAATTACAACAAGTGTTTATTACTGAAATGCAGTCTCAGTTGTAAGAAGATTAAGTGTTTCAAAAAATTTAATATCCTGCCTGCTTCAGTGGGATGCATGCGGAAAAGAGCTGCAAAGCAACAGAGAACTGGAAATGGCTGTGTGATGTCTTGCTCTGTAGGCATGTGGTTGATATTTGTGGGAAATGCTTAAGAACATGAGTTTTAGAACTGATCCTAACCACATCCTGATTTCCCTATCAGGCTGCTGTGGGGAAGACTTGGACCATGTATCCTTACATTATCCCAAACTACCCGATGACAATGCAGAGATAAGAATTAACTCCCAAAATATGGGTTTGGAAGTCGAGTGTCAAACTGGTGTTCTGTCAATTGGTGTTCTGCAAGTCAAACTGGTTTTCTGCAGCTGGATATCAATATATGAATGAAAAGCTACCCTAATCCTGACTTTTTTTTTAGGAAAACTGTAGTTCCTAAGCCTATTTGTATGCATGAAAAAGTCTGTTGATGAGGAAGGTTTATTTGGAGAAGCAGAGTCTTAATAAATAGAGAAGCAGATGCTAGCTTCTATTAGAAATAAGTTTTATTTTTAAACAGACTAAACTGCAGATTTTAAATAATTCCAAGTTTTTCCTTTTTCCAGGAGACAAAATGAAGTAGTTTGGGGAAAACATTTCCCATTTGAAAGACTCCCTGAGAAAGTTTGTGATACCTTTTATGAAATGTAGCTTAGTTTATTGGGCAAAACATTTCTTTTGCAGCCCTTTCTACTAAAATACAAGTTTTACAAGTAGATCCAAGATGTTTTTCATTATTTGGTAGCAGGCACATAGAGCACAGAAGATTATCTGCCTGCTTTACACAGACTAAATGCACATCTTTGAAAGAGTTTAAGAGTCACAGACACTTGCTGCCTTTGGTTTGCATTTTTTTCATACTGATTTTCATACAACTTTTTTCATACATACAAATGTATTTTATACATTTCCTTCTTAAACAGTATTTTTTCCACAATGTATTTTAAGTTAACTGCTCTGAGGTAATTCATAGGCTACATTTGGAGGTTTCATCATTCCCTTTGTAAAGTCAATGTTTAGATGGAGGATTAACCATCCTGAGTTTTTCCTTTTACAGTATAGGGCTGAAAACCATAACAAAATGAAATTATTTATAAACTTACCATCTCAGCTCTTGAAGTCAGCAAGTTTCTGACAATCGTTTAGCTGTCTGCAATGGCAAAGTATGGATTCTCTTGGAAGAAATTTAGGCTGAGATACGACAACATATACACATTAAAATGGTACATAAATTAGTCTCTCATCCAAGTGACCATGAATACTTTGCGTTTGAATTTAATGCCTCTGTACAAAAAAAATTTAGGTAGAGTTAAAATCTGTTTTGCACCAATAGTGCAAACTGAATATAGTTCCATTGGATTTGATTGAATTTCTTTAGATTCATGCTGCTTTAAATAATGGTGAAAATAAGATTTCATCCCTGAAATTCAACTTTTGTGAATTTCACAAAAATTCCCAATTCCCATCAAGATGAAGTAATTTGATAATATTTAACAATGAGTCATCTAACTCAGCAATTGTTGTGTATGAGCAATTAAGTTCTGTTTTTTTAGACCTCTTCTGTCTCACCATAGATCTTTAAAGTTATTTTTGATTGTTGGTTATGCAAGATTTAAAGGAAAAAAAAAAAACCCAGCAAGAGAAAAAGCCCCAACAAAAATCCAGCAAAACCCAGGTTTCTTGCATAATTTTTTTGGCTAGTCAGCGCTTCTGAGCTGCTTCTAAATAAGTAAATAAAATATATGCAATTATTCTAAAAAGTTGGAAATCCTCAATGAACTGATGTATCTTCACTAAAACTGATGAGACTTTGTATATTTAGTCCTGTCCTGTCAAGATCCGTGTAAGTTTATTCTCAGTGCAGTGATGCCCTACAAGATGGATGATCAAATTGTTTGGATGCTTCAACCCATTGAATTTAGTAGGTGTCCAATGCCTGTGTGTCATCTGAGGACCTGTGCTCAAGTATAGGGTATGTGGAATAAAAGAATTAGGAGGGAACAATTAATTCTGATATGTGGCAGAACTTTGCAATTTGCAGTTGTGAAAAACAAAACAAAACCAACAGGTAACGAATATCATTTTAGAATGTAATCAAGCCTGTGTTCAATATCTTTGTCAGGTCAAATAGGTGGATGCTCTGTATTCCCTCACCTTCACATCACTTTCTTGTTTCTCTGCATTCTCCCACATTTATCAGCATCCCTGAACCTCAGAGAGTAGAAAAAGTGCTTAATTTTAAGGTTGAGTCTGCTCCTTCCAGATGCCAAGGCAGCACATACACTCTCTGTTCCCTTCCTTCCAGGAGGCTCAGCAGTGGTTTTTATTACAGGTCTGCATTTTCCCCTTCTTAGATGTGTCATTTTAACTTATGAAATTTTGTATAGATCCCTGCAAAGTTGCCCCATAATTTTCTTTCTTATTCGCTTGCAAATACCATAAGTTAGCCAAAACAGTGCTGCAAGTAAGCAGAGAGATGGAAAACACTTCAGCCTTATCAGGAGTCTAGGGAGAGTGTATAAGTCTGCCAAAGCAGGAATTGGATATGCCCAACAGGGAAGACCTGCCAGCATTGGAGCATGGCAGGATTACACTGTCCCTGCTTCATGCTGTGTGACATGGTACCATGTGGTGAGCCCGAAAGGAAATTAAAGACATGGATCTGATCACAAACTTAAAACTGCACTTGTGATTTTGATTTTGAACAGAAAACTATTGTGGATAATTTTTCTGGGACATGTAGATTTGGAAATGTAGAGATGCAGGACATGCGTCCCTGAAACCACTGGTCTGTCATGGAAGTGACAAAGAAAAAGACCATTAACTTGAATAAATAAGGGGAGAATTATGTCTTTGAAAACTTTGGACTTCTTGTTAGAATTCAGAGAAAAAGAGAGTACTTTCCCTGGGATACCCAGAACTGTAAGAAGGTGCTCTGAAGTGCTCCTTGCTCTGTCATCTGAGAAGAGCCAAAGGATGTGCATCTCAGGGGAGAAAACTGCACGTTCTTCTGCTTTAGAGATGTCACTCCAGTCAGACTTTCTCCAGTGTTTTCTTAGAGGAATATATGCAATCTTTGGAATGTTTGTGCTTTTCTAACACTCTTGCTTGGTGGATCATCGCCTCTGGTACTTAAACATATGGAAATGAGAGAAAATAAATAGTGGTCTAAACTTGGCAGCAATTGATCCCCAACAGGGATTACCTAAAACGTTTGCTGTTTTGTGTATCCTTTAAAGAGGCAGCCTGTTGCAGGTAAAATAAATTTATCTAGTCTAGTGGGAGTGTTGGAGCAATTATGTCTTTAAGGAGATGGCACTGTAAGTGAGAAGCTTATCAGCTGGGCAAGGAGGAAAGGTTTGGTTACTGGACAACCAGGAAGTGGAAAAAAGAAAGTCAAGCATGGTGCCACAGTCTTCATGGTGAAGTCTTTTCAGTAGTAGTGAGAAATTTTTAATACTACTGTGCAAACCCTTCACAAGACTTCAGCTGGAAGAGTCTGGTCATTAACCTGCAAGGATGAGGAGGCATACCTGGCACAAGACTTTCAGAAACATAAAGGGACAGCCTGATGGCAAGAGGGAAGTAGTCTAGAGATGGAAACGAACAATAGTGCTCTTCGAAAGGTAGAAGGCTGTCCTAGTTTAAAAATAATGTAGTTATTTGAGTGACAATGAGTACCAAGCTTTAAGACATGGGTCTTGTTAGATGTAGCACCATATTTGTGTGAAAATCATCTTCTGGATGTGGAACTGCTTTGCGCTAGGAATTCTGGACATGGTGACAATACCTATTCTGGACATGGTGACAATACCTTGCAAGCATCTTTATGCAAGCGCCCAACTTAGAGTTCCTTTCCTTCTACTGCATAGCTCAGATGCTTTCACTAGGCAGCAAAACTGTGACCTTGTATGTGTCATGTAGCCAAGTGTCTAGTGGCCAAGGTGACCCAGCTCTCATGGGAAACGCCAGTGCCACCTTCACATGTCAGAAACCAGCAGACCCCTGTGGTCCTGCTTGATCCAGCCTGGAGGTGTTTTGTGTCAGCACAAGCAGAGTGGGTGGGGCACCAGCTCAACCCCTCACACTTGCACCAGTGCCTGTGGTTCTGTCACTGATTACTTCAACAGTGGAAACCCTCAGGCTCACACAGTAATCATTTTGTGCCTTAAAATCATGGGCTTCTTCCTTTTTTTGCATTTTAGCCTTGTTATTGAATGTGGTGAATGCGGGAAATCTTATCTCTTGTCTGAATGACTTTCATGGCTTCACTCAACATCCTGTGATGGTGCTGTTTCTTTATGAACATCTCCCTTGTCATTGTTAGCAGGGAACAAATATCCCTGGAAATAAACAAAATAAGGAAATATAGAAAAGACTTGCTATCAACCGGAGTTGTGTTTATACTGAAGGTTTTTCCAAGGAGCTTACTAATACACATTTAGAGCAGAGCATTCTTTGTCTAGTCCTGAATGTCGAGTTTTCCTTTTGAATCCTAGCAGGATAACATGGGGAGTTTGAAATGCCAAGAGTCTCTTTCATGAATCTAAATCATGACAAGTCTTTTGTACAGAATGATTTAAAACCTGAAATGGAATTATGTTGGGAAGGGTAGATAAATATGATTAAGAACCACAATGGTACAGCCAGGACGAATATAACGCCCCCTACTGGCTGGACAATTACCCTCACCTACAGCGGGGTCCAAAAGCCGAATGGATTCTCCCATCTCACCCCCCAGAATGTATGGTTCACCCCACATCTGTAACCCTCCCCTGAACCATCAGGTGCCTGTGACCCCATTGGCCCAGGTCCTGTTCCAGCCCACCCTGGAGCCCCCCTTGATAAGGGGTCTCCAGGGGGCTGGACGCTCTCTTGGATCTTCCCTTCCCCTCCTGGAGAGTCCTCCGGGAGTCCCTGCTCCCCTCTCTGTCTCTCCCCTCCCCCATCACCCGAGGCCCAGCCACGTGCTGTGTCTGGCAGCTCGAGGCAGGGTCACAAATGTATCCTGAATAAACCTCTTCCCCCAAGAGCAACCACAGAGATCTCGCTTGAATCTGTCCGTGGAATACAAATATACGTCGTTACAGAATTAGGTCCCTAATGTCATGATCGTGCGCAAATTCTTGAAAAATTAAAATTTTAATTAGTTTACAGTATGGTGTTGCACTACTTTTTGAGGGTGGGGAGAAATGTTTGAGTCTGCTTTTCTCAGTACCTGATCAAAAGATTTTAACATCAATTAGACAATGTCTCTAGAGAGACAATTTTGGGTAGTAGCCATGATATTGTTCAAACAACAGAACTTTTGCTCTTTATGTTGTCGTTCCAAGTGGCAGTTTTGGGATTAAATGTCTCAAGACACATGTAAAAAGAAAACTTTTTGTATGCATGCTGCCAGCTCAAATCTAGCCTGGAGGCTGCTGGTACACAAGCTAGAATAGTTGGCTTTACTATCTTCCATTAAGAGAGTGAAGAAATGGGTTGTCTTGTTAAGGTGATTTTCAGAGATTCTCATTACCAGGTAATAAGAGAGAGAAGACTTAATCTGGAGGTTGACTCTCCAGTGACCCTTAAAGTTGGAATAACTGAGAAAGCAGCAGTTGCACCAGTAAAAGCTGAAAGTTAGCTGAGGGCTAAGAAAAGGGAGGTTGTTGCTGTAAGAAAACTGAACTGATGCCAGCAGAAAGCTGATACAGCAGCGACATGGGTGATATTATCTCCCCAACAGTCATGACTGTGTTCCAGAGGCTGCAAGGTCAGACCCTGGGTTTGCTTAAGGCTACGTGAAGACAAAGTACATCCTTTCTGTATGACTGTAAACAGGGATCTGAAACAGGATAATTATCATTATTACAATGAGCTCTCTGCTTTGTGGAACTTCTCACTGTGTCTCTCATCCAAGAAGGACAGAAGAGTTTTTGAAAACATGATTTCCAGCAAGTTTAAATGACTCAATGGCCAGAAAGAAAGAGGCTATGGCTCTATTTTCCATCGTTCGTAGAAATTGCTCCATCTAAATTATTTTTACCATGGAACAAGGATTTATAGGATGAAATCAAGGCAAACCTGCCCCAGCCATCCACTCAACTTTCAATCCAACATTTAGAGCTGTTTTCTCACAGCCTTCTATATTTAAGGGTAATTACCACAAATGCCAGTGATTCTGGGGCAGATTCTGCTTTTTTTAATATTTTTTAGGTCCTTGGGACATGAATGAAGAACAGTGCAACCACAAGTCATGGGAGCAGACCACCACCTAAGTCATTATGATCACTTAACAGAAAGAAGCCAAGTATTGCCAAGCTTGTCAAATATTTGCAAGTTACTGGCACATTTAGTCCTAGGCACAGACATGGCTAATTCTTTAGAAATAGTCACCACATTAGCTGGTAACTGGTTGCCAGGAGGGCTCAGGATGCTAGAAGATACTGGAAGGGTAATGCAGCCTCAAAGGTGCCTCACAGGTTTTGGCACATGCCACATGGTGACAATCCTGTAACTTCATATATAAAACAAACAGAATGAAAAAAATGCAACTAAATAAACAATACTAAGGGTTTGGTTTTTATCAGATTCTGATGAAATTATTAAGGGAAATTTAATAGTCTGTGTCAATTTAACAACCTGACTAGTCTTAGACCAGGAGGTACAATGAGCTAAATTAAAAATTTTAGAGAAATGCAAAACAGTGGATTTCAGTTTGTGGTGATATTTTGTTTGTTATATTTACTTTTCAATAAAATTAGGATGCTAATGTGATGAAATTATGTGCTATGGGTCAATGTGTTCCCAAATGCAATTCTGAAATAAAACAAATCCCACACCTAATCTCCCTGACTTTGGACAGAGCAAATTGTGGGAATACCAACAAGCTTCACTGACACCCCATTGCCACTGAGAAGCCAAGCCACCTTTTCAGATAGATCAGGTGGCTGGAAGTGTTTCCCACAACTGTATCCTATCTCAGCCTCCAGTTTTGCTGCTGCTGTTTGATTTTTTGCTGTTTCCCAGTATAGAGGGGGTTTTGGGGGGGGGGGGGGGGGTGTTTGTTTGTTTGTTGGTTGGTTTTTTTTTTTTTTTTTTTTCTTTTTTTTTGGTGCATGGCACCTAGAAAAGGAAGGCAGAAATAAGCCAAATACTTTTTTCTGCCATTAATTGTTACAAGCTAAGAGCAGTTACTGTGTCTAGGTCAGAATCTGAAAATATAGTTCCAGTTCTAAAGCCAGAAGCTGCATCTCATGCTGTTATTTTGTCAGGGATTTCCAGAGGGGGTACAGTTTAGCAAAAATGGGTGGAGATCTTAAGAAGCATTAACTTTCTTGGAAAAGTCTAAAATAACCAAACAGTATGGGAGAAAATGGAAGAACATGAATTATCTACACTCTCTGGAGAGGTATCAGTAATAAGGTTTTCTCAGACGATGTATGATCTCTTCTATTTATCAATTGAAATGTGAAAGAGTATTTTCAGCTGTGAGAGCTGTAAGCTTGCTATAATGTTTAAGAAAAGGCAAAACTAGCAAAGAGGCACAGTTTTAATTGATTTTAGGATCCCTGTTCCACTTGTCTTGAATATGATCTCAATTCACACTGCAAAGAGAAATCAGCACAGGAAACACTGTTTTTTAAGTAGAAACTGTGTACATTTTCTTATATCTTCAAGCCATGCAGGATTTTGCGGGTAAAAGAGAAGGCTGTTGCTAACTGATATAAAAATTACTTTCCCTGCAATATAGATTGCTATTTACCATCTTCCATTAGAAGATTTTCAGATACTTGTACGGCATTTATTCATTTGTTGGGTTGGTTTGTGGTTTGGGCTTTTTCTCCCAAACCAGGGCTGGTGTTTTTAATTTCTGTTACATAGCACTGATGAGATAAATGAAGCACCACACGGGCTCTGAGGATACAAATGGTGTTTCATATTCAGAAGGGAGGCGGAGGAGCTGTAAATTCTCTAGGAAGGACACTGTGAATACAGTGTTCATAGATGATTTGTGAGCAAAATAATCCTCAGCCTTCCTCTCCCCACTGTCCCAGCATCCTTCTGGTTGCTTCCCAAGGGAAGGAACTGTGGGATGTCCATGTGGGTGTACAGTGGGTGGGGATGGAGCACATCCCACTTAGGACACTCACAAGAAGCAAGTCCAAACCATATCTCTGCCTAATAAAAGAAGCCAGCTCCTGCCAATATCAGCATCTCCCATCAGCTGGCATCAAAACTAACTGGGTGGGGAAGGGGTAGAAGATTTCATGAAGTGCCCACAAAGCTCCCACTGTGATCTGTTTTCAGGAACAATATAATGATACTGACTGTGGGATAGAAACCTAAATTGCTTGCGTTTTTGCTGACATTTTGCCAGTGGTGTTTTAGAGCTCAAGACCACACAAGGAAAATGGTGTTCCAGGATATATTGCCTCCTTAAGGAGAGGCTGTGAGACTATGACCTAATGTTTATAATTGTAAGAGTTATTGAGAGTCAATTGAACACTCAAAATTCCCAAGTGACGGCATATATCACTTCTGTGATTAGCATGCTTGTAGAGTATAAACAGCTGAACAGATCCAAATGGTTGATGAAGTTCATCAAGAGAAAGAAAATTAAAAATATGTCAATATTGTTGAAAATATAGGTAAGGCATGATTTTAAACCCTACTTAGAAAGAGGATGATCAAAGGGTTTTTTAATGGGCTTCACATTATTGCCAGTCCCCATAAATGTTTGGGCAAATAGAGTTTACTTGGAAGATGATAGGAATATTGATAGCATCAGTCTACTTCACAGGATTTTACACATTCAAATATGAAGTCTTGCATGATTAATTACTTTCATGAAAGTTTGGTTTTCGTAAAATGCTCCTAAGATGGCTTTACTTTTGGCTTAAATATATCAATATATGCTAAAATATATAGCATCATCTTTACTATGTTAATAATAAACTTTCTATAATACATATATAATATCAAATATTTATGGTTTGTGTATGTATTATATATATATATATATACATATGTAAATCTCTTCATCTTTCCCTAAGGCATCATTTCATGTACTGTATATGTATAAGTGTAGCAAAGGTTTCTTTAGGTGAGATTACAGTTGGAAATCTGCAGCTTTTTAAAAAATACTTTTTAACTAGGTTTTCAGTCTAGGTAGTTGAAATCATCATGTCTTAGATGAGAGAAGGTCAGATACTTAATACTAGTTTGTAAAACCCTGAAGATCTGTTTTGTTGTAGATGAAACACAATGATTTTTGAATTCTAGTTGTTTCTTATTTTTACATTTTTGTTGGCTCAAGATGGACCATGAAATTATTTTTATTTTCGTTGAGCTTCCTTTCGAGAAGATTTATTATTTTGCTTTGGCTTAGGTTAGAGTTAGGGATTTTTCTCAGCTTACTCCACTTCAATATGCCTGCATCCCAGAGAGAGAATCTGGGAAAAGATGGGACAAAATAAAAATACAATTACTGGAAGTACGAAAGTGCCGTTACTGAAAGTAAAAAAACTGAAATTTGCAGATAAGTTTCATTAACTTTGAAACAAGATTTACTTTGTGTTCTTTTACCCCTTCTTGTTTATATGTTTTTTTTAAGGCATACCAATGATAACTTAAAAATATTTTTTAATCTCTTTTTTTATTTCATTAGGCAAATGGAGACATTTTTTAAAGCATTCATCTGAAAAAGTATACTTTGAAAAGTACATTATTGGTGGCAACTAGTACCAAAGTTATTATTCATAATGCTATGGCATTATTTCACAAGTAATACCTTCTATATCTTCTATATCTATATCTTTGTTTATTTGTGAAGGTAAATTCTGCTGACCTGGAAAACAGCAGAGATCTCTACAAGAAAATCCTGTCTGGAAGGTGCTTGTTGAGGGCACAGTTTCAAAACAGATTTATGTAGCTTTCAGTTTGCATGAGATGGAGTTTGCTGAGAGGTTGGAAACCGTGTTTTTATTGGTTTTGTTCTGCTTTTTCTTTTGGCCGGCTTTGCCTGTCATTTTTTCAGTCAGCCCCAGGAGTGTGCCGTGTTTGGGATCCTGCACTTAACTCACATCAACTGTTTCAATAAACACTTTGTTAAAAAAAAAAAAAAGGTTTGGAATGCATTTTTATAAAGGCTTTTACACCTGTATTACTGACATTTTTAACAAACACTGTATGCCCCCTGACCATAATCCAAGAACATACATGCATTGATTTTGGAGAAATAAACACTCGCAGGCCAAAGGGACCTTTTCCATCTGCTCCCTTCTGCTGAGCATCAGATCTGCCCTTTGGCATTGGTTATGTTTTGGATGACTTTGTCATAAAACCCAGGCTTATGGGGAGTCAAATGTTTCATCTGTGCATGGAATGTCAAATTTCCATGGTTGTGGTGGTTTGAGATGTGGGGCCTGCCTCTAAAATCAACTCTTCCACCAGCTAGGTGTCTCAGCTGGGCTCTACAAATGCGGTGGTTTCCTCAGTAAACCCCATGACTCACATTTTCTCTGCTTAGTTTATGATTTATTTGTCAAAATGGCCATAACGTGCATTTCTTGTAAATGGCCCGTAGCTTCATGAGAGAGGCTTGGCTCATCTGCTGTGGCTTTTGAAATCCTAATGACCATTTAATTGAGTAAATGTGAGATAAGCTGTGAACTAGGGCTGGTTTCATGGCTCTGCTTGCATTTAACAGTGTCATGGTCTTCAAACAATACGTATCCTAAAGCATGAAACCACGCCGGGCGTTGATGGCGTTAAGCTATTTTCCATACCCGCAGTCTAGCTGTGCATCTGCGACTCGGGTGTGGATTGCCCCACAGTTGGGGAAGCCCCAAATACCCATGTACACCGTCTTTCATTACACAGCTTAATGAGATTTCCACATCCCCTGGGAAACCAGCATGTCCCACAGATGGGTGGTATCCGCTTTAGCTTTTTCTACAGCCAACACATCCCTGTACTCCTGAGATGCTTTCCAAAGGAAAGACATGATTATGTGTAACAGATTGTAAAAAAAAAAAGGTTAAAATGAATGCAAGTATATCATTAGAATGTATTTTAAACAATGGAAGGAAGGAATATATTACAATTTTGGGATTTTTTGTTTGTTTCTATATGAATCTTCAGGTAATGTTGAGGGCTGGTTTATAGCCTTTGCACTCCTGGCAGATACCCAGCAGGCGATAATTATCTTTCAAGAGTCTCTGGCTTCTATTTTAGTAATTTAAAATAACTAGCCAGCAGAGAATAAATTGTTCCAAAGTTTCATGCTTGGAAAGAGATTTTCCCAAACTACAAAGTTTCATCAAGAACAAATGAGATAGTAAACGAACGTACAGGCAACTACTTAAGATCTGACTAAAGGAAAATTCTGCTCCAAATAACAAAAAACTACAGGAATGTGTTTTGTCAAAGTCACAATTTATTGAATTAAAATTTCTCAGTGCTTACAGCTCTCCCCTTCTCTTAGAGCACAAACACAGAACATATTTTTCCATTTTCAAACCGTCTGGGTCTGGAGCTGACACAGCCATCAGAGAGAGAGGAGCTTGGGCAAGTAGCTGTGTTGGGGAATATGAAAGTTCAGTCAAAAAATCATGTCAATTTACATGTGCATTTTGTGAAAAACAAAGTATCAGATTACACAGAACTGAGAATCAACCAAATCATACAAATTACAAGTGACTTTTATCTTCATATTTACAAGGAGGTATGTATGAATAGGTCCTTCTACAGTCACCAGACTGCAATCTGTATTTTATCAACCTAAACAGAGCTCTTTCTACCTGATTGCCTATAATGCTAATGTAATATTTTATACTTTGTATTTTATATAATCTCTTTTCAATAATGTTCCAAAAACATTAGTGAAAAAATCCTCAAATAAACCATTATTAAAATTACTAAAGAGTTACTAAAAAAAACTCAAGTAAACCGTAGAAAGGTAAACGTAATTAAATTCACTAATGATGAGAAAAATAATACCCTTTAATACACTTTTTCTTGTTTGATTGGTAAGAAAACACAGACTACTTAACACTAAAATCATAATCTAAAGTTATATAATTTCCAAGTATTTTAAATGAAGAAATATTTAGAGTAATTTTCTGTTTCCATAAGATGCCATGCTGAGAAACAAGGAAGAAAATCTTTTTCTCTGCTTGCATTATGCACATCCAAAGGACGTCCCCAGCTAGCCAAGCACTTTCCTGGGCTGTACAAAAAGTGAGACTGACATCTAGTACAGGTGTAATATATTGAATGTGTTTCAAGTGTCAGTAATGAAACCAGATTTTCTCCAGATCTGAAATGTGCTTTGCTATACATGAGATTTTCTATGGAATTGGTGATCTTTCTAAGGTGGCAGCTCAATACTTTTACAGTCTACACGACATTTTGAATATAGGTGTAAAAAGGGACCTGTTTTGATTATTCATTCCTGGCTTAAGCACAGCTGGTGTTCTGTAACACCTGACTTTGGTTTTGTAGTGATAAATGAACATTGGGCGGACACATGTGATGGGAAATGCGGTTGTGTCCCAGACAAGACAGGACATTCTCTCCTTGGGCATAAGCAAGAGTTTGATCTTTTCAGGTAGTGGTGAACTAATACAGAGTAAGTTTTTAACAAGGAAATTTTTGTATGTGCAAGAACTTTGTGGTTTTAAGCATAGCCACAGGAAATAGAGTAATCATTAATGAATTTAGGGTAGATGAGCTGGCAAACTGAAAATGAAGAAGACTGCCCACACTTAGTCAACTCCCTGCAGTTAGTCAACTCTGGGTGAAAAACCCTGTTTTGTGAGATCTTCAGTAATAATGGGTGCAGCAACAACAATTTTTGGTGGCTTTTTTATTACCAAAGGACTTGCTAATAACACACAATTAATAAAGGATGACATTGGATCCATAATCCTCCTGACAGAAGCGCCTCCTGTGAATAGTGTTAGCCTTTCCAGTTTTGGACAAGAGTACGTTCATTACACATCTATTAATATTTTTCCTATGGCAGGCAAATCCTCACACACTAGTGATCTTCTGTTGCAAATTCAGATTGCAAATTTAAAGACATTTTCAGTCTTTAATTCTGATGGTGCTTGGTAAAATGACACTGCAGCAAGGAATACAGCCCATTCTGTCCCTCCCTTAAGACCGCAGAGGTGCCTACAAGTTATTTTCTTACATACTTTCCTTGCCTCTGGCCTCTCTTTGGTCTATGAGTTAATCGATCCAGGATTTTCTGATATAATTGTCTTAAGCTGTTGACAAGTCAGTTGAGAAAGCAGTAGATCATGTAAATAAAAAATAAACTCTATATGCTTACATCACTCTTGCAATTAAGCAGCACTACTGATGGTTAGCTTATCAGGAACAGTGGGATTTTTTTCTTCTATAATTGAGGATGAGATTGTGCCTTGATGACTGACCACCTGGGACTTCAAAGCTCTAGATGAGAGACCTCAGCTATTATCCATGCTGTGATTATTTGGTGTTTCGCAGTGATGGCCAAAGAAAACAATGGCACCCCGGAATTTAACAAGTTCCTCAAAGCTTTGTGTGATGCTGAGAGAAAGACTCATTATGAAGTTCAAACCAAAACTTGCTTGGTGGGACAGAACAGAGTCTTCAGCCTCAGTGATATTTTCATGTCTTTTTCTTGTTGATTTACCATAGGGCTGCATAGTTGACATTGTCAAAGAGGAGGTTGCAATCTGCCTTCAGAAGAGATCTGCAAGTGCAGCATCCTCATGCTGTGGGTATTTTTGCAATTTCATGTTTAATGTAAAGAAAATACATCAAAAGAACAGTAAATCAATAATTGCTATAAGGTAGAAACTACACTTTGGTTGTGTTTTAGTTGTTGTATTTGCACCAAAGTATTTTATCAGCCTGTAGTGGCAGTGGGAATAACCATCAGAGTATAATTAAAGTCCATTTAGAGGGTTTAATTTGTCCTTTGGTGCTGAGAGAGTAATTCCAAAGCTTAGAGTTATAAAGGGGATTTAATCACAAAAGATTAAATAAATCCCAGTTACATTTAACAAGCATTTCACTCTTCAGTAAGTCATATGGTCCATAATTATTCTCCTGAAGCCTAATTAACTCTGTTCCTTATTTAAATTGTATTTCTTCCACAAGACACTTCTGGCATGGCTTGATCTTGTCTTTTTGATGCATGTTTTACTAATCGGTCTTTTCATCCATCCAGTTAATCAGCCCTTCCCTGCCGTGAAGCCCAGCTGCTGTACTCCCTCCCTGCTCACCAAAATGCTTTAGATGTCTCATAACCCAGCCGCAGAAAGCCTGTGTGGCCAAGTGCCCTGGGGCAGATGATAGCAGGAGTCAAAGGCCAGCATGATAGAGAGAAGTGTGATTTAAACCTGTCTGAAGAAATCTCTGAAGAGATTTTTGCTGGAGGCTTTTGTTCCACCTATGACCTCCTCCACCAGGACAGACACTCGCTTTATCCTCTTCATGCAAATTTTTATTTTCTTCATTTTTAAAAATACCATTTCTATGTAGCTTTCATGTGCTTTTTCCAAGTAGGGCTTCTTAGCAGGAAGATCTTGCAGCATATTGCCCCAAGATGAATACAGTTTTGGTATCATACTGGGCATGTGTCATTCTGCCAGTGTACATACTTGGCTCAGAAAAAGAAAAATAAAATATTTTACCTAAACAAAAAATCCTCAGACAGAGTGCATGAACTTTTCCAAATACTTGAGTTATTAATAGAGATGCCTTCTGTAGTGTAATAGCAAACCTGTATGTTCCTGAAAGCAGATATGTAATCTGTTCACATCTGTATAGTGCTGGAGAACTTTTGTCAATGGTAATTTGACAAGTTATCTCTTGTTTTTCCCCTTTAAAACTCAGATGCAGAATTTCCAAAGTGCTTTCTTTTGAACAATAACAAAGAAATGAGGGAGCTCTCATGAATACTAATGTCTAGCATGTTTTGCCTGAAATCTTTAGTGGGTAACTGTGCTGTGCAGATGCTGTTTCCTCTGCACCAAGACCTGGTTTGGAGCTAGAGGACAAATCTCTGGAGAGTGATGCAGCACTGCCATATTATCTATGGCTAAATTCCTAAAAAATAGTCTCAAACATGCCCATCTATGTGTGCTTACCACTGAGCTAAGTGACCAGACTACCTGGGAGCTCAGGTGTATAAACCCTGACACAGAGCAATGTGCAATCAAAGCAATGTCTTGCAAATACATCTTGATTATACTGATCAGTCATACCATGCTGAATTTTGTTATTATGTTGTTTAATTTTATTTTATGGTGTTTCAAATGGACGGCAAAAAATGTAGATGTCTAGAAAACCAACACAAACCCTGCTCTGGGGAGGAGGAAAGCTAAAATGGGGAAGGAATTTATTTGTTGCGCTGATATTGGACATAGTTTTTTCCCATTTTGTTCAATAAGATTGCTTACTGAGGCCAAGCAAAAGCCGAGGCAAGGTGTGCATTCCTGTCCATGCTCACACAGTGGTGCAGCTGGCCCCTCTGCCGATGTGTGGGCTCAGAAGGGAATTAATGAGCCATGCTTAAGGGAGGCAGCAGGTCTTGGGTTCAGATTGCACTGTCTCCGCACTAGAGATTGTGAGATATCTGCCTCCAGCAAGCCTTTTGGGGATTGTTACACTACCAGAGCTGGTGCTGATGCAGACATGGGGTCTCTGGCCTGACTGGAGCTCTGTGCAAATAGCCAGGGGTAAGAGTAGCCCCATGAGGTGGCAATCACCATGGTTAGGACCAGGGACAGTAAAGCTTATTAGCAAAGCCTGGGGCAGAAGGACCCCCTGGCAGCAATGCTTTGGCAATTCAGAGCTACCACGTGCATGGCCAGCATTCAGCTATCAGCTCCTGATTTTTTTCTGTCCCAATTTCTTCCAAGTGACATAAACTCTGCCAGCAAAAATCTCATTCAGTATGCACCAAATCATTCAACATGCGAAAGAATCCTTAAAATCAGTCTGTGCTCTCAGACTTATGCACAGAGAGATTTCCCAAGTGGCCAGAGCAGATGTCAGATGTTCTGCTTCTAGCATCTTCCCGGTTTCACCCTTCCTTAAAGCAGAGGAATACACTGAGATATTTTTTAAGTTGCAATCTATAAGAGAGGGGAATTACTTTGCTGCATTTCTACACCCAGAATGTTTTTCTGTGAAGCTATAATATGAAATCAGTTTTAAATTTAAAGAATGGTAATACTTTAGAAATGAGAAAGTCTGCGTTCTGAACCCGAAGCAGTCAATGGGGCATGGAGATTTTTATTCTCCTTACTCAGGCTCTCCTTGTTGTCTTGTGGGTATCCTACTGATATTGGTCTGAAAACAAGTTGTGTGGCTACAGCTGAAGATGAGATCTATCACCAAGGAGAAAAGTATTTTGGTTAATTTATATGAGCATAATTTATTATAGGCTTTTCTAACATCAGCTTTAAACATAAGCACTAAATTAAAATTAAAAATACAATTTGATTCTTCAAAGGGATTTAAGAAAAGAAAAGAAAAAAAAATGCCCAAGGAAATATCCTGTGTGTATAAAAAGCCATATTACTGCAAAGTGCACCTCTTATTGTGCCAGCTCCATTTCCTTTTGACACTGCTCATTTCCTCATCTGTCCTGGATGCTGGGATGTCTGCATTGCTCCTTTTGGGCCCTCTCCCTCTGGCTTTGTGGACCATCTCCCTTCTTCCCCTGCACACTGGGCTCTCAGTAGCACCCAGCAGTGAGAAATTTCTTATCCAGCCTGAATTAATGCACTGTAAGTCAAATGTGTCACACTCAGCCCTGCTGTGCTGCTGTTATCATGTGTGCAAGGACCAAGCAATTCAGGTATAACCTTACAAAGAAAGATGGAGAGAAATGGGACATAGTGTAAGGAATGAGGACAGTAAAGAGCTTAAGAGACAGAGAACTGGTAGCAAAACATACAAATTCCCACCTCTGAAGAGGCATCCCCTTGAGAGGCACTTGGCTACTTCACATAGTGTACCTTTTCAGCTGCAGTTTCGTCCCAAATGGTGGATGAAACTGTTAAAAAACTTGAGGCCATTCCAAGATTTCAGAGTGGCTTTGTAAATGAAGTAAAGCCTTTGTTTGACCTTTCCTTGTAATCCCATGAGTGAAGCACTGTTTAATCAAAAATAATCATATCACTGTTTTTTGAATAGTTAGAATAATAATAATAATTGCTTTGTGATTTCTTTTTCACAATTTTTATACCAGCAGTCATTTACCAAAAATAGCTGAGGTGTTTACATAATTGAGAGCTTTTAAAAAGATGTTTTCTACATTGCCCTGGTCCATTCAAATTTTGAATAAATCCTGTGCCAGACAAAGCTTTGGGATATTTAAAGTTGTTTATGGGGGTAAAAGTAGATGAATCTCACTGGTCTTAGAGAAGCCAAGACTTTCAAAGGCAAATTAAATCTGTTTACTTAATTTTTTGGGTAGCGCGTCTGCCTCTTCTGGATGGATTGGGGAATATTTTGAAACTCAAACCAATGGAGTCAGGACACAAAGATGTCTCAGTTCCTCAGCCAAAGTCTTTACCCGAGAATTGAAGAGCTGGCCAGGTTCTGGATACTCTGAGAGTCATGAGGAAAGACAATGAGTTTATTAGTGGATGTATGGGTTGACTTTCTATCAACCATCAGAGCAGTTTAGGGTGCTTTAGGCAGACAAGGATGCAGCTCCCTGGGCAGCAATGCTGGCCCTGAGCACTGCATACAAGGTCTGCACCTTGGGCTGGAGCAGAGTTCACTGCAACTCCAAGAGTTTTGCCACCCTAAAACACCCACGTTTGGCTGGTATCGTGCCAAAACCCCAGCTCTGTTGGTTCTGGCTGTTAGACTCTACACTGTGTGTGCCACCTCCTTGGAATGTCACCTCCTTATTGCTGGGACAGGGATGCAAAAGGAAAACCATGTTGTGCTTGATCATTTCTATTTCTGCTTCTAATGCTCTTTAAGTTATTGCTTAAAACAGGGCTGGGATAGATGGGCTTTTGTTCTGACCTACCTATGGCAGTTTTGTGGTCTTATCATCACTGGTTATTTATGCTGCTCTTTTGTATAATAATTTCCAAAATAATCTTGTTTTACAGTGTTTCATCTTTCTGGGTATTTGGAGAACACATGCATGTACTTAGTGAGGTGACAGGCTGATTTAGTTTCTCAGTAACTTGAAAATAAAATATGTGTCTTAAAAAGCCACAAAAGATTTGAGGAGCCAAAATGCTACATTCAGAAATGACAGAACACTCTGAAATTTGTTTTAACAGTTTGGATGCACTAATACATTCCTTTTATCTCTCCTAAACTTCTTGGCTTACTAAAAAGATTCCTATCCAGATTGTCTCTAGCAAATTCATCCTACACACGGGTTGCACAACCAAAACTAGCCTTAATTGTTCATTGTTAGGCTTTCAGTGGTATTATCAAATTCTGGATTGATTGTTGTTTTCTAATCTTAATTACAGTGTCATTTTAAGTGCACAGAGGGGCTTTAAAAATAATTTGAGCTGGTATCATGCCAAAAGCTACATCTGGATTCCTGGAGGATGAGGGAAGCTTTGAATCAAACATCTGGCAAGTTTGCTGGATAGAGAAAGGCCAGCACAGTACTCTCAATGTGTGCAGCTATCAATGGGAACTCTTGGCTGCTGTGGCAGAGTTGCTCAGCCTTTCAGTTTCATTGGGAATCTTGTGCCCAAGGTCTTGCCTAACCTGAACTGATGATTCCTGGCTGTCCTGAGAAAGAGCTGTTCTTGTGGGGTGAGAGGATGGATTTTTTGGTGGCGGTGGTTATTTTTTAGACTGTTTTCTGTAGAGGGATTCAAGAAGAGAAACAAAACAAAACAAAACAAAACAAAACAAAACATACAAACAAAAAAAGCCAAAAGCATCAAGTGAAGGACCCCCCAAGGTGTGTAGTATCCCTGTGCCTCCTGTAAGCTGCCTTTCTCAGCACTTTACACTGGTAGCATCCCACCAGTATGGTACCCCATTCCTACAGGTCAATCCTCGTAGTTTTAGGCTCCAAAAAGCAGCTTTGAAGATCGCATCCCTCTCTATTGCTCTTATTGTATCTCTTTGATGTGACATACAAAATGGCCTGACTTTGGTGCTAGGAAATACAGTGATGCCATCATCCTGAGTGTCCCACCAGAAATGCCATCTTTTGTTCCGGAGTTTTTCAAGCAGAGCTTCATCCACATTTCTGTGGTGCAGCGTCCTTGCTGGCACTACAAGTTCCTCATGTCTCCCCATCCCCTGGTGCTTGTTCCTGCACTGCTCTGCCTGCCCTGTAGCTTCAGACAGACATCAAGAGTGTTCACAATCAAACCTGTGCCTCCAACTTCACCCACAAGTGCTGTTTTCTTGTGAGTTACCAAAGTGTTTGCAGGGAGGAATTGCAAAAAGTCACTGGTTACCACAGAGTCCTGAAGCTCTGTGAATTTTTGTCTAAGTGATTAATGTTCAATTCTACCCTTCATATTTCAATCCTGAAGTGAACACTGTGAGAAAACTGAGTTAATTTCAATTACTAGCATAAGGGTGAATATTATCTTGCAGGAGCATTAAGGTTACTTCTGTTTTGTGTATGTACCTTTAGGACATTTCATGCTAATGCCAGAAGGTATCCTGGAAGCTGGGTAAACTTGGTGCTCTTCATGTCACCAAACTTAATTTGAAGAAGCATTCTCTCTTAACTCCAAATAGCAGAAGTGTCTATTTAATTAATTTGTTTTTATCATCAGAAGCAAATTGAACTTCAAATTTCTGCTTTCTGAAGTTGGATCTGAAATACTTTCCAAGCTTAAGAAATCAAATTGTCATCTAAAAATAGGAAGAAAAATACTTTGTGTCCAACAATGCTTATTTATAAAGACTTTAAAAGCGGGGGAAAGAAGAAACAATGTAGTTTTTGTGACCTGAGCCTTTGGCACCCACCTAAACCCATTTCCATGCTGAGTCCATCCATTATACACTTTGTCAAATCTTTCATATAATCCCACTGTCTCTGGTCTTAATCTTAAAAAATTAGTCCTTTGTTTTGTATATTACTCTGGAGGATAAGGAATAGGAGACTGTCTGCAGTGTTGTCAAACCTGGGTGGGCATTTTAATGTGTCTTAGTGCATTTTTTTTATTGAGTAAGGGCATCTGCTCAGGGTGCACAAGTCCGTTGGGTGTCCAGTGTTTATAACCTCTTCTGGTGCTATCTCCAAATTCCTCCCCTTCTCCAAGGGAGTAGATTTCCCCACAATAACTTCTCTTCCACGCTCAGAAAAGCTGTCTTTGTGGGGCCACTGGAAAGGCAAACAGCTTCTCTGCTCATGGGCTGCCAGAGGGGTGAGTGCTCCTGCAGGGAGAAAGGCTTTTTGTTTTTTTTTTAGTAAATAATAGGAAAATTGCAATACCTCAGGCACCAGGGGTTGCCTGGCTGTTCTGCCAAGGGCAGATCATGCACACCAGGATGTACAATTGGGAAAGGAGTCTCTGAAAAGATTGAAATCTGTAGCTTATCCACTTCCATTATGATTTTAACCCACACTTTGTGAGTTTCCCTGTTTTCTGTAAAGGAGAACTTTGGTCGCTGACACTGCATGGAACTGCTTATTGCTTTGTGTTGATGCAATAAGCTACGTCAAGTCCCAGTCCATGTCTTTGCATCTCTCAGGAGAGCCAGACAAATTCAGCTGTCAAAATATCACGTTCTGGTGAGAAGGGAAAGGAAGACAACTTTAAGTCTTGGATTTGTTGAAACAGTGTGTCACCTATCCCCTCCATTTTAGCTCACGGTCTGAAGAGCCTCCCTATGCTCCCTGTGTTGCTGAAATTCTGAAAAAAATGCAGGACCTTAGACACTCTTATTTTAAGCTTAAATCAACATTCAGCTCACCCACATTATGCAACTAAGAGCTGCATTTCATAGCTTAGTAAGTTTGTATACCATTAACCTTTTTTCATCTAACTACATTCTTTTTTGTTTTTGCCTAATATCCGTAGTTCAGGGTTATGACTGCTGATACTCTATAACATGCCATAGAAAATATTTGTAATTGTGGTTGGATTGTTATGGAAGTGATAAAAGAAGAGGTTACTCTGTGTCAGCATCTGTCCAGAAAAGTAAAAGGTATCAGCTGGTTGCCTGCAAGTCTCTTGTCAACTCATTATACATTTATTTTTTACATAATTTATTTTCTGGGTTTTCCCCCCAGTAATGCTATCGTCATTGTGCCAGCTGAAAATATAAAGATATAAAATATCTGCAGGTGCAGCTGGTCCCTGGGATCATTGTAGGGCCTTTGTTTAACAACCTGCCTGTAACTTGGTCATGCAGTGCCAGCATTTTGGCCCCATATCCCTGTTTTTTTCCAGGAATGTCTGTTAGAGGATGGTTTGCTTTTTATGAGCCAGCTGATGGAAAAAAAAAAACAGAACTGCAGGCCATTTCCAGAGTGTATGTGAATATTGAGATTTAAGCCACAAAAAACCAAATCTTTTACAAGCTGCAGCAGCGGAGGCTCTCTGTGTTTTCACTGCATGAGGGCAGCTGAGGTGACACCACCAAGCTGGTGGTGTCCACCAAGAGTGGACAAAGCCTGGTGTGTTTATGGGCTTCAGCTCATGGGCTTCAGTTCATGGGATTTGGAGGAACATGGTGTTGGGTAAAGGTGTTTTCACTTGTTTAACTGGAGCAGGTTCTTTGGTTCCTGTGCACAGAAATTGCCTGTGCCTGTTTTTTGGTGGGTCCTCCCCACGCCTGTGTGATGTGATTACTCAGGGGACTGGGGTGATCAGGCTACAGATGCTCCTAACAGGCCTCTGCAATTACAGTACTTAAAAACTCAGCACTTCTGGCACCTCCTGTCCACCAAGCTGCAATGCCACAGCCTCAAGTGCTGCCTAAAACCACCAGAATCCTTAAGTGTTGCTGATGGTCCACCAGTCCCAATATGTCACCTTCATGAGTTTTCAGAGTCATTCTCCTCTACAGTAGTTTTTTGTCATTTTCCTCCAATTTTCAACCATTTCTAATTCAGGGACTTAAAGAGCAGGAGACATTTTCTATAAATTCAGTTCTATTATTAGATTATTCTTGTGTGACTTAATTCAATTTCCCCTTTGACTGAAGAAATTTTTATCATCCCTTGGAAAGTAGCTCCACTGTTCAAATAGCATTTGTGTGGGTAAAACTTGTGTTTATTTCATTTGCACCTGATTCTTACTAATTTCATCTGATGCCCCTGTTTCCTGCAATGAGCCAGTGATTTAGCATCAGATAGTACAGTGCAATCACACATTTTGAGACTTTTCAGCCTGGAAGGCTCCAGAATATTTTACAGACATTTATTTGGTACAAGTTACTCCATCACAAAATGTTCTCCTATAAAGTCTCTCTTTCTAATCCCTTGTATTCCTTAAATCTGACTTCTGGGACAAACACCTCTTAAAACATATTTTCTGTTAAGTAAAATATTTCTCATTTGTAGTGAATCAGAAAAGAAATTATTGAGGGATGTACTTGCATTGAGATTTTCAGCAGAAGCAGGGAGGAATTGTGGCCGGATTCAGCATAGGCAGGTCTACACCTACAAAGCCTGGGGCTGGCACAGGGTTGGTTGACCTCTCATTTGGCTCCCCAAAACCTCCTCACCTGCCTGGTATGGCATTGTTATGTGTTTGTGGCTGATTTCTAGCCTTATTCTGGCCACCTTTAACCACTGAGGTGATGCATTTCTTTCCTCCAGCCCTGTTGCTGGTTCCTGTGCAAGGGCTGTAACCTATCCTTGATCTCCAAAGGGCCTCCCTTTGGGCTGTGTGTGCTTTGGGTTGATGTGCAAAAGGCTGTACAGTGCCGGCAGCCCAGCTCCAGGGATTGATCCCCAGCCTTGGGGCAGCACTACCTTGTGGTCATGACTGGGGCCATTTTCCTGCATGGGTTTAACCCTGAGCATCCTGACCAGGCTCTATCCAGGGATCCCAGGAAATGGTTTCATCACTCAGCTCATGGAAAAAGTTTATCCTCACATCCTCTGTTTGCCCAAAGCTTGTCCAACAGGTAACCTGCAGGTTGTTTGGTTCTCATTCCCACTGCTGGGTCTGACATTGCTGAGGCCCAGGAGCAGCTCTTCATTTACCCATCCTTAGGCTGGTGTATCACCACGCTGGGGCCAGCAGAGAATGTGGGGACTTTTTCTCTTTGTCAGCTTCCCAGAGAGTTGGGAACCCACCAAAGCAGCTGCTGGTCCAGCATCTATCTGGGCTGGGTGTGCAATGACCATCCCTGGGACATATGCATATGGAGGTTAGGAAAGAGGAGGTGAGCCTGCTGTTAACTCTCCAGAGATGTGCTCTGTGTCACAGGCATTTTCCATAGGTGGGAAATTTACACAGAACAGAGATCAGGGGATTTACTGATAAACCGTAGGAAAAGGGAGAGCTGGTGAAATGAAGGCTTCTTATCACTGCATGATGTGGCATGCAACCCAGGATATAAATTATGGTTTTCACCAAGTACTACTGGAAAGCCCAGTCCTGAGAAGCAGAGGTAAAGCCCATGAAGCATGCTAAGCAGCTGTGAGCTTTTTAACTAAACTCAGGATAAGTGGCTCCGCAGATAACTGCTTAGCTTGAGTATCTGTCAGCTGTGGATGTCATTTGGGTGGGACATTGGAGGCTGAGAAAAGGGCTTATTTCTGTACTTTCTGGGATGTCCTCAGGGTGGCTGTGAGAGGCTGGATGCTAATGAGTTCAGCAGCTGCTGGGAGTGATGTTTTCCCACTGTCAGCATGGACGCTGTGTTACCAGGCTGGGTGTCTTTAAAATGAAGGATGCCTATGATGGATAACAAAACTCCTCCAGTCTTCGTGGGGTTTTTCTTCTTTCTCCCTTCTGAGATTTAAACCATGCTCTTACAATCTCTTTTAATTTTGTATGAGTATTTGACATCAGAGACATAAACTGCATCATTTTAAGCTCTTGGAAGCATTTCTTAGGTTTTCCTAATGCCCAGTATTGACCTTGCTAGTGGGTTGTTATCCCATGTGCCGTAGACACAGGCTGCTGTGCCAGCAGGAATCTGCAAAGCAAATCTCAGAGTGCCCATGTATAAAAAGTCTCTCCCTCATATGGCCATCCCTCTTGTGATTACACAGGATAAATAACCCTCTGTAGACCAGGTTTTCTGAGAGGTTCAGAGTCAGGCTGAATTATGTTTTCCCCCAAACAAGAGTTAACTTTTATTATTTCTAAAGATTCCAGTCTATTGCTAGAAAACTAATGCTAATAGTTTATCTTTCTCGAGGCAATATAATATTTTCTTTGCTATGTAACTTATCTTCCTGTGCAGTGAACAGATGTTCTCACTGGATTCCTCACATCTCTGAGGTCTTTTTCCTGGATGTTTTGCATTCAGTTAGAATTTATGAAAGTGTAGAAGCTCCTTCTGGGATGTGCTGCGTTTCTTTCCAGCAAGTTTCCCAGGGCATTGGGATGTCTGTTTGCTTTCTGGTGTCTCTTGGATTTGTGTGAATGCAGCTTTCCGGATCGCTTTGCCTGCGAAGGATCTTCCCACCTTATGCAGCTGGTAATTAACTTGCATTAATTATTATTAATAGCAAGGGCAGGTCATTATCCTACTATTTCACTTAATGTTGGAAACTGCCAGCATTTTTGTTTTGAATGTTTCTCTCTTTTTTTAACTTCTTTGCCCATAACATAATGTCAGAAATTACAATGAAACATTAAGTTTTACATCATAGTGCATGTGACATAATGAGAGGTGCTGGCTTGCTGGTCCTTAATCTTTCAGTTTTGATATGCCAGGGTTTTTTGCAGGCGTAAATATATGGCTGTCCCTCTGGATCAGTTTTAAGTTACTGCACTTTACTTGAAGTTGCAACTTTTTGAAGTTGAGCATCTGCCATCTGTACTATGACAGGCCTGACATGCCTGCGGTGCTCCATGAGCAACAGCCAGTACAGCTAATCCATGCCATTCCTCATACGCTTTTCCAGTTGAACATACACAAACAATTGGAGCAGAAACTTCAGCTTGGCAGTATTTTGGTAGTAGCTCTGTGTATGGGAGAAAGCAGTCTTCTGCTTTGGGATTACCTCATGGAAGAAGTCCTTTGTTTCCTTCCAGTTTGGCCCTAGAAATACATTTTGGTTTAGTTGGTGAATTTCTAAACGTGAAGCTCAGACAAATAGGTCAATGGCTTAGACAAATGAGTTCTAACAGTTATAGTTGTTCCGTGCAGCTTCATTATCATAGCTATGGAATAAAGAAAAACCCCATTTGTGTTTGTTTTGGTCTTATTTACAGCACATGCCGAGAACTAATTCTTAAACCTACTAATTTAAAATAAATGTTAAGCTCATGTGTTACAATCAATTTATCATTTTAGAGTGAAGAGGAGTTGCCTATCTTCCCAGTCTGTTTTCTCTTTGCCTCCCCTCATGTTATCTAGGGAAGAGTGTGATAAGTGTTAAGGAGATCATTTATCTACTCTAAAATATTAAGAAAACTTGGCAAAGGGAGACATGGGTTGCCTGCAGTGACTGCACACAGAGGACGTGCACTGGGCTGTCCCCCATCTCCCATTTTTTATCTCCCCTGGCTTTGCTGTTGCGGCCCATATCTATCAGATCATGAGCTTTAAAGCCATCATCTTTGGCACCTTTTGAGGCTCAGACTTTGCATTTCAGTTCTCAAAACTTCTCAGCACTTCTAAATCCCAATTTGGAGTCCAGAAGAGATGTGTGTGTTCAGTGCTGAGAAGACAGAATGCATCTGTGTCTAGTTCAGGAAAATGCTGCAGTACATCTTTTAGAAAGGAAACTATTTGGTTCAGGACTGGGTCTTTCAATCACATTTGACCATCTTGAATCCTTCTGGAGTTAACTACAGCTGCTGGGCGTCATTAGGCATATTGCTTTGGGCTAATCTCACAGGGATTTTGGTATTGCAGTGCCTGACTTCTAGGCACCTGGCTACCTAATGAATTCCAGATCCCAAAGTCAGACATCCAGAGACATCTAGGGAAAACAAAGGACCTGAATGAGGGAGCACCATGGAAGCCCATGAGATGGAGAGGCTGCCTGAGCAAGCCAGTGGTAAATTTTAAATTATGTTGCTCAATGCTGCGCTGTCTGCCTGGAGCCCTTTCCTGCAGCTTCTGGATTCTTCAGGATTGCAGGCACCTTGTTTTAATGGGGGAAATGGAAAGATACTTGTGATAAGCCCTTTTTGACAGTGAGGGCCTCAACTCGGGCACTGGATACATGGGCAGGAATGAGGTGCCCTTGCCCTTCTGCTGTGTGTCCCTGGGGCCAAACAGAAGAATTGGTGTGGGACTTGCAACCTTAATCCCTAAATGTATCTCAGCTTCAGTGGGAAGACTTGTCCAACTGCTTTTCAAAGGAAAGCCTCATGGATGCTGGATATCAGCAAGTCAACATATAGACACTTGGCCTGTGAAGCTGTTTTAGCGTAGCCATCTCCAGCACATAATACAGCCCAGTCAGTTCACAGGGCTGAAATACCTCAGCAAATAAAAAGCAGCCATGCTGGCAAACAGTCTTCAAAGGTAGCGAAATAATCCCTAAGGGGAGATCTGCTTTTGTGTGGAATTCCCCAGCAGACGGCTGGGAGATCTTAACAAACAAGGCCTTTTAAACTGCCATGTACTTTGAAGCCTGAGTGAGCATTCATTCATTCGGCACAAAAAGAAACAGAAGAGAGGGGGGGCAAGGGGTGGAAGGGCTTAGTCAAGGTGAAAATGAAGTTGGGTCTTTCCCCAAAGCCACTGTGGGTACAAATGAATTGCTTCACTGGAGGTAATAAAAGATATGTTATCCCACATTTAATAAAAAGCAACAGTGAAAATACAAAGAGCTCATTTCAGGCTCCAGTTATCTGACGTTTATTGCACACAGGCCTTTCTCCAGGACAGAGACCCAAGGAGTGCATTGCCCTTTGAAGTGTGGGCTGTGTGGCCACTTGCCCATTTGATGGTTTATGGCTAAATCTCCGTGATATGACCCACTTTCATCTTTCCAGTGGTGGCAGGGGCCACTGCAGAGGGGAGAGGGCAAGTAGGGTTCTGTATGTGCACTGGGGACAGGGCAAACTGGGGAGTGCTTCAGCCTTGGAGTGTAGGTAGAAAGGAGGATGCAGCATGAAACAGAGGCTGGGCTCGGGGAGATGCAGAGCACACACAGCTTTGAGAAGTCCTGCCAGAAGTGGCAGGACTGCAGAGACCACAGGTTTTTCAGTGAAAAGCACTGAGCAGGATTATTGTGGCATGAATGTCCGCTCTCTTTGACAAGGAATAACACAAACTGGTCCTAATATTTGCTTACCCTGCTAGTATTTTCAGCTCTTGTTACAAACCATTGAGCTATCTCTAGTAGTTAGATCATGGTGTTTGGAAAAACAAGTTTCTTGGCAGTGCACTTCCTGCTAACTAAGATACTAAACTCTATGTAAGAATCCCCGTGAACATCAACAAGCTTTGGACTGGGGCCATAGTCCACTTCCAGGCAGTAATAAGCTCTGCACATTTTTTATATCAAAAGCAATAATTTTACAGATAAGATGCAACAAAATGTCTGAGAAGTTTACCTTTGTAGTGCCATATAGGCAAAAAACTTCAGCTGACTTGAAAAACCATTATTTTTATGTTTTCTTGTATGAAACAGTAATGTAGTTTTAAACCTTATCTTACTTTTCCTTATGCTAAAGCTTTTTGCACCAGCCTCATGTTTGCCAGCAATCCCAAAATTTTCCAGCAAATGGAGTGGATTAAGATAGTCTTTTTTCAAGGAATTGTGTTGTGAACATTTTTAAAATAACATCTTTCTTTCCTCAAAAAGTAGATTGGTGTGCTGTGATATCATTGTGTGGTCATGACTTTGAGAAACAAACTTATTTATATTAATAAAAAAATATTTCTGTTGAAAGCGCTGTCAAAACAATCTCCAGGAAAGTCATTGTTGTGGACTGGAAAGAATGCTACTTCACATGTGTTTAATTATTGGGGGGAAAAAAATGAATCTTGTCTTGCATCACAAAAATCAATCTTCAATAACAGGAAATCCTGAGCCATTTATGCAGAGGTTCATCTTTCATTGTAACTGGCAATTGGTTCCAGCTTCTAAAACCTCTCTAATTCGTAACTGCTACAAGAGTACAGCCTCAGCTGTATTATAGACAGCAATGTATATGCTTGTGAGTCTGTTTTAATGCTGTAAATCAAAACCCCCAGCCAACAATGGAAATAACTTGTTGGTATGCAGAGATGCTCTGCTGCTTTTAGCTTATGTACACATATGTCAGTTGAAACAGTGAAAATGTCCAATTCATGAGCAAGAGGATGATTATTATCCTTCCTTCCTGTACCTGTGCATGCCCATGTCTACACGAGCAAAGAGAGTAAAAGTGAGGTCTGGGTTGCTGTTACTTGTTCCATCACAGCGCCCTGCATTCCCAGCTTTGGTGGAGGATATTTGTACAACACAGAGCAGGAGGAACAGCCTTTTTGCCAAAATGTTTTTGGGGTAGAAAGACAGCCAAGATGAGCATGAAGGACTTTGGGATAGTGCAAGGAAGCCACTCAAGAGTGTTGGTGGCATGTCACTAGTAAGCCCTTTCAAAGTTTTCTGTGCACACAACAGCAAAAGGATCAGCCAAGGGGCTACACAGCAGCTGCTGCTTCTCAAATGTAAGACACAGGATTTAAACCAAGACGGTGTAGGGTCTCCCTGATAGTGAGTAGCATCCGCCCTCTCATCAACCCTCTCATGTCTGCGTCTATACGACACCTTATTTATTGCTAATTCATGCAATGTCTGCATGACACCTTTTTGTAAACTCCAGAGGTCATTTAAGTAGGAAGTACCTTCAGCAGCTCTCACTTGGTATTCAGTGGTTCTTCAGCATACCATGGAAGTCTAACATTGATGCATGTATCTTGGCATCAATGCTTTCAATCTTGTCAGTGGGTTTACTGTATTCTTTTTGCATTCCTCTGTGTGTTCCTTGGTTTTCTCTTTCTGATAAGTTCTCTATAATGTGTGGGGATTTATTGTCCTCTAGTTTAGTTTAGTACCCGTCACAAACACAGAGATAGAATGCTTGCTTAAAAGAGTTCAAGATACAAAATTACTGGGATCCTGGCGTAGAAGAAATCTTGCTCAGGTAATCGAACCTCTCAAACAGAGCACTTAATTCCTGTCCAAAAGTTGTCAGGTGGCACCATTGCCCAGATGCCTGCAGTAGGATGGGGTGAGGCTCCCCAGCATGCTGTGTTTCTCATTTCACACAATCCTTCTGGCCCTGCACCACTTCATGATCCATTGCCACCAATTATCTTAAAACTACTTCTTGCTGCCCTAAAAATGTCACAAACTCTCCTTCATGACCATTTCCACATCTTCAAGACCAATTCCTACTGTCTATTTGTCAATATCTTTCCTGAATTCAGCTTTGGCTGCCTTGGAGAGACTTTGGGACAACCAGATCCTCCACCCTGATGTTAATCAGCACATTGAAGCACACAAGTAGGGGCTATCAGCTGGCCTGTGCATCCTGGGGGAATCTCTAGCTGTCCAAAATCCCCTCCTGGAACCCCTTTGCAGCAGTAGAATACTGTGCTGTGAAGCCAGCTAGCAGGTGGGTCAGGCCACAGATCACTTTCTGGGCTTTTGCCCTGCTGTGCAAAACCATAGTGGGGAGAACATGACCACCCTGGAAATTTATGGTGGGTCTGCAGCCAGTGCTCAGCTGTACCATGACTGCAGCTACAAGACAAGCTTGAATTTTATCCTTATATCAAAATTATAACTTAAATTCCATAGATTTTAGCCACCTGCTCTGCAGCCTGTGGATTGAAGGACTTCTTGCCAGAACCAAGGCAGATGTCTTCTTTATCACTGTTTGATAGCTGAAGATTAGAAGAGCAAGTAAAGTCACCCTCACAGGTGCAATCACACATTTTGAAACTTTTCAGCCTGGAAGGCTCCAGAATATTTTACAGATATTTATTTGGTAAAAGTTACTCCCTCACAAAAGGTTCTCCTATAAAGTCTCTGTTTCTAATCCCTTGTATTCCTTAAATCTGACTTCTGGGACAAACACCTCTTAAAACATATTTTCTGTTAAGTAAAATGTTTCTCATTTGTAATGAATTCAGAAAGAAATTATTGAGGGATGTACTTGCACTGAGATTTTCAGCAGAAGCAGGGAGGAATTGTGGCCAGATTCAGCATAGGCAGGTCTGCACCTACAAGCCACTCAAAGTGGCTCCAGGGCAGGATGATCTCTGACTATTTTCAGGTTCCTTATGAAAGGCTTGCACACTGCAAACCTTGTGCACACTGCTGTATGCTCTTCTACACTCCCTAAAATTCATGCTCTGTCTCAGCTGCCATTTTGATTTTGAAGGATCGTTTTCCATGTAAGGTTACATGATTCATGTACAGTTTCTCCTTCCTTTGCCTGACCCAGTTCCTCAACCTCAGTGTTTGCTTTTCATTTTCTCTGATGATATTTGTTCTGTATATTTAAAGAAGAGCATGACTGTCTTTTCTCTGTCTATCTGTGAAGGCATGCTCCTCATGCAAGGATTTCAAGAGAAGCAATCTTCTGCTTACCAAGACATCTTCTCTTCCTGCTCAGTTACCAAGGAGTTAATAGCCTGTGTCCAAATGCTGTCCTGCAGCTCCAGCATCAGAATCCACCACATCTCCAGGCCGATCAAACCATTGACTGGCACAACTTGGAGAGTGTTGTGGTTTGACATAGAAAAGAATTTTCTCGGGAGGAAGAGGGTCAAGCCAATCAGTGGTCAGGGTTGGATACTGGCATTTGGAGTTAAACTGCAGCTATAATGAGATCACAGCAGGGCTTGCCTGATGTCTTTATTCATCATTTAGCTACAGAGCCTCCTTTCTGATACTTGGATTCTGAGCCTGTTTACCCAGGGATTTATTGGTTTATCTGCTCTGTGAGTCACTGCCCTCTGTTTGGAAAGCAGATGTGTGATGCTGCCCTGTGGCGTTCTCAGAGCTGGGCAACGGGGTGGCTCCACATCGAGCTACACCAGCAGCTGGTGGCACTCAGCAGCTTAATGCATTTTAAATGCAAATGTTCACAAAACTACATCGCCTCGGGTCTCAAACTTCACACATGTCATCTCTCTATATTTACATATCATGACCAAAGGCATGGAGAGGCCTGGACTCTTGCCATATGAACTTACAAGATGAAATTGTCCTTTCATGAGCTAGATTGAAACCTGGATACAGGTTTTCAGTGTCACCAGTTATCTGGTTGATGCTCCTAATGGGTGGCATTTTTGGAGGGGTTTTGGAGGGCAGCATTACCATTCTGCCACGTTTGAAAACCAAACCAATAGTATGAGCATGGAGAAAAATGACTGCTTGCAGTGTGTAAATGAAGCATCGCTAGGTCAAAAATAACCCATGGAAACAGGACACTGTTATCTGCAGCATATGTAAAAGTAAATTACAGCAACCAATCTGGTCAAATCAGTGCTGAAGAATGCATGGATGGTTTCTCTGCTGAAATCAGTGGGCGAGCTCACGGGTAAATTACAGGCACTGAGAGTAGCAGGAAAACAGGCTTAAGTGTTTTGTTTGTAGGGAGAAAAAGAAATCTCACCTTATCCAGATTCTTCTGAATGAGATACCCATGTTTAAAAGCAAAGATTTGGCATTCAAGCATAAATTAATCTCTTAGACACTGCCACCAAAGCTACCTGAGTTATTTGGCTGTATCACAAGCCTGGCTGTGGTTTGGCAGCGCTTGTACATTCTCAGTCCTCTGGAGAGCAAGGCCTGTTGTTCATCCTGCTGGGAGCAAACCCAAAGGATCTGGGATTGTCTGAGCACTGCAAGTCAGGAGCAGAGACTAATTGTATTAAAGAGTTGACGAACAAATGTGTCAGAAAACAGGAAATAACAATACTTGGAGCATGCTATCACCTGATTTAAGGACTAAAATAAGAATTTTAAAATATTTTGTTGCCTGAAATGTTTCTGTGTAAGAAAACTTGAAATGCTCTTTAAAATATCTGGGATATTTTTCTATGGAAAATGTTATCAAAATTGACGCAGTCATGGAAAACACTTGAATTGCCGTTAATCAGCATTTTTCTTCTCCTGGATGGGTTGGCCTGGAGTTTTTGACCTAGCCTCTTCAAGTCAGAGACAAGCCACTTAAAAGGGAGTTCATGAGAAATAGTTTAAAAAATGGGATTTCATTTTCAATGGATGTGCATGTATATAGATTTATTTGTGTGACACTGGGATCGGAGTACTTCAAAAATTTGTAGAGCTGAATTAATTTGCTTTATGGTATAGCACAGAATAAAATCTCACTTCCTTGTGGAGCACAATTACAGAAAATAGTTCAAGAAACCCCATCCTCTCAGTTATTATCTGTGACATGATTGTGTATGTATCATTTATTTTGGGAGTAATAACCTTGTTGGGATCAAGTCAGAGATAGCACAGTGGTTAGAGGAGACTCTGGAAGATGGCAGGAAGGAATGGCTTGGAATAAAACAGGTTGCACAGCACCACAGCAAAGCTCCAAAGCAGGAGTCTGTGCATGAACCCTGCCTGCCCGACTGAGATTAATCCAAGATCTCAGCATCAACAAAGTTCTAATAATAATTTTCCTGGGAGCCTGGAACACACCATTGTTGAACATAAAGGAAGGAAAAGTAAATAAAATAACTCCTATTGTAGCTATTTTTAAATGCTCTATCTGGAATGCTGCTTTTCAAAAATGCTCTCTTTTGGATTTTTGCATGCATGTGAACTCCAGCACTTTTATAGGGGTGTGGTTTAATCAAAAAATTGGTAAGGTAATAGGGATAATCCCTTTCCTTCTGTAATTCTACTGGTAATAACTTAATTATGTCGAGGATAGCTGTTTTATTGCATAGTAAGTAAGGCATTAATAAGTCCCTGAACATCCTGCTGGATTGTGAACTTCCACAGTGCATGTAAGGATTTGGTTTTTTTTTTACTCTTTGTGGTACATGTTTGGAAGCAGTGGTGGTTCTGACAGCTGTGTTAAGAATTCTTCAGATGAGATAGGTAGGTGTATTAAAATTGCACCCTACAGTCTTTGAAAACAAAGATTGTCCACGGCATTACTGGCCTGTATCACACTTTTTGAGGTGTATCAGAAACTCTTGATGGGTGGCAGCTAGAGACACAATAAAGTAGCATTTTTGGCGACTTCTGACATGATTGAAATAGTCTGTGAGTTAATGAGAAGCCCAATCCTTTTTTATTTACTATTTTTCCTCTGTTATTTATAAAACATCACAGATACATAAATATCCTGCAAGAGAAGCTTATTGCAACCTGTTTAAAATAGTTATTTTTGCTGTGTACAAGCCGTATTTTCTGGATACTCAAAACTGAATTTGCTGTCCAGATTTGGCCCAGTGCTTATAGGAAGATTTATGCTGGCAAATGCAGATAAATGCATGTCTCTTGAGTGCCTGTACTGCTTGACCTTGGGCTATAATGCACCTTTGCTTGGAGTTCCCTCAGGGATGCTGCTAGATGGGACTTCTGATTGATACTGCTGAATTTTACAAAACTGAAGCATCTCCATCACAAGTGGTGCAGTAAAGCTGCCATGGAACACACGATATTAAATGGATTACCAAAGAGCCTTCCTGCTGGCTGCGGTGCTCGCCTGCCTACCTCCTGGAAACAAGCACAAGAACATTTTTTTGGGAAGGGAAAAGAACAGAGTGTTTCCAGTGAAGTATCATAATTTGTCCCCTAAGGGTTCATTGAAGAATATTCTTTGGAGTAATTATTTTTCATTGGGATAAGAAAGGCTGTAGAATTTTAGATATTGTGTGTGTTCTGGAAAAACCCCAGCTAGTGAACAAACTTTCTTTTCTCTTCGTGGCAAAAGCTTATTATTCACAGCAAAGAATTCAGCCTGACAAGAAACTCAGATCTGACTTACATTTTAATAGCCCCCCTCCTCCTGCCCTCTGCTCTAATCTGGCAGACTTTCATGTTTCTTGCAAAGATTTTCATTTTACCACAAGTGTAATTTCAAGATGCAATAACATTGTTCTCTTTATTGGGTTGTTTTTGGTTGTTGCTTAGCTAGCAACCCAGGCTGGCACTTCTGGTCCCTGATGTGACTCACACCGGAGGAATGCCCGGGCTAGATTTGCCCCAGGCAAGCAGTGGCTTTCCAACCTTGCTGGGTCAATGCAAGGTGTATTTGTATCCCTTGCATACCCTCTGCATACTGGCAGTTGTCTTCCATGGATAAAGGACAGCAGGAGAAAAATACTTTCAGTGTTGGAGGAACACTTAACCTTTTGAATCAGAAAGTAAGGTAGAAATTAAAGTGAAAAGAGATCCATTTGTCTTGTATTTCCATGGGTGCAGAGGTGAAGTGGGCAACCTGGCAGCGCCAGAATGCTGAACATTGAAGGGCAAGGGTGGGCGAGTGCCTGTGCCTTCCTGCCTGCCCACAGTTCCCCACCACTCCTCTCCCATCAGAGCAGCTTTGGGCTGCCTCTGTCCTTGCACAAACACAAGGCCTTGCTGGCATGTCACCCTCAATTACGGCCATGCAGCCCATGGTCTGCGCTCATTAATCACTGCAGGGAGGAATGCTGGGGAGGCAGCTGTGCAGTTCTCTCTCTTGTGTCCTTGCTGATACAAGGTCTTCTCACATTCTGGTATTAAAAACATGACTCCCTCTTTATTACTGTCTGCAGACAGGGCGCAGCTGCAGCCAGCAGCACCAGTTGTCCTGAAGCTCAAACAGGCACAGACTTCCACTGTCCGTTCCACATTTGTGGGTGCAGAGGACAAGCCAAGTGGAGATGTGTTTCCTATAGCACAGCAGTCATGGGCATCCCAGCCAGTGGCACAGGCATAGAGAAAGCTGAGGTGAAAGTCTCAAAGAAGATACAGGTTTCTGCGGCTTAATAAAAACAAGTAGAGGTGAGCTCTGTGCAGGACCCCAAAGATGGGTGAACAGCAGTGTGTCCCCTCCACCCCACCATGGCTTGAGACACTCATCTCCCTGCAAGATTAGGCCCTGCAGCTAGTAAACACAGACAATAAGTCTTGGGTTTCCCCCCCCCCGCTTCCTCTAGTGTTTTCACTGCCAAGCCCAAACTTTATGTGCAACAGATGGAACCAGTCTGCAAACTCATAGAGCCTGCTCATCTCCCAGTCTTGACCTTTGCATGTAGAAAATGGCAGGGAATTCATATGAGCTATTTTAGCAATCTCTGGCAGCTTGATTGATTTTTAAGAGCTGAAAAACATGTTTTGCATTTAAAGCAGAGTTCATTAGAATAGCTGGGGTTGCTTAGCATTGCAGTAATGTGTTTAAAAAGAAAACTAAAGAGAAACCTAATAGTATAGCTGGCTTTCTGTGTTTGCCAGAGATTTGAGAAATTTATTAAATAATGTTTCAGCACAGAGTCAAATAGAGGAACTGATTAAAACTCACTTTGGAGTAGTTGCCATGTTACTGAGCTTTTAAAGAAAAAAGAAACAGGGGTAGCTGTAACCTTGAAATATCATCAATGTGAGAGCTTCCTGTCCTGCAGTTTATGTTTCCCCTGTTATCCAACAGCATGAAGGGAAAGGAGATGGGGAGCAATGCCTGACAATATTCTGTGTGCAAGTATGTGAAGAAGAGAGGGAAGAAAAGGCACTGCAATGTACCAGGAGGTACCCAGGGCTGCAGACCCCACACATGATGGTTGCACAGAAAAGGAAGGTCCTTCATGGAGGTGGTGGATGGATGAGGCCATGCCAGAACATCTCTGGACAAGGCATCCCTAGAAGTGGTGTCTGCCCAGCAGAGAAGGTGGGGCAGAAGATGAAATTCTCTTTCATCTCCCTTCTCTCCTCTCACAGAGAAGATCAAGAGGTGTTTTTCTCTACAACCCTTTGCTTTTTGGAATGCTGGAGAAGAGCACGTGGACATAAAGCAAGGGCTGCAGAAGGCAAAGCTGGGGGAGAGCTGGAGCTCACCTTCCAGTTCTTTCTGGTGCAAAAAATATTTTAAGCTGTCTTCTCAGTTGATGCCTGGCTTGGGACTTTGGTTTGCATTTACTGTAGTAGGGACCACTCACAGCTAGTGGGAACCTGGTTTCAAACACTGAACAGCACAAAAACTGAAAAAGCAGCCTGTTTTGAGCGCAAACCACTCCACAGTAAGTAGAGATTTTTGGTTGGGTGTTTTTTTGTGTCTTAATCGCCCTGCATTTCATCTCACTACCTGGCAAAGAAAGGAGGAAACTCTACAGATTTCACAGAACCTGCTTATTTTTGTGTGTATATAGAAGAGTGTGTGCCTAGCTCAATATGTAAAATTTGCAATATAAAATGAAATATTAGAAAACAGCTCTTGGGCAACACATTCATTTTTTTCAGCTGATACAACCCTAATTCTGACTGAGCAGTCATGTTTTGACTTTTGTGCGAAATACAGGGTTTTTAATCCTGTAATCTGTCCTCTTGGCTCCAGTTGCTGATCTCCAATCTGAGTCCTATAAAATGGGTTTTGGAAATGTATACATGCTGGGAAATTTTCTTTATCTCTCATAGCAATAATACTTTCAAAAAATGCCATAACACAGATAAGTACATGCTGCACATGAATCTGTCCTTAGCTGACATGTGGGTTTGAAGTGTTTTCTTAGCCCCTTGGTAAGATCACTTCCAGTGTTTCCTTTGTACCTCTTTGTGCTTGCATCAGTCAAGAATTTATTGTGAAAGGTGAAATGTCTCTTTCAAAAATACAAAACCACAGATCTCCAGTCAAATGCTACAGGGAAATCTGCAAGTTCCAGCAGACCATATAACTGAAGAAGTGAATGAATCATCTGAACTCAGTGAACGGATTTTCTGGTCACTCCTGGGGTCTTTCTCATCTGCACTGGGTTACTTATTGTGAGTTCTTCCCGCCTCCTGTCTGATGCTGCTGTAGTCACAAATGTCCAGCAGTGAGGCAGCTGCCTGTGTGAGGACCAGCAGCGACTGGCAGCACTGTTACCTCCTTCTTTCCTCCCACCGATGAACCCTGTCTTGTTTGTCCTGGTCCTTTCTGAGCTTTACTTTCATCCTGTGCAACAAATAGAACTATCTTGCAAGGTATTTTCAGCTTTGAGAAAAAAACAGCAGTTCCTGTCCGGTGCAGCACTTTCAGCCTGCACTGTGTTATGGATGCCACCGTGTCTCCTGCAGGCTGCTGGGATCTCTAAAGAGCCTCTAACCCCTTGGAAGAGAAGAAATAATAAGCAGCACCAGGAACTAGAAACCTGATGGTTGTGGCACTGCTGCTACCTCTGGGGTTAATGTATTTTATCTGTTTTTTAAATCTGAAGGGCAGCCTCAGAGCTGCTCTGTTTTCTTTGGCTGCTGTGTTGTCACAGAGCTGTGCTTCTCACTAGCATTCCCCCCAGCCTTGTTAGTCTTTTGGGTCTAATGCTTTTGTCAAATGCTTCTTCACTGCTGATATTTATGTGGGCCAGGATGTGCTTAGGAGAGGCCCATCAAGATTTATATCCTATCATCTAAAGCATGTTTTTGGAAATAACAGCATAATTAACAAGGAAAACAACTCCCTTCTGCAACAAGCCAGCTTATCATGATGGTTAGCACAGTGACCAGCAGCCACTGGTGAAATTTCAGCTCTTGAAAAATGACTGCAATATTTTTGATGTAAGGAAAGTTTGGCATGTACCTCCACTCAATCATCAGAAATATGTTGGGGCATAACCAGTGCTTAGCTGGAAAAGGGTGTCAGTACAGGCATTAGCTCCTTGAGTTATTTGCTTTTGGATGGTGCTTTAAGGATTATTTCCTGGTTTTGGTTTCTGAATGTGATGCTGCTAAAAATATCAGGAGTTTTCTTGGAATTTACAGAAATTTACATGTTGAGTTCTCAAGTGAAAGCTGAAAGTTGCAAATTACTTGGGAAAAACAGCAGTATCTTGGGGATCTGAGCTGACTGGGGTCTGGGGTTGGGCAAGCAATGATTGCAGTGGTTTGTCAGTCACTTCAATGTGAGCATTTGCCACAAGAAGTGCTGGTCAAAGAGAATGCTGTGAATTGCAGGCACCACTGCTTCTGTCTGCACCACAGTGCTCAGCAGCATGTGGTCACTGATTTGCTGGGCTGTTTTGTTTCCCTACGGACCAAGACCAGTGACTGTGGCTGTCAGGAGGCCATGGCTGTGTTTGAGGTTAAGGGCTTCAACAAGCGCCTGCTCTTTTTGCATGCGGTGATCTGGAGTAGGGAGGTCCCTACTGATGTGGGGGCTTTGCAGTGAGCCTTTTCATCATGCTCACCCCCGTGGAAACCCGTGAGAATCGTGTTGCAGGGCTGTGCAATCGGGTGCTTCGCTGTGTGGGTACAAGAGTGTCTCTCTCTGGAGTTTTTCCAAGGAGAACAAGGACTTGCCTGTTTTCTTACACATTTAACTGTGCCTCTGACTGAATGTCCTGTGTCAGTGCACACTGCTGCCTCCTTTTCAGAGTTGATGAGAAAGGCCTTCTGACCCAGACCTTGGTGTTGGTCTTTAGAGGCTGTCTCTTATTCCCTGCATGAGCATTACTCAATGTGGCAAAGCCACTACCGCATGATGTTTTCTCAGTTGCATTGGAACTCCTGGCTGGTTTTTAGACTTTCTGCTGACCCTACATTTTTATGGGTACCATGTCAAACGCAGACGGGGGTTTGGAGGAGCCCAGCCCTGGAGTTGTTCCATGTTCCAACAGCCAGAATAGAGGTGCAGAAGCCTCTGGATGGAATCTACTCCATAGCTCCAAAGCATTAAGAGCCATGTAATTAAGGCTTGTTGCTTGTAGAAGTGCTGGTTTATCCAGCTGTATCTGTCTAAGTGCACATGTGCAGCATATGCTGACCCCTGTGGGCCCCCTCTTGTGCAGTCCTTTAGAGCAAATCCAAACCTGACCCATGCTTCAGCTGGGATGAAGTACAAACTGAAGTCCAGGCATTGCATGGAACATCTGCTGGTACAATCAACACTGCAACAGCCTCCTCAATCCGCATTTACTTAGCACCTCTAGGCTGAATTATGAAATGTGGAGAATCCCATCACATACTTCACACATTTCCTGTTGACAGTGATGCCGTGGAAGCAGGCTGGTATCCATCCCCAATGGAACATTCGTGTCAAGGTTTCATTCCAGAAAAATCATTTGGGTTGTTCTGTAAACTTCACTGAGCTGATCTGTAACCTTTTGTCCAGCTGTGCCAGGGATATGTAACGCAGCTGGGGGGAGGCCTGATCCCCTCCCTGCACTTCAGAGCACTCTCCAGGTCAGTATGATCCAGGAATGCAGTTGTAATCCTCGTTTGGTTAGAGACCATTTAGCTTGCTGTGTAACACTGTAATTACTGCTTCTTTCACAAGAGAGAGATAATGGCTATGTGGTTTTCCTTTCAGATTTGGGTATTGGGTTCCATTTACAAGTGGTTCTTGTAAACAGAGTCTCCCTGCTTCATTTTGTTGAAAAGCTTCTTGTCATAACACTTGTGGGGCTGCTTTATCTTGCTTTCAAACTAGCCCAGGTATCTGGCTAGGCTGAGAGTAAGCTGCTCTTCCTCAGCATTCCTGCTTGCAGCAAGAGCTTCAAAACTTATGACCAAAGGAAATGACCTCAAGTTGCACCAGGGGAGGATTAGTTTGGATAGTAGGAAAAATTTCTTCAACAAAAGGGTTGTCAAACACTGGAACAGGCTGCCCAGGAAAGTGGTAGAGTCATTGTCCCCGGAGGCATTTAAAGACAGGTGAATGTGGCACTCCGGGACATGTTTGGCAGCGGTTTGACAGGACTGGGTTAATAGTTGGACTCAATAACCTGAGAGGGTGTTTTTGTATGAGCTTAGATAAAACACTGGGAGGTGACAGGACAAAAGCAGCACAAGGCAGGATTGGTGCTGTGCCTACCAACCATCTGCAGCTGGCAGCATCTCTGCCTATCTGTGACAGTGGGGACAGGCAGGTTTCTACCCGTAGGGCTTAGCTAGCCCTAGCCCTTCCTCATGGATTTGTCTGAGTCCTGTATGAACCTCCTTCATCCTCCAGCCTCCAACTCACCCCAAATGTTGCAGCTTAGTGTTGCATAAAAAAGTACTTGTTACCTGTTTTCTTTAATTCTACTGCCTCATCATTTCCTTGGGTTACCTTTGGACTTTATGAAGTGAGACCTGGTACAGCAATGCTCCTTATCTGCCTGCTCTCCACCATTCTGGAGTTTCAGCCCATTGTTCCACCTCCCTTTTGCCGTCTTTTACATTTTTTTTTTTTTCACTGAAAACTTCTTGCCTTATTTGCAAATTTTCTTTGTGGAGTTCCATGCTTTTGAACATTCCTTTCCTTTTTCTCCAGACATCTGAAGATCTCTCCCCTACTGTAGGATCTGTCTCTATGAGTGTCTTCTGGTGAGCTCTTTGAGAGCTGGTGATGCACTCACTTTGTTTACAATTGCTTTCAGGTGTTTTGTCCCAGTCTTGTAGATCATGGGAGCACCTTTTACTTGCCTGCAAGCTAGTGGGTTACAGACCATCAACCCCATTGTTTCTTTAGGGGCTGCAGTGAAGGAAGGGCTGCTGGAGCTGGGTGATGCTGTGTGCAGGACATGCAGCAGCCAAGAGGTGAGGATGGGGTACCTAGGATTAGCCCATCTCTTAGGCTATCCCAGTGTAATGGCTCTCTCTTCTGGCTGGGAAAAACTGCTGGCTCCAAATGTATTGGTGGCAAGGGAAGCAGGTTCCTGCAAGGAGGGAGCAGCTCTGGGGTGTCACCCCAGTCACAGGGCTGCCTCATTGTTCTCCTGCTTTTATAAGACAGTGCCATTCTAGCTACTTTGGAAATTCTAAAGCAAAGAAAGTGGGTTATTACCTTATTGTCTTGCAGCAGGGAGATGCTGAATTTCCCTACAAATCAAAGCCTGCCTTTTCAGGTCATCTTGCATGTGTTTTTGGGCTTTCAGTGGAACAGAAAGTTTAAATGTCACCTTTTTTTAATATTGTTTCCCCCACACCAGACCTATTTCCTCACTTTCCTTTCTGCTTGTTGGCTTGCAGAGACAAATCCAGTTGGCTGATGTGGGGAAGGCAGATGGGGTCATGCAGCACCTTCTCATGTTGGTGTAGTTGCAAAGCTCTCCCTGCACGCCCAGAGCACATGGGCTAACTCAGGCTCTATGAATGCGGTGGAATTCTGGCCGTGATTCCTCATCCATGTAAATAGCTCAGATTTTTGTACGCCCTGCTACATCCAGGACAGGCGGGTCTCCAGGGCACCGTGTGTACAGTGCAGTCCAGCACCACAGTGATGGTTTTGTTCTTAACCATGCTGAAAATCCCATTGTGTTATGTAAGTGTTTTGGCCATGCCTATGTGCTTTCATGTGAAATAGTGCCATTCTCTTGTCTTCCTTCTCTGAACTAGACATGCCTACATCAAAATCTGGTTGCTGAGTGAGAAGTCATTACTGTTTCAAGAGATGATCTTCAGTGCATTGCTGGCTGATGCATTTGTTCTCTCCTCCTGTGTTTCTAAGTAGCAAAGAATGTATAACTAAATAATGATTTGGGGGGCAGAAATTGGTAATGGAAAAAATAACTTGAACAAGATTAGATTAAAAAAGCACCATTTGGATTCAAACTCATGGGTTACAAGCATTTCCTGCAGGCCAGTGGGAATTGGAAAACTGTCTTTGTGGGTCTTTGAAATCTTAAACATTTCAAAAGTGAGACAATCTCTGTGCCTGTTAGAAAAACATTAGACAGTAATTAAGCTGTATTTTATCAAACTGCTTTTTTAGGTAGTACAACCAGCAGAACAAAATCCAGCCCTGAGTTTACAGATAGGCGGCAGCACAAGTGTAATTTCTTTTATGTTGACGTGGTGTTGCATAGGTTACTACATTTTTAACTTGCTGATTTTGAATCCATACAGGGATTACTCTGATGTCTTAATAAGCCATGTTGACTAGAGGAGATTAACCCCTACTATTAGAAGTTGAGCTAAATCTCTGGTGAAGGCAACAAGCTGACCCAAAAATCTGTGCCACTGGTAAAGTCTGTGGCTAACTTGCTAAATGGCAAAATGCTTCCTCTTCCGGGACTTAAAACAGACCTGCTCTGAGAAGGAGTGCTTATCAGACCTGTTTTCCCCTAACTGGTTGAATGATGGACTACAGCTGCTGCGACCAGGACCCCTGGTGTGCTGGGATGAGGGGGATGAGTTGGGCAATGCTGGATATGAACCCCCAGCCTCAGCAGCTGGCGATGAGGATGAGGAGGCTGTGAGCATTCCTGGGTGCTCCTACCTGAGCTTCAAACTCACTGAGCCTGCCTGGACATGCCATCATCAGAGGGGTGAGACTGAACCAGAGAGAAACAGATGCAAAGGCTGAAGTGAACTGCAAAGAAACCCCAAACAATGCAAACTGGGCTTCCTCCAAAACACTAGTGCTTAGGGGCTTGGAGTTTCCTTTTTGCCTTTGTGAAGCACTCACTCAAGACTGATCAGCAAACATCACTTTTTGGTGAGGAACTGGAAAACCTTGGCCCTCAGGTCCATCTTATATTTTTCTTAGAATCGGTCATTTCCTGAAACAATGCTGTAGTTTGGTCTGTCCCCTGTCCTCCTCCAGTGAACTGTTTGTCATCCCAATAAAGGAAATTACTCAGCTCAAAGCCCAGGCATCCTTGAGGCCAGAGGAAGAGTCATGAGGTTTGCTGCAGCTCTTCAGCCTGGGGAATGCACTCTCAGATCCACTGGGTCCAGACTGGTGCTTGCAGTCATGCTTAGTTGCTAATTAGCTCCTCCAGCTCTTTCTCTGGGAATCACGATAATGAACATAAAGAACTGTTTATTCTAAATGAGACTTCCCAAGGGTAACAGACTCCTCAGTGGCTGTAGCAATGGAAGGCAGGCCTGAGGAAACACCAGGGTGCTGTGGTTTTTGGCAGCAGTTGATAAACATTTCTTCGTGCATGGAGCAGAGCATGTAATTTACTGCCCAGCTCTAATAAGAGCAGATTTGGCTGTTTTGCTGTTCTTTTCCATTGCTGTCAAAATGCAATAGCTAAATCCCTCAGTTTCTAAATGAGAAACTGAGCAGCTGACATTTTTGTAGGTAGCAGCATAAAACTTACTGGACTCTCTGTGGAAAGTGAATTCATCAACTTTATAAGATCTCATATGTTCTCTTGACTGCTTTATCACTCATGGAGGGGCAGACCAGTCCTGCCCATCCTTCCATAGAGGACAGTTGTTGTGGGATCAGAAAACACCTAAACAGTTGCACATCTTTCAAGCACAGGAGGCTTCAGCTGGACTTTGTGCTGGCTTTGCATTGCATAGGTGAAAATAAAAGGGGATGATTTCAAGGCATGAGCTTACTCCTCAAGCTTTCATTCCTCAGTAGCATTTACTCCAAAGATCATCCTCTGGCTGGAACTAATCATAGTGGCTGCTTACTGGAATGTGGTGATAACAATAAAAGCAAAATAAAAGTCCTATTGTCCCTGTTTTATCCCCAAAGCCATAGAACAAGGAAATATATCAGCACAGAGCAATGCCTGGGTAGTGTGATTGGATTCAGGCAGCTGCCCCACTTCCAGGCCCAAACTAGCATGTTCAAAACTGACTTGGACACCTTTGAGCACTACTGCACTATAGTGTGTGTGAACAGTGAATTGAATTAATGAAAATTGAGAGAGTCGAGCTGTGTGGCAGTGAGGTCAGTACTCATGTCATCAGGTAGTGAACAGAGCAGTGCTTGAAGCTTCCTGGCACAAGCTGTTGGAGAAGAATCAGGCTAGTTAGGGTCTGTGCTTCAGGGTGGAGCACCCTCAGCTTAAGTGGTTGATTCATGGACCCTGACATAGGTATATACACTCTGCACTGGGCTAAAAAAAATCCAGACATAATGACCAGAGAGACAATTCCCATCATTCTTCACCCCAGCCTGTGTTTTACAGTTTTCCCCCCTTAAACCTCCACCAGCACTCTTGGATGGTGCAGAGTCCCCTCTCAGGGCTGGCACTGAGCTGCTGTTGCAGCCCATGGTGTCTCAATGTGGTGCTCTGACCCCATCTTCTGCAGTACTGCATCATTAAAACATTCTGGCAGATGGAGTAGTTAAGTTGGACATTGGCTGAAAAAGTACGGGCAGACAAGCATAATCTCTGATGGCTTCAAGCAGCACTGAAAGGGAGTTTGGTGTGCAGGGAACGGTGATCAAATAAAGACACCATTGCACATGACAGTGACCTTGTGAACATGCAAAGGGTTTTGGCACTCACAGCTTAGGAAATGCCAGCGTTAACCACATACCAGCATATTTTTCACTGGGTTTCTGTGATTCAGCATTTAATTACATGATTGTAGTCTGGAGGTTTTTTCCCATCTCCATTTCTGGAAGGGTTTCTTGAGAGGTCCAAATACAATGATGTTTTAGTATTGCACTCTTCCTGGCTTACAAAACAGCTGAATCCATAGGGAGAGTCAGAGGAGCTGCACAGCTGAGGGAACAGCTGCCCTTGTCTGCAGCTCTGCAAATAGAACTCCCCTAAGAGCTCCTTGAAGGCTGACCCGTCTCTGGGGGAGCTCAGGGTTCACAATGCCTGGCTGTCAAACCACAGGCACATGCCCAGCCTCTCACATGGGGTGATGCGTCTGTGCATAGGGGTGCTCAGTGTTGAGGAGGTACCTCTGTGGGGTCTTCCCACTCCAGAAAGGACATGGCTGGAGACTATCAGCAGAGTGGGCAAGGAGGCTACCTCCTCCTCTTGGTTTTGGTGCAAATTTCATCATTTCATGGCCTTTGACCACCTTCCCTAGGAGTGAAGCTCTGAAAGATTTTAAAGAAATTATATAGCTCTGGTAAAAACTAGGGCATTAAAGCCCAGGTTTTCTCTGCTTACAAGTCTCAATCAAGGGCTTAGGAGTTTTACCATGCCACTGCCAGGCTGAGACACTCTCCAGAAGCATCTGTCCCTCCTGAGGAATACAGAGGCACGTGTACTTGAATATATTTGTCCCTGTGCATGCTGACATAGGGGTCTTGATATGAAATTCAGCTATTTCAGAGGAAATTGTGTACAGTTATAATAAGGAATGTGATGGCTTTAATTTTCCTGCATTCACAATGTGCTAACATGTAGAACTCTGTCCTGGTCCTTACATCCTGTTACAGCTGAAAATATATTCAGTCAGAAATTATTTTTCTGGTCAGGGTTTGCATAAGGATTTGGGATTCTGGTTCATGATAGGCACATTTTGATGTCAATCCAGTGTAAGCACCAATACTTTTGTTCTGTGAAAGAAAATTATTGGTGTTTATTTGGTAGCAATCTAAGAAATTAGAATCATAGAGTTATCAAAGTGGGAAGAAAAAAAATCTGAGTAAGGAGCTATCAATTTTCTTTATGTTAAACTTAGTTGCTATTTGCAGCATTCATACCCTAGTGGTTAACATCATGGAAGTAAAAAACATATTATTACTACTACCACTACTAATTAAGAGTGTGGAAAGGTCCAGAAATCCAAGCCAGAGAAAAATAATAGAGACATATTTCTAAATGAATGTGTACATTTTATTTTGTGCCAGCAAACACCACACAAGTTCTGAGTAGAAGCTCCAAGCTCTGTGTGCAAACAGGAGAGTGTGATGCTGTTTTCAGGTTATGAACCCACTCACACATGATGGCAATCATTACTGCAGAGCTCCAGTGCACTGGCTTTTGCTGGATCCTTAAAAGAATTAACAGAACTATGGCTTGGGGTTACCTAATGTCCTGGGATTTAATTGTTTCTCAGTGTCATGCATTGCTTCAGGATCTCTACGTTACTAAACATTGCGCATTTTTCTTCTGCTTGCAATAGAATCTAAAACTTCACTTATAATGAACTATTCTGCTTAACATTGGGCCTTAACTTTCATTCAATTTTTATTATTGCACTTTAGGAGATCCATCCACAGAAGAGTCAATGTGAGCAACAATAAAAAGCTCAAGTTAAATTTATTCTGAGTTATTATCTGCAATTGTGACAGATAATAGATACTGGATTTCTGTTAGTTTGTGATTCATTTAAATAAAAACCATATGTCTGAAGTCAGCGCCTTTGAGATAAGTCAGACATCTGGCTGATATTCCACGTTTGGGAATGTAAATGATGCAGATGGTGAGATTGTAATACACACTGTGCCCATTGGGCTGTAACACTGATGAACAAGCACTTCATTAGTAGAAAAGGTGGGAAAAACTTCGAAACCAAAATGAAATTTCTCAAGGAATGCACTCAATATTGATTTCATTTTGCAGCTTGCACTCTTGGGTTTGAGGGAGTCTGCTTTACACCAGATGTCAAACCTTTATTTTGGATATGTCAGAGTGAGCCAGTTATATTATAGAGCTTTCAAACAGCCTTACAGAATCAGACTGATATCTCAGCCAGTAAAAATGTTGAGTTTTCTTCCTTGGAGTGTCTCAGAAATAAAAAACAACTTGTGAATAGAGGAGGAAAAAAAAACAGCTAGTTTGTTTTATTCTGCATAAAATACTACCTCTACAAAAGTATTCTGGTGCAAACAGTGCACTCAAAGACAACACACAAATATGACATGTAGATAAATTGGCGGTAATGTAGAAGCAATACAAAGAGACACAAAATGTATATTCTAAGAGGAACAGAAACACAAAATGGATGTTCTGAGGTATGAATCTAGCAATTATAATCTTGTTTTTACTGATACTGATTTAGTCTCAGGTCTAAATTTAGAATTGTCTTTATAGGCTAGCACAAACAGATGTCTTGGGTGTACAGTGTGTTTACCTGCAAGCCCTTTTTTTGGACACAACTTGCACTTTCCAGGAAGAGCTAAATTTTACTCATGGAGAGCCAAAGTGACTGTCACCCACAGTTACACCAGTCACGATAAGTAGCAGTTGTGTAACTTTAGTGTTAACAACAACAAATTATCAGGCTTATGGTGGCATTCCAGTGAGGGCTGTGCAGGTAGGTTCAGGTCCTACCACAAGGACCATCCTTCCGTATATTTCTTAGGTATGAACAGGCATTATAGTAGCAAGATATTTATGCTGTAATACCTGAAATGTACTAATGGTAAAGGAAGAACTAGAAGTGTGGCACTGAGCATTGCCAAGAAACAGCAGCCTGACCCAGACCACCAAAATTAGCCATCAAAAAAGTGAAATTGTGAGAGAAATACCAAAAGCCGATGGCAGAGTAATGGGGAAAGACAGGTTCCCACATGCAAACAAGAACATGACCAGCAGCAAGCACGTCTTAAAACTGACACCCAGCGGGAAGTTTGCCCTCATTGTGGGTCACAGAAATAAGGCAGACAAAGCAAAGTCCCATCACTAGAAGAAAACAAACGTTTTCAACTGAGTTGAAAAGACCTTGCAGTCACAGACAAAACCACTGAATGTCACAACTGGGCTGGTGCACAGGGCAGTTGTTCAGGATAATCTGCAGGGAGGGGGAACCTGACAAACTGAGGGACCTACTCAATCTTCCTGCGTAAATTGGTTAAGAACACTGACTCTGTTCTCACTTTGGTGTCAGGCTTTTTTGCTTCTGAGCCCAAATGTTGAGCCCATTTTGATGCTCCAAATGCCAGTCACTCCAGCACTTGCATCTCTGAATTGCTGCCTGGAACTGGAACTGGAGCTGCATCAGCTTCAGCAGAGTCATCCCCATTGTGCACTGGTTTTAGGAAGGAGTGAAGTAATACAAATCTTGCAGGCACCAGTATCTGGAAACAAGAACCCATTTTAATAGGAGGTGTAATTAATACAATGGCAATTGCAAGTGCTGCAAGTCATCAGGCTTCCTCTCAGAATTCATCGTGCTTGAGGCTCTCTATGCATCTGTCACAAGTTACCCTCACCAGCTCAGGACTACAATTTCACTGCCCATCTGAGGATGGGAGGGTGCAGGTTTGGGTTTGTGACCTTTCCTCTCAGCTCCCTTGTGCATCCCAAAAGGTTTTGCCTTCAGGAAAAGTCTCCATCCCAGCAGCAAAGTTTTACCCTACAACAGGTTCACTTTCCTTTGTCTCATTTCTACCTCTTTGCTCTCAGTGTTTCATAGCTGAACAAAGCAAAATGCTTCTTCATCCTGCCTCAGGCTGCCTGGGTACCATATCTGGTAGCAGACCTCATCCTTATTTTTGTGGCAGTGGGTTAGAGGGGACTAGAGGGTAGGAAAGCCTTTCAACTGGAACACAACTGCAAATATCAAGTATACAGATTGAAATGGTGGTGAGTTGTCTCAATAGCATTTCAGCATATCATGGAAGGCTTGTGTTCAACCTCAGTAGGTAATTCAGAGCTAAAACCATATTCCACCAGCAGGATAAGAAAGAAGAGCAGCAGCCAATGCCAGTCCCATTAAATTAGGCAATAAAAACAGGGAGTGGGGCTGTGGTTTGATCAGTTAGGGTATGGTGTAATCACTCCTGCAATTCATATCTGGCTAACAGGCAATTGGCTTAGGCTGGATTGAAAGCTGAGCTCTGAGTAGGACACAGTATGGTGGGGAAACACAGGGAAGTTTCTGAAAATAGCTTTTCTTTTTATGTTTAGAACTGTTGTAGTGCCGCTCATTTGCTTAAAAATTAAAGAGTGGGATGCACTGGCTTTGAGGTGGCACCGCACTCCATGCCAAAATCACTGCAGCCCATGGCTGGATGGCATTCCTGCTCCAGCCACTTTGAAGAGAGGAGCTGAGTGCCCCATCAAAAAGCTGCTTTGTGAACTTCCCACTGTCTGCTGGCTGCAGCATAAGTGGAGTAGTCTCAGCTATCCAGACATCTCCAACACCACTGCCACATCCTAGATACCAGGCCTTCCAGTGACACCATATAAACAACTGCTCGTTCCAGTAATGCTTCTCTACTTACGAAATTGTTTAAGGATTCACTCCACGCACCCCATCCTGCAACAAATAACCTGCAGATGTGTGGCTCCAAAAATAAACCTTGGCACTGGGGCCATGGTACAGCGTTACTACATAATTCAACAAACTTTCATACTGCGTTGTCTTAGAAATTAATCTTTCCAGTATGCTGGAAGTGGTTCATGGAGACAGATTCTGTCCTAAAAGAGACTACTTTGTACATAGAGAGTATTTTGCTATCATCTCTGTTGACAATAAACATGACTTGTGAACATGTTATGTTAAGAATTATTTCTTGTCTTGTCCAATTCATTAAGTCTGTATATTTAATAAGTAGGTTCAGCATTTATAATGTCTTCTCTAGGAACAATGAAACAGAGGGGAAAAAGAAAGAAACATCTGGATCAGTGAAACACTCTTGAAATATTATCTTTTTAGTATCTTTATAGGTATTTCCAAGGGCTTGCACTAAGAACTTAATTCCATTGCTGCTATTGATGTTGAAATTATATTAAAAAAACAACTTCAAGTTCTTGTTGCTTAGATGGTGATGATAACCGTCCAGCTCTTCTGTTGACAATACTTTAATGAAAAAAAATAGTATTGTTCGTATTTCATTCAAGTTTTACTGCCTTTTTGGTCAGTTTTTCTTCTTTTAAATTGCCGTTGTGGAAATGAAGTGGGAGTGGGAAGAGAAAATAGTGATAAGGAACCACCAAAGCTGCCATTTAATTGCAATAATTGCAATTAATTGCAATTTAGCAGATCACCTTTATTTTCCTCTTTTTTTTTTTTTTTTTTTTTTTTAAAGTTCTTTGTTTGTATCCGAATTTTTTGTAGTTTTAAAGAATACCTGCTAGTGTTACTTTTTGACTTGGTTATGTGGCGTTTCATACACTCACCAATAAGCTGGAGCTAACATGCTCAGCAGTAGGAGCACATTGTATTCAAGGAGACCCCAAGGGATCTGTGTTTGCTCAGTCTGCAGAGGAGACAGCTAAGGCGAATTTAATTGGTGTCTCCCACTAACGAATGAGGAGTTACAGGGAAGACATGCTTGGGGTGTGGAGAAGGTGAAGCCTGACCTTCATCAGAGGTGCACTGCAAAACAACACAAACAAGAGCCACAGGTTGCAGCAGGGACATTTTAAGCAGTTATAAAGGAGAAAATGGGCAGTAAAGTGGTTAAACACTCAGAAGAGAGTCACAGAGAAATGAGGCAATCTCCATCCCTGAAGACATTCAACACTTGTCTGGGCAAGTCTCTGAGCAACTCTCTGCTGTCAGGTGCACTTGGATCACAATCTTTCCAAAGGTCCCTTGCCACTCAAATTATGCTGTGGATCTATTTTTCTAAAATTATGGGGGTTTTGTTTCTGTTGCTTGGCTGAAACCTTGCCTTGAAAAGTCCCCTCAGCTGTGCTGCAGCAGGGTCATGCCCCAGTGACTCTAAGTCAGTTCTGGAAGGATAAAAATCCTTAGGCAAAAGGAGTTGTTAAGCACCCTTTTGTTATTCACAATGTATAAAATTAGATTGCTTTGTGTCTTTTGCACAAAGGGTGCTCTGAAGGGAGGCGCCATCCCATACCCCTTATCTATAGATGGTATGGAGAGTGACCACTGAAATTTTCACATTGTCCCAGAAATCAGGAACAATCCACATAAACCTCTGTGCTCTGCATGCCTCTTGTCCTTTCACTATAAGCTTTCTACAGAGAGGCGGAGTATCCAAATGCAGATATCATCCTCCTCCTGTCAGTTTCCAGCCAAGTGCTGGAAACCACAATGTCGTCTGGACATCATGGAGAGCCAGTGTGGAGAGTAAGGAGCTCAAAGATGTATCTTTCTTTAAGTGTTTTTCCATGCTATTTGACTTCCTTAAAAGCTGAAGGCTTTGTGTTTGGCTCTCCCCACTTCTAGACTATTTAAGTTGGAAGTGTTAGACTGGTTGGACTTATTTACTTACCTTTTCCTGGAGAGGAATTTCAAAAACCACTCAAAAAAACAAATTAAAAGATCTATTAAATATCTGGATTAAATGTCTGTGTCTGTGTCTAGGGTGTAGATGGATGGTGAAAGGTGTAGATGGATGTTGTGCCTGGCAGGGAGTACAGGAGCAGTGGTACCTATCATATCCCAAATCCATCAAAACGAAGAAGAGTCTTGCAACTGTTTCAAAGATAAATGTCAGCAAGATTTGATCAAATTTATGTCTGAGTGATTTTCTGGAATTAGTCTTCCAAGAAATCCAATTGTAGCACATCCTCAGAGCTGAGCATGTCCTCACCCACCATCCTGAGCCTTGGTTGGAGCCTGTTCCAAATCTGACACATGTTCCTGTCAAAGCTGCCAGGGATCGCAGCAGAAACAGGATCAGGCCCTTTAATATCAGCACACCAGTAAGTAAATGTAGACAGAGTGACTGGCTTGTCTCTGAATGTTAATTGGGATTTATGTCCTGTTTGGAGATACAGCTTTAGAGATCTGACTTCCTGGCACAGTTTGTGTGATGTGTTTTTCTGTGCATGCGTGCGTAAAAGGCACTTTCCTTTTGCTGTTTACCGGAAGGAGTTTATTAGACATTGCTTATGCAGCATTTTTGTGATCTTGTTGATGAAAGATGCTATATAAACAGGGCTGCATTGGACTGGATTCAGTAAGTCTAAGAGCTTGCCAGCAATTTGTTGCTGTTTGACTCTAGCGACCAAGCATCAGCACAGCAGCCAGCCCATGAGTGCAGCTCCTTGCAGTACTGCTCTGACTCTGCCTTCCCTCATGAAATGGAATTTATTACTCCCTATCTTACATGGATACATGGTAGGAAATTGGAGGTACAAAATGAAGAGTCATGGAAATTTAAAAAATCCAAGAGACTGGACAGATGCGCTGTGATTAGTCCTGTACTCTGGCTCACCTTGGGTTAGATAAATAATTGAATATGTGCCATCAGCAAAACATACTACTTGCAGACTTGGAAGGAAATTTGGCTTGCAATCCTCTAATTGGAAGTCAGAGATGGTGGAAAAAGGATTTTTGCTCAATTCTTGTGCTTTAGATCTCAAAGCAATGAGCTATTTTAAAACTCAAGCTTAATCTTGGATCATTTAAATTGATATTTAGTAGGCTACTTGTTCTTAGAAATGACTATATATTTATGAGGATGCATTATACTTTGCCAGTTTATTAGATCTTTTATTAAATGCAAACAGTGCTATCATTGTATAAAATTCCTCTTTTTCTTCTCCTCAAATTTCATACCTGTCAAACATTAACTTGATTCTGCAGAATCCATACCAACTTCACCTGCAAAACTAAACAAAATCATTTTCTTGGTACAATGCCAGAAAAGAGAGCAGGACAAAGATGACAGCTGAGTCTAAGCAGATGAAAACAGTCAAAAGTCTTTTATTTAATCATTCTGCTATTTTTGACATGTTGTCTAGTGATAAACCACATGAGCATTCCCTTGTGTTATGAAAAAAAACAACTATGAAATAAAAATCCAGGAAAGAGCGGAAGAAAGTACAGTTTAGCACTTGAAGGAGTCTCATATGTGAGGGATTTCGAGGATGATGTTTACATGCATGTAAAATATTCAACAAATGGCTTTTCCAGTGGCAGCCGAGGTCATTACCTTTTCAAAGTTGCATAACATTTTCCTGCTGAGAGTTTCCTTCTTTGCTTAGGGGACATTCGCAGGCAGACTTTTATTTAGTCATTTTTGGACACTGGTATGCTAAGTGAGACACAGTTATGATGTTACCAGTTAAGATGGTTACCAGTGCTGCCAGTTGGTCTGCTCTGCAGAAAAGGATGCTTATTAGCCTGTGCTTGGTCAATGTATTTGCATCCCTGCGGCTCTGGATGGGCCAGGAATTGACCAGGGAAAATGTTGGTTTTGCCCCTGTTGCACAGAGTCATGGCTTCCCCAAAAGCATAGAACTGTGGTCTCTGTGGCTCATGTGGAAATCCCAAGTGCATCTTTATGTTTCACAACAACAGCATCTTTAAGTTACATATTGAAAGGGAGAATCACAGGAAATGTTTCCAAAGGTCTTTTTCTTCTGCCCAAAAGACATACAGAAAGCTGAGGTTTAGTTGCCACTTCTTTCTGCAATGAGCAGAAATTCATGAGAATTTTTTTCTGTTGTGGCTGCCTGCAGGGTTTCCACACCAACCCCTTTCTCTTCCTCCTGAAGCCCTGACTGAGGTAGGCCGAAGGGTGGAGGGGACTGGAACCCCCCTGCAGATGGAAGGGTGGAGAAAATCTGGGATGTCTCCGTTCCGCCCCCCAGAGTCTCTCTCTCTCTCTCTCTCTCTCATTCTCTCTCTCTCTCTCTCTCCCTCCGTCTCTTCAGCTGTAGTTTTATCAGCAGTTCACCACGGGGAAGGAAAAGAACAGGGGGGCGCAAGGTGCCCAGCCGCTGTGGGAGCTGGAGCCTGGGCAGTGAGCCATCCTTGGGAGTCGGGACTTTTAACCCTTCCTTGAGAAATGAAAGCTTTGTGAGATTTTTCTCCTCCATGGTTTGAAAGAGAGGAAGAGAGACAGGTTGGACCCTGGGATGTTAGAAGGAGAAATTCTAGGTGGGAGGAGATGATGGAGTGGCTTTTGGCTGGACTTTTTCTTGGTAGCCACAGACTGAACCGATCTTCTCCTCCAAGAGAGACTGTATTTTAGGAGGGTGCTGGTGAGCCAAAGAGACCTGCTTCAGCTGGGAAAAGACAGAAGTGGAGCAAACAGAGAAAAGTTAGGGAGGTTTGTGGTGGTGCCCCATCTTCAGAGAAGAAGAAGAGAAGAAGATTACTGTTCTTGGATCCTCGGCCCCAGGGGAAAACAGGGGGGGACTGTGGTCCCAGAAATGAAAAACTGAACTGTTGTTTTTTTCCCCTCTTGGCAGGGCATCCTTGAAAGGAAAAATCCTAACAGCAGTCTGTCCATCCATGCATTGGTGGTGAGAGCACTGTGCATGGAAAGGAGAGGGTCACCATTGGCAAACTTTTTTCTCCGGGCGGTGCCATGTGTGACATGGAAGCACAGGGTGTGGCTGCTGTGTTTCTTGGAGGTCTGTGGCACAGAAGGGGCTCCTCTCTCGATGGACTGAGTATCGATTGTCTGGAGGGTGGAAACCTGATTGGGGTCCAGGTTGTGTCTCACTGTGGTTTGTTGGAGTTGGGTGGTGGGAGGAGGAATGCTTTGGAAGGTTTTAATTTTGAATTTTGTGTGGTTTTTTTTTTTCCTTTCTTTTTCCTTTTATAGTAGTATAGTAGTAGTAGCTTAATAAAGTTTTTTTCCTTGTTATTAAGCTTGGGCCTGCTTTGCTCCATTCTCGATTGCATTTCACAGCATTCAATTGAGAGATTGCATTTTCATGGGGGCACTGGCATTGTGCCAGTGTCAAACCATGACATAGAGGAATGAGCTTCAAGCATTCACAAATATTGTGCTCTGCAGGGGCTGTAAACCATCATATTGGTTTGGAAGATCTTTTCTGAGAAGAAGCAACTACAGTTTATACTCTGCCACCATAAAAATGCCTTTGGCCATAAAAAGATGACATGAAACAGCACTTCAAGGAGGGGAAGGGTCAGTTAACAGTAAGAAGCAGCCAAGGAGCGTGTCTCAAAGCTTTCAAGAGCATCAGTCAGGGTCTCCCAGGGTAAGCACTGGCACAGTTCCTTAGAGTCAAGAGAGGTATGTGGTGTTTTCCAGGGGAGGATCTGGTCCCTGGCTTGTGTCCACACAAGAGGAGTCCAGGAACTGTGAATCTTATCAAAACCTTCCCATTAGCAATGACTGGAATGTAATTTTATTTCTGGTATCTGTCTTAATAGCCAGAGTTGAGCAAAAGAGAGATAGCAGGGTGCTTTTTTTTTTCTCCACTAAGAGAAAGAAAACCATATACGTGGGCAAAATTATTTGACTTTAATAGCGAACAAAAACCAAGACTTAATTTCAGGAATTGCTTTTACTGCTGAAAATTTTACTTCTACAGAAATCAGCTGGTAAACTGGTGACTTGCTCTCAGAGGTCTGAGTTCCCCAGCATTGTTTAGGCAAATCCTGATGAGTCAGTTAAGAAAATAAAGAAGCACACAGGTACACACAGCAGTCATAGGTGCTGCAGTATTGGAAGACTTCACTGTATTTGGGTTATTTGCCCTCTGCTGTGACCATGACAGGAAGATCTTGGGCTGGCCTTGGACCTTGCATTACACCCACTGTGAACATAAATTATCTCTTTACAAAACTATGAAAAAGGACTAAGTCTGGAAATCATGGCAAAGTGTATGCTGAGCAAGTGTCTGCAGGGAGGCCATCCCCTCTTACTCAAGATTTCGGTATGTGTCCACAGAAAGGCAAACAAAAATAAAGTGCATTGCTTCAGTTTTACACCGTGTTGACATAAATCTTCTCTCCATGTGAATTATGGCAAAACTGTGCGCAGCTACTGAGCTGCTGCACTTGTGCTGCAGATGGGCTTTGTCTGTGCATGCTTTGGCAGACAAACCTGTTGGTCATTTGGATTTCATATAGGAAAAAAGTTAATTTTCTGTTTGGCTTTGTTAGGTTTGTTTTTTAGTGAACCTTGCTGGCTTGTGTTTATAGATGTCTAATTATTTTTTGTACATTCATTTCTGTATTTTATATTCGACTTTTCCTACACCATTTATTTCTTAAAGCCAGAGTGATCAAAAAGGAAACACCAGGCAGGAACAATAAGGAAAGGGAACTAACAAAGACCCTTTATGCAATTTAAAACACTGCACCAGGTGTAACTGGCAGGTCTTCAGAATGCAGCACAAGTTCTTCTAAGTTCAAGTTATGATTTAGGCTGAAGAAGTCTGGTATTGAAAAAAAGTCCTCACGTTTCCCAACAGGAAATAGGTTTCTTATTAAAGACGTTTCCTGAGTGTATTATCATTGCTTTCTACTAGCAACAATTTGAAAGAACAGTGCTGATCTATTTAAATCTGTATGAAACCCTAAGCATCTCTTTTGCCCCATAAATTGCAACTGATCTGACATTCATAGGTCAGAAAGAGTTTTGGAGAGGAGAGATTTGACCTGCCTGACCACCTATAGAGTTTCTGCATCTTCCAGTGGCATGACCTCAGCCTCAGCTGAGCTCTAGAAACTGTTCACATGCTCTCCTAGCCACAGTGAATGGGAGGTAAAGTTCCTCTTCTTGAACTACCTCTGGGAGGAGTCAGCCTGGAGACTGACTGCCTGTCAGTATTTTAGTGATAAACTAAGGGAAATATTTTATCCTAAGAACTCACTTTTGGGCTCAGCACAGAGATTTCTCTGTCTGCTTTGCTCCTAGGAGGCAAATATTTCTTAGAGCAGACTCTTTCTAATTTTGATGTCTTCAGCAAGAGCTTCCTTAACATATTATGTTTAGTCTGAAACTGGTGTAAAACTTGTATTTTTCTTCTTCTCTTTGCATTTCCCCTTTGTGTTCCCTTTTTTCAATCACTAAATGATGATCATGTATCTTTTTCATCATGACTCATTGCAGAGATTTAGAGCTGCCTCTCCAAAACTTCAATAAATGCGTGGAGCAGCTGTTGTTATAACCCAACTCACTGCCATGTTACTGCAAACAGATGCAGGTTAATTATAATTTAAAATATTTATCCTGTTGTTGTTTGCATTTCTGAACATTTTCAGCAGCTGTAGGACCCTGAGTGACTCCCTCCCCTCTTACACAGTGTGTTAATTATTTTCAGGGTTCAGCATGCACTCTTGGTGTCTCCGGTGTCACTGTGGTGTCCCGTGCAGAGCAGGAGGTGGGCAGGGTGATGGCAGCTCTGCGCCAGGTGGAAGCAATTATGGGGAAAAAAAAACATGGTCCTGGATGACTCACTGCTGATAGCTGCCAGATAAGCTGACTTAATAAAGCAGTGGCTTAATTAAGCCACATTCCTCCCATTGCCTCTTGTCCAGCCTGTCTGAGGTGATGCTATCAAGCAGCTACTGCTTTGCAGGATGGGGCAGGGGTGCTGTGAGGCACCCCTGTGTGTTGGGCACTCTGGGGGGCCTATGGGTGATGGGACACAGGGGAGCTCCTGGAAAGCTCAGCTCCTCTCTCAGTTTCCAAGGTAATAGGCCACAAATCCTGAAAAAAAAAAAAAAAAAGATAGATCTGCCACTTCCCTAGTCATAGATATATTTATTGGTATCAAAAGTTTGACCCTAAATCCCATCTTCTGGCATTTAGTCTTCCAGAAGCATCTCAAACTCCAGAGCAGAGGAGCACAATAACTCCCTGTTTCTCCAGCAGCTACCCACCAGAAAAAATAAGGGGTGACTTGGCTTTGTGGGTGTCCCTGTCCACTACAGATTTTCTTATAACCACAAAAGCTGGACATTGCATTAATCAAAATCATGGTACCCCAAATCGTCTGCCAGTTTGGGCTTGTTATTTATCCTGAGTAAAGATTGCATGAGAATCAAAAGTTACTGTGTTTTTAATTGCTGAAGTACCCCATTAAAAGCTGCTACAGATAAAAGTCTGCCAGAAGCTTCATCCTTTGTAAGCCATATTTCAGGTTAGCAAATCAACCTAATTTCCCCAGAGCTCCAGGTTTTAGTGGTGAAGCTTCAAATACACAGATGCGTGTTTATGTTTCATGCATGGCCACATGTACAGCTGCATAGCAACCACCTCGCTGAAAGTTATCCAGTAGCTAAAATTATCAGTAGGAACCCCTTCTTACCTCTCATTATGTACAACGAGATTGCTGCTGTGCAACGTTGATTAGACATGTCAGCCTGGACCTGGACATCTGAAAATGAATGTTGCTATTAAAATGCCTTTGCAAATACTCATGTGTCCATCATTTTGACAGATTTCACTTTAAGAATGTAGAAAGCTGAAGCATGCAGGAATCCCAGGGTTGCAATGTAATGTTCAGAGAAACAGGTATTGTATTGTATTTCCTTTGCATTTACCCTAAAGTAGCAGTTTCCCTGGCAAAATCATGCTGATAAGAGTGCTATTGAGTACAGGCTGCACTAATGCAGAGATCTGTAACTTTCAACTGGGAAGAGATTATCATGTGGAATGTGGTCTGAAGGCATGGCATCCCTCTTCTAAACACTTATTTAAGTAAAATTTAAAACTTCCACAATGCAGAAAAATCTTCACACATCTAGAGAAAATATTTCAAAATCTCTTTATCAGAAAGGCTTGGGAAAATTCAAACAAAAAATTGAGAGGGACATTGAAAACAAGGAAATTGTTTCTCAAAACTGCCTCGTCCCACTGTGGAACCCATTCCTGCAAGAAGTTGCTGAAGAGAGGGATTTTAGCAAGCACTTGGATATCAGCCAGGGGAACATGATTTTCTGGTTGTTTTAAGTGAAAGCTAAAGCACAAGGCTGTGCTTGCTTTGGGGCAATATCAGGGTGCCAGGGCAGCATTTAATGGCTGTAACCTGGCATGTGATGGGTTCTCAATGTATGTCTGTGGGAGAAGGGTTTGATCAGGGCACGTGGTTTGGCTTTTGGGAGAATCCAGTCAGGCAGATAAAACCTCACTTTAGCCGCAAGAAAGCAAATGAATCCAGCTAAAAGCCATGACAACAAGCTGAGAGTAGGGAGGCAGCTCGAGCTAGGTTCCCAGCAGGTAGCCCCCTTACCAGGAGTAGGTTATCACATCATCTGCTGACACAGGTCTTATTGGTCCTAAACCTGAAAATAAGGTGGAAATTCCATGGAGAATGGTACAAATTATGGACCCTGTGGCTGGTTAGCTTTAGCTGGCACAACCCCACAGGTCAACATCTCATGGCAGGGATGTCCTCCTCTCCTTGCTTATCTCCCAGCCCTCTCAAGCTGGGCTGTATCTTCCTTGGAAGAGCAGCTACAAGGAAGCCTCTTTTCTTTTGCAGACAGAAGGAGATAGATGTGCACTTGCAAAGCCATCAGCAGGGCTTGCAGCATATGAACAGCCTCCCCAATGCACCTTTGAACTCATTCCTCCTGCATTTGTTTGTCTTGCAGATAAAACTTCACAGCAGTGTTTGGAGAGAAGTCTAATGAGGCACCACTGTTTGTACAGCAAAGCAAGGCTTCCTCTTCAGATGTTCAATACTCATTAGGCATAATTTATATTTCAGCTAATCTTAGGAAGAGGGTAAAATATTCAGCCAAAGTTTGTTTTTACATTGTTTGGAGAAATGCATTTGTTTTAAGCCATCAGTTGCTACTGCTAGTTAATTTAAATTCAACATAATGATGATTTGTGATGGCCACATGTTGTCCAAGGGAGTGTCGTGTCATTGACTGACATGGCTTTAGCACTCTTCTGCATTAGTTATTGAATCAAAGGAAAAGAAAGAATGGATGGTTTCCCTATTTGGGAGATACTTCAGTATGTCCACAAAGCATGAAAAAACTATGAATTTGTAAAATACTGAGGGATTTTTTTCCCTCAGATTCATGTATACATGACGCAATAATGCACGGAACAGCAGTTTTTTTCTTTTTCAGTAGCCTTGGTAGTCACCACCATGAAACCCTTTGAAAGTCACCAGGCCTCTGCAGTGGGAGACTCTCAGGATGCTAAGGCACACAGCCATTTGTAAAGACTCCTGAGGGCTGCTGGGAGCCTTGGTGACTTAATGTGGTTTTCTGCCTAGAGAGAAAACCAGCAGGTTTAGCTGGATGTGTAAATGTCATTACAGGCCAGTGTGTCAGAAACACTAATTTCTCAGCATTCAGACTTTGCTCATATCATAGACTCATAAAAAGTGTCTGATCCTATTGACTCTACACTGCAGTTTTACCTCAAACTATATAAGATATTCTCCCTTACTCCAGTTGAAATACCCATTATATTGAGTTTACCTCCACCAGGTTTATTAGAGGACAAGAAATGACTGATAACATTTATCCTCTTTGTACTCCTCACTGAGACTTACCCCTTCCTGCTGGTTTACAATGTAGTGACAGACGTCTGAGAACAGCCTTCACTGTACCATGAAAATGATAACCTGAGTTGTGTACTTTGACAGCACTGAGCTGTCCAGACAACATTCAGACAACACAAGAGAGCAGGATTTTTGGAAATTACTTGGGATGTTGGGTGGGTCAGCATTGGGTTACTCTGTCTCAGGCTCCTGAGGTGGCTGGACATGCTGCCATGTGAAATTCTTCCTGGGCCAGGTGGTGCATTTCCTGGTTGTGTTCTGTAATGCTGAACTCCAACTGCTCAGGATCCTCCTCTTGTTTGGTTCATCACACCCACAATCCACTTATGGCTGTTTCTAAAGGTAGCACCAATCTATAGAGAATACATTTATTTATTCATTTATTTATTTTATTGTTTTTCAGGAAAAAATGCTGTAAGGGTTATAAGTTTGTTCTTGGACAGTGCATCCCTGAAGGTATGTGATTTCACTGTTCTTACACGTCATGTCCTCATGCATTTGTCTTTCCCCATCTGCCGTCTTCTCCACATTGTCTGTTTGGAAGACCAACCTGACAAAAGCACAGGCTTCACCATATCTCATGTATGACTGTGGGGAGGAGCTGTTTCCCAGAAATTGTTTGGAAAATAAAAAGATCAACAACTTCCAAAAGTGCTGCTTAGCATGCCAAGCCTTGATCCGCCCCTAAGTACACATGGCTGCACAGATCTTGTGCCATGACCTGCTGCTCTGTAGACAGAAGAACAGGTTCTGCCCTTGGCTGGGTAGCTGGGAGAACTCTGTGCATCTTTCATGGATGATGGCTTTCCCTTTTCTTCCCTCGGATCTGGTACAGCTGACTTGTCAGTGCACAGGAAGATGGTGAGTAGGTGAGTTAGTCCTGCCTTTAATTTCTTATGGGCATGGCTTCCTAATCACCAGGGGCCAAGTAAGATGCAGATTTAATCAGGACAGTTCAGTATGCAGTAGTAAAAGTGGATCTGATTTGGATAAAACTGGCTCTGAATTTGTTGGACCACAGGAACTACCAGACAGGAGCAAGTGTTCAGAGATGACATGTCAATAAACTTTTATTTTTAAAACAAGGAAGTTAAAAACCTGATCTGTGACAACATATTCTTCTAATTGATGATATATGGAAAGCCTTGATTTGGTCTGAGAATTTTCCTAATTTGTCACTGTGATGTTTTGAAAAAAGTGACAAATCAACATACTGGAGAATCAGCTGGTTTTGAGTTGCAGTGTCCAGCCAAAAGGGATTATAACCCAAACTCTAATCCTTGTGGGTTTGTTGTGGGTTTGTTGTTGTTGTTGTTGTTGTTTTTAATTTGTGTCTTCTTTGCTGCTGGCTAGAAACACTAAAACAATTGGCGGACTGATGGGGGTGGGGACAGGGAGAAAAAAAGAGGGAAACAACTCATGATGACCCTGTGCCTGGAGGAGCTGTGTAGGGCTTGGGTGAAATTGGTGTTCACACATAGGTCCTCATCCCATGGTTTTGCTGGGAGTTTTGTCTCAGTGTGTGTGATATCAGTGAAAGCTCCAGCATGAGATGGACACTTGAAAGAGGCAGTTGTATGTATTGGAGGCAGAATTCCTGAATCCTTTTAGGGTGGAAAGAAGCCAGGACTACACAGTCTGGCCTCCAGCTTTCCTATGGATTTAAGAATTTTATGTATTGGCTATTCACTGAATATAATGGATATAGCAAGAGAATTAATAGGAGCAAAATAAAATGAGAGCTGTGGCAATTCATCACTTTGGCTTCTAATTCTCATCTCTTGAGATATTAGGTGATTATGAAAGCACAGTCCACTGACTTTGTCTAATCCTGTCTTTTAACTGCATTTCAGTAACCTGAGAGTTTCTGCCCCTAATTCAATTCTCTGCTGGCTGTGGCTTCTCTGCTTTTGTCTCTCCATTCTCCCTTTTCAGCTTTATCTGTATTTTGCCTGGAACTTCAGAGTCCACAGCAGTTGCTATAATGGTCGAGACAATCTCAGGCCCTTGGTGTAGGGACAAGAAACATGATTCACTGAAGTATGCATTTCACTTACTCTGTTACAAGACATCACTTGGCTCTTCACACATTGTTTTGGCATAATCTTGACAGAGTAGCTGTATGAAATCCATATCTCCAAACAGACACATAAATGCATTACAGATGTGAGTTTATTAAAGCACATCTGCACCTTTTAATCCAGTACTGGCACATTAAGACTGTGAGAAGTAGTTCCAGTCCTGTCTTCTCTATGATTTAGCAGTGGCTGCAGGGAGGAGGCTTGACAGAGGTATAGATCCTCCCTTTTCCACCCTTCTATAGCTGCCTGGGGAACACACCAATCTCCTTCTGGGGCAGCTGTTCCTTAAACAGATTCTTTCACAAAAATTTCTAGATTTGTCAAAAAAAAACCCTTATTGGTTTTCATCCTGTTATTTTTCATCTGCCCTTGAAAAGAAACAGAAATCAGTGTAGTACAGTATAAGCCTATGCCTCCAGTTTCTGCGTTTTTTCTGTTTTGTACTCACCTTCTCACTGTGGCTTTCAGCTGCAGGACCAGGGAGCAATGATCCTCAGGAAACATTGAGTGGAGTTACTTCCATGTCTGATTCTTTCTGTAGCACCTCTTCCTGCTCCACCTGTTCAGCAAAGTGGATTAAAAAAAACCAGCTCCTCACCTTTTTCTTTTATGTGATCACCTTTTTCTTTGCTTTGGAGACTTACTGCTCCAGCCAAATCCGGTCTTGGGTCCTGTCTCATGGTGTCATAGAGTGAAGAAGGGAAAGATGCAGTATGAAGCAGTTTATTTTGGAGACCACCCTTCCTACTGCTGGCTTGTTTCCTGAGTTGGCTGTGGAAGAATTCAGAATAAAATACTCTATTACAGGCCAACTATAGACAGACCTGCTCTTTCCTTACTAATGTTGTTTCAAAAATTTCCTTGGTACAACTTTCCATGCTGTATTGTCATTTCTGAGTTCATAAACTTATACAGAGACATTTGTTATTCTGCTTCGACTTTTGCATTTTCCTAAAGTCTGGAACAGCCTGATCCTCATTGTATGGTTTTGATTCCTCCTCAAACCATATTTCTTAGGCTGGCAAACAAGGGGTTTGAACACAGGAGGGAATGTTCACCTCCAGTTCTGCAGAGCACACACAGATGGTGCAGCAGTTTTTGCCTAGTTTCATCTCAGGGAAGTCTAGGGAAGTCATGTTACCTGGGACCAAAGCCCTGGGAATATGGCTCTGGGACCTGGGACCTGCCTACAGCCATTATGTGATCTGGGTTGACTGTGTGGGACCACCATGAAGGGATATTTGTCCTTCCTGGACCCTTCTGCAGCTTTGTGTGAAAGTAAATTAGGCAATGGACATAATGGAGCTGTGTTGAGGTGGACATATTCAAAGACTGGTTATATTAAATTTAGTGACAGATGGATAAAAAGAACTGGCATTTTTTAGTCTAGAGAAAAGGAGGCTGAGGGGAGACATGATAAGAGTTTTTAGGTATGTGAAAACTTGCTGCAAGGGGGAAGGTAAAGTGTTCTTTATAGCTGAGGAGAAGAGGGCAAAAATATTGGGCCTAAGTGTCTGGAAGGGGAGTTTGGATTAGATATGAGTAGAAATCTTTCTGTCTGCGAGAATATTTCATCTTGGGACTAGACTACTAGCAAGCCATATCGCCTAGTAGTCTAGTCATAGCCCTTAAGGAAAAGGAAAGCCAGTTTATGCATAGCTTCTCCTGCTTTTGATGGGAGATGGCCCCTTCCAGCATTGTTTTTTCTGATTTTGTTAGGGCACATCTATCCACAAAAGCACAGGGAGGCCAGAGCTTGTTTTACCTCTGCTCTGAACATGGCACGGGCCAAGTCCCACACCTGAGTGGGTACACTGGGTAAGGAGCAGCACATTCACCTCCATGCTGGACATACCATCCTGTTCTCACTCTGATTTTGTTTCAGTGGGAAACAAAAACTGCAAACATGGCCAGGAAAAATACGAGCAATGCTTTAAAGTTTGGACTATTTAGTAGTGCCAAATGTAAGAGGAGTTTACAGCCCAGCACCACCTAAAGAGTCCAAACTACCCCTAGACTGAACAGTTTGAATGCAAGAGTTGTGTTTTCATTTCATTGCTCTGCACTGTTGGACACTGGTCACTGCAGGGGGTCCTAGCATTGCCATTCACCACCACAGCACTGTGGGCAGACTTCAAGTTGTGAAGCAAGAAGGAAAGAAAGGATGCCTGCTATTCAGGAGGTGACAAACAGAATGCTTGGCACTATTACAAGTAGTATGTCTATTACAATAGTACATTTTTTTTTCTAAGGGGTTCTGGTGTGAAATACAGCATCTTATTAAGTCTCATTTTGTGCTTTTCTGTATTTTGGCATGTTGTCACTTTTAACCTCAGTGCTAGGCATGTGCTCTATATACTTAGTACAGAAAATGTGTTTTCATTTGCTTTAACGTCTCTTAGCTCATTTTAATTGTTTGGCTCGATCATCGTACCCAGAGGTATCTGCTAGTCATTAGGGTGAGTCTATAATGACTTTTAATTATACGTATGGAAACACAGTGCTTTGCTGGAAACTTGCTTGAACCACTTAGATGTTGTTTGGACAGGTTTGGCCTGGAGTATGGATAACATATTTCTGCTGCGGCCCCCAGTGCCCACTCACTGTATTGTCACAACCACATGGATGCTCTCTGCAGGGTGATGTTCTCTGAAATGGTCACAGAAACTGCTACTTGCTTTGGTGTAAAACCTGACCTCAGCCAGCCTGCGCCTGAGCTGGTTTTGAGACCAGATGACACTTGAGGTCCTGGTGTCTCCTGGCAGATGTTCCCCATGGTGCTGCAAAACCCTCACACCCATAGCTGGGAGTTGTCCTTCACCCCTAGCCCTGCCACCAGCACCATGCCAGGGGCCACATCCAGCCCTTGACAGGACAGGGATGTGGTTCAAACCTCACTGTGCCCTGGCGTCCATTCCTGAGGCTTCAGTTCTGCTGCTACATAGCAGTAAAATTAGAAACAGGTTTTCCCTCCTTTGGGTTTCAAACAGGGACTTCAGTCTTTTGGGAATTCAATGATATACCCTGATGTGCACACTGCAGCTATTAAGAGAGATGATGGGTTTGTAACAATGCACTGTTTGCTAGAAGGGTTATATCTGTCTTCATATAATTAATGTGATGTAATTAACTTTTCCTTGTGGCATAATTTCTGCCTGGTTTTGGCAGTTAACCTCATGGTTTATCACAGTCTTCTGCATAGGAAATGTTGCTATCAGACTTAAAAATCTGTTGAAGAAAACTAAAAGAACATTTTAGGTAATTTAATATTTCTGTGAGAAGAACTCCTAAAATCTGCCAAATGCAAAAGGGACCCTTGCTTAAAATACAACTTTAAGAAATAGTCTACCTACTACAAAGCTGTGAACAGCAATTACAGTTTTAATATATTTCTTTGTTTATGTCTAATGAATGTTTTATATCTAGGTTCCTTCAGTCCTTAAAAACAGTAACTCACTTTATATTAATTAGCAGAGAGGTCAAATGTTTGCAATCTAAGTATCATCCATCTACTGACTTTGGTATTTTTCCTAACCATGTTTTTCTCTCCCTTAGACTATGATGTCTGTGCTGAAGCTCCCTGTGAACAGCAGTGCACAGATAATTTTGGGAGAGTCTTATGCACTTGCTATCCTGGATACCGCTATGATCGGGAGAGGCACAGGAACAGAGAGAAGCCTTACTGCCTGGGTGGGTAGATGAGTATGTTGATCTCCTCCCTGGTTAATGATTTATCCCACTCCTTTGAGTCTTTTAGGAGTCAGTTTGGATCTGAAAATATTCTTATTCTCAATATTATTACAGAAGAAATGTGGAGGTTAACTGTGTTTCAAATTAAGAGATCTAGATGCCCCTGAAATTATTAGGAGGTATTACCAACAACAACATTTACACCCACAAACACTTTGAAGTGCTGGGGTGATGCAATTTTTCCTTTAATTCCTTCTGCTGGTTGTGAGCTATGTATGCTGAATATTGAAACATTATCACCAGGCCTAATTACTAACACTAATCCTTGGGGTTTGATTCAGATGCCCAGTATATAATTTACATGTGGTCCTGCTGTGGCTAGTCCTGCCCTGCCCTGCATGGTTTGCCATGCCAGGGAGCCAAGGTTTGCAGGATTGAGCTTTGCTTGTGAGCTTTTCAATGGAAAGAGACTTCCAAACAATGTTGTCTGATAAATTTCCAGGTATGTTAATAATAATATTAGTGCAGTTTGCCCAGAGCTCCAGACCAAAGGCTTGTGCTTGAATTGCAGTGCTCCAATTACTTGTTTAACCACAAAATCTCTTTTTACCTCTAAAGGAAGTCTTTTATTGTGTTAGACATCTGAAACCCCCAGCTACTGGACATTTTTAATTTCTGCTTCTCTCCAGATATCGATGAGTGTGCCACAAGCAATGGTACTCTGTGCTCTCAGATCTGTGTCAACACCGTGGGCAGCTACAGGTGCGAGTGTCACGAAGGCTACGTCCGGGAGGAGGATGGCAGGACATGCACCAAAGGAGATAAAGCAGGTGCTAGGGCAGATTAAATGTCCTGGGTCTAAAGGGTTGGTCTGTCATGAAGAGGACCTGCTCCCAACACTACACTTGGAGCTGGAGGCCCAAAGCTGGGATGTAGCTGATGTTCCTGGGGTATCTGGGCAGTTTTATGGGCACCTGACCACCTGTGGAGCAGCCCTGCCAAACTCTCTCCCCCATTGCACAAGTACACTGGATGATATGGAAGGCATCTTCTCCTAGGGAGGCAGAACACCTAAATAATGAAATTTACTATTACAGCTCCAGTTAGATTGTTCCTGCTAAATCCAGTTGCTAAAAGCTGTAGCTTCCTCTAGATGGATTATAATCCAGATGGATTATAGCTTTTTTGTTGTTCAGAGCTAAGGAGATATAGGAAAAAGACTTACCGGATGAAGAGCCTTAAAATTTTTCATTGATTTACTAGTAGTGCGTCTTGGCCCTTAGAGGCTCAAAAAATGTGTGCTTGGGGTTCCAACACATTTTCCAAGCCATGTTTAAATCAATTTCTACATTACATTGACCAAGACCAAATGCTGCTGACCTGCAATTATGTCAAATTATGTGAAGCTGGGTCTTTCTTTTTTTTTTTTTTTTTTTTTTTTTTTTTTTTTGGAGTAAATGTAAGGGCTTTTTCTTGCCTCTCACTGTTGGTTGAAAGTGTATACATGTGCTGTGTACAAATTATTTTAAAGGTTTTGACCTCATCCCAGTTATTAAATTACATCATTTAGAATACTATAGAATAAATACTGATAGGAAAATTTAAAAAGAAAAGAGGAAGAGAACAGTGGTCTGGGAAAATAACCTGAAAAACTTTTGATGGATGGTGACTTACCACAGGTTTATCAATTAATGCCTGAATGTGGCACCACAGTGTGATCCAAATCCCACTGGATGGCCAGAGCAATTTATAATTTTGATTTTCATCTGAAAGCATGTAACTGGAGCCACTCCATTAACTTTAATAGTTCCTTGTAGTTTTAAATTTTTTTTCCTTATCAGAGTCTGTGTGTGCATGTATGTGATAAATAACCTAGATAATCCCTCTACAAACAGGAGGTTTTTTTTAATATTCCTCTGTGTAGTTCGAATTTCTTTATACAGTAATGTCCAAAGCATTCAGGATAACCAACCATTCAAAATATTCATGGCTATGGAAATAATTCTACTGTTTGAAAACCACCATTTTTACACTGAATCTACACAGCACATCAAAATGTCAGTTCCAGCAGATAATCTGGAATGAAATACCCACCGTCTCTCCAGACACCTCCCAAAACATCTGTGCGAAGTAAAGAAGGATGCCTTCTGGTCAGTTACCCCTCTGTACTCCACATAAATGTTACGAATTTTCAGGCCTCTGATGAAAACGAGGAGCCTTGTCCCTGTGTCATTCCGAGGAGAAGGGCTGTGTAAAGAACCAGCTGTAGCCACGCTCCACCCCGCGGCCAGCCCCAGCCCTGCACCGCATCCATGCCACAGCGGCTGCTAAAAAACACATCATTTGCTTTTCACCGGAGCCAGAACATTCACTTTTTATTTTAAAATTTAGTGTGAGAGGCAAAAACACATTACCCATGTCCATTTCTAACGCGGGAGCATGTTTTCCGGGAGATACACCCCTGTTCTCATCGTTCCATGCCTGAAGGATGCAATTCACTTTTTTGGCTCTGTAAGTTGCTGTAAGGTGGTCACTTTTTTTGGCTCTGTAATTCTCTTGACAGAGAGCTTTGGGTTGGTTAGTGGATGCGAGAAGAGGGAGCATTTTTTCTGGCATTCATAGTCCGGTTTGATGGAGACAATACAGCTACCCGTGCAGAAGCAGGCAGATAAAACCTCCTCAGCAGGCTGTGCCCAGATAATACAACACAGATGATCAGCTCAAGAGCCTCCATGCAAAGACCACCCACAGAAGAGCTCCCACAGAGCTCCCCCCTGACAGCATCTCCTCCTCTTCCAGCAAGGCATGGCCTCTGAGCCCATACACAAAGAAAACACAGCACTCCCCCAAGCAGATCTCTTAGCAATAGGTGCCACAGGGCTCATCAGCATCTCACCACTATTAAAGGAGTGCCATCATGTGTAAGCTAGACTTTGTGTTCTGAGAACCTTTTTTAAAATGGGGCTGCTTTAAGCCTTTTTCAAAACAATTTCAATTTCCTTGTGTAGGTCTGTGCAATGGGAACAAATTATGTAAGTGCCTTGCTCAGTGCTGGCTCAACTGACCCTATAGGTGACCTGGGTTTCTGCACCATGCATGGGTGGCTCCATCTAATGGCCTTTTGCCTCTACTGGCCTGTCCTAGGTGACTTCTGGCTTTATCCACACTTTATTCTGACTTTACTCACAGTTTGGTCCTGATACAGGGTTGGATAGGGGTAGAGCGAATGTTTGATGGGTTACTCCTTCCCTGGGTAAATCATCACCTCTGTCTGGTATGAGTTAGGGGGATTCCACCTCTCTCCTGAGATGCAACTCATGCTTGCTCATACAAGGATCTCGGACTTCTTCCTCCAACAAGTCAATCCAGCCGGCTTTGCAGAAATCTCAGTGGTACAGCATTTCCCAAACATGAGCTGACCCCGCCCCCCCCCCCCCCCCCACCATTCATCTCCTTGGATTGTTACAGCCCTGTTTTATCTGTACTTGTCAGCCCCGTGAGTCACATCCTTCAGGAGGATAAACTGGGTTTTATAATAAAACATGAAGCCAAATTCACCACTTCTTAATCTGCATATAATTCCACAGATTCTGGTGGGATTGCATTAGGTTTCCAATAGCAGAGGCTCTGGCAGTTTCTCCACATGACTGTGTGTAGCTTTCAGCAACATTTCCTAACACAATGATAGAACTATTCGATAAGATAGATATTAAAAAAAAAAAAATTGTTGAGACTAGTACAAAATCCAGACTTTATTGGTCTTTGAAAAAGAAATTTTAAAAAGTGGATTTTTTTTTTCCTAATGGCTCCATATACATCCCTCTGTAACTCCTACACAGATCCAAAAATGGGCATGTCAAAACAATGGGATTTTCTAAAGGAAGATGAAAAATTGGAGAGGGAGGAAGAACTATGCAATAACTGACTTGTGGTCAAGAGCAAATTTATTTTACAGAAATGTAAAGTGGTATGTTCATTACAGTACATCAATTCCCACTTAAGGAAAAAAACCAAAAAAAACCAAAAACCCTGCATGGTGCAGATTATTTCATGTACAAGAGAAAGGTTTATGGGGAAAGATGTTTTGGAGGAAATCAAAGGCAAAAAATGGTTAGCATTAGGAATATAGGTGAGAAGAAGGAAAGCAGCTTATACTATATATTCTGGTAGCTTTACAAAAATGCTGGAGTTCCTCTGGGAGACTTTGTGGCTAAGTAGCCTTGCATCCAGCATAGCTGAAATTCGGTGAAAGTCTATTCTGTGTTGTGTAGAGTGCATTGGAGAACACCAAGTAGTGCCATCTGAACTTGAAATTTGGAGCCATCTGAACACTGCACAGAAAGCTGATCAGGTACCAAACCTGTGCTGAGGAAAGGGCTGGGAAGCTCAAACAGCAGTGTGCTTGCTGCCATAAAAATGGTAAATAATATATGTAATATAGTAAGGCTGTTGGAGTGCAGCCATGGGAACTGGCAGTTCGTGACTGGGGAAAAAAACCCGGCCTTTGTGCCCCAATTTTCCAGTCAGTTCAGTACTAACAGCTGTCTTAATGCTCCTATTTATTCCAGTATCTTGCCCTTACTCTCCTAACTGATTAGCAGATAAGTGAGATTAAGTTTTGTCTTCTAAAACCAGTATGTCATTATAGCAAATGGAATAAACATACTTTCCTAAATATGTGCATAGGTGATCTGTAGACAGCCATCAGATGGTTACAATCTTCTGTACTGGACCCTGGAAATATTTGAAGTCGAGTAGCACATGATATTTTTAATATTAGAAACTTCAGGGTTCATTTTAAAAGATGGAGATATCTCAAAATCAATACATATTTCCAAGACGATGAAGGGCATTTGAGGGTGTGTCCAAGAGACAAGTGCAACACCAAGTCAGCACTATGCAGTTGATCTTTTTGGAAGACTTTGAAGATTTCCCGGCTTTAACAGAAGCACCTGCAGAGTTTTTCCATTGTGGGACATGCTCTCAAAGGTCAGTGTTGAAACATGCCCAGCAGCCCTCGAAGGTAACCCATACAAAGCTACATATCATGTGCCAAGCCTCAATAGACTTGATATTTCTCAGCAATGTTGAAGTGAAGAAAACACACCTAGAGTTTGCCAGTATGTGTCACCCTGTGGTTTGGAAACAAGATTTGTCTTTAAGCAGACATCTGTTACAACAATGCTTGTTTGCTTGCAATGAAGAACTGCTTTACTGTGTATGGTACTGGGAAAAGGACAAAAATAACATTTGCAATATCTCTCACAGTTTGAATAATTTAATGGATTCTTGAAAAGATCCTATTCATGCACAGTATCAACAGATGAGACCCTTCCTTTTGTGTGGATTTAAATCCCTGTCATTAATTTCAATCCCCATCTCTGCTCAGGCTGATTCCATCACATGGAGAATAACCCATGATGATAAAGAGCAGTTTGTGCAAAATGAGCGAAATAAGCATATTCTGAGGGATTTTACTATAATTTATAGCATATGAAAATTTGCCCTTCAGGGGACTGTAAGTCACTTCAGATCTATGGGGTTAGTCTATCCTAAACAAAAAGATAAAAGAAGGGGTGTGAACTTTTCCAGGTATTAAACAAATGAATTCTCTGGGGACTGTTAACTGGAAACAGCTGCTTTAAAAATGTGTTCAGAGCTGTCCCTGCAAAGTTTCTCAGCCTTACATAGAAATTCACAGTCAAAGAATTAATAATGGCAGGATTCCCTTCTCTTTTCACAGTCTGGGGAAATATAACAAACTTCAAGTTGCTTTTGCTATCACTTTATGAATTTACATTCGGATCTGTACATTTATAGAGGAAATTGTTTTCTTTCAGCTGGGTTTCCTGAGAAATCTGAAAATGTGGCAAAACTGGGGACATGCTGTGCCTCTTGTAAGGAATTCCATCAAATAAAGCAAACAGTTTTACAGCTGAAGCAAAAGGTATGATCACTCATGTCTTTACCAGACCTGCCTGTTTTACAAAAACTGAGGTTAATTTTTATGTTTGGAGCTGTCACTGACATGTGGTTCTTGTACATAGAAAGAGAAGGGCAATATATTTTTAAATCATGTAGGAATGATATCTCTCCCTTATGCCCCTGTCCAATTTGCAAGCAGATTATTCCCCAAGTTCATGGAGCTGTGTTACCAAGCTCATGGTAACAGAGTCTTGACAAACACCCATCCCAGACTGAGCCCAGGTTTCTTGGCAATCTGTGCTGCCCTGAGCTTTTCAGTCACTCTGAATGCACAGAATTTTGGACATGGTCCATCTCTAGAGGAATCATGTGCAAGACCTTTCACAGATGTGGGAACATGATTTTTCATTATTGGGTACCGGTACAGGATTCTTGCCAAATAGGTGTGGCGCTAAACAATAGTATCACTAGCTTTAAATATGACTTTCCCCTTAAAAAATAAAAACCCTCAGTCACCCTTTTTTTCCCCCCTTACCTATTCACCTGCCAGTAAAGAATAATGCATTTAGAAACTTTTCCTGGGCTTTAATTGCTTACCTATGTCGCTTCCTTTTGCATTTTAGTAGTGCAATAATGAAAAGTGAGTAGTGAGATAAAGACACAGCTTCAGATTTGGAGAGCCATATGCAGGGATGCAGGTGTCATGCCTTTTCTGGTGACATCTCCTTTGAACACTAAGGTTCTCTCAAATTGAAGCTCTCTGTAGGAACATTCTCAGCAGATCATGCTGACAGGCTGTAATTATTTCTCCTAGGGTACTCAATTAATTTCTTTCCATTGTGTCAAAACACAATCTGGTGAATTCACTCATTGCATTTGATGTTACTCATTTAATATTAGGAAGAAAGAAATCTTCCTCATTAAAGTGAAATTCACTGAGGTTGGAGATACTCTTTATCTCCAAAATCTCAAAACATCCTATATTCCTTCTGAATCAGTATGAACACAAACATGGAAGTGACAAAATTACATATGTGTTGGGAATTCTGCTTTTCAAAAAAATGGTAGCAGAGAGGTTAAAAAAGGATCCATGCCTTTGAGTGGCTGTTTCTCCAGCTGTTTTCCATGATGCTGAACAGGTTCACACTGACTTCCAGGGAAGGATCTGGGGGTCACATTGTTGGCCACATTGTTTGCTCAAGAATTGATTGATGGAATTAATGGGAGGTTTTTGTGTCTAACTTCTGCTGTTAGATGCTTGTGATCAAAACTCATCCCAGGAAAATTCAGACCATTGATACCTGTCACTCTAGGCATTTGTACAATAACTATGGACAAATTAAGCAGCTCACTCTTGCTTCGTAGCTAAATCCTGTCATAGTCCCTAACTTAATTTTTCCCCCCATATGCCCCTAGTGAGACTGGATCAACTTGGCATCCTCAGAGGGAGCCCCCAGGGTTGTGCTCCACAGAGAAGGAGCTGATAGAGAAGGTTCCCAGTACCCTCAGCAACTGTTACCCCACAAAAAGGAGACTTTTTGTCTATGCTGAATGGAGACCTGGCCCCATGGTGCTTCTCTGCCCAGGGAGACATCAACCCTCACGTTTCCCCAGCCATTTCCCATGGCCAAGTTCTCCTGGGGAGGACATCTTTCAATAGTTGTGGTTAAAGCAGTTCTGTTTTGCATAGAAAAGTTCATTTCTCTCTGCCAGGGAGATGCTTTATGAAATGAGTCTTCAGTCTTGTGGTTAAGGCTTTCAAATTTTATGAACTTTATTCAAAATTGTGGTTAGCAGAAAAGCCTGTCATCCAATGAGATGCACTGTCCTGATAGACTAGAGGTCTGTGGGCAATCCTAGGTTGATCTAAGACCTTGATGAAAGAAAGAGTGCAAAGCTGAAAAAGTGGGGAAAATATATCTGGCATGTTGACACACAGCCAACAATTAAAAGAAGAAAAAACCAAGTAAGCTTGATCCTGTTGCACAGATGTGTTTAAGCATCTTAATTAGAAAGCCATGTTCCACATCACTCCTGACAAGCACTGTCCAATTTTCTAAACCACAGACCTCCTTGAAATTATGCAAAACTCCAAATGCAGCATGCAACACAGCACATGGAAGACTTGTTGCTTTAGAAGTCTTTATTTAGAATTTACCCTTGCTAATATTTGTATGCAAATGGGAAAAATAACCAAAACATTTTCCAAGTGCCATTAGGATTCGGAACTGTAGATGGAGAAAGCCAAGGTTACCCTGGACTAGGATTAACTGGTTCAGTTAAAAGGTGAAACAGAAATTAGGCCAGTGAGTACATCCAATAGCTAAGAGGATGTGAGTCAACAACAAAAACACATGGTTTGACCCAGTGCATGTAACAACCATTTTTTGGCCAGAAGATATCAAAGAGCAGTGAGCTAGACCAGAGCCTGAGTGTTTTGGCACTCCTAGTGTGTACTTCAAGTCCAGCTGAGTCAGTGGGGAAGCACGCATAGATGCTTTCACTATGATTTCTTTTCTAACTTAATTGTTACAACAGCCTGGTTGGCAGGAACGAGTAAATATTTAAGCATCAGAAGAGAATACACTTCCAAATCCACTTTATAATGAGTCTTTGCCACTAAGTGCACCTTTTTACTCCAGTCTGACCATTTGCAGTATAAACTGAAGAGTGTTCATGGCCAGGTCTATGTACTAAGTGACATCTATTTATCAACTGATACAGCTATAGATCCCCAGAATGAGATACTTACATTCAAGCTAAAAAGAGGACTTAAATTAATCTGCCACTCAACTGTAGCCACCCCTAAGAAGAAGCACTCACTGATAACACTGAAAATATTCTCCAAAAAACTACTTTAAAAATATAATACTCTCAGGTAGCAACAGAATTTGACTTTTTGTCTCTGCTTTAGCTTGGCAGCATTGGAATCGCAGAGTTCTTGATTGATTTGTGTCATGCAGTGGAAGTTTTGCACCATGGTCCTTGCAAACCTTTGTTTTGTATCCAGCCAGGAATCTGGTCTGAACAGGACATACCTCTAGGAAACAAAACTTTGCTGACCAGAGCCAGCCAGTAGATCTTCCCGTGCTGATCCCTGGCCAGTGAGGCTGTGAGAGCTCCTAGCTACTGAATTTTCCTCTTCAGCTCCAGGGGTAGGGAGTGGTGTCCCACAGAGTAGCCCTCTATGTTCAGCAGACCCACAGTTTGGTCTGTGCTGCACTGGCTGGGATGTTGGCTAAGAAAGCTGCAAGGTCACTGGTAAACAAAGCACATGTTTTCCTTTGAAAAAGCAGAGATGACAGCTCACCCCAGAGCTATAGGTGAATCCCCATTTTCTGTGTGAAAAGCGAATTCATAGGAGTGAGGATATAAGAAACACCCTGTGGGACTTCTGTGAAAATATGATGTCATCCAGCCACTGATTCTGCAGTGAATCCACCAAATTCTTGCTAGACCTACATCATGATTCTTAATTTGCCTGTAGTGCAGTGATCTGCTCTTTGGAACTGCAGTTCTCTCCAAAACCTAACTCATAAATGGCTGATAAATTCTTGTGTTCCTGTCATCACATTTTGAGTTCCAGTCTCAAAATCAAAATGATGTTTTGGAAATGCCACCAAGAACTACCTCAGCATTTCCAAATTTTTTTCCTGACTTTTTTTCCTTCAGAACTGTCCTGTGCATTCAACTCCAAACTAAAAGCATAACAGGCTGTCTTTAAGTTGTAATCCTTAAGCAATAACTTGTTTGCCAAAGGAAATTTATCCAGTTCAAGTAGGTACTGCAGGTGCATAACACTGTGTTTTTTTCTTTGCATTACAAACATTAGGTTTCCAGTAGTGGCAGAAGAATGTATGTCAAATAATTACAGAAGCAGGTAGGAGTCTTAAGAACAGCCAAGATCAGAGAATTCCAGATAGCTGATGAAAAGCTTTGTCAAATAGCAGGAGTCATCATCTATATAATTCAATGCAGCTCTCATAGCTAAATGTAGCAGAATTCAGCATCAAATTATCCAATAAGCCAAATTAATTCAAGAAGCAACAAAGTTCACCCGGGGTAGATCTGCACTGCTATTGCCGAAATAGTTTTCCAGTTCAATTTGGCAGTGCAAAATCCCTAAGTCTACATGCAGCCACTAATAAACTCTTTCCTCACTGCATACCAGCCTCATGGCTCCTCCAGGCACCCTTCAGCTACCTCTTAAGAGACTAAACATTTGCAGAATATTTCTAAATATGTTACATATTAAATATATTCAACGAGATAGATGAATGTTTCATGGATAATTAAACAAGTAATGGATAACTGCAGTTTAAACTGTAGTGTGCAATTCTGCTTGCATTCCCACTTACTTTATCTTTGTGTCTCTGTGCAGAGTAGATCCAGACATCTGATGGGTTAAACAGTGTGGTTACTTTTAGGGCCAGATTCGCAAAGGATTTAGGGTTCTCATTAAAATCTATGGAAAGTTAGTGATTTGTATGCAGCAATTCAAGACTTAAATATCTGAGCAAATGTTGCCCTGAGAAAGAATTAAATGAATAGAGGAAACTTCAAATAAGGGAAAACAGGCTTCCTGAAAAGCAGCAATGAGACTCAAGTTTTTCAGAACTTGTTGCTGTATCTGTCTTGAATTTCCTCTATCCTCTGTTGGATTGGCTTGCAGTATTTCCACAGTGACTTGAAAAGTGAACAGACTCACGGAATAAGAATGTTTTTCTGATTATATCAATCAAGGATATGAATAAACTCATTATATTTTCCTGAAATATTTAAATAGCTGTTTGTTTAAAAGCTTAAATAAGAATTTAATTTTTCTGGCTGAAAAATGAAGGTCTTACATAGATTTTTTTTTCTTGGCAGGTTGCTTTGCTGCCAAATAATGCTGCTGACCTTAGCAAGCAAATCACTGGTGAAAAAGTGCTTGCCTCTAATGCATATATCCCTGGCCCCCCAGGCCAGCCTGGCCAACCAGGCCCTCCAGGTAATACCAGAGGGGTGGAAATGTGCAGAACTGTTGTGCAGGAATGTTTAAGACTAAAAAATTAAACTTCAGTCTGCCAGCGTGCTTTCATATTTCATTTAATATCACATGATTTCACATATTTCATATTTTGATTGATAAGTTAGCATTTGCGCTAAATTAAAAAAAAAAAAAAAAGAAAAGAAAAAACCAAACAAAAAACTTTATGGGTGTTACAGTCAGGCTCTGCCAACTATCTGACATAATCCATTGTAACTTTATGTGTTTCTTGGCATGCAAGCTGTGTTTGTCCTGTGTGTGTTAAATTTCTCCCTCTCCCTGGGATATCTCACCTGCTTCAGTTGTCATTTCCTGTATTTTAACTCTGTCTTAAAACACTCTCCATTTCATTTTAGGAACACCTATTGCTTCAGCTCACTGTCAGTAGTAGAATATGTGCTTACAGCTCATAGGAGTTTGTGCCAACTCCTTTATTTTTCCTTGCCTGATTCATGAGGATTCATCTGCTGCTTTTATGTTATATCCCAGTTTGAAAGAAATCTGAAAATAAAAGTATAACTCCACTCACACCTTCTTTGCTAAGTTATAGATTGAAACAATGTGAAAAACAGAGAGATCCTAAAGCCCAAACTTAATCTTGACACCTCACATCTGGTGGCCATCAATACTCAAAATTTTGCAAATTCTGTTTAATGCAGAACTAATTTTGGGTCAGAAATAAATCCAAGCATTGTGCTGGACTTCAGAAGGATTCTTACAGAGTACTGGCAAATATTCCTTATGAGGATTGATTTTCTCCCCACTGAACTGCACCCCATCTTCCCATTTACACCCCCTTTTCCAGTCTTGCTTTGTTTTCTGAGTCATTATCTCATTTTCCTGGAGGATGGATATCTTCAGTCTTCAGTTCATTGTAAGTGCAAGGACAATATGTTTAGAGGTTCTGCAACAGACTCTGAAGGGCAGAGTGGGTTGCTTTGCAATTCCTCCAAGGTAGGCCTGACCCTGCAGGTCTCCCACCCACTGGGTTTCCCCTTGACTGAGCTGTCCAAGGTACTGTAGGAATCTAAAAACCACCCTTTAAAAAAACCTTAAAGCCACCTTTGCTCACCTTCTCTGCTGCCCCCAGGGAGTCATTACTGAACTTGAGTTGTCTCCTTTTGAAAATCTCAACTGTACGTATTCAGTCCTGCTGAATGCTTTTAACTGTCTGTCTTTTATTCTCTATGTTTTTCATGTGCCCCCAGTATGAAGAGAAGTGTTTCCCCTCTAATCATGAAGTTTCAGCTAGTGGCGTTTTAATGGTGCTTTTTTGTCTGCAAATGTTGTTTCAGGTGCCTGATTTTCTGGTTTATTTTTACGACTGTTTCTTTTGAGTCAAACATGTTTTGTTGCCTGAGTGCTTCCTAAAGAGTAACATGTTCTGCTGAACAAGCAAAAGCTGAAAATTATATAAAGCAGAATGGAAGAACAGAGCCTCCTAACACAGTGGCCATTGCACTGGGAAAAGGAGAGGTGCAGCCCCCCACTGGAAAGATCTTGCTTGTGTCAGTCATGTAGATGCCCATGACCCAAATTCCCATGAGTTTTCCGAGGCTTTCTTTTAATGAGATGCTCCTAAATGTGATATTTTCTTCTTTGTGTGAAAATGAGACATTTGTGCTTTTCTTCTCATTCCCAGTCTGTGTCCCTAAACACCTGGCAGATTTGAATTCTTGTTATACATCAGATGTAACTGTTTGTTGGGCATCTCTTGTAGCCACTATGACAAGGGTTAATGTTGTCTCAGATGGCTGCTGACGTGCAGATGCACATAAATCGGTTGTGTTGTTGTGGATTTGGGTGTGTTAAAGTAACCAGCCCATTGGGTCTTTAAAAAAGAAGTCATTCCCCACTTCTTACACTGATGAAGTGTCATAAAGGCTTTCTCTGGCAGGTAACTTTTGCTTTTGATTTCAGGGGCTCCAGGACCTAAAGGGAGTCAAGGAGCTCCTGGATTACCTGGACCTCCTGGACAGCCAGGCCCCCGTGGATCAATGGGACCAATGGGCCCATCTCCAGACATATCACACATTAAGCAGGGCAGGCGGGGCCCTGTGGTCAGTATTCCTGTCTCCTGCCATGCACTGCACAATTGTCCTTACTCCACAACTTCTCACACCCTTATGGATACCTTCTTTTCTCTTGCAGGGCCCACCTGGCGCCCCTGGGAGAGATGGTAGCAAGGTGAGGAGAGGTACTAATTTCCATAAGATGGGCACATGCACATGTGAAGTGCAGCCTTGCTACAGAGACTCTACACATTTGTGGTCACAACCTTTTACTACCTCATTTCCTTTGTTAAAATTAAAGTATCCTGTTGTCCCACTCCTTCATGTCATCTTTCTGCTATTTTGTGTTTGCCATTCCTAAAGTCTTGCAAATAGTCTGCTAGGCTCTATGCCACACAGAATTCTTTTCTTTCTCTGCAGCTCTTTTGGCTTTTCCATGAAGAAATGTTGATGCTTTAGCCCTTTTCATTTATTGTGAATTCTTCATGTTCATTGATTCGCTTGTTACTGTCCAAGAGAAATATCAGAAATGCCCCACTCTGCTCCCACTAGAATCAGCAGCAATTTCCTTGCATTCCTCCGTCACTTCCTTTTCTTTTTCTGAACAAGCATCAGCTGATGATTCTTGATCTGGGAACAGTAAGTGAGGCTGCAGAAGCAAACTTTTCTAGTTTCCTTTAGTCACAGCAAACTAACTGAGGTGGTATTGATTACAGGGGGAACGAGGAGCACCAGGACCAAAGGGGATACCTGTAAGTATTTCACACAGGAGAAATCTCCACAACAGAGTGATGCTGACCACTAACCACCGGCCAGCCAAAGAAAAAGAAAATAAAAGAAACTCCTGTGCCAAGATAACAGATAATTTATATACACATAAAATTTTGTTGGAAACCAAGTAATTACCTGTTTTCATCCAAATGTTTTTGCTTACAAACCTCTTCCTCTGCTGGGTGTGCAGCCAAAGGCAGTATGTGCACCTCTGTCTTACAGCAGTGCTTAGACATCGTTAGAAGGCAAAACCATGCAGGCTGCTACTTAGTACAGTTCAACCTCTGCTCCCTGTGGGAATTTGCTCCCTGGAACCTTTTAAAATCCTGCCCCTCACCTATGCCAGATTTGAGAAATTAGAGGTTTTGAGCTCAGAAGAAGGAATGAATATTGACAATCTGTTTTCAGGCAAACTTGTTTAAAAAATCTCTGGGGTCCCCAGCACAGGAAGGACATGGACCTGCTCGAGCAAGTCCATAGGATGCCACCAAGTTGATTAGAGGGCTGGAGCACCTTTCTTATGAGGAAAGGCTGGGAGAGTTGGGATTTTTTCAGCCTGGAAAAGAGAAGGCTTCAGGGTGATCTAATGGCATATCTGAAGGGAATCTACAAGAAAAATGGAGAGGCACTATTCACAAGGGCATGTAGTGACAGGACAAAGGAATGGCTTCAAACCGAAAGAAGGCAGGTTTAAATTAGATGTTAGATATTAGGATATTAGGATATTTTTTATTGTGAGGGTGGTGAGACACTGGCACAGGTTGCCAAGAGAAGATGTGGGTGCCCCATCCCTGTAAGTGCTTAAGGCCAAGCAGGATGGGGCTCTGAGCAATCTGGTCTATGAAAAAGTGTTCCTGCCCACGGCAGAAGTGCTGGGACTACATGGTCTTTGAGGTCCCTTCCAACCCAAAACGCTCTATGATTCTATTCATTTATTTATTGTATTTTCTCTTTGGTGGAGTTGATTTTTAAGAGTGTGCCCAGCAGAGTGTGCTCAATATTCACAGTTTATTTTACTGTTATTTTTATTTTACTGTGTGAAGTCAGCCAAAAAGAAGTAATTATTTTATAAAATCAGATACTCTCTGCATTGTAATTACCAATATATTTAGTAAGTGATGGACAGCAGGGAGGTTACATATTGGAAAGACACTTGACAAATAATAGTAGCCTTAAAAGAATTTGTTGATTAATCATTCTAAGAATGTAATTTATGTCCGTTTAATAAGCAAAAAGACAAGAAACCAAGATTAATCTCCTCTAGTCCTATGAGATCTGAAGATATTCTTATGAAGCAAAGGAATTATTAACTAACAAAAGGGCTGAGCATCTTGTAAATGTAAGCTCTGTCTGCAAAAACATTTGATTCTTTCAAAAATTGTTTCCTGATCAAAGGCGGTTAAAAAGCAGACCATTAGCTTTCAGCAATTGATACCAAACAGAATTTTACAGAACAACCCCTGCAGGAGTAATTCTATCAGCCAGTTTGAGAACTGTAAGAGCAAGGTAGATTGTTATTAACAGCAGTGCCTTGTGACTGCAGGGCCCACCGGGTTCATTTGATTTCCTATTGCTGATGATGGCAGACATCAGAAACGACATCGCTGAGCTGCAAGAGAGAGTGTTTGGACACAGGACTCATTCATCAACAGAAGAGTTTCCATTACCTCAGGAATTCACAAACTATCATGACACAGTAGATTTTGGATCCGGAGAAGACTACAAACCACGGGCAACATCCAGGAGCACCAGGATACAGAAGGCAGACCACCCCTAGCTATTCCTACTGAAAAAAAAGGCTCTTTAGAATTCTTCAATATTAAAAAAATGCACTGACAATGTTATATATATATATATATATATATATATATATATATATATAATTTCCCATTTTTCTTTCTGCTTTTCCTGAACACCTTGCTGCCTGTACTATAGCTTTCCTGGTCCATGGTAGTAGCCTCCTTGCAGAAATTCCATACTGCCAAGCCTGCACTGTGCACTGTACCTAGACTATCAAAGAAGCCTTCTTAGCATATAGTATGATTAAGGCATGCTCTAGCTAATAACACAGACCACAGCATTCCATCTGCCTGCTTTGCATTCTATGTCCAAATGACCCAGTACACAAATTTTGCCAAGGACAAAGGGTTAGCTGAACATCATCCTTGAATGATGTTGATAATGAACACCTTGGTCCACAGTTACTTTATGAATGCAAATAAATTATGCCACTAAACTCAAGTCTCCAGCTACTGTCCCCAGGCTTAGGAGAGTGTGAGGAGTGGACCCGTGTTTCACAGCAGAGTCCACATGTCCTCTATTATGCCTCATCAAGGCAGAAAAAGGCAAAAAAAATACGTTGAAAGGTTAAACAAGAGTGCTGTTGCTTGATCAGGAAATTATTCAGCTTTGTGTTGCTAGAGTATTGTTCAAAGACAGTCAAAAGATGTGTGTGTCCCAAACTACTTTAGAACACATACAAACACTACTTTTTCTTTACCATTATCCCACTGCTCAGTGTGAAGGCCAGTTAGCTTTCTCAACAGATTTATGCTGGATACATTACACTAAGATAATTAAGATAAAGGGGATGTTTAAAGCAGGAAACCAAAACACAAGTGAATCAAGCAGGCTTATTGGCAAGAACAAAATATATCCCAGCCTTACAGAAGGAGTCAGGTTCTGACCTCTTGCAGGTGCATGTCTTCGTTGGTGAAATTCTGAAATCTGAGTGAAATCAAGACCAGAGAGAGGCCTCGTATTTGCATAGAGCTTCCACCTGTTTTGTTCCTCTGCTGCATGAGACCAACCTAAATGGCTTTCACCAAACTGGAACACAGAGTGGCAGTGTGTTTGGCTGGGTGTACGAGGAGTGTGAGTAGGTGCAGGAGTGCACATGACAAAACATTTCAACTGGTACGAGGATGGCTAAGGTGAGGTATTGCACATGAGATCCTATGCTTGTGAATGGGGATAAAAGGGAGTGCCCTTTATTTACACTGGAAAATTGGATGCACAAGTTATACCATACCTCATGGATGATGTATGTTGCCATTTTTTTTGGATTACGACAGCTGCTGAGGACTTTGCCATGCTTAGAATATAATGGAGTATATTAAGCACAAAATTTCAATATTGTGTCTGTGTATCTGCTACTTCTACAGTCTGTTTAGTGTTCGGTAGTGTCCATGTCACAAATGCAAAGAGAAAGTTGTTACTTTACCATGTTTTTCAGGGCTTGCATGTTCTAGTAGAATAAATACAGGTAAAAATATAAGAAGAGCCTTTTCAGATAACACATAAAGGTTTGGATTCCATTCCACATTCTCTGGGCCAAAAGATAGTTGGTGTAATCCTGACAGCATCAGTACAGGTCACGTTACATAAACAGCTGGCTATCTAGATTTTTCCATAACTTTTTTGTATTGTTTTAAGAGGATGTGTTAATTCCTGAAGCTGTTTCTCAATGTCTCACTGCCACTAAGCCACAAGCCAGGGCATTAGCTTTTAAGAACATGAGTGTTCTGTATTTCTTTTTACATTATATCTGTATCAGCATTTACAAAGCAATGCCTAAGTCATTGGAATAGCTGAAAAAAAATTATAGTAATCTAACCCTGTGGTCCTTGGGCTTCTCCTCTGTCTGGGAGGAGCTCTGCCAGCAGCTGCAGATCCAAGTAATCTTGTGAATCATATAATAAGTGAGATTTGAGGGAGGTATCTGTGTCCAAAAGAGGGATGGTCTTATATGCATCAGACTGGGAAAAAAATCTCAAAGATAGCATGAACTGAGGCATTTATTTTCATAATTTCAAGTGTAAGCTAAGTATAAATTATGTCATTTATGAATATGCAATCTTAATTAAGTTTGTTAAGTGTCAAATGTTGTATTTTTAAATCTAGCAAATTATGGAACCCTTTCATATGTTTACAACTGCACCCTGCTGGATCAGGTTGGTTCCCACTAGAAAATTAGTCGCTGCAGTTTTTGACAATCTGAATGATCTAACTTCTGTTAGATGAGTCGATACAAACTAAATACTATTGCCCACAGCCCACAAGGTGATGTATTCTAAAAAAGGCACTTATTTTAATTCTAAGTTCTGCTTTTTAGAATAGAGGCACATGCCAAATGAGAAGTTCCCACAGTCTCACCATCGAATTCAGGGAGAGGGGACAATGCCTGGCTGTAACAGTGCCCAGGAAAGAGCTGTTCTGAAACTGAACCAGAAAAGCAGATAAAATACATATTTTGCTGTACGTACAGCAAGTTGTCCTACAGATTCATGAATATAAACATAGCACATGCTTACTTGCCTTTCTGAATGGAAACTTCAATGATTTCCCTTCCTGGAGCTAGCATCATTGGCTTTCATAGTACTTAAAAAAGGTGATAAAATGCGTTCCTTGGGTTTGCCCTTGTTAACCTCCTCTGCCCAGATTTTCTGCCTCAAAACTGTTTGAGTCCCAGCAGCAAGGAGGGAATACTATAGCAAAGACCTCCCGACATGACAGGAATTCCTGCAGCAGGGAGAGCCCCTCTGAGCACAGCTGGCTGGGAAGGGTCAGCCTTCAGTCTGCATTCAGCTGAGATCTTTGCATGGAACTTTCTCATTTCAGATTACCTGTGTGGTAACTCATCAAACATTGCATCAGCAAGATTTCATTCAGATTTTGGGGTAAACATATAAGGATTCAGAAGAGTGTCATTTTCTTCAGCATACCAAATGTTTTATCAAGCCAGAACAGAGGAATAATTTCCAATCTTAAGTTTTGTAACTGGTAGCCAGAGAAGCCACTACCTTGCAAATTATTTATTACTCTGTGGCTCCAAAAATAACAAACTCTCCCAAGAATCCAGAACAAGAAAGTAGAAACTTCTACACTCATGGCTAGTCTCATTATCAGGCTTATGCACATGACAACTTTGTTTCATATAAATGGTATGTATAATTTTATTAGAAAGAAATATTATTTTGATGCTAAGACATCAAATTATAAGCAGAAGGATAATAAAGAATCTGTTATTTTATTAATATTAGAAATATATTTAAAGGGAGCATTTGTAAGAGTGTTTAGTGAAAAGAAAATTCTGATTAATAGATTTAACAAAATAATGAATCTTGAACAATTTTGTTTTTTTCAACACTGTGCAAAGTACATGAAGATTTGGTCTTTCTTGCAAAGCTGTAGTTCTGACACACAAGAATTCCTATATAGTCAGGCTAAATTAGGGGAAGGAGAGTTGTAAATAGAATTAGGGTCGTGCCTGGAGTCACTGTTAGCATCACAGCTTGCATAGCCTTCTGCCTAGAAGTATTTCAGAATCAATGTACCAAGTCCCAGAGTAGCAACAAAAGGTGGGGATGGGGTCCAATCCTCTGTTAATTTCACATTTTAAAAAATCAGTATGTTTGTTCCTTTTACACATTCCAATAACTATAGTGTTCACTTTATTTATATATAAAATACTAAAATGTGTATAAGATGACTGTGATTTTATGACGTATTCATAATAACAAAGATATTTTTTCTTACACTGTTGGTACCTGCTTTTATTACACATTGTCCTTTCTCTGAAACATGGTGATGTTGGCTGGAAGAAACAGGTGGCAGGAAATCTCCTTATGCTGCCTTCTAGCACTTTGCTTGGACCTGAACAATACTGTCATAGTTCTTTGACTCTGGGACATGAGCTCTTGCAAGCTGGGGTGGGTTTCAGTCTTTGTGGTAATAAAGCACACAGCCACCTCTGCTCTGTGGCAGGATGTGGCTCCTAGGCCACATCAGGGCTACACGAGGCTGGATCCAGCAGCCCCACCCCACGCTGCCCTGCGTGCGCAGCTTCTGCACAGCCCGGGGACGCGGTACGGGGATACGGAGCTCTCCGGCATTCCGCCGCCAGTAGTGGGGAAAAGGGGGAACAACACATACTCTCCATCAGGCCTTGCCTGCCCCTCGCAGGCATCCTGTCGAGCCCAGCCCCGCAGCCCCGGGAACATCCTGCGGGCTGTGTCCGACAGCTGAGGTCGCGAGGAGCCCATCTTACCCCTTCGTCCCTGCAGAGCCCACGCTGCCTGCGCAATGCCTCAAGGGCAGATGCAGGGCTGGCACCACATCGGACGGGCTGTCATCCCTGGCAGGATCCCACTCCACCGCAGGGATCCAAGATCCCCGATATGCGGGTAAATGTGTATACAGAATAAAATGAAAAGTATCTATGAGTCATAGTAAAACACGGGAGTAACAAAAAAAAACCAAAAAAAAACAAAAACAAAAAAAAAACCCACAAAAAAATTCGTAGTCACAGTTACCACTGCCTTCGGTTTCAGAAAGTACATAGTGGAAGCAAAGTGTTAAAGAAAGTGTTAAAGACAAAAATCTATGATTAGCAGAAAAGCTAGACAAAGGAGTTCCCGGTTGTACCGGGGATCCCGCTAGTAGTGCTGTTCTGTGACTGTATGAGGATAACAGAACAGAACTGTCAAAAATTCATGGAAAGCAGGATCTCAGTTACTTGATGTGTGCATCTGGGGAAAGCAAGATAGTAGTCGTATGGCATGATGCAGACCTTTTAACCAGTTAAAGAGCACTGTATTGAAGTCAGACATTTTAAAATCTGCTTGTTTAATTAACTTACATCCGATAGTTTTAAAAAGAACTAAGAGAGGACCGCCGGGACTCTGGATCGCCGCGGCGCGGGTCCTTCGGGTCCGCAAGCATCCCCCTGCTCCGCCGGGTCTGCCCCGGCTCCCTGTCCCGGTACGCGGCTGCGGGCTGAACTCCGTGAGGAAGAGCAGTGCCAGCAGGGCGAGGGAGGTGATCATGTCCCTCTACTCAGCATGGAGCATTGTGTCCAGTTCTGGGCTCCTGAGCGCAGACCTGGAGCGCGAGAGACGTGGAGCTCCTGGAGCAGGTCCAGTGAAGGGTGGCAAAAGTAATTAAGGGGCTGGAGTGTCTCATATGAGAAAAGGCTGCGCTAGGTGGTCGTGTTCGGCCTCCCGAGGAGGCTGAGGGGGGACCTCATCAATGTCTGTCCGCGTCTGCAGGGAGGCGTCAGGGGATGGACCAGGCTCTGCTCAGTGGTGCCGAGCAGTAGGACATGCGACAACGGGCCGAAAGTGGTGCATAGGAAGTTCCACTTGCGCAAGAGGAACCACATCGTGAGTTGTTCGGGTGACTGAGCCCTGGAATAGATTTCCCGGAGAGGCTCCGGAGTCTCCCTTATCCAAGATACGCAAGAATATGAACGCATTGCTCTGTCGTGTGCTTCAGGGCGATCCTGTTCCGTCAGGAAGGCGGGACCAGGTTTCCAGCCCGACCCGTTCCGGCACCGCGGGACTGTGGCTGTGACTACAGCTCCCGGCGCGCTGCGCGGCGCCCGGGCGCTGCCGGGAGGCGGCGGCGGCGGCCGGGCCGTCGGTCGATCGGCGGGATGCGGCTGTCGGTGGCGGCCGCCATCTCGCACGGCCGCGTGTATCGGCGGCTCGGGCTCAGCCCGCGGTCGCGCCTGGACCTGCTGCGGAACCTGGTGACAGCGCTGGTGCGCTATGAGCGCATCGAGACGCCCTGGGCGCGGGCCGACGAGATGCGCGGCTACGCCGAGCGGGTGAGCGGCGGCACCGGAGCGGGCCGGGGGGCGGCGGGAGGCACCCTGACCCACCGCCTCTCCTCACCCGCCGCCTCCTTCCTCCCCGCAGCTCATCGACTACGCCAAGCGGGGGGACAGGGACGAGCGCGCTATGCGCATGGCGGATTTCTGGCTGACCGTAAGTACCCCCAGCCCCACATCCGTCCCGGCCCGCCGCGGAGCCGGGGCTGAGCGTGCCGCCCCCTGAGCAGGAGAAGGACCTCATCCACAAGCTGTTCAAGGTGCTGGCGCCCCGCTTCCAGACGCACCCCGGCAGCTACACGCGGCTGCTGCAGATCCCCAACCGGGACGGGCTGGACCGCGCTAAGATGGCGGTGATCGAGCTGAAGGGGAACCCGCTCCCGCCGCTCGTCCGCCCGCGCCGCGACTCCGACAAGACGCTGCTGAACCAGCTGCTCAAGGGGTACCGGCAGGACGCGCGGCCCCGGGGCACCCCCGTCTAGCGGACACCCCGTGCCCTGGAGAAGGGAAGGTGTGGCAGGAGGGCTGGAGGGTGATGGAAGTTGCCATGGCCAGGCCTGAGTTTACTGGCTGCTTCCAGTGCTTTGAATAGAGACTCGGCAGAAGGAAATCAGGCTAGGAGCCGTGATAATTGATATTTTCTGTGTAAATAAACTTTGTTCAGAAAGTCAGTTTGCTTGTATTTGAGTTGTGTTCAGAGAATTATTTAGGTCAGAAATGACCTTTAAAGTTATCAAGTCCAGCCTATGATCAAACACCACTGTGTCAACCAGACTATGGCGCTAAGTGCCGTATCCAGTCTTAATTTTAACATCTCCACATCCCGGGCAGCTCATTTGTGTTTATTCACCCTTTCTGCGAAGAAATTCTTCTTCATGTCCTATTTAAACCTCGCCGATCAGCATAATTCCTGTGTTTGTAAGTTAGTGCTTATTCCAGAAAACTGGATTTGCTAACTGTGTTCTAGGAGCCACTGTTCAGCATTTCAGGGCAGGAAGTTTGGTGAGGAAGAAGATACTTAAGCTGTTTAAAAAGCAGAGTGTAAACAGGATAGTAACACTGAGCTAAGTATTGTAAAGAGACAACAAAAGAATCGTGTCTTAAAAGGTGCTAACAGGCATGAGTCATAGTAATCTAGCAAGATCTTGACGGACCACAGATTCAGAGGCAGGAGTGCTAGACATCTCTATTATTCTACTGGAACAAAAATGGGAAGTAGCAGAACTTTTTCAGAGTGGTGTAACTACTGAGCAGTAAGAATCTTGATTTGCTAGCTTTGTCTTTAATTTTAGGCACAGCTCGGACTTGAAAGTCCTAGCTGTAACTTTGAAAAAAAAAAACCCAGAACAAAACCAACCCAAATATAAAATCACAGGATAGACTACCTAGTTGGAAAGGACTTCAAGAACACTTGGCCCAACTCTTCGTGGCAATACACACTGGAACTAGTGTGGCTTCCTAAACTTTGTTGCATTTCTTCCTCCCAGGTTTCACAAACTTAAGAGATTTAAACAAGTGGCCCTGTGTAGCAAGCTAATTGTATGGAAAGACAAAGAACCCCCATGATATATTCTCTCTTCAAGACACTTATCTCACATAGTATTAGTTCTGTTTTAATAAACACCAGTGAGAAATTAAAGATGGGTGGTACTGCTTAAGGAAGAAGAAAAAACAGCTGAACTGCTACAAGGTCAGTGTTCACACAGACTTTAATCTTTATGTTTCTAGTAATCTTGAAATTATCCTCTTTGCAGTTGGCCGTATTCAAATAGATATTTTCTGAACCAAACTGCTGCACAAATTCTACATTAAAAGTCCAGTGTTGAGGCTTTAACAAAATACAAAAATACCTCTAAAAAAACATTTAATGAGGGAAAACAAGTCACACTCCCATCTGCTTGACCTTAAGTTATCTTGAGTTTACTAAAGTGCAAAAAAAGCTAGAAGATTATTAGCTAAACTGGGGGAAATCCTTGATACAAAAGGGTTTTTTGTGTACAAATGCATATTTTGCAGTATCTGTACGAACATTAGGGCAGCTAACAAAGCATTCATCATCTCACACAGTGTGTAGTCCTTCTCAGTTCAGAGCTACTATATGTCCCTGAACATTTTATAAGATTGTGGAAGCTTCTGCCATGAGGGTGGTTGTCCTGCCACTCTGGCTTGTACTGGAGTGGTTCAGGCTTTCAGCTGCCTGTAAAGGAAAACAAAGGGGAAAGTTACAGTTAATATGGGAAATCTGTCCTCATTATTCCCTTGTGTCCTGGCTGCCACGATCAGGCTGCTTCCATCGCCCTTATAACCACACACAGGTCCAATGATCAGTTCTTACGTCCTGTTCTCTTCCACCTCTGGAACCTAGATGCCTACCTGACGGCAGCTGTGAGACTCCGGTACCAGTCATTGATCTCTTGTTGGTTGCAGGACATCAACAGCAGTGTCTTGTGTGGGAAGGAAAGCTGAAAGACAAACAGAATCTATGGCATTCCTTGCCAAGGCAGTAACTGCAGTAAAAGGAAAATCATCACCACTGAATTCAGTCCCTGCATGCTAATTTTTACCCTTCCCACACAGAAAAATTTAGTCTTGATACTTAGTGAAGCCAGAGACTGTACAGTCTAGAACAAGTGCCAGTCTTGTCCATGGTTTCCAGTCAAAGCTGACAGCTCGTTCTGACCTTTTTGGAGGTGAGCAATTAGGATTCTCAGCAGCTCATCCAGTTTTCTACCATATTCATGTCCCATGGGGTTCTTCCACTACCATCATCTACAGGTCACACCTTGCTCAAAGAGTTCTTTGTCATAGCTCACAAGAAAAGAGCTAACACAGCCACAAGTGAAGCCTTGGAAGACCTGACCTTGAAACCCCTACAGAAGACTCTGGTCCCTGTCAAGGAATCTGCAGCCCTCAGGAAGGTAGATGCACATCTCTTGCAATTACATCCACATCTTTTTCGTTCTCTGTTTTTCTATGTGTAATGAGTGTAATTCATTGTCATGTAAGTGTGGGACTGCCCCCCAAACCTGTGGCTCTGATAAGAACATGTCAGAGTCCTAGTGGAGCCTCCTTACCTGAGCTAAGTGAAGCAACCAGCAGCCTGTAGCCCCCGGGTGTGCAGGAGGCTCCACACCGTGAAAGGAAAAGTACCTGCATCACTCAAGAAAGGAAGGGTTGTCCTTACTCAGACTTGCTCACTGTATTTTTTCACTGCTGTCATCATCTCGATCCCTCTGCTGCTGAGACAGCTGGAGACCTGCTTACAGGCCTGACTCCACTGACACTTCTGCCTGGCACAGGTGGGAAGACTTACACTGAGGAGCCCTCCCTGGCTCCATGTGTGGCCGAACACTTTATCCACCGAGCACTGGTGGAGCGGGTAGACAGCCTGGCAGGACAGTTTGTTGGAGTTCAGCAGGTGCAGCGGGTGGCAGGGCTTCGCTGCAATGAGGATATCAGAGAACAGGAAAAACATCCTGCGCTTCAGTTCTTCTCCCTTTGCAGGCACCACCGAAAGCCAGCCTTCCCGGATATACCAGCGCCCTGGGCATGCCGGGGAAACAGAGACAGCTGTGAGATCTGAGGGAGGGTGGGCAGGAATGAAGAGTAAAGGATGTAATGAGATAAAACAGGAATACTGGGTGAGCCACCCTTGTAGGTTGCCGTGTTCTACATCAATTCCAGCCACTAGAAGGCACTGGATGTCAGCTGGGTCCGGCCCACCCGCACGGAGAGCACCCGTGCAGAAGCAGTAACCAGCCCAAAACATTCGGTATATCAGGAGCAGCTGAAGTTATTATAAATCTGCTATTTTAATTAAGCATATATTATCATGTGCAAGTTTGTTTAAAGTGATCAGAACAAAACCACCGTTTGAGAATGTTATGCATACCTTTAAATTAACATAAGCCTTGATAAAACACATGAACTATCTCAAATTGTGTTGTCCAGTTGTTTGTCATTAGTGGTATAATAGAAACTAGCTTCAGCTTTGAACACTTATAATTTTTCCTTGTTTTGTTTGTGTGTGCTAATTTAAAAAATAAGCTAAAAAAACCTCCCAAAAATAAAACAAAACCATATTTCACAGGTCATCTAACTACAGTAGCCAAGAGAATGCAGACTGCAGATTACAAAAAGATAAAGGAGATAAAAAATGAGGAAGGTCTGAATAGGTAACCCTATCAACCTCTCTTGAAGAAGAATCCAGTGTCATCCACCTGTGAAATTAATTGTGATAAAACAAGAGCAAAAGAAAGCAGGAGGGAAATAATCAAAACAATTTGATAAGCCTAGCTGTGAGCAGCAATGTAAAAAAAAAAAAAAAATGAAATAAATAAAGCAGGACTTCTTACTAAGATTATTGTGGAAGTTAGCCATCAACTCATGGGAATTATGAGGACACCTGCCAGTAAGGTTATCTATAAAAATGTAAAGCCATAACAATGTATTGCCACATGATCTTGTTTAGGAAACATCTGTCAGGGAATTTCATGCCTTAGCTTCTGCATGAGCTATAAATACTTTTTAGAATAAAAACACAGTGTTGTTTTCATTGTGGATTGTGTCTTATTAGAATGCTATAGTCACCAAACAAAGTGAGTGAATTCCTGCTTTGCTTATTCCACTGGAACCACTCCTCTTCCCTGAATAAGAAACTGAGGAAGAGAAGGTGAGATGCAGGAATCAATCCAGGTTTGAAAAAACAAATGGGAAGAAGGTGTCAGAAGCATGGGGCTGGGCTGGGATCTGTTTCCCTCAGGCCGTGCTGTGATCAGACTCACGGGCATACAATCTGACCCAGACTGGACTGGAAGTTTTGCAATATAGATCCATGTCCAGGATTCCCAGGTGTACAAGTTCTAGGAAATTGTTGTGAAAGAAGGGCAAGAAAAATATCCCAGGGGAAGCTCTGGGTAACAGAACAGTGTTCAGTTAAGGAGGAAGTTCTGGCTGATGCTGTATTTGTCCTGAATATGGAAGGCAGCAAGAAAAGCAGGGTTTGCTCACTGGGAACAGGACATCTGAGAGACAATGGCAAATGTGAGAGACCCATCTCCAACACCCCTGCTTTGTTCTGAATCTACAGCATTTTGTTTTCTCTCCTGTTCCTTCCCGGCAACAGGACACAATCTTAACTGTCCTGCAAAAGCTATCTTGTTTATGGAAAGCTGGCTCAAAGCTAGCAAGCCCCAGTTGCCTCTTACATTTGTGCTTCTCATATCCAATGATAACTATGTAACTGCAGCCAGTGGAAAAACATCTCTACAAGAATTCTCTGCCTTAGATGATGGAAATCCCTTTAGTGACCCTCAACACTCATACTACTGTGTCTCAGAATTTTCAGAGACCAAAATAATTGGTGGACCAAACACTTCGAAACAATAGCCATCTCTGGTCTAGTTATACTGTTTTGGGGTGTTAGTTTCTTTTCGTGGTGTTATCCTATTAGTTCTAACATTAATCAGGATAACTGATTGACCTTTTTACTTACACACTAACCAAAATGTGCCCAGGCACCCCTGCAACATGCTTCTGCTCAGTGTAAGCAGAGTATTCCTGTGTTAGCTCCCTTTCACCTGGCAGCACCAAAAGGATTCTAAGAACAGGAAAGAGAATTGTAAATTGATTTGCCCATTGACAAATTCCCTTTGAAAATAGTCTCTGATAAGTAACCTTTGTTCTACCTATGCTGGTTTGGCTAGGATAGAGGTATTTTTTCCCATAGTGGCTGTTTTGGTTTTGCACTGAAAACACCATTGACAACACAGGGATCTTTTGTTCATTTCTGTGTAGGCACTGCTCAGTATCAAGATCTTTTCTGCTCCTCAAGCCACAAGTGAGGAGGTTGGGAGTGCACATGAACATGGGAATGCTCACAGCTGGAACAGCTGATCTGAAATCCCCAAAGGGACATTCTATATCATAAGGCATCATGTTCAGTCAGTTATGCTGGGGAAAGAAGAAGGAAAGGGGGGAGTTTTAAAGTGCTGGTTCTTGTCTTTCCAGGTAACCACAATGTGTGGTAGAGCCCTGGTTAGAGCCCTTCCTTGGAATAGCTGAACACCTGCCTGCCCATGGCAGGTGGTGGATGAACTCCTTGTATGGCTTTACTTACATAAACAGGTTATGCTGTACTTGTTAAACTGTCTTTATCTCAGTCTGATGCTGTTGAGCCAGGGACAGGTGAAATTACTCGCACAATTTCAGAAGGCAAACTTTTTCTCTCTGACTGAACTGAGAATATCCACACAAGCTTTATCAGTTTTACCCTTCTGAGTTTTTCCCCATTCCAGTGGGGAAAGATTTTTCATTCAAAAATTCACATGTGTTAATTGCCACCACATTCATGAGTACCTGCAGATTCTTGCATTAGAGACCTTCACACACAGTGTCTTGAACACTCCTCTCCAGCTGCAGCACTGTGCCTGGATAATCTCTGCAATAGCAGAGTTGAGTGCAGGCTACAGGTGAAACCCCAAATGACCATTTCATAATTGCCCAGACTGGGCACATTTCTCACAATATTTCCTACATAGCTCAAAGTGTGGTCTGGGCATGGAGAGCGCCCAGTCGTGTAAGAGACCTATCCATTGAAATGTTCCTACATGCCAATGACTGTGGCTTTATATCTCAACAATCAACACAAATACAGTGATTTCTGGCTCAATTTAACCATGCAGACAAAGAAAATTCTTTATATGAAGGGTGTGAGCAGAATGCCATTAATCTTGTAGCTTTAAAGTAAAAAACAACACAGTTCTTGTGCCCTTGATGCTCAGGCATCTATGGTTCCTGCAATGGAGTAGGGATAATGCCACTGCTTACACTCTTCCAAAAGAATATAATGTCTCTCTTTCATTCCCACCCAGGACTTACACTCCTGATCTTCTTGGGTTCCTAACTTTCTAACCACATGTCATCAGCTTCTCCTATCTGAATGTCAGGCAATTAAGCTGTAACTTATCCTTACTCAAAAATTCTTAATTAAAAAAAAAAAAAAAAAAAGAGTGCTTGCATTAGTAGTCACACTCCTTTACCACCTAACTGTGAAATTTGGGCAGAAGGGGAAAACTTGTTAATGTGAGTTGAGTCAGAGATGAAGGAGAGCATATGTACAGGTATCTCAGCATGGCAGAAGAAAAAGAGAGTTGTCAGTAAGACCCACCTGAAGTCAAAACCTGTGTCTTTTGTCCTTTGAGCAATTTCTGAACCCGAAGTAGCTGCAAGGAGTTCTCTCTCTTATCAAAGATGTCTTGGACCCAGTGAGATACCTCACAAACAGATTTCACAGTCTCTGAAATTATAGCAGCATACTCTGAAGTTATCACAAATGAACGCGTATTTCACCCTATACATCTTGCTAAGAAAAGACAGTATGAAATTAAGAAGAAAAGTTTTAAACCAAGTATCAACAACAGCTTTATTCAGAAATTTCTGTGAGAGATTGGACTAGATCACCTCCAGAGGCCTCTTTCCAACTAACAAGTCTACAGTTCTAGAAAACATTTGCCAATGAAACATCAGAGAGAGGAATAATTTCCTGCATTTGGAAGCAAAACCAGAAAAATGCCCTATAAGTGGTGTTAACTTCTTGTAAAAACCACAGAATCATTTAGACTGGAAAAGACTAGTGAGATCACTGAGTTAACCTAGGATTGAACACCACCTTGTCAAGTAGACCATGGCACTGACTGTCATTTCTTGAACATTTGCAGGGATGGTGACTCTACCACTTCCCTGGGCAGTCCATTCCAGGGTTTAACAACATTTTCTATTAAGAAACGCCTCCCAGTGTCCATTCTGAACTTCCCCTAGCACAGCTCAAGGTCATTTCCATAATCCCGTTACTTGTTACCTGGGAGAAGAGGCCAATCCCCAGCTGGCCACAACCTCCTTTCAGGTACTTGTAGAGAGTGATCAGGTCACCCCTTTTCTCCAGACTAAACACCCCCACCTCACTCAGCCACATTTCACAATTCTTGTGCTTCAGACCCTTCTCCAGCTCCACTGCCCTTCTCTGGACTTGCTCCAACACCTCAGTGTCTCTCCTGAAAGGCTCAAAATTGGACATGGGATTTGAGGTGGAGCCTCACTCATGCTGAGCACAGGGGAACAATCACTTCCCTGTGGTCCTGCTGGCCACATTATTACTGATCCAATCAGGATGTCCTTGGCCTTCTTGGCCACCTGGGCACACACTGGCCCATGTTCAGCTGCTGTGGGTCAGCATCCCCAGAGCCTTTTCCTCCCTGCAACTTTCCAGCCACGCTGTCCCAGCCTGTGGCACTGCCTGGGGTTGTTGTGACCCAGGGACAGGAGTCCACACTTGGCCTTGTTGAACCTCACACAATTGGCCCTGGCCTGTGGTTCCAGCCTGTGCAGATCCCTCTGCAGAGCCTTCCTGCCCTCCAGCAGATCAGCATTCATACCCAGCTTGGTGCCATCTGCAAACTGGCTGAGGGTGCTCTCAATTACCTTATCCAAATCATTAATAAAGATATTAAATGGCACTACCCTGATACGAGAGCCTGAACATCTCTAGTGACTGGATATAGCATGAAGGACATGAATTAACTTTAAAAATTGAGGCATGTGACCAAGAGAGTCAGAGAATGGTTTGGGTTGGAGGGAACCTTATAGATCATCTCGTTCTAACCCACCTGCCATGGGCAGGGACATCTTCAAATACATCACATTGCTCAGAACCACATCCAGCCTAGCCTTGAACTCTATCAGTAATGGGGCATCAACAAATTCCTTGAGCTACCAGTGTTCCAGTGCCTCATAATCAGCAGAGTTTAAAAAAAATCAGAGCTGCCATTTCTCCAATCTAAATATTAGGCCATTTTCCCAGGCAGTTACTCTGTATTTTTATTCCTAACGTGTTCTCAGGGACACTCCAGAGAGAGAGGAAGATTTTTTCCTTTGGAACCAGGCAGTAGGTGGGAGTCAAAATATTCTTAGCAAGGAGTGTATCATTGACCTAAGTGCCAGCATTTACTTGCAAGTTTCTGGTACTCAGCAGTGTCTGGGCTGGTGTTCTCCAGCAGGTCTCTGAAGAAATGCTTGTACCTGAGGTGGAGAGAGCAGGTTTAATTCACAACAGCAGCAGCACCTCCTGTTAGTAACAGCACGCACTCAGCCAGAAGAGAGAGTAAGCCTAACCAAGCAGTTTTGGTCCCACTTCATTCATCCATTTTATCATCAAATGTCTCAACTAAAATAACTCAAGTATTTTGTACATCTGCAAACCTTTGGCTTTTCCCGGGTATCCAATAGAAGCAGACTCACAAATCACTTAAGATCATGAGGCTGTCTCAGAATTCACGTGTTCTGTTATTGCCTTCAACAAGCAACAAATTTCTCTTTGAACTATCTATTTTATTAGTGTATGAATGGTGGTATTCATACCATGTTTCCTGCCCACACAAGAAAATACAGGCACTTCTATAAGAATTAGGACCTGCCTTTTTCTTCTTTCCTTTCCAGTCTTTACTGGAGAGGATAAGATCTCTGCAAATGCTTTCTCTAGTAATGTCAAACAGAAGGAACTTAACAGATTCACAAACTGGCAGAACTCATATGAGCTAGTGGATACGTTAACAAAGTTTTAAAGAAATTTGAACATGATAGAACTGATTAATGAAAAAATTAGACTTTCTATCAAAAAGCTCACATTTTTCCAGATAGTTGGACTGCAACAAATATACTGCTGTTTTGCAAATTTAAAAGAATTTTCCAAAGAATTACAGTAAAAACCCACCAATCAGCTTAATGTTTACTTCTGCCAAACTGATTAAAAACATTACATAAAGTTCCATGAAAGACTGTGGTATGATCTCTCCAAGTTATTTTCAAAGAAAAGAGGTGCTCAATCTCTCAAATTTGCTTTAGTGTAGATAAGACCATGGTTGAAAAAAGGCTACTGCATCTATAGTAGCAGACTCTAGGTTCCCAGAAAACCACCTTTATTACCCATACACCCTCTCCAAAAAAGGGCTGCCCATGAGTGCATGCAGCACTCTCCTCAGGCAGTCAGTTTGCCTCTTCAAAGGGGAGATGATCATGGAATATCCTGAGCTGGAAGGCATCCACAAGGACCATCAAGTCCAATTCATGCCTCTGCATTTTAAGACAACCCTAAAAATCCCGTGTCCAATGATGCTGTCTAAACATTTCTTGAAGTCTGGAAGGCTTGGTGCCTCAAGAGGGAGATGCAGTGATCCTGAGTGGATCTGTCCAGGCTCAGACAAATGTGATAGGCATCAAATCTGAGGAAAGCATACAGCCTTGATAACCAGAAAGTAAAGAAAAGCTCTCCTTCATTAATCTAATTTCTCTCCAAAAAGAGCCATCTACAATAGTCACAATGCTCTAGGTCAGCAATCTACATAAGAATGGAGCAAAAGCATCACTGGCAGTAACCACCACTTCTGCAGCATGTCAGTCAGCTTGTTTTCATTCAGAACCAAACTTATGTAGCTTACTGAGACAGCAGAAAGCCTCCAATTCTACCCAAGAGCTAGAGGAAGGAGCCAGGGCTAAACCCAACTGCCTTCCTGAGTCATCTCCCATCCGTGTACACTGCTTCCACTTTACAAGGCACATTCTTAGGTCTGTTTCATTGCTGTCTCTGTGCTGATTTTGAGACACAATAAGCAACTCTCCCTTTCATAGCAACAAAGATAGTAATACATTCCTTTTTCCCTTCATATGCTACTCCGTTGAAGACAATTTCTTACTTACTGGTGCAGCCTCTGCAGGGGCAAAGGAAGCAGGTCCTCTAGTTCCTTCCCTTGAAACTGAGGTCGAGTCTCCTGGAGTTTCTTAAACCGCCGGAATGACTTATTTTTCCTCACTTGCTCCTGTGTGCAGCAAAAAAGGGATTTAGTCTTTCTGTAGTCTCAAAGCTATGTGCCCTAGCCTGTACCAGAGCTTAGAACACTTCAATTTAGAGTTTAGGACTCCAGTCCCACAAACATCAACTTCTTTTGTGGCTTTGGGTAAGCCATTCCCTTTCTCCTGATCATTCATTTCAGTGGGTAATGGAAGTGATATCTCCCCGCCATACTTGAAATTAATGAAAAAGTGAAGGTTGACTCAGTTAGGAAAAAAGGAGTGCACTTGTGGTTTTTTGCCATTTCTTTCAAGAAAAAGCAATGCAGATCTGCATTCTCATCACCTTAAGACAAGTATCCAAAATGGCTTTTTCTCTTGGAAAACCAAAAGCATAAATACATGCACACAAATTCAAGAGGAGGGAAACATCCAAGTACATTCTGCATCTGAGAACAAACACTGACAAAACTGGGAGCTGAGTGGTTTAAATTTCAGATACAGCTGTCAGGACTTCGGAATAAATATATGTTCTGCAGAAATTTCTTGAAAAAGTGTTGGATTTGAAGACATAAGTGGGAAGGAAAAAATGGTCTTCAACAAAGGAAAAAAACTGCTAAGGAAAAGGAAATCCCACTACTAGGATACTGTTGGTGGTAGTGGGAAAGACAGGAGACCTGACAATTCCTAGAAAGAGATCACTGTATCATAGTGAAAGCCTGGAAACTCTCTAGACTTGCCAGTTAGGAAGGAGTGGGAGTAAATACAGAACACTGTTTGAGAAAGCAATGCTCACCATATGCACATACATACACAAACACCTGAAAAGGCATCAGAAATTTGAAGCTCTAAATAACAAGAAGTTTTCACCACTTTATTGTGGAAGAAAACCTGAATTTCATCAGGCCAGAAGAAGTAAGAATACTGATCTCTCCAGAAACAGGAGACAAATGGAAAGATGTGGCAGTTTCACAGAATGGAAAAAGAGAAACCATACGAAGACTAAAGTACATATTTACCTTTAATGTTTTGTTTGCCTGCTCCAAATTCTCAGCATAGTGGCCATAAAGATCCAGACTCTGACAAAAAATTTCCAGTCCTGGCCCCAGATTCCCTTTCTCCAGGTGAAGTGACAGAAGACTGTGCACAAGGAGCAGAGATAGCTTGTGAAGGATATGTTACTGATGGCATTTTTACAGATCCATCTGATTCCTTCATTTGCTGGCCCGCCTTTACCATTCTCCACCTCATATCCAGTTTCTATACCAAATTTGTGCTTGGAGGTCAGAGAGTAAGCCACAGAACACCCCATGGAACAGACTTACTGAGCTTAAACCCCTGTCCAGTAACTGGGTACCCAGATAATTGATACAGATCAGGAGTTTCCTGGGGACACCTCCAAATGCCACCAAGGCTAGTGGTGCTAGAAGTGAATGCCTTTTTTACAAGGTGTTAGCCTTATTTCCCCAAATCTTACTTTCTCATCAACATAGAGTCCTCCCAATATAATTACAGAAATTGCATCCTGTGTCCACTTACTGGCTGGCTGAATACAAGGACTCCAGGGGTCCAAATATAGTTTCCAACACAGCAGGTTTCAGCGTCCCTTTGGCCTTTAAAATTGTCACAAAGTACTAAGCAGGAAAAAAAAAAATATTCAAACAGGTAGCATTCACAAATCATCACAGAATCACTCAATGGTTTGGATTGAAAAGGATCTTAAAGACCAACTAGTTCAATCCTGGACAGAGACACCTTCCAAGCCCCATCCAACCTGGCCAGTCACTTCCAGGGATGGGGTATCCACAGCTTCTCTGGGCCACTTGTGCCAGTGCCTCACTGCCCTCACAGTAAAAAACTTCTCCCTAACATCTAATCTAAACCTACTGTCTTCCAGTTTAAAACCATTCCTCCTTGTCCTATCACTATGTACCTGTAAAAAGTTACTCTCTCTCTTTTTTATAAGCCCCCTTCAAGTACTGGAAGGCTGCAAAGGTTATTAACCTCTGAGGTCACTCAAAGGCCACTTGTGGCACACAGCAGAAGCCAGAAGTCGCAGCCTGACCCCTTTGGCTTGGAAAGATATCAAATACTGTGACTGTCTACCTAAGATATCCACCATCAGATGTAAGCCTTACTTGTAGCTCTAACCATAACTGCAAACACATGGAACAGTACTACAGCACTGAGAAGAGTCTGTTTCAGTATCCTCCAATGCATCTGTTTTTCACCATCTTGTTCATAAACTTTTTCTTGTCTGTGTTCCTACAGTTCATACATCTCAGGTATCTCAGGGCGAGCACCCTATTCAATCAAAACTTAAAAGATTTATGTCTGTGTACAGACCAAGGCAAAAAAGCCAAACGTGTGAGCTATTGAATATTACAGAGGAGGTAAAAGAAAAATAACAAAAAACTCCTTCAGCCACAGCAGGTGTCCCAGACAACAGGGATGTACCACAGTCTTGCTCTTGACCCTTCCCCATGGCAACACAAAAAAGTATGTGCTGTCTGAAGACACTCATATATCAGAAGGGGCAGAAATACTCACCGTGAGCACCAAATCCAGCTGCTCAAGGTATTTGTGTTCTGTCTCCAGCAGTTCCTTGGCTGTCCTGCTGCGCTTTCTCTCCCAGCGAGCCCGCTGGTCTTCCACACTGTTTGCTCCAACCACAAATGGCAGGGATGAGGCACTCATTGCAGAGTCAGGGTTGATATACAGGGAGGTAAAGGATCCTGGAGAGCCAAGCAAGATGGACACACATCAAAAGAATAACCTGCATTGCAAAGTAGGATTCTGAGCTAAAAACTCAACACTTTCCTAGGAAATAAGGGCGGTCAGTTGCCAGCAACCATTATTAACAGTTTCCTTCTGCATTCCCTTCTGTGGGCACAGGGGCCCTGCATTCAAACAGAGAAACACCATTAGAGAGACCAGGCTGTAAAAGCAATAGTGGTACATGATGATTCATCTGTAAGCAAATTTCAGTGCAAAATCCCACATGCAAACCACTGCTTCCTGTGCTTTGTCCTCCCCATTCTTTGTGTGAAATTCTTGCTAAACTCTAGCAAGTTTGTGGGTGGAAGAGGTACTGTGGATAGGAGTAGAAAATAACTAGATTTGTCTTTCATAGTAGCAGCAGCTTCTCCAGAGCTTGCCCTCATATTCATTTACAGCACAACCACAAGCCTAGCCAAGACCACTTCTTAGTCAGACCTGGCGTGGATGGAGAGGCAGCACTGCAGGGAACACCAGCTTAAGCTTATCATTAGTCCAGAAGTGTTCAAGGCCAGGCTGGATGGGGCCCTGAACCACCCTGTCTGTGGGAGGTGTCCTTGGGCTTTGCAGGGCTGTTGGAAGGAGTTGGTGTTTAAGGGCCCTTCCAACCCAAACCATTCCACGATTATATTCAAGTGCAGTTGCAAAGTACTCACCAGTAATGGACTAAAACACTGCCATTCGCAGAGCACTTCTAGCCCAGGTAGATTGCAGTCAAGGCTTTCATTTTGCAGACTATTTTCTTTTTAACACATAATAATTAAAACAAACAAGTTATACCATGTTTGACCATCTACTGCTCACATAAAGAAGTTCTAACACTCCCATTATTGCACAATATTCTGTGTAAGTTCTGCAGGGTGAGAGCTGTCTGCAGCCTGTGGGTACACTAGAAAACACTTCACCTACAAGTGATAGAACTGCTCCAGCTTGCTTCTCCCCAGCTCACGTTCAAAGATCACTAAACACCCTCTATTACTTATAATGCACCATGAGCAACATCCCCTTCACCATTTCTAAATTTTGAGTACCCACAAAAAATCTCCTTATTGCACAGCCTCTCTTGGTGTCTCAGGAGCATAAACTCATGGTGGGTCAGCTCCAATGGCCACATGGCTGCACATCCCACACTTCGAGGTAAGAGAAAGGGGAAGGGAAAGGGAGAAATTCTGGAGCCCACAGCCTGTCCTCAGCCACCCTGAGGAGTAAAGAAGCAAATGTTGCAGGAGTTAATACCGGAAGTAAAACATGCACCTAGCCTTCCTTCAATTCACCTGTGCTGCAGGGTACTAAAAGTGCATTTTAGATCGGTCAAAACCAAGGGTATTATATTTTTTCAGTAGATAAGGTACGTTAAAAGTCTTGCAGGATTGAACAGAAAGCTTTTCTTGACCAAAACAGAAGCATTTTACTCATTATCAGGGTTCTGTTTTGTTGTTTTATTTTTTTTAATAAAATGAAATATGTTTTAAATAAATGTTTCCAATTTTAAAAACAATCAAAAATCACATGAGCACACTGCAAAACATTTACTAAACTTTAACCAAATGTTTTTCTCTGAATGTGACATGGATTCAGGAAATACTTGGTGGAATCGGGGACTAATTTAGCCAAAGGGATCTTTACGGGTCATGCAGTTGAGCCTCGTGCCCAAAGCGAGGCTACCACCAAAGTAAGGCTGGGCTGCTCAAGGGTTCATCCTGCCCAGGACCTTTCCACGGGTGGAGATCGGGGCCCCCCCGCCCCACGCCGCCCGTTACCTGCCGGTCTCGCCGCCGCCTCGCGTTCAAACGGGGCCCCGCCCCGGCGGGCGGTCCCGGGCGGGGCGGGGCGGGGCGGAGCGCGGCCGGGCGGGCCGAGCCGAGCCGGGCCGGGCCGGGCGAGGATGGTGCCGCTGGGGCAGCGTGGCCCGCAGCCCGGTGCGGCCGGGGACCTGGCGGCACTGGCCGAGCTGGACGAGGCGGCGCTGCTGGCTGGGCTGCGGGAGCGCTTCCTGCAGCAGCACATCTACGTGAGTGCCGGGGGCCGTGGCGGGGGGCGGCGGAGGGCGGTCGGCTGACTGGTTGTCCCGTCCCCACAGACCGACATCGGAGACATCCTCGTCGCCATGAACCCCTTCCAGCCGCTGCCGCTGTACGGGAGAGAGGTGAGCGCCGCGCCCCCCGCCGCGCCCCGCCGCCCCCGGCCGCTCACCCTTCTCCGCTGCCGCTTCCCCGCAGGTCTCCGAGCGGTACCGGCGCCTTCAGACCGACGCGCTGCCGCCCCACATTTTCGCCGTGGCCAGCCGCGCCTACCACGCCATGCTGGGCCGCGGGGGCGGCGGACCCCGCAACCAGTGCATCCTCATCAGGTGAGCGGCGGCCGGGGGCCCCGGGGCCGGCGGGGGCCGGGGGCGGTCCCCGAGCTCCCGCTGGCATCCCCCCGCCCAAGGTTCAGGTGAAGCTTTTCTCCCGTTCTGTCGGTGAGTCAAAATCCATTTGCGCTGGCAGCACATCCTTCATCCCAGCTGCTTTTGAGACAGATTAGCGGGCACGTCGTGAGAATATGTGGGCAGACAAAACTGGCTTTCCTGGAGCAGCTCAGCCAGCGATCTTTACAACACTAAAGATGCCAGGTTCACTTCTGGTGGGGAACCAGCCATTGGAATCCAGCTCTGGGAAAATCCATTGGGTGCTCTGCTCTGGCAATACAAATGCTATGGTAAAAGCTGTAGTAAAAGTTGGAAGGATGATAATGGAAGGAGCCAGTTTTCACAAAGTGGAGCTTCCCAAGTGTAACTGAAGAGCAGGAAGTATTAAACTATGCTTTTATGCTCTAAGACCTTTGGGAATCTGGTCGGGGAGTATCTTAAAGCTGTGGGCAGTTCTGTGCTCTAGAAGTCAGGGGAAAGTGGTTCTTTCAAAGACTTTCCTACATGAGCACAGTTGGAGTGAACAGGGAAGACAAGGTCACTCCTGTTAGACCACAGTTCACAACAGCACAGGGACACACCAGGATCTGCTGTTTCTGGTGGTCTCTTTGGTGTCTCCAACTGAGTCTGGGAGGTCTGGATCGCGTTCTTCAGAGGTGATGTTGGATGAAGCAGTTGCTGCCAGATCATAAGTGTTCATTGCTACCAAATTGTCTTCAGCCACAAATTCTACTGGCTTCTCTTGCCTTCCCAGTCCCAAAGGACATTAGTTGTAGCCTGCATGTGCTGCAGTACAGCACCTGGGGCACCTGAAGATGACTTAGCATTTCTTCAGAGCTTGGGGCAGTTGCACACCTGCTGTGCTTACAGGGCCTTGTGAAGGTGTTGTGCTTGTTGGAGGGTCTAAGGTCAAGCTGTTGAATTTTTTTTTTTTTTAATTTGGTGGAGGAGGAAAGTTCCTGAAAAATAAAAATAAACCTGACATACTGAGCAGGGGCACTGGATGGCATGTTCTCAACTGGCAGAATGGTCCTATTTTGTTGGTATGTATTTGAATGGTGCTAGTCTGACCTGTGCTTTAGATCAGGGACCTGCTGTAATACTTGAGGCTTTTAGCCACCCATGACACATACTTGATACCAAGTGCAGAGCCAATGGCAGCTATGCAGCAGTAAAGCCACACCACACGCTCAAAGGTCAGCTCAATGGAAATGAGGACCTGCCCTCAAGGATACCTGCAGCATTTCCTGCATTTATTTTTCTTTTCCATACACGTGCTGAAGTTCTCAGCTGGTGTCATGTTGTCAGTTAAAGACATGTTGTCTCACTGAATGTACATTCCCTCTCCCAGGACAGGGAAAATTGCACTTTCTAAGAGCTGGTTGTTTGACTTGGAGGCAGAGGCGCCATGGATATGTGACAGCACAATGATGTGCACTGCTAGCACTGTGGGAGTGTGGGCAGCTCTGCACCTGCATTCCCAGCTGTCTGACACATGGATGTGTGAAACATCTGAGATCTGATACTGCCACAGCATCTCATGATCAGTATCCAGGTGTGGATGTGATGTAGACAGGGCATATTTCTCTGGAGAAAAAGGAAGTTATTTGATCCAGCATATGCAAGGGAGTTGATGTACCAGACGGCTTTTGAAACAGAGCAAATGGTCTGTCTGATACATCCCATTCAGAAGTGACAGCATGGTGTATGCCTGTACGCCCTTGCACAGGGGCAAAAGTTCCCTGATGAAAGACCAGAACCACATGTGTAAAGCTGTGTCATGTGAGTTTTTACTCACACAGGTGATTTTGCTGAAAAAATTGTGAAACTCTTGCAAAGCACTCTCAAGTGATGGAGCACTTGAGCCATATGGGGCAGAACAACTATACTTATGTGGTTGATGGAATTTCTTTTGCTTTTTCTTGGCAGTGGAGAGAGTGGTGCTGGGAAAACAGAAAGTACAAAGTTGTTGTTGCAGCACATAATGAACCTATGCAAAGGTAACTCACAGCTGGAGCAGCAGATACTTCAGGTAGGTCATTGCAGGGTGGTGCTTGAAGGTGCAGAAGCAACACTGCTGCAAGACAAGTTGGCTAAGGCATAGGAAGCCTGCTGGTGAATCACCACTGGAAATCAGGGAGCCACGCATAAGATACATAAGAAAATAGTGGATAAGAATGGTGAGATAGCTGGCCACAAATTAGAAGGGTTAGTAAGTGAGTAATTCTGTTTCCTGGAGATGATTTTTAAATTAGAAAAAAAACTATTGCAATCATCTATCATGTTCTCTTTTACAAGAGATTGGTTACATTTTTCTAAATAATTTCCTGTTTGAGGTAGAACAAGGACTTTCATTAGAAAAATGAGACCTTGATTTAATGATACGGAGAGATGAAGAATTCACACACCTTTTAGTAACCCATCCTTGGCTACTTATACTGTCAGGCACATACCTGTTAGCTGGCTAAGTGCCATCCTTGCTCTTTTCATATATCTCTGCTAGCTCATTTTGAAAGGTATTTGACTCTTTGGTCTGAAATATTTCCACTTGAATTTCCCCCCAGGGAGTTGTGAGGTTTTTTTAAACAAATCATACTTTAAACCTTCCATGTGATAGATTAACAAGAGTGAGTTCTTGGACTATTTCATTTTAAAGTCTTCCTTCTCAGATTCCCTGTAGAAACATAGAGGTCTTTCTCTGTGGTAGCTTAACTTCAACCAGTGCCCACCAAGCCACTCTGTCACTCCCCCTCCTTAAGTGGACAGGGGTAGAAGAACATAACAAAAACTCATAGGTTGAGATAAGGACTGAGATCACTCAGCAACTACCATCACAGACAAGAGGCTCACTTTAGGGAAAGTTTATTTAATTTCTTGCCAATTAATGTCAGAGTAGGATGATGAGAAATGAGAACAAATCTTGAAACACCTTCCCCAACTCCTCCCTTCTCCGTAGGCTCAACTTGATTCCCAGTTTCTCTCTACCTTCTTCCCTCCAGCAACACAGGCAGATAGAGAATGGATGCTGAGGTCAGTTCATTACAGTTTATCTGTGCTACTGTCTTCTTCCTCATGTTTTTCCCCTCCTCTAGCATGGGATCCCTCCCACAGGAGACAGTCCTTCAGGACCAGACTGTTCCACTGTGGCTGCCTTGACATAATGCACTCCTTCAGGAGCAGACTTCTCCGGTCTGGGTCCCCTCTACAGGGTACAGTCCTTCATGAATGGGGTGCTTCAGTGTGGCCCCCCGCAGGGTCACAAGTCCTCTATCAGCAAACCTGCTCCAGCACAGGCTCCTCTCCACAGGCCACAGGTCCTGCCAGGAGGGCTTCCCATGGGGTCACAGCCCCCTTAGGCACATCCACCTGCTCTGGTGTGGTTCCTCCAGGGGCTGCAGGTGGATCTCTGCTCCCCCTGCCCCTCCCTGTGCTGCAGGGACAGAGCTGCCTCACCAAGGGCTGCACCAGGGGCTGCAGGGGAATCTCTGCTCTGGCTCCTGGAGCTGCTGCTGCCCCTCCTCCTTCGCTGACCCTGTGTCTGCAGAGCTGTTCCTCTCACACACCCTCACTCTCCTCTCTCCCTTCTGTGGTTGTGCAGCAGTTTTTATCCTAGAGGCACTGCCACTGTCAGTGGCAGGCTCAGCCTTGGCCAGTGGCCAGTCTGTATGGCTCTCTTGGCTGGTAATGCTCTGTTGGACATGGGGAAAGTGTCTGACATCTCCTCACAGAAAACAGCTTTAGGTCCTCCTGCAACCAGTATACTGACCCATAAACCCAATGCCCCATGCTGTGTTTTGGGCTCTGGAATGGTGTATTAATTCAGTGTGGTGTCATCCATGGTGGATCCAAGGTGAATGCCTGTGCTGAGTTGTGGGAACATGCCATTGATACACCTGCTGTCTCTGCTTAGAGCTGGCTTGGGCCACATTGCCAGGCTGCTTCTGGCCTGAGCAGGTTCCACAGGCAGGAGAGCTGTATTTGCTCAGCAGAGTGCCTAGAGCTAGCTTGTAGTTCCTTCACTGAAAATAACTCACTTCAGCCCAGATAAACGGCCCTTGGAAAGCCTAGAGATGATGATAATAATATGCATCTTATTTGGTTCCTGTAGCTATATCCAAGGACTGAGTTAGTCCTTTGAGGAATTACCGTCATACCTTAAAGCTTTATTCATCAGGCTGCCCAGCATCTACTCTGAGGCATCATTCTTGCAGTTGACAGGCATTCTTTACTCAGATATAGGAAAACTCTCATTTTGCCGCCCTTTGCATCCAGCTTAGCAAGTTGGTCTGTTTGTTCTGTTAATTTCTTTATTATATACTGTCCCTATGTCTACAAATTTCAGTAGCTAAGCTGTCATATTAACTGAGTGGCTTGGTGACTTTGTTTATTGCTGTTGTATAGCATTCAAATTATCTAGTGATAGCAGATACTGTGTGGAAACAGCTTGTACCAACCTTATCTTCTAACAAATGTCTCAGTGATCTTACTGAAATCCCATCAGTTCAATTGTACTGATCATCATTAATGTCATGCTGCTTAGTCTTTGTGATATTTGCTTCCTTGAATTTCTCTATCCAGGCAGAGATAAAATAGGTGCTCATCCATATTCATGGAGTGGTTCCTTTTCCAGCTGAACTCTGACTAGCAAATGCTAAAGATAAATTTTTCCAAGTAAGTTAGATTGGATTGCTTCATCTGAAGAATGGTTGTTCTGCTTCTTCGCTTGTTTTAGGTGAATCCGTTGCTTGAAGCTTTTGGCAATGCCCAGACAGTGATGAATGACAACAGCAGCCGCTTTGGAAAATACATACAGCTGCGTTTCCAGAAAAATATAGGTAAAGTCAAAGACAATTACTAGCCTGGGGAGTGGTCAGGAACTGGATGGAGCGGACTGAGTAGCCAAAACTTGTGGAGGGTAAAAATTTGGCATGTGCCTGCCTCCCTGTGGGAAGGGTGTGCAATTAAGTAAAAATCTCACAGCAACCACTGTTGGACAGGATCAGGCCTGGATTTGGACAGAGTGGGAGTACAGCAAGGATATGGGGGTGAGAGTGCAGGGTAAATGTCAGTAATACTCTTTGATGCCAGAAGCCTTTGTTTCTGCTAAAAGAGGTGATCAGAAATCTCTAAGACCACAGGAAGCATGGAGAAGCCCATTTCCAGTGTACTGGGCAGCCTAGAGGGCCTTGCACACAAGGAAGTGAATTTAGACAATTCTCTGCTCCTGTCACCGAAGAACCCAGGCAGCTTCATATCCCCCAGAGTGAAGTTCCCCACCCTGTCACCTTTTTGTGTGCAGTGCAAGGTGCAAAGCTGAGTGAGTACCTGTTAGAGAAGTCACGGGTGGTACAACAAGATACTGGGGAGAGGAATTTCCACATCTTCTACTACATGTTTGCTGGACTGTCTTCAGAGCAGAAGGAGATGTATGGGTTATTGGATCCATCACTCTACAGGTGCGTCAAAGACAGACTCTAGGTTAGTCTTTGTAATGGGGGGTGAAGGGGAAAACAGCATAATGGAGTTTCTTCTTCTGCCCTGGGGTTTTATCTGTGTGTGAGTGGAAACTGGAGTGGGATCTGAATGGAGCTACGTGAAGAGATACAGACCATCATAGAAGCCGGGAGGTCAGGGGTCTCTGCTGCGCTACCTTGGAAAAGTTTCTTTCCCCTTCTGGTGATCTGCTTTGTTCCCACTGGGGACAACTGAGTTATGGTGCCGATTGTGTGACAGTTTTTATGGGATATGCACTTTCTCAGGTACATAAGTGGACGATTTGGTACACAGGAAGTCACTGAATGCTGGAGGCACAAATACCAAGAGGTTTGCAATGCCCTTGACATGGTGGGCTTCCAAGAACAGGTTAGTCCTGGGGCTGTTACATTTCCATCTATGCTTCCTGCAGGCACAGGGTTTCTTTCTAGCTGCTCTCTTGAAGCTCAGACCTGTATCTTTGTCTAGATTTTTCATGTTACTTTCAGACCACCTGAGTCTGCCAGACTTCGTGGAGAGCTTTTTCCCACAGGTTGCCTGTGCCTCTTCCCTTAACCTCTCCAACTTCTGGGTCATCTGTGTTGTACATGCTACATGCTGGTATACTTTTCAGTCACCTTTCTTTTGTGTTTTAGGAACAAGTGGACATGCAGGCTATCTTGGCTGGTGTGTTGTCTCTGGGCAATGTGGCCTTTGAGCCTGAGGAGAGCAATGGGTCTGTGAAGGTCAGTGAAGCCTCCCAGGGATGGCTGAAGGCTGCAGCGGTGAGTCACAAGAAATGTTGACAAAACCTTATGGGTATTATGTTCTTCCCCGCTGGCTGTTTGACTGCAGGAGCTGTTCCTGCCAGAGGATGTTTCTGCCTCAGAATGTGAAGGATTCTAAAGAACAAGGGGTTTTTTTGGAAATGTACAGTTTGACCCCATGTCAGCATTTGTTTTCACTGCTGTTCATACCCAGAGAGATGTGTCTCGGCTTCTGTTAGTTGTGTGTCTAGAACCAGTGTCTTGTATAGTCAGCATATACCTTGCTGACTTCATAAAGCACAAGCTTTTTAAAACTAAATGAGCTTGATGATGCCTTGGAGAAATTCAGGTGTGCAATATCAGTACATTAGTTCTGTGTTTTCATCGAATTTTGTCCAAGGATACCACCTGCAGTGCTGTAATTTTTTTGTTGATTATCTTGAATAAGGCTTTCTATTATTTTGCATTAAATTAGCACAGATTAAGAAGTATATATATCCCAGAACCATTCCATTTTTGTTATATGGGATGGAGAAGTTATCCTGCTTTGTTAACAAAACAGGACAGAAAAAAGTAACATACTTCTCCCCTTTCTATTTATTTTCATTTTGACCTGTTTGAAATCCCAGTACCCTTGCTCTTCGGTTTCACTCCTACACAATGCCTGAAACATCCACCTATGTCTGTTCAGCCGCCAACTTCTTTTTATCTTATTTCTGAAAACCTGCTCTTCTTGCCCACAGGAGGGGAATTCCTGTTAAATCGCTGAGGGGTTCTGTGTGTCTAAGTTTGCTTTGTTTCCTGCTTCTCATGTGGGTTCCTGTGACTCTGAAGTTCAGATGCTTCAGCACCTGCACAGTCACCTCCGTGTGGTGCTGTTCAATAAGTCATTAAACTGCTCAGGAGGGACTGGCATGGCTCCCAAAGAAGGTGAAAGGTGGCAGCACTGGAAGATCAGAACAAAAAGTGATTCAGAGCGGGTGTGTGAGGCTGGTCCCTGCCGGGGTGGAGCGGATCAGAGCCCACATCTGACCCTGGTGCCAGCAGTAGCACTTGCCTTACAGTGGGCTCAAAGGCCTGAGCCTGAATCATGACCCCATTACACACAGCCTGACACAATCCCCACAAGCAGAGCAAGGGTGTATAACTGACTGCGCTCATCTCTTTCCTGTTTCCCAGGGTCAGTTTGGAGTCCAGGAAGATGAGCTGTTAAAATGCCTGATTTGTACAACATCAGTGACCCGAGGCGAGCAGATCCAGCGTTTTCACACCCAGCAGCAGGCAGAAGGTAGGAAACACAATGAATTGCAGATGTGCTGGCTAGAAAGACTGGGCTTTGATGGAAGGGTATCCCACACATGTGCAGCTTGTTGGGAACAAAGATGTCCTTCTGTGCCCCTGCATTCCTCTCACACAGAGAGAAGTATGTCAGTGTTTATCTGTTTAGTCGCTTACTGACATGGAGGGCCATGAATGCTGCTTTTGTTTGGTCTCCAGGAGACTGCAGAGATTAAATGAGAAACCAAGGAATTAGCTTTGCTTTCTGCCTCAGTCCAGCCCAGAAAGAAACTGGGTATTTGTGCAAAAGAGGGGAAGGCTCCTGCTGCAGAGTGCTGGCAATGTGCAGAGCTCTAGGTAGTAGATGGAGAAACAATCACGACAATGATTTCACAGTGTCAGGAATGGAGTGAAAAGAGTAAGATAGCAAGCACAAGGTGTTATTTTCCCTTTCTAAAAACAAGAAAATAATAAAAAATAATCTGTACCAAAAGGTTCATGTAAATTACAGTACTTTAAAATATAATTAAAAAGAGAAGTTATTGCTTCAAATAAATGAAAGGAGAAAATTAAGTGGGATTAGCTAGTTCTGTTTTACAAATTTCTCTAGACAATAAAATATACATCTGTAATCATAAGTCATATTAATTTGGTCTCCTTAAAATGTCAACAAGCTTTCCATAATTGTGTGCTTTTCTTGTCTACAGCTTTTAAACACTTAGCAACTATGGGCTAGGAGGAAGAGAACCATCCAGTTTTCCAAGTAAAATTTGGAGCTTCTCCCTTGTTATAGCAGTGAGGGGATCCTTACTTAGTGTATCTTCAGAAGGGAAAGCAAGTCTCTGGATATTCTAAAAAGTGGCATGACTCAAAAATGTCCTGGTATGGCATGGCTGATCTTGTAGAAAGATTGTGAAGATTTTTAAAATAAAGAGCTGTTTTTACAGCTCCTGTCGCTATTGGACAGGAAGTGTGTACACATGAAGCTTGGTGAGTTAAAGAGAGAAAAAGAGCCAATTTTATTTCTGACCTCACAATATATAGAATTCCAAATATGATAGTGGATTGGAGGATGAAATTGCCGCCTCTCCAACCACACTGGTCAAACCAACAATTCTCTCCTCCCACAAAGAAGAATGCAAAACAATCATTATTTACATGAACAATGTGTGAGAACTCCAGTAGAAATATGTAAACATTATCAGAAGGCTAAAGAAGTTTTATGAGAACTTTAAAACTTTCAAAAAAACTATAAAAGAAAACTTAACAGGGCAACAAGCTCCCGCTTGCAAAGGATGGGGACAATCCAGTGTTTATCTGGTCTTTAAAGTGGCTTCATACAGACATTGTTACTAGAGGTGAATGCATTGAGCCAGCTTGTGTGCCATGTCCCCCACTCTCCTGCGAAGCCTGTCAGTGAGCTGCTGTTGTTCCCTCTGTGCAGATGCTCGGGACTCCATTGCAAAGGTGGCCTATGGCCGAGTGTTTGGCTGGATTGTTTGCAAGATCAATGAGCTGCTGGCTGAGAACGTGGATCCTGAGGTGGAGCTGAGGGAGATAGGTGAGTTCTGCCTGCCTTGCTCCTGTTGTATTCTCAAATGTGCATCCCTCAGCCACAGTGAAGGACAAGGCACAGCATGAGGTTTCACAGAGCTTGCCTGCTGGGATGCATTATCAAAACAGTGATCCTGGTGGAGATGAGCGAGCAGCGTGAAGTCTATAGCGTTTTGTTCAGCTCTGAGCAGTCAGTTGATATGAAGCAACTGTGAGACTGTAGTTCTGGGGCACTCTGGCTTAGCAGAGAAACCAAGCTGGAATGGGGTGTTTTTTAACTAACTCTCCAAGCTGTGGAAGAGCTGCCACTGGTGTCTCCTGGATTCATTTTCCCTCTGCCACAAGAGCTGTGTGATAAGAGATTTAATTGTGTTGGTGTACACAGTAATCTGCAGGGATGGCCTGCAGGCTCCACAGTGTGCTCTTCTTCCCTTTTTTTAGGGATCTTGGATATTTTTGGGTTTGAAAACTTTGCAGTGAATCGTTTTGAACAGCTTTGCATAAACTTGGCCAATGAGCAGCTGCAGCATTTCTTCAACCATGTAAGTCTGCTGGGGGTGATCTTACCTTGTGCTACAGAGAAAGCAGAACACTGCTCTACCTGGCACATGCAGGAGAGCTTGTGGAAAAGCATATCTATTGCTTGGAAGGACAGTAGTAGTGAATAGTGAAGCAAGATAGAGAGCAACAACCTTCCCTGCTGGGGTAGGGGAGTCACTGGGACAGGAAAGGAAGAGGTAGAAGGATCAAGCAGTAATCAAAGTCATAATAGTAGGGACATTTACAATCTGAGAAGTGTTCTGCTTTATGTGCCAGTACCAGTGAGTGCCAGGGTTACAGAGAACCATGGAGAACAACAGCTACATCCTCGACCTCTCATGCTGTGGCTGAGAGTGCCACACCTCGTCTTGTTCAGGGCAAGAAGGAAGATGTTCAGGGTTTGTCCAGCCAAGTCTGCTGTGTGCTTCAACCGCTTTTTTCTTTATTTCAGCACATTTTCCAGCTGGAGCAGGCTGCATATAAGGAAGAAGGGCTGCCTTGGGAGGCCATCACATTCAACAATAATGAACCTATTCTGGTGAGTGAGAGGACTGACAGAATATAATTGCTCTGTCCAGCCAAGAGAAAGGTCTTGCTCTTCCTACCATGTGGAGAACCTGGGAGGAACCTCTGCAAAGGCTAGTGAGGGTGAGAGGGGATGTCCTGCACTGCTTTACATATGTGCCATGCATCTTCTTTCCTGCAGAATCTGCTCTTGGCCAAGCCACTTGGGCTGCTGTCTCTTCTGGATGAGCAGAGTGCATTTCCTCAGGTATGCATGAGAGAGGAGGCAGAGAAAATAGTCTGGGAGCTAATACATCAATGAATATCTGGGCTACAAAGAAAGCTCTTGGGTTGGAGTGCAGGCTGAACAGAGATGTTCGCATGTGTGATTTATGAGACAGGACATCCAGATCGGAGGCAGTCTAGTGGCATTGTCATCCCCGAGATGAGTCAGAAAGAAGATACAGCAGAAGACTATTGCACACCTAAGGATACTTCCTAGACCTTGTTTTGAATGTGTGTGTCTTCCAACACTTTGTTTTGAATCTGTGTGTCCTCACCAGGCCTCTGTTGCAACTTATGATATCTGCTCTCTTGCAGGCAACTGATAAGACATTTGTGGATAAACTAAACAGCAGCTTTAAGGGGAATTTACACTTCCAGCCAGCCCGAGGCCATGTTTTGAGCTTCAGCATCATTCACTATGCTGGGAAAGTATGTACTGTTTGCAGGAGGAATGCTGAATGTTTATGTTGGAGGGGGTGGGAGTGTTGCCTGGTAAATAAGGCTTTGATGTTAAGGAATGTATGGTCTGAGGATGACATTAACAGAAGTGATGTATTCCAATGGATTGCCTCCTAGAATTCTCTGGGATTTATGAAAAAGTTACAGGAAGAGAAGACCCCTGAGGAAAGTGGGGCTACCTCTCAGAAGTGTATGGCATTAGAAGAATCTGCTATTCTTCTAATCACCATTCTATTAGGGCTCTAGTCCTAAAGTAGTACTTTACAGTCCACTGTGCAGCACCAAAGGACAGGCTAAAGACTTTTTCTTTACCTATTGGGTTCCAACAGCAGTGGCTATTTTTTTGCAAACACCGTGGAACACTGTGTAAACAGCTGGGAAATTAATGTTTTGAAAGTGGAGGCAGTTATTTACACATTCACTGGTATCTAAGCAGTTTGAGATTTAGCATTATTGCATGTAACTTTACTGCCACCAGTATTGAAAGCATTGGTCCACATTAAGTTGAACTGATTGGAGATAATTTTTGGAACAGGAGCAGATATGACAATTCAGGTCATTGTAACTTGCAGTTTAATAATCTAATCTCAACACTGTTGACTAAATTATTATTTTTGGATTCATTATTACAAAAATTAATATGTGAAAGGTGGATGTCTCTGTGTTAATGCTGCACTTCGGTGGTTCTTATGCATCTGGCATGCACATGGTTGTGTTCCTTAGGGCTGGCATATGAATGGGGTGCAGGTGTGTTTAAAGAATTCATGTGCAAGCCAGAGTAGAGTCAGTTCAACACATGGTCAGTCCCCAGCAGGCTTTGGAAGTGGCTTTTACAGCCAGTCTGTGAGCACTGCTGTCCTTTGTGACCTGCTGCCCTTTCCCCAGGTACAATATGCTGCCAGGGGCTTTCTAGAGAAGAACAGAGACACCGTGCCAGCCAGCGTCCGTGGGCTCTTCATCAACAGTGTCACCCCCTTGCTCAGTGTGCTGTTCACAGGCAAGTCCCTCTGCATATCCATCATGAGCCAGGGCCCATCTTGGCAAGAGTTAAGTGTGGGCATGAGGCTCATGTGTTTCATATCTGGCAGTGCCAGTGTGACTCTGGGAATGCTGCAGCCTGGAGTAGTGCTGCTGGCACTACTATCTGACTATCAGACTAACATGTCTGATAGTCTGATATCAGACTAACATATTTATTCCCTGCCTTGGAAAGCAAGGCAGGTTGTATCCCCTTCCAGAGAATTAGCTGCCGCTCAGATGCCTTCCCATCTTCTCCAAGGCCAGTGCAGGACTGTCTCCACTGGTTCTTTCTACACACTCTATTCTTGTCTAGAAGTGAAGCTGGTCAAGATCATAGATTCTGAAAATGGAGCTTCACAGCTTGTTAAAAAAACTCTCAGGCCACGCATTATTTTTCTGCTACCACTACGCTCCCCTTTTCCAGTTATCAATAAGCCTTCAGATTCTCCAAGGCTTCTAATTAAATTAAAAATTTCAAGAAAGGCCAGGTGGATACTTCCTTGGAAATTGGCTGGCTGAACACAGTGCTTCTGGTATAGAAATTTTGTAATTTTTTGTTCCCATTCAGTCCATGCCACTTTCTGGGATTTACAAGAAGCTGATGAATTTGAAGATGAATTTAATTTCTCTTCTCTGCTGTGTTTTTCAGCTACTGTTTAGGACTATCTTTCTTCATTACCATTATTGCACTGTTACTGAAGCTACTTAGTCTAGTCCCAACTCTTTCAAAGTTCATAAACATCAGATACAACCTGTTCTCAGGTTGGTTGTCCAGTCCGGGCAATGGCTTTAGGTGCTGAACAAAGGGTTTGGTCCAGATGACCTCCAGAGGACACTGCTAACCTCCTCCTGTGATTTTATGATTCACATGAAGCCATTGCGTCAAGGGTACACAAGACTCTTATTAGATCCTTTAGTAACTTAAACTCCTTGATTTTCTTATCCTGTCACTGAATAAGCTATCTGACTTTGAATAACCTCCTGAGTGCTGTAGAGAGCTACCCCTTTTGCTGCCTGTGCCATTTTTTCTGCACTGTTAGATACCCATTGATGATAATTCTATTGAAAGTCATTTAGGTTTATTTAATAACCTGATTGTCATGTCTTCTCAGTGGCAGAAATTAGTAATGCCTGCCTTGTATGCTTCGTATAGTAGTTCCACATGGTGAAACCTAACACGCTGTGACTGAGTATTTGTAAGACTGTGCAGAAATTAGGTTTGAATGTTTAGCCCTAGTGGATTGCAAAGGTATAAAATTAACTAATTGTCTCTGTTCTTCCAGCCACGATCTCCAGGACAGGGACCCTGATGCCTCATGTGAAAGCCAAGGTATTGCCCTTCAGGTTCACATCACAATTGATAGATATTACCTGGTAATTATTATTTCAGAAATTGTCTGGAAAAGGACAGGCAGAAGTTGGTTTAAAATAAGAGCAGACAGCAAACAGCTTTTAACAGTTTCTCCTTTGTTTTTTACCATGTTTTGTGCTTGCTTCTCCTATTTATATGTTTAACTTGTCTTCCCTCCCATTATATCCATTCTCCCTTGTTTTTTGCCTTCTGCCTTCCAGCAGTGCTCTTTGGCTGTCAATCAAGCACTTCTTTCCGGGGCTGATCCTTTGTTTTGATCTGATTTCAGGTCATACCAGGAGCAGATGACAAGTTCAACAGCACACGGAAACAGTCTGCTGGCGCTCAATTCCGGGTATGGTACTGCTGCCCTGAGGTGCTCTGTGAGATGAAAGCAGTGATAAAACTACCACTGCATTGCTTCCAGAGTGCTAAGCATGGTTAAAGCAGACATTATGTAGAGAGGGGTTTTCCTAATTGCCAAGCAGGGCTGATCACGGTGGGATGGGCCTAGTTGTTGCCAGAACCCAGGAAGTTGCTGCGGGGTGAGAAAACAGTTCTTGCTGCAGGATATTGCACATGTGGCAGAGCTTTGGCTTGATGGACTGTTGATCTTCCTCTGCCCTTGCCAGCATTCCCTGATGGTGCTCATGGAGAGGATGTACTCTGCCAACCCACACTTTGTGCGCTGCATAAAGCCCAACAACCAGAAGGAGCCAGGTGTGCTGGACAACCAGGTGGTGCTGCTGCAGGTGAGCAAAAGCGGTGTCCTTTACAGGGATTTCTGCCACATCTCAGTGGAAGGTCAGATTCCACCAAAAGGCTCTGAAACGTGACTCCGTTGAATCTCCCCTTGCAAGCGAAAGAGTGACCACATCTTTATATATGTGTAAAGATTCTGAGTACTTAGTTGTTTTTGTGACACAGACTGCTAGGTCCAGATTTTGCAATCTTAGCTCTCTCCCATTTCTGCTTCATGAATGCAATGAGATCTGCTTGTCAGGAGCTAGGATTCATCTTTGTATCTCCCCCTGGATAGGACTGGTACAGACAGTACCCTGGAAAAATTACTTCCCAGAGGAGACTATTCTCGCCCCTCAGCCAGGGCAACTCTGAATAGAAACCAAGATGGGATTGCTTTGATAGGATATGAAATGCACTGATATGATTGTAGTTGGATATTCTGTCAGGTCTGAGGTATAGATGCCTCAAAGAATACTGAAAATGATTGGAAGAGTTCAGAAAGCTCAGCATCCTCTTTAATATATATAAGAAAGGATAGGATTAAGAGGAAGTTCATCCATGCCTCAGAGTACTTCTATGTCCAGATTTGGAAATATGAAGCTATCCTCTAAGGGAAAGAAGGAAAGCAGTACCCATGGCTGGAAGGTGAAGTTATTTCAGTCATTGGTTTTTATGGTTTGCAACTTCTAACTCAGAGTGGTTAATCATCAGAGTTACAGGATGTGGTAAAATGAGTTCTTAACCAAGGAAACGTTTTCAGAAAAAAACTTTTTAATTTTGAACTGGAAGAAGGTTAGGGCTGAATGAAGTAATTTTCTGCCTGCAAAGGAGCAAAACCAATGTCATGATGACCTTTTCTCTTTGTTTCTCTGATCCTCTTTGTGGTGCTGCTTCAGCTCCGGTACAATGGGCTGCTGGAGACAATCCGTATCCGAAGAGATGGTTTCTCCTGGAGACCCTCCTTTGAGGAATTTGCTAAAAGGTCTTTTAAAACCTCTGAATATTTCTTGTTAGATATTATTTGGGAAATTACTCTGATAACCAGATATGGGCAGTGAGTGAAAGAATCTCTTCAAAGTTCATATAGTCTGAGGTCATGGGGTGATTTGCTGTCGGAGGCTGAGTGGGAAAGAGTGATTTGTTTGCTGTCAGGGTGATAGGGATCAGCACAGCCCATCAAGGATGTAGGTTTTATGTGTTTGTACTGGTTTGTTTTTCACAGATACGGAATTCTTCTAGTCAAACCTGGTGCTCCCCTCACAAAAGAAAGGTAGGAACACTGACTTTGTTGTATGCAGTCTGGTTTGTTTTTCATAGGCTTTTACTCTGAGTAGCATAGGAAACTGAGTAAAAGGGACAGAAAAAAGAGGATGGGATTTTGTGGAAATGGGAACACGGATCCCAGGCAAGGACATTTAATGTTTAAAGAGTATTTGGTACCATGATGAATTAAATCTTTCTTGAGTTGTTATGTAGCAATTAAATTCAATTGCTGTTAAGTGTTGTTGTGCTGTGAAATGAAAACTGGCCTATGTATTTAATTTGGGAGTGACAATAGTGGTCAAGGCTGTCCACTGAACTCAGCATAGCAGGCACTCTAGTACTGCTATCAGGGCCCTCTCCAGGCTTTTTCCTGATGGCCACATGGGAGAAGAAGATACAGACAGTGCTGAAGAAGCAGCCAGCACTGAATGTCTCCCAGGCTAGAGAAGATGTTTCTAAACCAAGAATTTTGTCTCTGTACAGGCAAAATATACCATCAGAACTTTTAGAACCTAACTGTTACACACGTAAACATCCTTCCAGCTCTGCAGAGGAACAGGATTTTACCCTGCCAGTGTTTTCCTTCCTACATCTAGGGCAGTAGTTCCCCAACTCCTCTTCTCCACTTTTCCAGTCTCCCCTCCTGCCAGTGTCAACTGTGATTGATAGTCAGAATGAATCATGTAAAGAAGCCAGCTGAGGGGTTTTTTTTTAGTCATTTAAGGAAAGGGTTTGAATGATCTCCTGGAACAATTCTCTCCTGGCAGTAGCTCCTCCTGCCTTCACAGTGCTTCCTTGAACTTCCTGATGCTTCTGAATAGTAAGAATTTCAAACCTGACTGAGGTCACAAGAGAATCTTATAGATGGGGGAAAGATTATTGTAAACAGGTGGTGTGGTGTGTTTGGAGACATAAAAATCATGGGATGCATTTCAAAAAGAAAATCCTGTGGATATGGATTGTGGCACTGTGGAAGTTGGCCAAGATAGAAGGAAAAAGACTTCTGCTTTCCTGTGTGAGATATTAACAGAAAGTGCCACTATGATTTCACAGCCTGGATTAGCAGGAGAGAGAGAAAGCTGTCTGTGTGTTGCAGCTAGAGCTGCTTTCAGTTCCAAGTGTCAAGAAATCTTTCCGAGTGACCCAAATTTTATCACTGGAGTCTGCGAAATGAAACTGGAAATGGAAAACAGGCTTTGTCCCAGAAGTCTTGCTGTGCTGACCTTGCAACTTGTATTCTCCAAAGGGCTTGGAAACAGAATAAGGAAAAACACTTCCAAGAATAAAATAGGCTGTACAGAATTGCCTCCCAGGGAGTTGAAGTAAATCTGCCTCTGGGAGCCCCTTTGCGGATGTTCTTCCCAAATGTGACTGTAGCTGTACCTCAAGGTGCATTACAGACTGACAGCCAATTTACTCACTATTGGGAATTGCTGAGGCACTTTATGCCCCTTCATGCAACTAAAAATATCGGTGTTGGCTTTGGGTGGAAAATTATTTATTTCACTTTTTTCATCTCTTTCAGCTGCTTGGAGATACTGCAAAGTACAGAGCTGAAAGGCTGGATTTGTGGGTAGGTGTGGATCACTGCTGTTGGGAATGGGAAGCCTAAGATTTTACATGTGTAAGCTGTCACCTGGTTCTCTTCAGGGAGAATTCTGTGGTTGTAGGAATGGGCTCTTCAAAGGATGACGGATAAAAGTTTAGACAGTGTTTTTCACTGTGTCTTTCTCCAACTTTTCAGAAAGTCTCGACTTTTCTTTAAATATTGGCATCAGGAACAGCTGGCAAAGTATTTGGAGCGACTGGAAAGAGCAGCAGTTATCATACAGAAAGGTGAGCACTGGGACAGGAACTGATCTCAGACCACAGGAAGGAAAACCTTTTCTGCAGTCCCTTCTCCACCTTTGCAGAGGACAGAAGGGTAGGGCAGGTGCCATCTCTGTGTCAAGGTCAAAGTCAAAGTGCTTATTGCAAATGCCCTTATTGTCAGTGCTCATCCTGAATCAGGGAGAGCCCTCAGTGTCAGCCTTGGAAAGGGAAAATGTGTGCAGAAGGGCTGGGCTGAGCAGGGCATGCACATGATTTGGCTGTGTCCTGAGGTCTGGCTCACTGTCCTCTGGAGTAAGGATTGTTTGTGAGTTGTGTTGAACTAGGGAGACAGAAACGAGTAAGCAGATCTCATTGCTGCTTTCAGAGACAGGCAAGAGGGGGTGAAATTTTAGTCTGGTTTGGTTTTTTTCTTTCCTTTCCACACAGTATCTGCTCTAGCAGCCTGTCTCTTCGGAGTGGCTGTGGCCAGATTGGTACTTTGCACATGTAGCCTTTGCACAGGCTACATGAGGACTGTGTGGCCAGGAGGAGGAGGAGGAGGCTGCTGTCACCCTGCTTAAGCTCCCCTCTGTTCCACTTCTCTTCTGTATGGGTTTTTGCACTGCTGGAGTATGTGAACAACTTCCAGCTGTGCACCATACAGTGTGACAAACATCAGACCATCACAAGCTCTGCACAACTGTACACAATCTATGGGGAAGATGCGTGGGTGGTGGGAAATGAGAGGGTGCAGCTTTCATTTCATGTGTTTTAATAAGTGGTAGAGTAGGTGGGATCACACAATGTCTATAATGCTCCTGGGTGAGCCTTGTGATGGGAAAGGTTTTCCTGTAGGCTGGCATCAAGGAAATCCTGTCTCCTTCATGGTGTCTAGAAGGACAGAGAGATAGATGTTAACAGGCCCTTCTGTGAAGATTTCTTTTTAGGTATTCAGTGCCCTGGCATTAGAGATGAGAGCTTAGATCTGTTATTTGATTTCTATATATCTGTGATCTGGCAGCATAGAGAGTAGAAGACAGTTCTCACAGGGTTTTGGCTGCCTGCTCACAGTAGAGTTTCCATTGCTCTTTTTTAACACAATTCAGGTGTTGTTCTTCTCAGTGTTCTTCTCCAAGAGAATTACAAAGGCATGAACAGCATTTTTTTCCTAATCACAGCTTTTTTCTGAGCAGTTTTTAGGGGTTTCAGATGCAAGAAGAGTTTCCTAAAACTGTTGGCTGAGCTGAAAGCTGAAGCACAGCGGCTACAGGAGGAGGCAGAGAGAGAAAGAATCCAGCAGCTGGCACTGGCAGCAGAGGCCCAGGGTGAGTTGTTCTCACTCACACTGACCCAGTGCCTGTCCACTGGTGTGATGATCACCTTGAAGTGCTGTAAGCTCCAGGTCATCATGGCCTGCCCTGGGATGGGAATTCCTCAGTGTGGTGGGCAGGCAGCTGATGATGTTTCTGCTCTTTGAAGTGTGGCATTGTCTGTGGGGAGTAGAAACAGCATAATAATAATCATTTGCCTGGCTGTGCTGGAAGGAGGGCCAGGCTGTGGTTTTACCATATAATCCATGCAGCAGAGCCTATCCCGGTCCTAGGCCTGTGGAGAATAGATCTCATGGATCTTGGATGCTAGAGTTCAGCTACCTATTTCTTCTTGTTGCAGAAAGAAACTCGCTTCCAGTCCCCATGCCACGAAAGAGGCGCCCTCAGTCTAGTCCTCATCCTTCTGATCAGTCACAGCAGCCACCAGTGCCACGGCCACGCAGCAAACTTACAGAGGTAGCAATACTGGCTCTGCTGGGGGGCCCTTAGCCAGATGTGCTGGTTCCTTGCTCAGTCCACCTTCTGCATGCACATGTTCTTCTGCATGCAGTCCCTAGAGAATGCTGTCATTCTTGTTATGAGAAGTGTGAGTCCTGTCCTTCTGTGGTTAGATAAAAAGCATGGTCAGGACCTTTGAGGAACTGAAAGCAGCTTCTAGTAGTTGGTGACTGATCTTCACCTAAGGGACTCAGGACTGGGGTCACCTGCTGAAGTGGTTTCTTCAAATGTCCCCTGCCTTTGCCTTTGCTTTTGTGCTGACTTTCCCTCTCTCCTTGTTTTCAGTCTACTCCTTTTGATAACTTCTTAAACCCTTCTGTGCCTCCTCCTGTTCTGGGAACTGAGGAACAGACTGGGGAAGAAGCAAAAGTGAGGAAACTCAAAAGAGGAGCAACTCTGCGCTGGTTCACAGAGACACAGGCCCAGAAGGTCATGCAGGATGATGGGGCCTTTCCAAGCTGGCTGCATGGGATGATCAGTCGGAGGTGAGTACTCTGAACACAGTGACCACAGGGAGACAGCAGTGTATCTTTGGGACTGTGTAGGTTGGATTGGCCAGGAAAGGAAGTGGAATGGGAATGGGAGTAACCAGCATAACTTTTCCCTTTTAATCTGTGAGCATCAAACCCTTTGGGAAAAGCTTGGGAGTCCCTGTCAGAGGATGTAAATGCTGAAACTTTTTGAAGGTCCATGGAAAGACAATGGAAACTCATAGTACATATGTCCATTGCATCCCTAGACAGAGATCCTGTGTAGGGATGGGAAGCTTGTAAAGTAATCAGAGAGGAAATATATACATGCACTTTCCCTGTTCTGGACCATTTGCAGAGACATAAAGATGAACTTTTGGGTTGATACATTATGACTGTTTTTCATATTTCAGTATAGGTTAGGAGAAGACCCCAATTTATAGCAGGGGAATATAGAATTCAGCTTACTTTTATTTTAAAAAGTATTAAGAGGGGCTTTAGTGAGTACTCAATAGCAAAACTCCACCAAAGCCCTCTGATACAGGAAAAGGAAGGAAGGGTTTTTGTTAGTACCTCTGTCTGTCTAAGGAGGGTGCAGTATAGGGTGCATATATATATACATGAGTCTCAGAGATACCCACTAAGTCCTGCTTTCTTATGGAGCTGTTTGCAAGACTTTGTTTAAATGCTTGAAGTTTTTCTACCAGGTCTGCCTCACACTTGACTCTCTTGACTGAGTCAAGCACTGCTTTCTGAGTCAAGCATTGGCATAATCAGAGAAGTGCCAGTGATCAGACAGGAGTAGGATGACAGTATCATCTCACCTATGTGCAAATCGGTGCTCCACACTTGTTAGCTGCCAATATCCTGTAACTGGTGGGATTTCTTTGTCAATGTTGCTGCCATCTCAACACCCTCATCATCTTGCTCCAGTTTCTAACTTTTTTTTTCTGTTGAAATTGCAATTCTTCTTCAGTCTTATTAGATCTGTGTTCTTGGATTTTTTCAGGCTGTCAGTGTGAACGTTTACTCGGAAGCATTACACAGCACATTAGCTTGGTAAAGGACACTACAGTAGCTCACAGCTCCCTGGTAGCTTCATTTCTTTTTAATTTTTTAAAAGATAATTATTGAGGCCCTAACCTGTAATAATGCTTTTGTCCACAGATGAAAGAATGTAGGAGAGGAATTAGTGTCTGGAAGACAAAACAGTCTAAATTCAAGTACAGGCTAGCCATGAGCACTGCACAGTGAAGGAAGTGGCAGATCGTTCCCAAAGACACTGGTGCTTAAGCAGAGACTTAAATTTTCACACAGCAGTGTAAGCTCAGCTTCGTGAAATGGGGCAGTCAGAGCAACCCCAAATTGCACTGGTGATTTGCAATCACCTTCAGCTTGGAGAAAGGCACATGAGAAGAAAAAGGCAGAACTTTGTCTGTTGGGCATAGAAGGGGAAGACCTCCTTCCAGCGGGAAGTTTAGAAAGCCAGAGTGGTATAATCCAAGCTGGTGTTTTTCCAAGGTGCTGGGCTTACCCGGTGCCTCACAGCATCCTGACTCCTTCACCCCTGGGCCATAGGAGGTGCACACATGCACAGATTCCTCATCTGAGTGATGCTTTGTGATATGCTTGGTGCTGGAAGACAGCTGTTGCTATTGCACAATCAGACTGCTGGAGCAGGTTTGGAGCAGCCCTGCTTGGAGAGGCTTTGGCTGAGAGTATGGTGCTTCCCCAGCCTCTTAGCGCTTCCTGCACCACCAAGCCTGAGTCAAGAGACCTGTAGCCAGGAACACATGGGGCAGATGCTGGGCTCCCTGGGACACTGCTGGGGTAGGTAGCACATGAGATAGGATGCAACTCCCAGCAGTGTGGCAAGGCAGCTGCTGGCTTTCTGCTGAAAAGCTCTTTCCTGATTCTAGAGAAGCTGAAAACTTGCTGATTGACAAGCCTCTGGGTTCCTTCCTTGTTCGGATCAGCCAGAGCCGACCAGGCTACATCTTGACATACCGGTAAGTAATGGGCAGAGGAGGCTCAGGGGAGACATTACTGCTCTCTACAACTCCTGGCAGGAACCCATAGCTAGGTGGGGGTCTGCCTTTTCTTCCAGGCAGCTGGCGACAGGACAAGAAGACACAGCCTCAAGCTGTGACAGGGTAGGTTCAGGCTGAATGTCAGGAGGAATATCTTCACAGAAAAGGATGTCAAGCACAGGAACAGGCTGCCCAGGGCACTGGTATAGTCACCATCCCTGGAGGTATTAAAAAAATGCATAGATGTGGTACTTAGGAACGTGGTTTAATAGTGGACTTGGTAGTGCTGTGTTGAACTTGAGAATCTTTAAGGCTTTTCTATCTTAAGTGATTCTGTGAAACTGAGCACTGCGTGAAATTGTGTGATCCTGGAATTCTACAGTCATAGAATTCTTGAATTCTGTGACTCTATAAAACTGCTTGACTGGAGGAGATTACCAGCTATGGAGGATCTTACTCCTGCAGAGGAGTCCAGTGAGGATCATGTTCAACCTCTCCTGCAGTGGGTGCCTCAGAGAGTTTGTAATAGCAGATGGGATACTGCAGCATCTGTCTCTTACTGAAAAAATAGACCTGTTTGTGGGTGGGGTGCTGTGTCTCCAAGCATAGAGGTCCTGCTTAGGTGTACTCTGTGGCTGAGAGGGCAAACCAGGCTGGAAGGAGACTGCAGCACCTATGGGCACATGTTAGTGCATGTCTCCTGCCACTGTGTGGTACTTGTCACTGAGGATCCTGATCACAGCTGACTTCTGGAGGCCACAGGAACCAGGTTCTAACACGCTGAGGCCCCATGTCCTGACTCTTTCTGTCCGTCCCTCTCCCCAGGGGTGAAGGGCGCTGCAGACACTACATGATCCAGGTGCAGCCCAACGCACGCTACGTCATCCTGGGGGAGGACCGGGCTCACGCCTCGCTCACCGAGCTGGTGCGGTATCACCAGAGCGTGGGCATCCAGCCCTTTATGGAAGTACTGACTGTCCCCTGTGGGCAGGTGAGTATCAAGGGTCTTCACTGGGAAAAGAGGATGGGGCATGGGCCTTGAGTGAGTGGTTAGAGACACTGCAGCAGCATCTCTTATATGTTCCTGTTGAAGGGTGTTCCATTTTGGCCAAGCAGCTTGGCTGCTTCTACATGCACTAGGAAATGTTGTTAGCTAGGGAGTCCTGAGGTGGTGGAGAGGCACTGGCAGATGATGACAGCCCGCTGCCTCCTGCAGTGGACACAGCTGGGTATTTGTCTTGATTGTGCTGTTCAGTGTGTGTGAAGGGTCTGCAAACCACTTCTGAATCCACTCCTCCTTTCTCCAGAAAAGTAGTGAGAGCTTGAATTACAAAAATCTGGAGAGTCTCACACTGAGTTCACCAGCAGACAAGGGGGAGACCCATCCAGAGAAGCAGTCCTGCCCCTCTATGGCTTCCAGTGGCACATCTGCTCTGCAGTGGTTCAGGAGGACCAAGAATTTCCAAAACCAGCAGACCCAAGGCAAGAGTAGAACAAAGCCTAGCTCTGGAGAGAGCAGCCAACGAGCCTTCCCTCGCCTCCGCTCTTCCATACGCCTGGCAATGCAGGAAATCCAGCAGGTGAGCTGGGGCATATCTTCTGCTAATCCACAGCCCCTCTAGGACACATGGAATTTCCCTGCCCAGAGGCAGGAGACACAAGTGTTCCACAGCTAGCACTTGGTTTCTTAGCTTCTGTGTCATAGGTTTTCTTTGGTGGTCTTGGGATCAAGACTGTGTTCCTTGGAATATTCCTTGCCAGCCTGTGCTCCCCTGCCAATGCTGTTTCTCTGCTTCTCACCACAGTTCACATCCACTCCCATGAGCAAGTCTAAAGAGAGGAGCTCACTGCACTGAGGAGCTCACTGAGCTCACAGCCTGGGTGACACGGTAAGAGGAGGTAGTGTACAGGAGGGAAAACAGCAGTTGCTGTTTCCTGGGATGTGGAGGAGAAAAGGAACTCTTCCCTTCATGTTACACCTGTAGGATCTCTTGGCCACAAGCTACATAGAAATAGAGCAGGAAAAACAGAGAGCAGCGGCCAGTTTCCATCCCAGGGCTACACAGAGACCAAGGAAACCTAAACCTAAGTTTGGGTTCCCAGGAGCTGTGATGCACACCATGCTTGCAGTACAATGGCCGGGCTGCTGGAGGGAGCTCACAGTTTGTTGGAGGGCTGGGGCTGGAAGGACGAGGGCTACCAGAATGCATGCCTCAGTAGTCAGCTACAGTAGCTTCCTGGGGTGGAGGGGCAGTGGTGGTGGGGAGCCCTGCAGGGTGGCAGAGGCTGCGAGCTGAATAGAGGTAGAGAGCTGAAGGTGAGGCTCGAAACAGGGGAAAAAGCAGGAACTTTTTTTCTGTAAAGAGGACTTTCAACAAAGTCTCAGCAGTGGAAACATAGCTAGTGACTGAGATTGTGATACAATGGGTGGGTGACGAAGGTCTGGCAGGAGCCAGAAGAGGCCTTTTGAATGATTCTGCCTTATCTGAAGTATCTGGTGGATGTGCAGCTCTCCTGGCCTACTCAGCTGCTGAAGGCAGGTGGGAGCTGTAGTAGTGCTGTAGTGCAGCTCTGCAAGAACCTTGGTCTGTGTCAGCTGAGCATGGAGAGGGATCAGAACGTCATGCTTTTGGCTGCTGACCCACTGCAGTGCTTCCAAGTGTTTGGAAGATTGCCAAGTTTCCTGCGTGGTTCTGCTCCCATGCTGGAAGTCATGCTGGAGCACAGCTTTTTAGCTGGGGCCTGTCTTGTATTTCTCTTCATAGCTGAGAAAGATAGGAACTCTTCAATAGCTGAAAAAATCCTCTTCCTGAAGTGTTTGACTTTGCTTTGTTTTTCTGTGTCCCACTCCTTGATGTATCATGGGGATGCTGTCTGTGTCAAAGATCAGACAGAAGAAAGATAGAACATGGGGATCTGCGTACATAACCGCAGGCTTGTTGTACTGGGATACTTAAATGGAATCCTTTTGTATCCTCCAGTGAGTTGTGTTTCTTGATTGTCTTCCAGGTCCAAGTGGCTCAGACCTGTCTTCTTCCAGTGCTGTTTGGCTTTGCCTGACAACACATCCAGAGAGATACAGCAGCCTTTTTCTTTTTTTTTTTTTTTTTTACTTTTCTTTGCTGCACTCAGCTGGCCCTGTGCTTTCAGAGAGGGCTGATGCAGAAGTTCACTTTCCTCAGCACTGAGCGGTACTGTGCCTGCAGTATCTGGACCAGTCTGATCCTGGCAGAGGGGAGAGGATGGGAACAGTCACACTCTGCACAGACCCATAGTGCCTGACAGGCTGTGTGTTAGTACTTCAGTGTTGCTGGAGACTCCTCACCTAGCACTGTGGATGGTCACAAACTGGATATCTCCCAACATCCTGTTCTGTCACAAATATCTGATTACCTACCTCTCTCTTTCAATATTCTCTTGGTCCTGTGTCTCTGCTGCTCTGGGAGCCAAGGGAAGTTGGGCTTGGGCAGCAAAAAGCAAAACAGAAGTGTCATTTTTGTTGAGTGCAGGAGCACTTGAACAGAAGCTGAGATAAGGTCAAGAAGATCTGTCTTGTAAAGGGGATTCACTGCTCTTGCATCAGTGTGCTGGCACACTCCTGCACAGTCCTTAACCAGAGCTAAAGTCAGGGAATCGTTGGTGAAACCCTCTCACTCATCCTGGCTGAAAACTCTACAAGTCCAGGCTGGACAACATGCTGCTTTACACTGAGGGTGGGTAGAGGGTGTGGAATGTAAAGGACCATATTACTTGTTCTGTTTCTCCTACCTTTTAAAATAAATGAGTTTGTTTGGTTTTTTTTTTTGGCCTGTATGGAGAAACCCAGTGTTTTCTTTATTGTTGTTACCTGCAGTCAGTTCAGCCACAAGTGGCAAATGAAAGAGGGCAGCTAACACCTCTGGGGGCAGACATGGGATCGTGTGAAAGTGTCTCAGTGGAGAAGCTTGAAGGCACATGATGCACTAACCCTGAGATACAACTGTTACCTGTAGCAGCGACTCCTCTTGTAATTACTTACGCTTGAAGTACTTCCGTAGTGCTCCTTACTCCACCTGTAACATCTCTGCTCCCAGCCAGCCTCATTTCCCTGTGGCTCTATTTCCCTGGCTCTGCTCCAAAGGACAGCCAAGCTGCCCACACCACCTGCCCCTTCCCTGGGCTCATGGCTGTGTCCATGGCTGGTGCTGTTATCAGTGTGTTACAGGGTGTGGGTTGCAGTGTCTCAGCACTGCCTTTAGTCATGGGGCTATTTCTCATCCTTCCCTCTGCTCTGGTGCTGAGCTGTGCTGGATCACAAGGCAGTGCTGCTGGCTGGAGGTCAGGGAAGCAGTGGCTGTTCCTGGCTTTCCCTAACACTGCCTTGCAGCGTTAACACACCTTTTCTCTTCCTCATGTTGGGTTTTGGCAGCTGCTTTGAAGTTGTTCAGGAGAGAACTAGCCCAGGCAGTCAAAGGCTGCTGCTGGCAGATTCTTCCTGGCTGAGCCCAGGGGCATTTTGCTGGGCAGTCTTGGCTTCTTTTCCAGTTTTCTCCTTAGTTTCCTCCACCACTGGGCCGCTGGGATGCCTGCCTTCTGGGCAGGTCATAGAACTGCTTGTGGTCAAAATTTTTCTAGGAACTTGTGCACAGAGCTGAGACATGTGTGAGGAATGCATGTCAGTAATGAAGTCCCTCAGTAACTCTTTCCTAATTCCTGTGCCAAGAATATTGTGCACGCCCAGGGCTAAGATCCAGCTGCAGAACAGCTCCTGTAGCTTGGCAGGGATCATGCTGAGCCAAGGACGGTGGTGAAGCGCTCTTCCCCAGCAGTGCCTCCAGTGCTTCCTGGGTGCTGCTGCAGGCACAGGTCACTAGTGACAGTGAGAGGAATGACATGAGGGGATGGTCAGGATAATTCCCTAGTAGGTCTTCATAGCATGTCTGGCAAGCTTCCCCAGGGTAGAGCAGATCAATCACAGATTTCTGATGCCTCTGTTGCAATGGGTGCTGGTTGAATCACAGTGTGTGCAGCCAGGAGCCTGGCACAGACCCAGGCAGCACACCTGTGTTGGCAGGTCAGGTTTCTCTCACATCTGTTACCTCTGCTTCTTCTGTGACAAGGCATGAGGGAACCAAGGGAAGAGAGGGTGAGAAGCTGCTGGTCAGAGGAGGTTATGCAACACGGGAGACATTGGCATAATTTCTGCAGGGCTCTGGTTTGCAGAGTCATTAGGAAACAGCCAGTGCCCTGCCTACACACAAAGTCTAGCCAAGCTTCTGGAGAGCAGTGTGGCTGGTGCTGGACTGTCATGGGCACAAATGTGTACCAGCAGTTGGGAAAAACTGGAGGAAGAGCTGGGAATACAATAGGCTGCTGAAGAATAAAATGCAGATTTGCTATCTCTATTATGGTCTTTGCCTGCGTGCCCTGAGCTCATGGCCAAAGTCAGCGCTGTGTGAAAGCTAAGAATTAATTTCATCTTCTCACTGAAGATGGCCTCACCTATGAAGACAAGCTGTACGAGTGCTTGGAGAAAGACATTTTACAAGCGGCTGTAGTGATAGGACAACGGGCAATGTCTTCAAACTGGCAAAGGGCCGGTCTAGATCAGATATCAGGAAGAAATCATTTGCTGTAAGCAAATGGTTGAGGCACTGAAACAGATTTCCCAGAGAGGCTGTAGATGCCCTATCTCTGAAAGTGTTTAAGGCCTGACTAGATGGGCAACCTGGTCTAGTGAAATGTGTCCCATTCAGTGGCAGGGAATTGGAACAACATGGTCTTTACAGTCCCTTCCAACCCAAGCCTTTCTATGACTCTATGATCCAATTATCCATTGAAGAGGAGCAGGTAAATGAGCAGCACTACCTCATTTTCTACCGCAGCATCTTACCTTATGACACTTGGAAAGCTATGTGTCAGAAAAAAGCAAAGAATAAATCATGTAAGCCAGGGTGGGAAGACCTTTTGTGATCTATCATGCTATAGTTCAGCTACTGTGTGATGAAATGTATAGGATTTATACATTTGCTCTCCCACAGAGAGAGCAAATACCAGGCTTTACTGGGCTGGCTGAGCAGGGCAACACCCAGAAGAGGGTCAGGCAGCCTGTGGATCCCCTGAGCACTGCATTTCATTCCCCATAGGACTTAAGCTGAGCTCTGAGAGGAAGGATAGGAACACAAACACAGGAACTGGGAAGAGCAGCAAGAAGGATTTGCAATCCACAGGAGTCAGGAATGGAAGTGCTCCTCTGAAGGCTTGGGCCCTGAAGGCTTGGGACAAATTTTATTTTATAACCTGGGCCTTAATAGTCATCCCCCTACACTTCTTCTCTATAACTGGTGTTTCATACCATCCTTTAGAGAGCTTCCCTAACCTGCTTGTTTTTGCAGAGGGGTTTTTTGCCCCTTTGTTACCTCCCTCTATCCTTTGCATTTGAATGATCTTGGCTGCAGACATTTTAGCCAATCACCCTCAGACTAAGATCTACTCCAGGTTAGTCTTGTCCTGTCCAAACTAAAACTCCGTCTTGCCTTTGGCCCTTGAGGTATCTGGCCAGCAATTCTCCACCAGGCTGGCTGAAACAGAATTTTCACTCTCCTTCCATTCTTTCGTGTTCCCTTTTTTCACAGTTCTGGTTTTTTCTCCTCCTTCCCTCAGTCTGGCCATCACCTCCGGTCTGAGTTTTAGTAATGCTTGTAACCTCAGCACTGGTATGGCACTTAAACTTTTTTCATGAGGGTGGTCTTCATGTTGTTTGCTTTCTTCCTGGACAACTTTATAGAGTGTGTTGACATGTTTCCTTCCCCAAATGTGTCTAAAAGACTGATTTGGCTGTCAGCCCAGACAAGGGCTACTCCACACTATCCTTAGCCTTGCTCCAGCCTTTGTCAAGTGACCATGGAGTGTTGTGACAGCATCTCTGAGATACAGTCTTTTGCTGTCTTCCAGCTAACTTTGTTATCCATACCGAGTTCTCGCATGGTGTGACTCTGCTGTGCAACAACATTTAGGACTGGCTATTTGACAAGGGCTTTGCATATCAGCTTCCTCCTCCTGGTGCAGCCCAAGAGCAGAGAAACCACTGTGAGATTTAGGGGACCAACCAGCACCAGATTCTGTCTGTGAAGACGGCCAGTGGGGTGTGGTTGGAGTAGATGGAGGAGCAGTGTAGGTATAAAGCCACATGTTTTCAGCAATCTTTAATCAAGATTGAGCTCTGCTTAATCTTACTCTGACCAAAGCATCATTTTGCCTAGTGGGCCTTGCTGTGTTGTACTTCCGTGAGAGAACCTGATTGCCTTTGATCCATTCTGCATTGTTTCGCATCCCAGAAATCCTAGTTAATTAATTCCTCAGATTTACAGAGTCATAGAGTGAGTAAGATTGGAAAGGACCACATTTGGTCCAGCCTTCCTGTTCGAGCAGTGTCATCCTAGAGCACTTTGCAGAAGATTGAGTCCAGATGGTTCTTCCCTCCAATGAGGGAGGCTCTTCAATTCATAAAGAGTACTTAAATTTTCTTCAACCTGCTATGTCATTTCTTAATTAATATGTTTTTGTTCCTATACTGTAAAACAAAAACAAGTAATCATTTCCAAATTACCTCAGTCACTGCAAATGGTTTCTCAACACATCAGTTTGTCTCCCTTGGCTGTCTTCTTTTCCTATTCATTTGATTTTCCCTTTCCCCTTGTCCACTTCTTCTTAATTCCACTGTACTTTCTCTGAGGAGGAAGGGAGAAAACATGTAACTGATCCCCAGTCCACTTTCCCACTTGGGGATAACTGGTCTGAACACTTTTGCACAGTTAGAGCTTCTCCTTGTAAATTACACCCACCCAAACTTTAATTTGTCATTTTATCCCCCAGCTTTCATTCTGAGATCTTTCTCATTTCCACTACACTGCATTCCTCAGCCTCACCATCAAACTTTTCCCCCTCACTGCTCACACACAGACCATTTATGAATACATCAAAAATCACAAGCCCTAGCATAGATCCTGGTGGGACACACTGGTGTGCTCAATTTTAAACACTGACCATTTTCCATTCATTATATTCTGCCTTGCTGTGAACCATGAGAATAAGTATGTTGTGGAGGAGAGCAATTAAGGACATTTGGAGAGGGATCTTTCTGAAAATGTTTTGGGCATCCAGTAACATCCATCTGTACAGCCACATTAATTAAACTGGATTCCTCACTCCTTTAAACAGCGAGACATTACTGTCTTCTGCTAGAGTGGGATTCTTTTTTCCCTTTTAATCCCATTTCTGTGTGTCCATGGGTGCTATTCCATGGCACTCTGTTGGAATTCCTCCAAAGCTCTTGAATAAATTCCTTTTGCATAGATTACTGTTTGTGTTATCAATTTGTTTTTAAACATACCCTGCTAAAGCCTTTCACTGTCCCTTCAAAAGGAGATTGTAGGATGGGAATTTCCCTTCATTCCTTGTTGGTATGGATTACTCATTTTGCTTTTTGGCTGGGCCTCTACCTTCTCTGAATGGTCTTTCAACCTCTGTTACACTATTTATTGCAAACTTCCAGGGTGAAAAGGGGGGGGGGGTGGGGTTTGTCATGGTTTGGAGGTTGGGGATTTTGGAGGTTTTATTATGGTTTTTCAGCTTACTACTCTAACAGACTGTAATGCTTTTCCATTTCATTTGTTGTGGTTACTCTTCTTCAGAGAATTGCTGAAGGTGTTGAAATATCCTCAAAGGGGTGAGTTGTCTCTTCCTATATGTCTCATTTTCTCTTTTACACACTAATTCAATTTTTCAGAATTTGGAGTTTCCTGGAAACCCATTACAAAATCCTATCAGCCATATTTTTGCCAACTTTAAACACCACTTCAGATTTCAGTAGCTTCATCCTGAACTCTTTTAGAGACACTTTGGAGGAGGCTGGAACTTGGAGGACATTACACAAGGGCACATAGTGATAGGACTAAGGAAAAGGGGCTTTAGAGGAAAGAGCATTTAGATTGGGTATTAGGAAGAAATTATTTACTATGAGGGTGTTGAGGCACTGGCACAAGTGGCCCAGAGAAGCTGTGGGTGCCCCATCCTTGGCAGTGTTGAACGTCACCTGGATGGGGCTCTTAGCAACCTGAGATAGTGGAAGGCATCCCTGCCCACAGCAGAGGATTGGAAACGATCTTAGTGCCCCTTCCAACCAAACCATTCTGTGATTTTACAAAGCATGCAGAGAGGGTGCAGAATTAACACCCCATGCAGTGCCATGGACCTGAGTCCAGCAGCAAAGTTATGGTAAATCTTCAGCCCCTCCTGTGGTACATTCACAGTTGCATGACACTTTGGGCATTTTTTGCTCTCATCACATATTGGGAATGCTGCATGTTTCCAGCAGAGTCTCTGGAGGAAGCACAGCACATCTGAGGCTAACAGCTGCTCTGGACAGGGCAGGGCAGGCTAAAAGATTTTCAGTTTGTGTTTTGGTCTGTGCATTGAGTTTGCTTCTTGTGTCTGGTGTCAGCTCTTTGTATCACAGAGCCTGGCAACTGACAGCCAGGGGGAACCCCCTGTGTACCACAAGTTTTGTTCCCAAAGCTATGCTTGGCTTCCAGTCAAGCAAAAACATTTGACAAATTAGGATGTTGGAAAATTAGTAAGAAACACCACACTGTCAGGAGATCTGCAAGAGAGTTTCAAAGTGTTTTTCCTGCTGTTATTATGCTTTGGAGGTGTCTGCCAGCAACTGATCCCTGCTGTGGCTGGTCTGGCAGGCATCAGCTCAGCTGCTCAGTCCCTGCCAGAGGCATCGTCTCACCAAATATTGGCTGGAATCACAGCAACAGCGCAGCTGAGGGCCTGCTGAGTTGAGAGTGCACCAGCCTCACCACATTGCATGCACTACGCTGGGAGGAGAGCAGGGAGACAGTGGCAGGTACTCCAGGAGCTCTGCATAGCCCAGGGACAATGAGGTGGCTTCCCTGAAGGAACTGAGGCCATGACTTCAGCCAGATCTCAGCTGGAAACAGGCTGTTATCACCCCATCTTAAGGCTGTAAGAGATAGCTTGTGTCTCTGTATGCTTACAAGTTTGCTGTTATCCTGGATGAAGATTGAGGGGGAATGGATTCCAATCCTGATGAGTTAGGTAATGGAAAATATTTACCAGTGCAAGACTTAGAAATGCTTCTGTAGAAACCAGCCTGGATCCAGCCCTGTCAATGCTAATCCACAGCTCAGTATTCCTAACACAAGCAATTTCCTCAGAGCTGGTTTGAAGTGCCCACTGTGCTCTCTAATGTCAGAGCTGGGGTGATTGGCTGTTGTCATGGGTGCCGCTCCAGCTCTGCGCCAGCTCTGCACCACACTGCTCACATCAGCCTGGAGCTACCTCTGTGTCTTCACATCCACAGCAAGGTTAATTTACAAACTGTCCTCAAACAAGGGAGAGTTGGAGTTTTGGAGGGGACTTTGTATTCAAGATAGAACTGAAAAAACATAACCCTGTGCTGTAGCAAACAATATTCAGCAACATTTGTCTTTAGCTTTCACCTGCAGTTCTCTTCTGATTTCATCCAAATTTGAGTGTGTCTGTTTTAGTTGTCAGTATCTAAATGCAGGACCTCTATCCCTAGTTTAACTTCTCCTTAACTAAATTTTTCATCCCTATCTAGCCTGTCTTAGAGAAAGAAGAAATGGAGATTCTCTGGAATCATCTGATTTCTTTGAGGAAGCATCACAGGACATGGGGAAAAGCATGTTTGTGCTGAGGGCTCCAAGGAGAGATGCCATTTTTCCTCAAGATCAATGCAATCAGCTTGTCTAGTGCATGCACGCTGTAGCTCTGTGTAACTCCTGTGCTCTGCTGCAAGCACAGGCCGTTCCTCTGGCTCTGGGGTGAAGGAAACCTGGCTGCTTTTCAGCCAGATGCCTAATGGCTGGGACAGGGGACGGCACTGCTAATACTGCACCAAAGGCTTAATGAATTCCAAAATCATGTGCTCCACGTGACAGCACTAATGCTTCCCTTCAGCGGCTCATTTGGGATTTGGTTAAAAACACATTTGCCTGACAAGTTCCCAGAGCTTGTTACTGCTCTTTTGATCTTGTTATCCCCTCGTGGTCCTGCTGCAGGAGGCAGGGGCTGGGTACTCTGTGGGCACTCATGGCTGCCTCTGGGCATTAGCCTTGCTCTGGGCACCAGAGCAAGGAGAGCAACACAAGGAATCACAGGGAACATGGAACTCCAGACTCTGTGGAAGGAGTTCCTCCGTTTTTTTGCTGGGACTTCCCATGTCTGGTATTTCTCAAACAGATTTTTGTTGCTTGTAAAAGATAAAGTTTGAGAAAGATGCTGCTTTGCAGTTTAATAATAAATGGCCCAGGTTTCCCTGCAGCATGTGCAGATGATTTTGCAGTTTTCAGGTTTTGTAATAAACACCTGGTGTTTTCTGCCCGTGCTGGCCAAACTTGGTGTGATGTGAAGCTTTTCTTCTTCTCTTTCTCACATGTGTATTAAATATATGTATATCTTTTAAATTATCACATTTTTCCCTGGTCTTTCAACAGTTTTGGTGATTAACATCTTCGTTCAATGTTAACTTCCCATTCATTTGCTTTACACTGGCTTGGTGTACTCTGTGCATGGTCAATTTCTACTTGAAAGAGCTCTTCCCTGCCTCTCTCAGCCCAAAACTGAACAGTTGCTCTTCTTTTGCTTCATTTATGTAAACTCTATCCCTTCCTGTAGGGGCTGCTGCCAAAGGAGGTGGTTGATCTAGCTGGGTTTGTGTGAGGAGAATCTACTGTTTGCAGAGTTTTTCTTTGGTAGCTGGGGATTGTCTTTGGTCTTTAATTTGTAGCATGAACTTTGACTTAGCAGAGTGCTGTCTATGTCAGCCTTATAGGAGGTGAAACATGGAGCTTTTTGGATGGAAGAATGTCAATCCAGATCAAATACAAAGGATCTTCATTGTTCTTGAGTACTTCAGCAACAGGAGTGGATATAGCACTGAGAAGCGCTTCTGCAGGGAGAGGTAGATAAACTGGGGCAGTAAGCCACAGCCCTGTGATTGCCCAACTTAATGACACTTAATTTGTTATTGCTAAGTGTTTTGCTGACTATTTTTCCCCTTTTAAGAAAATGAGATCTTATGTGTCAGACAAATAATATGCTGCAAGGCTATGTGGGATGAGGAAATTATCTGCATCTGATGGAACTAAAACTGTACTCTTTGCATTCCTGTTGTAATTATAGCTGTTAGAGAAGAGTCTCTGTGTAACATGAAGGTCTAATTAAACTGCAACCAGGAAAGAACTTGTCCGTTCATGGTGTATCAAGTTCACAAGAGACCACAGAACCATTTGGCCAGAAATCTGTGGCGGCCCAGGGGAAAGCTTTTATGTAGTCCTCACATCATGCGAGTCCTTCAGCCAGGTGGACTCTAGGGGTGTGTTGCCTTTTCTGCTAACACTTGACTCATCCCATCCCATTTTCTTCCTTCTCAGACTGTGCACTTGAGACTTCGGTGGTACATCAGCCTCTGCAAAGTGCCTGGGGCTGCCCCCTGACCTGGGGACAGTATCTTTTCCCAGTGGCTGTGGTCTGTCCTGGCATCACTTGAGTAGCAGTGGAAATTGGTTCCTCTTCCCTGCACTGTTCAGAAGATCCACGCTCCTTCTGCTCGCTGGGCAGCTGGGAGAGCTGCCTGCTGAGACCCCTCTCTGTCCCGGGAGTGCACTGCTGTGAGACCTGCACAGGCTTGTGGTCTGGCTGGTTTGGGCTTTTCCACTTTCTTGGCAGGTCAGCTTCTCTGGGCAACCCAGGCCAGCACACTCATTGTTAGAAACTTCTTCCTCATATCTAATCTAAATTGACCCTTTTTCATTTTTACACCATTGCCCACTGTCCTATTACAACAGGCGCTGCTAAAAGGTTTACCCCTCTCAGATCCAGCAGTCCTTCTAGCAGTGACAAATGATCCCAGGAGAGCCTGGTGCCTTCTGTTAGCTTCTGAACCAAGAGTTGCCTGACATGGAGCATGTCAGCTGCAAAACTGATGCTAAAAAAAGCCGTGAGAGGTTATGAAGAGTTTCAGGCAAAAAAGTACTGGGAGAATGTTGTGCAGAAAGCTGCAAGGGGTCAGGTCCCCGACTGCTACATTAACGTCTTGGGAACACTCCTGTTGCATTTTGCTGCCTGCATCACCTTCCTCAGGCATCACACATGTCAAGAGCAATGTGACTGAAGAGGAGATTCAGGAGCAACTGGGTCAGAGACCTGCAAAGACCAGCTTGCTTGGTAGCACTGGTTTGGTGAGCTGTTGAGGCTGTAGAAAGATATGTTATGGAATCCTCTATTTCTGCAGAAGGCAAAAAATGCAGCTGGTCTGTAGCACCACATTGGGCTATAGGTAGATGTCCCCAAACTGAGCTGCTTGGCCCTGAGACACCCCAAAGCCCTCATGCTCTAGGAGTGCTTCCTGCAGTTCAGGGGCAGTTCTGCTGAGTAACACCCCTTTGCCTTGTGCTGTTGCCAGCCAAAGGCACAGATTAAGGTAGTGAAGGAACCTGGTGCACGTGATACCAAGGTCCTGCCAAGAAACCCAGGGAACAAAATGACTTTGCCAGTGCACTTTCATCAGGCCATGCTCCCCTCATGCTCCAGAGCTCAATGCAGAGCTTAAGCCCAGGAAAACCAGGAAAACAGCATGCAGGGAGAGGCAGAACCTGCTTGGGAAAAACAGCAGTTAACTAAGAGATGCTGTGGTGAATTGAGACATCTTTGCCTCCTTTCCACAGTGTCCTCCCAGGAGTGATCAGCACCACCCTCCTTGCACAGCTGTGAGTAGGGGTGACAACAAGATTCACACATGTCCCTGCTGCCCCACACCAGCTGCATCCTGCTCCAGCTGCTATCCAGATTCTGGGCTGCCCCTCTGCCTTCTTTGAGGAAGGAAGGAGCTCTTCAGCACTTGTGCAAGGGCCTCCCCAGGACCTGGCAGCAGCACATCTCTATAGGCTTTCCCCATGTTCTTCACCATCTCAGCTCTGACTGTGCTGCTGATCACGTCCTCCCCAACACCCCGCTGGCAGAACTATCTCTGGATTTTATCGCCCAACAATGCGTGCAATGCTATTGTGCTAAAAAGAAAACAAAGCCTAATCCATTTTAAATTAAAACAGTGCCCCAGTGTCACGCATCTGATGCAGACATGGTCTGGCAGCAGCGCAGTCCTGCTGGCTCCCCAGAGGCTTCACCCAAGAGGTTCTGGGCTGTTCACTCTGTTCCCAGCAGACTTTAGTCACAGCCATCAGGCTGGGGGGGCTGGTTTTTCCAGGCCCCTCTGGTCTAAAGGCCCTGGGCTGGCCTGTCTCCTAAAATGCTCTGTCACTTACAGGTGGAGCACTGCCATGTGCCAGAAGTTAGCAGCAGACAGAAACCAGGGGAGACAGAACTGGGATCTTCCTATGGAAAGGTTTGATAGTACAAGAGGAAATGGCTTCAAGTTTCACCAGGGAAATTATAAATTGGATATTGAGAAAAATTTCTTAATTGCAAAGGTGATCAAGCATTAAATGAGACCGCCCAGCTTAGTGGTCGAATTCTGTCCCCAGAACTGCAAAAACCATGTAGATGTTGGCTCATGGGGATATGGTTTAGTGGTGGATCTGTCAGTATTAGGTTAATGGCTGGACTCAGTAGTCTTAGAGCTCTTCTCCAGCCTAACTTATTTTATGATTCTGTAGTGGTATAAGGCTACAATAGAGGCTTTGCCAGGTCTGGCTTAGGGTTTATGAAGTCTCAAATGGACTTAAGAGGGATGAGCATGGATATGGTGCTCATAAAGAAAGGTACTGGTCCTTTCAGTCCAAAAGACCATTTCTTGGCTGTTCTGCTTCTGTTCTAAGAAATTAGTTTCTGTGATGGTGCTTCACATCTGTGTTTGTCTCCCAGCAGCATTAGAGTCTGCTCAGGAGGCAAGGCTGGCCCTGGGGATGCTCCCCAGACAGGATTCCTTCCCAGCCCTTCTCCATGGTGATTTTGTTTCCAGCTAATGTGTGCGTGGAGCCACAGATGTGCACAGCACACATGTGCTGCCCAGACTGGGTTGCATGGTTACAAACAAGGCTTTGTGGCTGTGATAAGCAGGCTCACCTCCACGTTTTCTTCATCCCTGATTCTGGCGAGATGAATAAAGTTTCATCCCATTGTGACGAAGAATATGCAGTGCCCCGCTGTGAAGAGCTGTTTGGCTTGTTTGATATATATGTCTTTTATGTTTGCACTATTGTGCAGCAGTCATGGGTGTGAGCTTTGCTTTGTAGTCATCACGTGGCAGCAAGCCCTGCCAGTGGAAGCTCTGGCTGCACGTCCCTTCTGAGATCCCCGCCTGTCTCTCCTCTGCTGCTTGTAACTGCATGCAGCCTGGTCCCCGTGTGCAGCTATGGAAGACAAAGGCTGGAAACTGCTGAGGAGACTCAAGACATGTTAGATTTTTGTAAGCCAAGTGGCCATGAGTAACACCCCTTTTGTTTGTGTGTTGCATCTCTCTGCATCTGACCAGCGCCCTTCTGTGAAAGGTGCAGCCTCTGCCCCATGGCTGAGTGTGTGCAGCTGGCACTGAGGCACAGAGAGGTGCTGGCAGGCTGCAGCATCCTCCAGGTGATGAGCTGTGCTGTGCTGGCCTGTACTGCCTTGGGGGCATCTCTCTGGCATATGCTAGAGCCTCATGATTTTCATGTGCCTTTCTGGGTCTCCTCTCCTCTGTCACAACCCTGCAAGTGTCATTTGTGAATCTGACTTCCTTTTCCTCAGCCTGTTTTGCCAGCTCATCTGTGACTCTTAAGAGCAGAGGTGAAAGAGTGCATTGATGTCCCTTGACTCTGGGATGTCCTGCTATGTGTTAAAGAGACATATTTTTTGTGTGTGGGCTTCCACACAAGCAATGTCAGAGATGCTCGCGGCATGGGGAACTCCGCAGCTGAGCTTCTGAGGATGTTTGACAGCACAGCAGTTCTCTCCTGCTGCTAAACAGCCTGCTGGGGTGACTGTCAGGGGTTCTGCCGAAGCTGGCTCTGTGTGGAGGTAATCTCTACTCCGGAGGTTAGTACCAGGATTCTCTGGCAGAATCCCAGCTGTGCTTAAGGTGAGGATTTACTGTGAAGCCTGAATGACATGGTACTCTTCAAAATCATGGCACATGAAAGCCAAGCATGAGGACAGGGAGCAGGGCAGGCTTAGGAAATACAGGGTTTTTCATTGGGAATCCAGACGTTAAGAAATAGTATTGAGTATGAAACAGAGTGGTATGAATTCTTACCAGGATACTGTGCCAGAAAAAGAGGTAATGCTTTTCCAGACAAGGATGAATTGCAATGAATCACAAAATAGTTTTGGTTGGAAGGGACCTCAAAGATCATCTTGTTCTGATCCTCCTGCTCTGGGCAAGGACACCTTCCAACCTGGATCTTGGATTAGTATGTGGGTACAGGGAAGGGATTCCTCTTCCATACGCAATTTTGGTGAGGCTGTGGCCCATATAAAGTGTCCTGTTCTGGTGTACACATCTTTGAAATAACTTTGATGTAAAATTGGACAACTCATAGGAAAAACTTATGGACTCTCAGGCTGGAAAAGGGTCCTCCAGATATTAATTTAAAGGGCTTTGTTTTAGTAACTTATCAAGGTGGCTATTGAGGGGTGCTTCAAGTGAGATGTGGGAAAATACACAGGGACAGTTCAGAATCCTGGACTGGCTACATAGAAGAATGAAAACCAGCAGCATGGTGTTAATCAGACTAATGGAAAACAAACAAAAAGTATGTAATTTCAACATCCATTGGAGGAGTTCTAAGAAAAATCCTAAGTCCCCTGAAGGTCTATGAGCTCCGGCTATGTGTTTCCCAGAAGTAAACACGGGATCATGTGCAAGCTGCCAAGCTGGGTTCCCGGGTGATTGGGTAAGGTGATGCCTGCCAGAATAATCTGGTGACTCTTTGCAGCTCTAAGTCCCTAATTTGCCACTGGGATACTTCATCCCAGGTATCTTTTATTTTATTTTATTTTAACTGCTTTAGGTCAATAAGACACTGTAACAATAGTTGAAACTACTCTTCCACTAATTCCCGTTTCCTTGTATATTTCCTTGTAGTCTTACAGCCCCAGCAGAGGCTTTGCTACTCTGTTATTCCCCTTTTCGGAGAAGCTCTTAAGGTAGAAAGAGTCATCATGCAGTACACCACAGAGTCACCCACAATGGTAGTTGTCTGTCTGAGTAGTCCTGACCAGCATCAAGTATCTCCTAAGCAGCGAAAATGTGTTTGGTTTCTAGGGTATAGAGCTTACAGTGCTGGGGAAATTTCACCAGAAAGCATTTCACAATTTTCTGTAAGTTACAGGCAAGATCCTCAACTCTGCTAATTTCTTATTCATTGAGACACTGTTTCTCTTTCCCTAATGCCAGTTCTCAACGGGGGAGTAGCTTGGTAGCTTCCTGTGACTATAACACAACTCAGAGTTTGCTCTGAAGCCACTTGCACCAACTGGGGCTTGCTCAATTTAAACATCCAGGGAACTAGCCTGAGCGGTTGGTCATTAACACTCTTTCTTATGTGTGTAAATTATTGTATACAGGCTGGTTACAGAAAATTACCTTATATCCTCTGATAAGAGCTTAATTACAGCAAGTAAAAGGTTACAAATGTTTACAATTATGAATTTAATTTCAAGGACAGAACTTAGAGCAATAAATTACAGGAACTAGTTAATGAAGTCACCTGGACTGAGGAGCACGAGGACTTAGCATGGACCAAGGAGTGGCATGGAATTTTTTAGTTCTCTAGGTACAAAAAAACATTCGAAATTCGTGCCCTGAATAATGTCTAAATATTTTAGGAGGTGTCTCCAACCCTCTGTGGTTGTATGTCTATGGTGAATTATATTGAGGATGAACAAAGAATCTGAGCAATAATAAAAGTGGTTAATAAAATTAACAAATAATGTGGTGACTTGGAGGTCAAGTTGTGCATGGAAAACCTGAGAATTGTTCCCAGCTGACAACCTGCAGAGGAAACTCCAAAGCTCCATGAAAGGGTCTTTAGTACTCTTTGATGGAGAACAGCAGAGAGAAGGGAAACCTATGTGAAGATTTAAAATCCAGTGTTAGCTGTGACTCCTCAGCCATGCAAGCATCCACCTCCATGTTGTGAGACAGGTGAACAGAAAAAGAGGACAAAATAAAAAGCAGGTGTAAAGACAGACCACCCCATACAGAATAAAATCTAGAGATTAAGGTGTTCAAGTGGCTTGAAAATTGCACCCTGAGACCTGAAAGAAGCAATAGCTAGCCTACAGGTCTGGTGTCCAGCAAGAGGCAGTGCCACAGCAGAGACTAAAAAAGGTACCTCACCTTCAGTGGATAAAAGGGCTCTGGATGTCTTTGGAAGAAGAAAAATTACAGAATAAGCAGGAAGAAGGATTGAAAAAAGGAATGCAAATTTGCCACAATGATATTTTGGTTTACTAATCTAGATTCTCTCTGGACAAAGGAAATGTTCTGGGTTCCTTTACCAGGATTTCAATAATTTTTTTAAGTAATTTCAAATGTAAGTATTAATTACAGTCAAGATGACAAAGAATGCAAAGATACAATTTTAGAAGGGAAAAATAATGTGTTATCTTCTAAAAAAAAGAGGCCCTGCATGGTAAAGAAATGCACTGAAGTGGATTTTAGGACCCACAGTCATAAATATTGTCATTAGGGACAGTAGGGGGGAGGGGGAAGAACATGCTGATGCAACAAACTGGGAAACACTGCTGTGCAGCTGAAAACCAGATAGTTGCAGCAGAGGTGTGAAGACTGCCTGTCATGGAACCTTTTGTAATGAGCTGTTCATTAGAATTTCTGGTATAAACTACTGCAGGAAAACAAAAACAAAACAAAACAAAACAAAACAAAACAAACAAAAAAAAAGAGCATGTGAACCATCTAATTGTGTGCTTACTGTAAGTGGTTTCACATATGGCATGACAAGGCTTTTCCATGCAGGTAAAATGTATAGTTTAAAATGTCTATGTTCAGAAAAAATAACTTGAAACTTGAAGAGATACAGCAGCTTAACAGGTCCTGAGTAGAAGACGCACTTATTCTCTGACAAGCTAAACTCTTTCAGACTTCATTCTAAACATTCAATACACAGTTCGAGAAGGGATAGAGTTGCTGACTATAAATATACCAGAAATAAATACTGCCAAAAGGGCAGCCTTCATATAGGAGGAAATAAATTCACTTTAAAGAAAATTCAAAAAACATCCATAAACTCTGAGGTTTTATAGTATGATCAAGAAAACACAGGGCAGGGGGATGACCACTGCTTTCCACATGTGACTTCATCAGGTTGTGAGGCAGACCACGAAACTACTTTTTAAAAAGAGATATCAAATTCAATGCCCAGACAAGGATTGTCAGTCCTAATTTGGACACATCTATAGGTAAACTCTTGTTCTGTTTGCTGCAATTAAAAAGATTGATAAATTTTCTGCTAAAGAGAGATCATGGCACACCTTGGTGTTCTTGGAAGTGCTGCCAGTTCAAACCTCCACATTTTTGTCCTGCTGGAACAACACTATAGCCGTGCTTGCCAGCAGCTACTGGGAAGATTGCTTTCCTACCTGGAACATACTGACATATGGAGCCAGAGGCTCCTTGTAGATTCTGCCCAAAGTCAGACTTAATCAATTTAAATAAGTTTTGGTATTTTGAGACTCAGATCTGGAAGCAAGCTTCTTAAAATAAAATTCTGCTTCCCATTATCCAAGTTATTTTTAACCAACAGGCAACAATGAGCATGTAAATACACATTTATAATTGTACATAGAAACACTAAAATATGTATTTTAAACCCACCTCTACTACAGCTGCTAGAATTAATAGTTTTAAAGTAGCTCACATATCTCAGATTGACCCAAGTCCAGCAGCTCCCAGGCCAGTTTGTTCCCCTGGTTACCTGCTTCCTACAGTTTGGCCACAGGGAAGAGCAGGCCAGGATCTAGACTGGGTCTAGAACCCCACAGCACAGGTGCAGGGGTTACTCTGGGACTAGGGACTATTAGCATAGACATCCAAGGGAAAGCAACTAGCTAATTAACACTCTTGCCTCAAAACATCCCTTGTCATCCTACCCTCAGGCACTGGAAGCTGGCTATCTGCTGGAGACAAGCACTGTGTTGGTGTAGTTCTTGGGCAGTCAATGGCACCAGTGCAACAAATGCACAGATGTGGAGACAAAAGTAAAGATACCTGTGAGGAGACGCTTCCTGCAGCTTTTGCTATTGCAAAGCAGACTAACATCACCTCAAAGGAGTGACTGTTGTTTAGGCAATTCTACCCAAATCTCAGTAATGAAATACAAACTGCAGGTGCCAGTACCTGGGATTCACGTCAGTGGGTGGCACAGATCAGCCTGATTTTTTTGGAAATCAGCCAGGGAACTTAACTCTAAATTGTGAATAGGCACAACAGCAGCACTGATAAAATAGTGTCTGCTGTTTTTGCATTAAAAGGAACAGACAAAAAACCCTCAATAAGCTCAAGAACTCACTAGTATATCCCGTGGGAAAGGATTACTGGTACAATTTTGAATCAGGCCCAGAGTGCCAAAATTCTTCTAGACATCCAAGCCTTTCCTTAACATGAGTTAATTTTCCTGGGAATGACATCCTTTTCCTGAGAATAAACCCTTTTACAAGCATTTAGAAGTTGTCCCTCTCTACAGTACTGGAGCTAAAACAAGACCAGGCAGTGTTTACAGAAGTACACCCACTCTATCTCAGCCTGGTGCATCTTGTGCAGCACAGGATTGGAGAAGCTCCCTGGTACTCCAGCACTTTGTGCCTTGGGCTGGATTGGTGCTGAGCTGAGCACAAGTTTGGTGCTGCATATTTCCAGATAGCTCACAGCAAAGAAGGACACAGCGCTGGGCTATTTGCAAGGGGCTGAATCCTGCTGATCAGAGCTCCCCTGACGTAATTCTGACAGGGAATCCCAGGGGACAGCTTTTGATGAGGATATTGCACTGGTGTGAACCTTGCACAGGACAACAAACCCCTTGTGCTCTTCCCTGTGTGGTCTGCAAGGCTCACGGAATGTGGCTGTGATCTACAAACTCCAGCATTCCCAGGAGCCACTATCCAGACCAAGTGCCCTGATGATGGAGTCACCTTTTGCTTTAAGTGTTCACAGCTGTCATGTCTACAAAAGAGCTGACAAAGTGTAAGAGATCATAGGTGGAAAGAAGACACGCGCAGTTACAGCGGCTGTGATATGATATGTTCATCCTCAAAGAGCAATAGAGAGGGAGGACAATGAAACCTAAGAAAGTCAGGGCAGCAATGAGAGCGCAGGGTATCCTCCCTGGAGAAACAAGCAGAACTGATAAACTCAGGTGTGAGGTGGGAAACTTCAGGGGCTTGTCCTGAAAAAAGGCTAGACTGAGTCTGTCATTCCTCTGCTGTATAAAACTGCTTTCTTCCTCTCCCTTCAGGATGAAGACCGTTTAGATAAACCACAGGATCATGAGCAGGAGAGAGTACTGGAATTACAGCTAATGGTCTGTTTTCCCCCCATTGCCCTGTTCCCTTGAGCCTTGACAAATGAATGTTTTCTTATCCAATGGCTCAGTTTCTGTGGTGTCAGAAGGAACAAGGTGGATCAGGATAATTGCATTGACCCTACCTGCAGGTCACCCGTGGAGGCAGAGTTCTCTGTCAAGGCCAGAAGAGAGGGACCATCTCTGGCACAGCCCATGGCAGAAGCCCATGGTTCCAGGTAGCCAATGGCCAGCAGCTTGTGTCCCCAGCTGCCAACTTTTTGGCACATGTATCTTCTCTCAGCACAAAATCAGCCCCAGCCAGATCTTCTGTACCACTTGATGGATCTTGAACCTTCTTGCAGCAATGGCAGGCCTGTGGATATGGATGTATTCACACAGCAATGCTGAGTACATTCATAAAGGAAGATGTTGGGTTGACCAGTGATTTGGGCTGGGAAAGAGCTGGGCAAACTGGTTTAGCAGAGGCGTGGAGCCTATGGGGCATGGCGCAGAGCTGGGACTCTGGCACTGCCGCAGAGCAAGGCACAATACCCCACTAACTTGTCCAGTACCTTTTTGTGTGTGCACAAATTACATGTTGACAGAAAGGATTTTCCCATTCCCTTCTGCACCACATGAAAAAAACCCATTTGCTGGTTGGACTCAAACTTCCTGCTGGATGATCTTCTTTGATTGTGCTCTAAATCCACTATCATGAAAGAGTAGGTGCTCATTCCATGCTCTCTGGTATAATACAAGCCAGGATGTTATGGGCACAGAGTTCACCAGGCTGGGCAGCCATGCCCACTTTGCTCCTTCTTTACATGAAAATCATTCTCGCCCCCAAACAGCCCTCGGGCCCCATGCAGGCTGCTTCTGTTCCTGACCCTTTTGTGATGGGAGAAACAAAATGATGGGAAAAAAAACAAGAGAAGGTTTCGCCCAAGATTTATTCAACAGTAGGATGGGGTGGACTTTTTGGTTTGGTTTGGGTTTTGTTTCTTTCTTGATAATCTCTGATGCTTACTCTACTTTTTTTCTTGGCAAGTGGTGAGCTAACATCACCATTATTCTCTGGTCTCTTCTAATAAGTTTCATTAGCTGATTAAAGCCCACCCTTGTGCTGTGCATCCTTGATTACACCAAATATGCAGCACTTTGCAACTACCAACACAGACCACAGTCTGTTGCCCATGTGCCTGGTCACTTTTGGTGCAGGACTTTGTCAAAGCTTTTTGGTATCCAGGTGCACTCTATACATACACTGAGCAGCACCCACATGCTTCCTGCCACCTCTGAGGAGCAGGAGAAAGACTTCTGCCCAGAGTGGAGTTGTGCCATCATCTAGCCTCCATAGATATGTTTTTCTTAATTATACATCAGAAAGAAGAAGTGACATCCACCACTGAGGAGTCCCTCACTCACCACTGAGGAAAGGGGACAGCCATGGAGGGGTCTGCACCTCAATATAGCAGGGTCCTTCACCCATTGCTGAGGAGAGTGGACACGCACCACTGAGAGACCCTTTGCTGAGGGGTCCCAACACCACTACTGAGGACAGGGGACAGCAACTATCAAAGGGTTCTTCACCCAGCTCTTAGGAGAGAGGACATCCATGATGGAGGGGTTCCTGACCGACCACTGAGGAGAGGGGACAGTCATGGCCAAGTGGTGCCAACTTCATCGCTGAGGAGAGCAGACAAGCACTGCTGAGGAGAGTGGAAACCCGTGGCTGACTGATCCCAAATTCATCACTGAAGGAGAGGGGACACAAGAGCCCCTTCACTCATCACTGAGGAGAGGGGACACCCAATGGCTGAGGGGTCTTTCACCCACTGCTGGGGAGAGGGACGCCCCCACCCTTAAGGGATCCTTGAACCATCAGTGAGGAGAGGGAACATCCATTGCTGAAGGGACTGAGGAGCCGACTGGGCTCCCCTGCCCCCGGCTCCACCGCATGTCCTGGGGGGGGCTGGGGTGGGGTAGGGTCACCCCGGGGGGGAGTCCCGGGTTCGAGTCCCGCGCCGGGCGGCTCACCTGCCTGGACCGTGCGGCGGCAGACTTTGGCTCCAGCCCCTATAAAAGGTAACGGAGGCGTGAGTCAGAGCCGCCTCCTCCTCCCCGCCCGCTCTCACTTACGTGCGGCCGGGCGGGCGGGCAGGCAGGGAGCCGCCGTCCCGCACCCGCGCACTTGCCGGAGATGAACCGCGCCGCGCTGCGGGTCTCGCTCCTATTCCCGCTTCTGCTCCTGCCCTCCTTGGGCCGTGCCGGCTCCGACCAGGAACACGGCGGCGAAGAGACCCCGCATTCCCCGGGTAAAGGTGAGCGGGGGTCCCTCGGTTCGCGGGGCTCCACGAGGCGTGGGGCACCCCGCTGCTGCCTTTGCCTTTGCACGAGGTGCCTCGGAGCTTAAGTTTAGGATCGCCGGTGCCTGAGCACCCTGATGCGTGCAGCACCCCAATACTGAGTTTGGGGTCTCTGATACATGGGGTGCCCTGATGTACAGGGTTCCCTCACTTGCTGGGCTGGGGTCCTTGATGTGTGGAGCGCACCAGTGGAAGGGGTGCTGGATTTGGGATGTCTGATGCTTTGTGGAGAGGTATCCCAAATGCCAGAGAGTTCTCCCTTTGCTTGGTTTGGGGGTGGAGGGGCTGCGGTACCTCCTGCTGCACCCGTGTTAGGGCTCCGTGTGCTCCAGTGATGAGATGCCCCTGTGGAGATGCGTCCCCCCAGCATCGCCCAGCTGCGGGCGCTGCACCCCCTAGCACGTCCCTGTCTTTGTCCCCGCTCCCGCCAACTCCCGTGCGGCTTGACTGGCCTGACCCCTGCCCAGGGGCTGGGCCCTCACTTTGTCCGCAGCCCTTTTCCCTCGCTAAGTCCCTCTCACATCAGACTGAGGGGCTCTGAGCTTCCCGAGATGGGCTACAAGTGTTGTGCACCAAGCGTTCCTGCTCGCTCCGGGGAAAGCCCGGCGGCTCCAGCCCTGCACCCGGCGCGGTGAGCGGGGGCCGGTCCCCTTTATCCTGCAGAATGTCGCCTGGGCTGCCCTGCATTCACCTTGTCCCCCCGCGGCCCACTGAGAACGAGGTCTGGCCCTGCTGCAGAGTTGGAGGGGGACTGCCTCACGGCTGCACGGCTGACGATGGGGGACAGGGGACGTGACAGAACGCAGGGCTGCAGGGTTGTGTGCCCCTCCTCCTCCCCGTGAGATGTCTTGCTGCTGTTGTGGGGGCTTTCAGAGTTACAGGTTCAGGGAAAAAGTCTTGGGTCTTTGGTCTTGGTCCCTTTTCTGATTGGAGGCTACGGCACTGCCAGTGCTCTGCAGGGATTCTGGGGAGAGTGTTGTGGATTTGCTCTTCTGGGGCTGAGTCCTGCACAGGGACGTTGTTGTCCCTGTTCATGCTCCTTGTACCCACTTTGCCCATAGGTTTGTTTCCCGGGCTCAGCCTCACGGCGTGTCCTTGGTTTCGCCTCTGGTAAGGAGTTGTCCTGACCTGCGCCAGGACAGCTGCCCTGTGGTAAGGACCAGGAATCTTTTTGCGCCAAGAGCTGCTTTTGTTATTCCAATGAATCTCTTTTCTTACCAGAGCCACTCTTACCGATCTTGCAGAGTTGAGCACTGGACAGAGATGGGGATGCAGGTGGTTCTTGCCACAGAGATTAAGTAACCCAGGCCACAGGGTGGGAGGATGTCAGGCATTCAGCATACCGGTGTGCTGCGCTGGCCAAGGGGCTAGATACTGTGTGAGTCTTGGGATGGGTGGGTGGGAGGACTGGGATGGATAAGGGGAAAGGAGGTGGCCAGGAGGTCAGTAGGGAACAGTCAAGTTAGCCCATGCTATACCAGTGTTAAGAGGCTGAAAGTCTGGATAGAATCCCATAAGAAGCAGGTCATGGCTGGAAACCTCCAAGGCTCCTGCCAGGTGCCAGGATCTGCGTGTCTCAGCACCTCTGCTGGGTGGTGAGCTGGTTCCCTCTTCCTCCAGGCTAGTGCATGAGGTAGGGCTGGTGGCTCCCTAGCCCATGGACTCAGCATGTGCTCAGGGATTTGTCAGGGTTGTTCTCTGAGAGGATTCTGGCTTGCCCAGAGACCTGAATCCCACGCTAAATGTGTTTGGGAAACAGTATCTCAGTTTCCCTGTTTCCTCTCCCTCTTATTCAGATGTGTCTTGCTCTCAGTGTCCTCTTCTTGCTCATTCCCCAATGTCCGTTTCCTCCAACTTAACCTATTTTTCTTGCTTAATACTCCTTATTCATCTCTCTCTCCAGCTCCAAGCACTGATCTGTCCTCTGGGATTTCCCCATTTTTATCCCTTTTGTTGGGATGGCCCTTTCTCCAAAGCACTCTGATTGTTTCCTGTTTCCCCCAGCACTTGCTGGAGCAGCTGGGTTTGGAAGGAGCAGTAATATGTCCTGGAGTAAAGCCTGCCCTATGGGTTCCTCCACCCAAACCCTTGCCCCTCCTGGGGGGAGCTGGCACAATCTTGGGCTCCACAGCCCAAGCAGTCCTCCACCAGGAGAACAAAGAACAATCCCTGCAGTGGCCTGTGCTGCCAGTGGCAGATTAAAGGCTGATTCCAAAGGCTTGCAGTGGGTCAGAGTTCTAAACACAAAGGGTCTTTAATGCAGCCAGGCTTGGGAGGGATCAGTGCCCCCTGGGCAGCATATGAGGTGGTGTCCTAGGCTGAAAGTACATGGTGCTGCTGCACGGGGGCGGGTCTGGATGGAGAAACCAGGGAGGCAATGGGGCTGGGATGGCACAGCCCTACCATAGAGACATTTCCTGTGGGGCTTATCAGAAGGATGCTCAGGTTATGCACCCCCGCTGCCCAGACCCTATGCCTGTGCTGTGTTTGCCACAGACTGGAGAGCTGGCTTTGGACAGTGTGAGCACAGCCCAGGTTCTGCAATCAGGTCATTGCTTTCAAGGCACATGGTGTTTGGATGTATTTTGTAGGCTGGGACCTGGATGCTGTGGCTGGTCCCTACTTTGGCACCTGCACTCTGTGCATCTCTGCATGTCCTGGTACCTCCTGGCCTGCTGTAATAACACCCCACTTACCCCCTCTTCTGGGCCATGATCTCCACTGATCCCTTCGTAGCCTGGGACAGCAAGGTGGTCCTGGTCTGGCATCTGTGAGCTGAACCCATCCCATGGGCTTTGAGCTAGGTGTGGCTGAGGATTGGGTTCCAGTGGGAAGAAGAGGCTCTGGCAGGATGCCAGCATTCCCTGCGGCTGAGCACAAGGCACAGTGTGCCCAGCTGATAAGAGAGCAGGATGGAAGAGCTAGAAGTGAGCCTGCTGTCCTGTGTGCCACACACAAGCCATCTGGCTTCTAGAGTTCAAGGTGAGCAGATAGCATGAGTGGCTGTGCTGCTGTCAGGCAGCATCCACGCTGTGAACAGCACGTGTCTCAGTGTTATCGGGTGCTCTGCAGCAGCCTCAGACTGCATAGACCCTAAATTATGAAAAAGTCAGGATGGGAGGTGCAGACCCATAGGGCAAACTGCCAGTCTCCTTCCTTATTGTTTGGCTCTGCTGAGGATTGCCTCCTGGTCTGTGCAAATGATCCTGAGTCCTTTGGGTGCACAGTCCATCCCTGTGTGCCCTTGGTGAGGTCTCCTGGGTGCAGCATCAGTGCCTTTCCATTCCTGTGGGATTCACAGCAGCCAGTGGCTGAGCTGGCTCCTCACGCTGCCAAAAGCTGCTCCTACCCTTCCTCCCGGACTGCAGGACATGCGGAGCAGCACGCTGGTAATGGCAGCGTCTGCCTGAACTCGGCGGGAATGTGTTTTTGGATGGTGTTGGATGTCAAGGAAGGAAGGGGGCTGGCACTTGCAGCAAAGCCTGTATCCCAGAATGGGAGGGCTGAGTGGGAGCAAGGAACAGCAGGAGAAAGCAAAAAGGGAGGGTGTGAAGGGGGGAAACTCGTGGGAAACTTGGCTGGATCGCGGGTCACTGGGGAAAGGCGGGTGGCAGGCAGTACTCAGGTGAACCGGCGGGCTCTGCGCGGCTGAGAACGGGGGCGTTTTTGTCTGCAAGGGCAGGCAGCTCCTGTCAGCACCCTACTGTATTCTCCTGCTGGAATCCCTGCAAGGAACTCACTTCTTGCACGTTATCTCCCGGTGCGCATATCGCATCACCAGGGCTGTATCCCCCCACGTTTTTGGGAGCGCTTTGGAGTCCCTGTCGGGGCAGTGGGTGCTCAGAGGAAAGGCAGGGCATGCAAAGAGCTGCCGAGGTGCAGCCACGTCTTTTGTGGTGAGCGGCAGCAGCTCAGCAGAAGGGAGACCTGGCATCACACAGCTTTTCGAAGGAGAAGACGTGCTCCGGCGAGAGGTGTGGGAGGCAGACTGAATTATGCAAATCGACATTTGGGCAGGGCAGTGGGTTAATGTTCACGTAAAAGGATGCGAGATTGTAAATGCCCCCAGGTGGAAGGGATAGAAGTAGCTGGTGCAGGGCTCCTCCGAGCCGTGCAGAGGCAGGGGCTGATGCTGAGAGCCTGATCCAGCGCCTCGGCTGGGCTCACCTCGGCGCTCTCCTGCAGCGCTCGGTGTGTGTGCCAAGGGGACCCAACCCTGCACAGCTGCGCTTGAGAGATGCCTGCTTGAGGGGGTGGCCTGGCCGTGCCATCACTGCACCCAGATCCAGGGGATGGAAAAACACACTTGAGGGGGCTTCAGTGGGTGGATAAGAGCTCATAGATCCTTTTGGTTTTGATGCCAAGACATCCCTGGGGAAGTCTGTTGTGTTTGGATGGGTTGAACTGGCTCCTGGGTGCAGCTACAGCCTTTGGGGAGTCCCAAACTGCCAAGGTGAGCTGGCAGGAGGCTGTGAGGAGGGTCCAGAGACCCCTCGGCTGTGGGACTAGGCATGTGCTGGGAGATGTGGGAATCTCAGGTAATTGGCACAGTGCTGACACAGCAGGGCAGGTGTCAGCACGGGGCTATTGCTCAATCTGTGATATGATGTTTGTGCTGCTTTTTGTCCAGGCAGAGTCTCTGGAGGTGAGCAAAAAGTGGGGTGTCGGGGCACGCTGTGCCAGTAGAGGCATGTGCAGTGAACCATGTGCCAGCCCTGGGATGCTGCGCCTTACCTATGCCAGGACTGCCCCAATGTGAGTGTTTCTTTGTGCAGATAGTGCCAGGAGGGGTAGGAGAGTGGGAACAGTGTTGGAGAATATATATGGTGTTTTCGAAGAAGGATCCCTCTTCTCTGGATTTTGGAAAAAGTAGCATCTGGGTAGCAGGTATCATTTGTGTGAGCAAGGTGGGCAGGATAAATGAATCTCAGCTTGCTGTAGCACAGCTGGGTGCATCCCTGGGCAGCACCATGCAAGTAGACATGGAGAGAGCACTGCAGTCTGTCCTGGGGCACACGTGTCCTGGTGCATGCAGCAGAGGCTTGCCCAGTTCCTATGCCTTTGGGAATACCAAAGAGATTCCTAAGCATTGCTCCTGAGCATCAGAAATGCAACAGAAGTGAGTCACCAGTCACACAGGATGGAGCCCCAAGATTTGTTCCCATCTTGGAAACACACAGTGCCCCTAAACACCCTCCAGTCCTTCCCAGCCTGGTTTGGCTGTGGTCATCCACTCTCCTGAGCAGCAGATGCACAAGACCCCCAGCAGCGCCCATGGCTGGATCCTCGCTGAGTGCAGGGCAGGATCCTGCTGGGCTTAGGGCCTTGTATGGGACATCTGGGCCTGGGAAAGCTTGCCTCCTCATTTCTCACCCCTGAGCTGGAATCCACTCCTATTAATAGCAATGGTGTGTCAATAACTCTTGCCAGCAGCAGGGGTGGGGGCCAGAGCAGCTCCTGCTGAGACCTTCCTACATCCTGGTGAGGCTGGCAGACAAATGGCCCCACCAGTGGACAGAGGTGATATCTGGGCACAGCTGTACCTCTTAAATGCTTCTCCATGTCATGACTGCTGTGTGAATGCCTCCCTTTGCCCCAAACCTGTCCCATCCTGGCACTCTCCACTCCTGCACTCACAGGCTGGGAAGTGCCAACTTGTCTGTAATGACAAGTTTGCTGGTAAGGAGAAATCAGAGAAGGAGCCCATTAATTACCTGTTGTGCCAGCCAGAGCAGGCACATTATACTTTTGGGCCACGTTTCCCTGATTTGGGCAAATTTAAGCCCCACATCCCTTTGCCTCAAACTGGTTGTTTAGAAGGGCTAGTGATAGCTAAGGTGTTTGGTCAGGGGCATCTGAGAAGAGGGTCTCGTGCACTTATGAGGCCAGCTCCAGTGATGTGCATTGATGTGCAGAATCCAGTCACCGCTGACAGCGCTGGAGGAGAGTGACAGTGCAAGGGCCAGACTTTTGAGAACTGGGTACTCTTAGAACCTTCCCAGGAGGGTTTTTTTCCCTCTAGATGTGCACAGTGGGCACACCACCAGCTGTGGGAACTCAGGTCCCATCTTGCCCTGCTGTGGTCACAGTGTAACCCATGCATGACACAAGAAATGCAGAGGTCCTGGCATGGGATCCCCCATCCTCCCTACTGCTTTTCCAAAGGAAAGGGTTTTACATGGTAGGACCTTATGAAGCTCTGTGTGGACATTTGAGTGGTCATATGAACTAGAATTGAGGACAGGAGCTGAGCTTTTTGCCTGGCATATTTTCCTGCGAAAGACCATCCCCACTGCAGGGGCACTTGCTGATGTAGAAAGAAACTTTTGATGTTCATTTAATTCCTCTGCTGTCAGTTCCAGGGCAGCTTTCCCAGGTGCAATGCATCTTGCTGCCTGAACTCCTCGTGCAGTGCCTTGTCTTGGGGCAGTGGGAAGTTTTGGCTGCTCTTGAGCAGCTGCGGGTACAGCTGTTCAGTAATGGAAGCCAGAATCTCTGATTTTTCTTTTTTGAGGATGACGACAAAATGTCAACCCTGGGGTTTTCCCTCTGACTGACAACTGCAAGGAACCTGGCCATGGTCCAAGGAGGCAATACCCTCTGGGAGCATGCCCTTTTCTGGGGCAGAGGGAGAAGTGGGAAAGCAAAGGCGGGGAGGGGGATGGAAGGCGGTGGGAGCCCAGAGACCTGCTGCCTGGCAGCAGTGTGTTTGCTGACAACCTTTCCCTTCCATTCATGTGGTTCTTTCTTTTCTTCTTTTTCAAGGCCACAGCCACTGGAGCTATGAAGGTAAATACACTGCAGTTATTTCTGCTTTTTTTCCTACCACACAGCAGATCCTGGAACTGAGCCAGCTGTGGTTAATTATTACAAGGTTTCTGTGCGCACTCCACGACTCACCCTTCCCTCCTGCCTGACCCTGACACAGTGCCCGTACCCAGGCATGTATGGGCTGAAGAGCCAGAGGTTGATCTGATTTCACCAGGAAGCAGCAGGTCCAATGAGGGCTTTCCCAGTCCCTTGGGTGTGGGGGATGACCCTCAGGGAAGGGCTCCTCCCTGAATGAGAGCTCCCCTGACCCTGTTCCAAGCAGGGGAAAAGGCTGCTCTCCCCAGGCTGGACTTGGAGCCCATGCTGGGACTTTGACCAGCCCAGAGATTAGCTTGTCTTCACCCCTGCCCTCTGTCACCCTCCCTCCCCATCCTGCCAGGCCCTGCCCTTTCTTCAAAACCTGGGGGGCTTCTCCACAGTATCCACGATGGCTATGACAGATACACCCTTTACTACTTACTGCACCATCACCCTGGAGTTCGGCTTAGCTGCTAACAGCCAGCTCCGTATTTACAGGGGTCCTGCGAGGGGCTGGCCTGGGGACAAGCCTGGGTTTGCACTGGCCCATGACACGCTAGAAGCAGCCCTCTGCAGTGCAAAGGGAGTTTTCTGAGGCATCAGCCATGCTTATCCCAGCTGTGGTACTGGGAAGAGGTGGCCATTTCAGCAGCCAGTCCAGCCATATCAGCTGGCCGTTTGCCACAGAGCCCAAGAGCCCTGTGGTACCTTGCTCAAGAAACTCTGGGGGTGATACCTGCCAGAGCCCAGGCTGTGCAAGTCAGCCAGTGTGTGATGAGCTGCAAGGCAGCAGCTCCTCAGCTTGCCAAGTCCACTTGTAAATGATCTTCTTGCACTCTTCCTAAACACCCCAAAAATAGACTTTCCTGGCAGCTCACCATGCTCTGAGACCTTTCCTGATACAGCTGCATTCAGTCACATGTTGGCGTAAAGCTGCTCCCAAACTAACTTCATGGAAGCTAAACTTATGTGCATGGCTACTTCCCTGGCCAGTGCAAGCCCCCTTCCCCAACACCCACAAACCTTCTTTCTGGAGGTCTCCTTACCCTGGGGATCCCACTGACAGTCCCTCCCTTCCTTCTCATACCAGACCTGAAGCACTGGAGTACAGACTACTTGGACTGTGGTGGCACCAAGCAGTCACCCATCAATGTTGACACAGCTCAGGCCATCTTCAGCCCTGACCTGCGGCCGATCCAGATCTCTGGCTACAGCCTGCCTGCCAGCGAGCAGCTCAAGCTGAAGAACAATGGGCACACAGGTGGGGGCAGAGGCAACTGCAAGGACTGGAGCACAAGGAGAGGATGCTCAGGCTCTCCCAGCATGACTGGGCTTCTCTGATACCTTTTCCCTGGGCTCTGGGAAGTAAATTGTCTTGCAGGCTGCCACCCTGTTGGTTTCTAGGCCAAAAGGGAAGCAGCAGACTGTAGAAATTTTACATGTCCATTAATTTTCCTGGGCAAGGTAAGAAGCCCCAGGATGTCCAGAGCCTTTGGGAGATGGCTCCAGAAATTTGTTAACTTCACATTTTCTTTAAAAAGCGAATGATATTTCTGATGTGGATTTTCAGCCACTGGTTCCTCCCCTGCATTTCACTTTCAAAGGATTCATCAGTCTATGGATGTGGCTTAGATTTTAAGCTACTTACACCTTTTAGGGCACAATATTGACCACCTTACTTTGTCTGTACTTAAGGATTCTATCTCAAATCTTAAGAAATTTTCAAAGTTTTTTTGTTTTCCCTTCTCCAATACTAGAATGGTTTTTGTAAACAACTTTTTGGACATTACTTATTCATGTTATTTTAGTAGCAGCCTTGGTATTCCAGATATGGAGGAAAACCACATCTTTCCACAGCTGAGGGTGGTTGCACCTGGTTATTACCAGCTTTTTCTTGGAGGAGGTAGAATGTTTCGTGCACACTGATGTCTGCCAGTCCCTGAGCTAAGAAAGAGTTATGGAGAAGGGGACTTAAGAACTTGTTGATGGTGTGATAAGGCACTTCCTTGCCCTGGTGGCCAATGAGATGGAGCTGACCTGTGTATACAGAAAACTTGACAGGTCAGGCTTGCTGTGTATGGTCAGATCAGCGGTGTGCTGCATGCACAGAACCCTATACTGTGGCCTCCTGCCCTAATGTGCCTGCAGAGTTAAACTAGTTGAGCTCAGTAGTTGCTATTTTAGACACCCTGGCATCTGGTGTTGCTTGGTGTTTAGAAAAGCAGTGAGAGCATTTTCATTGGGGAGAGGGGAAGTATGTTGTCACAAGGCTTTTAAGACGCGTTTTTTATTGTGGCAACCACTGGTCTGCTTTATGAAAACTATAAATAAATAAAAAGTTGCAAGCTCAGTAAGATATTTGTACAGTTACTCATTTTGGTAACAAAGTGTATATGTTATATAAGCTTTTTTTGAAGGCCTGAAAATTATTCAGATAGTTAGGAGAAAGAAAACAATGGTTTACCTACACAAAATAAGTGTAAAAACAGATAAATTCATAGGGAGGGAACAGTTTCTCACTTCCTGTATTTGAGTTTTCTATCTCTGAACCCAGTGGCAAGGAACTTGAGATGGCCAATGACTCATCACAGCCCTGTTACGTGGTTAATCCCTAATCTGTGCCCTATCAGTGATATTACAAAGGGACACCCCATTTAAAAAATGAAAAAGGAAAAAGGAAAAGACCTTACATTAAAAATTAGGAAAAGGTGCTTAAAAGGATAAAACGGCCTTTCTCAGGGTCCAGGGACACTCCTGATATTTTTGCCACATGTCCAGGTAACTCAGTTTTCTTCCTCTGCCACATTGCTGCATAAGTCCAAAATATCTGGACAAACCCCACTAAAGTAAAGAAAAAACAAAGTATGAATTTATGATATCCAAAGAGGCAAAACTTTTAGCTCTAAGTACTTTCAAAATATTTAATGCTTCTGTGCCCTAGCTCCAGTGCTGTCATACACTTGCAAGCTGCTTTACTTGAAAGGTCCCAGCTTACCAAGAATTGCAGCTCTCTGTCCCCTTGCCCTGCTCTCATAGATATTCACCATTCTGCCAGTATTTTTCTCTATGAATTTTGTTCACGGTCTCTTTATATTATTCTCACTTACTGAATAAATTGTTGGATAACATTTGGCTTGGAGCTGGCCCCAGGAGTCTTTGTGGAAGGGCTCTTCACTTTCCAGCATTTTCATAGCAGCTATTTTTGAAGCTGACATATTTACTGCAGTATCCTGCAACCTTCAGTCAGAAGTTGAACCCTGCCACATTGGCAGGCTTGCCCACAGCCTCATGACAGATGGAAAGCAAGGTTTTCTGTTATGACCAGTTTCTGGAAGCCCAGAGTGACTGTTTCACTTGAGACTCCTCCTTTGTGTACCTGTGGAATGGATTGGGCTTTCTGTTGCATTACTGACCTCTTCCTTCTGCCTGTGCAGTTGTCCTTGAGCTGCCTGACTCCCTGGCCCTCACTGGTGGCTATGCCCAGCAGTACCGAGCTGCACAGCTGCACCTGCACTGGGGCTCCCCATCAGGACCCGGCTCGGAGCACACCATCAATGGCCATCGCTTTGCTGCCGAGGTGAGGAGCCCTCATGGTGCTGGATGCATCTTTTCTCTCATGGTGCTGGGCGGGGAAGGCACTGGAATGCCGTCATACTCCTTGCCCATGGCTCTGGTTGTCACTGGATGCAGGCTGTAACTCCTGACCAGGATCCTGGGCAGCTCTGCAGCAGTGGGGTTCAGTATAGCAGGCCACACTTTGGTGCTGAGCCAGACTCATGCAGAAGCCTGGTCCTGGGCTGATAGAGCAGGAGCTATGGCAGTCCCCAGGCTGTGGAAGCCAGCTTTTCTAGAGACTGTGAGCCTGCTTTGGGAGCTACAGGGACTGTTTACTCTGTACACACTGTCCTCTTGCTCTGCCGGCTCCCATCTGGTTTTATTCCTCCTTCTCTAGCTGCTGTCCTCAAACTGAGCCTGGCCCTGCAGTATTAGCCCCTGTTATGCAGGACAGAGTGCCAATTTGCTGTTTCTGAGCAGGGAAGTTCCTGCAGGCAGATCTTCATGCTGGCTGCTTTGCAGCAGCAGATTTCCTTGAACCCACCAGCATTTTCCCTCCCCTGCAGTGGTACTCATCACACCTGCATGACTCTCACAGCCCTTGTGACAGCAGGCTGTAGCCCTGTGGGAGTGAGCATCTCCCAGTGGTGTCCATCGAGCACTGGGATTCTGTTTTTCCCTTCCAGATCCATGTGGTCCACTACAATACCAAGTATGACAGCTTTACAGAGGCAATGGTTCACCCAGATGGCCTGGCTGTACTGGGAGCCTTTCTGGAGGTGAGTTTCATGGATCAGCGGGGGGAGGATGAGACTGGTGTGGGCAGAATCAGACACAGTTTTGGGGATTGACAGAGGTGCAAATGTACTTTGGAAGAAGGGGAGAGAAAGGACAGATCAGCCTTGATAAGAATGAAGGGGTCATTGGGATAGGGAGCCTCTCTCAAAGAGCAGTACCTCCCTGCTGCTATCACTGTCTTGTCTCCCTTTGGCCCCCAGCCTTGCTGTTACCTTGGGATCTCTGTGTTGCAGGTTGGGCATGGGGAGAACCAATACTACCATGAAATACTTAAGCATCTGTTTGAAATCCAAGAAGTAGGTAAGGCCCTGTCCTGCCTCATGCTCTGTGTCAAGGGCTGCAGCCCAGCAGAGAAACCAGCTGCTCAGCAGAGCAAAGCTGCAGCACACGCAGTGCCAGACTGTCCATGATCTTCATGCTGTTGTCCTCCAAGGCATTTGTACCAGTTTCACTCCCATCATGTTTCCTCTCCCAGGACAAGAAACCTCGGTGCCTGGATTCAACATTGCAGGTCTGCTGCCTGCCAACCTGAAATTCTACTTCCACTACAATGGCTCTCTGACCACCCCTCCCTGCTACCAGACAGTCAAATGGACAATCTTCAACCAGACCATGCTGCTCTCTCATCACCAGGTCTGTCAGAGCTCTGCATTGGGTCTTTCCCAGTTTCTCCCCGTAAGCTGGTGTAGGTGCCCTGTGCCAGTGCTCCGCAGCTCATCTGCTCCCAAAAGTGGGATGCCATTCCCACATATGTTATATGCCATCCTGCTCACACTGTTCTCCTTCCAGATGTCAATGCTGGTTTCAACCCTGAGAAGCCCTAATGACGAGATTTTGCAGAACAACTACCGGCCAGTGCAGAACCTGCATGGGCGACGGGTACTGGCAAGCTTCCAGGCCACTCCTCCAGTGAAACACATTCCTGGTAAGGAGTGAGTGAGTGTGCTCAGGCTGCTCCCAGCAGCCGGGATGCAGTGATGGGGGCAGCAGCAGGAGTAAGTGCTTTGAGTATCTTACAGAAACACAGCATCTCCATGGGTTAGACCTGCCCTGCAAGTGACATGTGGCAGCACTGGTCTTAGGGTCCTGCTGTCTCCCATTTCTTCACTTCCTCCACCCTGCCTGGGGAAGACTGGTTTATAGAAACTTATTTTATCTTTAGTCTTGCAGATGTAATAGTAGCAGGACTAGGGGATGTGTGCTGAAGAGCAAAGAGGCAGGTCCTAGTACTCCAGCTAGCTACATCAATCCCAAATGCAACAGATAAATTCAGTAGGAGCTGCCAGAGCTACGAGATTGCAGTGAACACCCCTCCCCCAAATCCTTCAGGACAGGCAGTGCTGGGTACCTCTCCAGAAGGCTATGCTCTGCCAGCAGGGCCTCATGGCCATCCTGGCCAGGCACACAGTCCCCTGCTTGAGGGGTCCCTGAATGCCCACCTTTTATTTCTCCTTGAAGGTCTTTCTTGCATTGGTGATTTCCAGGCATGAGTAGAAATCACTACTAATCATCAGGTGTGACTATTGCTCTGCATCACTGAATTTTGGCCATTGCTCCTCCCTGAGGTCACTGGGGGTTTTCTGTTCAACATCCTGCTCTTTTTCTGTTCTGATGGCATTTCCTACACCTTCTGTGAAAATGACTAATAGGAACAGCACAGGGTTGGTCCCAGGCCTCTGGGCAATGCCTCAATAACCACACAATGTAGTGCAAGGTACTTCCCTCACCGTTCCACTTGCAGCCTGCGTGCTAATGGCTCTAGGCTTTTAATCACTGAGGTCTTCAGCCCGGCTAGCAGTTTCCCATGTGGCACTGCATCAAATGCTTCACTGAAGCTGGAAGAGATAAAATCTACCACATTTTCTTTGTCTAGAATATCACTTATCACAGAAGGATATCGGGTTAGGCTGGCATGCTCTATCTTTGGTAAACCTCTTAGATACTTTATCATATTTTCCATTTACCTCCAAGCTTTTCTTTTACTACTTTCTTGCAGAAGCTCTGGGGGGAGCCTCTGCACTGGGGCAGCACTGTGGCAAGGGGGGAGATGCCCAGCTCTACTTTTTTTTTTTTTCATTATTTGCTATTTCTATACAAAAATCACCACTGTAACAAAACCACAAAGGTCGTGTTCCAGAAGTGCCAGGAGAATGTCCTTGTACTCTTGGATGAGGTTACTGGTCCCCTGCTTTGTGTACGCAGGATTGTTGGGGGTTCCTCCCCACATCAATGCTAGCAGCCTGCTTTAGCCCTTGGGGCTGCTGAGCACTAAGGTGGAATGCTGTGGGGTCTTGTTTTGCTTGCAGATGTACCTTCTGTGCCCATGCTTGTTGATCTTTTTGCCAGCCACCCCAGCTCGGGATAACCACTCCTGTCCCCAGCTGCAGGGTGGAGGTGGCAGCTTTCCTGCAGCAGCCGTATAGCTGGATGGAGCCCATAGATAGTGCCACTCTGTGCACCATACCTGAGCCATGTACAGATGATAATGCAGCTCTTTAAAAGCCATGCTTTCATGCTGGGCAAACATTTGTCTAGCACAGCTCCCTCCCACCACGTAGGGCCACCAAGCCATCCCCATGCCAGGTGCCCTACCTGCAGTGCGTGGCTACCTTCTCCCTGGGAGCTGCTGACCATCTCACTGCAGGCAACTGTACCCATGGCTGCTGCCTGCTGGGCTCTGCCCAGGTGCTTCTCTGGGGTCTCCTGTGGGGTCCAGTGCGGTTATGGGGTGCTGCAGTGCTCAGTACCTTGCCTACTTCCTTGGCTGTAGCAACAACAGTGGGGGGAGTTTCTGAATTGGCTCAGTGAGGCTCAGGTGCAGGCTGTGGTTCAGGGATCCTTTTTTCTCCCTTTTTCTCATGCTTCTGGCACAGTGTCAGTACTTCCTGCAGCAAGATCCTGTGAACTGCTGGGGATGTGGCAGGCAGCTCTGCCCTGCTCATGGGAGTCTTGTGGGCAGCCCTATTTTGGAAGTGGAGCCCAAAGGCCTGCAGGCTTGAGACTTAGCTCCCCAAATACTTCAAAGACAACCCCCTGACTGCATTGTCTTTCTTTACAGGCAGTGGTGCTTCAGCAACAGCAGGTAGGTGAGGGGCTGGCACAAATCAGGGGAAGGTGGGCAGGGGGTGTACCTGCCTGGGAACTGGGGTCTTGCGCAAGCCATGCGTTGAGTTGGGGGCAGGCAGCCACAGTGAGTTTGTAGGGCTGCTCTAGCACCCACACTGCTGGTTCAATCCTCCGGCCTTTCTCTCCTTTTCAGAAGGACACTCCAGCTCATTTCATGCAGGTAAGCGCGCTCAGCCAAGGCTGTGTCCCCTCTGCCTGTGGGCTACCAGCCTGCTCCTTGCCTCCTCTTACTCAGCCACCCCCAGTGTAACATACCTGTGCTTGGCTTGCAGGAGATGTGCTGGCTGTGCTCTTCGGGGTGCTCTTTGCTGTCACAGCACTGGCCTTCCTGCTGTACATCTATAAGCACCGCAGCCAGAATGCACGGTGAGCAATTGGGAGACATGGGAGGAATTGCCCGGCAGCAGGATGAGTCCAGGGCACAGAAGAGGGTTTAATGACGATTTCAGGCAACAAGACCTCCTGCCTGGTCTAACAGTCCCCCTTTCTGTCCCCACCAGGCTGGACTCGCCGACCAAATCCAAGGTCATCTACACGGCAGCCAGCACTGAGAACACTGCGTAAACTCCACACCTCCGTGGCAGTCCCAGCCCCGCTGGCTCAGCCTGTCACCCCACCTCCTCTCACTCCCACCCCAGGTCAAGGAAGACCAGTGCTCCAGCATGCCTTGGCTGCATGGGCTGTCCACATGGACTGTTTATCTGGGGTGCAGCATTTGGCCCCAATAGATATTTTTGGTATAAAAATGGTAAAAATTAAAAAAAAAAGTAAAATCCTCCCATGGTACCATCTCTCTCTGCTGCCTTTGTGGGAAGCTGTGGGGCAGGAAAGAACACCGTGGTTCAGCTGGAACCACAATGGAGAGGGGTGGGCAGGGACCCCTTCCCAACCGGCAAAGACAGCATCAGCCTCTGTGCACCAGGCAGAGCTCCAGAGTAAGCAGCACAAGGCTTCTTCTACAGCCCAGCCCTGCCCTTCGTCACTCTGGGACTTCTTCCTCCTCTTATTTGTGCAAAGCATTGGAAAAACATAGCTGTGGCTTGGTAAGGCTGAAAAAAGGCAGAGCTGAAGGTGGCAGAGCCACCACTTGCTTGCTGGCCAGCCCCCACCCAGACCACCTCTGGCTTTATCATACCTAGATTAGCCACGAAAACCCTAAATCGGTGGCTACTTCCCACCTTTCATGATGGCTCCTGTGGAACTGGAGCCGAGTCCCAGGGAGCTTTATGGCCATGACAAAACTGAAATAAACTGGCCCTGTCTGGGAGAGGAGAGGATCCACCCCAAAGCTGTAAAATTAGAGCTCAGCCACTGTTAGGATGGACAGAGCAGGAGCAAGGCCTGCAGGCAAATGGGGTCTGCAACTGCCAGACCAGCCTGCTCCAGTCACAGCAGCACAACCCATTGTTACCACTGCTTGTACCCTCCCCACAAGGGCAGCGCTGCTGGCCACACAGAACCCTGCTTGTCTGTGGTACTTAATTTTATTGGTATAAAAGCCCACTGTGGATAAAACTGCCTTTTCAGCCCGATGGCAGTTTCTCCCTCCCAGCCCTGTGGCACAGAACCAGGGCTGGTACCCGCCTGAAAATCCCCAAGAACAGGAGAGGGCAATGATCCATTGGAATGGTCCCTTGAACCCCCTCCCAAATCTGTGCCGGCAACAGCTGTGGCATTGCATCTCCTCCCAAGCCCTCCACCATCCTCCATGCCCACTGGGTCCTTTGGATACTGTCTTCTTCCCTCTCCTCCTCCCATCCTGCATGGTGTCAGTACCCACAGGTCCCCCAGCACCATCCTGCTGTACATGGATGCCAGCTCAGCCCTACCAGGGCTGTGGCTCCTGGGGCAGCAGGTCTGGGCAGGGAGGTGGAGAAAAGAGCACTACAGCAGTCAGCCACGACCCAGGGCACGGCAGCACTTTGCAAAGCCCCTTCCTCCACCCTGCAGTGAGGAGGCAATGCAGCCCCCTGCCGTGGCATGGGGGGAAGCACATCTGTGGCAGCGGGGGGAGAAGCGAAGTTTCTTTGGGCTCAAGCCTCCGGCAGTCACAGGCAGGCTAACTGGGGCTGAGCTCACAGCAGGGCCAGCAAAGTTGGGTCCCCCAAAACTGAGGTGTTTTATGGAGACTCCCAAAGGGGCGTTGGAGTGAGCCAGTCTCAGCCACGCTGGTTGGCTGGCTGCCACAGATGGACCCCAGTGCCTGCCCCACCAGGGCTGGCCAGGGTCCCCCAGTCCAGGAGAAAAGATATTGCAAAGAAGGTGATGCCCGATCCTGCCGCCAGGATGGGAGGGGAGGGGAGGGGTGGCTGGGGATAGGAACATCCTGCAGGGCCTCAGGATCCTGGCTGGGGGCTTGCTCCGCTCCGTAAACCTGCAGGAACCAAGAAGAGAAGCAGTGAATTTTCACCAAACTCTACCCCACTTCTCCCAGAGAGGCAACAACCTGAGCGTGGTCTCAAAAACCACCTGCTCCTCTGCTCTAGGAGACAAGGGGATGATACCCTTGCTCGAGCTATCAGAACAACCTCTCAGCATCCCAGCACCAGTCCTGGTACCCCATGAGACCCAAAGCGTCGCCCACCCCTTTCTGGAGCAGCACTTACAAAGCAGGAAGCGCCGCAGGTTCTGCGCAGATCCACCCGAGAGTAGGTAAGCCCAGGTAGCAGCAGCAGCCATCAGCAGGTAGGAGGGCACCAGGCTGCCCACGTACAGGGGGTTGCAAAATGACTGCAGAGAGAGGCACAAGAAGAGAAGGGTGAGCAGGCAGGAGACGACAGGGACAGGATGTGTGGCAGGGTCATCACCTCAGAGAATGGAGTGGGACAGGCAGCAGCAACTCCAGGATTTGGTTTGTGAAGGGCCAGCTCCTCTGCTAGCGCCAAAGGCTATTTCCTTCCAGCACAGGGACCAGTACCCTGAATACAGGTCCCAGCACAGAGCCCTGTTCCCAGTTACTCACCAACCCCGAAACAGTGAGATGCATGATAACGACTGCTGTGATCTCCCACCAGCGCCGGTGCTCACAGCCATGAAAGAAGAGGATTCCCCAGAAGGTGTGAAGGAAAATCAGCACCATGGTCATAAAAGCTGCAGGGAGAAGCAGAGGTGTCACCAGGGAATCACCCACTTGACCTAGCCTGCAGACTTGGGGAAGAGATGGAGAGGATCAGTAAAGGGGGAGGCGGGGTGTAGAGAAACAGCTTGGCTGGACTGGGAGGTGCTGGGTCAGACTCTACATGTGGGAGACATGGAAAGAAGAGCAGGGAGGGTCACAGGGAACATCAAGAAGGGTTTGCCACAGAGATATGTGACAGGGGATTATAAGGGTCCCAGACAGGTGAGGGTGCAGCATGGACAAGGCAATGTAAGAGGGGAAAACTACAGCACCTCATCTGCTGCCTCTGAGGTGGGGCAGAGATGTGAGCGAAGGGTGCCAGTTACTCACCTGAGGTCAGGAAATACAGCTGTGAATCCCCATGGATGCCCACAGTGCCAGGCCCTAACGCATCTGCCAGGAGATTGATCATGGAGAAGGCGCCACTCATGAGACCAAAGCCCACGCCAGCCACTGCCGGGACGGGAACACTGTTAAGCTCTGAACCTTCCACGGGTCACCCCACACACCTGTGAGTGAGCTTTGGCATGAGAAATCTCCTTTTGCTCCCAGCACCATGCTCAGCCCTGCCCAACCTCCCCCCTGCCCCATGGTCAAGGTGCTCTACTCTGCACAGCACTCACCATATGCCATTTGCTGAATGGAAATGGGGGAGCAGCCGTCCTCACTGAGGGCCACCAGCCCCTCAATGGCCTTCCTGTGGAGTGAGAGCACAATGGATCCCAGCACAGCCAAACCACCTCCCAAGGCATTGTGCATGTGCACTCTGCACCATGCCACCTTCCCTGCAACACCTCGAACAACACCCACCACGGAGATTGTGACTGTACCACCAGACAAACCAGGCATGTGAAAATCATGTGAGGCCACATAGAAAGATTTTCCAGAGAGGAATGTGGGTGCCAGCCAGCGCAGCAGAGCAGGGCTGGTGTGAGCAGGACGTTGAGTGTAAGACAAGCAGCACCCCCGCATGGAAAGCAGCCCCACTGCAGGCGTGGGAGGCTGTACCTGATCTCCACACTTAAAAGAACATGTTGACTAACAATGGAGGAGGTGCAGGAAGAGCTCAAAGAGTTAGGACAATTCAATGGGGAGAGAAACTGTGAGAGGAGAGGCTTCATAATTTGTGCCAACTAGAGGTGTGACAGGTAAGGAGGATGCCAGGCAGGTCCTCAGCCTAGGGAGGACAGCAGTGCTTGGGACCGGAGATCCACAAGGCACAGGAAACACAGTGGTTTTATGTCAGAGGCTGCTCCATGGAGGTCTGCTACCCTCTGCCTGCCTGCCTCCAGCAGTGCCCTGCCGCAGGGAGCGTGTCGACACGGCTCCCCTCCAGAATTCTCCCAGGAAGACCGGGAAGTATGAAGGACACCTCCCTGTGCCTGCCTGCCCTGTCCCAGCACAGTGTCTGTCCACCCACAGGACAGGGTGCAGCACATGCTCCCCTGGCAGCAAAAACCCCTGCGCCCCAAGACAATGGAATCAGGAAGGCTGGAAGTTGCCCAGGCTGCTCTGAGACTGTGACCTGGCCTGGTCAGGGCACCAGATCCTTCAGATCTTCAGGCTGCTCTGCCCCACCACCTGAGACCCACTAAGGTCAACACACCAAAACAGGTGCCACCCATGTGCTCAGGGTAAGCACTGAGGCAGCTTCCTGCCACAATTGACACTGCCCCCAGTCCAGCAGCTCACAGGTGAAATCTGGCACCACCACAGCTGGGAAGACCATCCAGCAGCACTGGCACAGTGGGGGAGATGCCATTACCTGAGGAGCTTGTAGTAAAGGAAGCGGAAGGCCTCCTGCAGCAGCACAGAGAACATCACCCCAAAAATCAGGAGCCCCTTCTGCAGCCGCTCATCCTGGGGGTCGCTGGCTTTCACTGCGATAAACCAGATGAGGGATGAGAGCAGCAGTGACACCAGCCAGAAGAAAGCCCTGTAAGAGACAGAGCTTGCTGGCACCGGTGCTGTGCCAGAGCCCCTGCCGCGCTGGGACTGGCACTGGCAGCTGTGCCCCAGCCTTGCACACTCTCCAACCAGCACCAGTGCCATTCTGGTACCAATGCTGGGCAGGTGGTACCTCTATGGGTCTCATTACTGTGCTGTGCATGCACATCTGCCCCACTGGTTACCAGAACTGGCACCAGTGCCCCTGTTGTGCCCACATCAGTACCAGCACCTGTGCCAGGGTCATATCCATAGCAGTACCACTTCCACTACCACATCCTTCTGGAGCCACAGTGGTACTGGTACCAGTTTCCCAGCTGCACAGACACACCAGTACCATTGCCAACCCTCCACTGGCACTGTAGGAGTTCTTGTGTCTAGGATGTGCTGTGACAGTAACAGAAGCAATACTGGTGCTCCTCTCATGCAAGCAACAGCACCAGCACGGGCACTGGTGACTCCAGTGAGCCCACAACAGCACCAGCACGGGCACTGGTGACTCCAGTGAGCCCACAACAGCACCAGCACGGGCACTGGTGTGCCTGCTGCAGCCACGACGGTGCCTTAGCCAGTACCAGTCACATGCCTATCACACCCCTGATGCCACCACCACCCTGTCACACCCATACTGGTACCAGCACTCCTGTCACGCCCATACTGGTACCAGCACCATCATCGGTACCAGCACCCCTGTCTCGATTACAGTGATCGTATCGAGGCGCTGCGACCAGCAGCCCATTACATCCGAACCAGCACCAACAGCAGAATCAGTGCCCCCACCACGATGGTTCTGGCAGCAGCACCGTGGCCGGTCACGGCGCCCCGCCACGCCCACACCGCTCCCGGAGCCATCCTGGTCCCACAGCACGGCCGCACCAGAGCCCCCATCGCTGACTGACCCGGCGATGAGGATGATGATGCGGAGCGGGTCGCGGGCGATGGTGAAGATGAAGAGGCCGAAGGCGGGCCCGAAGGCGATAAAGGTGCACCCGAAGAAGACGGCGAGCGTCATTTCGGCGGGAGCGGGGACACGGGACCGGGGTCGGACCCGGAGCTCGGACCGGACGGGCCCCGCGGCCCCTTCCCCCTCCGCCGCCCTTCCGGGGCCGATGACGCCAGGCGTGCGCGCGCCGCCGGCGGCGGAAGCGGCGTCCCGGGGCGGGCCCGGCCCGTCACTCCGGGCGGGGCGGGGTGCGGGAAGGCCCGGGCGGAGCGCCCCGGCACCGGCGCGGCTCCCCGGGAAGGGGTCGCGGCACCAGGCTGGCGGAGCTCAGGAAGCGTCTGGGGAACGCTCTCCGGCGCACGGTGTGACCCCGGGGAGCCTGTGCAGGAGCAGGAGCTGGTCTCGATGATCCCGTGGGTCCCTCCCAGCTCGGCACGTCCCGTGACCCTGTGGGGACGCGGCCCAGGGGAGCTTGTCCTCGTCCCCACGGCCACCCCGAGAGCGGGGCCTGCGCGGGCCCCCAGCAGCAGGGGCTGGGCGAGGCGTGCAGGCTGCCCCACCCGCAGTGGCTGTGTGCTCCCTCCGCTTGGGACCGCCAGTCCAACCCCATTTCTACGGGGTTGACACCGAAAGGCTCTTCAGTGCGCTTCCTGCTTACAGACATCCACTCCCCAAGACGCAGCCTTTCTGCCTGCAGGAGACTTTGGACAGGGGCACTGCCTGTAAAGTCCTGCTGAACCGGCAGAAACACTGCACCCATGCCAGTCTTGGCACACATGCAGCAAGGTCAGAGGAGGCTTTTGAGGGGTCTGGAAAGGCTGTTGTTACATCATGGAAAAACAGGCCCTCTTTGTAAGAGGCGGAGCACTCCAACGTGGAGTACAGAGGGCTTTCCTGAAACAGGGAAATCCCAGGGGAGCAGTGAGATGTAGGTCCTGGCATATCCCCACCAGTTCATGGGCTTGCCCTCGCAGCCAGCAAGTTGGTAGCTGGAAGCAGGAATCACAGGATCTTTTCCACTTGTTCCAGGGACATGACTGGTACTTGGCTTGATTGCCAGGGTTTACGATGCCAAGTCGTGCCCCAGCACAAGGGATCCCAGAGGAGGAGAGAGGGGAATAGTTTTGTCCCTGCTTAAAGATTTCATAACTGCAAAACAGCCCAGAATCAGCCCACCTGGCCCAGAGGAAGTCACGTCTCACTCTGTAAGCCAGGGACATCCACTTACAACCCCTGTGTTACAGTTACAGCCCCAGGGGTTCTGCCTGCTTGGCCAAGAGAGCCTCTGGGAGCTTGCTCCTGGGTGAGGACGGCCAGGACCCACTGAAGGATGGAGACGAAGGCTGGGGCTTGCCAGCTGGGAGATGCGGCTCTGGTGGCTGCAGCGTCAGGGAAGATGGGTCACAGCAGGAGGTGTCACCAGGGACATCAGCAGGCTGCCCCAGCCCACCACACCTGGATTCTGGTGACCAGTGAGTGTGCATGCAGAGGAATGCTGGACTAGATAGGGATGGGGGCAGTGCCCAGGGCGTTTCTAAGGAGAAGAAACACAAGTGCCTCAGGGCAGGACAGGACAGGCCACAGAACTGTGCTTGGGGCTGGAAGAGAAGCTTAGGGTTCTTAATGGTGGCAGGTGCTCAGAGAGGCTTTGGGGACATCCTGGGTGTCCCCAGCCCCCTGCTGCCTCCCACCCAGACCTGATAAGTTCTCTTTCCATCCACCAGGCCTTGGCTCCAAGAGTTGTGTTCTTCCTGGGTCTGCTGACCATCCAGCCCAGACTGCAGCACTATGACCGGGCCAATGTGGACACAGCCAGACGGATGAAAGAGTGTGAGGAATATCTGCATCATGAGATGATTTGGCTGCTGCAGGTGATAGAGGGGAAGAGGGGCACCATGGAAGCCCCACTCCTTTCTGCAGTGCAGCAACAGTGGCTGTTTTAAGGTGCTGTATCAGCCCTTGTCCTGGTCACTGTGAGCTGCTGGCTGGACAAAGGAAGCATGCCTCTGCCAGCTGCAGGGAGCAGGAGAGCCCCAGCAGCAAGAAGGAGGACGATGGCTAGAAGAAGTTCAAAGGTGCCCACAATGGTATTGTGATCACCCCATCCATGACCAATGGAAACATTCAAGCTAAGGCTGGATGGGGCTGTGAGTAACATGATTTAGTTGAGCGTGCCCCTCCTCATTGTGGCAGTGATCTTTAGCGATCCCTTCTGACCCTAGCTATTATGTGATTCTAAAGCAGGACCTGCCCAGCACTTGAAGCATGGACCAGCGTGATAGAATCAAGACCAGTAATTTTATCATCTTCTGAGGTAATACTATGAAGTTTACTAAAATTATGTTCCTGCCCAATCTACAAAGACTATAAACATCAACATATGGAAGACATCCTGCAACAAAGGCGTAACAGAACCCTGATAACAAGTGTTTTTTAATTTATTTTCTTTTGCTCTGAAAGGCAATAAACCTTGTCACCAACAACTGCTAAACCAATGCAATGAATTGTCTCCAAGAGTCCCTTTCTACCTGTAACCCTGTTGTAGGCCTATGCTGCAGCAGAGATGCTCCAGGACTGCTCCCAGATCCCCTGAGCCAGTGGAGCAGAGGCCACATGTCCCCCTGTACTGCACACTCCACTCTCACAGCCCCAAGCACTGCATATGGGGCATGCTCATACAAAACTGAGATGGCACCACGTGGTCATGGCCATCCATGCTTCCCTCCATCTGCCTTGTCCTCTGCTGACTTTGACAAGTCAGTAATATGGATTTGGGGACTGGGAGATTTGTGTGGCACTTGGATTTAGGGGGCCTGACCTGTTTTGAAATCCCACAGAGCTTTGCAAAACCCTCACAATTTGGCAACACAGTTTTTCTGGCCTTCACCCCAATGTCTTAAGCTCTAGATGAAGGGAGGACTAAGGAGTGGCAGTAGTCTGTGCCTGGCTCTGCACAGCTTGACAAGTCTCATCAGAGTATCTCAGATGCTCTTTGTGTTGGTCCTGCCACTTCACCATGTAGTTCAAGGGCATTGAACGGCAAGAATCCAGAGATTAAATGAGGCACTGGAGAGATGAGAAAACTGGAGCAGAGAGTAGAGGTGAGAGGCTGCTGAAAGTTAATGTGCTGGTATATCAATAGGGTGGCAACCAACAGCAGGGCTGAAAGCTCTCTAGGGACATCTTCAGTCTGCCAGGCCAAAATAAAGAAATCCAAAGGCTGAAATTCCATGGAAGAGGTGGAGAGAGAGGAAGGGAGCAGGGCACAGGCACTTCAGTCCCCAGTGTCAGGCTGTGACACCTGTGAGGAGACGTGCTTCCATGCCAGCAGTTTCACAGTGTCCCATGTTGCCAGAGCTTTCCGTGGCTTACCTATTTCTCTGTGAGGCCAGAGGGGAAAAAGATGGGTGGAAGAATAGAGGAAATGCAAAGCTTTGCTGAACTGTGACATAGCCCATGTCTTTCTCAGGCTGAGCATCATCCAGGAACAGCAGTCAGGATATCACTGCCAAATCAAAGGCAGTTCAAAGGAATAAAAAGTTCCTTGCAGCGAGGTACAAACAGTTAAGTCAAGTGGACTGGTCCAAACCAGGAGGCAGCAGCAACTAATGGGGAAAAAACAGTGGGTGTGAAAGGGCTCTTTGTCCCAGCCGGAAGGCGAAGAGCGCTCAGAGGCTGGGCACTGGGACACACCCTGACCGGGGCACAGGGCAGGCTCGTTCGCAGTGCAGGGTGCCGGCTTCCAGGGTAGAGGTCCTTTTACATGCTGGTTCTTTTTGAAGACAGACAATTCCCTGCCTGGAAGGTGCTTTGACTAAACAACAGGAATGCCTCAGCTGATGCACTGCAGAAGAGGAAGGCGGGCCCAAGGAGGAGCTCCAGCCCTGACGCAGGGACAGCTCAGCAGTCCAAGACACCGTGTACTGTCCTCCCCTCTAGCTCCTCCAGGCCTAGGGTGAGAGGCTCCAGCTCACAGCAGACTTTATGACCTTGGGAAGATGCACTAAAGATGAGCACCCCATGCACAGGGAGCTTTTTTCCCTGCTGTAGAAACCTTTTTTTTGTGGCCTTAGAACCACAAAACAGAATTGCTGGGCCATGGAGAAGGCAGGAGGCCAGCAGCACCTGGGCAGGAAAGAGATGCAATCTCAACACCCTCCTTTCCTGACCCAAGAGGCACAGCAAATAAAGGAAAGCAGATAACAAAAGCTATCCCTGTCAGTCTCTGGCTGGGTCTGGCTTGACAAGGAGTCAGCATGAATTGTGTTTCCTGGCAGTATGTGGATGTACTTGTAGAGGGATATCCGCTGGGTAGCATGGGATAACAGGGTTTGGTCCACATCATAGAGGGGCTTGAAGTGAAGGGCAGGACAAGATAATGGCTCTGTGCATCCCCAGGAAATCCAGCCCATTTTGGTAACAGCAATGAGACACATCCGGCAGCTCTTCAATTTGTGTTGGAGAAAATACAGCAAGCCAGGAAGAAACTTCCTGAACATGTTGTCTGCTGCATTAATATTTCCTAGCTTCTACAGCTGTCCCTGTAGAACAGGCAGGCGTTCAGCCACTGGCAAAAGAAATTGCAACTAGTACAAAGTGTGAGCAGCTAATCTCATACCTGGAGAAGACCCTGACAACCAATAATGTGTGCATGCGTGATCATGTGCTTGTGTGTTTTCTCATTGTCATAAACATGAACCCTTGAGACGTCAAAAACTTGTGGCCTCCCCAGCTGCCAAGGCAGTAGCCAACTGTGGAAGGGGACACACCAGTGACATGGTTTATCACTGTGTACTTGAAGAGGTCGGTGAGTTTGAGCTTGAGACCTGAAGGTTTCCTCTGTTTTCCAAGGAAGTGATGGAGATGAGGGAACACAGTCCAAACCATGTGATTGTTATTCCGAGCCCACCACAGCCACGGGGGTCCTGCTGACCCTCTGTGCATGAACCAGGGAGGGAGACCCACAGCTCCTCTCCCACTGCCTGTACCCACCCAAAAGACCAAACACAGACATCCATCTTGTCAAACTGCTTTAATATTTGGACATAAAGACAGGACAGAGCCGGTTAGGCTGTGCACAAACAAGATCCCCTTGAGCAACAGTGCAAGGCTGCTGAGCTTCCCTTCTCAATGGAGGTGTGGATTTGTCCAAGATGCAGTTCAGCTGATGACCGCATCCTGAACATGCCAGTGGGGTGTATGTGTTGGGTAGGGAAATGGGATACGGGCTTGCAAGGGCAGCTCAGAGGTTGTTCAGCTCCAGTAAGGTCTGGTCCAGGACCTGGTGTATCCCCACGTTCTCCTCTTTGGCACTGGCCAGGCTCTCTGTGAATGCAAGGGACACCCAGCCACGCACACAGACACAACCCAAATGTTCCCAGGTGCAGCAGGACCCACACACACCACACCAAACACACACACACACACACACACACACACACACACACAGACATTTCAGTACAGCAATGGCCTCCAGTCAAATGGGGCATCCCCTGTGGAGCATAGTCCACACAGGCTGGTCACTGGGACAGGCAGTTACCACTCTTCAGCATTTCCATCTTCCCAGGTTGCCCTGTTGCCCATGGCTGAGCACTCTGCAGCACAGGTGCCGCTGGCGACTACCATTATTTGGCCAGACACTGGGGCATCACCACTGGCCAGCTGTAGGCACGTGCACAAACCCTTGGCCAGCAGAAGTGGAGAACCAATGCCTGCTGCATGACCCAGCAGTGCTCCGTGAAGAAAAGAAGTGAGAAAGCAGCCCATTAACAGCCCAGGAGAGTGGGCAGAGGACAACAGAGAGATAAGGAGCAGAGCTAACAAGGTTACAAGGATAAGCTCTGCCAGGCAGCCTCCCTCTGGTGCTAGTTTCCAAATGGCATCCTGCTTCCCCCAGAGATGGGGATGGAACAAGACTGCTGTCCACTCAGCCCCATCTCCCAGTGTGCCCTGCTAGCCTCTTCCCTGTCCCAAGTTTGGGGCAGCAGGTGCTGCTGGATCCTCAGCTCTTTTCCCAGCCTTCCCAGCACCCCCCAAGGACCTCTTTCTAAGGGGATCCATCCTGCACGACTTGGGGTGACCAGAGTGAGGAGGAAGAGGCTGCCCAGTGACTCCCAGAACAAGGGGAGGAAGGCAGCAATACAAACCACTGCATTCCTCCCCAGCAGAGCCAGGATGATGCCAGAGGACAGCCATCACTACATGGGCATCCCAGGACATCCCAAAACCCTTCATATCTCTCCCACAAAAACTGATCAACTCCAGAGGGGTACCCTGTCCTGCCCAATCAGGGTAATTACCCCTATGAGGACAAGGCAAAGCTGCACACCCTGCCTCACCCCAGCGGGGAGGGGCTCCCATCCTCGAGCCAGCCTGGCCAAAATGAGGCAGGGAGGCTGGGCTGGGGCCAGGAGCTCTGGGCAGCTCAGTTGTTAAGTTCAGTAAGGATGACCCGCAGCTCATTAGTGAGAACACGGTTTTTTTCGGCCTCCTGCTGAGAGCGCTCTAGAGGAAATGGAGACATCAATGCAGCACAGGAAAGAGAGAAAAAAAAGTGAGTTAGTGAAAAGAGACAGCATTTCTGAAAGCCTTCACTGAAAACACCACAAGCCACACAGCCAGTGGTAGGATGCAGCTGGACTGGCAGGAGGCAGCCAGTCTTGGTGCAGGGACAAGGCTGTAGGTCCATTAATTTGGAAACTGGGTTCTGGGACAGGGTAGGGTGAAGAAGGAGGAGGTGGATCAGTACCAATTTAGGGATCACAAGAGATCACTACTGAAGCACCAGCCTCTTCACCAAGGGAAGGTGACGCAGGAGCTCTGACAGGGATGTTATTGCTGCTTATAGGCAATGTTTGAGAGTAGAGAGAGGGAATGGACAGGACCAGGTCTAATCCTGACATTTCACATCAAAAGACTCATGGAGAAGATGGCATGAGATGGGGAAAGCTGCGTATGAGAGTCAGGGGGTGGCTGTGGTCAGCACAATAGCCCCGTCCCGCTCAGCCTGGCAGCGCGGGAGCCTCTTGGGACTCAGGTGTAGTCAACCTAGGGGGCCTGTGGCTGTGAGCAGCCTGCAACCACCTCCTAGCACACTGCTGACAGTACCCACATGAGACAGGCAGAAAATGAGGGATAGAGTGGCATGAAGAAAACAAAGGAGAAACCAATGTTAATATTTTATTGATATCAATTCATTAACCCAGAGGGACAGAACACAAAAGGAAAGTCATGAGATGCAAACTGAAGAGCAATGTGCAAAGGACAAAAGGGTGAGGGAGGAGTGAGGGTCGCCTGCCTGCTGGGGAACAAGGTGTCTGCACAGTTGGATCCAACCCTCTATCCCCCAGGCCTGAGCTTTGGCAGTGGAGGTGCCGCTTCCCCAGTGCAGGTCATCCCCATGCTGGGGCCAGCAAGCAGCACCAGGGGACTTTGCTGGAAGTATATGGCGGGGGAAATAGCCCCCAGCCCTGGAGCTGCAGGGTCCCCAGTGCTTCTGCTGCTGGGGAGCCAAGAAGGGAGCTGCTGGAACAAAGGGCTTCTGGGCACAGTCCTGATCCCCAGGGCAATGCTGTGGCATAGGCCTACAACTACACTGTCCAGTCAGTATGTGGGGCTGCTCTCCTGCCCTGAACAAACAGCTCTAAGCACCTACATCTTGTCTCCCCAAAGAGGGGTACAGCGGGAACACCCCAAGTCAGCTCCTGTCCCAAAGGAGCTGATGGACAGGCACAGGCTAGGTAGGACAGAGAAGGACAGAGAGGGTAGGGAGAGAGGTGGGATGGCCAGGCAGACAAACAGCTGAGCTGGGGAGAGACAGGCACAGAGCAGGTGCAGTGCTGGTGCCCAGCGTGGGGTTCAGAGGGAGGTGATGTCATTAAGTGCATTGTCCAGCTCCTCACTGATGGCTTTGTACTTCATCTTCTGTGCATACACTTCATCTGCAGGTGAGGGCAGGCAGGGAGCAGATGGTGGAATAGAGTGGAGGACACAAGGTGGAGAGAGAGAGTGGCTGTGAGCAGCGGGCTGAGGGCAGCAGGGATGCGTGGGCACAGGCAGCATGGATGTGACTCTATTGCCTACCCGCGGGCAGGGCCCAGACTCCAGGAGCTCTGTGCTCCCACATCAAATGCCGCAGCATCCAGCCTCTCTGCTCCCAGAACTCCTGACCACCCCTCCCTTGGGCCAAGCACTGTCCAGCCCCACCAGGGACATGGTGTGTCCAGTGCCACCCCAGGAAAGAAGGACACCAGGTTGGTGGGGACATTTTACCTTCTAGGTCATCAATGGTTTTCTCCAGCTTCGCCACAGACCTCTCGGCAAACTCCGCCCGGGTCTCAGCCTGTGGGAAGCACAGCGCGGAAAGGGTGAGCTGCAGCACACAATGGGTGGTGCAGGCTGCACTGCACTCCAAATCTGCCCCATTTGCATCTCTGGTACTCTTCCCCAGAAACCCTCCCATGGGAAAGGCAAGGGACAAGATGTGACTAAGGCTCCATGAAAGCCTCACACCCTAAATCAGAACAGACTAATGAAAGTCATAAAGTCATCCCAGACCCAGGTACCTGCTATGATGCTAGGCTGCAATTTAGGAAACCATGAGAGAACATAAACATAATGGGGTCAAAACCCATTCAGGATGGCAAGCGCTGATTCAATGGCAGCCCTACAACTCTTACCTCCTTCAGCTTTTCCCCCAGAAGCTTGATTTCCTCCTCATACTTATCCTCCTTGGTGGAATACTGCAGAGACAGAGACAAGCACCTGTGAGTTCCAACGCATGCCTCCAGCTGACTCTCACCCCAGCAGGAGACTGCAGCATTCCCAGACCCCATGCATTCTTCCCAACCCTAGCAGCCTGAATGGGTCCTACCTTGTCAGCCTGGGCCTCCAGGGACTTCAAGTTGTTGGTGACAATTTTCAGCTCCTCCTCTAGGTCACCACATTTACTACATCCCAAGCAAGGCCGGCAGGAGTAGGGGAGTGGGGCCAGAGGGCAGGAGAGAGGCAGGAGCAGAAAGAACAGGCACAGGGAAGCAGGAAAGAAAGAGAGAAAACAAGTTGAGAAAGGAGAAAACTCAGTGCAGGTGGACCATGAGCAGAGCCACTGCGAGCAGGAGCTGCCAGGACGCATCTGTTCATCCGCTCCTTGTGCTTCCTTGCATGGATACCTCGTGCATCACCACCAGCCAAGCTCTCATTGGCCCCGCCAGGGAAGCAGGGATGGAGGGATGGAGGAGCGTGCCCGGCCTGCACCTGCTGGAGAGGGAGTGAGGGGAGGCTGGTGCTGGAGGCAGTGGTGCAGAAAGGAGAGAGGCGGCTCGCATGGTTCGAGAGACAGCGACAGAGAGAGGGGGCTGCTGCACATCGCCCCACGCCCCTGCCCAGTACCTCTTCCTCTGAGGCAATGAGGGATTTGAGAGACTGGTCCATGGTCCGCAGCTCTTCTTCCAACTGTCTCACTCGGCTGGGGTGGAAGAGGGGCACCCCGGGAGGGGGACAGCAGAGAACAGGGTCAAGGATATGATGCTAGTGGGTTGGCACACCCCTACCCCCAGCCTGCACTCCCAAAGACCACCCCAATGACAGACCCCGCTGCTTCCAGGAACAGACATCCCCATCCCCATGTCTGCCACGGATTTGGGAGAAAGGCTGTATAGGACCCCTGCATGGGACACCTGCTCCCAGGCCCACCAGGCACCCCTGCTCACCTCTCTGCCACCTCTGCCCTCTCCTCTGAGCGCTCCAGCTCTCCCTCAAGAACGACCAGCTTGCGGGCAACCTGTTGATGGCAGCAAGTGACCCCTGTTAGCTCTGTGCTTGCCCCAGCCCAGGGCACAGGGCTATAAGGAGATGGCTCTGGGTGCTGCCAGGGTGTCAGACTGGGTAATGGGGAACACACCTCCTCATATTTGCGGTCAGCCTCCTCTGCAATGTGCTTCGCCTCCTTCAGCTGCATTTCCTGGAGTTCCATCTTCTCTTCATCTTTCATGGCCCTGTTTTCGATGACCTTCATGCCTCTGAGGAAAGACCATGCCAGGAGATTTTACTGCTTGTGGGTCAAAGTGTCATCTGCATATCCTGCCTGCCCATCCTGTACCCTAACCACACCACCCTCTATTTCAGAGACACAGGACATTGCTCAGGGAGGATGGCACACAGTAGGATCACACCACCAGTACCTCAATAATGCTCCTCTGCAGAATTACAGTGGAGCTGGCCCCAGGGCTATGTTCCAGAGTGCAATATGGGTATCATACCTGCCCCTCAAGCAGGCAGGTCCTGAATCTGTATTTTGGGGGGGCAGAAGGTGTCCAGCCCAGGATAAGCCAGCCACAATCTTCACAAAAACAGCCTGACAGGCTGGAACCCATTAGGAAGTACTGAAAAACATCCTGTGGCAAAGCCTTTCTCATTCGGGGTGATTCTCACAAACAAGGAATTACCAAACCCCCCAGGAGGAGCTCCTGCAGACTCTTCTCCTCTCACTCAGATGCTGTTGCTCAAACTTATTTTTGCCACTGGAGGGAAGAGCTCACATAACTGCCAGGAACACTGTGACATGTCTGGGTGCTCCCATACAACCTGGGTGCCCTTGCCTGCACAGCTCCAGTCTGGGAAATCTACTTGCCCTGAGGAGAGGGCAACATACACCCTGTAGAAATCTTTTTGAATGAGGCTGTCTGGTGCTCAAATCTGACCTTAGTTACCAGCACAGGCGTTCCCTCTTGGGCTGTTATTTTGTCCCTGAGCATCTAAAGCTGCTCCAGGGAATAAGATGCTGATATCTTCCTCTGGCTTTGGATACAGTCTGGTGCTTTTATAAATACCAGATAAAAATTTTCAGGATTTTTTGTGTGGTCTGGATAAGAGTGTGTATATCTGAGGGGCTTCATTGCATTGTGGCTTTGCTCTCTCCCTTTGAAGTCTGCAGGAAAGGGAACAGAAACCCCAATAAGGTCACCTCAGAGGGACTCCACTGCAAAACTAAGGGGGCTGTCTGCAAACCATGGTGACCTGATACCACTCCCACTGTCCCTTTCCATCCCACCTCTCGCTCTCATCAGCTGCCTTCTCAGCTTCCTCCAGCTTCTGCAGGGCAGTGGCCAAACGCTCCTGGGCACGGTCCAGCTCCTCCTCTACCAGCTGGATACGGCGGTTGAGGGAAGCCACTTCAGCCTCAGCCTGGGGGAACAGAAACCCCTCAGTCATCCCATGTCAAATACATATATTGAAAAAAAGCATTTTCAATGATTACTCCTGTTTACCATCCAGAACGCCCCTTGGCACTGTGCAAAAAGCCTATGGTCACTGGAATGGCATGCCTGACCATGCATTCCTCACCTCTCTATAGGATTATCTCCATCCCTAGTAGCTGTTCAATGCTGGCTTCTCCCAGCCTTGCAGCGCCAGCTTGTCATGTGCAGCCTCACTATGTCCTCAAACTTCCAGCTCCCGCCCTGGAGGGGGACTGGGCACGTTCACTGGGCCAGGGTGGTCATAGCAGCCCTGCCGTGACAGGGATGGTATTTGGGGTTTGCAGAGCAGTGAGTAAAGGGGGAGGAATGCCCTGTGCTGCTTCGCTCCCGAAAAGGAGATCAGAGCTGCTTGTGGATTTCCTGTTTACAGAGGCGGTGGAGTGGGCCGGGATCTTCTCCTGCAGGAGCCCCCAGGGCCCTGTGCAACAGGACAGCCTGAAGCCAAGCACAGAGCCCCCCCAGCTGATGTACAGCACAGTGCCAGGGGGCAGTGGAGCGAGTCGCCCTCAGCAGGCTGGCGCCTGGCCAAATGAGGCTGGCAGGACCAGAGCCCTCCCTTTCCCAGGCTCCCCACGCACAGGGCTGGGAGCTGGGGCTGGCCAGGAGCAGTGGCCCTGGCCCTCTGCCAGCCTGTTGACGCCTGGTCTTGTACTCTTTCCATTTGGTAAAGGCCTCCTGCTCCATTGCCACAGTCAGGAAATGCTGCCTCAGCAGCTCTCAACCCCGCTTCCCACTAGGAGGGTGAGAGGAAGACAAACCCCTGAATATAAGGGATGGGTGGCAATAAAACCTCACCGTGGGCATCAGCTCTGTGCACCAACCCAGAAGACAGAGGCTCCTGCTTATTCACAGGCTGCAGCAGGACTGGCTGGCTGCAGTGCCCGGACACATCCAGCCTCATGCTCCAGCACTGGGAATGCCCCAGGGAATACAAGCCAAGCACAGGGACTATGGGAGCAGCAAGGGGCTGTCACCCTGCATGGCCCCACTGAGCACCCGCAATCCCCTGTGGGGCGTTGGCAGAGTGAGGACAGGCAGCCGGCATCTCTTTGAGATGGCTGCCAGCCCCACAGCTGCCAGCCCCACAGCTGCCTCCGCCCCATGATCACCCTTTCTACAGACACTCAGAGACTTCGTTCCCTGCCAGACCGCCCAATGGGGAACTGGAGCTGGCGCCCACAGGGCAATGCTCTGCCTGCAGCATCAGCCTCACTGCGTCGGTAGGTTTTTTTCCCAGGGAATCACCCCCAAAGTGGGTCAGAGCTGCCCGGATGGACACTTGGGAACACGAGCTCCCACGGCAGCTCCCAGTGACCAGGGAACCCGATCTGAGACTGCAGGAAGGGGTCATTACCTCCGCACACAGCCTGAGTGACAACAACCCAGGTACCGCACCCAGCTCTGCTGCTCCTGATATGGTGAGAATGTTGAATGAGTGGGCATAGGAAACAGAAAGGAAGGAAGAAAACAGAAAGCTCCAACAACTACAAAGACAAACCAGGAAAAAGCTGCAGCTTGGGCACACCATCCTGCCGCCAAAATGGAAATTCTGGCCTGAGGCAGTGTGAAGGGGCGGCTTGTCCCCATGAAGGGACAGGATGGAGCTAAAGCTCTGTGTCCCGAACGGCAGAGTCCGCTGGAAGCCAGACAAAAGCTTGGGCGTGGGATTCTGAGCTGTACGCCGGCCTCTGAGAGAAGAGATGCGTTCCCAGGAGGCACCCGATCCCAAGGCCGGGCTGGCCGCTGCCCGCTCCCACCGCCGGCCAGCCCTGGGGAGCGCCGCTGCACGCAGCATCTTCTTTCGCCAGACCGACGGAGGAGGTAGGCGGCTGGCGGAGACCGCCCGGAGGCAGGGACTGCCCTGAGCTCCCTGCTCCGAGGCTCTCGCAGCTGGGTGGCAGCTCCCGCGGCTCCCCGGGAACCTCCCGGCGCTGCTGCGCCCCGGCGGCACCCAGCCCGGTACCGGGGCTCGGGGGGCCGGGACCGGCCCGCCGGAAGAGATGCCGGCAGCGGGGCCTGAGCCGGCGGGGGATCCCGGGGAGCTGCCGCGGTGCCCCCCGCCCTCCCTCTTCCCATTCCAGCGGCCCTTACCCGCTCCCGGGCCTGCCGCTCGGCATCGGCCTCCCGCTGCAGGTGCTCGGCGCGCTCCTCCGCCTCGTCGGCCACCTGCTGCAGGCTTTGGATCTTCTTCTTGACGGCATCGATGGAGCTGGCGCTGGCCATGGCGGGGGCTGCCGGCGGGGAGGCCACACCGCCGAGCCCTTTGTGGGATCCGCCCGGCTCGGGCAGGAAGCGCTCAGGCAGCGGCCGCTCCCGCCGCCCGCCCTGCCTCCATCCCTTCCTGCTCCTCCTCCTCCTCCTCCTCCTCCTGCTCCTGCTGCTGCTGCCGACCTGCTCCGCCGCTCCCCCAGGCTAGGCGTGCGGTGCTCACCCATGGCAGGACAGAGTTCCCACGCCGGGAGGGATGCACAGTGCCCCTCATCCCAAACAGGAAAGATGGTGCCCCCGGGCAGTGTGCGTGGTGGTCCTCCCCAGGCTTTGGTCACTGTTTCCATATCCCCGCCAAGGCAAGATGCACAGTTGCCTCTGGGCAGGGCACACTGTCCCCCCACCCTGGTTCAGCACACATGGTCCCAGGCAGATGCATGGTCCCCTGAAGGGGTACATGGTACCCCAGAGAGGGCACAGAGTGGCCCCAAGGCATGGCACACACTTCTCTCCGTGCCCGGGATGCATGCTACCTCCCAGGAGTGCACAGTCACACTGAAATCCCCCAGAGCAATGGACAGGACTCCAGGGAAATCGACTCTTTTCCAGCAGTCCATGCAGTCTGTGAGTGCTGGAGCCCATCCTGTGTGAGCCCCCATAGCCACAGGAGCAATGTACCTATGTGTACTCCCCAAGTGCTGCCCTCTGCAGCCATTGCCACAGAGCTAAGGAGGGTTGTGGACTTTTTCATTATGAGAAATCAGTAAGAGGCATGAGCAAAGCCTGCTCCTGAACATCCTCTGAGAGTATGTGGGCTGCAGCCAGGTGCCCAGCATCCATCGCATTCAGTCCCTTGGTACCTGCTCCCCAATGTGAGGACCTGTCCTGCAGCCCCACAGAGACTCATGGGGCCCATGGAGACCCTGGCACCTCCTGCCTTGGGGACTGTGCCCTATAGGGGAGGTCAAACCTCCAGTTTCTGGCTGTCCATCCTGGCTGGGGCAGATTTCTCGATCCACCAGAAGAAGCTGGAGCTGCTGGCACTCAGTCCTCCCTTAAGATGTACTGACAGCTCTCTGGCTGCACTTCACACCTGCCTCCAGGAATGCCAGTTCCCAGATTGACCTCGCCAGCTGGCATCAGCTCCAGGGCCAGGGGTTCTGGGGGTGACTCAGCCCCACTGCTATCTGCACCCTGCAGTTCTGTGTCCCCTTGCCAAGAGGCAGCGGAAGAGGCGATACTGTGGGTCCCCTGGGAGCACACAGCCTTGGGCTTGGCCGTGGGCCTAGCTGGTCCTGCCCCTTCCCGGTCCGAGGCCTGAATGTCAGTAATGCACAAGCTAGGACACAGGAGCCCAGAGCAGAAAAAAAGAGTTCCTGGCAGCAGTGGGGCAGGGACAAACCAGCTGCAGGCAGAAGGGGGACGGGTTAGGGGACAACCACCCTGATCCCCTAGTAGCCAGGCTAGGTGCCTCCTGCGGTGGCCCCACCCCGAGATGCAGTCACTTCCCAGCAGAGTCCAGTTCCCTCCCACCAGCTCAGAGAATCGCCAAATAAGAGCAAAGTCTTGGCTGGGGAAAGCAGCTGGGGCGGGAACACGGGTGAAACTTTTGGGATCGTGGCCTGGGAACGGCAGAGTTCCCAAAGGCCCCTCTGGGGTGGCTGTGGACAGGCCAATGCTGGGCATGAGGGGCACTTTTCTGGTCTAAACCTGCTGTCCCAGCTGCACTGTTTCCAGCAGCCCATGGCCATCCTGATCTGGGCACCATGGGCTGTCCCTCCTGGTGACAAGAGGTTCTAGGACCACGGTGGGCTCGCAGAGCTGCTGGGAAGCTCTGTGGTTTTACTGGTCAAGAGTCAGGCATTCCTGGCTCTGTGCACTATCGGACACCTCTCCAAGTGCCTGGGGCAAAGTATTTGCACTCTTCAGTGCAGTCCTCATGGATTTCGTGCCCCTGCATCCAGGGCCATACTGAGGTGGGTGTTTATTCTTTTAAGGCATTGACATTTTTGCCAAGAGCAGGAGGCTGCCTGGATCGCTGGTATGAGCTTGAGCCGTCTGAGGAATTGGGACATCTCACTCTATGCTCAGAGGCACACACTGTCCTGGCAGCCAGGGAGGACATGGGGGTGCCTGGGTGAGTGTGCTCTGGGGGTCCTCCCAACGCTTCCTCTGCTAGTAGCAGGAGCTGTGCTGCACCTCGCACTAGGGAGCAGTGCGAGGTGCAGCACAGCCCTAGCACTTAGAGCTGTCAGCACATTCAAGTCCCTGGTGCGGAGGGGTGACTCCCAGAGCCCCACACATGGCGCAGCCTGTCCAAGCTTTGGCATGGACCTGGGAGAGCTGTGCTGGTGCTGGAGACCTAGCTGTGATGCAGCCAACCTCCAGCCTGACACTGCTCCTTCATCATGGCTCCTGCTCTGGTCCTTCCCCAGTGGCTCCCATCCACTGTATCTTCTGGTATGGGACTCTCCATATGAGCTGAAGCCCACAGATTTGCCTAACTGCTGTAGACCAAGAGCAGGGAAACACTCTCCCTGGCCAGAATGGCATCGCACAGCCCACTGCCAGCAGCAAACCACCCTACACCCCACAGCTGACGTCTGCCCAGCACCACTGTTTGCCCCTTCCTCTGAATCCTGCACGGGGAGCGTCACATCCACTCTCAGCCACACTGAGTTTGCCCTGTCCCATACCAGCACAGAACCAATTAGATCAACAGCCGCCACCTTGCCCACCTTGTCATGCCTGCCCCATGCTAAGTTTAATATGCCCTTCCAGAAGATTCTCAATGTTTTAAAGGAGAGTCATCTGTAGAATCAGCAAAGATGTGTGAGGAGACCCCTGGCTGCTGCCCAAGGGCTCTAGGCTGCCACAGGACTGGTGTTGCTATTGCTCGTCCTTGTCCGCTCACCCCTGTCCTTGACGGCAGCCTCAGAGATTTGACGCATCTCCCCCATTTAGCTCCATAAACCAGGATTGAATTTTTTGTTCTCAATCCTGAAAAGCCTGGCCATGCCCTGCTGGCTGTGCTCCAGACGGCTCTCCTTTAGCTTCTCCTCCAGTTTCCAGGGTTGGTTTTCATCAAAGAGGGGCTGGCTATCAAAAAGAGTATTTATTTATAGGGTGTCAAATACCCTGTGTGGCACCACAGGTCGTTATACCCCATTCCCAAGCGGCCCCGTGGCCGCACACAGCTGTTCCACCCTTCATCCTGGCCAGGCACAAGCCAATTTCAACACCTTCCTAACATCTCCACAGACGGATCTATTTCCCAGGAGACACATCAGTCATGGCACTAAATAAAACTCTTCCTGGCCTTGCCCTTCTCAGGGTACGAAGTAGACCACTGGACCCCAAATCCCCTTCCATACACCCCAAGCATTCTTCCTTGCAGCCAGCACTCAGCAGCTAACCACAGCAAGAGATTTTTCTGTTTCTCTGAATTGCCACAGTTTAGCAAGTACCACAGTTTTTCCTACGAGCCTTGAGGCAGTGTGTGCCTTGGGACTTGTGACACAGCATGGGACACTTGTCCCCATTAGCTTTGGGGAGCCAGGCTGTAAGCTACCCACAAAGTCCAAGACAGGACCAGCAACCAGCACTGCTCACCACAGCTGGCCTGGGCCCTGCACCCCCACACAGGACCCATCAGCCCGGTTCAGTGTCAACATCGAAGGAATGGGATCCTGACAATCTTCCCCTCGGACGCTTTCCATATAAGGGCCCCCTTTTCCTTTTACCACCCCCCTGCCCCCACCCCCCCCCCCCCCCCCCGGCCGAGGTCCAGAGTCTGTGCAGGGGAGGAGCTGCTGGCATGCCTACTTACATCTGTAGCTTTCTTCTCTGCCTGCTCCAGCTTCTCCTGGGCCTCCTTGACAGACTCGGAGTACTTCTCCACCTCATCCTCAGTGCCCTTCAGCTTCTTCTGCAGGCCTTGCTGTTCCTCCTCCAGCTGGGGAAAGTACAAAGAGTGACGGTCAGGGGAGATGGCAGTGTCTGCAAGGCTGGAAGGGGATCTGTCCTCCCATTCTCCTCCTGGGGACACCCAGCCTGTGTGGGGCACAGCAGGAAAAGATGGGCATGGACATGTCCTCTGACAGCTTTGGGTCTACGGGTCCTTGGGGGGCTCTTGGTGTACAGCAGCCTCCTGGACCCCCATCATCCCTGATCCTGGTGAAGGTAAGAGACTGGTGGTCTCCTTCCCTGTATAGGGGACTGGAGAGCTCCTGACTTGGGGAAACAGCTCCTGGGGACACCAGTCTGTGTTCCCATCTCTTTGTGGTTGCGGTGGGAGTATGCAATCCCCCTGGCATGGAGATAGAGAGGTGGAACTGGGGTGTCCCACTAAGATAAAACATGTTTGGGGGGACCAGCGTAAGGGGTCAAGGGAAAAAGACTGAAGTGCTGGTTTCTGGATCCACGGGGGGTGATGTCCCTGGGGATATGGTCACAGAGAGGGAAGGTCTTAAGGGCTGTCAATCCCTAGAGCTGGCATCCACAAGCAGGACACCCAGTGGGGCAAGGTCCTTGGGCCAGGATATGCTTAGGACAGGGGACTCCAGGCTGGAGAACCAGTGTGGGAAGATCAGTATGGGGATTACATGACCCTAGAGAGTGAAGCGTCCCCAGGCTGGACAATCAGTGGGATGGAATCCCCAGGGCTGGGCACCCAGTGGGACGGGGTTTCCAGGACAGGACAACCCTAGTGTGGAGGGTCCCCAGGCTGGACTTCCAGAAGAACAGGGTCCTGGGGCTGGACACCCCTAGAGTGGAGAGTACACAGGTAATGCCGAGGAAGCCCGTGGGACACCCACCTGCTTGCAGCGATCCTCTGCCTGCTTCTTATCAGCCTCCGCTTGCTCGGCGCGGTCGATGGCATTCTCCTTGTCCAATTTCAGCATCTGCATCTTCTTCTTGATGGCCTCCATGGTGGCGCGGTATCGGCGGCGAGGCGCGGGGCGGCAGAGGGTCGGGGAGCACCGGGAGCGGCGGGAGCACCGGCACTGCGTTCCCCGCCCCGCCGAGCTGCCTAAAAGCTGGGGAGGGGCCGTGCCGGGAGGGGGCTGCCCCGGTACCTCCCCCGCCGCCCGCCAGCACCTTTTAGGGACTGGCTCGCCACCGGCCCTCGCACCGAGCAGGACGGGGGGGGGGGGCGGCCCCCCGGCGGGCATCGCCGCAGCCCTGGCGCCCGGCACCTACCGGGGAACAGGGCGAGGGACAATCCGATGGTACTGGGCAAGAAATGCCCCCGGGATACTGTGCTGTGGGTAGCCTGGTGGCGCTGGGTGATTGACACCCCGGGGCAACGCTGTGGTGGTACCCCTGTGATACTGGATGAGGGACAGTCCATAGCACTGTTCTAGGGGTACCCCAATGACACCGGACAGGGGACATCCTGGGGCACTGAGTATGGGTACCCTGGTGGCACTGGCCCCAGTTAGAGCTGTCCTCATGCTAGTGCCCTAGGTACACCACATGCCTTGTTACAGCACCCTGGGGCCTGAGGTACCCTGCTTGCTGGCATTGGCTTGGGGACACCTCAAGGACTGGCATGGCACTTGGGAACACCAATGACTACCACTGAACTGTAGGGGACACACTCAGGCTGTGATTGCACTAGGGGACACATTTAGCTGGCATTGCCCACATGGGGAAAATCCCCCAGGACAGAAATGAGCAGAGTCCCTGACTTTCTCATCCAGCTGCTGGTGGGGCAGGAGGGCCAGAGCTCTGTGCAGTCTTCTTGGCACCCACCTTGCTTCTGTCTTGCATCTTGGTGCCACTGTCCCTGGCACCCACAAGGACACCTGTCACATGCCTGGCCCATAGAATGGCATTTTAGAGTGACACATGGCATACAGGCAGCTCACTGCCCCTCTTCATCTTTCTGCTCTAAATAAACTGTATTCTGCAGGCAAAAAAATGCAAACCCTTCAAATCCCAGCTCCTCCAAAAATAACCTGTACTTTAATAACGATCGTAAATGCTTCTGGCACATTCCCAGCTGCAGGGTGGGCTGTGGGTCGGGGGGGCTGTGGGTCAGAAGGAGCTGGTGGAGGGGCCATGGGAGCTGTGTGGTACGTGTGGAAGGCTGGGATGGGATGGGGCCAGGAGGGGTGGGTGCACAGGTTCCCCCAGTCCATTGCCCCTGGGCTGCAGCCAGCCCTTGCTTGGATGCAACTTCTCGGCACCAGTGCTCCAAGAAGAGAGGAACAAAAAGTTTTTGACAGCTGGAGAAAATGCCTTTTAGGAGCCCTCAGGCCCAGATGGTGGACAGCATAGGAGGGGTGAGAGCAATCAAGTACCAACAGGCTGCTGGCTCCATGGGGAAAGCAGAAGAGCCTCTGCTGGACTCTGGAGAGAAGCTACTAGTACTGATAAATTAGGCACATATTTGGACAAGAAGAGTGTAACTGCCAGCGTGTAGCTTCTGATGGGAGGGGGAAGATTCATCTCCCATCATTCCTGGGAGAGAATAATTGTTTTTCTGTGGAATGTTTCAGCCTGGAGCAACTTCACGGGCTTGAGCAACTTCATGTGCACCGTGCATGGGGCAAATATAATGATGGGCAAGGTGCAAGCAGCAAGCAAATTGTCGTGGAGTCAGGCCAGCCCTCAACAGACGCGCCCCCCAAAGGATGCTGTTCTCTCTGCCCCCTTTGCTCCAGGCATCATAGCCATGTCTGATGGACACTGCTGGAATCATCTGGAATAACCTGTGGGAGAAGGGGTGGCAGAGAGGTGTTGGTATACATCCCTCCCTTTGCTTACCCATGCCCAGACTTGTCCTGTGCTAAGGTCTCCAAGGATGGCAATCCCCTCCATATTTCACACTAGGGTCACACCTTACTCCCAAGGAAAGGCTTGTCCTGACAACTAATGGGGCCTTTCCAGGTGCAATCCTCAATCGCCCCATCCCTGGGCTTCCCAAGAAGTTGGGACATGGTTTACCCACTAACTTCCAACTTAGCTGAATTTGGATCCCTGCAGAGGCCTGGCACCTTATGACTGTGTCATTCCAGCTCCAAACCTCTGTGTGTGCTTTCCTGAACCTGCCTGCCAAAATAATGCTTTGATCAGTGTGTGAGATTGAGGGGCGCTGGTTAACCACACCCCCACATCCCTCCCCTGGTATTTATACCATCGCCTCTTGCTTGTACCCAAGCTGGAGGACACAGCAATGGATATGCTTACAGCCCTGTGCAGGGGATGCTGGAGCTCCCTTGTCCCCAAGATGCCAGGATGAGGCCAGAGCTGCTACACGGTGTGTCTGCTCACTGTCATTGCTGGACACTCCAAAGGGCCCCATGTCCAAGCTGGTACCTGGGTGAGAGCCTGGGTCAGGCCCATGCAGATTGTCAGGGGACAGCTGGGAGGACTGGGATGCCTGTGAGAGCCACAAATCCACTCTGGAGCCTGGCCAGGGGTAAGTGTCTTAGGAGAAACAGCCCCTCCATACCCCCAGGGACGTGACCACAGTGGGAGAGGGGTTGCTGTCCAGGATACTGCAAAATGCTGCCCTTGCCACTGATGTTTGTAGCTCACACTACCAGGAACAGCCTCAGAGGCAAACGACACGTGCCAACCTGCCTGTGCCCCTGTTGCACCCTGCAATGTCCCTGTTGCACCTCACATCACCTCCGCCTGCCCTACCACTACTTAGACCCCCCAAATCCCTGCTGAGTGACAGAGTGGGAACAGGTGGGGACACGCTGGGGCAGCTGCTGCCTGCACAGGTTGGCTCTGGGGGGCTATTTCAGGGCGTGAGATCAACGCTGGCAGCCGGGAAGGCTCCAGCCACATTCCCAGACCCACACAACAGACTGTTGCTTCCCCACTTGATGGCCCACCCGTGACTATGGGGTGGAAGTCCCACACCTGCACCCCTATTGCACCCTACCCAGGAATATATTTGGCTGGTAGCAGGAATGGGGCCAGGAGCTGAGCTCTACACACAAATACCCACCCCTGCCTTCCCTGAGGCCCAAATCCCCAAGAAACAAAATCCCCAAGATCCCCTCCTGCCGTGGTGGCCCCCCGGCAGCACCTGCGAGGCCAGCACATGGCTGGCAGCGGGGGTCCGGCCTGCCGGGTGCCTGGGGCTGGACGTGCCTCAAATATTTTCCATGCTGTATAAGCACCCGTGGTACACTCCCCCCTCCCTTCGCCAGGAGGGAAGGCGTCCAGGCCCCCCTGCCCTCCCCTTCTCCTGGAGAGACCCATTGATACCCAGTTAGCACGAAAGCAGGAAAACCAGATTTTATTGATGAATGCGTCTTTCTGAGGAGACACTGGCATCCCCCACCCCACCCCGGAGGCTTGGGGGGGAGCTGGTTTCCTTCAATCTTTAATATGGGATGCTTTAAGTATCAAAATGGTGAGAGAAGCCTCAGCGGGTGCAAAGGGGAAGGGACAGGGGTCCCGGAGCCGAGGAGGGGTGGGATGCTGGGCTGTGGGACCCCAGCAAGAGTTGGGTGTTAGTGGGTAGGGCATGAGCAGGCAGGGAAATAAATGAACTTTGGAAGCTGCAGGCTCAATACTAGAGAAATGGAAAAGTTACAAAAATACTGCAAATCTTGGAAAACAATGCAGGCACTTGGGAAGAAGGAGGAAGGCAGAGCTGGCTGGGGCCACAGTCAGGGGGAAGCCCTGCAGGAAGGCAAAAAACAACTCTGGGGGTGAACTCATCACATCATCCCCCATCCTGAGCGGAGGCATCGTGGCTTCCAGCCCTGCTGATCCGCAGAGGGGCCTGGGCTGAAGAAGATACTCATGGGGTGGACTCAGGGCCTTCCAGGGTAGCTGCAGAGGAAGATTCAGCCAGCAATAAGGCATTGGAGGTGAAAGGCAGCTCCACGCGAGAGCTCAGCGAGGGGTGGCTGCTCCCTGCATGCTACTGCACAGGAGAGGGCAAGCCACTCGCCTGTCCCCATCCCACGTGGAGGAGACGAAAAAAGGGGCACGAGAGGGATAGAAGAAGGCACAAGTAAATATCCCCTTGCAGTGGAGAGCTCTGTGGGCCCGCACCCCGGGGCTGGCAGGTGAGCCCTGAGCCAGTGCAGCCCCGGCTCCCACCCCAGCCGAGTCCCTCCGAGCGCTCTGATTGATTGTGCCTTGGGTGTGCATGGGAAGGTGGGCTGGGCAGCAAAGCGGAGTTGCTGGTGCGGCACCGGCTTGGAGGGGCAGCTGAGTTAGTCCCGTTGCTCTGGGTGCGGGCAGAGCTCTGGTCTAGCCCAGACTGCCCTTCGCTTGTGGCGGATCATCTTAAATAGGAGCAGCAGGTGGGCAGGCGGGCAGGCAGCAGTCTGTGCGGTGAGCGGAGGGCATGCGGCTCAGTTCTGCTCCTCGTCCCGCAGCTCTGAGGGCAGGAACTTGTACTGCTGCTGCCGGATCATTGCCAGCTTCTTCCGTGCCTCCTCCAGCTCCCGCTCCTTGCGCAGCATCTCCTCCTGGGCGGCGATAATCTGCCAGGACAGAGCCCCGAGGTCACAACTGCCTCCCACAGGGATGGCCAGAGCTTCTGACACAGCACTGTCAACCCCAGAGCCGTGTTCTCTGGCTGCTGCTTCCCTTCCATCACAGCCACTGCCTCACTGGGCATGAGGACTGTTTGTGCCTGGGGTGGGAGCATAGCACTCCGGACATAAAGCAGAACAGCACAGCTTCTGGGCTAAGCCCCATGTGCTGTGTAGAGGGTCTCAGCACTAGGACTGTGACACCCCACACTAGGTAGATCTCGCCCTCTATCCAGTGTTCTGCTTCTTCCTTGTGCCACAAAGGATACTGTGGGCTCTGCACCAAGGAGAAGCCAGGGCTTTATGCTCCTGGGAGCATGCACCATCACCCCCTGCTACTTGTAGCAGGATAAGGTGAGGCCTCATTGTTTAACTGGTGCTCAGTGGTGTGGCAGCAGCTCTCTGGCCACAGAGCAAAACACAACTTTCCCAGGCATTGTTCTGGGAAAAGTCTGCGAGATCAGAGAAAAGAATGAGAAACAATTCTTAACTTGCTGCCCCTGTTGTTGTGAACATGTGTAATTTCTTAGGGAGATTTGTTTACCAAACGTTGGTTTTTTTAATTGGCCACTGGTGATGGTGTTTGGGCTAAAGGACCAATCAAGTGAACTAAGGTATAAAAGTATGGGTTTCTTATTAAGGATACATTGATCAGCCTTCTGTAATATGTAGAGTCTATGCCAATTATTACCCAGCCAAGGTAATAAAACTTGTTAACCAGGTAAAACCCGTTACAATGATACAATGGGATGGGTGAACTCACAGCATTTCTGTGAGGCTCTCTCAAGACATGACCTGTGCTGGTGAGTGGTAGGACATGCTTCTGAGACTGGCACACACAGGTGGTGGTGCCACCTAGAGCTGCTCCTGCCCTGAGCAGCCTCACACCTCACCTGTGCAATTCCTCCAACCATCTTCTCCTTCACCACCACCGTTTCATCATGGTCCTGGAAGGCAGCTGCCTTCTGTGCTGCCTTCACCAGATTGTCTGATGCCCTCTTCACAGCATTTCCAGCGGCCTGCAGCAGGGAGGAGGAGAGCATCAGTGTGAGTCACAGTCCTAGGGTATGACTGCTGTTCAGGGGTGTGAAGGAACTCTTGCCCCAGGCTGGGCAGCAGGCAGGACCAGCAGCCAGGAGTGCTGGGAGCTGCAGGCAGGGATTCCTTTACATGGCTCACTGCCTTGTCACCCGCTCATGACCATTTCAGGCGCTTCTGTTCCCAGCCAGGATCTGGCTCCTCTGAGCAGCGGGCCAGGGACTGGGAGGCAGCCCTACTGCCTCTCCCCAGCCCTGAGCCCCAGTGCTGAGACCCCATGTTAACCCCCCAACACATGGGCATTAACCTCTTGCGTGCCATAGCTCTGAGGATTAACGGTGCTACAGAACATCCCCCCCCCACATTAATGTTTATTTCAGGTATTCCTGTGCCAGGTTGTTGTTCCTGAATGCTGCCAGGCTGAGCAGCCCAGCAGCACTTACATGCCTGGCACACAGCTAGCAGTGAAATCCAAACAACCTGGAGCCTGTGTTCCAATGAACTTCCCACTGATGGTGTACAGGCAGGGAGCATGAGCCACAGAAAGCATCCACGTGCCCTCATGCCACTCCCAGCCACCCTTCAAACAACAGGGGCTGAAGAGGCAGCCTAGGACTTACCTGGAGCCGCTTCATGGCCTCCGAGTCATGGTCAGCCTTCACCTTGCAGGCCACCAGGAGCTGGGCTGTGGAAGCAGCCACCTGCTTGGCGGAGGAGATGAGCTTCTCCTCACTGGCATGGCCCTGCACCGCGGCATTGGCGGCTTCGCACAGGTTGTTGGTAGCAGCAGCCACCATGCGTGCCTGTGGCAAGAGAGGCTGTCAGGGGAGGTACAGGAGCCCTGATCGGTTCCAGGGAGGTTGTGGGGCATGGGATGGAAAGAACCAGCTTTCACAGCATGTGGGAGAGGGAGGAAGAAGCATGGTTGCTTCTTCCATTGAGGACAAGCAAGAGGGCAGAGCATCCGGTTTGCAGCAGGAGTCAAGAGGAAAGCTTCCCCCTCAATCCCCTGGCATGACCTTGATACTCACAGCTGAAATGAGACCCTGGGACCACTGTCCATCATCCACTGCGTTGGCTGGGATGGCACCTACCTATGAAGAAGGAGGGAAGAAACAAGGGTCACCACTCTGCACACCTCTTATCACAGGCATGAGGGTTGCTAGCAGCCCCAGAAGAAGGGAGAACCCTTCTCTACATTTTCTTCTTCCCCTCTTATGGCCTTACTTTTCCTTGGGCCACTAATTCCCGCTGGGCTGCTGAGGCTGCCTTCACCAGGGCACTCGTGGCTGCAGCAATGGATTTGGCAGCTTCCAGGATCTGCTCCTCAAAGTTCAGGCTCTCATCTGCTTGCTGTGGGCAAAAGTAGAGTGTGAGTCCTAAGCAGGAGTGCTGGGAAAGATGGAGCAGAACAGGAGAATGGCTGCAAGAGGCTGAGGGCAAACATATAAAGCTGGATTAAGGGCTATGGGGTGCAGTGGGGCATGGGCTACCCAAGAGAAGTCCAGCTGGGGATGTGGGAAGTAGCAGGAGTACAGGAAAAGGGATCAGTTGTCAGATGGGCCTTGAAATGTGGCTAAAGCACAGGCAGGAGAGCTCCAACCCACCCCAAGCTGAGCACGAAGGTCAGATAAGGCTCAGCACTGCTACCTTGGGCTTGGCTCTTGGTTTCAGCTGCTCCAGCTTCTTGGCTGCAGCCTCAATGGCAGCTGCTGCCCCCAGCAGCTCATTCTCAGCGATGACAGTGGGGTCTTCTGGGTCAACCCACTCTGTCCCTAGGAACACCGGGAAGCCAGGCAGGTTACACCTCCATGCAGTCTCATTTCTGAGTTTCTCTGCCTCCTCCAGCAGCTGCTGAACCCTCCACCCTAATCCCAGCCCTTGGTCATGCCCCTCTGAGCAGGATCTTTCCTTACCTTTCATGGCCTCAGCTGCCTGGATGAGCTCAGTGACAGAGCTGGCCACACGCTTGGAGTAGCCTGCCAGCTGCTGCTTCAGCTCGTGGGTTGGCTTCTGCAGGATCTGGGGGGAAGGAGCAGATGTAAGCACCTGGAAAAGGGGAACTTCATAGGTCTGTTTGGGGTGCGCTCCCCAGGGAAGTATGGTGGGATCCCTCAGCCCCCTCCCACATGTGTACTGTCTGAGGCACTGTCTGAGATGCTTTCTCAAGTGAGTTTGGCTTTGTGCACCAGGACAGATTGAGCTTCCCCAGGTCTTTGTGCACCAGGATAGAATGAGCTTCCCCAGGGCCCTCCTGCATCCACAGCTTCTGAGACATCTTACAGACACAAGACCCTCAGCACAAGCCTTTCTGAACTCAGCAGCCGTCCACACCAAGATCTCTCCCCTGCAAATCATTTCAAGCTACAGAAGCATATCCCCTTCACTGTCCCCATTTTGGAGGCTTGTTTGCAAACACAAGCTGGGCAAAGGGGGATACACTGGAGTGGCATCCCAGCAAAGGAGGGCTTGCCCCATCAGGATGAGGTGGCAGGCAGTGCCCTAAGGGTCCTCCCCTGGGCTGAAGGGACACATGCACACACCACAGCACACATGTGCACGCACACAGGGTCTGTATGCAAAAGCAGAGCTCACTGCTGGCCCAACTTGCACCAGACAGGCAGCAGCTGCCCATCAGATAGAGCAGGGGTGAGTACATAAACACAAACACAAGGACACCAGGGTCCCTGTGGACACACGCAAGTCCCACCCCAGCACTGGGCTGGGCACACAAAACACACCATGAGCACGGCTCATGCTGAGGTTAGAGACCAGCAGGCACCCCAGTGTTGCCTTACTCACCGGCTGGCAGAGAGGAAGAAGAAGAGAGAAAAGAAAGCAGTGAACACCTCAGCCAGGAGGAGGGGAGATAGGGGAGGGTAGAGGAAGGTGAGTGCTTTTCCTGAGGAGTGAAGGGCAGCCAAGACGAGAAGCAGGAACAAAGGATCAGAGATCCTGGGTGGGGAGCTGTGCTGCCATCATTAGCTCTTACTTCAGCCTTGCAGGGCCAGGCAAGACAGGGCACCTGGATGAGGCTCCCACAGCCAGGAGCCACCTACACTCAGAGTAGCCATGGATCCACTCTCCTCCTCTTACCCTTTACACCTTATTTCTCCCCACCCTGAATTGCTTCACTGCAGTTTTCAGCCACAGAATCTCTCTGCTTTTGGAGGGAGAGACCTATTGTTACCACATACTAAGTCCCCATGGAGGTTCAAATTCCTACCCTTCCCCAGTGAAATATGCAGGCTTTCCCACTCTGCCGGAAGCCATGTTTTCCAGCCTGAGACAAATAACCTTTATTCTTGAACCCTAACCATACTTGTTCATGCTCTGCAGAAGGCACTGGTTCCCTTGGGGACAAAGGGTACAGCAATGACCTTGCTGCTGCTGGGGAATGAGGCAGCACCTCATCTGCCATCTCCCCTCCCATTCCCCTAGATCCTTCCTGCTTGTGGTTTCCCAGGAACCTGCTGTTCTTCGATAAACAGGACCCTTGAGCTTCACTTCTGCCTTCGCAAACCAGAGTGCTGTGGAGACTGAGGTGAGTCATGGCTTTTTCCTAGCCTTGTGTTGGGCCATCCCAGCAGAGTCACCAGAGCAGTGTGAGGCTCAGAGTACTCAAGCTGATGGCTGGTTTGCCCTCATGAGCACATCCAGTCTAAATGCCTTATTATTAAGCTTGCTGTCGGCTCTGACAACACATTTAAAACTGCTAAATGATCTCTGTCTGCAGCTGAAGGCACCCCAGAGGCTACGAGCTTACTAAGAGGCACCTCCAGTGAACATTTTTAAGGATGTGCCAATGTATGATAGTCAAAACATTGCATGGCAGCAGGATGGTAACACCCAAAATACAGAGGAATGGCGTGTTCCGGCAAGTAGGCTGACCTCAGGCACTGCCACACTAAGTCATTAGCCTAATCATCTGTTAACAACAGGTCAGCCAGAGAATTTCTACTCAGCACTCCAGCCTTGGCTGCCATGATTCATGTGTGCCTGAAGCATCTTCCAAGCAGACATTTGATCTAGATGCAGAGGATGGAAAACTCACCGATCCCTTTGGAAGTGTACCCCAGTGGTTACCTCCCTCAAATAAAACCACCTTTGACTTATCCTCTACTGAGCTTTGATTCCTAGCCGTCGATTCCTGCCCACCTCCCCCTGTTGCTGCCAGTGCTGGTTACCCTCTGCCTAAGGGGGCTTTCCCTGCAGGAAACCAGTTTGGGCTCCACCACTTTGTAGCTAGTGAACTCAGACAGCAGACTCTCACTAAACAGCTTAGTGCAACCTTGACACAGAGCTGAATCACTGTCAGTCTGTCCTGTTTGAGAGATACCACAGCACCATGGATTGAGTGTGCACATCCCCACAGTGCCCCTGATTCCACTTCTGTTGTCTTGCCAAGAATGCAAACTGTTGGAAGGACTTCACTGGATCTTTCCTACCATGCTAGAGGTTTAATTTACTTCTTGTAAACTAATGTTGCAGCTGAAGTCCTTGAGAGGACTCAGTCAGAGGGAGACTGGATCAAAAGGCTGTAGTGGGCGCTTGCAGTCATTATCTTTGCTGTGGCAGGCACTGTCCATCTCCCACACATAGTGCTGTGGCCATGACACTTTGTTTTCCCACTGCCTCAGGTCTATTATTCCTATCACATTTACTGGAAGCTGTATTTTTACAAGATTATGCTACCATGTTATTGATTTCCAGCCTCCATCTGTTTGCAGTCAGTTAATCTCCATCTGTTTTTAGCAAAATACCTTTCTTAGAGCCTGTTGAGCTCTCTGACATCTGCTTCCATGGCAGGGGCATAGACACAACGCTGTGCCAGCACAAGCAGCAATGTGGGCTGTGCAAAGGGCTCAGTGGGAAGAGGTGAAGAGCCCAGAGGACCTTGGGAATCTGGGGAACACCCAGGCAATCCATGGTCAGCCTCTGCCCACCCTGGGAACTGGAGTGGGGACACTCACCACCAGCACATGCTCCAGCAGCTCCAGATAGCCATCAGCACACTCCTTGCCGAAGCGCAGCGCCCGTTGCCGCACGTCCCCGCTCACCTCCGGGTGGTAAGCTGCTTCCTGCAATCCAGACACAGGGAAACCCCTATTCACATCTAGCACCATCCCACTCCACCCACAAATCCGTGCTAGAGATCCACACCCACTGTCCGCCCCACCTTGCAGGAGCGCAGCATGTCTGCGATGGCCCGGCGGCTCAGATTGGCCGTGGCGATGACATCCTCCTGCCGGCACGAGTTGCCAGCGGCTACCGCTTTGGCTGTGGCCATCGTGATGCCTTTCGTCATGCGGATGAAGTCCTCCGGGGTGGAGACCTTGGCAGGAGGCACCGGGGAGGAGAAGACCTGTGAGGCAAGAGGCAGCGGTGAGGCGTGGAGTGGCAGGCGAGCAGCGCAGCAGCCACAGCACTGCGGCCGTACTCACCGCCAGCTCCTGGCGAATGTGCTCGATCGTGGCCTCCAGTGCCCGTGTCCCCTTCGTGGCCTCATCCTCGACAGCCTTCACTGTCTTCAGCAAGGAAGTAACATTTGTCACCATCACCTGTGGAATGAGAAAGAGAGCCAGGTGAATCCCACACAAGCTCTGGCCTGTTGCCAGCACCTCTCCTTCCCCTGTGGATTGATCCAAAACTGCCCCATCCCCATACTCCATTCAAACTGCCTCAACTGCTCCTCTGCAAGCTGTGTTCCACCTTTTACGTGTCCCTTCCTAACCTTTTGTCCTGTCTGCGCCCCAGTTGTGTTCCTGTGCTCACACAGGCAGAAAAAGACCCTTCTCTTTCTCCATCCCCACTGCTTCCTCCCCCTCCTCCCATCACAACCAGCACAGACCTTGGCAGAGTTCTTCAGCTGGTAGACAGCAGGGTCATCTCCAGCTTTGCCAGCAGCTGCTTTGGTGGCACCGATCAGATCTCCAAGTGCCTTGGCCACATCCTTCACAGCATTGATAAGGACCACCTGGGGAAAGCAAGATCAGGGGAATGTCTGAACTAAAGTCTCACTTAGGCTGGGGGTGGTGTGGCCCAGCAGTGAGAGATTTGGGCACCACAGGGCACACAGGGAGTCCAGCTCAGCCACCACCATCCACAGCCCAGCTCTCTCTCTCCCCAACTCCTGGGATCCAGCCTGAGCACCACATGACATCTGCATCCCTCAAACCCTCCAAACAAGCAATCAGCAGCCTCCACTCAGCCCACACACCCAATCACACCTGGGTTTCTGGGTCTTCAGATCCCAGGCTGGCAGCACCCAGCTTCACCACCTCTGCCAGGCGGGTGATGGTGGACACAGAGGACTGGGCAGCCTGGGCTAGCTTCTCCTGGCTGGCTGTAGCGTTCTGCACCAACACCTTGGTGTCCTCCACCAGTGCCTTGGCTGTCTTCAAGATGCCCTCCCTGGAGACAAAATATGTGTCAGAGAGGACACAGCTCTCTACTGCACACATGGTCCTTGGGATACAGAGACACTGTGGATCCTGGCTTTCTCATGCGCAAGCTGGAGTTTTGGGAAATTGAGCCAGCACAACCGGAGCTTGAAGCTCTCCTTGGGGCTGGTCCACAGCTCAGAAGGACCACAGGACAGAGCTTGACACCCCTGTCTCTGGCTGAGCAGAGGCTGGACAGGGTGTCTGGGTACCTGTGGTCAGCAAAGGTCTCAGAGTTCTCCCGGTTGAGGGTTCCTGCTGTAGCAAACATGATGGTGGTGTCAAGGTCAGCAATGATGCCGGAGACAGCACTAGCTGCTGTGATGCAGGCTTGTGTCCCACGGTTCCCAGCCTGAAGAGCTGCCAGCACATGAGACACCTGTGGGGTATGAGTAAAGTGAATAGGGGAGCAAAGCAGGTTCAGGGAACTCTCACTGCACACACCTCCAACACCCCCAAGGGTGGAGCTGCTTCCTACCAAGGAGAGGAACTAGGAATATTTTGCACAACCCTTCTTAGCTTCCAGTTATTTATTTTTGCCTTGCACCTATCATGTTTGGTGGCCTAAGAGATGCTGGACTCAGTTTTCAAATTAGTAAGATTTGCAGATGCCAGGCACAACTTACAAGTGTTTACTGTTTTGTGCTTTTGCTTACAAGCACTGCTGCTCTACCCATATCAACTAGACTTTTTAAGCCATATTTTTTCATCTGTTCTTCAGAAGTGTGCTCTTTAGATTGACTTGATGGACAGGATGCCAGCAAAAGGTGGAGAATGATCACTGAGTGTGAGCTGCAAGCACTGCTGCAGATGCTTTGCCCAACTCTGCAAGAACAGATCTGGAGAGCCCTGGCCTGTCACCAGTGTGTAGGTCAGTTTTCCCAAGCAGGCTGCAGCACCTGGGCATCACACTCACCCACCAGATGCTGTTGTAGTGTCTGCAGAGGGGGATCCATCTTCCAGCCCATCAGCTGGGCAGGGGGAGTGTGGCCAAGAGAGCCAACAGATTCCAACAGGACCAGGAAACCACCCTTGGGAGTGGTGGCTTCAAGGGTACATGGCTGAATCCAGTATCCCTCCCACCTCACCATCAACCTCTTGACCACCTACTTTCTCAGAAACCTTGCGTGCAGTCTCTATCAGCTCCTTCTTGGTGTAGGCATCGCTGGGGCTGCACTGCAGGGCTCCAGCCTTGGTGACCAGGGCAGCACAGCCATGTCCCAGCTCCTGCACCCGGCGCTTGATGTGGGAGCCAATCTGCAGAGGAATGTGCGTGTGACAGAGTCAGCAGGGAACTAAGCCCTGCATCTGTGATACCCGCTGGGAAACACCTGCCACCCAGTTCCTCTTTCCCAATCCTCCCAATCAGGAGAAGGAAAAAGGAAACACAGCTTTGCTCCTTGTTTCTATGTCATGTTTCAGGGGAGGTGTGAAAGTTGCCTGCCCCCAGCTCCAATGGGAGGTTCAGGTGTCCCTGTCCTCTGTTCTCATGTCCCAACAGCCCCTGCTCTGCCCCACAGCACACTCAGCACTTCCCCCAGGATCGCACCTCCTCATTCTCAGCAGTGAGGGCAGCTGGCTTGGCCTCTTGTGCCAGCTGCCCATAGTCATGGGTGAGTTGGTTGGCCAGTATGCCCAGTTCATCTGGGTTGGTGGTGGATTTGGTGACCTGTTGAGGGAAGAAGAGCAGGAGTTGGACAGGGCAAGGAGGGCAGCAGCCTGACTCAGTGGAAGGCAGTGCATTCTACAGTGACAGTCATGTTTGCACCCACCATTTCCTGCACAGTCACTGCAATAGCCTTGGCTGTCTTCACCATTGTGGTCTGGTAATCCACAAAGGTACCTTCTGGCTCACCCATGGGCCCCTCGTCCAGCTGCAAGAGACCATCAGGAGATTCTGGCTCCAGCTCTGACCCACAAGGTCTTTAGCTTATAGGGTTTGACCCTGACTCTTCCTCTCTCCCACATCCAGCCCTGTCCAGGTCCTCTCCTTGCTTTCCTCACCTGGTTGATGGCTTGGGTGATGGAGTCCACCATGCCCCCCACGACACCTGCAGCACTGGCTGCCTCATTCAGGGTGGTTGTCAGATCCTCCACTGCTTCCTTCATCATTTGCACAGCCTCTTCCAGAGCCTCCTGAGTGTGTCCAGCTTGCTGCAAAAAGAAGCCAGAGTGAGGGAAGACAGGTGGTGGCTCCCCTCCCAGCATGAATGCTGCACACTGACCCTGGGTTTTCTATGTCTGGCACATGTGTGTGCACCATGCAGCACCGACATGCAAAGGAGGACATGCCACTGACATGTGCCCCTCTTGCTCACCTTGGGGTTGCCACCAGCCTCCTTGGCTGTGTACAGCATCTGCAAGGCAGATTCAGCCAGTGTTTTGGTCTGGTCCAGGAGGTTCATCTGCTGCTGGTGGTTGGGTGTTTTGGAGGCAGCACCGACAGCTGCCGTAATGAGTGGCTCGAAATACTGAGCCATCTGGGACACCTAGGGAAGGACAGTGTCAGCACCAGCAGCTTCCAGCCCCAGCTGCATTGTACCTCTCTTCCCCAGGTACCAAGTGCCACACCCCCATTATTACCCTGTGCCCTCATTACCTTGTGCCCCAGCTGCGAGGCCTCGGCCCGTGCCGCAGCAGCCACGGGCTCGATCAGGTTGCTGATCTCCTGGACAGCTGTGATCATCTGATTGTGCAATGCCTTTAAAAAGAGAGGGTGTTGCATGAGGCTGCAGCAGGGCTAGGGTCCCTTCATCTTGCTGAGAGCCCAGGGAAGGATGCCCAGTCCCTTAGGCTTGCCCACAGCATGTCCCTGACCCACCTCCTGAGAGATATCTTGTCGAGGGGCCAGCTGCTGGCTGATGGCAGCAAGAGATGCCTGGTCCACCTCCCGTAGGCATCTGTTCAGGACCTCAATGGCCTCATCACACTCCCGCTGTCCTGGAGCTTTGTCCCTGAGTGACAGATGAATCAGCCAAGCACTGGCAGCTGCTACACCCCGCCTTCAACCCCCAGCCTTGGCTGGTGCCCGTGAGGGGCAAGACCCCTCTCCCAGGCTTTGGGGCAATCCAGTGTGATAGAGCCTGGGTACATCAGTGTGTGTTCCCATCAACCCTTGTGAGAATTGAAGGAGCAGCTTCCAGAGAGGATAAAAGGGAGAGTGTCTTCCATCCCACCCCTTGCCTGCTTGCACCAGCTGTGTCCAAGGAGATGATGAGCCAAAGCATCCCCAGGAATGCTTGCTCAGGGCAGGACTATGTGCCAGCAGGGTCAGAGCCACAGCCACAGAAGGACTCTGCTCACCTCATGTTGGTGATCAGCTTCTTGATGGAGTCTGAGACCGTGCGCGAGTGGCCAGCGAGCACTGACCACTGCGGTGGGTCCTTGGGATTGACAGCCAGAGAGCGGGCAGTCTGGATGAGGCCAGCAGAGCTCTCCAGCATGGTCTTGGCTGAAATGACAATGGGCTCCATAGCTCTGCGCCCCTGCACAGGAAGATAACAGACTGGTGAGGTAAGGGAGTGTGCATGGGAAGTTGCTCCCTCTCCCATGACCCTTACCCTGGAGCAACACCTTGAAGCCCAAGGCTTGCTGCCACCGTCCCATCACACCCCCTCAGTGCAGGCCCCCCCGGGCTCAGGGAAGGCACAGCTTCTCTCCACCCCAGAGCAGAGCCTGTCACAGCCAGGCTCCATCCTCCCTGTCCCAGCAGCATCCCACCTCTGGGCTGATCTGAGCAGGAACGGTGGCAAACTCTGGGTTGGAAGCGAAGGCTGTCAGGTTATCCACAGCCTCTATGAGAGGGGCAGTGGCAGCACGGCACCGCTCCCGGTTCTCTTCATTGAACTCACCATCCAGGGCCTGATGTGGAGAGACCAGAGCAGTTACCCAACCCCCAACACACCCAAATCCCATCACCACCACACTGCCTCAGAAGGGACTCCGCACCTTGATGGTCTTGACCAGGTTGGCAGTGCTGTTGGCCACCTCCTTGGCCGACTGGACGAACTGGCGCTTGGCCACAGGATTGGCGGTGCGAGAGGATGCCAGACGGCATGTGTTGCACAGGGCAGAGGTGTGTTTTGCTACGATGGTGGCTGCTGACAGCACCTGCAGGGGGAAAGCAGAGTAAGGCAGGATTCACCTGCTATCCCTACAGCTCTTCCTTCCCACCCACCTTATGTAGGGCACCAGTGACCACAGGCATCCCTTTTGGGACCCAAGAAGGATCACAAAGATCCTACAATGCCCACAGAGCCCCCTGTTTGGACTGTCACCATTGCACCAGAGCTGCCAGCTGGTTCCCAGTGCAGCTGATGGGGCCTAATGAGACACTAGCTATCATCTTGGCCAACTCTTGGGATGCAGCACTTCCAACTAGCTTCATACTCCTTTTGATGCAATCAAATGCCTGTAATGGAACCCCACTCCACACTCACCTGGGACTGAGTACAGGCAGGGTCAACCAAGTTCTGGCAGGCCATCTGGATGGCTTGGTTAGCTCTAGCAAACTGAGTGGGATCCACCAAACCCTGCTGTCCAGCCTGGCTGTTGGGGTCTGAGACTCCCACAAGATAGGCAGCCTAGGAACATGGGAGACATGGTGAGAGAGAGCCTGCACACTGCTGTGGTAGTAGCTCTCTGGCCACAGAGAGACACAGGTAGTTTCCCAGCCATCGTTCTGGGAAAAGGCTGTGCGAAGATCAGAAAAAAGAATGAGAAACAATTCTTAACTTACTACACCTGTTGTTGTGAACATGTAAAATGTGTTATGGAGATTTGTTTACCAAAGGGTAGTTTCTTAACTAGCCAATGGTGTTTTAAGTAAAGGACCAATGAGGTCCACCTGTAGCAAACTAGGATATAAAAGATCAATGAGTTTCTTAATAAAGATATATTGATCACCCTTCTGTAATACATGGAGTCTTTGTAACTTATTACCTAGCAGGGACCCCTTACAATAATACATTGCAGGGAGGCTCACAGAGGGCATGGGCTGCTGAGAAGTCTGGCAGCATTTCCCACTGGTTTGGAAGGGCAGGGATGGGGTGCTTACAACAGCTATGCCCCTGGGGTAAAGCTCAGGCCTGGGACTAAATGTGTCTCACCTGGGCAGCTGCCTCTGTCAGCCCACAGAGAGCTTTGGAGGCGGCACTGATGGAGTTGCCAAACTCGGGCAGTTTGCTGTTCTTGGCATTCTGGGAGATGCCAGCCATAGACTCTCCCAGCACCTGCAGGACACACCACACACTGAATATGGAGACCACTTCTGACTCCCGCAGTGTTCCCAGGATCAGAGTTCACTGTGCTTCATTGGTAGGGGAAGAACCACCTTTCCCTTTATTCCCATATCCTTCCCAAGACCTTCCCCGTTCTTCCCCAAACCTCCATTCAGGACTTACCTTGGAGTTCTCCATGACACTGTCAAGGCAGTTGAAGTAGGACATGTCATTGACAGTCTGGGTGGGGTTCTCCAACAATTCCTTCACCGTCTGCAGGGACATACGGAAAGTTCTGCATCCTCCACTTGTACCTCCTCTTCATTCCCTCCTGTTCCTTGCAGTGGGGTGCAGCTCCCCTCATACCCAACATCTCAACCCCTCCAGTGCCTTGTCAACATGTGGCTTCTTACCTCCAGCTCTCGCAGGGCATTGTCACATTCCTTCTGGCCTGGGGCCTGCTGGGTGCACATGGTGATCAGCTGGTTAATGCTATCAGTCACAGCCCTGCCAGGGACATAGAAGATCCACAGATCAATGCATGCCCCACCACCCAGCCCCACTACTATCTATGGCCAGCAGCTCTAAGGGAGCAGTTCCTCTTACCGTGCTGCTGCTGCCAGCTGATTCTTGAGGTTGGGGGCAGCAGGGTCGGCAGAGAGAGCCTTTGCAGCCAGCAGCAGCTTGCTGGAGGACATGGAAATGCTCTTCAAGTTCGACACCACCTGTGCTTGGTCCTCCTTATTCTGCAGGGAGGCAAGATGAGTTTTCTGCAGTATCTTTTAAAGTCCACACCCATCCTGGGTCTTCTCTGGGGATTCTCAAGCTGAGCTAGTTCCCTTCATCCAACTTGTCCGCCAACAGCAAGGAAACACGAATTCTTGCTGAACTAGCCCAAGCCACCTTCTCCCTGTTGTAGTGCTTTTGTACAGCTCCAGTTCCCATCTCCCTGGCTGCATTGGCCACAGCCACCCTAAGCACCACTGCCTGGCCACCCTGCCTTTGGTCAGCTACCTTCTCAGATATCCCAAATTTCTCCCTTCGTTCAGGATGCCCCAACAGGCATTTCCTCTCACCGGGGACTGGCTGGCCATCTCCACTCCTGCCTGCAGGAATTCATTGAAGTCATGTCCAAATTTGCCAGAGGACTTGGCCAGGTCTTGAGGGGTGCCACGTGATGCCTGAACCAGCTCATTGGCAGACTGATTGAGCCCTGCTGCTGCCTGGTTCAGCTGGCTCTGCGCCTCCTGGAAGCTCTTGGTGCTGGGAGGGAACTGGAAGGAAGGAGAGAGGTTAGGAGAGGCAGAGAGATGAGTGGAGATGGCGGATGAAGGTCTGGCACATGCTTGCAGATATGCAAGAGGAACCCGATACAGATGGACCAGCCCGCATTGCCAGATTTTCCCCTTCCCTTCCTGCCCCAGCTAAGCTCACCGAATCTGACAGCAGCCTCTTGCTGGCCTCTCCCACCATGCGGATGGCAGCATCCACGTCCCGCTGCCCTGGAAGGCAGTTCACGCAGCGGTTCAGGGCCTGTGACACTGCCTTGGCCACCTACAGGGAAGCAAAGAGAGGTCACCACCTCCCAGCCAGCCCCACACCCTTCCCACAGCCATGGAACAGGGCACACTGGGGTCCCCCTGTCCCCACCTGGGCCAGGCGCTGCTGGCTCTCTGGGTCACCAGGCTTGGCCACGGCTTTCCGGGCCTCCTCAATGAGGTTGTTGGCTTTGTCCATGACATCACTGGCGCACTCCAGCATGGCACTCTGTGCCTGCGGGTCGGAGGTATTGGCTGCCACACCACGGGCAGCCTGGCTGAGTGAGCGCAGGGCCTGGGCCACTTCCCGTGCAGCAATTCCTGAGGGGATGGAGAGGTCAATGCCTGTCAGCTCAGTGCCCCTTCCCCCAGCCCTGTTGTGGAGGCCAGTACCTGTGTAGTTCTCATTGCCCTGGGCCACCTCTCCCAAGAGGTGAGCAATGGCAGAGCTGACAGCTTTGGTGCTGTTCCCCAGGTCCTGGGCACACTTCTCCATCTGCAGGGGTGCCAAGTTGGGACATGCTGGTGAGCTGCACCTTTTGGCAACTCCACTGCCCCAGAGTCCACCCTGAGCCACCCTTCCCTGCACTCTCACCGTCTCTCCTGGAAGAGGCTTGAGCTTGCCATCACGGGCAGCTGCCTTGGCTTCCTGCAAGTCCCTCTCCAGGCTCTGCACCAGACCCAGTGCAGAGTCTATCTCCAGGGGTCCACATGCCTCCTGAGCCTGTGACAGAGCAGAAGGGAAGGTGAGCAGGTGACCATGGAGCTCATCTGGCTGTGGCAGAGACCAGAACCTGCCACCAGCTGTCCCCACCGTTCCCCACTGCTCTGCACAGCTGGTGTCTCACTGCAGGATGTGACTCAGCCTCTCACCTTCTGGGCTGCTGTGCGGAGCTCAGCCAGAGCTGCAGCCAAATTCTTGGCACACTGGCTGAGCTGCATAGCAGAGGCTTGGTCCGTTATGGTGGGGACAGTGGCCTTGGCTGCAGCTACCATCTTCCCACCAGGCTGTTGGGCCAGAAAAAAAAGCAGTGAGAGTGAGACAAAAATGCAGCATCCCAGCTGCCTGTGTGCAGACGATCTCCCGGTGTCCTAAAAGGGACAGGCACAGGCAGGAAAGCTGTAATGCCAGAGCTCCCATGTAATGGCATGGGAGACTGGGCAGCATGGGTACCTGCAGGAAGTTCTGGCTGGCGGCGATGAGAGCCAGCTGGGAGCTGGGGCTGTCTGGCTGGGACTGGCTTCCTCGCACTCCTTGCACCAGCATCGGGATCTGCTCTGCCACCACCTGCCAGAGAATAGGATCACTGAACAGGATAAGTCAGAAGGACATGGATTCAACCCAGGACCAGTGATCAAAAGACCAGCTCCTACAGGACCTAAGTGAGTGCCTTAGGATCCAGTCTGACCACTGTGGCAGAGCAGAAGGCATCAGCATGGCTGATGGGAGGTGAGACAGGGAGATAGAGTACAGGGGATGCCAGGATCAGGCCCAGGCCCTTACCTTACAGCTCTGCACCAGCTGCTGCTGAGCAGCAGGGTTCTTGTTGGAGGAGGAGGCGTGCTGCGCGGCGGCGATGGTCTGCGTGGCCGACGCGGCAGCCTGCTTGGCTGCATGCTGGCACAGGGAGGCACAGGTTAACACTGACAGTTTGTATTGAGCCCCACTGCCATGACCAGAGCCCAGATCCCCCAAACAACTTCTCTTGTGCACTTCTCTCCTGTGGCACCCGAGCATGTCCAGCACCCCAAAACAACACAGTGCACACAAGGGAAGGGAGATCTCTCTGTGAGGCAGCATGGACACTGTACTTGAAAAGGGCATTACCCCTCTGGAAAGAGGAGTTGTATGGGGGCTCCTGGACAGGCCTTGCTCACTGACTGTGCTTGCTTGCCCTTTGCAGATCCTTGCCCAGCATCTCACCTCCAGCTTGTGCACAAGCTTCTTCTTGATGGCATTCTGGGCTGCAGCATTGGTTGCCATACGGAGCCCTTCTGCTGCCTCACGCAGCCGCTGCTGCTGCTCCTCACTGTCCGGGTGGGCTGCAGCTCCCTGGAGAAAACAGAAAACCCAACACATCTCTCAGGGACCATGGACCCTTTTCCTCCTGAAGCAGGATGTCTGCTCTGGCCTCTACAAGACAGCCCTGTTTATGGTACTTGGGAGATGTTCACAGCCTCTCTGGAAAAGTCCAGCAGCAGGGGCAATAGCACCTCCTCTGCTACCACCCACAGCTTCCTGAAGCTCCTTCCCAGGAGAAGCCCATGCCACAGGTCCCTGGCTCAATGCAAGACCTTGCTCTGGGAACTGCTGCTCAACCAGGAGCTGCTCATCCCCTGCCCAGCACTGAGCAATAGCACTGGACAGGACTAGGGCCAAAGCCAGCATCCACCCTTCCCCACACACTGACCTTTGCAGCCTCCACCATCTTGGCAGTGGCATCAGCTAGGATCTTGGCTGCACTCAGAAGCTTGCGTGAATTCTCCAGGTCTGTCTCTCCCTCAGCGTCAGCTTTGATGGCATTGACAAGGTCAGAGGTGGCCTGGGCCAGAATACGAGCCTGACGCACCATTTCCCCTGGAACAGTATGGAAGTGTGACCTGTTAGCAAGTCCCAAGGGCTCTCTGATACCTCCCTATCCATTGTGCTCTACTCTGGGTGTCTCACTCTCACCTGCATCGCCCATGGAGCTGAATATATTCTCAGTGACATTGAGGATGGTGTCAGTGGCCTGGTCGTAGCGCCCAATGGGCTGCCCACCCAAGGCATGCTGCTTGATATGTTGCAGCAGGTCGTTGAGGGCCTGGGTGACAGCTGTGGCTGCCACCCCCACCTGCTTCAGGAGCTGGTCATCACTGGTGGCTGCCTTAGAGGCCTCCACACAGCCCTCAGCAGATTTGGCCACCAACTTGCCAGCCTCGATCAGCTGCTCCTGGCAAACTGGGGAGCTGATTGTAGGAGCCACAACCTGGAAGGGAGAACAAAGGCTGGGCAGCAAGCATGGTATGCTCCATGGAGGAGCTACCCCGAACTTCTGCTCCTCCAAAGAGGATTGTCATTGCTGGGGCACAGTGTCAGGACCTCCAACAAGAGGCAGCCTGCACTTCCTGTGCCAGATTCCCAATGTCCTGCCTTAGCACACGTGGTCCTGGTACACATAGGACGGCTGCAAAGCTGCCCCCCAGCCAGGTGAATCTGAAAGCCCTGCTGAGGCAAGGGTTAACCTTGCTGCTTACCTTGGTGCAGGCCACCAGCTGGGAGGTGGAGAGGGCACACTGGGTGGCTGCTGCAATCACCTGTGTCTGCAGTGCAGCATCCTCCGTTTTCTGAGCCACATTCTTGGCTTTGAGCACCAGCGCAGCAGCAGCGTTGGCTACTGCCTTTGCCAGCTGCATAAGCATGTCCTGGGAGGGGACAGAAAGGGTCAGAAAGGCAGCCATGGCAGTGGGAGTGGCTGCAGCCATCTGCAGGGTTCTCATGAAATATTCAGATGAGATATGTGAGCCCTTGGGGCCCTTTCATCCACTCTGTCCCAGCACCTGCAGCACTGAATACCTGGAAAGGCTGGCAACACTTTGACCCCATCTCCACTGTGTTCTACACCTGGCAGTGAAGCTGTAGCCTGGCCCTGAGCTGCAGCCTGTACTGCCACCAACACCTCCCACAGGAGCTGGGGCAATGCTCAGCATCACTGCAATACCCACTCCCCAGGCAACCACCTGTCCCCAGTTGTACCACAGCAAGAACCTGCTGCAAGGCACTGCTGGTACATCCTGGATTTGATTGGGTTTGCAAATATTTGAACACAGTGGAAAAATGACAAACCCTTCCAGCCAAACAGCAGGCACAAGCCAACCATGGCACACCCACACCATGGACAGCTGCCAGCAAGAGGCAAGTGGGAGATGCTACCATGCTGGTCACCTGTACCTTAGGTATGCCAGCTATTTTTATTTTGAATTCTAACTTGTTGGCTGACAAGCTAGAATACATCTCTGCTTTTATTTCTGAAGTTAAAAGAGAGGTGTGACAAGGCAACCAGCTTCCTCTCTCCTCAGTGGCAGGTACACAACAGGTACCAGGAGGCAACAGGCAGGGACCAGCACACAGTGAACTGCTTTCCTGTAGGGCACCATGCCAGCACACTGCAGCGTTCAGAATTAGCCCCTGTGGCACACTGCTGGTGAAAACTGGTAGCACCATCCCTAAATAGCAAAAATCCTGGTAGGCAGGGCAGGGCTCTATGCCTACTGTAGCTGCCAACCTCCTTCTGTGTGTGTGATCACAGCAAGAAGCCCTGCACACCACAACAAATAAGCCTCCGGCCACCAAACCAGACGAGTTACAGCATCCCTTCGCCTCCTGCAAGCCAAGACTACTCCAACTGCAATCCATCACCTTTTGTGACAGGAGGAAAGACTGGAGAGTGCATGCATCCAATTCAAGAGTCCCCAGAACACTGCATCTGAGCCCATCAGAGGAAGTTCGTACACCCGGGTCTGACAGCTGTGAGGCAGAACATCCTGCTGCTTGACTGCAAATTGCCTTCCAGGTCCTAAATCTGATCTTTGGGGATATTCTATTCTGGAACTGCTGCATGGCCAAACATGGCTTTCTAGCTCCTAGCTTTTCTGCTCCCCTTAGAGAGTCTCCTCAAGGCCTCTCTACTCAGTTGAGTCTGTGCAGCTGCCATGAACAGAAATCCCTACTTTCTGGAGTATTTTGGTCTACAATATGTCTGGATTGTCCTCCCCAGCACAGTGCTTCCCATGATTGCTCCTTTGTGCTGGCAGGAGCAATCATGGGAAAGCAAGCCAGTTGGTAGTCAGCTCATCTAAAAAAACTGCCACACAAGGCTCCACCCATACTGGGTCTCTGATGGGGGCAGGCAGGCGGCTCCCACAGGCAGGGCTGAGGTGGCTGCAAGGGGTGATCTCCAGAGCAGCACTTGTTCCAGCAGCAACCCGAGTGCATGAACTTCAGAGATCCAACCACCAGAAAAGCAGAATTTTCCAAGAACCCTTCTCCAAAGATTTCAGATTATAGTTCCCAGAGGAGCCCCCTTCACATTGGAGATGGCAGGGACCACCAAGCCAAACCAGGCCTGTTTTACCGTCTTTGGTTCAGAGGAAGGCAGGATCCAAGCACATCGGTTTTCTGGGATCTACATAGAATCCACAAGATAAGAGGTATTATATCACTCTAGAGACAGAGATGGGCAATGGTCTGTCCCCTCCGTCACAAAGAGAACACCTTCACCATTCACCACTGAGAACCGGTGAATGTTCAGCCCGGACTCCTCCTGTGAGGTCCTGTGCAAAGGCCCATAGTTTTACGGAATGGGTGTCCTTGGTTGCTTCTGGGTGCACTCACCTGGAACCGGGGGTCAGTGTCACTCTCCCCTATCTGCTGCAGCAGCTCCCCGCTGGTTTGCCCCACCAGGCCAGCAGCCTGCAGGAGATTCTGGCGAGGCTGCAAGGAACAAGGCAAAACCAACACAAGGCTCATGAGGAAGCCTTAAAACTTCACTCAGTGGTTTCCCTTGGCTTCCCTCTTCTTCGCGGTCCCACAGCCCCTCCAGCTCCTCACCTCAGCGCTGGCAGGCTGTGCTGTTTTCAGCAGGTCTGAGACGGCGCTCGCCAGGTTCTTGGCTGCCTGCAGAAGCTGCCGCCCGTTCCCTCCCTCATCCTCCATCAGCGCAGCCAGCAGCTTCACACCCTTCGACATCTCCGTCAGGTTGGAAGAGATGGTGGTGACGGCACAGCCCACAGCAGTGTAGTCTGTGTCTGCTGGATCCCCTGTACAGGGAAGAGAATGGGATGGGATGGGATAGGATGTGCTCCAAGTGATGCTACAAGAGCATTCCCACACCTGCCACTGATGTGGTTTTCCTTTCAGGGAGCAGGAGTCTTTCAGCCAGACAAGAGAGACCAAGCATTTTACTGAACTGGGGCATCTCTCTACTCCAACTCTCCATATACCTGCAGTGAGGTTGACGACTGAGGCCGTGCCAGCAGTTATGGCATCCACTTGGGAGTGGATCTCATGCTTCGACTCATCCATCTTGTTTTTTCGCCAAGCTTTTGATGCCTGAATGGGGAGAATACGATCAGAAGATGGTGGTAGAATTGGTGGGCAGATGCACACATGCTCACACAATGAAGTGCGAGGATATAAAGAGCGGGAAGACCTGTAACCACCCAAATTCTCTAGTCTACCCTGACCAAACAACATGACCAAGAGTCCCCTCCATGTCTGGCCATGGAGTGGGATACAACTCCATCTCTTTTGAGGCAGCAGGTCTTCCAGGAGCTGCTAACATTTCTGGGAAAGTGGCCAACCTCACCAAGTGCAGCTTCCAGCAAGGGCCATCCCCAGCACCCCACCTTCACCCAGCACTCACAGCATCCTGCCCAAGAGGTGGCAAGGTGTCAAAGTCATCCAGAGTGGCCTGGGCTGCATGCACAGCCTGCATGCTGGAGTTGATAGTGCCAGTCAGGGCTTGCTGGGCTGAGGTCTGCAACACAGAGACAGAATGAGTGAGATATGTCAAAAGTTTGGAAACCAGGATTACATATTTGACTCAAATGCTCCCGGCAATGTGCTGCTGATGGCACCACTCTAGGTAGGTCTCCACAAAGCAGGGTGCACTTCGCAAAAAGGGAGACTCCCCTCTGCAACTCCCACTGGAAAATGCCTCATGCCACTGTGGTTACAACTAAGTCTCACAGTTAAGCAGCTCTTGGGGAGTGGGGAGAAGATGCTGTGAGATCCCATGAGGTTTTTACAGCAACCGCCCACACCAGGCTGCACAGGGCAAAAGAAACTGGCCTCCTCATGGCCTTTTCCAACTGCTTCTTCAGTTGCACAGGAGATGGGGGCACCAAAACATGGCACTGGGTTCTGCTGCAAACCACAGACCTAGTGGGGCTGTCCAGTCATGAGAGGCTGCAGTCCCTAGCCAGATTAAAACACTGGGGCATAGCTCAAGTTTGCAGAGAAGATGCAGGAGGATGCTGGCTCAGCCAGGCCAGCAAGCACACAAAGCCAGTGGCACAAAGCCCCTGCTCTTCACAGCAAGACAATGCTTGGTCATGGATCCAAACAGACTGGTTTACATAAGCCTGACAGTCACCTCTCAGAGTTTGTGCCCTATGGTGAGCACAAAAAAAGCTTACCAGGGGAGGCATGTGCCCTCGGTGCATCTGGCCACTGGTGATTTGCAGCTGAGGCTGTGGCATTGTGCCCACCTGGAAGTTTTCTGGCCCTCCAGCCCCTGTCCGCATGATGGCTGGCAGGGCTACTGAGCCCAGCTCTGCCTTGCCTACACGGTTAAACTGCTGCTGCATGACTGTTGGCCTGAAATGGGGAGAAATACCAGGTAAAGGAATGCCTACAGCACTGGCACCAGGCTCTGTGGGCATGACAGCTCTTCCTCCTTGCTGTCCTGCAAGCTTTGCTGGAGCACATTCTCCATTCAACTCCTGTTTGGCAGCTGCCTTGCTCCTGGAAGACTTACTTCTTTGGAGACACAGTGTCTTCCAGCATAGTGGACTCCTCATCACCCTCCAGTCCAAAGTGGTCTTTGCTCTTTTTCTGCAAAGGGAAAGACAAAATGCTAACCCCAAGCCCTCCCCTCCTCCTCCTGCAGCCCAGACATCATACCAGGGTCACAGGCTCCCCCTGCCCTGCCTCCAGCTTTCCCAGCAGTACCATCTGCCAATGGCTGTTTGGAGGCAACTGGAAAGCACATTCTGTATGGCTCTCTGGAGAGGGACTACTGTACTGCCCTACTCAACAGAGCCTCACCTTTTTGAGGATGATATCGATGTAGCCAGCAATCAGCTGGGCAATCTGTTCCCCTTCCGTTGTCTGCACTGAGTAGTAACCATCCTGGTAATCTCCAAAATCCTGCAACAGCAGGGCACAGGGTAGCACCGGAGCAGGGCATTGGCAGCCATCCTGAGCCCCTCAGCTATGCACTAAGCATCCGAGCACCAGCCTTCAAAGCAAGCACTGGGAGAGGCACCAGAGGAGGGCAAGGCTGTGCCACCATGGAGCAACAGCCGAGAGAGGGGCTGGAGTGAGAGCAGCCCCCCTGAAGGGGTGCCAGCGGGAAGGAGGCGTGGGAGACCAGTGCTGGTCCCTACCAGGGTGAAGCTCTTGGGTGAGGCTGCCCAGCGCTTAATGTTGGTGAGACTCCACTCCTGAATCACTTCCTTGGTCTTCTCATCCACACGCATCACACACTCCTTGGTGATCCCCAGCAGCCGTGGCACCAGCTTGTTCTTCCCCTTCATCTTCTCCTGTAGGCCATAACAGAAGGTCTGTGGGCTACCCCCAGGACGGATCCGCTGAGGCAGAGATATCTGAGGTCTGCCATAGCTACCAGAACACCTATAAGGCCACACTTTCTAGTGGTGACGATTACCACATGCAGCTTGACAATGAGAAAAAGCATTAACCAAGAGGTAGGAAGGCAATGCTCAGGGAAATGCAACAGGAAAATGCAAAATAAACTGGACCAACATAGGTTGAGGGGAAGCAGCTGGAGATGAAACAGATGGATGCTGAAGATGTAGAATTTTGGTGAGTCTGAAGTGGGACATGGGGGCTGCTGCTCTACCTTGACCAAGAAGAAGGAGACCCCGTACGTCTTGAGGGAACGGGCAAGTTTCACATAGCAAACTTTGGCTTCGATCTCACTCATGTCCCCACAGCCCTTGTGTGCCTGCAACAGCAAAGACAGAACATTGCACCAGCTCCACAGTCCTGCCTTGACACCATTGCACAGCCCTTCCGGGCTCTCCCCACACCACCAGCATCCCCTGCACCAGCTCTGATCTCTGAGACCTCAGGAGCTGCCTTGTCTGCCCACCTACAGTTCCTGCTCCGATTTCTCACACACCAGACTGGTGTGTGCTGCCTCCTCAGACAGGAGTGCCTCAACTTTTAGTGAGGAGGAATAAAAAGTCCAGATCTCAACCTCCCCATTGCACATACCATGAAGATCTTGCGTTCTCCTTTCTGCTTGATGTACTCCTTGGGCAGGAAATCCTTGAGCCTGCCAAGAGACAGCCAAGTGAGTTGCTAGCAGCAGAGCCCAAAGCCAGTTTCTGTCCTCGACTATGAACAAGTCCAATCCAAAGCCACAGACAAGCCCCTGCCAGGGCAGAAGCTGAAGTTTTTGGAAGCAGTGAGAATGTGGGAGAGATTGCTACAGCTATGAAAGCTGTCCTTGGAATTGCCCTACTTAAGAGTGGGGTAAAGGTGCTGATAATGCAGCCCTTTGTGTGGCATCAAGGCAGGCCAGGGGTGGGGGTGGGCTAGGGCCACCCCCACAGCAGCTGACTGATCAACCCTCAGAGCAGTAACAAAACCATGTTAGTGTACGTAGGGAAAGGCTGCGTGTGCTTCAGAACGGCGTGTAAATACGTGCAAATTAATGACGCTTATAACCAGACTGTGTTTAGCGACTCAAATATGTGTGCTTGCAATGTAGCTACTATTAGAGGCTGTGATTTTGTGTATAAACCGCCTGTGTTTACTAGCCAGTTGCTAATCAGAAACTATACCTTGTATCGTAGTATAACCCCCACCCCCATCGGTATGGATTTATCACTTGTAAAAGAAATGTTAGAGCATGCAAGGGGTGGGCTAGGGCCACCCCCACAGCAGCTGACTGCATGTCCCTATAGGCCTGCCAGAGGGAGCAGGATGGGCAACTCCACCCCTCATAGCTGGTGTGAATCCCTACACTTGGGCACTGTGCTGTGGGAATGAGAGGGGTTGCACCAGAGGCACCCAAACCCCCAGAGCCCCACTAGGCACTGTGGCACTGGGTGCTACCAAGCTGCCTCAGACAAGACCAGGAGCTCCTCAGGACACTTACTCCAGAAAGCCCGGCTTGTGCTTCTGCTCGTTGTACGGCCCAAACTGGATCAGGCACTGGTGGCCAGCAAACTCACAGGCTTTGTCAAAGGAGACAGGGTGGGAACCATTCAGAATGTCGTCACGAGCCTGTTTGGAAACAGAAGACACCATGGTGGGCTGGGCAGCCATGCAGCCATGTCACTGCTCTCCTCCATATCAAGCATGAGATGTTTTACAGACTTAGAAGTGGCTCTGAAAAACAGGAGTATGTAGGACCAGGCTGTTCTCTACACATATCAAGCCTGGGAGAGGAACAGCAACAGGATTTCAGGATGGTTCCTAGCAGCCAGAACTGACATGGATTCCCTGGGGAGCTCTAGAGTACACAGAGGACAGGGCTGGCATCGTCAGTGTTGGCTCTTACCCAGGACATAACTGGGTATCCCAAAGTACCTCCCCATCATGGCTCCTGACAAAACCTTCAGCCATCAGCCTTGTCAGAGGCTGGCAGGAGGCAGTGGAACCAGGTGCTCTGGGAAGCTGTACCTGCACATAGAGCAGGTTGAGCTGCACAGGATCTCTCGAGTCCACGTTCTGATCAGAGTAGAAGAACTTGCGCCGTAGCAGTAGCGTTTCATTGTCATCGATACCTTGTTCACGCAGGGTCCGGCCGTGATCCAGCCAGTTCACTGCAGACAATGCCAGGGTGTGAGCAAGGACAGGGACCAAGACACAGCTGGTCCCAGCCCTGGGGCTGCTTAAGCCAAGTGGGGCTGCTTAAGCTGAGTGAGAAACGGATGTCTGCCTTATGCATCCCAGCTCTCACCTGTATGCCCTGGGCCCCCACGCAGGAGATATTCTATGAAGTGTGGACACATATTCCTTCATCCATATGTTTCTCTCCACACCCTCTTCCCCTCACAGGGGTCCTGCCCCCCTCCCCCGAGGCTGACCCCATTCCCAGCACATGCAGGCACCTACACTCATCATCTGTGTGCAATTTCTGCTTGAGCTTTTCCATCTTCTTCTCATCTCGCAGCAAAGTCTTGTCCTTCTTGAGAGTGCCAGTAACCTCTTCCTTCTTCTCTTCCATGATCTCCCGTACAAGTGAATACTCATCATAGTTGGTGATGCCTGCAGGACAGCAGAGAACCAAACTCAGAAGGACTGTTCTGTCAAATACAGAGCATAGATCAACACAGGGGTGCAGAGCAGTGTCCCCTCCCTAGTGTCACACACCCGTCAGATATCCCTGCTGCCAGGCCATCTGCCACAGAGCTGCTGCTTCTACCCCAGAAGCCTGTCAGATTCTGCCATTGTCTCCCCACCTCCCTTCTTCCCCCCGTCGCGGTCCGCTCCTCACCAATCCGGGCACATATTGTCATGAGCATGTCCGTGACAGTTTTGGAGTCGTCCACCATCACTGTTTTCACTGTCCCATCCAGCATGCGTATCTTCAGGGGCCGCTGCTTCTTCTTATACTCCATGGTATCCTGCAGGCACAGCAGAGCACAGCTACCAGCAGTGGCACCAGTGCAGGGCACCCACATCCCACTGTTAGGCCAACAGCTCCCCCCTGCCTGGTGCAATACTGGGGGTGACAGGGCGTGCTGCAGGGCACACTGCAAGGCAGCACAGCAGGCACCCACACCACCTCCATGCTGTGAGCGAGACATCCAACCACAGAGTGAAGGATGCAGCTGGAAGGATGCGGGAAGGATACATACCCCATTGCGAAGCATGTAGTAGTCCAGAGCCTTCCCAGCCTCCAGCCAGATCCCTTTCTTTGGGTCTTCATCCGAGAGGAAGAGCCCAAAATCATTGGCTGAAAAACAGGTACAGTCTCTGACAGGGTAGTCCTGAGCAGCAAAGGGCCATCATAATGCCACACTGTGCCCAGGGATATGCACTGGTGCAGCCCAGTGTGTGAAGCACAGAAGCCCTGTGAAGACTGGAGCCCAAACCTAATGACAAACAAACAAAGCTGGCATGCAAGCTCTGAGGTTTTACCACAGTTATCTAACGAAAAAAAAATCTGCAGCATGTCTACACAACATTGAATTTGGAACTGACAGAGACAACAGAAGGAAGAGCTTGCAGTTGTGGCTGATAGCTCTCTGAAATCTTCAGTGGAATGTGTAGTAATAGTGAAAGCAAGGTAGTAAAATGCTGGGGATTGCCAGGAAGGGTGCTGGGAACTGGTCCATAAAATCTAGGCAATCCACACTTTGAGTAACCTCTGGTGGCAGGGTCTGCATCTCCTCAGGACACAGTACAGTTTGAAAAGATACAGAGAGACAACTTGAATGATGGAACCTTGGTGTGCGGACTAGAGGACCTGGCACTCGTTTTCTTTCAGAAAAGAAGGCTGAACAAGGACAGGCTCAAGGCTTACAAAGTCTGAGGTGGTCAGTAAATATCATTGACCAAATCCTGCTCCCTCAGGATGGGGTACCTGGTAAAACGGCTGCTGCTGGAGCCTGGGCAGTGGCTCCCCAGCTTAGACCCACAAGGACAGGCCTATTTTTATGTAGCAAGAGGCCAGGACCACGCCTGGCTTTGCCCTGGAAAGGTCCTTCTCCACCTCTGTAACAATCCTGTGCCGCAGGCTGTCTTGGTTAGCTGTTTATAACTCGTCATCTTGTTGGCAGCTATCTTTGGGGAGGGACAAATTCCTGAGCCGCCCTGTGCCTGCCTGCCTAACGCTGCTGTTAGTATTCTACTAAACAGAGAGCAGAAAAATTATGAAAGCTTGCCATTTTATTTTTGAAGTAAAAATAGAACAACAAAAAACCAAATTGTTTTCAAAGCAAATTCCAAGAGGATAAATCCAAAGCACTGAAAACTGAGCAGCTTGCCCCAGATCCATGGGCTGGGTGGGGAGAGGCACTTCCTGAGACAGAGCAAAAGCAGAGCTGGAAACTTACACTGAAGCTCCCCAGTCCAAAGGTGACAAAAAAACAGGGCAGTTCAAAAAAGGAGCCCAAGTGCCCGTGTGTAAGGAGAGCAAAGAGAAGTAAAAGCTGCAAGGAACACATAGGAAAAGAAAGGCTGTGAGCAACTGAAAAGGAACGCAAGAATAAGAAGTTCCCTTTAAGGCCTTCCCCTTGCTGCTTTTTTTATAAACAGGCTGGCTCACACCCAGGAGCAGGAAATGCAATGCTCCTTCCAACACCACTACAGCCCTGCATATCCAAAGACATCCAGTCCCTTACTGAAGCTGAAAGCCATAGTCTGTTGGACTGCTGACCAGCCGGGCATGGTGTGAGAAGGCATTTCCTTTCAACCTCAAGGAATGTGCTGCTTCCAGATGTCGCTGCACTCCCCCTCCTCTTCCCACGACTCTTGACCTCCACTTTGCTGTCTCTTTTCCATGGCACAGCAGCTTTTGGGGGTTGCAGGGACTCAGGAGAGCCCCTGAGACAGAATCCCAGAGCTCCAACCTCCCATCCATGATGGGGACAGGCCACATGCACGTGTGTGTGAGTCACATAATGAGCTCATGAGCCACAGGCTAAATTGTGAGCCCAGGGGCAGCAAGAAAATACTCAAGCTGAGGCAGCCTAGATAGGTAATGGAGCTCCAGCAAGGGTCTGTCAGAGAGCTGCCAGTGGGAGACAGACCCAGTGGAGATTATATATATCCCAAGAAAGGAAAAATTAACTCAAATCGTTTATTAATGTTTGCTATGACCACTGCAACTGTTTAAACCCACATAGCCCTAGCTAGTGGTGATGAATGTAAGTAGGACAGAAGAGCAGAGACAGAAAGGGCAGCAGACTCAAATTGCTGAAAGAGTTATTTTACTTCCAAATGTGGTTTCCTAACTTTTAAACACACAAACGTTCTTCTGGGGTGTTGAGGAGGGAGTCTGAGAAACTCAGATCCTCACATCAACTGGGCAAGAGGACTTGGACCCTGCTCCCCCCACCCAGCCACTTCTCTGGGAAAGTGCCAGAGAAGCACAGATAGAAAAGAAAAGGGAGACAAGTGAAATGCCAGGAGCTAAGCCAAGGCAGCCCTGGCATAGCAGCCAGTCCCACCATGGACTTACACTGTCCTATCTGTGCCTCAGGCACCCGTTCACGGATCATCCGGCAGGCGTCATACACCATGGTGGAGGGCTCAAACTGCATTGTCTTCACCACATTGCCGATGCTGATCTTCAGCGACAGGGCAACCATGGTGGCGGCTGGGCTGTCCCCACTCCTGCGTCACCTGCCGGAGGAGACAGACAGGTGAGCTCTGACTGCTGACCCCACCACTGTGCAGTGTGCTTGCTCCCTCCTCCTTCCGCAGCACCTGAAAGCCAGGATTCAGCTTCCAGTGGTAAGCAAAGGGCTGCAGCCTGTGCGAGGTCCCCTTCCAGATCCCCTGGTTCCCCTGAGAGGTTTCCTCAGGTCCCCTTCCAGACCCTGGAACCTGAGACCAGCACTGGGACCCCTACCTCCTTGTCCTAAGGTCCTAAAGCAAATTTTACTTGCCTGTGGGAATGACAGCAGCTGGTACCTAACAGAGATACTGCCAGGCAGAGGAAGTGAGCATGAGGGAGCACACTAGATAAGCTGTAAAAGCATGATGGAAGGGGTTATAATTAAACCTGCCATGACACAGAAGCCACAAGAGGAAAACCAAGTTTTGACCCAGAGCTGGCAGCGCCCTGCTCCAGCTATCTGGACCTCTCATGTCACCAGCAGACAGTGCCGAGCTGGCAGCCTGAGCACAGAGGGACAGAAAAGCCTGAAGCTGCACAGGGAGGCAAGATAAGGGCACCAGGCATTGAATTCACACATGAAATGCAATTACCTGGGAAAAGCACCACTCACAACCAAGGTGTCTTCATGAGATCAGGGTCTATGGCAGCAGATACCACACCAGCCCAGACAATGCACAGGAGGGCAAGGGACCACCTGTAACAGGTCTCACTGCATGAGCATACAAGAGCCACACCATGCCATCTGTGAAAGGACTCAAGCAGGGTCCAGCTGGAAGGATCAGCTTCATATAATAGAATCATAGAATCATCAGGGTTGGAAGAGTACCCAGCCTAACCACCCATGTAGCACTACCACATTAACCCCTAAATCACTAGATCATATCACCCAGCACCAGATCCAGATGCCTCTTAAACACCTCCAGGGATGGTGACTCCACCACCTCCCTGAGCAACCTATTCCAATGCTTCATCACCTTAACAGTGATTTTTTTTTTTTTCCCAATGGCTAATCTGTCTCAGCTTAAGGCTATTTCCTCTTGTCCTCTCACTGCAGGCATGGCAGAAGAGACTGGCCCCCATCCCACTACAACCTCCTTTCAGGTAGTTGCAGAGTTCAGGCTTAAAGGATTGCATAGAGCAGCTTCAGAGCAAGCACCCCTCAACAGAGCTCTAGAACACCAGCTTTAATAGCACCTAATGAGAACTGCAATATCTGTATTGTAGAGTAAAAGCTGAAAGAAGAAACAGAAATAAAAGGAGGTCATACATAAATGCCCCACTTGCCTGATGCAGCTTGTAAGAGCCCTTCCCTCCAGATCTACCCACTGTGAAACAGCCTTCAGTGCTTTCCCAGGTTGCCAAATGCCTCGGGGTCCCTCCTAAGTCCTTTGCTCCTGCCCCGCTGCTCCATGCCCTTCTCAGAATTCCCTGTCTCTGTCTAGCCCCAACCCCATGCTCTCCAGCAGTGATAGGCCTTTTCCCCTCCGTGAGAGCCTGCTCATGCAGAGCAAGTCCCCTGTTCTGCTGACCCAGGTTGCCTTGTCCTTAAACTCCAGTGATGGGAGGATGCAAGAGCACTGGTGGGATGCACATCTGCTTATTCTCTCTTAGATTCATTTGCTCCTACCAGACTTCCTATTATGGCTGTCAGGGAAAGCTGATCTTGCATCCTCAGCCTGGCCTGGGAAGGTTCTTGGGCAAAATGTGCTGGCAGCCTTCCTAGCAGTGCAGCAGCACTTGGTGACTGTGTGCATCCCTGCCCGCTGCTGCCAGCTCCAGTCCCCCTGGGAGGGGTACACCAGCAGCAGTCTTCTCTCACAGACCTGAGCAGCCTAGGGGCAGGATCCGTGCCCAGTTTTGGCCAGGAGCAAGTCAGAGGGCAAGGAGCCCTGCTCCTGCAGAGCCATAAAGCCACGCTGGTGGTGCAGGGTGGGAGACAGGGACCAAGGAGTGTGCCGCCTCCGCCAGCACATGGAGCGGCTCCAGCTCTGCATTCCTGAGCCGTTCTGCAATGTTTCCGCGGAGGCCCGTGGCCCCCACTGTCTCCGCTGCTGAGGAAAGAAATGCACTTCAGCTCTGGAGCGAGGGAGCCCATCGGCAGAGGGAAGGATGTGGCACAGGCACCCGCCCGTGCCATTGCCATCTATCCGGAAACACTAGCAAAGCCGTGGAGTTGAACAAACAAGGAACACCCTGTCATGGAAAGGGTTTTCCAAGTATTTTATATGCAGGGCGGGCTGCATATAAAGTTGGCCTGCGGTCACCAGGCCAACTTCTCTACATCTAAAAATATTCTCAAGTTGAGCATAAAGCTGCTTTCCATCCCTCTGCAGGAAAAGGAGAATATGCCACTGAGAAGACAAGGTCAGAGACCATGGAGGAAGGAGTGCAGGATGTCGGACAGTAGAGAGGAACTGAGAGGAGCCAGGACATCTGCCACTATTCTGCACCCTCCTCTTGCCCTCACAAAGCCACCCAAACTAGGCACTGCACCAGAGGCACCCCTTAGCACACTCTTCACAGAAGTCACTGTGCTTCCCAAGACCCCACAAGAAGATGACTGCTTATGCCTTCCCACTCCCAAACACTTAAAAAAATTAGAGCTCAGCAGGGAAGTTGCTGATGACATCAAGGAAAACCTCAGAGAAAAGGGAGACGGTTCACTTCAATTTCCATATTCTATGGAAAAAGTTAAGGCTCTAGCAGCTGAACTTTGCTGACAGCGGTGTCTAGAGCAGGAACATTCTCTGCTGCAAAAGGACACCTCCTCAAACTGGGGTGAGATTTGTCAGCAAAGCGCGGCAACTAATCACACAAGGTTTGCAAATCCACTGCCTGATGTGAGGGCATCAATGCAGGGCTCAGCCCCTACAGATGTTTCCCCTCCACGAACCATGTGGAGAGAGGAAAGCTGGACTAGATGTAACAAATGAGACAGCGTGGGAGCCTGGCACTGCAAACCAGAGTAAAAAGGACAGCGAAACTCAAGCTGTCCCCCTAGAAAGAAGAAAAACAAAAAAATCCAAACAAACCAAATCTCGATGAACACACACCAAATTTTTGCTGGCTCATCTCCAGAGAAAGCAAACCCATTCTCAGTCAAACCTATTCTCAATCATGTTGTCATTATGCAAAGTCAGATAAGGCACCAGAGCAGCCGGATTAACACACTTCTGCATTTTATAGCAAGTTGTGTGCAAGCCTTTTTGAACCACAGGCACGTTTTTGAGCCAATCCCAAAATGCTGAGGGGGAGGGGTTAACCTTGGTGGGGTCCCACCACTTCCCCCAGGAGCTGCTGAGGCTTCCTCCATCTCACCCCACGCAAGGCGAGCAAAACCAAGACAGCGGTGGAGGCCTCCAGGCTCTGCCTCAGGACAGGGTCAGTGCAGGCAGGGCTGTGGGCAGACAGGACATGTGTGGCCCAAAGAACCACCGTGTCATTGCTGGGGACCACTGACAGTGAGTTTTTGGTCACGCGATGGAATTACTGTATTTCTGTTGGACGAGTTCACTGCTGCAGTAACAGTTATATTGGAAGGGTTTGTGTCTTAAAAGACAAAAAAAATTAAGCAAAATTCAACTGTGGACAGCTGGAACACTTGTGATGAGTTTCCAGAACAAGCTGCAAATCTTCAGATGCAACAGTTCTGCCATTTTTATTACGTTCTCTCTTAAGGGATACTCTGAAAGAGGTTTTGGAATGGGGTTTGGTTTTTCCATCTTCTTTTATGGTAATACCAAATTTCACCTGGGAAAGGCCCCACTGCAGATCACCTCTGGACTAGGAGCTGGCTGCAGGAAGCTTCATCAGCTGCAAACCATCCCAGGGCTTTCCACAGGCACAGCCCAGTCAGTACAGCCACTGGCACAGCTAGGAAGATATCAGGCCACCAAAACGCAGTGTCTGCAGCAGTGGCTTGGCCAGCATGTAAACATCTGCACACCATCAACACCAAAAATTAAGCTGGTAAGAAGCCAGACTAGGCTCTAGCTGAGTTTTCCTGTGTTCTCCGGTGCAGGACCAGTACACACAGCCACAGCAGGCAGAGGTAGACAGAGCTCAGCCCTGCACCAATGGGAAGGCTGAGCCAGCAGCCCCAGCTGGTTTAGTGTCACACGCTGCTGAGACTGTTCAACCCAGTTCCTCTTTCCCAGCTGCATGTCCACGTCAGATGGGAGGACATTTCTTCCAGCTGAGGCTGAGCTTGCTCCTGGGGAGCATGAGTGGCTGTCAAGGCCAGACACTGCACCCCCGTGACCACTCTGCTGTTAGCCATGGCTAGGACAGGCGCATCCTCTCACTCCTGCAGGGAGGGCAGCACTGCTCTGCATGGGAAATGGGCAGGGGCCAGACAGCTGGGCTGGAGGATCCCAGCCACAGCCTGCCTGCCTGCCTCCTCACATGCACTGAGCTGAAGCAGGTCCAGCTATTGTCTGCCAACGTTTCGCACACATCTCACATCCTGTCTGCTCCTGCTGGGCATCCCTTGACCTCCAAAGGAATGGAGCACAAATCATGGCACCTCTAGACTGCCCATGATGAAGGCAGGCATGCGGACTGGTGGGACCCTAGCTGCAGCCTCTCCTGCATCCTTAGCAAGCTGGCCCTCTAGCACGGGACCCCAAGAGCAGGAGTTGAGTTGCAGTGGATGCTGTTATGACCTCTGGAAAGCACCGAGTGCCCTGATCCAAGCATCCATGCTTCCCACAACAAGCAACTTGCCCAGCACTGTGCTGCTGGACAGGCAGAAAGGTGAAAGAAAGAAGAGAGCATGGCTGCATTTTTGGGTCATTTTCTGGTCAGCAGCCAGGAAAGCTCAGTTCTGAAAACAACGGCACTCCACAGGACCCTTTTCCCTTTTCCTCAGCCTTCCCACTCCCCTTTCCCTAAATCTAATAGGATATGTCACTTTGGGAAGCATCAGATTTCTGCCACTGCCATTCAGCAAGGAAACCAAGTGCTGGGGTAGTACTTCCCATGCACCATCACAGATTCACTTAGCACTTGGGCGGTTTCACCCTATGATCTAGGGAGAGGCAGGTGGTCTGGACCTTTTATTGGGCAACTCACAGGTTTTGCAAAACTAAAGATCCCAAAAATATGCGCCCTTCCCTTCTCAGCAGCAAGGCAGAGAGAGAGAAGGGAGTAAACAATTATCGCTACCAAATATGGGTCTAACAGGCAGCGATGAAGCCACGGCAAAAGCATGTAGACATCCTGCCGGCAGATTCAAAGGGATGGGGAGCTTGCAGGGGCTCGGGCAGGATCCGGCAGGGAACAGGCAGAGAATGGGGCAGCGTTTCTCCCTGCTTGGTTAGTTGTTTCGGCCGGGATATGGTGGGGACCTAAGCCTTCCCCGATTGGGGCCAGTCCCACCCTGCACGGGAACCACCCCAGCGCCCCATCCTGGGGCCTATAGCCAGCTGTATGTCCTAGTGAGAACTATTAGGGTGACCTCCCTGGCTTCGGTGTGGTCACGGGAAGCCCTGGTGTCCCCACCCAAAACCACGCAGCAGGACACGGACACCCTCGCCACGCGCTCTTCCCCACGTCCCCGGCAGGGTGGGCGGGATGCCCCGGGAAAAGCTGCGCCTGGCCTACGCGGACTGTTGGCCACGGCCAGGCTTGTCCAGCTCGGTCCCCAGAGACCCCCGAGGTGGGGATGCTGGCCCGGGCCTCGCCACGGTGGACTCCAGGCCAGAGCCTGCTGAAGCAGGGCAAGTACAAGGCCGGGATAACGTGGCCAGGGATAACGTGGCCGCGCCAGCCCGTGCTGCCCTGGAGCCTCCGGTGGGTGTCGGTGCTCTGGTGGCGCCGGTCCCAGGGGCGATCTGGGCATGCCCCGAAGTCTGAGCGAACCCCGGAAGCCCTCGGGTCACCGCAGCCCCACGGACAAGCCCCGGTTGGAGCAGGGAAACCCCGGTAACCGGAAAGCTGCTTCCTCCCTACCTCCCCGCCATTTATCGGGGGGGTGCAGGGCAGGGTCCCCAGGACATCCGTTTCCGGCAGCCCCCCGAGACTCAGGGCCCAACCGGTCCGCAGGACCCCACTCCGCAGCCCCCAGTCCCCGGTTACCGGGACACCGTGTGTCCTCCGTCCCCCGTCCCCGTACCTTAGCGCGGGCAGGAGCAGCACGGCGGCCCCGCGTCGCTGAGGGGAGCTGAGCGGGCGGCACCGCCCGCTTCCCGCCCCCCCCAACCCGCCACGCGCATGCGCCAGAACGCGGCGCTGCGCCGCACGGTGCCCCGGCGCTGCGCTCCATCCGGACACCGCGCCACGGGCAATCCGCTCCCACGGACAGCGCTGCTCTGTACCCACACGACTCGGCCCGACGCCCCGGGGCTGGTCACGGTTCCGTGCCCGCGCAGCGTGGCCATGCTCCACCTGCTGCTCACATCGCACCCCCGGACGCCTGCCCGCCTGTCCCGGGACACCTCCGGGGCCCCGCATGACCCCGGACCCACCGCCCTCTCCTCAACCCGTCTCCCCCATTCCCGCCTCTCCCCTCTTTTCACCGCCCGCGCGCGCTCCCGCCGCCCACGCGCCCCCCTCCTCCCAACCAATAGGCGAGCGGGGCGTCAGCGCGGGAGGAGCAGGGGCGGCCCGCGCGGGGCCCGCCGGGACCCTGGGTGGCGTCACCGTGGTGCGTTGGGAGCGGCGAGGCGGAGGTGAGGGGCCCCAGGGTGCCGGGTTCGACCGGGGGTCGGGGCTCCGCTGCTGGGAGGTCCAGGCGGTCCGGGGATCCGGGGTCCGGCCCACAGCCGGGGCTGAGACAGGCTGCTTGGTTCTCCTCGGGTGGATGTCACCGCCCCTGCGCTCTGGTCGCCCTTCTTCTGCCGCACCTGCTCCTCCTGTTCCCGTCCTGCCCGTGCTACCTGCCCGGCGCACGCTCCCTGGGGGAAACCGCTCCGAGTCCGTGGAAGCCATGGGCCCTGACATTGCCCGGATTTGCCCACCTCCTCTTCCTCTCGTTGCTGAACTTTCTGCTGACAGCTCTCCCCTTAGCTGGCGCAGCAGTCCTGACTGGGGACTGCCCTGGCCCTCTGGTTTTGGGTGGGGTTTCAGGTGATTTTGGTGGTATTCTATTTTTTCTGGGGTTTTGTTTTGTTTTGTTTTTTTCAGACCGTGGCACTTGACAGCTAGATGTGAAAGCTTAGCAGTGCTGATGGAGAGGTGCTATGGCTGCCTGTGCTCTGACAGCCTGAGTGGTGCCTTGGCTCAGGCATCGCCCACAAGCCGGCCGGGTTGATCCCGCCGAGAGCCATGCAAGGCCGCATCTCCTCAGGGACCGAGGCTCCTGGGCCATGCCTTGTCAGGACATAACAGCAGCAGCCCGAGCTGGGACCAGACGAAGCTAAAGCTGCCACAGCCACGCAGGTGCACAAGCCCCAGGGCAGTGTTTGGCTGCAGGTCCCTCACTCTGCCCTCCCAGTACCTGTGGCCGCCTCCAGCCGCTGAGCTCTGCTGCTCTCAGCTGCTGGGCCCTGACGTCCCTGGCAGCAGGGTCAGCTCTCCAGGGTACTCCTCAGGGCAGAGAGAATCTTTACCAGTGTCTGATCTCTACAATAAGGTAAGGAGCATTTTACTTTCAGCCTAAAGGTATATTGTGTGCTAGTGACCTTTATATATATCCATCTATTTATTTGTTTCATCCACTTATTTATTACAAGTGTGTTAAATAGTACAGTGTTTGACAGCTGTCTGAATTGCTAAGTCATCATCTAGGTCTGTCAAATCACTTATTAATTACCTTTCAATGATCACTTAATCACCATTTGATTGCCATTTCGTTTTTGTTCAGTCATCGATTACTTAGAATTTGATCATGATTTAATCATTAACAGAATCCCTTTGGTTAAAACCTCAGCAATGACTGTTCTTAATTTTCCTGGCACAGGAAGCTCTCCCTGCTCACTGCATACCAAGGGGTATGGCACCTTCAGGCTTCTGTGGAACAGCAGAATCTTGCCTGCTCTCCACACCATTAAGTCTGGGATTGTTTCACTTTTCCTGTCCTTTCTGCAGCTTTTATGCTCTGGGTGGAGCATGGCTCCTGTGGCTGGGTCCAAATAACCTTGTATTGTTGTCACCAGTGGTTATATAATGGCAGAAGGAGATGTTACCTGGTTGGAAAAGTACTTGTGAACTGGCCATTCCTGCTGTTGACATTGCATGGGGATACTTTGTAGGGTCTGAGAGACACCTTAAAGCAAGGCTGGTGTCTCCTGTTGTGCCTGTGCTCACTTTGGGTGCCCTGCTCAGATGTCATGCCCAGAGGAACTGGATGCCCTGGCAGATGTGGATCTGCTCGACTTTCTTCTGAAGGAGGATGCTCCCTGCCCTGAAGTCCCAGAGGAGCAGAATGGTCTGCTGGAAGACTGGGGCCTGCCAATGCCTGAGGTGAGTTCTCTGTAAGGAATTGCTGCTGAGCTGAGGTTTAGGAGGTTTGTCTCCCTGCTGAGTAAAAGCTGTTCCTCTGCAGCTCCTGGACAATGAGATGGATGACTTCATCAGCTCACTGCTGAGCCCCTTAGAAGATGAACCAGACAGGCTCAGTTATTTGCCTGCCAACAATGACAGCAGCACTTCTGAGGATCAGCTTCTGTCCCGTTGCCTCAATAGCAATTTTGCCAGCCGAGACATTGTGCAGGTTGATCATAACTACTCCCTTCATCAAGACTGGCCTACACTGGAAAGTGTGAGGTCTGACATGGCAGAAGGAGATGTTACCATTGAGCTAGGTGAGTGATGTGTATGGACTCTTTGTGCCCTGGCTGCAGGCAGAAAAGAGAAAAGTAGTCCCGTACTGGTTTGTTTTGGTGGGTGTCAGGCAAAGATGGAGAGAGCCAAGATTAAAGGCTTTCTGCTGTTATAAAATTGCTATTTCATGCCACTCAAAACTGGCTGGTCAGGTGCTGCCTCAGTGAGGCCCAGCATTTGACTCGTCTTTCCTTCCCCAGGGGCATGGGTGGGTTTGGAAAGCACAAGCGAGGCACTGGAACAGAGCACCAGTTTCCCCATTGCTGTTGCTGTGGAAGATGAACCCCAGCTTGTGCCTGGAGCCATTGTACAGGTACTGACTCCCATGCCTGTGGACCCCAGCCTTTGCTTCTCACATTTCTCCTTCTCTTCTTGGCTCCTGTGAGGGGTATCTCTGAGCGAAAACATGACATTAATTTGGAAGAGCTGATTCCAGTTCTTTGTGTTTGCTATGTGCCCTTGCTGGCCCAGGATGGACTCCCTGTAGTATGCATTCTCAGTAGGCTTATTTTTGCTGTTTTCTAGTCTGACTTCCCAGAGCTGGTCCTGACAGAGGAGGAGAAGCAGCTCCTGGAGAAAGAAGGTGTTACATTACCAACCTGTCTGCCACTGACCAAAGTGAGTCCTCACTAGAACCATACAGACCACTCTAATGTATCAGGTATTGTAGGGGTTTGAAACTGCAGGACAGTGCCTTAAT